>NC_061466.1:1250000-2500000 GCF_022581195.2 Helicoverpa zea | reverse complement strand
GCACAGATCATTCCACCTCTTTAAAGCATTGTCATCTACGTTTATAACTCCCAAACAGTCGCGTTCTTCAGGAATATAGCACTTGCGTAAATGTGGCATAAGGTTGGATATCGCTTGTGTGAAGCGAGCGGTGTATATTGCAGTTGTTTTCTTTTGCAGTTCGGTAGATTGCAGTGTTGGTTCTTCGAAGCATGCCTTTATGTATTGTAGCATACTGTAAATAGGAATATTTTAACATCATAAAGGAGTTGCCAAAACATTTTAATTCCACTAAAACTGAGAACTCAAAGCAGTTCTATAGTTTTCAAGATGTGTATTGGGTTAAGGCTTGACCCCGCATGGCAATACTATTAACATAATTCGTTATTTGTTGTACATTGAATATTTTTATGGTGAAGAAATATGTCACCACAATTTCAGGTCCAACTAGTCTGTCAAGGAACTCAAAAATTTCCACATTCCGCAAGCAATGGCCACATCATCTAATTACACCTAACATATGTAAAACATACCTCTGTATATTGCTATCGGACACATCCCTCAAATACATCTCGATGAGATGTTTATCACTGTAGATTTGATCGATATCGTCGTCGTCGTCATACGCAAACAGGAGCTTATCTTTATTAGCTGTAGTTTTCTTATCTTTGTACAGATATACTCGCAAGTCTTCCAGAAGTTTCTGAAGCTCGTCGTCCAAGCTTTGGCAGAGCTTTTCTAGGGTCGGCGTGTAGCCGCGGTCTTGGCGAGCCATTCCTAGAAAAAGTCAGACATTTGTAGCAAACATTTCTAAATTTGAAAAAAAAAAGCGGGGATCAAGGTGTATTGTCAGCAGTAATTTATTGGCGATATTCGAAAGTAAAATGTAATATTATCTCATAATTATTTGAACTCTAATCAATTTATTGATCACGTAATTTTTCCTATTTCATTTTCCTTATATGCGTAAGAAGTCAGTCATTCATGGCATGCGTATAGCACGGACATTGGTCCTTGATACACATTTTAGGTAGACCGACATTCCCACATAATCAGGGCTAGATCTATATCTACTCGATTACCGATAGGCAGGCAAGGTACACAGATGGCGCCGATCATAGATTCTTGTCATGATGAATGGCGGCCAGCGTATCCATTGATGTCGATGAAACACCAGCGATTGAACCAAGATACCATCTTTATTATAATTTTATCGAGTTAACATCAGCCACGATTGTGATACCGGTCTTCATGTTTAGGTTATTTTTAATAGGAATGTTTTGATTGTTAGCGGAAATGACGGACACTGTAAGTATTGAGATTCGATCAGGTAAGTGCGTCACGTTTCCTTCCGTGATAAATATAGCCTTTAACTTAGACCGCTAACGTCAACACCAGAGATGTCTTATCGATAAAGCGCCAGCGACTGCTTAATCACTTCTTTCGCATTATGCCTACTGAATTAACTCCTACTTTGATTTACCGGTTCAGAAGGGTAGTATTGCTTTAGCCAGGCATTTTTTAAGTTGCTTATTAAGAGAATTACAGATAAAACCTAGACTGGCTGCGTATACCAGTTCTACTTCCATTCGACTTGGTAACTAAGTAGTTCGTTTTTTTTACTGTTCGAAAATAAAGAAATATGTTTTGTTCTTCAAATTGTACGTGATGTAAGTAGTGAGGCCACGACCCTGAGTCTTAATACCAAACCGACCGAAAATTCCGTAATTCAATAAAACAAACGATATGTAGGTACACGATAATTTAAAATTCCAAGAAATCATTCCACAATCAGGCTCTAAGACCTGTAAATATGTAGAACAATTGTTCGATAATTTTTGACAAACAATTACTAGACTACTGGTGTTACACGTATCATAGACAAGATAAAGTTAAATGGATCGGTGTCGCTTGCGCAGCTTACGCGAGAACTTATCTATACTTAGAAATGGTCGGTTATCATGTATTTGTTTGAACTGTATGAAAGTTTATTATTTGATAGCGTATAGTTGCGTACTATGTCTTTAAGAATAATAATGTCACAACATTTACCATTACGAAATACCAGTTGTTGTTTCTAAGAAATAATGCCACTAACTGCAGATTATCCCTTTATTTGCGATTAGGGATTGCTGCTTGACATAATTCATATGAAGTTAGTGTCGAAATTAAATGAAAAATTATCGAATAGATAGGTTATAGAAATCTGCAGTTAAATTACGCGTAACATACTTTTCTTGATCACATCACATCACATCATCATCATCTCTCCAAGTGCACGCCACTGCGATCGATTTTCGGCTGCTCGCATCCAGCTCCTGCCTATCCTATGCCTGTCTCCACTCTAGAACTCGTTTACCCCAACGGTTATCGGTTCTTCGGCTAATATGGCCAGCCCACTGCCACTTCAGCTTGCTGATTCGGTGGGCTATGTCGATGACTTTGGTTCTCTGACGGATTACCTCATTTCTGATGCGATCCCTCAGAGAAATGCCAAGCATAGCTCTTTAGCCGTGTAGCGACGGCTTAAGAATACATATGTCGCTACCCCTTCTTCCAGTGGGTGTCGTAGAAGGCGACTAATGGAGTAAAAATGCACCGAACACCAGTGCGAGAGAAGGAAAACTCGGAAAAAACCCTCTATCAACCCGTCTGGCCAGCGTGATAGCAGTAGGCTAAATTCCTCATGTGCAGAACTTTTCTTGATGTTAAATGACAATTAATTTATTGACCTTTATTGTTCTAGAAAGAGTCATTTAGTATCACGAAAATGTAGAAAAACCAAACTAATTAACATAATTAATTAGGTCTCATTGAAAAACAACCTGATATATCATACATGATACGTGACAAATAGATATGGCTACCGACAGATGCGTCATCACAATAATTGCATACCATTGCGACACTTAAAACGATTAACATTATATCTAAAATCTGTATTGGCTATATAAGATTTCAGATTATTGAGATTGCATACTGCAATGGTGCAACAGTAAGAAGGTCAATGACCTAAGTGTGATATAAGGGCCAGGGCCTTAATAGCTATTATAATAATAGCCTTCAATTAAATTGGGATATTAAATGCGTATAACAATAATGGCGTTCAGGTCGTCAGGACATATTATAGTGCCTAAGCATTTGCAAGCAAGTGCACTCTCTATTCCCTTACTCTCATACACGATGGTAGAGAGATCAGGTGCAGGACCAACATTTACGTTGGGTTGAACTAGAGGCGTCCGCAAAATATTTGGAAAAAGGCTAGGCATATTATAATTATCACACCTTCTTTAGAGATCTTAATTTAAATTTACCTTTCATGAGCGAGTTCATTACTTTGATGACATCAGCTCTGGACTCAATCACTGTTTCCCCAATAAGGTCCTTCCACACAAACCAGTTGATATCAGCCTCCTTTTCCACCTCGCTTTCTGAAGATACCTTTGTCAAGTCTATGAGCAATTGTGTTTTGAAAGCATCATATACTTTGACCCATCGTCCATCTATGATTGCCTTGACTCGAGAGGTCAATAATGGCTGGTAATAGTGACACCAAACATGGACTTCGGGTATGTCTAAAGAAGTACATATTGTGGACCAATTTTCTGGGGTTTCTGTAAAAACAAAATGGACTCGTCTAAGAATGGATTTTAAGGCAATAATTAATTGTTTGGTAATTAATCAGTTTTTCTTTTAACAGTACCGATATTAAAAACACTTACCTATCTTAAAAGCCTCCTCTCTAATCTCATGCAGCACTTTGACTCTAGTAATGTTCTGCAGTAAAACCTGCACATTGGTATCTATGAACGACTTCACCCACACATTCCAATTTTGAACTCCTTTCGTTATCTCCTCCTTGGCTAGCGGTTGTACTTCTTTATTTGATGAGAGCCTGGTAATTTAACAATATATTATTTGTTAATTTATTTAGATTAGAGCCATAATCTAATAGGTAGGTAAAAACAATAGGAACTTTGTTGCCATAATTCACTTTTTTTACTGAAAATAAACTGAATTGTAATACTGGACAAAGGCAGCCCCAAATCTGAATAAAGTATAAAATTACCTGTAATTAGAAATAGCTGGAGGCAATAGTTTCAAAGACGAAGGGTCACTGAACTTCACTAATTCAATTAAAGGCTGTGAATCTCTTCTAAACAAGTCCTGCAATTTCGCCAGAACAGCGCCACCATCATTATCTGCAAACACAGGCAATATTAAAATTGTGTCACGATACATCTTTTACGGCTAAAGCTCGAAGTATGACTACACCAAGGTTTAACCGGCTATAGCTAGGTGTAACGGGTCATACGCGGCTAAACTTACTTATATCCTCTTATCTTCGGTTAGACCTAGGTGTAGGCGTCATCATAGCAGCTATGTCTAGCTGAAGCTGCAACTAACTAAGTTTAGCTGTATAGGGCCGGTTACGTCTTGCTGAAGCCTAAGTGTATGTGCACTTCGGGCTTTACATATTCATATAATATTATTATAACTATAGGTACATTTACTTTAAATAACCACTATTGACATTAATTTCATCTACATGCAGATATTAGCTTACCAACAAAACAAGAATACACCAGCACCACAGTCTTCAAAACTATTTTAACTCCATTTACAATTTTGTCTTTAATCTGAGTTTTGATGTCGCCATCGAGTATTTGTGCTAAGTCAAACTGTAGTGTGGACTTCAGGCTGCTATTGCTGTGGAGGTCTATCAATGTGTTCAGCAGTTCCACCATAGACTGGGAGTCCAGTAGGTACAAGCTGACCAGGCAGGAACACGCCACCTGGAAAGTAAATAAAGGTTTTAAATTGTCTTAACGTAGAATCAATATTGTAGAATAATGAAGCCAAGGAAAAAGGGACCTCACTAGGGAAAAGTTTAAGCAATTTAATTGCAATTACCTAAGTGTTTGAAGTCTACTTCTCAAACACTATTGTTGTCATTAGATAACTTTAATGCTCCGAAGTTTACCAGAGGAATCAAATGGCTAAGTTTAGAACCGAGAACTGCGTGCTGACCAAGTGCACGACCAAAACAAACAGAGCCAATTTATAGCAGTGTTACATTTGCAAATACGAATGAACAGTATGGGATCTAGTAGTAAAGGCAATTTCATCTCAAATATGGTGTAGTATCAAGTATGATTACCAATCTTTATTTCTCTGTACCAGAAGAGGACTAATATATTGTCATATGTACCTCAACACTAATCTCAACATCCTGCAGCTTCTGCCGGCACACATCTATAATGGTCTGGTTAAAGTTAGCTATGGAGTTCCACTGTTGCTGCACCAGTCTCTGAAGCGATTGCATACCGGGCTTTACATTCTTGCCTCCGATCTGCAGCTGTAAGCCTATCAAGGAAGAATTCATTGTTACTTTTATACCTAAGAGACGCTAAATAAGATAAATGGAATCAATTACTGTTTAGTTAACTGTTCAACTGCAAAATATATTTTTTTATTGTTTTATCATGTGTACATAGAGCAGCCCCAAATAACGTAAATAACTTTGGTGCAGGGTAGGAAGACATTACTTGTACATATTTTATGTGAACTAGGAGGAGAGCTTTTAAGCTAAGAATCTGATTTATAATTGGCAAGATACAAGATTTCAGTTAAAGTAGGGTTAAAATCGAGTCTGTAAATGGTAAGATTCTAGTTGTTAACAAAAATGGGCTTTACAACATACCAGTATTTATATGCCTAGCCAAAATAAACAGCTGTGTAGCTTTCACATAGTCCTCAGACTCAATGCTGGTCCATATCTTCTCCGGTATTTCCATCAACAGCTTTACTTGGACAGATAAACTGTGCACTGGGTTTGTGTTGAACTGAAAACTATTCAAAACAAGAATATATTGTAAAAGTTTATTTAACATTACTGTTTACTGTTGTTAACAACAACATTGCAAATTACATAAAATACTTTTCTGATAAACGTTTTGTAGCATCTCTGTATTATAATTTCAAATCCTTCCCTAGTCTACTCTGTTCCCTGAATCCTTTTAAATCTAATCCCTAACAGGTTTCTCTGTATGATAAACAACTTGCTTATTGACACAATTCTTTCCCCCAAAACACCATGTTCCTTCGTAATTACAATTTCTCACCATCCATTTGGATGTAATCCAGGTTTCAGGGCAAGTAATTTAGTATTCTTATCTTCAAAATAACTTACCTTGTAGGTTTTGCAGGTTTCTCATCAATCTTGAAGCCAACCAAATGTGTGTTACGTAAATTCTTGCAGGCCGCCATCATTTCACTGATGTGGTTCAGAGTACCACCAGTAGTCTCCTTCATCTCCTCAATGGTGTCAGCGGCATGGATCAGGTCTCGGTATCTCTCACTGAAAAATTATATAAAAAGTTTACCATCATTATAAGCTATCATTAAATGATTATTTAGAAATGTTGTTATATGTGTGGTCTGTGCTAAGGTGACCAAAGATGGTAAATTGTGTGTGTACCAAAGAGATGAGTAAGAAAACCGTTGGATCATAAAAGAATTTGTATACTTTAACAAATACAAAACAGAAAATTATGGAATGGCATATAATTTAAATACCAATGTTTGAAGCAATCTGTTCTTACCCGACCATAGCCCGCAGTTCCTCTCTCTTCCTTTCGATTTCATATTGCAGTTTCTTCTGTACCTGATCTATATCACTGATGGAATGGGCTTGAAAGAGCTGATCAGGAACTATCTCCAATAGGTTAGGTTGAGACATTCTTACTGATAGTTTATCCCTTCCTACAATTTATTATACATAGCGAATGTACTCAAACTTTTCTTAAAAATACACAAGTTAATCTAATTTGCACAAATAATTATGTTCAAAATGTAAACAATAAACATATCAAGGATGTGCAAATGCCAACACATCGGCTGTCATTGTTGTCAAATGTCAAAATCGAATTTACTGCTGTCAAAATTTGTCATATCTTTTTTGCGTTCTGAAACGCTAACAAGTTTTGGGAAATATTTAAATAATATGAAAAAAATCAATTCATTCTGACTAATCTCTACTAATCTAATCTAATTTATACCAATATAATGAAAAGAAAACATGTCTTTGTTTGTTTGTACCCTCAAGGCTCCGAAACTACTGAACCGATTTAAAAATTCTTTCACACTAGGTGACAAGCTAGACGAGACCCTAGTAACATGTTTTAGAAAATCCCCCGGGTCGAGAGTGGAACCGCAGGGACCTAGTTTTTTATGAATTCAGTAAGGAGATAAGAGAGGGAGAGTATACACCTAATTATGTTTAAAACTATAATTATTAAACGAGGTTTAAAGAATTTTTCAACGGGGAACAGGAATGATAACTTAAGTAAGCTTTTATCAGAATATCATTCTCGTTTACAAAGAATATTATCTTATCCAAGATAATCTTGTAAATAATTAAGATAGGTAGGTAGTTGTTAAAGCCTAATTCATAGAGATTTTGTATCTATTGGCACACATACACATGTTTGAAACACTTTTCTGATGCCAAACAATATTATTATGAGGCGAGAACATTTTATAATTATTACTTTAGTAGTGTCGCACGCTTTGTGTGAATCTTGCGTTAGATATGCATTTGAAAGCGATTTAGAGGAATCTTTTATGAACCCATGGTTTTGTGAAACAACGAATCATGTGCCATGGAAAATTGGTGCGTACGACTCTATTGGTTTGCCCAGTCCCGATGAGAAAAGCAGTACTACGTTTATTTCGCCGGCAGAAACTTTATCATGTGCTTCGTCATTCATGTTCCCCATGACCAATGGAGGTAGACTAGAAGTGCTCATTTATATGGACTCAGCTGTCACCTCTGACCAAATAACGGTGTTAGCGAACCAGTACGTGGAAAACGGTGCTGATACAACACTAGGAACCTCTTGGAACTCGCCTCAATCCGATGACTTTGTAAGCGGATGGCATAAATTAGTAGTGCCTCTGACCAGCGCGGGAACCTCTCTGTGCTACGTAAGTGCTATTTTAATAATTTAAATTTGAAAAAATGCTAACAGATTTTTTAAAATATAAATATTAGGTAAATGGAAAAATAACGGCGACATAGTTCCCATTGTGGAATGAAATTCTTGGAAAAGAGAAAATTGCCTTGCTGAGAAAATTCACATAAAATAAAAGTCATAGAGCGGCTGGTTAGGGCATGTAGGCAGGATAATACAATATCGAGCAATCTCAAAACGTCGAGATGAGACGTTTATTTTTTTATAATTTTGCTATGTTCGATTTTGTCAGAGAAAAGCGTGTAGTCTTAGTTCAAGAAAAACTTTCAAGTAGTTTAAAATATCGATGCGTTAAAGGTTACTTAGGTACCTACCTGGGCCCCGATTCTCCTAAGTTAATAATGTCAAAATCGAATAGAAATCGAATCGCAATATGATCGTAATAGCAGTTTTAACCATATCGGGCATTCTGCTACTAATAAAAGACCAATCGTATTCGATTGACATTTGATTGGTGTGCGATTGGTCTGCTATTTTGATGATTTTGGTCTATACGGTAGTTTGCTGTACAGTCATTTTGCAATCGTAAATCATTTGCAGACAAAATGATTCATTATTGAATGACAGAAAAGGATAAAAACGTTTATTTCAAAGAAAAAATAGCGGAATGCCACATACGCTTCAATAGTAATCGAGTCGGGATTGGATCTCAGTCGAATCGAGTCGAACGTCAATCGAAGGTCGCTTAAGTAAAATTAGGAGAATCGGGCCCCTGTACTTAACTGCAGAAACGATTTTTATCTTGACGGAGTATATGCAAGTCATTTTAATTCACATTTAATTGAAAATCGCAAGGATCTGTTTCAATTCTTTCCGACCTAGTTTATCTACTTATTTTTCACGTTTATATTTGTAGCAAAAATTAAAGAAAAATCAAATTCTCCCATGCGAATCCGGGGCGGCTAGCTAGTACTACCTACAGACAAATATGTAGAGCCGTCGTAAATTCCAGCAGAGCAGGAATAAAAAGATAAGATAGGTACCAGTTGAAAATGTCCGTATAATTAATATTATTATAATAAACGATATCTTATCCATATCCGTAATGAATAATTGAGTATCTTGACATAAGATTTGGTGACCATTCGCTGTAAGTGCTGAGTGTTGTGTAAGAAATGATAGACAAAGTTTTTATAATATTAGTTCTAGTGGCTTACGCCTTCAGTGATTTTTGTGTGAGATACAATTTTGAAGAAGACGATTTCTACGATGTATTTACTAATAGCAGAGGACAGTGTGACAACACGTTGTTCTGGCATATTGGACGATACGAAGATTTAACATTACCAGTACAAAATCCGCACAGTGCCTCTTTTATGACCCCTCGAACATCTATGAGTTGTGTATCTTCATTTGCGTTTCCCATGGTCCCCGGAGGTAGGATTGACATAAAGATTCATATGGAGGTTACGGACCACAACGACATGATTATGGTGTTCGCTAATGAAATAGATGAAGATACTGAAGATAAAGTAGTAGGTTTGATTTCGAATTCGCCTCAGGAGCCTGGTTTTCAGACCGAGTGGAGTACAATGACGATGACTGTATCTGGTTTAACTCCTTTTGAAGGATATGTGAGTATTATTAACATTTGCAGAGTTTAGCGCGCGTATCAATTAACTCTCTTCCCAAAATACCTACATAAGTAGCTAAAGAGTAACCATTTGTTCTACGGTGATAACTACGAGTTTTGCCACTAGGTAATCCATAGTGCCTGCGTTCAACGGTGTTATTAAACTGGCTATTTAGTGATGAATTAATGATTGAGTACATTAGGCCTCATTTACGGAGACGCGGGGCGTCGCGCGTTGCGTTGAGCGGTGGGGCCCGCACTGAATTCAAATATTTGGCGTTGCATATATGTGCGTTTACTGAGAAGCGATTTTAGACGCGTTTGTTTGATTTAGGGCGTTTTTTGCGGCCGAGCCCGCGGATAGCACCGACGTATCCCACGCAGCAAATTCTTGATGAAGCTATGTCCGAGGCGGAATCTAAACTAGTCGATTTGATCGAGGCGAGCGTTCGCCGCCGCTATACCCGCCGCGTGCTTCGCTACACGCTAGCTAGAGGATTCGCCGCGGGCGCCGCGGCGGGCACCGCCACGCTTCCCGTCTCGCTTCTCTATGAACATGGTCGTATATCGCTATAAGTTTGTGTTTATGTGTGCGATGATGCGTGCCGCTTCACGCGCCGCCCCACCGTAAACAAAAAAAACGTCCGATGCGCCGCGGGACGCCACGCCACAACCAACGCGAGACGCCCCGCGTCTCCGTAAATGAGGCCTAACACCGATCGCATTAGCTAGGTATTTACTAGGAATTTACATTCGGTATACTTACCTCTGTTTTTCTGGGCATTGCACCATAGCTAATAAATATGTGACCTAATTTTAATAAAATCGACTACAGTTAGATCTCGCCAAAAACTTCAAGCCATCATTTCGAGAGCTAACTTTTAAATTATGTTGTTTGAAACTATGTAAGTATATTAAAATGTTTTGTATAGACAGGTACCTACATGATAAATTTCCGACTGATACACCCACATTGCCATTTTGGAGGTCATCTGGAGGACATCTTTGGTTTAGCCACTCAGACAAGTTAACAAAACCTAGTAGATTAGAATTAACCTCTATTTCCTTTGTTACAGGTATCCATCATGGGCATGGCGCATGAAGATTCAATTGTATTAGTGGATTCATTCCGCTACATACCTCCAGATATGGATGAGAGTTTATGTCCTTTTTATGATGATGTACCTGAACCTGAACCTGAGCCTGAACCTAAACCTGAGCCTGAACCTGAACCAGAGCCTGAACCTGAACCTGAGCCTGAACCAGAACCTGAGCCTGAACCTGAACCCGAGCCTGAACCTGAGCCTGAACCTGAACCTGAACCTGATCCTGAACCAGAGCCTGAACCTGAGCCTGAACCAGAACCTGAACCTGAACCAGAGCCTGAACCTGAACCTGAGCCTGAACCTGAACCTGAACCAGAGCCTGAACCTGAGCCTGAACCTGAGCCTGAACCTGAGCCTGAACCTGAGCCTGAGCCTGAACCTGAACCAGAACCTGAACCAGAACCTGAACCTGAGCCTGAACCTGAGCCTGAGCCTGAGCCTGAACCTGAACCAGAGCCTGAACCTGAGCCTGAACCTGAGCCCACAAAATCGACATCTACAACAACGACAACAGAAAAGACTACATCGACCACAGAACAGACCACAACAACAACAGAAGCTACCACCGAAAACCCAGATAATAGCCCGGTGCAAAATGGTTTTTGGAACCCGTTTACCATAGCCATGGTGGCTGCGCTTAGTCTCATAGTAGCTGGTATTATATGTTACCTGTTTTACGAATGCGGACGAAGACGAGCCAAACCTATTGTTATTATTGACGATGTCACTTACGAAGACCTACCCGCCACTTTCAAAGTACCAAGAGTTAAAAATATAATCACAGAACCAAAATTCACTCTTCCCTAATCCACTAAAATTATGGGAATCGGTTTTAAAACTTGTCTATTCCATAAACTTTCCTACAAAGTACCTGAGTTTTAGCGAATTAAGTTTTTGTCGACATTGACATAGATGTAAGTTATGCAGAATTAGGAAAAAAGGTAACTACCTACTTACCTAACTTTCACGAAGCAGCCCGGAGTCTGGATTTCGGGAAGTTGGCGGTATTACACCACCGATGCCTAGGACCTAAAGCCGGTATCCCCGAACGCTACTTGGTACATTTTTGTAGTCGTTGTAATAATTCTACGTCAGAGGCCGTCAGTCGGAATTGAGAAAACTCTGACACCAGGGCTTTTTAGGAATTAAAAACATCAGCTCACTCGCTAAGAAGCATCAGCAGTCACTCGACAAGAAGAAGAAGGCCTACCTGCAAGAGTATGGAGTAATTAATTGGTCTGAAGCGGCAGCTCATTGATATAATTTAAGGACATAATTGCTGCAGCCATATTATCCAGAAAACAATCTCACTCTTGTAAAAATATAAGCAAATTCTACAGACAACCATTGTTTTTTTGCTAAGTGTTTAATTCTACATTAGAAAGTAGATACCTACACTGCAAAGGCAGTATCCTATCCCTCCAGTCCTTTTATTTCCATCATCCATCCTTTCCACTTCCATCAAATAAATTTTTACACACATTTTTTAATAATTACATACAGTTGTCATGATCTTTTCTAATAATCATGAGGAAATCGCAGTGGGAGGCTATGCACATGCAAAAAAATTACTTCTTCCATCGCGAGGTGACACAGCGCTCCGAGGTGTCTCGTGTCACGTGGTCCCGGACTGTTGAGAGTTGGTATAATTCTGAGCCCGCACGTACCTACAAGTGGATGAGTAAAATATACGAAGCTGAAGGTATATCAATATCCTCCTCCCGTCTAAGGGATGATTTATATTAGGCTGGGCCGTGTCCGGGGCGTGCCATGTACGTGGCTCGTACGGGGCACGGATATGAAATGTTACATACATTTTGTATGAAGCAGTTTATATTACACAGTGCATGATCCGTGGCCCGTCCGGGCCACAAACCACGCTCGTCTTTAGAATTTCGTAAAAGCCCGGACACGGCCCGGCACCTATCATAGCACCGGCACCTATATATATATGTATATATTTGATAGGTTTGTAATTTGTAAATGTTTTATTTGTAGTTTGTAAATGTTTTATTTAAAATACCTACTTTGTTAGTTGATAATGGCAAATTTTTCAGTAAATTTAAACGAAGACCTAGACTCTGTATCAGTAGCACATTCTGCATCGGGTGATATTGAAGAATGCCATACCTTATTAAAAAACCCCAACTCAACTCTAAAAATTTTTAGCCAAAACATTCGAAGTATAAACTGTAATTTTGCCAACCTACAGACATTACTTGCGCGTTCCAAAATTGATTGGGATGTGGTAATTTTAACTGAATGCTGGCTAATGCGTAATCCTTACATACCTGAAATTGCGGGATATAAATCTCACCACACCCTTAACAATTTGACACAAAATGAAGGTGTAATTATTTACTATCAACAGGACAAACAAATTAGTATTGAAGAACCAGACATACAGGATGCAAACTGTCTTATAATTAAAACAAAAATTGATACGGCTATAGTTGCAATTTACCGCCCACCTAGTCATAAAAACATAGAAAACTTTTTGATCTCGCTTGATAGATGCCTAAATAACCTCACTAGTTTTAAGAATGTTGTTGTAATAGGAGATATTAATATTGATATCATAGACAATACCCCTGATACAAGATCTCTACACTACCTTAATTTAATAGCTTCGCACGGTATGCTGCCAGCTCACACCATCCCTACACATAACCGCACCTGTCTGGACCATGTTATGTTAAAGACTAAATTAGAGGCACACTGTTATGTCGCACAGACATATATTATTACAGATCATAACAGTGTTATTTTATTTATTGACAGAATACGACTACAAGGACAAGGCTCGAGAACTATAAAACGTGTTGATGAAGAAGGCCTAAACAGAGACCTAAAAAACCTAGAGTTTAATAATATTTACAGCATCACTGATGTTAATAAAGCTACAGATCTATTAATTGACTCCTTAAATCAGGCTATTGATAAAAATACTACAATACTAAAAACACCTAGACGGAAAACAATTTTAAAGCCTTGGATTACTCCCGGTCTTTTAAGATGCATGCGAAACCGAGACAAACTGTATCAAAAAGCGCTAAAGTATCCAGACAATAATATAATACAGGTTACATCAAGGAGATACAGAAATTTTTGTAATAATATTTTGAAAAAAGTCAAGAGGAATTACGAAAAAGATTCCATCAACAAGGCCGGTAAAAATACAAAAAAAATATGGGAAGCTATTAAAAATATAACGTTTACTAATAAAATTCGTCAATCACCAACAGAACTGATATCGGATAAGACACCTGCTGAGTCTATTAATAACGTAAACTCATTTTTTGCCAATATAGGCAAAAATCTTTCTGAAAAGCTACTTTCGAACCAAATCCAATATTCCACTCAACACCAAAACATTCAATTCGATTCCGCTTCTCATAAATCTCTCGTTCTCCTTCCGACGGACGAAGATGAAATTAAAACATTAATTACAAATTTGCGCAATGACTGTGCTGTAGGATTAGATAATATATCTGGGATCTTTCTCAAACGCTTTTCGGACATAGTTGTCCCACCTCTGACATATATTTGCAATCTTGCCTTCTCCACTGGAAAATTCCCACGAGCTTTTAAGAGATCAAGAATTGTACCTGTATATAAGAGCGGTGACAGACACTGTGTAAACAACTACAGACCCATATCTATACTTCCAACACTATCAAAAATCCTAGAAAGGTTAATAAACAATAGACTAGTCAATTTCTTAGAAAATAATAATCTTTTATCCTCGTCGCAATTTGGTTTTCGCTCAGGTAGATCTACTGCGGATGCGGTCCACGATCTAACTGATCATATAGTACATGGGCTTGACAATAAAAAGAAAATAATTGCTATCTATCTTGATCTAGCTAAAGCCTTTGATACAGTGTCTGTCCCAATCTTGTTAAATAAATTAGAAAAATTAGGAGTTAGAAGTCTACCACTACAATTGTTTTCAGATTACCTATCTGACAGGACTCAAAGCGTAAAAATAGATCACTGGCTTAGTAATGAACTACCAAATGAGTATGGAGTACCTCAAGGAAGTATTCTAGGACCCACATTATTTCTTGTCTATATCAATGACTTATGCAAAATCAACCTGCAAAATGGTAAAATTATTACTTTTGCAGATGATACGGCTTTATTATTCGACGGCGATTCATGGAATGAGGTTTATTCTCACGCACAGACCGGATTCAATTTAGTTTACAGATGGCTTTATGATAATCTCTTAACCTTAAATGTAGACAAAACAAAATATATGACTTATACATAAAGAAGTAATGAACAACCAAATCTAAACCTTTATGCACATTACTGTGACTTATATAGCTCATGTGCATGTCCTAAATTAACTAAAACCACTTGTATTAGATACCTTGGAGTTCTCATTGATGACCACCTGAATTTTCAACAACATATCGATGCACTTGTTAAAAGAATCCGCAAGCTAATTTTCATTTTCAAAACCATACGCCATATCTCAGATACAGCAGTTATCAAGTCAGTATATTATGCACTTTGTCAATCGCTACTTATCTATTGCATTACTTCTTGGGGTGGTACAAGCAAGTCTACACTCATAAACTTGGAACGTGCACAAAGAGCTGTATTAAAAGTCAGTTGTTTTCTACCCAGACTACATCCTACCTTTGAACTGTATCAACATTGCAAAGTTTTGACTGTTAGACAGCTCTTCATTCTAATGACAGTTCTCAAAAAACATTCTTTGACACACAATTCAATTAATAATTCCCAGAATAAAAGGATCCCCACTGTATGCACAATAAACAGGTACAACACCAGTTTCTCGCATATTTTTTTTGGTTTTCTTGGGACATTCCTTTACAATAAAATAAACCAAAAATTAAATATCGTTACCAACACTAAATTACAATGTAAGAAGAAGCTGACTAGTGACTACATGGCTTCAAAACTTAGATTATGATTCAACAGAAAAACTATTAAAACCTATAAACTAAGTTAAATCAGTAATTATTTACAAGTTTGTAAAAAAACCTCATTATAAGACAAGAACTATAGATACTCTAACCTAACTAATAAAAATTAGATATTAAACAAAAAAGAAATATTTAAAAACAAAACGTAAATTCGATATATAAAATAAAACTGATATTATCTAAATTATGAAACAAAAAAAAAACTACAAGATAAAAAAAAAAAAAAAAAAAAAAATATATACTCTACTAACTAGAAAACTTTCTAGGACTAATGATTCATCTGCCCTACCTATATTCTAATCTAGTCTTTAAGGCCAATTTTTAACTCTTGCAAGTAATTGAAAATTACATGATCTCAAAATGACTTCACTATTAATTAAGTTACTATATAATGTTACTATAAATTAGAAGTTCACCATATTTGTGTATGTAATTGTTCCCACAGAAAAGTGACTCTTAATATTAAGTTAATAAATGTGTGTTATTATTATTTATTCTTTGATAATGTGTATTTTTAAGTGGAAGAAACCATAATTATATGTTAAGTTTTGGGTTATATATCTAAATATTTATGTGCAATAATAAGTGCAGAGACTTATGTTTGTTAGCTTTTTCCTATTTTATTTTAAATTACTTGTGATACAGGCATTATGATAATAGAGATAGTTGTTTTTAGGATTTTTATTTGCCTCTCTCCTTACAAAATGTGCTGTATAACATTCAAAAGGATAAATGGTGATCTGTAACACAGGGGTAACCTTAAACAGACACCATTCTCTTACAAAAGCAACCTGTATTGTAATGTACTTAACACTGTAATTGAAGAGAAAATAAAGAATTTTTTATTATATTTATTTATAATTGGTATTTATTTATTTTCAAGCATATAATTTACATTTTTAAATATTAAATATAAAAATAAAAAACATTTAAAAATATAAAAAATAGGTTGCCACCGATATCGGGCACAGGGTCCAAGGTACCGGTGGTTAGGGTCCCAGAGACAGAAACCTCCTCACAATACGTGCCGTATCAAGGAGTACTGCCTTCTGAATCAGTCCCTTGATCCAGCCGCCCAACGAGAGCCTCCTGAGGTGTTCGTCGAGGCTCTTGGCTATTAAACCATTGGCCGTAACGACAATCGGCACAACAACAGCCGTGTCGACACTCCACATGGCGACAACCTCGTGCGCTAAGTCGAGATACTTTATTTGTTTCTCTTTCTCAGCTTTCACAAGGTTCTCGTCATGCGGAACGGCGACATCGACTATCATCGCGCGGCGCGCTGATCGATCTATCACCACAATATCAGGCTTATTAGCTACAATAGTCCTGTCAGTGATGATAGATCGATCCCAGTACAACGTGATATGGTCCTTTTCGAGAACTGGGTCGGGCGCATACTTGTAGTACGGTACCTCAAGGTCTACAAGGTTGTATTGCAGAGCAAGCTGCTGGTGGATAATCTTGGCCACTTGGTTATGTCTGTGCAAATATTCACCATTAGCCAAACGAGAACAACCAGATATAATATGTCTGATAGACTCACCCGGATGGTGACATGCCCGACATATGTCAACCGTCCCGTCTTTCACGATATATCTCCGGTAGTTATTCGTAAGGATAACTTCGTCCATAATTGCACATACAAACCCTTCGGTTTCTCCAAACAAGTCACCGAAGCGTAGCCAAGATACGGACGCATTGAAGTCTACATCGGGGCCATGAAGAGCCCCGAAGAAGCGTCCGTGTAGCTGTTTGCTCTGCCATACCTCCTTGCGATCATGGGTAGTTAGTACCACAGGTCTGCGCCAGTTCTCATTTGCCAACGATAGCGGGGTGAGTCCTTTGTCCACTGCTACCATATGTTAGATTATGAAAACATAGACGATTTTAATATTTAATAATAGTATCTGTCACATCGACTAATTCACGTGCACCTCACTAATTTTGTGATGGCAACACCGTAGGATGGTACGGATTTTTCCTTCTTCTTGTTCCGGCTACCGACGTTGAAGGTTGTCTCTCGTAAATTCTGAGCTTGGTGTAATCCGATAATACATAGTTTGCGAGTCCATTTTGGGTTTCTTTCAACAGTCAGAAGTGACAAAGTTTATCCACGTGCCTGATGCTGCAGTCTCCTGGACCCTGGATTTATAAGGTCAGATGTTGAAGCATTATCTTGTTACTACTCGGATATCTCAAGAACAAAGACGTGCGAACGTGCGAAGTGTTAATTACTTTACTAGAGTCGAGAGTTGGACATTATCAAGTGGAGATTGTATTAGCTGTTATTTCTTCGAACTACCCACATATAAGCTACGTAAAGTGATTTGGAATAGTTGGTGTTTTGAAAATTAAGACATTTAAATCATTATTCTGCTTACGTTTTATAGTAATTTGAACAATATAGATAGAAGTTTATTTATTTTTTATGTAAATTGCTACGTTTATTGTCTGGTGATTGTTGGTCTTTTTATTTGTTACAAATTGATGTGCATGTTTAAATTGTTGTGATCCTTTACTTGTTTGGTTATATATTTTGTTGTGCTTTGAATCATTTACACATTGCATTACTAGTGAGTACAATGGGAAGACCTGGCCGAAAGAGGCGCGATTCAGTCGAAGGTAGTAGTTACTCGAATTCAGGGGGTCTACTCTAATTCAACGAAAAACGAAGTTTCGTACGAAATTTCGCGAACTTCTTACCACGGTTCCATTTCGTTCCGAAATTTCGTACGAACGAAGATTGTTTGACGTTTATTGTCTATAAACCTACTCTAATTCGAAATGCTACGAACGAATATTTGATTTTGACAGACGAAACTTCGGAATTTTAACCTCAAATTCAACGAAACCAAAAGAGTTGTCGTTTGATTTTCGTATTAGTTTTCGTTTTGTGAATTTTGTATGAAAATTATTGGCAAAGGCTACAATAATGCTTTAAATCAAAGCAGATTTACGTGAAGATCGTGTAGACAGAAGAAGGAACCGGCAGTGCTTGCGCAATCAATTAAATATTAGCAAAATTCCCGACGTAGTGTTTGTAGGAAATCACACGACTCAGTCGGCAATTTTTCGAAGAGTTGAGCCAGGAATTCGTGCCTTTATTATCTCCAAACAACACATATTGTAATTGTTAGACCTTCTGGAGCATGAGGAACAATATTTTAATCGAAAATATTTTCATTCTCTTAACACCCAAGTTGTAAGTACCTATAAGAACTAAACATCAATGATTTAATTGAGGCATTGACTGTTGTTTATTATGATGCTGATCAATCCTTTATTATTTTGCAGATATGTGACAGTGATTGCTATACCCATAACAAATGTGAATGTGTCATTTGGTGGAGCAACACATGATGCTTATATTCGGAGAGAGTGTGATGTTAGAAGCCACTTGGAAGGTCTCCAGAATTAAACAGTTTATCTATTAGGTACGTTTGACTTTATTGCATTTTAAATATATTTATTCAAGTTGGGATAAAAGCGGTACCCCAAACTTTCCCATTTATATCATTATCATTAATTAAGTAGTAGTGTTATTCACATATTTTCATATTTATTTTAGGTGACTCTGGGTATGCTCTAAGGGAGCATATGATGACACCTATAGATAAAGCTCTTGAAGGCAGATACAACTTTGCAGAGCTTTGTTAGTGCACATTTTGGAAGGAATAGGTAGGACAAAGTTCTACTCGAGCACATCATAACATGTTCAACTAGAACTATATTAATTATCGATTTTAAGAATTTGACATGATATTATTACTTTTAATAAAAGAGAGTTTAATAAAAGAATAAAATATATGCTTAAAGTTTTATTTACTTTAACCCTGACATAACAAATTAATAACAAAGAAATACTAAACACAAATAACTAACAATACACTAACAAAATCTTAATTGCTATCCAGATATTCCTTTATTGTGTTATGTAGGGTTAGGACTGATGCCTGCCAATTCACGTCTTATGCCTGCAAGCTCTGCGGTTTTCACCGTCTCTATCTCTGTGCACGCTCCTCTTCTTATTGATACAATCTGCTTCTTACACGTGTGCTGGCAGATCGTCTCCTTGTACAGTGTTGAGAGGCTGCAAAACAACATTCCAATTCAAGTCAATAGCTCTGAACAACAGTGTAAACAAAATATGGCTAAGACACTTGAAAGGGTTAAGTAACAACAAAAAGTTCTCAACTTAACACTTGACCCATTTAATACCATATGCAAATAAAATAAAAAAGATACAATCATTATTCAATAGTATAAAGTTAATCTGTATTCTTTATGAAGAGTATTTCTTATAAATACACTCAAAAAAATGTTATCTATATTGTGTACAATTTATTTACAATAGTAAAATACTTACAAGGTGTGAAAGTCAGGCATTCTTGTGTCAATGGTGGTGGTACATAGGCAGCTATTACAGGTGGACTCTCAGGTTATCGTTGTGGCTGGGATCAACTATTCAACCTCCCGCGAGCTAAATCTCTATGTTCGTCCAGGAAATTGAGAACGGTTTCGATTTGTTGAGGAGTTGCCGAACCCCGTATATGGAGCCATTTTAAACTGAAACTATAAATGATTAGTATTAGAAAAGGCAATGGTGTTAGAGCGAAACCAAATGTTGCATTGGTATAATATGATATCTACTCACGAAGTTTTTAAATCCAAAACTTGTTGCGAACCAAAATACAGCAGACGTACGTAGAAGTCGGACTGTAGTAAAGTACGACATAATACTTCCTTAGGGAACTCGTACCTTGGTATAAAAGCACTTGGAAACATGATTTATTAAATACGACACTTGAGAAACACACTTCAGAAAACTTATCAAAGTATTCAAACAAAAAATCTTAAGTCGACATGTTATGATTAGATTGTATTATGCAGCTATTTTTGGTTGTCATACGTGATTACCCATTTTTGGCATGGAATAGTACTCTTCAAATTAGTTGGTTAGCCATGACTGTCAAAGGGCTTTTTATAGTGTCGAGTCGAAAGTAGTTGAAAATATATTTTTTGCCTGAAAGTTTAGATTGTTTGCATGAATCTTAGAAGAAATATGTAATGAATCACATTTATAATGTTACATGAATAAGTAAAGCTGAAAATTTTAATAATTTCAAGTTAAAGTAAAAACCGTAACTTAGTTTAGTCGACATCATAAAAGCCCCACACAATATTATAGATTCCATTCGTTCACGATAATTGTCTATGATTCCGAACTTCGTATGCGCATCCGAAAATGAAATAGAGTAGGGTCACTAACGAAACTTCGTTTGAATTTCGTTCGATATCGAAGTTTCGTTTCGTTGAATAAGAGTAGACCCCCAGATTCTACGTTTAGTGATACTGACGACAATGAACGTAGGTCACGTCGCAAGCGGAGACGGAGACGTAGGCGTGACGATAAGCATTCTCGTAACCGTAAAACTCACGGTAGAAAACACGCGCACTCTGAACGTCGTGAGCATAGGTCCCCTAGCAAAAACGTTAATCGGGAATTAACCCAAACTCCCCCGTTAATGTCTCAGAATCTAATAAATAGGTCAAATACCCCTGCCGCCGTAAGTTATCAACCTGAAACTGGTTTATTGGACAACAACCGCGATCAAAACTGTATCAATACTCCAAGTAGAAATTCTGCACCAGTACCTCCAAATTTCTGGGCACAAAACAACTTTCCAGTCTCGTTTAGTGTTGTTCCAGAATTTGACCCTAGTGACAATAGTCAGACAATCGAGAACTGGATAAACAAGGTTAATGAGTGTGCGCAAATTTACTCGTGGAATGACCGTCAAATTTGCCACTATGCTCTACCCAAATTAACCGGTTTAGCCAAAAAATGGTATCAAGGTTTGCCCTCAGTCTTATATAGCTGGGATGAATGGATTAAAAAATTGAAATTAGCTTTTCCATCAAATGAAAACTACGGTGACCTTCTAACAAACATGTTAAAGTTTAGGTGTAGGTTTGGGCAGTCTTTAGAACATTACTACTATGACAAAATTGCTCTTATAAATAAATGTGAGATAGCTGGTAAAAAGGCTGTCGGTTGCCTTATACATGGTATCGATGATAAATTTGTACGAATGGGAGCGGGAGCTTGTATGTTTAGTGAACCAGAACAGGTCCTCAACTATTTGCGCACGGTATCACAGCACGAAAATAACACACCACCCAACCACAATCGTAACCGAACTGCTACACATTCAAGACAGCTTAATAAGATAACACATGAACAAACTAGAGTGTTTAACAGTACAGATCAAATTAGATGTTTCAATTGCAATGAATTAGGACATATAAGTTTAAAATGTAACAAACCAATTAGGAAATGCAACATTTGTTTTAAATTAGGTCATGATAGTAAGGATTGTCGAAAGAAAAATGGTAATATTAATGATGAAGCAAATAAAAATATTAGTTCGACGGAACAAACTAAGAGTGTTATGTGTATAACCAATAGTCTAAGCAATAATGCTAAATACTATAAAGAAGTCAAGGTAGGTGATACTGTGCTGCACGGATACGTAGATTTAGGGAGTAAATGTACTCTTATACGGTATTCTGATGCTAAATTGATAAATGATTGTTGGACGACCGATAATTTACCAGTTTTACAGGGGTTTGGTAACTCCTCAGTGAAGCCAATTGGTAGATTAATAGCCAATGTACAAATAGGTCCGGTTCAGGCAGAGACAGAGGTGCTAGTTGTAGATGATCAGTATTTAAGCATGTCAATTTTAGTTGGTCAATCTTTTACCGAGAAACCTAATGTGATACTATTGAAGACAACTGAAGAATTAGTTTTTATACAAACTCCAGATCTGAGTTATAATGATTTTAAAATAAAAGTATACTCCGACAGTGATACTGTTATTAAACACAAAACTGTTATGCCTATTGATGTCAATACAAATAATAATTACTCAGGAGGAATATTTTTTCAACACAATCTTCGAATCTTACCTAACAACGAATATGTTGTGTTGCCGGGGCTCTTCCAATTCGAAGCAGGCAAAGGTTATTTAATGTTAGTCAATTTGTCAGCTAATGATTTAGAAATTGCCAAAGGAACTTTATTAGCTCGCGGTCAGCAATATACTGAAATTAACACGGAATATATAGGCTTAACTACAGAAACCAAAGAGTACGAGCCTTTACCTTTAGCCGAGGTAAAAATTTGTGCGATGGTGACTGGAGAACAGAAACAAAAATTGTTAAATCTATTAGAGAAGTATAGAGATTGTTTTGCGATGAATTTGTCAGAGTTAGGTAAAACAAATTTGACTGAAATGGATATAACCTTAACTGATAATAGGCCTGTCGTATACAACCCTTATAGGGTTTCCCAAAGTGAACGCGAACACCTCAATAAAATCGTAGAAGAATTACTGACCAATGGTATTATACGCGAAAGTACTTCAGATTATTCAAGCCCTGTTATTCTGGTTAGTAAGAAAAATGGTGATAAACGTCTGTGTATTGACTATAGATCGCTAAATAGAAAGACACTCAAAGATAAATACCCATTGCCTCGTATTGAGGACCAGTTAGATAGGTTAGGAGGTAATAAATTCTTCTCAAGCCTTGATTTAACCTCAGGGTATTATCAAGTGCCTTTGTGTGAAAAAAGCAAGCGCTTCACGGCATTTGCGACGCCAGATGGTCTATTTGAGTTTGAAAGGATGCCATTTGGATTGGCTAATGCACCTAGCGTTTTTCAGCGTACTATTAATTCCATGCTGAAAGGTAAACAAGATTTGGCGTTAGCATACATGGATGACCTTTTAGTAATGTCTCAGACAATAGAAGAGGGTTTAGACAAATTAGAAAAGGTATTCCAATTGTTAAGATCAGCACAACTCAGATTAAATTTGAAAAAGTGTGATTTCTTTCAGACTCGTATAAATTATTTGGGTTATGAGATAGGTGCGGATGGTATTCGCCCAGGACTAGCTAAAATTCAGGCAGTAATTGATTTTCCTACACCGAAAAACGTTCACGAGGTACGACAATTTGTGGGCCTCACCAGCTATTTTAGACGTTTCATTCAAAACTTCTCCGTAATAGCTAGACCTCTGACAAGCCTTACGAAAAAGAATGCCGTGTGGTGTTTCGATGAACCACAGCTGAACGCTTTTAATGAATTAAAAACCAGATTGACCACTAGACCAGTTTTAGCATTATATGACCCTCAGGCAGAATTAGAAATCCACACGGATGCGAGTAAACTTGGTATAGGATCGATACTGATGCAAAGAGTCAATTCAGAGCCTTTTCATCCCATTTCATATTACAGTCGTCAAACTACAACGGACGAAAGCAAATTGCACTCATATGAGCTTGAAACTCTGGCTGTAGTTTGTGCGTTGAATAGATTCCGAGTGTATGTTTTGGGAAAACAATTTAAGGTTGTCACGGATTGTGCCGCTGTACGCAGCACAATGATAAAAAAGGACTTAATACCTAGAGTAGCACGTTGGTACTTAACGATGCAGGAATACGACTTTATTGTGGAGCATAGGGATGGGGCTAGGATGAGTCATGTCGATGCACTGTCACGCAACCCAAATATATCAGAGTCAAAGGATGACGTGGAAGTTGTTGAAGTTTTGGCTGTAGACGAGGACGGGTGGCTAGCCACAGTTCAGGGACAGGACTCAGAAGTACAGAGAATAATGAACATCTTGAATGATCCCGATACAAAAGACGTAATCGAGATTCATAAAAATTATACCATAAAAAATGGACGTTTGTATAGAATAGTGATCTATAAAAATAACGAAGTTAATTTAAAATGGGTGGTTCCGAAATCAGTGAGATGGCAAGTAGTTCGTATGAATCATGACGATGGCGGTCACTTTGGTTTTGAGAAAACTTACAATAGGGTTAGCCAAATTTATTGGTTTAAGAAAATGCGACGGTTTATAAAGAAGTATTGCAACTCTTGTCTAAGCTGCGCCCATAATAAGATTCCGGCTGGGGCTAAAGAAGGAGAGCTTCATCCCATACTTAAAGTAAGCAAACCATTTGATACCCTTCATACAGACCATTGCGGCCCCTTTCCCTTGAGTAAGAAGAAAAATTGTCATATTTTAGTAATAATCGACGCCTTTACCAAATTTATTTACATAAAACCAGTGAAAAGTGTCAAGAGCAGTACAACTATTCAGGTGTTTTCTGAATATTTCTCGTTGTTTGGAGTACCACGTCGTATAATATCCGATCGTGGTACAAGTTTCACCAGCAAAGAGTTTTCAGATTTCATCAACGGCAGAGGTGTCAAGCATATTTTGAACGCTGTCGCTTCACCCAGGGCAAATGGCCAAGTAGAGAGGTATAATCGAACTATAGTCGAAGCCATAACATCTACTAACCATGGCAAACCTGAAAATGAATGGGATTTGTGCGTTCCACAAATTCAATGGTCCCTGAATAATACCGTCAACAAATCTACTGGCCGTAGTCCCTCTGAAATGTTATTTGGTATCCAAACAACAGGCGTCTCAGATGCCTTCATGAACCCAGTAGTCTCGGAATCCCATTCTCCTTTAGACCGTGATGTGATGAGGTCCGATGCAGAGTCCCGAATTCAAATTAGTCAACAAGAACAGAAAAAGCGCTTTGATAGGGCTCATAAGAAACCAAGTCAATATAAATTAGGAGATCTATAGTTCGGCCATTCAGAGAATGCGTTCCTGACACGTCGCGATTGAACTGACGACGTAATAACATTCATTGATTATTGATATAATAATGTTGTTTTAATGCTCCTCAATTGTTAAAACGGTAAACAACCAGCAAAAATATTTTTATCGTAACTGCAACGCCATTGCAAAGTTACGTCGTCAGTTCAATCGCGACGTGTCAGGAACGCATTCTCTGAATGGCCGAACTATAGTTAGAGTCGAGAAGGATATTCGCACAGACCCGGGACAAAGTCGTAAGTTGCTACCGAAGTGTGTAGGACCGTTTCGAATTTCAAAAGTCATCGGTAATGATCGTTATGAGATAGAAGACACCCCTATAACCCGAAAGGAAGGCTGTAAACCGTCTAGGTCTGTCTTTGCTGTCGATAGGTTACATCCCTGGCTAGTTTATGATCATGATGCAATGTCAAGTGATTCAGAGTAGATGCGGATAATGTGTGGTGCGTTGTTATAGGTCATTTTAGATGATAGAAAATGATATAGAACGGTTTATTAAGTGTTATTATGTAATAAGTAAGCGGTCAGAATTAATTCAAGTGACATATATTGTATTAAATCTTTCAAGTGATCATGAATTTATACTATACTTACACTATGCTATATATTTTATAATACCTATACTATGAATGAATTGTAAAATTTACAAACATAATATTGAACATAAATGTGAAGTGATTAAGTGATTTAAATTGTTAGATTAAAAAGAGAATTATATTAGTTGTTCATTAATTATGTATGAGATACATTGCAAAGATCATAACATATTATTACATTGAATATAATAAGAAGGAAATATCGATAAACCGTACATAAATTGTATAAGAGACATATATTATTATTTCTTAGAGATGAGTTATTGTTGCGATTCCTTGAGTGAAATTGTAAGAGTGAGTCGATTTGGGTGAGAGTGCCCATAGTCGACATTAGCTATAAGAGTGAGTCGATTTGGGTGAGAGTGCCCATAGTCGACATTAGCTATAAGAGTGAGTCGATTTGGGTGAGAGTGCCCATAGTCGACATTAGCTATAAGAGTGAGTCGATTTGGGTGAGAGTGCCCATAGTCGACATTAGCTATAAGAGTGAGTCGATTTGGGTGAGAGTGCCCATAGTCGACATTAGCTATAAGAGTGAGTCGATTTGGGTGAGAGTGCCCATAGTCGACATTAGCTATAAGAGTGAGTCGATTTGGGTGAGAGTGCCCATAGTCGACATTAGCTATAAGAGTGAGTCGATTTGGGTGAGAGTGCCCATAGTCGACATTAGTATAAGAGTGAGTCGATTTGGGTGAGAGTGCCCATAGTCGACATTAGCTATAAGAGTGAGTCGATTTGGGTGAGAGTGCCCATACTCGACATTAGCAATAAGAGTGAGTCGATTTGGGTGAGAGTGCCCATACTCGACATTAGCTATAAGAGTGAGTCGATTTGGGTGAGAGTGCCCATAACCAATGTTAATTTTAACGTTACTTCTCTGTACATTTTGCCCTCTCTTTTATTATTATTATTTTTTTTATTTTTTTTCGATTTGTTAAACGCGAGGCCGCGTTTGACGTCAGGATTAGCCGAATGTTAGATTATGAAAACATAGACGATTTTAATATTTAATAATAGTATCTGTCACATCGACTAATTCACTTGCACCTCACTAATTTTGTGATGGCAACACCGTAGGATGGTACGGATTTTTCCTTCTTCTTGTTCCGGCTACCGACGTTGAAGGTTGTCTCTCGTAAATTCTGAGCTTGGTGTAATCCGATAATACATAGTTTGCGAGTCCATTTTGGGTTTCTTTCAACACATATCACGATGCATACCCACGTCGCTTTTGAGAAGATATTCTCTGAGACTGCACACCTCACGGTTGTGGAGCGTCTTTGCATTTAAAAAGCCTCGGCCTCCACATTTCCGTGGGATGTACAGTCTCATCACCGACGATCGTGGGTGATGCATTCGTTCTGCGGTCAGCAGTGTGCGGACTCTCCTATCCAAGGCATCCAATTCAGTTTGAGTCCATTTGAGTATGCCGAAGGAGTACATCAGGACTGGCATGACCCAACCATTATAGGCGCGAACCTTGTTGCCGCCTGATAAGGAACTTTTTAGGACCTTATTCAGGCGGCCAAAGAAACGCTCCCGTAATGACTGTTTCATGACAGCCACATTGATGCCTAACCCCTCCGCCATACCCAAGTATTTATATGTATCGTTTGCGGAGAGTGATCTCAGGTTTATGGAATCTGAGAGTTGTACTCCCTCAGAATATTTATTTATTATTATTAATCAATTGTGATCCGTATTGGTTATTTTAGTATAAGAGGTTGAGGGTTGAAAGGGTTCTTTTTTTATCATTTAAATTAACTTATTATGGCACTACTTATTCTGGGACAAAGATTCTAGCAGTGGCGGCCCTAGGGCTGTGCGAACTGTGCCATCGCACAGGGCCTCGCGCTTGGAGGGGCCTCGCGCTACAACCCACACTAATATAAAAAAAATATAATTAGAAGATATATATCTGGTCTGGTCCAAGAAAAAAAATGTGCATTTTTTCTATATTTATAATTCATCCTGCGTTTACTTTTTGAGTCCTCAATTTAACAAAAAGTTGGAACACCAAAGTAACAAAGCAACTGGCTCTCGATCCAGTCACGGATTCTTTTTATTTGTGCTTGCTTTTAAAAAATGTCCCAAAACTCAAAAATTTTCGCGCTCGCTACGCTCGCGACTTGACCTTGCACTGTTATTTATTATACAAATTTAGGTGCTCAGTGACCTAAAGCTCAAAAATTTTTGCGCTCGCTACGCTCGCGGGTGCTTGACTTTACGCTTGTTTTATTTTTTCATCCTTTTTTAGCCGAACCTAGAAGGTAGCGCCGCTTTAAGTCCTTTTATTAACAAGAAAATAACTCCTAGTTTCCGTATGAACTTTCTTATTTACGACGTGCGAACTACTCAAGTTACAATCTTTCAATACATAGGGATCGCTTGGGTCCTGATTGCACCCGGGCGCTACATGAGCCAGAGACGGCCATGAATCAGTTATACGAAGAGCTGAATATTATCTCGGTGCTGAAATGTATATTAGAAAATAATTTAACTGAAATTTATCCCACTACCGAAATAGTCTTGAGAATTCGAATAATAAAATAATAATATCGAAAAAGCAGTTTTCGAGGCTTAAAATTATTAAAACATGTTTAAGGAATTCGATGACACAAGATCGACTTTCAGCCCTTGCTATTCTTTCGATCGAAAATGACGATGCTCATTCATTCGATTATTCTGAATTAATTAAAGATTTTAGTTTAATATTTGTTAATTTTGTGATTCTTTAAATATAAACTGTAGTAAAAATAAAATTTTAATAATTAGTTTAACTTGAGCATTTCTCCTCAAACATGACGGTTAGCTAAATCAAAACGCCAGCTTACTCTCGCAACACATACTTTTCACTTTAGACAAAGGGCCTTTTTTTTCCGACGTCAAAAATCATCAAATGACCCCTCCCGCTGTGGGCTAGCAGCGGTGAGGGAGTGTCAGACTCTTACTGACTAAAAACCGTCGTGTTCCGTCATAGGCCTTTTATGTACCAGGGCCGCGGTATCTCTTTCGAACAACCCGCAGCCCCGGCAGGCCTTGGCCCTGCTGGGCCCCGCTGGGGTTGCTGACATCTCTTTGAGGAGCGCGTGGAACAACGCGCACCGTCGACACGGGTCTGTCGTCTAAGCAGACAGAGGGACGATGAGCCACCCAAACTCACCGCCCAGACCCACGCCTACGGTGGCCGGGAGTCATCACGCGACACCCGGCGCCCATGGTGTCTACCTGGTCCAGCGCGGCGGCCGGGATGAGAGGTGCGTACTCTCTGGCGTTCCGCCTCCTCCTTCTCGAGCATGACCGCTTCGCAGAAGGAGGCGACGGCATCCCATTCCCTCGCGCCCCGGACCATGGCCTGAACCAGGGCCGGACGCGAGAGGTCGCCGCCGCCCAAAGCCTCGACGAGGACCCGGCGGTGCCCCCCCCATGCGGGGCACACCTGGACTGTGTGGTCCACCGTGTCCTCGGGGCTGTCCGCACAATGGTGACACCCGGGCGCCTCCTCACGACCGATTCGGTGCAGGTACCTCCCGAAACAACCGTGTCCGGTGAGGACCTGCGCAGTGGCGGATTTACCAATAGGCCAAGTAGGCCAGTGCCTAGGGCGGCAGATTTAGAGGGGCGGCAAATTTAACTTTTTTTGTTTACAGATTTTTTTTATAATTATACGAGTACACAATCCATATATAAATAAACGATTAATAAACGCACTGTTATATATACTTAGGTATTATGTGATCATGAATTTATAAATATTCCAATAGCATTTCAATAAAAATAAAATAAAAACTCGTAACACAGGATCTTCCTGTGTTATCTGCACGACCAGGATGGCACGGGCAGAAGGAACAAGTCACTGAGGGTGCCATTCTAATCTGCAAAGCCTAGGTTCACTACCAGTCACTGCACGCTATTCAAATTTTAAACAAAACTACAACAGTGCATGCGCAAGACGTCGAGGCGGCACTGTCACCCCTCTCCTTCTTGTTTATTTTTGATTACTTAATTTAATTCCTCAAAGTTATACAAAAACATCCGCTCGCTTCGCTCGCGATTTTTTCATAATTTCTGGTTTATTAATTTCTTGCGCTCTTAGAGTCCTCAATCTAATAAAAAGTTAAAGCTCTGAAGTAGCAAAAACAACTGACGCTCTACGCTGATGATTTCTATAGTGTTGAAGAGGTGGAGGACTTTTGTGTCCCAAACCTCAAATAATTTCACGCTCGCTGCGCTCGCAGCTTTTTCACTTTACACTGGTTTTTTTCAAACTTGTTTGAGTATTTTTGTGTTCCAAGACTCAAAAATTTCACCTTTTTTCTAATTTCTTTATCATTGCGTATCATTGCGTCCCAAAAATCAAAAATTTCGCGCTCGCTACGCTCGCGGCTTCTTCTCTTTACAGTAGTTTTTTTCACACTTGTTTGGGCACTTTTGTGTCCCAAAACTAAAAAATTTCGCGCTCGCTTGCTAGCGCTTTATAAGTTTGCAGTGATCTGACTCCGGTTTCTTTATGTTAAACCTAGCAAAAAGCACCATGAATGAATTCTACTCGATTTTTAAGTACTTCAATTACAAATTTTTTGTCGTTTTTTTTGGGGGGTGCTCAATAGGTAGTCCGCCCCGGGTGCCACCCGATGTTACGCCGCCACTGATCATAGGACCCGAACGAATGAACCGATTTCAATATAGTTTTTTGTTGTATTACGGGTGTTTTACGGGCGAGTGTTCTTAGACATGTTTGATGAAAATCAATTGAGCCGTTTAAAAGTTACAGAGGTTTTACGCTTTAAAGTCGCTGTCAAATAAACTTGTTAGGTCAACATTAAACTCTTCAGTATATAGCGGGTTGCAAAAATAATCTAGTAACTGACAGAAATATCATTAAGTTCACAATCATTAGGGGCGGCAAAAATTGAATGGCTTACTAGCGGCAAATTTGTAAATCCGCCACTGGACCTGCGTCATGCGGTACGTCCTCAAAGAGGGGACTTACCGCCATGATGGTGGCGTGCCCTGCACTGGGTTGCGACAGTCGCTCCCTCCAGGCCACCATGAGATCGCGCCGGAGCTCTGCCCGCTGCGCGACAACTTGCCGCGGCAACGGGGTTTCCCCCCGGCGCTGAGCCTCCTCGCGCCAGTCGTACAGGCGCAAGAAGACTCTCGCCTCCAGATCCCACGGTGGCAGTCCGGCTAGTAGGCCAGCTGCATCGCGGGAGATCGTGCGGTACCCCCGGATTAGCCTGATGGCTATCACCCTTTGGGGCACGTTCAGGTAGTGTACGGCCCGCTTCCGTACCGAACGTGCCCATACCGGGGCCCCGTAAAGGGCCATGGACCGTAAGACTCCCGCGTAGAGTTTACGGCAGGGGGCGTTTGGGCCTCCCAGGTTGGGCAGGAGCCGCCTGAATGCAGCACCTGCCTTCTCCAGTTTGGGACCCAAACGTCGGAAATGCTCGACGAAGTTCCACCGGCTGTCGAGGACGAGTCCCAGGTATTTCATCGCCCTCTCGACGCCGATGGGAACCCCCCCCCCCCCCACCGTGACTTGGGAGCCTGAAGGTGGCGCGTTCCGAAGCCCATGAAAGCACATGGCCTCGGATTTGTGCAAGTCTACCTCTAGGCCCACCAGCTGGATCCTCTCGATTACTGTCGCAACCCCGCGCGTCATTATGTCAGCCGCCTCCTGTTGCGACCTCACCTGTGCCAGAACCAGCGTGTCGTCAGCGTAGCAGACCACGCTGACGCCGCTAGGGAGGTCGGCGCGCAGCACCCAGTCGAAGCCGATGTTCCACAAGAGCGGCCCCAGAACCGACCCCTGCGGAACACCGCACGACATCTCTCGCCGGTTCTAGACAAAGGGCCTCGCATAGACCTGCCGCACGTAGCCTCGCAATGGCTAGGGCCGCCGCTGGATTCTAGTATAAGTTTTCTGTTCGAGGAACGAGATGTGTCAAAAGGGTCTAGTGAAGAGAACTTGCTGTTGTATATGGCTGGAATGCGGTTGTAGGGGGACATTTTATACAACCCAAAAGTTCAGTTTTCAAAAGTTCAGTTCGATCGAGACTTTCTGGTAAGGGCTCGAGGGCCCCGGGGCACTGCCCCGCCTAGCCAATAAGTGGCTACGCCTGAGAAGATCCAGCCTGGTGCGATTTATGACCCCCTAATATATGTACCTACCTAAGCAGAAGCCGGGTGTTCAATGATATCATTGTAGGTATGTAATCGCGATATATCGCCGATTTTCATTACCTACGTAAAGCTTATTAACGATTCCTAGAAACAGAGAGTTAATACGAATAATCTCAACTTAACGTTGCAAATACAAACGTGTTTTTGATAAGTACGATTGCCTATCGAAATAGAGTTTCGCAAGTTTAGAAAATCGACCTGTTTTTATTTCTCCACGAAATATAGCTTTTCAGCAATACCTATGTGCATATGTGCATTATGCATTAACTACTTTTAAGAATAAATTGAACAGGCATTTTTTAAATCGACAGATCTTTATTTATTTTAAATACCTACCTAAGGTATAAAAAGCATCTGTTTTTCCTGGACTGACCTTACCAGCAGGTAAAACAGTTAGGTAATCGACCAGTAACTTAACATCTACAAATAAAAATTAACTTATTATTTACTAATGTATGTAAATATGTATGTATGTGTGTGAATCACGTTTCGTAGTGAGTATGAATTTGGAATTGAATAGGTAGGTATATTACATACATGATAAGAAGGCTAGGCTGCTAATTACGCTAATACCAATCCAATTAGAAAATAACCAATCCCATGCGTATACGCAATTACCGTAGAGCACAATACGACCGATTGGCTGATTGCTTAGTTATCTGCTGAAATCAAATATTTAGTTTTCCCGATAAACATACCTACCTACATCAATTGCTTTTCAGTGACAAAGCGTCAAGCAATAGGAAAACGGGATTGAAAGTGACTTGGGGTCAATCAGCTAATATTTTAAAACTAGAGCCTGATGAAATTTTTGGAAGGTATAAATTCAATTATGTTATCATCTTCCTTGTTCTCTAGTTATTAGGGGTCGAGGTAATGTTTTCCGCTTCCATTCCTCTCTATCATCTGCTCATATCATATATACTAACATCCACTCCCTTCTCCACAGAAAACAAGTCATCAGAACCATTGATATTATCGCCAGAACCCTTGATATTATTTGAAAATATGATATTGACAGATCTGTGTCAGATAACGAGTTATCGATTTTCTTGCTAAAGGGTTTACCCACGAGGTCATCTGTTATGAACGCGATTAAAACCAGCAGCTGTTAATATTATGAGTTCAAATTAGATTAGGTACCTACAAATCATTACTCGATATCCAGGTGGATGCTTTTGTATTACTTACACAGCAACGATCAAAAATGGCCTCTAGAGCCTACATACATAAAAAGCTCTGATAGTCTATGTATATTTATTATAATATAATATTTAGGATTTTGAAATAAACCTCTTTTTTCGGTTTGAATTTTCGATATCTGGCAATACTGACCTGACCTATAGAAGTTCCTGTTGTCCATGACTGAACAGTGTACACAGAGGTAGTAAAAAATAAAACTATGAGCTTTTATCGAAATAATAAATATAATCAAAGTACATAATACGATTCAATTTTGCAGAAAAATAACAATCAAATGTTTGTAGTCAATCTGGTTTTGCATACTCGGTATACTAAAACGTCATTGAAGAAATAATATCACAATTTGCAGATCATTATAATAATGAAATTCATATTTAAAGATTCGATTTGTGTATAAACTTTAAGTACAATAAAATATACTTTGATATAAAAATTTCAGTCAGATTATAGAAAACAAAATTTTAAATACATTATTGCAAAAAATAAACTGGAAATAAAATGTTCATAGTATTTACCTATAGAACAGTCTGAACTCTGAATCTTAACAAACATTTCCCCAATTTTCCTTTCCATGTTCACAGTGGCATTAAAGTATGGAAATATCTTTGAACTCGTCGATAATAACAGAACGCTTAAAAATACTTCCAAATACCGCTTTGTATCCCATTAATCACCACTTAAAATTGTCAACAATTATTATAGAAACTTTTGTTTTGATGATTAAAACTTGTTCACCTAAAGTTGTAAAGCACGATTTTCTACTCAATATGAAATGTTTGAACAGGCACTATCTTTTATTTATACACAACACTCCATTCAGGAGCCAATGTTAGGGCCGTCAGTACTGTTCGTACATTGTTGACGCCCGAACTATCATACCTTAGGAACATGACTGGGGACAACACTGACCCCACGTAGATACGTAATGCAAAGCCGACGTGTGCGTATTTAGACGAGTTATCATCAAATTAAAATAATGTTGGAAATTGATAATACCATACGCAAATGACGCACTACTATTCACAATACCCAGAATATCAGTCTGATAGAACTTAAAAATCTGAAAAGTAAATAAATACTCGTAATAAATGGACCATTCTTGAAACAAGATTCAACTTGGAAAATTAATAAAATGATTTTCTTATTTCATTATAAAAATATATAATAACACTAAAAATATCCATGTTTAACGGTGCAACATTGATCTATTTGTTACATTAAAATTACACTTAATTCAACCATCTTTATTTGGCTGTACTCATTGTTAACAACATAACATAATAAAATGCTTGGAAGTCTCGATATCGCTGATTTTTTAATACTAATAACACTGCAGCGTAACATTAAAATTATAATTATAATACTGTTCGAATCCAAATTTTCATTTAAATAAAAATTTTAAAATTAACATCGATTACTTCGCGACAATTCAAAGGTTCGTAAACCTTCTCGCCTCAAAAAAAACTCGTGGATAGACAAATACTTGTTATATTTTCTTTAGCTTTCCACTAAAAGGATAATACGAATTTATTCAGCCATGTGTTATAAAGAGGAACATTTATTTAGCAAGGAACCCACGATAACAGTCTGATTGCTATGGAACCGTCACTACTTGGACTCGTTATATTGTCCAGCTCGTCACAGATCGACATTTGAGCACTCAAGCTCAAGAAGTACTACTACTCTAACCTATCATTATGAAAAAGATCTGTGAGTATGTATTAAAGCCTTACTATATTTTATTCGACCAAGAAGTTTATAGTCGAAAGCACATTTTGGAATAAAACCTACAGCTACGTCCTCTGATATTTCTCCAGTTAGAGGAACAAATTATATTTCCACTGACCACAAAAGATTACTAAAATCTCTTCGTTAATTTGACGCTTGCATTATTCCTCATAAGACCCATAATTTGATGACTTCCTTAATTAAAAAAAAATCCGTAACAATGAATACAGTCAACTAAAGTTTGATATAAAACCACAGTCACTTCGCACTGGACCTCGAACAACGTTCATTATTGCCTATAACTTATGAGATTACCGACACTGACACTTCAGTACATCACTTCGTAGACTGTCGCCTTCTTGTCACCTGAACCCGTCACTATGAACTTATCGTCCGCTGATATATCACAACTGAGCACCGATGATGACTCCTTAGACTGGAATAAAATGAACAATATTAATTTATGGCGCAAAGTATCACGATTGATTGATTGCTTTATCGAATCATGGGCTAAACCTTAACTAATTATAGAATCTACTTATATCCATGTTCAAAACATCGAGTATGTAATAATATAAAACCATCATCAGGCATCTACACTACATAAATAAAAATTTTTTGTTACGTCTTTTTGCTAGTGATTTTGTGTACACACAGACGGGACACAACAACGCACGTTCCTTTACTAATCTAATGAGTTGTGGAGAGAGATGATGTTGCGTGATTGTGCTGTAATTAGCTACATCAGAGCTCACTTATTCATTCTTAATTGCCAAGGTCTCGATAATTTATAAGGAACTTCATAAAGATTCCTCAGTCTAAAAATACATACCTGGAATATACTAGCTCCATAGGGCGTACGCCAGGCATTGAGCAGGTTGTCCTTCCCCGTGGACACGAACCACTTGCCGGCGGCCGCGAACTTCAGCGACAGCACGCAGGACTCGTGCAGCAGCAGCTGGTAGCGGTCCGGCTTGCCCGCGTGTAGCACCTCCACGTGAGAGTTCTCCATGCCCACTGCTAGCCACGAACCTGGGGGAATGGTCGAAATGTTTTAAATATTGATTTATATGATGAGGTGAAGATTATATGTGTACAGTTGTTAGACAATGTTTGTATCACAAAAAAAATATTGGTGATGTAATGAGAGAAAACTAGACTAGCAGTTAGGCTGCGTTCAAACCAAATTGACTGTCAACCGCTGAATGTCAGCGTTTATGCATATAATGTACAACGTACCGACGGTAAAATGTCAACGAAAAGTGAATATGTATGGCAATGCAATAAACTGCGAACTAATCCGAACCGAATTGTGTAATTTCGCATATAATTTTTTCTATATATTGTTCTACAGAAATTCATTCAGTCATTAGATGGCGTCACGCTGATGTGTCTAGCTTACCCGTGGGACAGTATCCGAGCGAGAAGATCTGGCTGGAGAAGTCGTGCTGGTGCAGCTGGCGGCCCTCGCGCAGGTCCCACGAGCGGACGGTGTTGTCCAGCCCGCCCGTCCACAGCCGCTGATGTGTCTAGCTTACCCGTGGGACAGTATCCGAGCGAGAAGATCTGGCTGGAGAAGTCGTGCTGGTGCAGCTGGCGGCCCTCGCGCAGGTCCCACGAGCGGACGGTGTTGTCCAGCCCGCCCGTCCACAGCCGCTGATGTGTCTAGCTTACCCGTGGGACAGTATCCGAGCGAGAAGATCTGGCTGGAGAAGTCGTGCTGGTGCAGCTGGCGGCCCTCGCGCAGGTCCCACGAGCGGACGGTGTTGTCCAGCCCGCCCGTCCACAGCCGCTGATGTGTCTAGCTTATCCGTGGGACAGTATCCGAGCGAGAAGATCTGGCTGGAGAAGTCGTGCTGGTGCAGCTGGCGGCCCTCGCGCAGGTCCCACGAGCGGACGGTGTTGTCCAGCCCGCCCGTCCACAGCCGCTGATGTGTCTAGCTTACCCGTGGGACAGTATCCGAGCGAGAAGATCTGGCTGGAGAAGTCGTGCTGGTGCAGCTGGCGGCCCTCGCGCAGGTCCCACGAGCGGACGGTGTTGTCCAGCCCGCCCGTCCACAGCCGCTGATGTGTCTAGCTTACCCGTGGGACAGTATCCGAGCGAGAAGATCTGGCTGGAGAAGTCGTGCTGGTGCAGCTGGCGGCCCTCGCGCAGGTCCCACGAGCGGACGGTGTTGTCCAGCCCGCCCGTCCACAGCCGCTGATGTGTCTAGCTTACCCGTGGGACAGTATCCGAGCGAGAAGATCTGGCTGGAGAAGTCGTGCTGGTGCAGCTGGCGGCCCTCGCGCAGGTCCCACGAGCGGACGGTGTTGTCCAGCCCGCCCGTCCACAGCCGCTGATGTGTCTAGCTTACCCGTGGGACAGTATCCGAGCGAGAAGATCTGGCTGGAGAAGTCGTGCTGGTGCAGCTGGCGGCCCTCGCGCAGGTCCCACGAGCGGACGGTGTTGTCCAGCCCGCCCGTCCACAGCCGCTGATGTGTCTAGCTTACCCGTGGGACAGTATCCGAGCGAGAAGATCTGGCTGGAGAAGTCGTGCTGGTGCAGCTGGCGGCCCTCGCGCAGGTCCCACGAGCGGACGGTGTTGTCCAGCCCGCCCGTCCACAGCCGCTGATGTGTCTAGCTTACCCGTGGGACAGTATCCGAGCGAGAAGATCTGGCTGGAGAAGTCGTGCTGGTGCAGCTGGCGGCCCTCGCGCAGGTCCCACGAGCGGACGGTGTTGTCCAGCCCGCCCGTCCACAGCCGCTGATGTGTCTAGCTTACCCGTGGGACAGTATCCGAGCGAGAAGATCTGGCTGGAGAAGTCGTGCTGGTGCAGCTGGCGGCCCTCGCGCAGGTCCCACGAGCGGACGGTGTTGTCCAGCCCGCCCGTCCACAGCCGCTGATGTGTCTAGCTTACCCGTGGGACAGTATCCGAGCGAGAAGATCTGGCTGGAGAAGTCGTGCTGGTGCAGCTGGCGGCCCTCGCGCAGGTCCCACGAGCGGACGGTGTTGTCCAGCCCGCCCGTCCACAGCCGCGTGCCGTCGCCGCTGATGTCGATGCACGACGCGCCGTCCGTGTGACCTGACCAACGCGTTACATGACGTTTTAGCTACGGCAGTAAGTATTCTTATGTTTGTGATGTAGGGGGGCACACGGCAGACAGCAAGGTAAGCAAAAACGTGTGAGAGCGTGAGGTATGCGAGGCACGGGCTTCTCTGGGGGTTTACGCGAAATATATCCGGTATCCGAACACCGCGTTTTTCTCAACCCCTGTGCACCCCACGACCAATCGAAGCAGTACTCAATTAGGAATCCACCCAACAACCGATTCCTAAAGTAGTATTATGTATTTTATTTTCTTTGGGTAAATAAAGAAAGAGTTTTGCCTGGCATTATTTCAACTACGTTAGAATTTATGTAATGGATAAAATTTATATAAATATTTTGCTTATCGTACTTAAAGAATGAGGATCATCAATAGCCAAGACTCGTAAGACGAGTCTAAAATGTCAATATTATACTTGTAGTAAAAATTGAACCATTATATAACAGAAGTGCAAGAGAGTAAATAACACAAATGTCTTACCTTGGAATTGCCTAACTAATGTTTGGTTCTGAAGATCCCACACCGCTATGTTGCCGTCTGAACAACAGCTGAAGCACACCTGTTGAATTAATTTCATCTTAATTTCACCTGTTGAATTAACTCTATCACATTTTTATCAAAGCTCGGAATTAGAAGTTAATGTAGATTACGGAGGAACAATAAACAACAATATGCAGACTAGACAACGTTAAGGTGGATTTGGCAACGGCATCCTATTCCCTCTCGGCCCGGACCATGGCTTGAATCAGGGCCGGCAATTGCCGCCATGAGGACACGACGGACACGGTGTCCTCCGGACTATGCGCAATGGCGACACCTTACGCCCGATCCGATGCAGGTACCTCCCGAAACGTGTCCGGTGAGGACCTGAGTCATGCGGTACGTGAGGGCGCCATGACTCCTCACGACTATTGTAGCGTGAGGAGCAACACTTACCGCCACTATTGTAGCGTGGGCTACTAGGTGACTATGGTACCTTGGAGTCGGGGCTGATGGCGAGCGCGTAGCAGGCGGGCGCGGAGGAGGTGAGCTCGGCGCGCATGCGCGGCGTGGGCGACGCCAGGTCCCAGATGGACAGGTTGGACGCCTCGCCGCCCACGATCAGCGTCCGCCCGTCCGGCAGCAGCTTCACCGAACGGATGTAGTTGTCGCGTTGCTGGAAGAACAAATTGGACAGTATTAGAAATTATATTTTTCTACTAGCTTCTGCCCGCGACTTCGTACGCGGATCCTGTCCCTTATGCCAGCGACTACGGGGTCAGCAAAATAAAAGGTCTGAATCATCTGATATTGAATTTTAAGGGCCCGTTGACTTGAAAACAACGGAATACGCATAGCCATTAGAAACGTTCCATATATTTATTTTTGTACTTCAACGGCAAAAGCACAGCAGACTAAACAAAACGCTGAGAACTGAACCGCAATAGACGTGACCATAGGGATAAAAGTAGTGATTCTAATTAGTCCACATTTAAGTTGTGTGTGGCAAAAATATTACACGTATATAATATTGTACGTAAAAAAACATTAAATGTTACTGAGATGACAAAGTCGTGATGACTTAGTGGAAGTCGTAGTGGTTTATTGGGTAGAGAACCAATCTCTCAAGTATGAGCGTGCGTCTTTGATTCCAGGTCTGGCAAGTACCTTTTTTTTTTTTTTTGTTGTCGCTGGGCTAAAAATGCTATTACGCATCCCCTTCCCGTCGGGGGACGGGAGAGGGGTATGTGGGACTCCCCGGTAAAAACGTTCCCGGTATACCCACTAAAAAGGCCCAGCGGCACTCCGACCTCGTCTGAGTGGAGGGGGTCTGGGAATCTATGGCATCCAGTCCCCCACCGGCGATTGCCCGCCTTACGGCAGGCCCCTCATTCCTCCCCCTAGTGGGGATGGATCCTTATAATGGCCGGAGCGCAGGGGTTGATCCTTGTGATGCAGGCGGTGGCGCCCCCGCGCCTGTCGCCCGCTGATCACCCCCCAGGGCGGATGGGGACGGAGGTTGTATTCGCCGTCTTCTGCCCCTTCTTCATCTACGGAGCGGCACCGCGAGAGGATCGTTCTCCATCGTTCATACGATCGCTCCGCAGCTTCCTTCTGGGACATGATGTCTTCACAGAAGGAGGCTACCGCTTCCCATGTCTCTTCACCTCCCAGCATGGCAGCAATCACGCTGGGAAGCGAGAGATCGTTCCCGACCACTGCCATCAGGGCGCGGCGGGGTTCAGCCCACGATGGGCACACCTGGAGTGTGTGCACTGCCGTATCCTCCGTGGCTTCGCAGTGGTGACACTGTGGGGTCGCCTCCCTCCCAATCCGATGCAGGTACGATCCGAAGCAGCCATGTCCGGACAGCACCTGTACCAGACGCATCGAAAGGCACCCATGCCGCCGATCGAGCCATCCGTTCAGGACAGGCCCGATGGCATCCAGCGTCCAGCGACCATACGTTGCCGAGGCAAGATCTTCGGCCCAGTACAGAGTTATTGCCTCCCTTGCCTCCTCACGCACCTCTTCCTTTTCTGTCGGGTCTGGGCGCCGGTTTAGCGCCTTCTGCTCCGCCGTCCAGTCGTACACTCTGGCGAGCACCCAAGCCTCGAGCTCCCAGGGAGGAGTTCCCGCCAGAACGCACGCCGCCGCGATGCTCACCGTGCGGTACGCCCTCGACACCCGCTGTGCAATGGCCCTTTGTGGCCTGCGGATGGCAGCGGCGTTCACCCTACTGCACAATGAGTCTGCCCAGATTGGGGCCCCGTACAGTGCCATACTTTTGAGTATGCCGGCGTATAGTCGTCGGCATTGGTCGCCGGGTCTCCCGATGTTTGGGAGGAGCCATGAGAGGGCGCCCGCGGTCCTCATCAAGCGCGTCGACAGGCCGCTGAAGTGTGCTCTGAAGCACCACTTACTGTCGAGCACTATGTCCAGATATTTCATCTGGGGCTGCACCCCGATGCGGACACCCTCAGGTCTGGCAAGTACCTGCCAATAGTACCTGCCAATAGTGCCAATGCAAGGCAAGTACCTGCCAATAGTGCCAATGCAACTTTTCTCTCTTGAGATAATAACGACAATAATAATGAGATATAAGCACCGCAGGACATCTGAGGCTGATGACGGGGTGTAGCGACCCCGCGGGGCATATATACTGAGTTCTCCAAGGAGAGTATACTGTCCCTCATCTCCGGCCGGTCGGAGTGAACCATGACGGGGTTAGGTCTCACGACTCTGGCTTGGCTTGACCGTCCAGAGTGGAGTCGGTAGAGCAGGGTTAGTAGCCCTGCTCGGAGGATAGGTGCCTCGTGGTAAGTGACAGGGAGCGCGTAATCTGCGTTTTAAATCCGCCGAGGTATCCTCACACTTCAGCCGCTTATGTCCCTGTTGCCCTCTTGTTGCTATTCAGTGACTGATTCCCGGGGGCCCAGTAAGTGAGCTGGCGAGTCTCCACTTGCCATTTTTACATGTATCTAATACATTGTCATCGGCAGGTGCCATAGTTCCCGTAGTTTCCCCATTCCTAGTCCATTAGCATCCCATCACAATAGCCCAAGTAGTATTCATCCACAGTTAGCAATGGTATAGCACAGAACCGGGGATTGTCTTTTTTTTTAACGACGTCCACCGGGGATTGTCCTTGGGTTCATTTCTATAGTGTATAAAGGGATAATCGTCGGTTTTGTGTCACCATCTCATTAAAGTTGTCTCAAAAGGGCTTCAGCGTGTTGGCTTCGGCCTCTCGTTTGCCTCCCGAAAATTCAGAACTCTGTAGTCCCGAGGTCTGGAAGAGACATGCAAAATAATAATGAGATATATATAACGCAACTAATTCGGAGAGTGGGGGCTCGTGACGCCACGTCTAGGTATGTAAAATTTGTACTAAGCAGTGACTTAACACAAAATTCAAGCGTGTTATATCTTCGTTATTATTTGTTTGTGAGAAGGAGAAAAGAAAAAATACGTGTCCATTATTTTAGGGTTATCTAAAAGACGGACTAATTACTTTCTTTGATTCACCATACCTATTTCATAACATTCATTTCTATACATTTCAAGTGTAGTATTGCTCTTGAAGTTCCACATCAGGTGTTCCAGATCTTCGATGTTTATATGTCAATAGAGAGGGCTTATCAGATTGAACCACTTTTGCTAAAACGTCATATCTTCATATGCTTCATATAGTCTAGCAGGGCTCCTGGAGTTCCACATCAGGTGTTTTACATCTTCAATTTTTATAAGTCAACAGAGAGTGCTTATCAGATTGAACAACTTTTGCTACAACGTTATACCTCTATATGCTATAGTCTAGCTGGGCCCCTGGAGTTCCACATTAGGTGTTTTAGATCTTCAATTTGTATAAGTCAATAGAAAGTGCTTATCAAATTGAACAACTTTTGCTAAAACGTCATACCTGTATATGGTACAGAAAAGCTGGGCTCTTGGAGTTCCACATCAGGTGTTCCAGATCTTCAAATTTATTATCTCAGCTGAAAATGCTCATCAAATGAAACAATTTTTGCCATGGCACCATTTTTGTATCTCTTATAGTTTTGTTGGTCTGTTGGTGTTCTGCATCAGGTCTTCAAGTTTCGAAGATAAATTATAGCCTATATGTTGACCAGGCTTAATACTGATACAACAAAGAAAAAATCATTGAAATCCGTTCAGTAGTTCGGAAGATTAGCGTGTACAAACAAACAGACATACAGACATACAGACAGAATTTTTTTTTTTGGATTTGTGCTCCATTACTGTTTCTAAACCCCACCCAATTATTATTTTTTTAATATATTCAATGTACAGACAGTTTTTTTACAGATTTATTATATGTATAGATTACTGTGGTAGTTTCTTTATTGATTTCACAACATATTTTCTACATCATTAAATGTTCAATTAAAAAAAAAAATAGAAAAAATATTAACAAAAATTCTACTACTTATTATTATACACAATACAGATATAAAAATATTTTAATACACAATACAGAGAAGTTATGTACAAAGGCAAGCTTAACCCAGAGTTGGGTTCTTTAACAGCAAACCTTAGAGCGATAGGGAAGAATAATAAATAATTTTTCAATTTAATAAAGTTGTCTCTCCCTAGACGGAAGCTTTCAATAATGATGCATAAAAATACTTACCAAACAATCAAGCTGCGACAACGGTTCTAACGCCGCAGGTGAGCCTGGGTTGGATATATCCCATAGTTTGACGCAGCCCTTGCCGCCGGTGTAGGCGTGTCGCGATGCCCCCGCCAGTGACAGCGCGACTGCACAGACGACCTCGCCGTGCGGCAGCGCCGCCACGGCGCGCGCCGCCCGCGGCACGCCCGCGCCGCCCAGCGCGTCCGCCGGGAAGCCCACCGGCTGCAGGGGGCCGCCGCATGAGTGGTATGAATATGCACTGTGGGTAAAAACAATATTCTTGGTAAATGGTTGTGATGGCGCTAGTGGCCAAGTCAACAATCTGCTCCGTATTAAAAAATAATAAAAAATATAAATAATCCAGTTTAAGTGTAAAATATAAGTGAATTAAAGACTATTAGTGACAATAAACACGTGACATTATTTTCAAGTGAATATCTCTAGTAATTATTGAGATAATTAACAATTTGTTGAAACGTAAACAAAAACTTCATTAATTTTCAAAACAAAACAATATTTACTATTATTCCAGTGTTCAATAGTGCTCAAGCTAAAAGGAAGCAATTGTGGACGTTATTAAACAATTACGAAAGTTTTAAAACAATTTCTGTGAGTTTTTATCAAGCCATAACTTTCTTGTCAAAACAGCAAACAAAATTTCAAATCACCGTCTATAACCGAAAATAAAATTAACGAATTATTACATTCGTAAGCAGAACACAAATTTCACAGCCGATTGTACAGTTCGGATGGCGTAGAGGATATCACACCTGTCCGGATAGACCTGCGGGCCTAGCATGGCGATTCTATCTCTATTCTACCAAGAAACGACAAAGCTCTTTCTTTCCCACTCGACATGTCTTCTACCCGAGCATGGCGCGAGCTGTAGACTCGCGTTTCTATCAAGAGAAAGACTTTCCATAGCAACGGATAAGTAGCTAGTGATGGGTCGTTCTGCGATGAATTTACGTTTAGTTAGCCAAAAAAATGTGTCAATGCACTATTTTTCACGCATGAACCTATACATAAACTCACGTAACTCAAAGCAACAACAAAACGTATTCATCGAACTTATTTCTTATCTGTGGAACTAAAATGGTTGATGTTTGTTTGTTAATTTGTTTACAAAAAACGATTCTTGTTGTTGATTTTACATATTAATTTAAGTTGTTGATTTTTAATATTGGTGACTACTGCGGCAAGGAAAAAGTAAGTAGATTTTGTGATTAAATAAATAAAGTACTGATTATTCCAATAGTTGTGTGTAATTAATCTAAACGAACAATAATTAATTATCCATACATACGATGAAAAGAACAAAGGAAAATAACATAATAATCTCAATAAATGGTGATCGGTGGCATTGTCTGATGAACACTTTGCCATGCACAGTTCAATGTGTTCCTCACTGTTATCTTGCTTCCCTATATTATTGCCCGAAGTGTTTTTACTTTCGCCTTTACAAAAACTGTTTATTTACAGCGTACGAAGTCCCATCCAATAAACAGAGAAGATAATATCGCGATCCATTGAGAAAAGAAGGCCACGATAAAGAAGAATTTGTCAGTATTCAAAAGCTGCTGAAAAAATATGGAAAAAGAACGAGTTCTTGGCATACAATGCTCACACGAGAAATATTCTATTAGTAAGTGTCTTTAAATAATATTCATTTACTAGTAATAGTTCCCCAGACTTGTTGGCTTCATTCTAGCAAAACTCTCATGCTTTGTTTTCAAAATATAATTATGGCAATAATAATTATAGTATAGTAAGTTCAACTCAGTCGTGCGCGCGGCCCTATGTGTGGGTAACCCTTGTACATATACAGTGACTTTGTGTGCGTGACAAGAGGTACAGACGGGTACAAATACAGTTATTTAGGGGTTGTATACGGCTGTTTAAAGTACAGTTATTACGTAATTTAGTTTATTTATTTATAATGATTCTGTATCGCTACTTGAAAAATCAAATGATGAATTTTCGGATTCGCTACTTTCACCAATGTTAATTATAAATTCTGACTCCATGTCAAAATGTCTATAGTATCTATTCTTCTTTTTTCTTTTGTACATGTCGACAAGTATTACCCAACATCCCTTCATCAATTTGACTTAAACGTTCATTTATGAGTTTCATTATTTCTGTCTTATTTTGGTCGACATTATGCGAAGCAATATAATTTTTTAAAATTCCCCACACATTTTGTTTCCATTATTATACTAAATTATAGGTCTTTTACATTCTTAGTCCACACATTTATTTATTGTCCGCGTACCCCGAGCTAGAAAATATGTAAGGAGTATTTAATTCATCTTAGATATTTCACTTCATTTATTTCTTAGATACTGTCAATGTCAATTTGAAAAGCCGTATGAAAAAATAATGATAAACTGTAAAATGTAATAATAAAAAGCTTTGAATGTTGTTTCATTTTTTTGAAACGCTACCTGACTCCTTAAAACATTTTCTCCGTGAAGAACTAGACATTTTCGTAAACGACTGTACCCATAACAAAAAGCGATGAGAACACGTCATGCTCGGACGACGTCACTGTCACACGAATGAAAGTTGTATATTTACAAGCCGACGCACACATAGGGCCGCGCGCAAATCTGAGTTGAACTATCTATACCTATTTGTTGCTTGTGTGATATAATATAAGCAACAACTCTTAAGATAAAAAATAAAATGAGACAATCATTTACACAGAGGTAAAGGTTTATTTACATAAAATTAAGGCTACAGATAAAGTCATTTATTCAAAATAGGCTGAAAATCAGCAGCAGAAGCGGTGGAACAAACTCCCCAGCAACTCAATTCTGTCTGTATGGTTTGAAGAACTGTTGATATACAAAGATATTCATAATAGTTGCTCTTCTGTGAGTTGCAGCTTGTAGTAAGCTACCACTAAGGTCATTAGTGTGTCTCTCTCTCTCTGCCTTTCCTCGGGAAGAGTTGTAGCTTGTAGCATAGGCACCCTGCAAAAAGAAATAACTGTGTTTGGTAAAGAGTTTTTACAGTATTATAAAAGAATAACATACTGATACTGATACATTATCAGCATTATTATTGGTGTCATGAGCCAAGACCCTAATGCATAACTAGAATCCCCTGAAAATGAATGATAATTTAATTTTGTGTTCTTGTTTCAGATTACAAAAAAAGGATGCTAAATGACAGCTGGGCCTTCAGTTTACAAATTATAAATTATTGAAATTATATTATTTAATAAAGAATGTGAATATTAAAATCATAATGGTTGTTTATTTAAAATGTAATTTTTTTCTTAGCAGATAAAACTGTCCAATTCTAGAGTCATATAGCCTGCGCAGTTCGTTCTTAATGAGAGAACTATTGAAAATTGATTGTTTATGAACTCTGTCACGATAATTGGCATTTATGTTCAGTATTTTGCACTCAGTATCTACAATCTGAAATAGAGGTCATATCTAATATTAGGTATACTAACCTTGTATTCATTGCAAAAACAAATTGTTTAAAAAATTTGCTAACAGTGGTTAGTAATGTTGTTAATGACCTAAGCAGGACCCGAGCAAAGAACCTGCAACAATTAGACTTTGTTAAATATTTTTCTTCTGTTTAATCATTTTCTTGCAATGAAGGGCAATACCTACATAATAGACAAAATAATCTTAGAAACAATAATAAATGAAGTGAATAGATTTTTCTATATTTAAACCTTATCTATAAGGACGAAAACTTTGTCATATTTTTGGTTGATAACAATTGGAAAGCACAACAAAATAAAATAGACTGTAGGTACTTACATTGACAAGAACAGGCAGACCCTGAGATATAGGAGACAGATTCCTGGCACAAATACTGCACCATCTCTGCACATTTACGTTTTCGATGTCGAGAGGCTTAACACTCGTATAGCTCGTTCTTTGAGCTTTACACTGATTCTTCTCAGCATAAATACTGACCACATGACGACGGTAGGACCCCGAAATACTTTGTAAATGCTATTTGAGAACTTAAAATTATAATAATATTCTTGTCTACTCTTGTCTAGGTCCGATGAGATGTAGAGTATTTGACATTTCATATAGAAAGTTATATCTACTCCCAAATGTCAAAAGTAGATAAAATATAGTCGTCATGCTCGACGCGATAGACACATGTCGATGAAGAAAAGAAACATTTCTCTTCTCGATGTCAAACATCGCCATGCTCGGATCGATAGAAATCTTTCTTCAATCTGTCATTTTGTCGATTCTCCGGTAGACAAAAGCTGTTTCTATGGCGGTCATGCTAGGCCCGCTGGAGGTCTCGAGTTCGAATCTCAGCAGTGGACTCTCTTTTTTCTAGTACATTGTTTGTTAAAAATAATTTATTAGGGTGCGTCCACATCTGGCGAATGCGCCGCGAATGCGCAGCACGCGAGCCGATCGCGAGCTGTCCGCGAGCTGCGCGCGTGCAGTCACTGCAATAGTTCGGTGCGCCTCTTTAGCGCAACTCACGCAAGGCTCGTATAGAGCGCGCGAGCGGCGTGCGATCTGCGCGCAATCAGTTCTCGCCCTTACAGTTCCGTATATTGGCTCAGTACTATCGAAGATGGCAGACGTCGCGCGCCGCCTGCGCGCCGCTCGCGTGCGGCGCTTAGGTCGCGCGCGAGCTGCGCGCGGGCCAAGCAGAAGCGGCGCACGAACAAAAATGCACGCGCGCAGCTCGCGGACAGCTCGCGATCGGCTCGCGTGCTGCGCATTCGCGGCGCATTCGCCAGATGTGGACGCACCCTTATACAAACATGAACTTCTTTGAGAATATTACATTCAGAAAAGCTAGAACACTTTCCTTGACAGAGATATCGGATGAACATAGTTCTAATAATTTGGAGATAGATGGCAGTGCTAGTAGTTTGCCTAACATCTCAAATAATGAAAATAACGAGTATGTGCAGGAACTCCAGAATCAAATAGAACAACTCACCTCCCAACTGAACTCCGCACATGAAGAGATAAAAAACTTAAACATTGAAAATACTGAACTAAAAAAATCTTTAAATGTAATAACGAATAAAAATGAGGTTCTAAAGAAAGCTACCAAAAAACTAACCGGTGAAGTACAAACGCCCAGAAAAGGCTCACAAACATCAACTGCTCGAAATCATTCTCAAAGAAAACCAGCAGTAATTAAGAAACCTACAGAAACATTGCATTCCAATACAAGTGGCAATAGCAATAATTTTGGCCCAGGCTTGCAGAACACAACTGCACAGAAGAGAGAAGGCGATGGCAACAACGTTACACATAAATCCGCAAAGCAATCGTGAGTACTAATGTAAACAATAAAATACTATCAATAGCTGAAGACACATTTCACAATTTTCAAATATGTCATTACGTCTCACCAAACTGTGATACAGTGCAGCTTATCAGCGACATTCATAAAAAACTAGCAGATTATAACTATGAAGACTACTGTGTAATTTTTATTGGTGAAGAGGACTTCCAGCGTACGAAGGACTATGTAAATATAATTGTTAAGCTGAGAGAGGCATTGCTTAAAGTACAACATACAAACATTATCATATGTGTTCCTACATTTAAGTTAAGTAACTATTCGTCCATGTTCAATTGGCGTATAGAAACATTTAATAACTTACTACACCTTGATCTCCAAACATTTAATTATGCAACTGGTTTTGATACTAACTTAAATTTAACTTATGATTTTAGAACGTTTTCGAAATTTGATAGAAAAATAAGTAACCATGGAATGCGTAACATATTTAAAAATTTATTGCTAGCAATCACTGAGATGTCCCCAATACAATGTGAGTCTGATATAGAAACTTCCAATGATAATTGTAAAAGTAATGAAGACTATTTTTTTCGTATATAAAAATATTACTCTAATGCATCAAAATATAAATGGTCTCATAAATAAGTCAGCTATGTTTACTGCTATATTAGATGAATTGTATGACTTAGGAAAAACTGTTGATGTACTATGTTTCTCAGAGCATAATATGATTTTACCTGATGTTGATTTGCTCCACATTCCTAATTATAATGTTGCTACCTATTTTACTAGAGAATCCAGACATGGCGGTACTTGCATAATGATACGAAACGGAATTAAATATAAGGTTTTGGAGTCTATTGAAAAATACAGTGTCTCAAATGTAATCGAATGTTGCGCAGTAGAATTGACAGATCACAACATCGTCCTAATATGTATGTACAGAAGTCCACATAGCAATGAATTAAGAAAAAAACTTGATATGTTTTTTAAGAATCTGGATAGTCTCTTAAGCTCTATCTCATTCCACACAAACAAAAAAATAATACTCTGCGGTGATTTCAATATTGACCTCCTCAAAAATACCAAATGCTCTGAGCAATTTAGGCACCTCATTACAGGATTCAATCTTAAATTCGAAATAAAAGTACCAACTAGGTTATGCAGCGGGACCTGTATTGATAATATTGCTCATAATATACGAGGATCTAAAGGCGAAGTATTAGAGCTAGCAGTATCTGATCATACTGTCCAGCTTCTACGGTGTCCAGTTAAGCAAACGTGTGTGTTAGATCACTGGTTCACTACAAAACGGGACTATTCTATAGAAAATGTGCAAAAATTTAAAACTTATCTCGCCAGCATTACATTTTCTGATGTGTATAAAGAAACAGATCCAAACAAAGCGTTTAAACTATTCTATGATTGGTTTAAATTACTGTATGATCTATGCTTTCCTAATGTAAGAGTAAAAATATCGACCAGGGTAAAACCAAAGTGGATTAGTCGCGGTATTAAGATATGTAGCAAAAGAAAAAGAGAACTGTTATGGAAATACCGAAAAACACCTACTAAAGAAAATAAAGCTAACTTCAAAGATCTCTCTAACCGTCTTAAGAAAGTAATCGATCTCACGCAAAGAGCTCATAATTGTCGATTTATTAATTCGGCACAAAATCTTTGTAAAGCAACATGGAAAGTTATTAATAGCAGAAAAAACAAAAACAATACACCTAATGAACCTATATTAAAAATTAAATCTAATGAAAAAGTATTGACTAATCCCCATGAAATAGCACAAGCTTTCAATAATTATTTTGTTGATCAAGTCAAATCAACTAATAGTACAAACATAAAAAACACGTGCAATAATAATAGAAATGAATCAATGTTCATGGCCCCTACGATACCACTCGACATCTATCGAATTATCATGTCACTCAAAAACACGGCCAGCACTGGATATGATGACATAACAACAAAAATTATAAAACACGTGTGCATTATAATTGCGCCAATATTGAGCCATCTTATTAATCTAAGCATTGAACACGGTATTTTTCCAGAAGAATTGAAAATAACCATAATAAAACCCCTATTTAAAAAGGATGACAGAGAAAACATGACTTGCTATAGACCTATAGCTTTAGTACCGATTTTCTCTAAGATATTTGAGAAAGCAATTAACAACCAACTCACTGCATACTTCGAGAACAATAATTTATTTGTTGATAACCAGAAAGGCTTTAGAAAAAACAAGTCAATTGACATGGCCATTTATGATTTCCTGCATACAGTTAGCAGTAGAGTAGATAAGAGATTACCTGCTATTGCACTATACATGGACATGTCAAAGGCTTTTGACCGCGTCGATCACAAAATACTTATAAACAAACTAAATTCTTACGGAATAAGAGGAAATGTATTGAACTTAATTGCATCCTACCTTCGTAACAGACAACAAATAACATTTATTAGTAGAATTTGTAAAAATAACGAAATTACGTATAAGTCTAACCAGAGAACGGTAACTTACGGAGTACCGCAGGGAAGTGTGCTTGGCCCGACTTTGTTTATTATTTACATTAATGATTTCCCAATGTCATCAAAATACCCCATGACAATGTTTGCAGATGACAGTACCCTACTTTTTAATAGTGACGACTTACATTCACTGGAGGCAGATATTAACTCTAATATTGATTCGGTTGTTAATTGGCTAATAAATAATAATCTAGTTATAAATTTAGAAAAAACAGTATTAATGAAATTTCAACAACGACTAAATAATAAATTAAATTTAAATATTAAATACAATGACAAAATTATTAATGAGACTAATGTTACTAAGTTTTTAGGACTAAATATAGAAAATACGCTAAAATGGAATATACATATAGACAAAGTATGCAATAAACTAAACCAATACTCTTATGCTCTGCATATGTTAAATAAAACGGCAAACCGAAAAACAGTATTAATGGCGTATCACGGTTTAGTAGCGTCGACGTTGAGGTACGGAATTATGTTTTGGGGAAACGCAACGGGTAAAGAAATGGTGTTCAAGTGTCAAAAAAGGTGCATTAGAGCTATCTGCAATCTAAAATCTACCGACAGTTGCTACATGCATTTTAAGAATTTAAAAATATTAACAATGCCCTCACTATACATTTACGAAACAAGCATGTTTGTAAAAAATAATTTAAATAAATTTGACCAAGTAACCAGTCAACGTCGTTGTGATCAGTTACATGTAATAAGGTCTAAGACTACATTTTATAAAAACAGTATTTTTGCAATGGCTCCAAAAATTTATAACAAACTTCCAAAAAGTATAAGAACTGAACAGAATATTAGTATTTTTAAACGTAGATTAAGTACATTTCTAATAGATAAGGCATATTACTCAGTTGAAATATTTCTAAATGATAAAATAGAAACACTATGATTTTATATAAACTCAATAGGATTAAAATTATTTGTACACCAATTCCATTTGGTAGAACATAGAGCTCTAACATGTTTAATTTTAAGACCTATCTGTATACCTATGCTCACAAATAAATACATTGAATTGAATTGAATTGAATAAACCAAAATGCTCTGTCAGCTGTTCCATGAAAAGAAAAATGAAAAAATAGGCCGAGCTAGTAACGTTCCTCATTCCCCGAACACCCACATTTCGGCGCGTTATTTTCTTAGGAGATTTTGCGTTAGGAGATCTCGCTAGTCATTTTTATTCTCCATGGCTAATACTAACAAACGGCTTAGCAGGCGCGGTACGGTACGGCAGCAGGTGGGTAGTGCAGTAAGACACAGTGTACGTGTAATACTAACGGCTTGGCAGGCGCGATGCCGTTGGCGCGCGGGTCGTAGAGCGGCGCGTGCGGGGCGCGGTAGGCGTAGGGCAGCGCGTAGCGCCCGGTCGGCGTCCCGGCCCGCGGCTTGCCGCCCGCGCCGCCCGTGCAGCCCGCTGTGCTGCCCGGTGTGCCAGGCTTCTCCTGAAAACAACAATATGTCAAGCTATAACAAACAATCATCCAGTGCCGCGGCTTCGGTATGTGAGCGGTGGGGCGGAGAGGCGAGGGCACTTGCTGTCATTACTCGGTTAGGCGCCGTACTTCATGACGGCAACACGCGTTAACAGTTCCGGCTAGTTGACACAAAACGCACATAAGATTGCATAGCGAGATGAGTCCGCCGATAAAAAGTCAATCAAAGGAAAATATTTAAAGTGCATGCGTTTCTTTTTTAAACGGAAAGCCGATGTGAATGCTTTAGAACACAAACAATTTCATATGTCATTAATAATGTCACATTATCGGGAACCGTTTTTTTTACATAGGTACTGATATATTTAATTGTGAACGACCTCAAGTCACATAAGATTTTTTTAAATTACAGCTATGGTATATTACGAAGACCAAAATTCAAATTAATGACAAAATAGAACAAAAGTAACGAACTCACGTCTTTGGAACTCTTGGGCGTGGATCGGCTTGAGGACGAGCCTGATCTCGAGGGAGGTCGCGGCCCGTTCTCTGTCCTCTCTCCCCCCTCCGTGCGGACACTGGGTGACCCTCTCTCCTCCTGATGAGAGGATAGTTAATAAAAAATTGATTTTAAAATATGTAGATATGATAATTTAATCTAATCCAATCAGAAGATGGCACAATTAAAGGATCCTAACAGGCCTTTTTTGCAAATCTTACTAGCCTAAATTGAATCGTTACTTCTATTATCATTTTAATATATAAATGAAGTTGAAAACAATTCGCTCGAAGAGATGTTCAAATCTGACACTGGACCCTGTATACAAGTTATTTGCAGTTACATTATATTGTGGATTGTAACGTAACGTTTTTACATTAAAAACCTACATTTCAGACATAAGAGTACAACTCTCAACGTAACAAACGTGCCTCGTATTAAAATAACGTATCATTAGCCACAATGCACTGCACACGAAAACAGGAAAAAACATCTAAAAAATAAAAATATCCTTGAATTCCTCCGTACAGTAACAGAATACACGATTGGTACCACCTTACCTCATTTGCCACATCAACAACAAGATCTTGATCACTTTTTTCGGCGTCGCTGTCCTAGAAATGTAATTAAAACAATTAATACGAATATTAATTAGAGTTAGCGTTGTGGAACCAGCAATGATATTAATTTACAAGTATTGTCACAGCCATTATTATCAGCAATGTACGAACAAAGCATCTGAACAAACAAGCGGTCCGAACAGGCGGGCTTTGCTGAATTATTACGATAAGTTGTTTGTTAATTATTTTTTTATTCAAAAATTCAAATGTTTATTGAGGAAAACCTTACATTAAACATTGCGTAAGTCATAATGCATAATGTCATAAGAAAAATAATTCTTGTGGTTAGATAAATAAGTGACTTGGCATTTCTATTTGCGGCCATTAGAATAGAAATGGCCATGTATTGCTTTAACTCGCTATCATAAGAAAATAAACAGCTGCAGCGGGTTACAGATGGTCGGGGAACGGTGACCGCTGACAAGACTTTCGCTGAAAGCACCGATCATGGTATCTTTTCCGAAAAATCCCGCAACGTTTCACAGCATTTTTTTTTCTAATTTAACCACATACCAATTCAAGAAGTCCTAGACTTTTTTTCCTAAATTTTGACAGTCCAGCAAAACCCGCCTCTATCTAACACACGTAAAGTGAACTAATACAAAAAGCTTACGATAACAGAAGCGACACATACACTACATAGACTCACATGGCCCAGTACCTTCTCCTCCTTCCTGCGCTTGACGTCGAGGGCCTCGGGCTCGGGCGAGCGCGGCCGGTACTTCTGCTCGCGCTCGTGCGGGGACACCGAGCGACGCGGCTTGGGGGAAAACTGGGGTTGACAGTTTATGTCAATATTGGTAATTTATCTAAGTACTATATTACAGGCCCTTCTGGAATAGTTGGGCTTAATCAATCCTCATATTTACGAAGATGTGATGAGATGTTTATTATTTTTATAAAATATTTCGTTATGTTAGGTATAAGATTGCCAATCTATTGTACACTAGCCGTTTTCCCGGGGTTCACCCGCGTGCCGTGGGAGCTACTGCCCGCACCGGGATAAAATATAGCCTATGTTAACCGCAGATAATATAGCTTTCTAATGATGAAAGAATATTTAAAATCGGTCCAGTAGTTTTTGAGTTTATCAATTACAACCAAACAAACAAACAAAGTTTACCTCTTTATAATATTAGTATAGATTAGTATAGATAGTATAGATAAATTTTTCTTGAAGCAATCTTCTATATTTTATACCTTGAAATAATGTATATGAATCGGGTCTTTACTCTGATGGATGTTTGCAAATCTTTTTTGAAGAATAAAAAGCAAAATACTGATACAAGTCGGAACTTCAAAATCGAAGAAATACTTCGAAGTACTTTTAAAAAGCAGTAAATACAACTACCCTAATACAGTAATTAATGTAGTGTACCTGTGGATGCCCCCTAGGACCGAGCCGGTCGTCGTCTCTAGGCGGCGGCTGCCCCGGCAGCAGCGGCGGCGGCGCCGGCCCGCCCGGCAGCACGGGGGGCTTTATGTCCGCGGGAGGGGGGAGCTCCACCTGGGAGGAAACATTTACATTATATTTACAGTAACAGCCCTAATTTTAAAGATTTTAGGAAAAGTGGTCAGAAGAAGAGATGAGATACAGTGACGAAAATTCTTCCCTATTAAAGATGGGAGATAATTTACCGCTGCAGGGAATTAGTTTTCCCGCAGGGGCTGCGGGATTGTTCTGAAGAGTTATCGCGGCCCTGGTACATAAAAGGCCTACAAAGGAACACAATGTATTTTTAGTCAGTAAAAGTCTGATACTCCCTCACCGCTGCTAACCCACAGCGGGAGGGATCATTTGATGATTTTTGCCATCGATAAAAAAAAAATACAAACAAAAACGGAATTCGTTTTTAGTATGTCTGATAACATGAAAGAGGCTAGGCAGATGATGAGTTTAAATTCTACAGTAATATTACCTTGTGTGCGGGGGGAGGTAGATGCGGCGGGGGCGGGGGCGCGGCGCCGGGCGCGAACAGCAAGCCGCCGGCGCCCAGCAGCGCCTGCGCGCCGCCCACGCCGTGCGACAGGCCTGCGCTCGCGTGGATCTGCTGCTACACCAACGCGTTTGTATTAGCATGCGGTATTGCTCATATACATGTGGAAAATGGGACGCCGCAATGTTGGATAAAGGAAAAGTTATATTATCGTAACTTAATAGTTATCAAATCAAATGCATTAACCGATTCTTTTATATACCTATATTTAACGTAGGACTTGAGTATTATCTATTACATTTTATTAAGTTGTTTGTAGAGTTGTTGTACTTTTGTAGCAACAATCATAATAAGATTTTTTTTACAGCTGGTGTGAGTACCAACTACTCGTGGTGGTTGGAAGTTAATTTAGTCTTCTTTTGGTAATTACTGCTACGGATAATTAAGAATAATGTTTGGAATATATTTTGAACTCAACTATAAGAGTCAAAACCTTATAGAGACTAGCCTTAGAGAAGTGGAAAGTCTCACGTCTTAATTAAAATTTCCCGAATGATATCATGCAGATAAGTTAAGATAATATGTGATGTATATAAACAATGATACCCATGACGTTTCTGTGATTCATATCTCAACTATTTGTTTTAATATTAAGATGATTAATGACACCATGACCGTTCTTTACTAGTTCGAGAATAAAGACATTGAGCCGAAACAGAATGTTTCTACAAATTTCCTATCTATGTCTTTAGTTTTTGCCTGAATAGGTAGGTATCTACATTGTCTAATTTGCAGCTATAATTAATTATGCTACGAACGCAAACGACTGTAAAATAATCGTAGAATTATACAGAATACTAAAAATAGATATGTTAACACAAACATGAAGCAAGAATCTAGGAGAACACATTATCAAAAATTTTATTTTAGACACAAAAGTATTTCCAATTAATAATACAAGCGTGCGCATGAAATTAATTAAAAACTACCAATAAAATAATTAATGCTAGCTAATTGATTAATTTAGTACACAGTAATTATACTTAAATGCGCCAATTTTAATTTGCAAACTCTCTCAAGGGTATAATTTTAATGGTCAAATTAGGAGATTAATAAGAGGTACATAACAAAATGTAGCTTGGTTTGTTACCAAAATAATGCAGATTTACTCAATAATATTGATAACAAAATAACTGAAATGATTTACTAGCAATACGTAAGTCTCATTGGTCATTTTAATGAGACATATTAACAATATGGCGTATACAATATAAAGCGCTAATTATTTGCAGTTAGATGCAACAGCTACAGCTTGTGCTTGCATACAATGAAAACGTGAAGTTAGGAGTGTGATTAATACTTAATATAAAACATAAATGTCCAATTAGTTTTTATTTTTAATTAATTTTGTGTTAAATGTCTGCTACTACTTCTGTTTGCTTGTGCATTCTCTAAATTGGTATACCTAAAACTATAGCAATTGTTATTTTTTAAATAAAAAAATGTTGTTACACAAATCATAGCAAAGATCATCATCATCAATATTTTTTATATAAACAAAACAACAAAACTACCTTCAATAAATTCAAGATTTATAAATGGATGTGAACCATATGAAAACCACCAAATTATTCTTAAAAAACTCTGTTAGATACTTCGCTTTACGACAAAATGTAATTGCTGAGAGTGATTTGTAACCATTGATATAAACCATGCATCTCCCAAGGATCCCATATGAGTTACAATTAGAATGTCAAGTATGAGAACATTTTTAATGAAGGGCCTAGAATATTAAAAGTAATAAACTGCTCCAAAAATCAATATGCATGATGTAATATAATTTTTAACTAAACTATAAAAACTAATTTCTACAAAAAACATGTGATCCAAATGGCAATAAATACAACTACAAACTACAGCGCAACAGGTGAGAATGAGATGAGAATGCAAAAGCTAACGTGAAGTGATCGACAAAATGAAATCAAAGTGGCAACATAAAGTAATGCAAAATGTTAATCACAACATATATCAATGTACCAAGCACGGTATGTCTGGACTTACAAGCAGTTGCTGCAGACCCTGCTGTTGTTGTTGCTGCGGACAACGTTAACAATATATATGCTGTCATAACAACCTAATCTTGCTTCGTTTTCTGCTACATTTCTTAAAGATGTTGATAAAACTTGTTTTTGATTGTATCAGTAAAATATTGACTACCTATAGTGTACCTATTTTTATTTTCATAGAAATGCAACTGACTTAAAATCTTTGTTCTTATTCCTTGGCGCTTCACTGATATTACACCACAACAATTATTTTATACCATGTTTTATGCAAATAAAGATATTCTATTTTAATAACTTTATGGAAGTTGTGTTATGCTGATGGCTCTGCATAATGTGGTGAAGGTAGTTATTAGGTCTTAAAAGACCCATACGAATGCATCAGTAATGTAAATGTTTGAAGTCTGCATAACAAATCAACATTTAAAAACAAAAGAAGTGTCATCACCTATGCCTATGGCATTTTAGCAATATACATGGTTTACTATGGTAATTAAATTGCCAAAAACAAGTAGATTTGCAGTTCTCACTTCAGAATCATCACACAGATGCAAATCACTTGCAATTTGCTAACAGAATATAAGCATAGCCGAATCCTATCATCTTTTCATTTTACAGATACCTACTGTAGTCATCTTCTATAGGTAGTGCTTATCCCAGGTAATATCAAATAATTAACTTATTTATCCAAGAGGTCACTTTTATCTTATATCAGTGACCAACACTTTCTTGTTTACTAGTAATAATGATAAGTAAAATCAAGCTGTTTACCTAAAAATCATTGTTAATGACATAGTTATCACATGTTGGCATAATTAAAAACGGATCCATAGCATATATTCAGATTGATACATACATTTTTATGTGTGGATAACAACTTAATCCGAGTTTCATTAAAAGTAAAAAATAAAATAAATAAGCAAAATAATTAATGGGCTAAATTAATGATATTATTCATAACACTATACAAGCTTTTTAGATGAATAAATAATTTTAAATAAATTGCATTTTTAGTTTGTAAACAGTGTCTACGGTTGCACATAAGGTAACTTACCCCAATGATAGCGTTGAGTTCTGACATGGTGACTTGCTTAGCTCTCTCCACGGCAGAAGCCACTTGTTGCTGATGCTCCTGTGCCAAGAACGGGAGCACCTGCCCTATGATAGCACTCAGTCTCTTTGCTATTTCTGTCTGTAAATATAAATATTTGTTTAAAATATTATATTGTCAATTAAAAAGGTTATATATGTAGCTTTTTTTCTTTATTAGAGTATTTACCTGTTTATGCATCTCCACATTAAGACCATATGACATTTCATAATACTGTAAGAAAAGATAAATGATTACTGAATATAATCTAAAAAAAATCGGTAAAAAAACTTTTAAGTTAAACGGTTTTATCTTATGTGCACTGAAAACTAGAAAATAAAAAAATAGTTACTTACCTGTCAACCTACGTAGGTGGGCCCGGTCATATTAGACTAAAATAAAAACGTGGGGCCCATTAACTATTGCTGTAGTACTTTCTTCTAGAGGTATAATAGGTGTGGATTGCATCGACTTACTATAATCGTAACTGGAGATTTTGACAATCAATAATCAGCCGTAGCGGCTTCACCAGCGAACGCCAAGCTCATGATCTACCAAAGTATAAAGATATGCTTTGCCATAGGTAGGATTTCACAAGGGCCCCACGTTTTTATTTTAGTCTAATATGACCGGGCCCACCTACGTAGGTTGACAGGTAAGTAACTATTTTTTTATTTTCTAGTTTTCAGTGCACATAAGATAAAACCGTTTAACTTAAAAGTTTTTTTACCGATTTTTTTATTTTCTAGTTTTTAGTATTTAATGAAAATACCTACCGAATATTCCTCATTCTATCTAATTCATTTAGTGCATCATTATTACACGGTCTCTTACCTGACAATTTATTACAATGTAATTCCTCAATACATAGCCCTTCCAGATACTTTTTTTTTAACGACCCCAAAAATCATCACATGACCTCTCCTGCTGTGGGTCAGCAGCGGTGAGGGAGTGCCAGACTCTTGACTAAAAACCGTTTTGTTCCGTCGTAGGCCTTTTATGTACCAGGGCCGCGGTAACTCTTTCGAACAATCTCGCAGCCCAGGCAGGCCTTGGCCCTGTTGGGCCCCGCTGGAGTTACTGACAGTTTTCTACTTGTGAAGCCCTTTCATTTGATACCCATATTGGTGGGATTGATAAAAAATTTGGTAGCGGCGGCCATCTTAGATTTCAATTTTGCATAGTAAATTGTATTCTACTTGTTGAGACCTTTCATTTGATACCCATATTAATGGGATTGATAAAACCTACGTTATCCGCCATTTTGTAGCGGCCGCCATCTTGGATTTCAATTTTTTATAGTATATTGTATTCTGCTTGTTGAGCCCTTTCATTTGATACCCATATTGATGGGATTGATAAAACCTAAGTTATTCGCCATTTTGTAGCGGCCGCCATCTTGGATTTCATTTTTTTATAGTATATTGTATTCTGCTTGTTGAGCCCTTTCATTTGATACCCATATTGATGGGATTGATAAAATCTACGTTATCCGCCATTTTGTGCCGGCGGCCATATTGGATTTACAATGTTATTGATATTACTATATTGTATTGTCATCGGAATTAAAGGTGTATACAAAATTTCAGATTAATCGGTTGACAGAAAGAGGGTGAAATTTGAATGACTAAATTTGACCCAAGAATGAATAAATAATAAATAAAACAAACGGGGTGAGCTAAATAAAACCGTTTAAAAAGAATAAAAATTTTAAGATTAGCTATAATTATTAAAAGATCAAACATAAAACTAGACTTAATTTTTTTTAAAGAAAACATGTAAGACAAAACATATTTGAAATTGACACACAATTTGACACCTGTATTTGTGTTATTCATGCAAATTGATTTTTTTAAGTAACACAGCATATTCATTTCATAATAAAGTGTCATTAAGGAATTCAGGTCAAACCACAAAAGATGCAAAAAATTATAGAAATAAATGGTTATGACCAAAAAGGATAGTGACTCGTAGACGGGACTTAAAACTTGGCACTAAAGTGCTAAATAAAGGCATCCATTTGCATATTGGAAAGTCTAAAAGTTTATATTGCAGCCAAAATAAAGGTCAAGTCTAAAGTTGTAAAATAATCCAAGCTAACAAAATACTTTGGGTTATAACAATAAAGTAATAATGTTTATCAGTGACAAAGTTTTTATATTGACATTAATTTCGCAACATGTTCAATAATTGCTGTTTGTGAACAACTAAAGTTAGCCTACATTGTTATCTAGACCAAACATTCAATATTTGTATAATCATTATCTTGGTTACTCTCCTATCACTGTTTATTTCTGATTTAACACTGATATTTGTTCACAAATAAACTTTCTTTATCTTTGGCTACATAAAAGTTTAATTACCATAACATAATGCCTCTGCATTTCCGTCTTCTCACTGGCCAGTTTCTCACATTCCAATTTCAAACTGTAAACAAGCAATCTTATGATAAGATAATGATTATATTTGTACCAAAACAGATCAAATTAGAATAGAAAGAATAGGATAAATAAGGAACAACTGTGTATATTAGTACTTACGTGTGATATTGGGCTTGTAAAAAGTTGAATTCCTCTTTAATTCTCTCTAGTGTGTCAGCTATTGTAAATTTTATAGGTCCTGCAGGTGGCTGAGGTCCCTGAACAAACAGTAACAAACAATAAAGGGGTCTAAGCAGACTCTACTCCAAAAAGCAACTTGTAAATAATGATTTCAGTTTCTTCAATGATAGAAGAAGTGACAGTTAAAGATAGCCAGCGAGATAGAAAAACAATACAAACCCTTACCGCGGCCGCCGGGTGCCGCGTAGCAGTTGGATACATCTTAACAATAATCTACTGCAAAACCTCAGTATACACAATCAAATATAGTTCTCTTTCGATCCGTTTGCTAACACCATCGGCACCATCTCCTATAACACCGTCCACCGCTGCTATAACACACCAAACACCGAAGAGCCCGACTTACGCGCTAACGACAATGATATGCACAAACTTTGCCTCGAAACTTTTGAATTATCGGTCATTATATTGACATTAAAAACTTTTAAGTACAATTATCAATCAACATGAAAATAACGCAGCTATCTGTAATCTAACATTTATTTCGAGAAACAGTCAACAGATTTTCGCAAATTTTTAACCATAAATCCACGCCGTAATTTTTGTTCGGCTGTCATGTCATCCATCATCATTCATCACAAGAATGGCATTCTCGATAAGGCTATACATCGTCATATTGTACGATATACATTGCTGGTTTACGAATCCAAAACTTCTGTAAGCTGATCAGTACACCGAGAATATCAGTTGTTAATTCAAAATGAGCCATTTTAAGGCTAGCAACTCTCACATCCGTGACCACGGATCTAAAAAATAGATTACAAATGGCATCGATATATATGTACTACCTACGTACTAGATAGAACGTTCCGAACAAAAAGCTTACCACACTGAACTGCACTGCAGACTATGCAGTGCCCAAAATGGCAAATCAGAGCGATTTTGACACCTGCGTCAGATGGATGTCTATGAAACTACAATTATAAAATAGAAAATACATATCAAGGTATAAACTTACACATATAAACTATTCGAGAGTCAAGTTAGTAAAATTACACGCTGTTCATGCTATTACAACGCTTGTATATCATACTTTTCATTTACAATTCAATTTTACAAATATGCATTAATTTGTTCCCGCCCGCCATCTTGAGTTATGGATTAAGAAAATCGTGCAGAAACAGATGTGCCATAAAACTAGCAGTAGGTAAAATATCAATGAAAACAGACTTCACTTTGTCATGGTATGTTCTTACTTTCAAGAAAAAATAATTAAATTCGCGAAAATTTGTGATAGCCCTCTTAAGAAAAAAAACATCGTAATTAATATTAAAAACCCTAAAAATAAGTTCCTGGTTTTAATATATTACATGATTTTGCATTCAATTAGATATAAATAAACTTTTTGATATATTACATGATTTTGAATTCACTTAGATATAAACTTTTTGAGTAATGAAAAATGTAGGCAAAATACGAGCGACACTTCTGCAATTAACATCAATGAGGATGACTACATGTCACAATACGTCAACGAAATGTCAACAGACGACATAGCGGGTAAATTATTTGTATGGATGTTCTTGTCTATCGCTAGAATATATGTCAATGACAAATGGATTCCAGTATTCCACGGGGGCAAGAGTATTGAATTTTAAAACCATACAAGTAATATTATTCAATGCTTAATAAATAGAATATGCCTAAATGCACTAAAATAATACTTTGTCACGAAAATATACAATGTACAATGCACATTTATATAATATTTTTTACTGAACCATATACAGTTTCATGGACACATTTAAATAGATGTGACTTAAGGTCGTGATTTTTTACCGAATTCTTAATCATTGTATCCCATTGCCGAATTATTCGAACTGGATAAAAAAAGTATATCCCAGCAATTCCTAGTCTACGAGAATAATTCTTTAATAATGATTCGTGATCTGTCAATCAATAAATAAATCAGGGAACAGTTGTAAATATATTTCTAGATCCTTACAATAATTAATCAGTTTTACGTAACCAAATGTACAGTAAAGCATTTAATCATCCACACATAACTGATGATCCATCAATGCATCGATTATGCATTTATGATACGCTCAACGTATTTTCCGTTAGATATTAACTGAATCTTACAGTCAATGTATTACATTTTAACCTGTATGATAAAATATTAAAACGACATGGTACAATCCATACCGTACCGGTATCGACTTCGACAATAAAAGAATGGACTTCCAAACGAATGGAAATCATCTCATCTCAAGTTAATACGCTTTATAGTTTTAATATGTTTTATGATAGTTTTAAGTTGCATATAATATATATAAGTTTATTTTATTTTATTTTTTTCAATTAATTTAAATATTTTGTGAATAAACACTCTAGAAGGTGAGCCCTTTCTCACATCCGTTAAATATAATAAAACTCGAAGGAGTGATATCTCCTCACTATTTTTATTTCATATTCATAGTGATTTTAAATACAGAAAAAGCAAAAAGATTTGTATCCCAACTTTGCTACCAAAAAAAGCAAATGTTTCTACGTTGTCTGTGGTTATTTTTTAATGATGGCAGAATTGGCAGATCGTCGTCGCGCTGCAGCTGTTTGTTGAGCGACTGGGCTTGCGGTGTCGAAGTGTTTTGAAATAAACTGACTGGTTGCTTTGTTTTATCGTGATACAGTGTATTTTCAATGATTATATTCAGAAGAAAGTGCTGTTCCTAAAGTGATATTCTGGTTTTGTGAGTTTTTTTACGAAGCAAAGAGAACCATCATGGATTTCAAAACAGTCGTTTTCAATGCTGCTCGAGATGGAAATCTTACGCGACTGAAAGTAAGTATTTTATAAATACATTTTACAATTGTTATTTTAATGAGCTGCTATTGTGGAATCTTGGGTTGCGTATTGAAGTGGATCATCTGCTTGTATCGGCTTCTAACTGTAGAAATAACAGTTACTTAGTTCCACGTTTATAATTGGCAAATCGTTGTGGGTACAGATAGGATAACAACGCTATTATGACTTTTCTGAGGGCTACCTTTTGACTTGGATTTCCTAAAGTTATCTTATCGTCATTACGCATTAGATACAATGAAAATAATATCTACGTAATATGTAGGTGCTGTCGTAATGTAAAACTGTTTCGAAGTCACTATTTTGGGATTGCTCAAGTAATGTGACAAACGATTGGAAGCACCTTTTGACTATGTTGAAACAGATTTTTGGTCAATGCCTTTTGATGAAACTCAATTCCAAAAACCTAATTACCTCAATGCATATACATAGGTTATTTTCTACAATATTGTTGGCAAATTGGTATTTTGATGTAATGTCCCATACTTTAAATCTTGGAACATAACATTGATTGTAAGGGAGGTAATGAATGAATAATAAAATCTTGTTCAGTTGAATAACAAGCCTTCCAGTACTCAAAACTTGTCAGTTATCAAAAAATAACAAAGACAATAATTAAGAGCGATGTTATTATTTACATAGGTTAGCTTTTTCAGTTTAGAATCAATAAGAGTAAACAATTTTATTTAAATTTTCAATGCTCATGTTACAGTGGAAATATTGTGTTAAGATCCAAGTATTTATGTAATGTATTTGTAAATGCCATAGGTATTGTGTGAATATTCAGTTCTATTTCATTAAATATAATATCAGCCAATACAAACTCTTATTATAAACAATAATATGTAACAATAAACTGTAATTATAATATTTCTATGTAGGTAGCCTTCTCCGTGTGAGAGGAGGCCTGAGCCCAGCAGTGGGATGAAAAAAGGCTGTAAAAATAACAGTATGTAGGTAAAGTGTATATTGCACTATAGAAACTTATGTTTATATTTCTTAACATATATGTAGACACGTTGAATTAAATTCTTAAGCTGCATATAAACAAAAACAAAAATGGGACGCTTTTCTGAAAATCATTGTTAATTATCATATTATTTTTATAACCATTTCCATGTTGTTTATTTTATATCAGGTTTCTTATATTATCATAATTTAAATACTCAATAAGACACCATTATATAAAAGCAACAGCTATAATATTAATATTATTTTATTTTTCTTCACTGACTTGCAGATTATGTATTTAAAGTTCCAGTTTTTCAATTGTTCTGTAAAGTATTGTGCAATATTAGACATTATATAGGCACCATTACCAGTCATCCATTTTACTAAAACAATGAATGTACTGTACATAACTTTCATTGTTGTAAATGCACAGTCACATTATAGCTGGAAATTAAATGTCTTGTTGTATTTTGTTTTGCTGATGGAAGCAATAACAAAATAAATTATCTTTTATCTTTTTATCTTTTAAGGCAATTTGTACAGTCTGGTTATAAGAACTGCTAACATATGTTGAAAATCCTTCTATTGATCCTCCTAAATGCTTATTTTATTTATAGTCAGCACAGCATATTTACCACAGGTACCATAAGTACCATTATTTATAGCCATATTGACATTTCTTCTCTATCCATGCATGTGCAAAATTTGCAACTTTTCTTCATCCCTTTTGAAAGCTAGCACTATCAACCATATGGGACATCTGATTGATCTTACTCCTTAGTTCAAGGAGAAACAAAGTGTCCCTGATTCCAAACATTCCATTCCTTTTTAATAGCCGGCCATCATTCTTCATTTCTGAAATCGTCCTCTCTCCCTACATCCATTGAGAAAATTCATTTCATACTTTATTTAAAAGAAACCATATTTTATTTACAAGCATAAGACTATAAAATAGTCATATTTATTTAAATCACTTATACCTACTCACATAATGTAGAAAAAAGAACTTTAATGTGTGGAAAATATGATTATTTTATGTTGTTTGTGTTACTTAAATTGAATGATAGATTTCTTATTGTCTTTAAAAATAATGTCTCCAATATCTGTCTTGAGATACAGTGTAACAAAGAAACATTATACTTTTTCATCAGTTTGAGTGAGAAATGGCTACCGTTAAAACCTTTTTGTCTACATCCTTCATATAAATTTGAATCAGTTAAAACCAAAATATCGTTCAGGTTACAACTTTTTTAAAGCAGACTACTCCCAAATCAAACTCTATCTTAAGAACACAAACTGGCAGGATGCTTTTCATGGATGTATGGATGCTAACGAAAGGGTTAATGCTTTCTACAGAATACTACGCAGCGCTATCGACAATTTTGTACCCAAATATGTAAAAAAAAAATCAAAATATCCCTTTTGGTATTCGGACTCACTTATTAGAACCCTCTCTGAAAAGGAGATATTCAGGCAAAAATTCCGTAAATATAATAATCCCCGAGATAAACTTACCTTTGACTTACTACGTAGTCGTTGTCACACTCTAATTAACGATTGTTATAATAAATATAAAAGTAAAATTGAAAACGATATTCCCAAAAACCCTAAAGCTTTTTGGCGATTCATTAAAGATAAACGTCGTGGAGAGTCCTGCATACCGGCTCAAATGTTTATGAATGATAAGGTGGCTAACAATGGGCCAGATATTGCTAACCTCTTTGCTGATCAATTTGTCTCTGTTTTTAATCGGAATCCAGCCACTTCTCATGACGCTACCAATGGATCTTCTTGTACTGACTCAATCTTATGCACTATCAAATTGACTGAAAAACAAATTTTGAACAAGCTCAAACTCATAGATGCTTCCAAAGGTGCTGGCCCTGATTGTATACCACCTCTGTTTATAAAACGCTGCTACCAAGAACTCGCCCTACCGTTGCACATTATTTTGAATTCTTCTCTTGCTGAGGGCATATTTCCTGATATCTGGAAAAATGCAAGAATTGTCCCGGTTTTTAAAAAGGGGGACCCTGCCAATGTTCAAAACTATCGCCCTATTTCAATATTGTCATGTTTCTCTAAGATATTCGAGTCTCTTGTTTGTCCAGTAATTACTCGCCACATTGACAGAATTATTTCACCAAGTCAGCATGGATTCAAAGCTGGTCGCAGCGTAGAAACAAACCTCGTTGAGTTTGTGTCGGATGTCACTCAAGCTCTTGACAAAAGACTAGAAGTAGATGCCGTGTACACGGACTTCAGCAGTGCGTTTGACAAAGTTGACCATTCTCTGTTACTGTCCAAGTTAGAGTATAATGGCATACATGGTTCACTTCTCAACTGGTTCAAATCTTATTTGTCACAAAGGTCGCAAACTCTTGTAGTTAATGGTTACGAATCTTATGCATATTACGCCGACTCAGGGGTTCCCCAGGGCTCCCACCTTGCACCGGTTTTGTTTTTATTGTTTATCAACGACATAGGTGCCGAAATCCGTCACTGCAAATATCTAATGTTTGCTGATGACCTCAAAATATATAAAGTTGTTACTTCAAATGAAGACACTACCCTAATTCAGGAGGATTTAAATAGAATAGAACACTGGTGCAAACTCAATCACATGAAACTTAACGTACATAAATGTAGCCATATACGGTTCACAAGGAAAAAGCAGTCTAATATTGTATCATATAATATAAATGGAGCCCTATTAGAAACTGTAAATGAGGTTCGCGATCTCGGAATCACTATGGACAGAAAAGTCAACTTTATAAGCCATATCGACAATATCGTTACGAAATCGGCACGGCTACTAGGATTTCTTAAAAGAAGCACTAAAGGATTCAAGCTAGTAAGAACGAAAATTGTGTTGTATAACGCCTTAGTCCGCAGCCAACTTGAATTTGCCAGCGTAGTGTGGAATCCGCACTACGCAGTACACTCGCAAAGACTAGAGAGTATTCAAAGGGCCTTCACAAAACACCTGGCGTATACCTTCGGTGGTGTATCTCCACGGTGTCCATACGAACAACGAATACGTCACTACAAAATGATCACACTGCGCGACCGTCGACTAGTACAGGATCTTATGTTTTTCTACAAATTAATCAACAATAAATTAGATTGCATAAAGTTAATTGAACGAATAGGATTAAATGTCCCCTATAGAATACCCAGATATCCCATTACCAATTTATTCCACACTAATACTTCCAACACAAATTTAGGAGAAAATTCACCTCTCAATAGGCTCAGTAAAGTGATGAATAGCTATGCAAAATCAAACCCGGATGTTGACATATACCAGAACTCTATGACAATCTTTAAAGCCCAGATTATAAATCATAAAACCCCAAAAGATTAATTGTATCTGTACTGTGTTACACATATATACCATTTAACCACTTTGTCTGTAATTTTGCTAGTTTTTAAGATTAAGTAAAAAATGTTGATCGTTCTCATATTATTTTTTTTTTTTTTGCCATGTTTATTAGTTTTTTTTTCTCATATTTAAGATTGATTCTGTTTTATTTTTGTATTTTTTAAGTTTGATTCTGTTTTATTTATAGTTTGTTTCACTCAATTTAAGTAGATTTATCTAGTTTAAGTTACCACATATGTTCGTGAATGTTGGTTCACCTGTAATTGGCGACTGTGTAAGCCCTTTACTACCTAAAACCTCTTATTTTGTTAATTTGTACACATAAGCTGTTGGTGTTCCTTTCTTAAATAAATAAATAAATAAATAAATATAAAACTGATAGAGTGAGTTAGGATAGTTTTTGTGCATATCTTGCAAAGCCATTTTTGTAGCAGTTAAAGCCAACTGCGGGTTGGAAGCATATAACAAGTTTCAGCCTCAATAAAATAGAGAATTTCTGTAAAGGAATTTAGCTTCCTACCTCAAGAAACATAGAAACTGTTAGTCTAAACCTCAAAAAGCTAGAAAATAAACTGTAAACGTTTACAGCTTTCATATCTTCTTAAGGTTAAAGTTCAGACAAAAGATATGTGTGGGTTAACTTATATCTATTCCCATGTGAGATATTTCAAAACAAATAGACATTCAGCAACATAATTATAGAAAATGTGATACGTGTTTATTATAGTTTATCTTTATCTAAGTAATTAATGTAGGTATGTACTTGCTTAATTATGTGAGAACTTGGATGTAAGAAAATCTTACGTTGTTCACATCTTGTTTGTTGGCTGCCTGAAATCTTTTTTGGAACTTTACAATACAGGTATTCCTAGTCTTGCCACGGAAATGTGAGAAATAGTACTTGAATATAAACATGTTAACATGATGTTTTGTTCGACAACTGAAGAAAGTGGTTTGAAATTGTAAATTAATTAAAATAAGGATATCTATTCTTTTATTTTATAATCACAACTTAGTGTGAATAATTTATTATGAGCCATTTTGCCTAGGAAGCAAGTGTTCTTGCAAGGCAATGTCATCTATTGTCTTTCTCTTATCTTACTATGTCGTCTCATAATTAATATAATGTCATCCACTGTAAAAAATCGTCTCACTTGACTACTGTTATCGTCTGTTCCTTCCTTACTATTATTTTGTGGCTAGCCTGGATGCGTCAGGTGCGTCCCTCTAAACGCACTGGAACCACACGGAACAGCTAACGCTAAACCCGTGGATAAAACAAACTTACTCTAAAATTGATGATCCTTCAGAGATCAATTCATTCTTATTTTAGCGTTGAACCATTTGCTATCCCATAATGAGGTTGTGTCAGTCACAACTTCCTACATTATCTAAACTACGAGGAAGTGAAACTACTTCCTTTGTGCAACGAAAGTAAAGGAGACTTTCCACTTCCACTGAACAACTGTGCTGCAATTGGCTGCAAATATTAGTATAGCTCACTTGTATTAAAACATGCTAATTTCCTTTTATAACATGAGGTAGGTACACTACTAGTCATATGTTTATTTAATAGATTAAACAACTGCGCAAATTCAACGAAGATGTTTAACGGAATATCCATTTCCATGCAGTTTATTATATTTTAACTGTTATGTTTGCCATGCTGATAGAATCAACTCCTAAAGGCAGCTTTAACCGAAAATATTTAAACTAAGGAGGCGAAAATAGGTGCAATTAGTAAGTTGACTATCATGTTTATTGTCTTACGATTCTCCAAGAATATTTACTAAACGCGCATGTATTAAAAAAATATTGCGTCGTAGGCTTGCCTCACCGCTCGAGAACTGTTGTGAAACGATTTTGTTCGAACATGACCACTAGAGACTTCATAAATTGCCTTGAACCAACCGCAGCCGATGCGTGATATGCTTATCTTCATAAATATGTGCACTGATTATTCCAGTGTCAGATGGACAATAATAATTCTCTGTAGGGAAAGTAGGTGGCAGAGCGTTGACCCCATTCGAGCTGTGTTTATACACAGGCACCACAGTGGGCGTACGTACTCAGAATTCATGATTGCACTAAGAAAATTCAGTGTTAGATTATTCCAAAAGTGAATGGCGCAAGAGAAATCACAGATTTGTTTGCTCCCAAGTTTCTATTTTCGGATGATTGAGTAGCTTGAAGCGATGTTACTTTTTTTAGTGTATTGCACGAAGGAGCTCACAGCTCTATAAAACGTGTATGTAAACTTGCTGCTCATGTTCTTGTGCTCCGATTTGTATCAATAAAACGTGATACAGTAACGGGGCAACATTATCTACATGTCTTGGACATGAACTACTCGCGGATTTTGGATTCGGCGAGTGCCAAGCTTCAATCAGCGTGGTAGAATACGATGATGACTGATACTCTATTAATATACTTGCTTACCCCACCTCGAATATAAATGTGTTGACATATTTACCACATCTAGGAGTTGTATACTTCAAATGCCGATAGAAGAATGGAATTCTAAAGCCGAACTAAGTAGTACGCGTATCGGAATGAGTATCAGGCGACCTTTTAACCGCAGAGCAATTTTGGTAATGGAAGTACTGAAGTTAATTTGGCCACGTTTAGAAATCATCTACAGAATTTTCGGACTGAAGTTCCATCAGAAGTAATTTGACGGGTAATTTTCCTTGATACCCTGGTAACTTAGACAAGAAAATTTGAAGGAGCAGTTCAGTAAGTGGGAAAAGTTCGCGTGACTGACAACATTTAGTTAAAGATCGTACATTAAGTCTTTATCTTTACTTATATTTTAATAAGCAAAAGAAAGATAATCTTCTCTAACAGGTCTCAAATAATAGAAAACGTAATCAGTAGACGCTTTAATTCATAAGTGAGACCATCATTTTTGGGAAGTATCGCTTTGCAGTTCCAATTTTAATTAAACACGCTCGCACACATCTGGTGGTTCGATTCCAGCGATATGCTCACCACGTGTTCTCTTTACGAGAATCAAAATAAGTACGCGAACGGATTTAGAGCGTTGCTTACTCATCCAGGAGTGCGCGAATGCAACTTGCAATCGTCTTAGTTTACTCACAAAGCGACGCGTTAAAATTAAACTAAAGTTATGGGATAATGGTCCAATCTAAACGGCCCAGCGTTTAATGAACCAAGTTATGGAAACCAATTAATCTTGGTTGATTTGAGTCAAGTTAGTAAATGGGGTACCTTCGTTACGGTTCAACTTGTTGCAAAGCTCTTTGAATAAATAGGGTAATTTGTAGTCGTTGCATCAAAATAGGAAAAAAACTTTATGTTAACACATACATAATTTAACAAATATGAAATTCCATAAAACTAACAAAATATATAGATTTAGTGCAGGAAATGAACAACAATGATTCAGAACACTTTGTTCAAGCTGTGATATTATTCACGTGAAATATAAAATTTATGTGGTAGGCGTAAAATTCGACCACACGCGTGTTTACAGCTTTTCCTCTATTTCGTTTTGTCGCCGGTCATTGCCGGTTCTTTGTCCCAAAGTGACTCACTCGGTCACTCGCACTCAACCTCCTCCTTACCACGGAAGATCAAAATGAGGAAGGACAACGTTTTTGTTGCCCCACAATATGTTTCCTAATAGGCCTTTGTTGATCTTCAACATTGAGAATGATTTTTTGCGCGTTTTATTTGGCTGTTTGCCAAAAGCATACATAAAGGCATGGACAATTCAAAACAATTCCGTCTCCTATCAATTTATTAGGTTAAATGCTGTTCTTATTTATGTTAATAAAATTCGTTGTGTAAACGTTTTCAATGTGTTGACGTCGATGCGCGACATGAATGTGCTCGTATTCGAGAAAATACGACGGAAACGCACGCTTCATTATCATTGCTGTTCGATGCATTGTATTCATCACTTTCTATAGAATGTTAGAAGTATTTTCTCTGATGAGGGATCCGTATTCCATTAAGAACTTTTTGCAATGTTGCTTGCTACTTCGGCACTAATAATTCCTCCGATGTAGAAAGGGTGAAAAGATTTGCCTGCATAAAGACTAGTCCAGTATTTTCCAGTATGTTTTTAACACGTTTACGTGAAATGCGGTTTCATTTCATTGTCGGTTAGCTTTCTTGGCTAACAAGGACGTGACTCACAACACTTCCAAAAAACCGTCTCAACCACCTTCAAGAAGTTTTCAATCTCTTCCTCAAACTTTTAAAACGTCGCAATTATTTTCTTTGAATTGTTTTGTTTGCAACATTCCACTTTATGCTGGCGTGGGTTATTAGAAATTTAGATTCACTTGTGTTTTGAATTTAAAATTATGTTTTGATGCGTTTATGCTAGGAGCGGTTTATTTTTAGGTCAGATTGTCTAATCTAAATGATCTAACGAAATACACTCGTACATTCAATTGTTATAAGGCAACAACAAAGAATCACGAATAGAGAGATCGTTTTGTATGTGGCTCTATTAAAATTCCGTTACAAAACCATACCCCGTTAGTTTTATTCTGTGTTGAGCGGTGTTGCAGCTTCATGTTGCAATTTAGCTTGGGGCTGTTTATATTATAATTATGATCTTACTGACATTATGCTACACGAGTAAGAATTTGTCGTAAATTCTTCCAATGATTTATATCTTGTGTTGTTTATCATTAGCGTTTGGCATTCGTATTCTTAGAAATTGTAGTTTGTAAATAACAGTTGCCAACTCATATGAAGAAAACACTTGTTCATGTCCATGTGTTTTATTCTAAAACCATGTGAATACTTTGTATAATCCTGACGCTTAGTGATTTAAATCCATTTGTATTCTCGTCTGCATAAATCTTCGTCTCAACTAAAATGGCAAAACAAATTAGTGATTCTCCCGACCGTCGCTGATGCCATTTGGGTATTCATTGCAATTAGTGTTAGGTAACTAATGTTTAGACATTACGAAAATATAAATGACCGTAGTAGATTACGGTCTATTGTGGAGTACTGGCTCACTGCTGTTAGCTGATGGAATGAGCAAGCGTAAAATAATGTTTGTTTGTGAGATAACATTGCCCCTATGTCGACAATGTTAGAGGTCTTGAACTGTACTGATAACTGAGAGGAGGAGATTGATTACAATACCCTTGCTTTGTTATAGTACTCCTGAACAATAATGGGCGTGATTTGTTTCAATTGTAAGGACAGAATATTCAACAGCCCTTTGTCATTCGCATTTGGACTAAAATAAAACTATCTACGCATTGTTCTATTTATTTACACGTCAAATTATAATGCGCCTGGCTAACTGTTCTGCAATAAAAACAAAACGATTCAACTATTGACACATATACGGATGTAAGTGACGATTAATTTATTTAAATCAACACTGTATTGTGTAAGTAGGTAGTACAAATTCTATTTACACGTAATACTGGTTTAAATTTCTAGACCTTTTTTGAGGTCGGACTTAATAGGGACACACGTAACAATGTGCTTACTTGCTCAGGTGGCGGAAAAATAGGGCAGGCAGGGTCAAAGAGTTCATAAGCTTTTCAGACATTCTACACATAGTGGTATTAAATTCAGCACGTTTCAACTGCAAACACGTGCTCTCAAGTGCTCGCCTAGTTCAGCAGCTAGCGATAAATCATAACATGAAAGATAAACATACACCACTCAGTTCACCTCTTTTATAGAAATAACGCGAACGAATTAGGTTAAGGATATCTATTGATAGTGCAAAATGACAATTTTTTAAGTGTACTGGTTTATTGATAAAATGGGTACACGGAGCTCATCAACTTCAAAAAGACTACATTAATTCCCCCTTCTGCAAAAATATTAGTCAGCAAGAATAGTCAGATAACATATCCAACAGTCTAGCGTACGTCACTGAATTATTAGGAAATTCTGCAAAAAATCTGAGTGAGTACTCTTATCTATTACTCATTTCGATAGGATTGCCGTCATTGCCTCAAATCTATATCAGGCTATGCAGAGCTATTTTGATGTAGAAAATTTGGTGAATTAATAATACTTACATGTCTTAGTATTTTGTTAGACCTGTAGCAGAAGCGTTTTAAGAAATACCCCTTTAGAAAATCACATCATTTTATTCTTCAATAGGCATAATTTCCTTCCCTTTGTTTATCGTCTTTTGCTTTGTTAAGGGTGCTTCTAAAACAGTGATGTCGACGTCACCTGCATTGAGTCACATGTACGAATCTATCACTATTGTTCAGTTCACGTTTATGAAGTGCAGTTGTTTCTCCGAGATGCAGATACTGGATAATAGTATGATCATCGGTAGTGTTGCTGTCATATAGACACAGCTAGAACCGCACCCCTCATCTCTCAATAGGAGTTAATATTATAAAGCTGAAGAGTTTGCTTGAACCCGCTAATCTCAGGAACTATTGGTATGATTTGAAAAATTATTCAGTGTTAGATCAGATAGTCCATTTATTGAGAAAAGTTATAGGCTACTTTTTATTCGGGTTCATGCAGAAGTTCCCATGGGCCGCGAGTGAAACAGCTGGCAGAAGCTAATCGTTCATAATTAATTTGAAGAAATGTTGCTATTTATTTCTCCGTATACCCAGTTAGTCTATGAAATTAGTAATGTGCTCTAAGTATGATTGTAACGAATCGGTTAGTTTTACTAAGTGTTTTCCTGTTTACTAAATTTAAATATTGGGATCGTTTAAAGTCAACGGTAATGATCTGTTGCCGGTTTCAATGTAGAATAATTAATAGTTTCTGTTGCCTTTAACAGGATCTTAGTAATGCGATGCTAATGCAGTTTAACTGAAAGTAAATATATTACACAGTTCCGAAATATTGTTTTGGAAGGACGTATAAACGGCACAGATAACTGAAGATAAGATTGTACCTTTATAAGATTTGATTAAAGATAAATGTATACTGTAAGTACAAAGAAAAAGCCAAGATGTGTGTTTCGCGATGGCATAACTTGATCGATTTCGTCTTACTTATTACGCTAACCGTGTCAGAATCTAAAGCAATGCTGAATTTTGTAACATTATTAAAAAATGTTATATAACTCTTATGACGACTGAACAGAGTAAAGTCTTCTCCAATTATTTTGTTTTGTACTTTTTTGTTACGTTATATATATTTTGCGATTCATAATTACTTTGCGAAGTTTTGTTTACGTCAAATTCTGCGAAACAGTAATTTAGGTTGTGAATGAATCATCGTGCCATTACTATGTTCGATATTGGTTCTTATACGTGTTTTTTATTTCTACAAAATTTATTTATTCCTACTAAAACAAAATCAACGACGCAGAAAGCATGTTTCTTTTATGAATATCCGTTTCAAAAGGTTAATAAATAAATATAAATTGCAAACTGTCTTTAATCAATACATTGTCATCAATGATTTGTATAACTTTCCATTGGGTTTATCACTTCAATGCATACATTGATAAGACAGCAAATTGCTGATAACCCTCTGGCTATCTATTATTAACCTTTTTCGCGATAAGTATGACCACGTCAATAGAAATTTCTTAGAGAGTATGTGAGTGCATAATGATTTAGGATACACAGGAAATGGGCGATGTTTTGCCTTTCGATCTTCAATATTCATATTAATCGTTATTGCTAGGGATAATGGCCGTGAAAAAAAAGAGCTTCGCCTTCTTGTCCAGATGTTATCTTCTTGCGAGCATTTGCGCTAGGATGGGCACAGACTGACAGGTTACAGATATATTGCATTAGAAAAAACTGGATGTGTCATAAAAACTTGATACTGACTTGAACTTGATCTATTAAAAACAATAATAAAGGACTAAACTAGAGAGGCTTTTTATGGGTCTAAATTACTAATTAAACGTAGGTAGATATTAATTGGTGTGATTATAACCACGCTGGCTTCTTGTAATGGAGAATGAAAGATACACCAGAGGCACAGATTACTGAATAGTTACTACGTAAGGCGAATATTGCTTGAAGATACAGGATTCAGATAGACCATAATTTAGGTATTAAATGCCATCTTTAAAATGAACTTAAAACGAATATAACCCTTACGGCATTCACCAAGAGCATGTTATGGCTCGATGGAGTATTTTATGGTAATGTAATTACGTTTTCGACCTTTAAATGCTACTTGCTCCATTGAATGCATGCTCCCTATGTTTTGACTCTGTAATGTGCCTACAAAAAATCTTCATTAGAACATTAATAAAGGTACTTAATAATGTCCTTAAATCAACCGTTAATCATATCTTTTTAAGTGCCTTTTATCTCTCGCGGAGTTTGTTGAGAGAGTAGGTAATTTTGCTACGGGATCATTTACCACAAATATCATTAGAGTATTGAAAATAAACGTAAGTATCTTGCAAAGCCTTTTCCTAGCAGAATTAACTTGGGAGTCTCCGAGACAATGAAAAAGGTCAAACGTGTTTTCAATGCCAAGGACTTGGATCGATCGACATAAAATGTATGTATAAGCATTTACGTACTCTCTAGCTCATGGAATATCGCGTGACGGCGTGTGACGGCAGCGTAAGCATTTTTTCAAAAAGAACTACGGGTAAATTCCAGCAGACATATTTTTTCTGCCGTGTTGCTGAAATAAACACGAAACATATTTGTGTTATGTTTACCTGACCTTGTTAGAGAAACCATAAAGTTTGTGAGATCGAGTACTAAGAATATAAACTAGGAAGAACGACAACAAAAAATATCTTGCCTATATTCATCATTGTTGCTGTATCAGGGAAGTAAAAACCTGAGTGATGAGTGCTTTGTGTTAAAACGGAGGCACTATTCATCACCACTAGACCGTAATGTGCATCGCTGAAAATGGGCCAAGAGGCACATTATACTGTACTCAGAACCATGAGTCAAACTGTAAGCTTTTGACCTAAAATGCATTAAGTACATTGCTCCAAAGACAGACAAACATTTTATTAACTGTCACACCTTTGAAATATTATCCAAAATGTAATATTTGTACTTCATATCATACGCCAATATGTTCAGAAGAGTGCTCATCTAAAACTGTACCTCGTCTCGTCTCTTGTGACCTCTAAACTCTAATTCAAATATACATTTACCACGAATTTCATGAATAAAGTCGGTAGAAAGGTCGACCTTCGTCTGAAATTGAGCGAAAGTTACTGAATTGGATTACCTTCGCTCGAGATTATCCATACGCCAGGTTATTGTAGCTGTAAAATTAATAGAAATGATTGCTTCCATTTATTAATTACGTTGTTTATAAGCGTTTAGCAACACAAGAACAGGATGCTAAGCCCGGTTTCTCAATATCAGGGGTTTTTTTTCGTGCCAATATCATTTAGAGTCAAACCTGTACTTTAACATTTGTAAGCTTTTTTGTTTACCTACGTTGGTATCTTCGGAGTGTCATCTGGTCAGTAGAACTCCTCTGTTGACCTTGAAATGTTGGTAATTTGCTTGGCGACAAATAAGATTTGCATCTCCGTGGCGCTGCATGACTGCCTTTTCATCTAATGATTTCACGATTAATTTTACTAACTTCATCAGATAAGCTATGCTGTTGATTGAACTACTTACAATTCTACATAGTTTATGCCTCGATATTTATAGAAACGGAGGTTCTCTTCCATTTTCCGGACATATTTGTTGTTTAACCTGAGAAAACGGCTTCAGGTCATCTATAACGAAATGTTTTTTTGATACTTAAAGAGCCAATGACACTTCATATAGGTATGTCCTATCTCATGAAATAATTTAGTAGGATGAGTCACTTCGTTGTTTTTAGATTTGAATCTTAAATTACTATAGTTAATGAGTCCAAGAAATGATAATATATTGATGCAGGCTAATAATGCATTTAATGATTGTGTTAATAAATGCATTGCGTGTACTTAATTTATTGTAGTTTGAAAGTAGTGTCGATGCAAGCATCTGCTACTGACGTGAAAAATGCTCTTGGTAACCATTTCGGTATTTAAATATGTTGTGGAATCAAATTCTTTAAGCAATACTAACTGAAAATAAACCAAACTCTTGTGTTTATTCCAATGTTGTGTTCTGTAAGAGATCCTATAATAAAATCCGTATCTTCAAACGTGTTTTCTTGTTTTTGTGATGAAGTTTAATTTGTGTATTCCTTTTGTTGCAGGTAAGTTGAGATCCTCTGTGTCCGTTTAATTATCATCAGGTATGATAGCTTATTTTTATCCCGACGTCAAGTGGATAATATTCTGTAGCCTGTAATATTTTAAGGTATTCATTATGAAACTAAGCATGTGTTCAATATTTTTTGAAATACCAATTTTGTACATAAAATAATGACAAGTTATTTTGACTATCTGATAAATTATAATTAACCAAAACATCAACTTAAACATATGCGTGTCATAATATTCTGTCAGAAATTTAGGACACGATAAAAGCATGTTTACCACATAATTGAGTTTGAAGCGGATATACATAATAACAGTGTATGTAACAATGGGTCAATGCTCGTACTTGCGTTGTACTTACTCCAACTAGTACGCGAGTTATGTAAATACGGGTTGCTAATCCATCACCTATGCACCGCATAATTCTAACTTGTTTCGCGTACACGCCAAAAAAGTAAAACGAAAAATTAACGAGGTTTGCAGTTGCATCGTGTTACTTGTAAAAACCCGAAACTAACTTCAATTTTACGAGCTTCAAAGAAAAATCAGCACCACATTAGTAGATGTAACACTTCTATTCTAAGATGAAGCCAAACAAAAAGTGTAAACGACCAATAAATGTGAGGAGCATAGTGCAATGCACAGTGGGAAATAACCGGCTCGGTCACGGAGGTCAGCGAGCTATGTGTGGGCCGCGGAAGCACCTGCGAGCGCGTGCCATGACCAAAATGGGAGACACGACTCATGACGGTATGGACAGACACTGCCCAACGATATTGTTCGGTAACCTTCTTTGTAAATCTTGTATTAAATCGATGGCCTACACAGCTCGGAGATCGAGTTACACATAACGTAACACAAGCGAGCGTGACGTTTCTAGTCTCTCCAGTTGTTTTAATTTGAATTGCATTTGCATCATTATAAGAGGAAAATACAAATAAGAATTTTCCTTTCACAATCTCAAGGATTTTTTTGCTACTGATTTCAAAAGCAAAATGTAGCGAAAGAAGTCAAAATGGTTCAAGTGAAACTGTTGCTACACCAGTCACAACAAACCGTTTGACGTGCAAACTCGTTTCCTAGTCGAATGCCGCGCGTTACAAACACAATAACTCACTGACATAAATGGTAGGCCATGTAATTACATTTTCCTTTAAAGGAGTATTAATAATATCTAGTTTTCTAAAGTTCTCACATAATGTTGTCCTTTCACTCGCACGTATGTTAAAGGGTGAAGCGCGAGAGAGACCGAGAGGCATCATCACGGAAGAGTTTGTTTATCGATTGGACCTTGACAACCTTGATTAATGCTCATGCGGCCTAATACAAGTTAATGCCTGTGCCTATGGTACGGATCCGATTCCTTGGCCGTTGTTCTCATAGTATTTACATATTATTGATTAACTTTCTTCTATGGAGGTTCTTTAATTTGTTATTTGGTTATAAAGCAGATATTCGTTTTTAGAACATTTATTTTTTTCTATTGTTAGTCGTGATTAGACATACTAGCGTTTGTTTTTGCAATGTTAATTAATTAGTTCTCCTGCGTCATTAAATTGTTTATTTTTGATACTAAAAGTATTCGATTGCGGGTTCTAATTTGCATAAACAACTGATACTACTAATTTATTGATCTCTTTATTTTTTAACTCATAAAGTTATTGATAATTAGTACGCCTTAGTTACTTTATATCCAACTACTCAATTGCACTAAATGAAGAATGTTATTGGTGCTCGTATGAAAGCGTACTAGGTACTTGTTATTGAGAAACTTCAATCTGATTCGTTCTGGTGCATGAGATAAATCGCTTTGATCTGACAATGCTCGAGAGCCGGTCGTTTAGTTTTATGGCAAGTATGGGGGCACCGTCACGATTCTTTGCCGTTCAGGAGCCTTAACTGCAAGTAGGACGCTGTTTGCAATCGAATGCTTAATATAGCTACAACCGTGATAAAGTTTGCGGAATCTGTGTCAGCAAATGCATAGAGATATTATAATGCTTTATTTTTTGTAATTTATTTATAAACTGTGTTTCATTTTGATCTCTTATAACAAGATTTATTCTACTGTATTCCCTATAATGCCCCACTGTCCACAAAGCCTGATCACCAGTTCAACGAAAAGTTCCGACGAAAATCTTTTCATAAAACATCCACAAAAAGTTAGTTCTTTGATCCAACACTTAGTATCGGGCTAACGGTTTTATTGAAAAGTTTATCGGTAAAATGACTAACGTTTTAACGAAACCATCGAGACGTGAAATGAAACTTGAACGAATACAGGGAGAATCGATTTGATGCGGCTCCATCGCTTCCGCAGTTCTCGAATGGTGAAAGTGGTCTAGTACGATATGATTAGGTGAGCGAGCTGGCTTTTAATAGTAGTAATAAAGTGTCGCTAGGAAACACTGGAAAAAGGAAAATCTTCAGTTTCTAATTTATTAACAATTCAGTACGGGCAAAAAAGTTATTTAGTAAAAAAGAGAAATCTGTGGACGGTAACCGATAACCCCTGTGACATACTAAAAAATAAATGGGCAATTTACTTTTGAATGTATGCCAGAAAGATCTTATTTTTATGTTTAGAAACAGGTAATGTACACAGGTTACACAAAATCCATACAACAAAGATTTTATTGTGTTGCTTAATTTCATCATTTAATTACCCTTGAACTTTTAAAATTAGCATATTTTTGCCACTAAGCACTTGCAGTGGTAGAAGAGCTTTGATTATTTTTTGACATAGTAACATGAAATCATCCATATATTTAATAGACTTGAACAATGATTTATATTTCAAAATATACTCATTACGTAATAATTTAAAATTATAATCAAGTAATGATTTCGTTCGTTCTAAATCATTCACTCGTTTAACAATTTTCTGATCATCTTTAGCATATCTTGACCTTCTTCACACGAATCTTCACGAGAAGTTCATTTAGTTTGATGTCAAGTGTTATGTTTGAGCGTGTTCCGACGGCCTTGTTCTACTAAACTGCGAAATTGAAATCAATAAAGCTCTAATCTTCTGAACGATTAACCTTTCAATCGAAGGGTTAAATCCATCGGGCATTGTTATTGTCGTTGGGCTTAAAATGTCCTGGTCGATCCGGTAATTTCTCAAATGGAATGTAACGTAAATATATATGTGAAAAGTGGAAATGTTATTTTAGATTAGGTCCTCTAGTTTTGCACTTACATTTTAAGAAATGAGGAGCGATCTCAAGCAGACTCAGAAATCAACATGAAAACTGTTTGACATGGAAATCACGCCCTGACTCTCATTGATATGCATAACTACTGGATCAATGACTAGGCATTTTGAAATGGAAATAAGGAAAAATATAGATTATAGATATACTCTAGATGTTGACGTCTCGATTAAGGAAAATATGTTAAGATAAATAAATATCAGGTTGTAAAACTGGCCTGTTTGTGCGCATTATCAAAAGATAGGAGCGGAATGGAAATGAACCGCTTTATATGCTCCGGATATCGTCACATTTGTTTTGGGACACAGCCTTTAGAGGAACTAGCCTGCACCGTGGATGAAGATGAATCATTATTGTTTTGCCTAAACGCCCACAATAGCAACAAGACTTTCCACAGTTTCTAGTTTGATAAGATTAAGTTTGAAAATATTTGATACTTCACAAGCTGTCGTTCTGCAGGATTCGCAGTGATGTTTAATGAATTAAAACAAAATTTTACCTTTAAAATTATGTCTACTAAGTTTTTATGATACTATTATGTCTAGCCAACCATTGCCATTAAAAGCAGGTTTCAAAATACCTATTCTAAATTCCTGGTTAAGACCTGTAGTTGTTTCAAAGTAATTAAAGTTGGCATTATTTATTGGTAAACTATAAATCAGATTAACATGTTTGCTATCACGTATAGACAAATATCAGATCTATGCATTAGGTGTAGAATATACTTGACAATGTTTTTTTCTGGTTCTTTGTTGACGTCAACATAACCAGTTGTCATAAAAAATATTGTATCTGCCAATATAATTTATTGACTCACTTCCTACTACATTGTTCGCAGTCAAAAAGCGGTCATTCTTTTTGTGAAGTTTCCAAAAATCGATTAATTGATAAATCTGATTAAGTGTTTAAATTAATATGTTTGTCCTATTTATCATTTGGAATGTTTCCGACATTAAGATTGTACAACCAGCGAAGTCAAAAATAAAATACACAGGAAAAACACGGTTGATTTTCAGTACATAACAATTTTCGTGTAATCGGTACATCTAATGAACTTTATATCCTTCATAAAAATATAATTTATTGATTATTCAATTGACTATTATATAATTTGAAACATTAACATTTCGATATACCCTTGAATTAAATCGACCGATTTATGACTCACGTCTACACATACAAGAATCATAAATGTGCCTAGATGGAATTTAAAACCTCTTAATTAAATAAGGTTCGTTTTGTAATCCATGGAATTTATATCCTTCTTTAGAAATCACTGACAAACTCATTTTTAAACAATAAGTATTTTTTCATTTTCAATTTCTCTGTAAAAAAGAAAGTTCTTTTTGTAGAATAATGAAGGGATCCTCAACAAAAGCCCCTGCGGATTAATGTTAATTATGAATCACAATGCTAAGAACGTACGTTAACGATCTTCCGCAAACCAGGTATGGTGAGACACGTTTTGTGAACTTACCGACTTCGGGGGTCGCGGTGACCATCAGCCGGCATTATCCGGGTTGCACGTGTTTCTCTAATTACTACTCTTTTTTCATTAAGGGCTTTTTTATCTGCATTTTGCGGAACTGTGACTTAGTTTACTTGAAATTGCTAGTCTTATGAATATGACAGTTTAATTTATTGCTGCACATGATCTAGGTAGGCAATGTCATGAGTATTGTCTGTAACCCGAGAAATAAAAGTGATAATACATTATTATGTTCTCATTGATACCAATTTCTTTCTTCATTAATTAAAGTTAATTCTTACTTATTGTGTCCTTTTTTCATGAAAATCTCGTAACTGTTGACAGGCTATTTATTTAGTAATTCAGCGAAGACTGAATGGTAATTGCTCAATTTGCGACAAGGGCGGTGCCTTCTGAATTGTTTTGACGTCATCCTCAACCCAGTAGGAATGTCCAGATTATCTTGGCCTATTTGGTATGAGTTCTCATCTGTCAGATTACAAATGAGGCTTCGGTTGCTAGGTCACTGCTGTAGAAAGGAAAAATATTAATAAAGGTACTCTGCATGCTTGTGGCGCCTAGAAAGTGGTTTGAATCGGGCGTGGGCAGGAGCACAATATTTATTACTAGGAACTGTGAAAGTTGGCAATATTTAACCCGTGTATTTAGAAAGATATTCTGATTTTGAGGAAATTAAAAATAAGTCATCCTTAACAGGGTGTAAGAACCCATTTACTACACAATATAATTAAAATAAAATACAGGCAATAAAAAATCTAAACTGTAATCTACTTTGTTGTTTCAAAACAAACTACGCAGCTTTGTTTGTTTGGATAAAAAAAAAGTGTTTCCTATTACCGTGTGCCTATTGCGTAGCTTGTGTAATGTATGTAGGTCTTGCTCGCTCTGGCCCCGTTTAGATTACAAATTCAACTGAAAATAAATACAACTTATTTACTTATTGCCTAACCGGTCACCTCTTAGGTCATAGACATGTAAATAAATCGAATTCTAAGTGTTAAGAGGACGAATTGGAATTTTTGGCGCCAAGGATGTCAATTTTTCTCAGTAAATACAAAACGGATCAAAATACAACTTGGTTACCTGAAAGTTCATGATATAAGCCTTATTTTGTTAGTTGTAGAAACATGATTAGGTAACTTTTATAACAGAGAAAAATATATCAAACATACCTCTTTTTAAAAAGAGATTCACATATTATGGGCAAACGGGACCGATTTAAGCCTCTTAACTTTTTTAGTAGTTGAGTATATACATACTCTTTAAAATGGTAGTAGGAATTTTTATTAAATTATCATTTCTAAATATTAAAATTACAAAACCATTTTGTCGCTTACGACTTTTAGTTATAAGCTAGCGCGCGTATTGTTATCCTCGCCCCGCTCAGACGCTCCGACCCCTTTTGGCGCCTTAGATGCGCGTGCCGGTTATGGAATTATTGTTGACCACTTCCTCGCCTTAAACATTTGTTTTTGGTTTGTAGAAAACCCAAAATTATTTTCTTAAAATATTAGACATTTAAATTACTTGCTTCAAATTGAGTCTTAGGACTCAATTTGAAGCAAGTAATTTTCAAACGTATTATTCAAACATTTTATATTATTCTAGATACTCATTACAAGTGGGCAATTGCTCTATTTCGTTGTGTCATTCCGGTCGTCTCGGTCAGTGTCCTTTTACAAAAAGTATCTTATTACACGCGCCATCGCTTGCCAGCTGTACCTTCGCCTGGTTAACTTTGAGACAGTTTAAATGGCAACTCGATGTTTTAATTCTATTAAAATTTCTCACAATTTCTTTCGTAGAAACGAGAAATCGAAATGCCAAATCTCTCTTATCAAAGTTGCAATATTGCCGATAAATAAACTACTATCGACCCCAAACATTGTTAACCAGGATGTTTACAACAATATTAAAATCACATGTGTAGAATTTGTTCGAAAAGTAATTGGTTACAATCACTGCCTCTTGTGGGCTTCGTTGAAACTATACTAGAAACACGTGAGTGATGCACGTGCGATAGCGTTGGTTAATAGCCGCGGGCAACACTTTGCCACGCGAAACCGTGATTTAACCGAATTGGTCACGACTGTCTCGTGTTTGACGGACTTTCCTCAGGTAGTAAAGTTTGGACTTTTTTGATGCACCTTTTTTGGTAATCAACGCTTTAGCTACGGTCTTTGATCTGCGATTAAAAAAATTTGTTAGTTTAACGTAATATTTCCTTGACTGACACCACCCTATATCATTATAGGATACTAATAGGACACATTTTAGAAACGATGGTAGTATAATATGTTAGATTTCAAAGATATATCAAAGGCCCAAAAGTGCACCTTAGACTTTGAAATTAGACTCTCAGCGTAATACGTTTCGAGATTAGATTTATGGACGCAGTCACGTTCAAAGTTTATTTATTTATCTTCATCTTAATCCCGGCCTGAACTTAATTACGCTTGTTTATTTTACCTTCTTACGTCAATAGACAGTTATATTGGATTAATTTTATTAATTCGAGTTGATACGAGTTTTCATTGCTGTGGTATTTACATCAATTAAATTATACATAAATTAAATCGTTTACTTGCAATCATAATCTTCACCTTATGCGATGAACATTCCCAGTAAATGGATCCGTTCAATCAATACATAATTAGTTAGTAAAACTAATTCTGTTATATTTTGAATTATCATGCGAAAGTTATTCGTAAAGGTTTTATTAAGCACGAGAATGTTTTTACTCGTGTCAAATATACTTACTACCAGTTTTCCCTCAAAGAAAATGTAAGGAAGCTGGCAGTTATGAGGTATTAAATAATATGAGGATGTCGTCATTACTGCGTGTGAAAATATACATCGATTGAACACTTTCATCATCGCGTAACTTACAAAATGCTTTAGTCCTCAGAACAGAATGGTTCTAGCATACCAATTATATCGTAAAATATACTATTTCTATTAAAAGCAATGAAATAAAATAATAAAAGTGCATTATTTGTCTTGAGAGTTAGTTACAAGTGTTACAGCAACGGACTTGCTTTAGTGTCGAAAATATTAGCCAACGGAGTTGCTCAAAATGTTTACAGCTTGAAAACCTAAACTGTTGAAACTATAACTCATAATGTTGCTTTAAACATTATGTATTCATTAGTCGACAATTCGTCATTCGTCTATCTATGACATTGTGGTAAAAATATACGGTAAATAAAACAAGAGATTTTATTTGTTAATCTTGCACGTGTCAGAAAACTTTTCAGTAGGTGACATTTATAACGTCATCCATAATTTTTCCTCGAGGATCCAAGGTCAAGGTCATTATTGTTGGTCAATAAAAATGTAAACTGGAACAAATCCTGCAATCCAGGTTATCAATTACCATTTTGTTGCACCGGGTTCCAGGCTTTCGGGTCGCGATATGACCTAATTTTGAGTGCCACTGGCACAGTTTGGGTGCCTGTTATAACCTACTGAACTGGGAAGTAGGATACTGGGTTGTTTTCAATATTAAAAATTCATCCCGGAATTTTAAAGTACATAATTTTTTATGCTTTATTTAATCTTTAAATAACCTATGGCTGATAAATAACTTAAAATCAGACCTTTAAAGATGCTTTCATACTTGAGGCAGGCTTCCTTAAAAACAAATCTTCATTGAAGGAAACTCGTGCACAGGAGTGGAAACGTGCCAGTTTTACCTCGGTCTAACTAGGCCGGATAAAGACGTGAGAACTTTTCCTGTGCGACGTGCTCCGACAGAGCATTAAGGAAAAGGTTCCAGCGAGCGCGCAGTTATCCTTTTATTTATGTGTTGAAAATTGCCGTGGTTTCCATTCGCAAGGTAGAAGTGTTTTAAAGTAGGTAAATTATGTTCCTCTGGCTTTCTATCTTGTTGTGTGTTTCACTTTTATAGGTGACAGTAAACTTTCTGAAACACGCACTTAAAGAAGATGAGTATTAGATTAAAACATTGCCTATGTGTAATGTGATGACTTGTGTTGGTGCTATCGACTCATTTTATTAGAAACAGCTGTCTACGTCCAATAGCTTTCATCATATGGCAAGATTACAAAATGCTGTTCTTGATACATATTGATCGCACTTGATAACTATTGGGAGCGCATACATACTCGAAGTGTACGTTTTCGCCGTGGGAACCGCGAATAAAAATTCTGCTGGTGTCGTTTTTGCTACGATGCGCACCTACACTTCAAAATGATACATATTATTATCAGTTGAAACACGACCTTATTTCATTTTGTATAGAGTGCAACAGGTATTTCAATTTAATTGCCATTCCAATTTGGTTCCAATACGTCATGTGAGTGGCAAAATGATCAAACAAGTGACAAAACAATGAAAATATAATGCATCTTGTGAAGTTTTCCTCGTTCTTGTTTCTACAATGACATAAATAATTGCTTTTGTTCGTAATAGGCGTATGTGTAGTGCAATTAAAACAAAAGCGTGACTAATCATTTATTGTAGACTAGGCTACAAGTGGCGCCTGCATTCCTCTAGAAATATCTGTGTAAACAACTTGGATAATTCAATCTGCAATGCAATCATTGATCGTCACCACTTTATTCGGAACAGTTTACGCTTGACAGTAATTAATATAACTTTTTTGAATATCACTTAAACAGTAAATTCAGATTATTATGGTTCTGAATGTGATCTAGTTTCTGTGAGACCAAAAATATCTAATTTGGATTTGGCTCGATTCAGCATTGCCTCTGCCAATCACTCAGGCAAAAATTTTAACCGCCACGCAATCATCATTATCCTCTATTTTACGAATATTTTGTTGTTTGTACGTTTAAATCAAAGATAAATGTGTTGAAAGACAAAAACATTAAATTGCTTGGCGAATTCAAGCCTGTCTTCTAATACAGATAAATTTAAATTTAACATTGGTTTGTAAACAACATCTGAATAATTCATACTTATCGTAACCGTGAACATGGTTAAGTCGGCAAATATTTTACTAACTTAACCTAAAATGTCAAAGAAATAATGTTATTTGTATGTGCATAAAAACATTTTTATCTTGATTTGACAAATGTCTGGGATTTTTTTATCATGCCCTTGAAAAATGTGTGGGTGCATTGCCTACTTGAGGTTACTTAAGTACACAAAGATTTTTTAATCCGCGATATTCATATGACGTCAATTTTTACAGTACCTACAATGATCGTTCGTGTGTTATGTTTTTTTTAGACGCTAGTATTAATAGAGGTATACATATTATCAATTATGGTAGTCACGATATATTTGCTCACAGTTCCGCGGTGGGCAAAATTTTTTGCCAGCCCAACCAGCTGATTTGTCTACTTGATACAATCTATGGAATATCAAAACATAAATATTTATGAGCTCAAAACCAGAAGTTAGATATACTTTTTTAACAAAGATAATATAATGATTGGTCCTTTATTTAATATAATTAAGCTGAACTTAGCTCTGTTCAGTTTTATTATTTGTAATAGTTAATTATCTTTGTGTCTCATGTGGGCAGAATTTTTTCGCACTGTAAAAATTTTATTTGGTCTGTAACAGACTTTGATATAGCGAAAAAAAAAATTAACCACATAAACCAAATGTAGGTAATGAGATGTTGTCAAATTCAAAGTGGCCCATATCGATCATTATAAGATCCTTGTAAGTTTTTTTAATTGGAAAGTAAATGTTATCTGTAAATTTCTGATTCCTTTTGTTCCTAATCGAATAGTGTTTGTTTGCTATCGAGTGTCTGTCTTAAGACCCCTTTGTCTAATGTTGAATGATAAAGCAATGTTTAAACTCTATTTGCACTACTATTGTCCTGATTCACAGAACCATTTTGATATCTTCAAGGCATTTACCAGTCCATTGTGAACAGCTTAATCGATTTAAATATTCCATGCACTGAACGACTAATCGATTTTTTATTGGCATACTTAAGAAGATAAAGAGCATTTGCAATATTAGTTTAGTATTACATCATATACATAATTGGTGGTTAACGAGAAACAGTTTATTAAATGAATGAATTATCTCGATCTGAGGTAAACTACTTGCTTACCAGTTATCTGTATAATCGGTATGAAATGAATAATGACGATTTTGATATTAGATTGCTGATTTGAACGGTCTAAATGGGGAAGATGTGTAATGCATTGAGTAAAGTGATGTGATCCTCGGAAATGCAAGTCAGGTATGATGTACATGATAGTGTATAACTTGAAGCCAAAGGACTGACATTTACTCAAGTCTGCATAATATGCAGTTGTATGACCATCCGATTGCCACAGCCTTTTCCTTAGTAATATTCCATTATCTAACATCCGTTGTGAAGTTGCTGATGTAAAACAGGTGTAATAAGATTTTATAATATTATTATTTAACATTTCGAACAATTTTATTGTTAAAACATCATTCTCTATTGTGAAAATAACTCAAGAGTTTGTCAGGGTTGAGTTTAAATTGCAGTTAGAAAACTGTAATTTATGTTTAAACTTTTCTAGTTTTGTAGTTTGAAACTTTAAGACCACTCCGGGTATTTTGAACTGTTTCGTAAATTCGCTTTAACAACTTTAACATGAGACAAACAATTATATAGTTTAAAAACCTCTCTCAGCGTATGATATAGGTACTGAGAGCAAAGTTTGCTAACACTTAAAATACAGTCTTACCTTTTCTTTCTGATAGTAAAACAATCAATAATTCTCAGAAACAAGTGAGGTGTTAGTACTTCCTACCTATTCAATTCTTTCAAAAAGGATCTGTAATTTAGGTGTTTTAACACTGCTTGCTCTCGAGACTGTATGGTTTGAACTCTGAAAATAGAACCTACATACTCATTAATGTTTTCACCGTTGTTTTGCTTTGCAAGGCAACAGACAATCTAGTGTCTCGTCGTGGTGTAAATGGCTGTGCAAATATTGTTCCACTGGCATACAATCTACTTACTATACATATCTCTGCCTACCGTCTTGTATAGATATCCATATAGCGACATTTATCTTTCCAAGTTTGTTTTAACATGATCCTTACTTAATTTAACTAAGAGTCCTGCTTATTCACTAAATCTTTTCCATCAGTATCATCATCTTCATCTTTGCAGCGTTAGGAAGGAGGCATTTTTCCTTTTTTAATCTTTATTTTTATCCTTGTGCTTTTCAAGATTACCTAGCTGTTTTAGCTATATTTCTCGTCTATTTACGCTGCAAGGTAGCATCTACTTAGCATTCTGCGTAAGTTAAGCAAGGTGTATCAATTGACGGAAATGAATTTCAAAGTTTGTTTGTCCGCTTTAGCTTTGCATCCTGTTATTTCCTAAGCACGATTGCAATTTTTTATCCATTACACAGCAACTTTGTTGATCAGAATTTTAAACGTTATGAGTAAGTCCCCTACCAACAGCCGTCCCTTTACTTTTTAGGCGATCTTAAGAGGACGAATTGGAATTTTTGGCGCCAAGGATCTCAATTTTTCTCAGTAAATACAAAACGGATCAAAATACAACTTGGTTACCTGAAAGTTCATGATATAAACCTTATTTTGTTAGTCGTAGAAACATGATTAGGTAACTTTTATAACAGAGAAAAATATATCAAACATACCTCTTTTTTTAAAAAAAGAGATTCACATATTATAGGCAAACGGGACCGATTTAAGCCTCTTAACTTTTTTAGTAGTTGAGTATATACATACTCTTTAAAATTGCAGAAGGAATTTTTATCAAATTATCATTTCTAAATAATAAAATTACAAAACCATTTTGTCGCTTACGACTTTTAGTTATAAGCTAGCGCGCGTATTGTTATCCTCGCCCCGCTCAGACGCTCTGACCCCTTTTGGCGCCTTAGATGCGCGTGCCGGTTATGGAATTATTGTTGAACAATTCGTCGCCTTAAGTACAACATATTTTCGCAATTTTTCTAATCGCTGCTACAGAAAATACGCCTGTACGTGTGAATTAGTGTCTGTTACAAAATGTATCGAAAACAATGTAGTATGTACTGGTGCGGCACACAATTCGTTCAACAAACAAAAGATAATTTAATAGAGGTCAATGTCGGCTCCCACACTTATGGACGGAAACGGCCCAATTCGCGACCATTGGACGCAAAAATTGCAATCCGATTTGGAATTAATAATTGGGTTAAGTGCCAGCTAAAAATGTACGCTCTTTAACTTCATTATTTTTAAGAAAAATATAATCAGAAATATTCCAAACAGGATAATTGATCGTCTTGTCCAAATATTGGAAGGTGGACAGAGTTTTGCGAAAAGTATGTCATCATAATTTGTAAGGTCGGATATGACGACACCAATATTAGCTACGATTAGTACGATATACTATTTGCGTTGATAGCAGATGGTAGATATGATATGATGGCGACTGAGTGCAGTTTTATTTTTGGATGGCTTGAATCACTATCACAATATTACAGTTATCTGCCTATCTGCCCTTCAAAGATAGCTATTTGCCTCAGATAAACTGCCCAAACTTTGCCGGTAGATTACGTAAAACAGATTTTAACTCGTACCTTCGGCACGTGGTCGTTTCCACTAGGTGTGAGGTTTATGTAAGGAAGGAGATTTCAAATTCCCATAACATAAAATCTTTTTCTTTGCTTTCATACAGAACTTTTGCAAAAACACCAAACGATCGAATAAAACTTTAAGGTATCACTCGCACATTTAAATGAATTGGAATTTCAGATCAGAAGAACATAAGATAATCATAACTTTCTGCTATTAGTTTTGTGAACAAAGGAGAGATATTTCACTTGAAATAGATAGCATGGCAGATTTATGTTCCCTAGAATTTTATTCTTAAAAATCTAAGCTTTAGTTATAACAGCTCGTCTTACAATTTTGCGGAATGTTGTCCGATAAAACAAAAACAAGAAAATATTTCATCATTAAACACGATCCCGAAACTTGTTCGTAAGTTTAATTAACGTTGAAACAAAAACAGAACAACCTCGTTTAGTTAGGAGTTGGGATAAAACAGCGAAAAACATTTTATAAAACTTTCCTATAGAGTCGTACATTTTCAAACAAGTGGGTCTTTCAAAACAATATCGTTAACAAGCGTATCGTGTCTTCAGTTTTAATGGTCCTGTTCAAAGCAACATCAGCATGATTAGGGTTTCACTTTCAGCTATTTATACTAATTAATTATTAAACTTAATTTATTCAAGACCGACGCGACGGTTAATTACATCGGTATTGTTCGTAAAACATTTAGCACTTTCACTATGAGTAAGTTACGAGTGAAATCGCTTTACAATAGGCAAAGTTCTTCCGAGTGGGTTGTGTTGTGCGAGACAGCCAGTTTAACGTGACCCCTACATTTTAAAGAACAATAAAAGCTGTATTGCGTTTCATTCGGTGATGCAATTTAGTGCCAATGAAGACACATAGTGCAATACGCTAACATCTAGTATTTTGTGCAACATCTTCAATATTTCATCGATCCTGGGACTGGGGATTTTAATTGATCGTTTTATCGATACATCGAGACTTGTGAACGATGCAAGTAAGTGAATCATCTGAGGTCTTCTTAGTTTGGTCGCCGGTGGTCTAATTTGTAACAACATTGTTGATTTCGGTCATGACCCCGCTTAGCCTCGCTCATGCATAGAAAGTGTGCCAAAATATTATTATTATCTTGTATGTCTCTACCAGACCTCGGGACTATAGAGTCCCGGATTTTTGGGAGGCGAACGTGGGGCCGAAGCCAACACGCTGAAGCCCTTTTGAGACAACTTTAATGAAATGGTGACACAAAACCGACGATTATCCCTGTATACACTATAGAAATGTACCCAAGGACAATCCCCGGTTCTGTGCTAAACTATTGCTAACTATAGATGAAAACTACTTGGGCTATTGTGATGGGATGCTAGTGGACTAGGAATGGGGAAACTACGGGAACTATGGCACCTGCCGATAACAATGTAATAAATACACGTAAAAATGGCAGGTGGAGACTCGCCACCTCACTTACTGGGCCCCCGGGAATCAGTCGCTAAATCGCAACAAGAGGGCAACAGGTACATGAGCGGCTGAAGGGTGAGGATACCTCGGCGGACTTTAAACGCAGATCACGCGCTCCCTGTGGGTCCAGCATCACCGGCCCACTCGCCACTTACCACGAGGCACCTACCCTCCGAGCGGGCTGCTAACCCTACTCTAGCGACTCCACTCTGACCGGCCGATGAAGGCAAGCCAAGAGGCGGGAGACCTATCCCCCGTCATGCTTCACTCCGGCAGGCCGGAGATGGGGGACAGTATACTCTCCCTGGAGCACTCGGATATATAGCCCCGCGGGGTCGCTACTCCCCGTCATCCGCCTCAGATGCCCTGCGGGGCTTATTATTATTATAAATGTATGTCTCTTCCAGACCTCGGGACTATAGAGTCCCGGATTTTTGGGAGGCGAACATGGGGCCGAAGCCAACACGCTGAAGCCCTTTTGAGACAACTTTAATGAAATGGTGACACAAAACCGACGATTATCCCTGTATACACTATAGAAATGTACCCAAGGACAATCCCCGGTTCTGTGCTAAACTATTGCTAACTATAGATGAAAACTACTTAGGCTATTGTGATGGGATGCTAATGGACTAGGAATGGGGAAACTACGGGAGCTATGGCACCTGCCGATGACAATGTATTAAATACATGTTAAAATGGCAGGTGGAGACTCGCCAACTCACTTACTGGGCCCCCGGGAATCTGTCACTGAAAAGCAACAAGAGGGCAACAGGGACATGAGCGGCTGAGAAGGGTGAGGATACCTCGGCGGACTTTAAACGCAGATCACGCGCTCCCTGTGGGTCCAGCATCACCGGCCCACTCGCCACTTACCACGAGGCACCTACCCTCCGAGCAGGACTAACCTTGCTCTAGCGACTCCACTCTGACCGGCCGATGAAGGCAAGCCAAGAGGCGGGAGACCTATCCCCCGTCATGCTTCACTCCGGCAAGCCGGAGGTGGGGGACAGTATACTCTCCCTGGAGCACTCGGATATATAGCCCCGCGGGGTCGCTACTCCCCGTCATCCGCCTCAGATGCCCTGCGGGGCTTATTATTATTATTATTATATTATTATGCAAGATTTAAGCCAAAAATAACTTGAAACTTGACTGACAGGTTAGGTTAGTATTTCCTTAGGTTTCTTAGGTCTCTGTTAACATTATGAACCACTAAACTTGCAAAAATATGTATTCAAGTTTCTTTTGTGACTCATCGCTCTTTCGAATGCAGTTCTCAACAGCTTACTCGTTGCAATCGTTTTGTTCAGGTTCCGCGATTTTCTTCAAATCTCATTCCATTCTGTCAACAGTCGCTTAACAAAGAACTTTGGTTACCGGCCACTGACACTCGATGTTTAATACTGCTGAATCATGATTAAATACAGATTTTTTGCACCTATGAACTCTAGGTACGAATGGTGGACAAAAAACTGGCTTTGTTTTATAGATTCGATAATGTCTTTAGGTGCTACGTGATACAAATCTCTTTACGGTTCTTTAGCAAGATAACTGTTGTATGTATGCTGTTGTTTAAGGGGTGGATATTGGAATGGAAGGGGAATGGAAATGTTATATTATGCTACTCTAAGATCCTGCAGCGTTTACAGTTGATATATTTTCAAGCAGTTAGACTAGTTGCAACTAATATTTCCAAATGCTTAATGCTTATTTTTTTTTTAATGATTACTAATTTGTGTTATGCAAATATTATTGCAATAATTCTTGTCCTACATTTGCATACCAGAGTGTTGAAATAATTTAGTGAAAGATGAACGTTTCTTACATAGTTTTTTGTTTTTTTTTTTTCTGTGGTCTGGTATCATTAATTCGAGCAATAAAATATGCTAGCCTGATTTCGTGTACTTGTCTATTGTATAACGTCGCTTCCTCAATCGATGATATAATACAAAATACAAAGTACATACTTACTGAAATTGCTATTCCAATAATATAACTGCTACAAATCACGGTTACATCACGCGATATGCCGCAGCCCTTACCGCTGTGACAAACTGCAGCCGAGGTGAAATCGTGGCGAAAGCGTTTACGCAACGCACTCTGTTCCTAAGCAGGAACTCTCTACAAGCTAGATCTCAAATCTGGCCCTGTCACAACGTGCGCAATTTCTGGGTTAATACTAACCTCTGTTATTTAGATAACAGCTTGAAAGTAATTAAGATAAAATAAATAGCAATATTTCCTTAGGCAAGCAGAAGTCATTTCATTAGTGATGTCCCTGCTCTCTGGTGATTATTTTCCCTTGTATATCGATACTTTCTATAAATTAGATTTTGACGGATATGTATTTATCACTATTTAACTGGGTTTTCACTTTTCCAATGTTTTTTTTACACTCAATTATAGTAAGTTCAACTCAGTCGTGCGCGCGGCCTTATGTGTGGGTAACCCTTGTACATATTCAGTGACTTTGTGTGCGTGACAAGAGGTACAGTCGGGTACAATACAGTTATTTAGGGGTTATATACGGGTGTTTAAAGAAAAACTGTTATTACGTAATTTTATGTTTATTTATTTATAATGATTATGAATCGCTACTTGAAAAATCCAATGATGAATTTTCGGATTCGCTACTCTCCAAGGTGAAATTATAAATTCTGACTCCATGTCAATTATTCTTCTTTTTTCTTTTGTACATGTCGACAAGTTGGTATTACCCCACATCCCTTCATCAATTTGACTTAAACGTTCATTTATGAGTGTCATTACTTCCGTCTTATTTTGGTCGACATTGTGCGAAGCAATAACATTTTTTAAAATTCCCCACACATTTTGTTTACATTATTATACTAGATTATACCTCTTTTTACATTCTTAGTCCCCACTTTTATTTATTGTCCGCGTACCCCGAGCTAGAAAATATGTAAGGAGTATTTAATTCTTAGATACTGTAAATGTCAATTTGAAAAGACGTATGAGAAAATAATGAAAAACTATATTTAATAATAAAAAGCTTTGAATGTTGTTTCATTTTTTTTTACCTGACTCCTTAATAATTTCTCCGTGAATACCTAACTAGTATTTTTGTAAACGACTGTACCCATAACAAAAAGCGATAAGAACACGTCATGCTCGGACGACGTCACTGTCACACAAATGAAAGTTGTATATTTACAAGCCGACGCACACATAGGGCCGCGCGCAAATCTGAGTTGAACTATCTATATCATTGTTTTCCAATCGAAGGCCTGTATTTTAAACTGAAAATTAGATCGCGTAAACAAATAAGTAGGTTGACAAGCTATAATTTAATCTCGATGGCTAATCGAGACGTCTAACAAGAATTTAATCATAGGCCTCATTATCAAGCACGTTTTTTGTCTACCTAACTGTAGTTGATCGTAACACAATTTAATTGCAATTTGTAACGATTCTGTTCATCCATCGTTCATTTAATTTCGTGAACATGGTGTGCCTTTATAAACTAATTTTGATGTGTTTCGATTTGTTTGTTCGTTTAATTCTCAAGCGGTAATAATGCGGGATTATTTAGAAATTAAAATATTCATTTTTAAGGTGTTTTGCAAATGATTGTTACACTGTTTCCTTCTTTAGTGAAGTATAAAATAATTATGACTATGACAATGTTTTTTATTTCCATCACCAGTACGATAGACTGGGGTCGGGTTTCTACGGATAAAATTACCAAAAATAAAAGGCCAACTACACTAGTGTTGGAAAGTAGCGCACGGAAGCTGATAACCGGGCCACTGGGTAAGGGGAATGTGCATCTGGGTAAACGTGTGCATGGACCCATTACCCAATTAAACAACTCTTTATTTATTAACACACAACTGGTTATTATTCAATGATTTATTTTAAACTAGCTTTCCGCCCGCGGCTTCGCCCGCGTGGAATTCGGTTATATTGCGGTATAAATCACAACTATAAGAAAACTTCTCATTCCCACGGAAAAATCTAAGAAGCGCGATGTAACGCTGGATACGATGAGCTACAGGTTAAAGCGCGAGATATCATTGCACTTCTTACGTATCTTAAAAAAAACAACGTCACCACGTTTTAAAAAGCTATCATTCCACTTCTTACGTATTTAAAAACACATCGTTACCACGTTTTAAAAACACCCAGCGCCATCTATCGCATACCTCAAGAACTAAATAACTTAACTAATACTTATACCAATTAGTAATTCGTTGAATTAGAGTTATTTCAGGATAAGTAGATGTAAAAAAAACAGTTAAGACGATAAAACAAATTGTACGTCATCCCTCGGGAATTCCTCATTTTCGAGGATTCATTATCGTATCATTTAGCTTCTAAATTTATATGTTCATATTCGTTTGCAATATATAAGTAGATGTAAAAAAAAAACAGTTTAGCCGATTAAACAAATTGTACATCATCCCTCGGGAATTCCTCATTTTCGGGTATTCATTATCGTATCATTTAGCTTCTAAATTTACATGTTTATATTCGTTTGCAATATATTACCTTGTTTTAAACGACACACAGCGCCATCTACAATCCATCCATCAAGCAAACAATATTTTTGTTTTCCCTCGGGAATATCTATTTTTTTCGGGATAAAAAGTACCCTATTATTTAATCCGGACTTCTAACTTTACGTCTGCAAAATTTCAAAGCAATCGGTTCAGTAGTTACGGCGTGAAAGCGGAACAAACAAACAAACAAACAAACAAACTCACTTTCCGATTTATAATATTAGTAATAGTAAGGATATTTTAATCATAGATTTTACTATAATTTTAATATCGTGAGTCATCGTTTGTTTTGATTGGTGTGTCTATTTTTAGAGTGAAAGGATGGCGATTAGCTTTTTACTGCGTCATACATTAATTTAACACACAAATAAGATTCTAATTATCTTAAAGTTTGTCTTCAATGTTTAAAATGTTATTTAATATTTAGTCAAATAGCGCCACATGTTTATACTACTTACTCATGTTATGAAAATAGAAATAATATATTCCGAGATACATTTACGTCTCCTGCTCTATACATATAGGGCAGGTAGCGGTTTATTACGAAACCGTTTCTAACATGTGCCTTATGTGTCTCGTTTATATTTGGACTATCTCTGCTTTTAAACGTCAGGGAATATAAAATACCCGAGAAATATTAATTCGTCACAGTGTTGATTTAAACACAGCTACTAACAAATGTTGAGTGATTTGCATTTTTATTGCAAATTTACTCAAGTGTAAATCTATTTGAGACGAATTTGTTACTCCTAAACACTGTTTTGACAAGTGATTAATAACTATTCATGTATGGAAAATAATGCATCGCTGGAATAATTTCACACTGACTGCGAAATTACTCGTGTACTGTTATTTGTTCATAGCCACGTAATTTAAACAGACATATCTAATATCTAGTTATTAATGGTTTTAACCTCTTAAAACAACCACAAATCTAAAGAAGATTTCTTTGTTATTATTTTGTTGTTGAGTACCTATTTATTACTGAGGCTTGGTCGTATAATCCGCGAAGTGGTGTTTTTTACAAAATTAAGAAATTGTTTCATAAAACGAAACCTGAGATCCATTTTAACATCCATTTCAATGTTAATGTTTATTTAATTGGTTTCTATAAATGTAGACAAGTGCAATCTCATAACAAATGAATAATGTTCCTCAGTACTTGTCAGTCTTGTCCATTCCAATATTTGTTTAATTAACAATGACAGAGCCCGTGTTTGGCACAACACTAGTGAGCTAGAACAAATGTCACTTAAAATAAACAAATTACTTGTCAAAGTTAATAATTTAATAAAAGTCAGCTTAAAGAAAAATATTCAATGACTTAATATCACCAGGGAAGATAATGTTTATAATTGTCTGGCAAATTGTACACACGTTGTTAAATCAAGTTCATCCGTGCCAAACGTATTTGAACGCTTTGGCACTAATTGTTCGGGAGGAAGAAATGATAGACACGATTATAAATTGTCGAATCAATGCAACTAATTTAGTGATAAAATGTATTAAAACTTGAAAGTACAACTTCTGAACAGTGTTGGTCTTCACCAAATTGCAGTTAAATCGTTCATTTCCTAAAGACGTCCGCATAATTAGCTAAATTGCATATGTTTTGCACCGTGGCCTAATTGATGCACATCGAAAACACGACTCGATTGTTTCATCGGGCGATCGGAACGTTGTCGCAATTTTGGTTGCTTAAACGAATTACGATTATTTGTGCCATCCGAATTGTGGCGTGTTTAAGGCAAAGGAGAACAGCGGAAAAACTTCCAACGCAAAAATAATTAAAAATAATTCCGATGCGTCATTCTAACCAAGTATAGTTCACGCTAGACGATGGTTGTTATGCATATTACGCGCTTCCTCATTCTATGAATTGAAGATAATCATCTACTTAACTGCTTGTTAAAGTTGTATGTAGCGATTAATACTGCCGGAAGATAATTTTCTAGACAATTACTGTGTGACATTTGAGATTTAAGCAGCTGGTATTCTCGTTTATAAGAGCTAAGGACTGCATTACTACTACACTCTACTATTTTTAACTAACTTAAAAAATAACGAAGGGGTTCTCAATTCGTCGTTATCATTCTTCCAGTATCAGTATTTCAATTCGAGCACCAAGATGCGTATGAAAGAATATGTATAAACAAGAATCGAAAGATTTGAACCACTCGTGAAGATTGATGGGTTCAAGTCGCTACAACTTGTCCCTTGCACCGTCAAGTGACTGGTACCACTGTACTCCACTCGATGTAACCACATTGTGATATCGCTAACTATTTTTAATAAGGCATTCTTTTTGTAGTATATTAATCAAGGGTTACGTATTGCTGTGTACTCTATTTTTAACTGCGTTTTGCAAGCGACAACATGGTCACGAACTAGATGTAATCGATATTTAATTATATAATCGAGATCGGACCTTCGCAATCAGTTCTATATCATTTTTGCATTGCACTTTATGACACGTTTGACTGCCACGTTCTAAGATTTTACTAATGAATTTGCTGCCATATTTCGGGGCATAGACATGACCGTGATTCTTCCTACTTAGTGTCGAGTAAATAAGGTTATTTTCTCCTTAAGAGTATATTAGCAACTAACGGCCAGTTTCTTCACCAAAAGTTAAAGTTAAAGTTATGGCTAAAGTAATGTCTAAAGTAAAAGTAACGGTTAAATTCAATTTTTCTATGAATTTTGCGCTGTCAGTTTAGCCTTGAAAAAACGAATTTGACCGTTACTTTTACTTTAGACATTACTTTAACTTTAACTTTTGATGAAGAAACTGGCCGCAAGAGGTGAATAAATTCTATTCTTAGATTTAAATTCAAGTTACTACGCATACATAAATATATCTTAAAGATTGTTTTCTTCTGTTATTGAATTGTATATTTGGTTTGATAAAATAATGACGATAACATAATCATAAATAAATAATAGATGAGATATCAACAAGACTGTCTACGCCCACACTCAATTTATTATCAGCTGCCATTAAATGTTTCCATTAGACTTGTTGTCTCTGATATTCGCAAATCTAAATAGAAACAACCTCGCTCGTTGAGCAAACCTAACAAGACAGTTATTTTGCGTAATTTCTGGATTCAAAATATCATTTTGCCTTATTCCATATCTATCTTTCATTTTGTGAAAAATCAATTTCAGAATTAGCTGCTGCTGAATTGAACTGACCTTAATCGCAGTTTATTAAAGACAATAACCGCGTATCTACTTCAAAGAATCAATTACTGGAATTAAGATTAGCGGTGTTTTTTATTTCATTATCTGCCTGTATAAATCTTCCTTTTTGAGAAGTCAGTTAAGAATGACTCAGTAGTAGTCGTGAAAATAAAAATTAAGGACTTTCTTCATATCAAAGGTTTCAGAATAAAAGGACCAAAATTTTCCTTGAAGAAATCTAACCTAACCGTAATATCAACACTTCATAGAACCAAACCCACATATTTTATTTATACCTTATCTTACGCAATTTCATCCACTTTACCCAATTACATTACATTCCCACATAGTAGAACCTCGTTTGTGGAAGAAACCTTTTCGAAATGAGCTCACCTATGGTACCGGAGAGTGCATTAACACAACTCTAATTACATCTTATAACTGGCTTAACTGACTTGTATTACCCTTTTATAGGCGAGTCTGCTGCTAAAACAGGAACATCACGTCTATTTCTGGGAAATTTATCCCAATTTCATTTGGGGTCGGCACATCATGTTGCCTCCTTCCATACTCCTCCATCTGTTGTCTTCTCACAAGTAACATTCTTTCTTGCCATATCGACTGTCGCACAATCCATCCATTGTTTCTCTGGTCTTCAGGTTGTAAAATATTAAACAGGAACTTCTATTTTTGGTAAAATATACACGTTGAAATACATATACATTATGTGCACGACTGTCCTGTTTCCCTAACATAAATAATACATTTCATTGACGTCAATACTCCAGTTGAAGGAATCTTGATGAGGCTGAACCTGATTGATCCGGATTGAATCTGGAACAGTACAGATCTTGGAAAAATTACCCTTTTCGGCAGTCGGTTTAAAATGCACTAAGTGACGGGTGTTCTTGCTAAGTGGTAGCGCCTGATCATTTAAGCATAGCATAGCGCGGCTTCATAATGTGATAACTTGAACCTGCCAGGCGTTCAAATAAAAGGTAAATTAGGTTGTTTTATTTACTACGTTTATTGTTGTGTATCACTAGTAGGTAAATAACTTTTGTAAATAGTAACTGCAAAGTAACTTAATTTCTATGAAAATAAAATTCCAGACTTTTTTACTCAAGCTGAGGAATAAAGTTATAATTTATGTTCTCTCCTTAGTGTTTTAAAAGAGCAATCCTTTTGCAAGCAATTCGACTTCATTTTTATAATCATTGAAATATTTCATTGTTTCTTTTCAAAGTTCAGGACCGGAATTTTCCAGAAAAACAAATAGGTCAAGAATCGTTCAACGTTTACGAATTCAAAGTTCAGTTTTATAAGTACAACGGACAATGCAGTCTAGTTTTAGTGAGTCTGCCCACGTAGATTCCGTGTGGGTCTAATTCGAATGAGAAAGTAGGTCCGCAAATTAATCTAATAGGCATTTGGAGAATCATTAACAGGTTTCATCACTGGTTAATACGTCACGTAAAAATTAGGCCGATATTTCTTTAACTTAGTTCATGTAATATTTGCAGGGTGAAATGTTTTTAATATTCGTTTTGGCTGTACATTTATTATTCTATTTATTTTTTGTTATAAGCGGAGAAGAAAGGTCGTCCTCACAAAATGTTTCAAAATTCCTGGAACCAGTGAATTCCCGCGAGTGGCAAGATGCGAAGTATATTTTTGGAGCTCGGAGAGATAGGTCTAAAAGTATTAATAAATAAACAGGTCGTGCGTTTACGTAAAGGTTTTATAGGGCGAGTCTCAATATTTATGGAGAATGAATAAAATACTTGGCTCAATTTATTGAAAATTTAAACAATAAATCAGCGTTGAAAAATAAAATAAGCTTTTTAGTGCCCTTTCATTTGAAACTCCCATAATTTAGCCGTGAACTTAATGATAATGAACAAGCTTCGCGAGAATACCATCAACTTTATCATCGGTAACCGACCAGTAACATTTAAAGGCAACTAATGACATAACAGCCAGCTAGCTCTTTGCTATACGATCTTTGCCGCATTTCGCAAGTGTTTTACACAATTCTTTGTACGAAGCCTTTAGCTTTATATAATACGTTAATATTCACTCTGTAATCGACGTAATGACGATGGTTTAGTTTTAAGGACCCTGATGAATGCGACGGATTGGCAGTGCCTTTTACTTTCATTGTTTATCTTGAAAAGACCGCATTTCTTGCATTAATTAATCACTTTTGTGCAAAACGGTGCCGTAAAGTGCCAAACCATTACGAGAGATTGATTTCAAAGAAACGAAGTAAGACGTTAATTACTTATTTTATTGAATTCTATCTTGTTAGATTAATTGCCGTACCGATACTGCGAAGCCGGTAATCTTGAAGAATTTAATCGCCTTACTTTAATTAAAGTTGGGTTAGTTCCCTTTAAGAAGCGCTACTTTATACCAGATTCTCAAGGAAGCAGAATTAGCACCATCATGCAAATGGGCTATATAGTAATAATAAATGTTTTGCTACACAGTTAACATAAGACCACATGACACCATAAAAACTAGTAAAGAAAACAGATTGTTACAGTGTTTGCTTACTGGCGAATACATAATATTTACATGAGATTACCAACAGTCCGGCACGAGAATACGATACATTTGTTTGTTCAAATAATTGCTCAGTCACTGCTTAATCACTTACTCGTATTTGAACAAGGCTTTACACTGAGGTTCAAAATCATAATCTACTATTTTGAGCTAATCCGTTACGTAACATGAGTGTAGATATTTTTCACCTTCTGTAGTACTTCCATTTCAACAAAAAAAGAAAAAAAAAAGTTACTGAACGTTGCTGGTCCTAAGCAAATGAATTATTTTGGTCCTAATATACGTAACAACATTTCTAAGCTCCATCACCAGCGAAGATTACCTTGACCTGGCCCTGATTTATAACCGCGGCCATTGATCCGATTCCGAATTAACTATAACAAGCTTCCGACAATGAAAGTGGAAGTCATGCATTGCCTTAGTAATCAACCTTATACAAAAGTCAGAAAGTCCATTAGAGGAAAGCTGATAGAATTATTCGAAGAAGCTGAGTTACTTTGACCTTGTTAGAGGCTTATACCGATGTTAACAACCGCATCAGCTGTCAAGGTTCCCGTATCATCGTGAGGAGTCACTTGGTGTACAATATAAACATCTTTGTGTATTACGGCTGGCATAAGGCTGAACGAAATGTTAACATATTTTTACGTGGTTAATGCCATATGTTAGGTAATGTAGTAAAATATAGTATGAGAGTGTTGGTGTTCCGTGGATTTAGTCAAATGATTAACTTGAGTAATGTAATAAGATGTTGGACTAGGTCTAGGATTTAAAATCACGCGTCATAAAAATTGTGTGCGTGATTTAAATTGACGACTCAGGCTTCCATAGTGATATTTTAATTATTTTAATACTGCTTTCATTCCAAGCTATTAAAAGAATAATAATAAAAAAAAATATCTTATCTAGAATATTTTATAATAATCTCACAACAAGCGCTTTCGTTTTCATAGTGAAATAGATAGAGCAATTTTCTTGTTTGCGTTTACGATAAAGTAATTTAGGCCGATACGCTTTTTATCTGTTCACGTGTTTGTCCTTAAAAGTGAAAGGAGGGCAGGTCTTGTTTGCTGTCGGTGATTGGATGACGATAACCATTAAAAAAACCCAAACTTTTCAATGAATAACATAAACAAATGTTTTGATTTTGATGGGTTTTAGAACTGGTATATAATAAATATGATTTAGACGTTAGACCCTAGGGATACACAAACTTATAGCTTCATAATCAACTTGTGTTTTTTAATTAATAATTCACTAAACCAAGATTATATCATAATCCAGGTAACGCATGTAAAGCAGCCTATCAAGTGACTAGTAATATTCCACGAGGTTGCTGATTATGCAGAACTAGGCAATTAAACCAACTTATATTTGCGAAGGAAACCCTAGAAATGTGCAATGGATTATCGGATCTAGTCATCGTAAGCAGTTAGGAGATCCATAGATGGAAAGTTACAAATTTTAATTAAGAAAATATCATATTGCAGGCACAAAAATAGATTTGGAAGTAGGTATCTATCATTCAATCTTCTTAGCCGAGTTCTTCAGTTTCTTTTATTTTTAGAAATGGGCGAGTGAAGCAGTATCATTAATTGGCTATGATCGAGAGTAAAAAGCAATGAACGGAAAATTGCGTTTAAGTGTGTCAATGACCGAGTATCAAGTTTGAAGCTATGAGGCTGCGGACCAGTAGTTTGTTATTATTGACTTTTTGGTACAAAGCCTACCTTACGATGGCTCTCTTTTGAGAGTTGATGTTTTCGTACAGTGAACGACTGTGAAGTTTGCAAAGTTCAAAATAACCGCATTTTGCAATGCCTGCAAAACTTCTCACGGGTCATTTATGTATTTGCATGTTCGCTTGCACGTGCATCCGAATGTTTGATGACGTAATATTTGATTTTGGGAAATCCTGATGCGTCAAAACAATAATTTAGGTTCTGATTTCGCCTAACAGTTTTTGTCTAACCGCTTCATTCGAGAACAGTCTAATCACAGACATTGCGTAGGAATATTTTTAATTACGCCTTTTACCAATTAAAATATCCTATTAAACGGGTTACCCAGTTTCCTATATTCTAACAATCAACTACGCCTCTTTATTTGCATATCGATTTAAGATATCGATCATCCGAAAAAGCAATTGCTACACGCGCCGTTGCAGCATTGGAAAGGCAAAAGTTAGTTACGTAACCTTTTATTGTGTAAGCGTTCAGTGAAAGAAGTTGTCCCACCACTAGCTGCTGCAGTATTGCATACGGCATGACAACGGGCGGTCGACTCTGCGTCCATTCGCACCGCGAACCTCGACTCGGGTGTAATCGTGTAGTCTCCGGTTAAACTAAGTTTGATATCGTTGTGCAACCCGGCTATTTGGATCTGTTCTGTGCGTGAATGTTTTTATGTATGACGCTTTAGTTTGTCTTTCTTTTTGTTTGTTTTGGATTTTATTTATGTTACACGCTGCATAATACGATGAATTCAAGTGTTTGGATTTATACTTTAACCTGAATGTCTAGCATACTTCCACACCTATGTACAGTTTTATGTTCTTGATAGCAAAATCTTACAACGCAAATATTTGGAATCCGATCTGGTGTTGCGATAAATTGCACACAGTGAATGATTGCATTTTATAACTCCACTGCTAAATTAACACCTCATTAATTTGTGAAAATATTTTCGCAAGAAATGTTAACAAGACATGAGTTGTTGTTTATTATGAACAACAGGTATCGTGTCGTAATAAACAACACGAAGTTAAGTAAGCTTGAGGTAACGGTGAAGTAAATTAGAAAGCATGAGGCGTAGCTGGACAGTACGCGGTTCCTAAGGTCGGAGTAACGGCCGGCTAACGGGACCACACGGTGCAGTTTCACCGCAGTTTACATAGCCATTTAATAGAGGACACAGACCTCATGCTTGTTTAATCTAAACTACGGTTAAGGATTCTTTTGTGTGCCAATTATCCTTTGGGTCACACGATGCTCGCGCCATAATGATACAGCCATTCCTTTTGGCTGACTCAAGCATGTTGTTTTTATACAATTTGATGAGAAATGCCGCAACACTAGCTTAATGCCTTGTTACGTGTTATAAGATTATAAACAAATAACAATAAAGAGACGAGTGAAGACCTTAGCAAACATTTTTCTAGTCACTTATCTTGGTTGGCTGAGACTATGGCACGGATTGCGACACGTATGTCACATGCGTGAGGCAATTGATTTTACTCAGTACACTACAAAAAATAACGCTCTCTTGCTGTTGGGACATCGTATGACTTTATTGCACACAGATGGTTACTTAGGACTCGTATTAAGCTATTTACGAAAAATATAAAAACCGGTCAAGTGCGAGTCGGATTTCCGCCCGAATGTTGCCGTATTTATCTGTATAATAGCCAATTATTTCAGCACTCAGTATTAGTTGTTATAAAATGAACAAAAACACAACATCTGCGAATTATCTATCCCTGTTTATGTGATGATACAGCCTGGTGATAGACGGACAGCGCAAGTCCTAGTAATGGAACCCTAAAAAAATATTAAGATAAAAGCAATATTGACATCCTCATGACCTTCCACGTGTAGCACGTTAATCCAAGAGTAGTGCCTTACAAACATCCGCTGTTTACCTCATTTTGTTTACATTACATAAGTAAACATACATTGGCTTATATTCGAGTAAAGAAGTAAGGATGTCTAATCTATCTACGTTTAATTAGACACGACTCGAAGTACAAAATCCCTTGTGTAACTATCGTTATGGTCTATATTTGTTTGCCTACAAAATGTTTACTTACCCGGCCCTCTTGTTTTCATCCATGTGTGTATTAAAGTGACCTTTATCATAAAATAAGGTCGAATTTTTTCGAGATGTTTCCTAGTTTTGTCTGAAGGTGAAGTCTTTCGTTACCGTTCGTTTCGTTAGTCAGTTACCGCTGCCTCGTCCAGAATATTATTATCTCAAAGTCTATCAGATAGTAAACAAACAGTTTTCTAGTGCAGTTTCAAACAGTTCTCAAGTGTAGATCTAAAACTAACTCTGTAGATCTGATTCTAAAACGGTTCAGTCATTAAAAGATAAGTTATTTAAATATAATCTTTGAATGCAATTATTTCTGCATGCTTACATTTCAATATAAAGTGTATTTTTAGTCGTCGTCTGATATGACCAAGGACCATAGACGGAACTAATTCTAATAATAAATATTGATATAAACATAGTTTGAAGGTGTGAAAATCTGTTAAATTATTCTTTAAAAATATATAAAGATTGGTTGAAGTGTGCTTCTCATATTTTACATAATTACTGTAATTGTCAATACAATGCTGTCCAGCAGACTAAAAGAAAAAGTAGGTTGTGGTCTACTGACCCGGACGCGTGAATCATTTTTTAACTAGACTCATGGACAATTTTTCGCCTAACGCTATTTCTATTTGATTCAAAAAGTATCTTTGTATCATAGGAATAAGATCCATACTTTCTTTATTATCAATATCTTGTGAAATGTGTGGTTACATGAGTAATTCAACTGCGTGTAATCCTTTAGTTTCTCATTAGCCTCATAACAATCACGTTTAATGGTTAATTAATATTCGAATCAATGATTTGTTTATGCTGCTAATTGGATCACGAATTATTCCAGTATTCTCTCTAAATTGGTGGAAGTTTTTCTCGATCCTACAATTAGTTTACGTCATTAACCTGTAATATTCGGTTAATGCGATTAACATCCGTTGTAAAGTGATTGGATTTTGAAAATTAGATATAGATATTAAGTTATGATTTTTAAACTAACAATTTTCCCCGAATAAAAAGCAAATGGGCTTTTATGTAATTTACTAAGATAAATGAACAAGATGCTCGGCGATGATGAATAAGTAATAATATTCAGCGACGAAAGCAATTAAATCATAACCAAAAAATAATAAAACTAGATATCCTCTCTAAAAAGTGATTGTAGAACGTAATCCCGGAAGAGTCTGTGTAAGATATAAAGAAGCGAGCATGTAGCTTTATTGTAATTGTTTTTATGCCAAAAATAACTGCATAATAACGGCGACAGACCAGACAAGTTCGCCAGAATACTTGACAACAAACAGGCCTTCATATGTAAGTAAAAATAACCGGTACGGAAGCCATATGTGAATGTGGAACACGCATTTCCTCATTACAGTACTGAAGACGTTAAAAACTGCAAAATATGGAGCCATATACGGTGTCTATAATCATCCTTAAATTCCGTCTTTCCCTTGAACGAAGGCTGGTGTAAATGACCCAAGACATGACGATAGTAATCAATGTTGATGATTGACGAATGACGTAATTAATAATTAAATATCATTTTGTTCACACAACATTAGGAATATCTTTTCGCAGCATGTGCAAACATTGCCGTCACACTAAAACATCATCATCATCAGCCTATCGCAGTCCACTGCTGGACATAGGCCTCTCCAAGTGCACGCCACTGAGATCGATTTTCGGCTACTCGCATCCAGCTCCTGCCAGCCGTCTTGCGCAAGTCATCACTCCACCGTGCCTGAGGACGTCCTACACTACGCTTGCCGAGGCGTGGTCTCCACTCTAGAACTCGTTTACCCCAACGGCCGTTTGCCGTGTAGCGACGGCTTAAGAATACATATGTCGCTACCCCTTCTTCCAGTGGGTGTCGTAAAAGTCGACTAATGGAGTATAAAATGCACCAAACACCAGTGCAAGAGAAGGAAAACTCGGAAAAAAACCCTCTATCAACCCGTCTGGCCAGCGTGATAGCAGTAGGCTAAATACCTCTATGAGCAGCACAAAAAAGCCACGGCCCCTAGTTCCCGGCAGTCCCGCTATTCCCGGTCATGGTGGCGACCGTGGTTACGGCGGGGCAGGGGGTGCGAAGAATCTCCGGGTTACGGGAGGCCACCAAACAAAACTGACTCTGGCGACGTACAACGGCCGCACGCTACGGCTTGACTCGCATCTGGCGCAACTCGAGGTGGAACTTGGGAAGATTAGGTGGCACATATTAGGGTTATGTGAAGTTCGAAGAGAGGGGGAGGACACCATAACCCTCGAATCAGGTCACCTAATGTACTTCCGAGAGGGAGACCAACAATCCCAAGGTGGCGTTGGGTTTCTGGTTAATAAGTCCCTAGCTGATAACGTTGTGGAGGTGTCTAGTGTGTCGAACAGGGTAGCGTACCTTATCTTAAAGCTCACCGACAGGTATAGCCTCAAGATAGTGCAAGTGTACGCACCGACCTCGACACATTCAGACGATGAAGTGGAGGATATGTTTGATGACATATCAAGGGCCCTCCACTTCACTACAAAGACCCATTACACCGTTGTCATGGGGGACTTTAACGCTAAAGTGGGAGTACAGATTTGCGGCGAATCGGCAGTAGGATCCCATGGATTTGGAAGCAGGAATCATAGGGGGCAAATGCTCGTCAACTTCCTCGAACGTGAGGGGCTCTTTTTGATGAACTCTTTTTTCAAAAAGCAGCCCCAAAGGAAGTGGACGTGGCAAAGCCCCGACACTATGACTAAAAATGAGATTGACTTCATCATGACGAACAAGAAGCACATATTCAGAGACGTCTCCGTGATCAATAGGTTTAATACCGGTAGCGATCACCGACTTGTCCGAGGCTCTCTGAATATCAACTTCAAGGCTGAACGTTTCCGTCTGATGAAGGCCAGGCTCCGACCAACACTGCTCCAAACCATGACAGGATCTGAAACGTTCCAGTCAAATTTGGAGAACCGATTTGCCGCCGTGGAAACCACAACAGACGTTAACCAGAACCACGAAAATGTGGTTCGGATCCTCAGGGAGGAAGGTTCGAGATTCTGTAACATGCAGCGTAAGGGCAAGAAATCAAAACTTTCGGAAGAGACATTAGGGCTTATGAAGAGACGACGTGAAAACCCACCTGTCACTTCGTCAGCTAAGCGGGCTCTAAACCAAGAGATCAACAAGCACGTACGACGTGACCTCCGGTGCTCCAATACTCTTGACATTGAAAGAGCAATTGAGCTGAATCGGGGGTCAAAGGTGTTCGTACAATCTCTTGGAAGAAGCCACTTGACGAAGCTGACCACAACAAGTGGAGAAGTCGTTTCTTCGGTGCCCGCAGTCCTTTCGGAAGTGGAAAATTTCTATGGCCGGTTATACGCATCGCATGCATCTCGACCTGATCCCGGAAATGAGGATTCTAGAGCCACATTAACGCGCCATTTCACCGAAGACCTGCCAGAAGTCAGCAGTGGCGAAATCGAGATCGCTCTGAGACAGCTCAAAAATGGAAAAGCCCCTGGCGAGGATGGCATTACAACAGAGCTATTAAAAGCAGGAGGAAAGCCCGTACTGGGGGAGCTCCAGAAGCTTTTTAATGCCGTCCTGTTTGAAGGGAGAACTCCAGAGGCGTGGAGTAGGAGTGTTGTCGTCCTGTTCTTCAAAAAGGGAGACAAAACCCAGTTGAAGAACTATCGACCCATTTCCCTCCTAAGCCACGTCTATAAGCTGTTCTCAAGAGTGATCACGAACCGACTTGCGCGAAGACTCGACGAATTCCAACCACCGGAGCAGGCTGGGTTTCGGAGCGGATACGGCACCATAGACCACATCCACACAGTGCGGCAGATTATACAGAAGACCGAAGAGTATAATCAGCCCCCGAAGAGTATGTCTAGCATTTGTGGACTATGAGAAGGCCTTTGACTCGGTTGAAATCTGGTCTGTTCTGGAGTCCCTGCAGCGTTGTCAAGTAGATTGGCGATACATCCAAGTGATGAGATGTCTCTACGAAGCCGCTACAATGTCCGTCCAAGTACAAAATCAGCAAACAAGGCCCATACCGTTGCATCGAGGAGTGAGACAAGGGGATGTTATTTCCCCGAAACTGTTCACTAATGCAATGGAGGATATGTTCAAGACGCTGAACTGGAAAGGACGTGGCATCAACATCAATGGCGAACACATCTCTCACTTGCGATTTGCTGACGATATCGTCATCATGGCAGAAACGCTGCAGGACCTACAACAAATGCTGAACGACCTGGCTGAATCTTCTCTACGCATCGGCCTACGGATGAACTTGGACAAAACCAAGGTCATGTTCAATGAACATGTTCTACCGGAACCGATTGCGATACACGGTGCCGTTCTCGAAGTTGTTCGGAAATATGTATACCTCGGGCAGACATTGCAGTTAGGTAGAAACAACTTTGAGGACGAGGTGAATAGGAGAATTCAGTTGGGTTGGGCTGCATTTGGGAAGCTACGTCGAGTCCTAACATCGTCGATCCCACAGTGCCTAAAGACGAAAGTCTTCAATCAGTGCGTCCTACCTGTCATGACTTACGGAGCCGAAACGTGGACACTGACGGTACGGCTGGTCCACAAGTTTAAAGTCGCTCAGCGGGCTATGGAAAGGGCTATGCTTGGCATTTCTCTGAGGGATCGCATCAGAAATGAGGTAATCCGTCAGAGAACCAAGGTCATCGACATAGCCCACCGAATCAGCAAGCTGAAGTGGCAGTGGGCTGGCCATATTAGCCGAAGAACCGATAACCGTTGGGGTAAACGAGTTCACTAAAACAGCCTCCTTTTAATTTCTATAGTGATTACGCAACAGAAAACTATGTAAGAGGCACGTGTGAATGTTATTGTAAAAACGTGAGTTATACCATCGATGGATTTCAATTGAACAATCAAACGCATGTTTATTACTTTATTGAATGCCTCTTGTTCTGTTTTGATGATCAGCTTTTCTTTATTGATTGTAGAATAGCAAAACATTCTCAGTCATGTAATACCGATGACATATGGCTACGATCGGTTGTATAATCACAGGTTTGTAGGTGGCCTACTCTACCGTGCTTATAGGATCAATAATACAAGAATCATAACGAGTATATATCTTGTATCATAAATGTATTTTCAATCTCTAGAACTACTTTCGAGTTTCGAGTGGTGACTGACGTACTAAGTCAGTCGTATAACAAATATGCATTGCAGATGGTTAATGATTTTAAAATTAAGTGTTTTTAATAATGATGTGCAGGAATTAGTCATTATTCGTAATTATCGTGTCACCTTGTCTAATAAGTCTTAAAGCAGTCATGAATGTCATTCCGTTATTTATTCAAGAGCATTACATAAGAGCACGTCACTATATCTCAAAATATTTGCTTTGTGTCAATTTGTATCTTGAGGTGTAAATACGAAGAACTCGAGCTAGGAAATACATTATATCGTACTGATGAAAAAACATCATGAAGCACATTAGCCTCAACAGACTTTTCCTGCTTTTCCGGAAACTTGAGTTTTTATACTCGTGTTGAAGAGTTATGTAGGTTATGTTTAATAACTCTCATCTTTATATACAAGTCACTAGTGGGTTCACTAAGTTGCATTATTGTTTCGAAAACATCAATTAATTATTTTTTTTTTAATTAATCGGGAATATTTAATGGCTTGACCATATAACTTTTTCCTCTTACAAGGCTATAATAAGTTTTCCAATGTCATTCTAAAACTTTCCACTGAACAGTTCTAAGTTATTTTATGATACTGTATACCTTTCAGGGTCGCCAAGACCACCTATGTACCAATGGAGAAACCCCGCATAATGAATCTGTTTATAAAGATTTAGCAGAAAACGCATAATAGCTTACTCACAAGATCTACGTTTATCGGCGGTTTAATAATCCTATATATTAACCTGTGAGCAGTGGACAGTGTCATTTAAGAACAAGCTGCTGCTACGTAGACACAGTTTCCTTAATGAATCTGCAATTCTATTGAATCATTTTTGTTATGATCGAAATTATAACAGCGTGTGACCTCTAAATAAAATTCAAACAAATAATAGGAAAAGTTAATGTGCCTATTTGCATCTAATAAATATTTAGTCTTCTTTCTAGAATACTAGGATGTTGTGATCATAGTGTGACGTGATATATAACTGTGTGGACGTGTTTGTGATGTGTTGATGCAAAATGTCTGCTGGTGTTTGGGACCTGATGCCGTCGAGGTGCAGGTGGATCGAGACGCTGCGCCATTGCGGCAAGACGCTGCTGAGGAGGCAACGACGACTGCTTAGGAGGTTGAAGAAGGTACTTCAAATATGAACTAAGACATTACGTGAAATAAGTGATAGTTGACAATATAAGCTGGCGTTTTGATTGGTTAGGATCGTATCCACTCCCTTATATCCCGAGTGTCTGTTTTAGATGAGATTTTAATAGGGATATGAAGAATTGTGAGGCGTGAAATTATGTCATACATTAAATTATTTGTTACGTATCTGATGTTTCTACTCACGCAACTACACGTATTTTCTTTCTTCATATTTTCTCTAACGCTATAGATTTCAAAAGCTGTATCTTTCACAAAGATCTTAATGTAGTCTTGCGCGTGGCTTTACCGTCTCTCACGTTTAACTTTCATATTTAACTGGGTAAATGGTGCTAGACAATAACTGTTAGTAACAATAACATCTTAACTACAATGCTAGTCTTAACCACTACTGAATCGAGTAAGATGTCTAGCTCAGTGTGAAACTAAACGGACCGCAGCAATTTCTTCATAGAAATGGATTTACAACCTCTTTCATTAGTTATTGAGCCTGATTTATTTATTATAATAAGGCTAAAGCAATCGTTGGTCAACAGCCAGCTTGCTAGTAATTGGTTTACGATAGGCTCGGCCCTTTATAAAGGAATCATAATGGAAAGGTTTTCACAAGGTTCGGTGAAGAAGTTGGACCGCACTTGAGCCGTGGTGAGGTTTTGAATTCATCCTGAAGTTTACGTTTTAGGTAACAAATACATAGTCTACGTTAGTAAATTGAATGTAAGATGTAGGAAGAAGTATTAATTTACCCATTTAATGAGCACGCTCTTTGCTCACAATGACTTTCAGATATTAATAAAGAAATAAATAATTAAGTTTCCACGTTTATCGATTCATATTTATTGTAACTACATTCTTATTAAAATAATGAACACTTTTTAATATTCCAGGAATTTTGAACTTACCGAATTATTAATTAATGTATTTGTGTTAAAAGTTATTAAACTGCAATGATATTAAAGGTTGAATTGCAACATTAAAATCGAGTGTCCATCTTCAAAGTCCGTCACTGTTGATCTGTTCGCGCAACAGTCACGGACGTAGTACAATACCGAATTGTGAAATAACTCGCTACTTTATTTTCATTTGTTCATTGTCTTTGCCCTATTTAATTAGCTCCGATGTCTTATTGATGAGTCAGTAGTGTGCCTGATCAGTGTTCAGATTAACATCTCCGGAATTTGTTATAGTACTGATAGTTTAAATATACTATTGTCTCGTTAATTGCTGCTGGAAACGATCATTACAAGAGTATTAATTGTAAGTCATGTTTTTATATTTCAATAATTAATTTGTAAGGATTCTTTTACACGATATGGTTTCTGTTTCATTATATTCTTCTTCAAGGTGTCATCTTCGATGAATAATAAAATTCATCACAATGTTAAGTGTGTCAAGCACAGCTTAGGACGCCTTTAAATTAGCTCCAAATAAGCGCTGCAGTCGCGCGACACTTTGCTAGTTATTTGCAGCTGCCCTTAAATTTTCGTCTAAATTTTTTTTCAGTCTGCTTTTCCTCATTAATCAGAATCACTTCGTAATCATTGTCAAAAGAAACGTGCTCGTTATGAACGTATGTTTCATAAGTGAGAACTGGAGTAAACCAATGATGAAACACTCTTATAACAAAGATAAACAGATTCAATAAATTCAGGACACAAAACATTATGTTCGACTTACATGGTCTCATCATAACGTTCATGCCTTATTATTCCTTATGTTCATTCTAGAACATTTTAGGATGTTTCCGAAAAATCTAAGTCTTGATAACATCAAGGCAAGCACATTATAAAGGCTAATATAATATTCGCATTGGAAAATTGCGTTTCCGGTCAACAAAATCTTTAAATTGGTCTGTCTAGACTAATTAAGGTATTATTCTAGATATTTAATGCTTCCTCGTTTAGCATTTACATAGATAAAGTAAATATGCTAAGATATTTAAAATGATACCTATAGATAGTTCAACTCAGATTTGCGCGCGGCCCTATGTGTGCGTCGGCTTGTAAATATACAACTTTCATTCGTGTGACAGTGACGTCGTCCGAGCATGACGTGTTCTCATCGCTTTTTGTTATGGGTACAGTCGTTTACGAAAATGTCTAGTTCTTCACGGAGAAAATGTTTTAAGGAGTCAGGTAGCGTTTCAAAAAAATGAAACAACATTCAAAGCTTTTTATTATTACATTTTACAGTTTATCATTATTTTCTCATATGGCTTTTCAAATTGACATTGACAGTATCTAAGAAATAAATGAAGTGAAATATCTAAGATGAATTAAATACTCCTTACATATTTTCTAGCTCGGGGTACGCGGACAATAAATAAATGTGTGGACTAAGAATGTAAAAGACCTATAATTTAGTATAATAATGGAAACAAAATGTGTGGGGAATTTTAAAAAATTATATTGCTTCGCATAATGTCGACCAAAATAAGACGGAAATAATGAAACTCATAAATGAACGTTTAAGTCAAATTGATGAAGGGATGTTGGGTAATACTTGTCGACATGTACAAAAGAAAAAAGAAGAATACTATAGACATTTTGACATGGAGTCAGAATTTATAATTAACATTGGTGAAAGTAGCGAATCCGAAAATTCATCATTTGATTTTTCAAGTAGCGATACAGAATCATTGTAAATAAATAAACTAAATTACGTAATAACTGTACTTTAAACAGCCGTATACAACCCCTAAATAACTGTATTTGTACCCGACTGTACCTCTTGTCACGCACACAAAGTCACTGTATATGTACAAGGGTTACCCACACATAGGGCCGCGCGCACGACTGAGTTGAACTTACTATAGTTTCTTTATTGACCTTCATTGATTTAGTCAGTAGATACACTACATTTATAAAAATGTTACGCAAACTGTTTAAATCAGGCTCAAGAAAAAATATTAGCTTAATTTAGGCGAGATTTTATCGATCAAAAATATTTGCGTCATTGATGATTATGATTTACCCTTTGCTTCCTCTGAAGATCATTTAGGTGAAATGATGGTAATCGCCTGGTTGAGGCATTGACTTACCGCCTACATAAATAGCCCGGTCAAAATAGACATTCGAAATAACAAATATTCCCAGGAAGCTGAATTTTGGTGGAGAGCTAGATTTGATCATTATAAATAAAATACTAAAAGTCCCCATCGATCCCATGTGTGCGTCAAAAGTTATTCGAGGTTAAATGTCAAAATTTTAGGTTTTTTGACAAAAAACCCGTGTCGGCGGCGCGTTGTTCCACGCGCTCCTCAAATACATGTCAGCAGCCCCAGCAGGGCCAAGGCCTTTCGGGGCTGCGGGATTGTTCGAAAGTGTTACCGCGGCCCTGGTACATAAAAGGTTTACGACGGAACACGACGGTTTTTAGTCAGTAAGAGTCTGACACTCAAAGCCCTCGTATATACGTGGCTCATATGTGCATATCATGTGTAGTGTGACTCTTTGAAGCGCGATATCTCAGGAATGGTAACATTCAGGAGAAAACTGTTAATGCCATTTTCGTAGAAAATTTTATATTCTACAATTTTGGTCTGATGTATTTTTTTGATAAAACTTACCGTTTTCGAAAAAAACATAAAAAACCAAAAATTTTGACATTTGACCTCGAATAACTTTTGACGCACACATGGGATCGATGGGGACTTTTAGTATTTTATTTATAATGATCAAATCTAGCTCTCCACCAAAACTCAGCTTTCTGGGAATTTTTTTTATTTGACCACTACTTTTATGTCTATTTTGACCGGGCTAAAAGCGAAACCTTTATTTTGTAGGCTTCAGAGGTCGCCCCGGTCAAGGTAAATATCGTAATAAATTTCGCCCGGGCTCCAGAAGCCTTAAGGGATTCTTGGGTGGCCTTGAAATGAGATCTGAAGGGTAGAAATTTGTATGCTACGAAGACTGTTAGTTCTGGAATTAATTTAAACGAAATTTGAGCTTACACGTTCATGAAAGAGGTCACAGAAGATTCATGTAGGTAGCAAATATTTGTGTCCCAAAATATATTCGCAAAAGGTTGAAATGTAACACGTATTGGGAGGCTTAAAAAGGCATCAAGTAAACGAAAACTAAAGCTTTGGATACCTGCTCGATAAATATAGATTGGTAGTTCTAAAAATAAATTGTTTTACAGGTGTATTTACCTGTGTATGTTTTGCAAGCGCCGGTCACCGTTGCGCCACGGCCCGGCGCGGGCGCTTGCCAAACTTCGTTGTTATTATATCAGAGGATTTCACTTTTGCAAATCTTTATAATGTGAGATGACACGTCTATTGCCTTACTTACAGGTACCACGCATCTATCTAATCAAATCTAATGAGTCAGGCATTATGCATTAAGTTTTGTACTTTTTGTGCAGGAAAATGATTCCGCATAAGGTTGTTTCGAAATAGTTCTTGGGAATTTTTAAGAAACTGCTTAGGTGATCTCGGGGGATTTTTGTAAGCGAATTTAGTTGTTATGCTAATGTATTTTTGAGGTAAAAGTTTAGAGCTAAATGTGTAGGAGACTATTCCAGGCCCGCCGTAAGCGGGCGTGCAAGGCGTGCACCGCACGCGGGCGGCACGTCCTAGGGGGCGGCAAATCGAGCGACCTATCACGTAATATTAAAAAAAAAAACAATATATTTTTACCAATTATTTGATTTCTTTTTGACTTTGCTTTGTTAATTTACAGTGGTTTTAATTTGTTTTGTGTCCTTAGACTAAAAAAATTTCGCGCTCGCTTCGCTCGCGCTTCCTTACATATGAAATATGTCTCATGCGTTGACTTTTTCAACGGGAAACCCACCAAAAACCATTAATAACATATTTTACTGAAATTAAACATTGCTATAGATATTTAAGTTCGTTAGTTTAAGTTACCCATAATCTGTTCTAAGCACTTAGATATACATTATGTTGGTAAGTACCTACCTATTAATCACAATCTTTCAATACATAGGGGCCACTTGGGTAATGATTGCACTGCATTGATGCCCCAATGAGAGCGGTGCATGTACATATTTTTTTCTGTTGGACAAGTAAAATGGATATGAATGGGCAGGGGGGTCCGGACCCCCTGGACTCCCCCCCCCTTATATATTTTAAAAAAAACCCGGTATAATATGCAGTCGTAGGGCGGCATAATCGGTTTTGCACGCGGGCGAACAAACAGCTAGCGGCGGGCCTGGACTATTCTAGAATCTTTGAAGGTTGCATGAATATTCAGCCTAAAGCCTTCGTTATTTCTCATTAGTTACTAACATAATAGAGCCAATTTACTTCCTGGTCACATTATGCTTAAGTTAGGTTTTAGTCAATGTTTACAATCTAGATTAACATTTAAATCTACGTATCAAGTTCATTGTAATACATTATTCATAGAAATGTTAAAATAATGATAACTTAAAGTCATTGCTGATTTTCCTTCTTCTTTATTATAATTTACATTCCGGTTCCTCACAGTAATTATGTAGGTAAATATTTGATGTAATTTAAATTCATACACTGTAGTCGTTACCATTCTTATTTGCTTCTCATTTTGTCTTCTATCCAACGGCTCATAAATTTCAAGTTATTCTTCACTTAATGCCATTTTAAAGACCCCATTCGACTATGGTTCAAAGAAGTGAACTATTAAATCAGTAAATATGTTTATGATAAACGTTGTAAGTTAATTGGCTATTGTGATGGAACCTGTCATAATGATGTGTTCACTGTCGATAGACACGTCCACATATTCATCATTTCTGAGAAATTGTCAAGACGAATCAGTCAAGTGTGACCGAGGTATTTGAATCGAACAATGGCATTTTACTATTTTGCTGAGTATAATTCTTTAGGAACAACTTCTTTAACGTTGTTTCTCTGACAGTTTATAACTGATAGTTATAGTGATGTAACCAAGATAAACAAATCGATTGTTTTAAAATATCGAATTGGAAAACGATTTTAAGATGGTAGAATATAGCTACACCCACATCAGTTGCCTTATCACGTCCGCAATTTCAAACAAATACCTGTAATATGATAATAGTGAGAGATTCTCATGAATTTTGCATGTCATATTAATGTTTTTTTTCTGTTATTTCCAGGCGTACCTACACAGTTGGCGCTCTGCAGACGAGCTGAACATGTTGGTGGGTGCGAAGGTCGGTGGCGCGACTCCACTGGTCATTGCCTGCAGAAATGGACATTACGACGTAGCCGAATACCTTATAGAGAGGTGCAAAGCTGACATCGAACAACCTGGTTCAGGTATGAATTTTAATTAAAAAAAAAAAAAAAAGAACATTGCTTCTGTATTTTTGGATGCAACTACTTTTTTTTTTCATAAAATGGTCTTGTTTTTTATTCCAACGATTTATATTTTTCCCTTTTGTGTGAGTGTGACTCATTTTCTTTTTAAATACGGTCAATGAGCAATTAAATGCATAATTTTAATAGTAAGGGGTTCACCGGCTTGAATTTATTGCGTTTTTGAATGCTTAAATATTTCATTATAAATTAAAATGCATTGCATTGTAATCATATTTCGATTTATTTATTTCTTGCAATTCATGTATGACATGACTAAATTTGAATACTGCTGCCGGGGACTGCCCGCTTTAAATTTTTTTGAGTCTTGCTCAAAAGGTTAATTATGACTTCGTGAAAAATTCTCTAAGGGGTCACTCCAGTCGCAATGTTCTTTTGACTCTATAATCATATAATATGTACATTTGTGTACATTGTTCATTATTTCTCAATAACACTCGGCATTGTGTCGGTGTTGGCAACGGGTCAGGCGGTCAATACCTTCCATGAAACGTTTCGCCGACATTCCCTGTCGGCGTAACTTGTCGGTCAAAGCGAACCCTGTTAATCCCCATGGCTCCTGTGAATACAATCATTGTTTATCAGCTCTGCCGTATTGTCACGGGTTGGCTTGTCGTAACAGCTTTCCAATTGCGTCAATAGTTTGGCTAGAAGCCATTTTGCTGCAAATTGTTCTGCTTAAACAGTGCTGACAAATATATCTTTTGTTTTCAATTTCTGTGTAGCAACGTTTTGTATAAAACTGAATGTTTGTATGGGTTTATATTATTATTGTTTATTTACGGTTGGCAGGTCACGAACAGTCAGAATTATGTAAATGTTAAGTCGACGTTCTGCATAAAACAGGCCTTCGAGATGTCACATATTTTAATGCAAATCTCAGATAATTTACGTTTTCGAATATTATGACGTCTTACAACTTTCTAAAGGTTTTCCTCGTATGTGTAGCTGACATTTGTTTGGCTTACTTAACCTTTGGAGAAACGCCTTCGCAATATGTATAAAGAACAATAACGATTCGCTACCTACATCTCATATTTTCGAAATTATTTAAGATTACATTATTGTCATTATCATTCATCAACGTATGTTTTCTCCTTACCGTAGGCGTTTGCCATTCTGTGCCAGTTTACTGGATATTATGCAAAATGTCACAGAATGTGTAGACAAAGCTTATTCGTGGATCTAATATGCTGCAAGAAAGAAGGACATCCCTTTTTTGCATTTTGTCACAAGCTTTATTCTCACCGGCAGAAATTGGTCTGGGATTTTGTTCTTCCTCGGACCACATAGAAACGTTTTTTGTTCAGTGTATTCAGTCCTTCAGCTGTGTTATTCACTGAGCAAACCAGCTTGAACAATTTACGAATGGCAATATATTTAAAATACTCTTCAGTCCCTAATAAGTATAGATGTTTACAACGCATACAGAATCCAATTTTCTACAGGTGACAAAGTGCTCATACAAATTACCTTTATTTCGTTTTATGGTCTTGTTTACTTCATGAACAGATTTTAGCGTTATTCTCTTGTCATAGCTTAGGAGTCGTAAAACTTTTCTAATACAATAAATAAAACATAATGTTCACGATCGAGAATTTGAATGATCTTGATTTGTTTTCGTTAGATGTTAAGAATACCTAATATTTTGTAATAAGCGTGATTCGAAATAAAACAGTTTGCTTTCTGATCTCGACTACGTTGCATCTTATACTTAATGTGTAACTTCTGAATAAAATTTTCATTCTTTTTTTATATGTGAATTATAAGAGTTGTATCGAGGTTTATTTTGGAAAAGCCATTTTCACTAATGCCTTGCGCGAAGGAGGGTAATGTTTGTTTGATTAATGTTTAACGTTCATTACTTGAGCGTCGGAGTCCATACATCCGAATTACCTTTAAAAATAGTCAAACAACGCAATAAGTTTTTATGAAGGACGTATTGACACCGATTTGTGCTAGCCTTGAAAGTCCAAAAATGTTGTACAAATAAAACAAATTGTTGTCGGTACTACTTAATCGATTACTCATATGGTCCCATTGTATGTTTGCCCTTGGCCTTAATCTAAATATGTGATAAAATATACCCAAATGTTCTTGTCCATATTTACCTTCCACTGTCCCCAATATAGATCTGGTCATTGCCAGTAACCTATATTGAGAATTGTCACCTAAAGTTAAAAAGACTAATGAGTTGTTAATTATTTTCTATTGTTATTTGTTTCATTGACAAAGACTTGAAAAAATCTAAAATTATATGCAGAAGGACGGCCGGTCAAGGCGTGCCTCGGTCTTATTCGTTGATAGTCCTACTTGCAATTCATTTTTCAACACAGTAGCATCATTCATAACAATCTGTCTTTATTACCTACTTAAATTGCAAATCACATACTTCTTTGCACTGTATTTACCATCACCTTTCTACCACAAATAAATTCCCTTTCGCAGTTGCCTTTTTTAACCAGGCTTCCAAAAAGTAAGAATTTCTCAGTTCAAAACGTTTTTCGAGCATAAACCCTTCATGTAAAGACTAAATCATCAAAATAACAATAAAATGTCGTGTTTCCAGTGACATTCGACGGCGAGACGATAGAGGGCGCTCCGCCGCTGTGGTGCGCCGCGGCGGCCGGCCACCTCCAGCTCGTGAAGCTGCTGGTGCGAGCCGGCGCCAACGTCAACTCCACCACCAGGACTCACAGCACGCCCCTCAGAGCCGCTTGCTTTGACGGACATTCTGATATCGTTAAGTTCCTAGTCGAAAATGGCGCCGGTGAGTTAATGTTACTTTATTCTTTAATATTGAAAGATAGAAATACCTATAAAAAAATTGGTTATTTTCTGGACATGTAATATGCTATTTACTACACGACAAAAGACTTGATGAAACCTTGAGAAACAACCACAGGGGGATTGGTCATGTAAAGATAAGTCTGGCAACTAAGGCAAGACTTATATGCGTGTTATAAGTGTGTATCAGCCCTAATCACCACGTTTGCTCAAAGTGGATTGTAATTTAGATGCAAGCGTCTTTAAAACTGCGGCATGTACTTCCTCAAAATAATAATAAATTGTCGTCCATCACGCCTCGAAGTCACTAACGAATCCTTAACTTGTTCCAGACATAGAAATAGCAAATCGTCACGGGCACACGTGCCTCATGATCGCGTGCTATAAGGGCCACATTAGAATCGCTAAGTACCTCCTGTCTTTGAACGCGGACGTCAATAGGAAGAGCGTGAAGGGCAACACGGCCTTACACGACTGCGCGGAAAGTGGCTCTCTCAATATACTCAAGATGCTGCTAGGACATGGAGCTACTATGGACGTTGATTCCTACGGTGAGAAGAACCCTGATTTTATTTTCATTGAAACAACTAATGGTAGAACGAAATAAACAAAAGAAATATATTACGATAGAACTTGCATTATGTACTCGTGAATTTATGTGTAATTTTGAATTAAGAAGTATTATTATTTTTAATGACAGGTATGACACCACTCCTAGCCGCATCAGTAACAGGCCACACACACATAGTCGAGCACCTAATAAATGCGGAATACGGGCTAGTGACGAGACAGCAACGTATCGACGCGCTCGAACTGCTCGGGGCCACGTATGTCGATAAGAGACGAGATATGGTCGGCGCGCTCGCCCTTTGGAAACGGGCTATGGATGACAGGTAATGATCCAAATTACCCAAACAATTAACATAGTAACAAAAATAAGATATGACCTGGCGAAACCTAATCTGTAGGTTTACTTATGTACAACAATTTACCTTATCCCTAATTTTATTTCCTCTTCAGATTTCCAGCAGATGGTAGTGAACCCATCCCAAAGCCGAAAGACATCCCGCGCATAGAAGCTTACGACTACGCGGTCGAGCCGAGCAATGCGCAGCAACTAGAAGAAATACTCGCCGACCCTGACGGCATGAGGATGCAAGCGTTAGTCATTAGAGAGAGGATTCTTGGTGAGTAAATGGAGTTTATATAATTGATCAAGAGGATAGTGATTCAGATAAAGGTGTGCTATAAGTCCAGTGTCAAAAAACATTCACTGAAAAGTTATCGATAAAAGCTTTGCACTTCACGAAACTCAAAAATGATACACAAGAAACCCTCTCCTAGTGTTATTTTATAGATAAAATCTTTATTTATTCTTCGGTTTATGACAAAACTTGCATCTCAATAAAATATATTTGAACTTCTCACACTTCATATTTTTATTACCGTTGTTGTGAATTTTATTTCGTCACCTTTAAACAAGTTTTACTTTATCTGTTGCTCGCTTCAACTTTAACAGGGTATTATACGCATAGCTATTCGATGGTAAAATTTTCGCAAAAGGCAATGGCACTTCTAATTGAAATCCGAACACATGTACTCGTATTTGACCCGTACCTCTGTCAATCTCGGTTTCTTCGTCCTCAGTCATAGTATGGTGCTGCGATTCGCGCAGTCTTTCGTGAGGGCTAAAAGTTTGTGCAGAACTATATTGATGTGGTATGTGTGTGCAGGGCCTGCTCACCCCGACACGTCGTACTACGTGCGGTACCGCGGCGCCGTGTACGCCGACGCGGGCCGCTTCGCCCGCTGCCGCCAGCTGTGGCACCACGCGCTGGACATGCAGCGAGCCGTGCTGCCGCCGCTGTCGCCGCTCACGCAGTCCTCGCTCTACTCCTTCGCCGAGCTCTTCTCCTACATGCTGGCCGAGCGGGCGCGGCCGCCGCTCAGAGGTGCGTAGTGCTACTGCCGCAGATGTGGCACCAACATGCAAGCCAGATAACAAATTATACCCAATTCCATGGTACCAGCTCCACATTTCAAATCCCACATTTCAAAAAGGGTTCAGACGTTTGCCGAAAAAATATAACAAATAAATCGAAAAGTCGTGTTTTACATTTTTAATTTTATGTAGGATAAACGACAGTTGCACACATGTACTTCTTTTATTATAACATTACCATTTACCTTCCAGGTCGTATCGTCCCCCCAGTGACGTTCGAAGACATTGAGCCCGTATTCAGGAAGGCGCTCTCCGAAATAGACCGCGGCATGGAACTCCTAGAATCTAAGCTAAGCATCGACCGGGAGCAGACGTTGAGCACTCTGCAACGGGTGCTGGTCATCTCGTTACACCTCGCCGCTCTCATGGCCCGACTCTTAGAGGAACCCGACTGTACTGAAGAAATCTCCAGGAAGATACATAAGGCTGTGTACTCGCTTGTTAAGTTAGATATTAAGGTGAGTACTGACTTTTTTTGGTCTCAATATTTTGCTTTTAACCGAGCTGACTGACTGTGAGCTAGTTACAATACCTGTGTTACAGGTGCCAGTGTACTCTCGATAATTATGAGCTAGTTTCTAGTAATAGAGTTATTTATCAACCTATACATTATTAACATTTAAAATTAATTAGAATTCAATCAGAGGAGACGATTAATAGCATAGAGAATAAAATGACTAGCAGAGATGTCATAACGCAAAATCTCTTATGGTCATGTCTATCGTATGTCGTTTGACCTGCTTTACCTTCTTACGCACCCATAAGGTGCATCCAGCTAGACGGTGCATGTAGCTGGAGCAAGTTAACCAGGGCCAGTGATAAGTGATAAGATGCATGATGCATGCGGTATTTTGCTTTGGTACCTACGTGCGCGAGTCGCTTGAACCAAAGATGTTTTTAAAATGCGTGTAACGCGTGTGCAAGCTACTTATACCGTGTAGATACACCCTATGACACCTTTTGCTTGTTTTTTTAACGACGTCAAAATCATCAAATTATCCCTCCCGATGTGGGTTAGCTGCGGTGAGGGAGTGTCAGATTCTGACTAAAAGCCGTCGGGCCTTTTATGTACCAGGGCCACGGTAACTCTCTCAAACAATCCCTATGACACCTTTGTTATCGTTCGTTCCTCCGTGAGTAACATGTTGTTTATTGTCGTGCGTGCAGGTGCGTCAGGGTCGCGGCGCGCTGCACGTGGCGTGCTCGGCGGAGGGCGCGCGCGGGCGCGGCGCGCGCGCGTGGCTGGCGGCGCCCGGCGAGCCCGCGCCGCCCGCCGCCGGCCTGGTGCAGCTCATGCTGCGCCTGGGCGCGCCGCCCGACGCGCGCGACGCCGACGGCAACACGCCGCTGCACCTCGTCTGCAAGGTATGCACCCGCGTACATCTGTTACGTCAGCTGTCTTACCGACTAGTTGTGTTAGTTCAATAACTGATTTTATTAGCCAGGAAATCACGAATGGTCCTTTATTTTAGAAAAACGGTGAATAGCATTAAAAAAAATATCCTCTTTGAGAATATGTCAAAAAATATAAATATGTATAGGTATATGTAGTTTCAAAGTGTAAAATAAAGTTTTGTATTTTCGGCTGATCTTAGAGACGAACTTATTTATATAAAGGTTTTTTCTGCGATTCCTAAGTCCCGATTTTTATAAATAAGACAAATTACTTTTTTAGGGAAATCCCTACTGCATTTTACCAAATCCAGCATCAACGAAATTAACATTTTGTTATTAACATTTCCAGCTAAACCCCTGTCCCGCGGAAGTAGTTCGCGAGCTGCTAGCGCACGGCGCACACATCGACACGGTCAACTACGAGGGCGAGACGCCCGAGGAAATCCTCAAAGCGACGCAGCAGAGTCTGACGGCCATCGTCAACCCCTTGCGTTACACCACGCTCAAGTGTCTCGCCGCCCGCACCGTCAAGAACTACCGCCTGCCCTACAGACACGTCGTGCCGCAGTGTCTGCACTCCACCGTCATCACGCACTGAACCAACCACACTACACTATACAAACATACAAGAACAAACCAACTCAAAACTGGGTTCTGATTGGTCCAACAACGAACAGGTTCATTCTATACCCTACCATATTTAATGTGTAATGAGTCCTTGGAATTGATGACGTTTGACACGTCGCTGACGCAAGTCATGGCTCTATAGATTTTGAGACTTGTTTGAATCGTTCTTTTAGCATTTTAGATTGGAACGATCAGTGTATATTTTAGGATCTTTTTGAGGCTACATTATTATTCTTTTAATTCGTTGTAATACCACCGGATCGAATACCTTTACTTAAACTGCCATACAAAATAGACTAATAAGGCAAAGGTATGATTTCGGGTTTATACTAAAATTGGGAAAGTTATATAGAATTCAGATTAAAATATATAATATAATTAGAATGCAGCCAGCGACGACCATCTGCCCGCTATTTAGTGTTAACTGTAGAGTAAATATTGAAATGTCAGTTTTAGCATAAACTTGGTGTTGCTCTGATGTCTATTTTGTCACAGTATTTTAAAATCGGTAGCTCAGCTCAAAGCAGAATTTGTATAATATATTATTATGTATTGTATTATTATATACTAGTATAAATTTCATAATTCTGTGAATTTATGTTTTATACTTAGTTTTTCTTTATAATAACTTCTCATAGTTTATATATTATTGTATAATATTGATTGTTTAACGAATTATTCTTTTATAGTTGTTTTGTCGATTGATTTGAAGTATTTTATATATGTCAAAAGTGAAAAAAGTTACGTCCTTATGATTGGTAGTATAAAAGTTATAGAAATTAAATTTCAGTGCTGTGCCGTACGTGATTTGAGTAGATGTAATTATGTACATTGGAAATAAGTAAAATTGATGTTTATATGACTTATATAGCTATGTGTAAATTACCGTATGGCGATACGTCTGGATACAATGGAGCTTTAACGCTATGTTATGTGGCCACGTTGGTACAATAGATGAATTAAATGTCACAAATATATTAATTGTAACTGAGTGTATAAGAGATCAGAGCTCAAACTAAAAAGAACATTATCTTACTATGAATATTGTTTGCGTGATAACCTGCGTGCATATTATATTAATATACTTTGGTATCGTAAAGGTAGACTTTAACACTTCGCAACGATTATAAATAGATGAAGTGGAACAATAGTAGATGTAATGGCACTGTGTGTACTTACTGCTCGACAACACAATAGAGATGTAGATTAAAATAAGTATGATTATTCCCGCAGTCATAAAACGGATACGAATTTAGTTGTTTTCGCTGCAATCAACGAAATATTGACTTCATCTGTATATAATCTTTGATACGTCCACCAAGTGATATTCGCTTTTAATTTTTGACTATTATCGTAATGCTAGAGGCCCGCTGCCGCGGCTTGGACTAGAGTCAATAGTTTGAGACTTACACCCTCTCTAGTCCTCTATTATATTAGTACATCCTGAATTACTTTTTATAAACATAAAACCTTACTCCAATTATGTCAGTGATAATCGCTTGACGCATAATTATATCAATGTAAAAACAAATTAGACATAAGTAGGCATATTAGAAATTAATGGAGATACGTATAAATTGGTATTGTATATTAGCAGAATGGGTAACGACAAAGTAAACTATTAGTACTGAATTATGATAAAGATGTTGATTCATGTTGTAACAACGGCATCTTACGCTACTTTGTGTGTATTTCCTCATAGTATATTATAAATTTAGTAATACTGCGTGATTATATGCTAGTTATTTTTGAAATTAATAAAACGCTTTAAAATATATTCTTGTTTTGTATGTTGTCTGTTGTATCTTAGTTTACAGAGGCTCAAGGTTGACCTTTTCCACTCTTGACTGCAATGCTTACAATAGCTTTCTTCACTTATTATATCTATGACAACCCGCTCTGTCTTTGAACAAAGCAACAGGGTGCAACATAGAGCGATATCAGTTAGGATAATGAAAATGAATACAATGCCTCAGTTGTTGTTCCGTTTAATAGGAAACAAAATAAGATTACAATATTTGTACAAACATATAAATGTACAATTAAAAAGTATGAAATGGTGGCAGAATATTTAAAAAACATTGATTATTATCTGCCGGTAAGTTGTGATCCAAAAGGTACCACTTGAAATATATCAACCTTGGAACAGTTTTCTGAGTTCCGGGGATTCGTCGAGAAGTGTTTGGAAGTCACGCAGAGAAGTTCCCGGGAACATCAGCCAGACTCGTTTAGCGGTTACCAAGTGTTTCTTCAAGAGTTTAGCCATAGTCAAGCCTTCGCTGTTTTTGATATTTCCCATCTTGACTACTAGTTCGACGGGCAGCTTTTTCAGTTGGTACTTTCGCAGTCCGCACAAGAGAGGCCAGAATGAGAACTTATCAATCAAGTGCTCGGTGCCGCTGACAGCTGACAGGTACAGCCTGCATTTCTCCTCGTTGTTATGGTCCCACTGCAGGCCAAGCACTTTCGCCTCTTCAGACACAAGGTTCGGGAATCTTTGACGATTCTCCAACGCGAATCCAGCGGCAAGACTAACTAGACGATTGTACGTGAATTCAAAGTCTTCAACTTTTATGTTTTTCGCGGTCTTCTTTATCAGCAAAGGAGTGCTGGAAATGAACAAATGTACATTATTGTAAGTCCTTTTTTATTGTAAACCATCAAATGACCACTGTTGCTGTGGGTTAGCAGCGTGAGAGAGTGTTAGACTTTTACTGACTCCCCATCATGTAGGTACTTTCTGAAGCCCTTTATGTACCAGGGCCGCGGTAGCTCTTTCGAACAATCCCGCAGCCCCGGCAGATTATTGTAAGGCCTGATTAACTAAACCCAAATTGCCAAAATAGCCAAAATAATACCCGTATTGTATTTATGGAAGGTATTGGGCGATTTCTTGAATTCCCCAACAAATTCCACGTAGGTTCGTAACCTCTGTAAACTTACTTGCGTTCAAGATGCATGCCTTCAAGCACGATGGTGTGGCCAGCTGGCACGGTGCTGAGTTTCTTCCTCAGCTCGTACCCTCGACCGAGCAGCTTCTCAACATTAGCGTCGATGCGGAGGAAATCAGCATCTTTGTACACGTTGTAAAACTGCGGCCCATTGAATGTTGTCGCAGGGGGAGTTTTGGGTTCAGATGAGAATTCGAAGTTTTCCATGATTCTGGAAATAAAACTAAATTGATTGGCTGTAGCTTTAGGAGTTAATAACATCGACATACTTAAGAATCAACAACTGTATTGTTTGATGGCCGTGGAACGTTGACGTAACTATCCACAGTAGTAGGACCTAGTTAATCTACTAGCTATCGAATTCTACAAACTTGTAAACAGTTGCTCTTGTTCTATAAATATTTTATAATAACATAGCTGTGGGTAAGATATCGTACTTCATTACTTTGTTAGACAAAGAGAACTGTTTGCTTTCGAAATTAGGTAACTACCTAAGTTCCTATTAGGTAATATTAGTTTACTAATTCAAATTCGTTAAATAAGTAGACACAACTAATGTCATCGTTAACTATAACATTAATCTATTTGAGTAAGTACCTTGGCACTTCACTAAAGATAAACAATCTTAATGGTTCTTTTTACAAAAAAGTACATTTTAAACAAATAAATTACTGTTTAAAATAATGATTCAATTGATAGAGTAATGTTATCTATTATTGTAGTGACTTTAATTTTTAATCGCATATTATTTTTAAATAGAGATTTTGAATAAAAATTCATATCAAGATTATACCTATATTTATTTAGTTATGTGCCGATTCAAATGAAGTGTACCTACGTAGAAAGGAAAGGACCGCACTTGAAAGAACCACTCAAACAGTTGTTTATTTATTGGCATTACTTATATGGTTTTACTCGCATTTCTCAGCTTATACTACAATACGAAAATCGTTTCAGCCTATTTACCTACTGATGAAACTAAAAACGAACACAAACTATGTAAGTACCTAGTTACGTATCGCAACCTCAAAACTGAAATATGTAGATGTTACATTCCCATAAGAGATGTTACTTTCTACTAAGAATGGAAAAAAAATCCTTAAGCTCATGGCACGCCACAATTGCCTATAGTGCCTATTATTTATGATGTAACTCGTATGTAAATAAACAAAGATATGTAGGTGTAACATAGAGCTTGTGTTTGATATAGAACATCCTGGCAAACCAGTAGCCCAAGGGCTAATATCGTAACTATATAGGTATTCGTAATTATACAGACAGAGCAACCAAAACAGAATCAAGTAGAGTAAGATATAAATATAAATAAAAACACAAACACTCACATTATTATCCCGACGGGAAATAGGTCACAGTATGATGAAGTTCCTTGGCTGACTGAATAAAACAATAATCTTATAAGGAGCAACTATTAGCAAGGTGATTATGAAGTTCATCGATAAGTGAGCAAAATATAAATCGACTAAACTAATGCAGTGCAACATCGTACTGAGAAAGTAAAATATCATTAAATTGACGGTCATTTACTTACTAAAGAGCAATGACTGCAATGATAATATTTTTCCCACATTTTGAACCTTTAAATAAATGTTAATTTATCCAAAATTCATTCGCAATGGCAGTTTTACACAAATATTATAACGTAAGGTTTTTTTTTTATAATTTAAATATTTCTTAAAGACATTTAATGTTTACGTTATTATAAAATGTTTCTTTCTAAAACTAAGCATTAGTTTGTTTCCAGTGTTATTAGTAAGAAGAATTTTATAATCGACTAAATGAGACATCCCTCTTGAATACGATTGTTTATGGTTGGTCTTTCCCTGTTCAGTTGTTGAGACGTGGCGAATGTGGCGATAATCAAATTACCAACATACATGTTTATGATATAGATAATCGATGTATATCAAAATCAAAAAAGTTTATTGTTGTAGGTATTTATTAAATGCTGTTGATGGTATGAATTATGTAGGTATTTTTATTATGTGTCATTATAAAATTAAAAACAGCGCCACCTATCATCAAACTGTGTAACGCCTTACGCTTTCCGTTCTAGATTTTGATACACCTTTCATTCTCGTGTAGTGAGCATGGAAAGTTTGGTTCCAAGTTGGATAATAGATGTCCAACAAAGAACGTAATTCTGCTTCCGCATCTATAAATATTGTTTCAATGCGAAATCCAACTCAACTATTTAGTAGGTAACATGGGATCACAATCTTACACTTCAGACAGTTCTACAGACATAATACAATCAATCGAAATATATTTTATTTTATAGTGTACATATTATGTATACTTAACAGCAGTATTCCAGAAATCGCCGTCTGCATTATTGGAAGATAATCTCTAAAAATATTGCGTCAATTGACGGACCAACTAAAAACTTCAGGGCCGCGATTCTCCTAATTTTACTTAAGCGTCATACGATTTACGTTCGACTCGATTCGACTGAGATCCGATCCCGACTCGATTACGATTGAAGCGTATGTGGCATTCCGCTATTTTTTCTTTGAAATAAACGTTTTTATCCTTTTCTGTCATTCAATAATGAATCATTTTGTCTGCAAATGATTTACGATTGCAAAATGATTGTACAGCAAACTACGGTATGGACCAAAATCACCAAAATAGCAGACCAATCGCACACCAATCAAATGTCAATCGAATGCGATTGGTCTTTTATTAGTAGCAGAATGCCCTATATGGTTAAAACTGCTATTGCGATTCGATTTCTACTCGATTTTGACATTATTAACTTAGGAGAATCGGGCCCCAGCCTTACTTATAAACGTGAATTAATTAATAAGCAATACTTAAGGGCTGTTTAAGGAAATTCTTACTTATAAACGTTGCTTAGCATGTCTTAACTAACATTTAATCACTACTTAAGGCTTTAAGTAGTGATTAGTTAAAATGTTGCTCAGAAGGTGATTAGAGATTTTTATAAGTAAGAGGGAATATCTTTAAGTACCTATAGCGTTTAAGTAAGTAAAACTTAATTGAATACCAACCTTCTTACTACAGCCACGTTATTACATGAACATAACAAAATCACACCTCACCGTTTCTCTACAAGACGGATAACCCTCAAAACATGGGTGGATAAAAATAAAAGGCTCATAAAAATGTATGAGTGGCACGAGATGCGCAGCTAACAAGAGGAGGTTTATCGTCATCTCTCGCCAGTCGCTAGTTATTCCGCGTCACCGGTAATTGTGACAAATGAACGTGTTTCGTTATACTTACAAAATAGTTTCGGGTAACGTCGGTTTTGTTTGCGTATATTCTGTTAAAGATAATGAGAATGCGGCTGATGTAGGAAGGTTACCGACTGAATGGTACTTTCAGCTTTTATGCTTGATGTGAAAAAGGGTTTAATGTTGATTATGATGAATTATGGTAGGAAAGTTTTGTAACGTTTAGTTTTTTACTCTTTAGAAGAGTTAAAGTCAAAGTAATGTCTAAAGTAAAAGTAACGGTCAAATTCGTTTTTTCAAGGCTAAAGTGACAGCAAAACTAATAGAAAAAATGAATTTGACCGTTACTTTTACTTTAAACATTACTTTGACTTTTACTTTGGCTTTAACTTTTGATGAAGAAACTGGCTGTAAGCCTTTTATTGTTATGTTATCGAACCAGCCACTTCGAGAGTTTTTATGATAATAAGGAAAGATATTGAAGGTTTCGCACGCAAAGCCTAACAGTTGTTGTTTTCAATAAATCCATTTTGGAGAGTCTGGTCATCATTATCAATTGGCTCTTTGTAACGACATTTTAATCCGAATTCAAAAGCAACGATATACCTAACACAAATATTAACAACTTAATCCTAAACCATTACTACCAATTATTATACAATACCATACCAACTCAACCCTAAATTGCGAGCGTATACAACATACGTAACATTCAGGCACGTGGGTCGAATGGACCCATTGAAAAAACTAGGCACGCGCCATGTCGCAATAGAAAGACGTCGTTAAACAAAGAGGCTATTGTGCACGAAACGATCCCGGGTGGACAGTTATTGTACAAATACGGCTGATTCGCGGAATTCGCAGGGAGACGCTTAAAATTTGCGGGAAAAAAGGCGCGCTCGGGTGGAGACTGCCGATTGTGTCTGATAGGGTTGATGCTCACGGCTTTTTGTTACACCGTTTTTTTGTTGTTTAATGTTTTCGCTCACAATAGTTCGTTAAGAGTATTTTTTATTTTCTCAGTGGTTTGAAAAACTGATTACTTTAATGATTTGAAGATATTGGAAATGAGATTATTTAATGTTTGTTATTTTATTTAACCAACGACATTTTATAGGAACCTATTATTTGTTGCAGACAAAAGTTTGTCTTATTATTACATTGGACTTGTTTTTCAGCAGGACACTTTTATTTTCAACGTGTACAATGTAGGTACATTCTTCTTCCCAATGTAGGAATAATATTGAAATATGTGGTAAATTCTAGAACCCACGAACCGACAACCCTAATATGTCTCCATTCTCTGTTATTAATAACGGCAGCATATTACAATTCAATTTGAGCGGTCCGCCCGCTCGCGCCGCTGGCGGGAACCCGTAATCCTGCCGTATAATCCGCCAACAGATAAACTGAACACAATTATATTAAAAGCCAACATGAAAATTTTGCCAAATCTCCGCCAAATGCTATTAAATTGACGTCTAATAGCGTTGTCAGCTGTTACACACGTATTAACGTGTGCTTGCTGATTTATAAATTGTTACTCGAGCATTAAAGGGTTAGGTCATCATTTTTTCTTCTTAAAGACAGAAGAGTCGAGTATTACGTGCCGATTGCCGAGTAGAGTATTACGTTTTAATCCTCCCATATATGTACCCCACTCATACACGAATTATAGGCAAAACAGTTATGTTATGCGTGCGAGCAGGCACTTCAATATGATTTGCAAGCAGCACGATTTGGATCCTTTCTCAATAAGTGTGGCGGCAGCCAGAAGGTCGTTAAGTTCTTCAAGTAGTTTAGTATCCCAGATTTAGTTTATTATTTTGAAATTTAGATCTACTTACTCATTCTTTTTTCTCTTTGTGTTTAAAAATGCTATTGTTTTTTTTTATATTATTGTCTCTAAAAACGTTGCACTGATGTGTGATCACGTTATTGCTAGGCTGTTATTATAAGCGAGGACTTTTAATTTTCTCTCTGTTGACTATGACTTCCTTTTACTGTTTAGTTTTTGTTTAGCTGTAAGTTCTCCATAGTGTACTAAATAAATAAATAAATAAATAAAAGAAAGCAAAGTATCAATGTATGTGTATTCTTTATACGATAGAATTATAAATTATGATAAAAGTACGATAATGAAAGTATAGGGCCTATCTATGTTAATACGTGGAATAAAATTTTCAACAATTCTCCGAAAAAAACTTCTTTCTCATGTCAAGTGCTTATATGAAGAAGTAAGAATAACAACATGGGTACCTTCACATTCCATCTACTGAAGTAAACAATCTGATATATTTACAAGTGTTCACGGCTGGCAGGCTGCGGGTTCGACTCTCATTTGACGTAATCGGTTTAGTATAACTAATGCCATTTGTTGGTACAGTGGACTCGCCCTCGACGAGGGCTGTAAGCACAGCCGTGATTGTTGTAACACTGTAGGTACAGGCTTTATTTTGTGTGCCACAAGCATTATCCAAGCTAAACTTGTCTTCTAAGAAAGGGATGAAATATAAAAAAATTGCTGTTTGCAAAAATCTGGACAACACTTAATCTTAACTCAATACAAAGCTAATAACAAAATATGTAAATAATTTGGATGTTTGATGGAAAAAAGACCATCAATGCATTTCTTTGTATTTTAAGTTGTACGTACCTGGTTACAGTACAGTGCATATTTTCATCTTAGTAGCGCATTTACCCGGAGTATAAGTTAGGTATATGCTCTAGTCATATAACGAACAACATTTCCTCTCTATGTAGGTATAAATACCCAAGTCATCGGAAACTCACGCTTGATTGCGAGAAATTCATTAAACATAATAAAAGTGCTTGTAATTAGTTAGTTTAAATAAGAAATAAGGCCGTTCCGTTCCCGCTTACTCTGGCAGACATAACTAAAAGTGTGAAGGCGCTTCACGACGAGGCTTCACTTAATTGAATACTGACCACTACCCCTGGTGAATATACCTTCAAGATCTCAAATATTAAGTTAATAGGTACTATACACGGCAATAGCTCGTGCACAGGCTTGAACGAAACACAGAAAATAAAGGGTTTGAAAGGTCTGTGGCTAACTAAAAGCCGCGCGGATCAATCAATTTTAAGATTAAGCAACTCTATAACCGCGCGGATCAATCAATTTTAAGATGAAGTAACTCTAAAGCCGCGCGGATCAATCAATTTTAAGATTAAGTAACTCTAAAGCCGCGCGGATCAATCAATTTTAAGATTAAGCAACTCTGGCGCGGTCGCTCCTCGTATGAGAGACTATCTTACTATGACGAGTTCTTTCGTGTTTCGGAAAGCACGATAAACTGTTGTGGCAGTCGTTACTGGTAGTTAGAAGCCAGAAAGTCTGACACCAGTCTTACCAAGGGGTTGCTCGAGTATCTGGGTTGATAAGGTCAGGGAGGCAGTCGCTTCTTGTAAAACACTGGTTCTCCGCTGACCGCAATCCCAATTTAGTTGGTTAAAGGCTAGGCGGATGATGATGTAAATAAAATACATTCAAAAATTCAGTAGTGAATTGTCCTCGAAAAGACCTGAAGTCTTTACGTTGCTAACCCACAGCGGGAGGGGTCATTTGATGATTATTACCATCCAAAAAAAAAGTCTTTACGTGAAATAATTCTTTGGGAGTGAGAACCAGTAGTACAGGCTAAAGAGCACCAGCCCGGAAAGTTAAAACGAGCCCCGCCCCCGCCGCCCCTTGCCTCACCCCCTCACAACCCCCGACGCGAAAATTTTACACAATTCAATTAAGACCAGCATTGTTATTGTTTTTAAATGTCTGTGAAAGGATGGTTTTAACGTTGTATTCTTGTTTTGTTTTGTAAAATCGAAGTTTTTGTGTTTAACTGCAGTAATAATTTACAATAAATGATGGTGCTAAAGTATGTGTTATCATTTATTTATTTAGGTTCACCCCCCTCTCTTCCGTCGAGACTTTTTCCCAAACCATGTTGGGGTCGGCTTCCAGTCTAACCGGATGTAGCTGAGTACCAGTGTTTTACAAGAAGCGACTGCCCTATCTGACCCCCTCAACCCAGTTACCCGGGCAACCCAGTACCCCTTGGTTAGACTGGTGTCAGACTTACTGGCTTCTGACTACCCGTAACGACTGCCAAGGATGTTCAATGACAGCCGGGACCTACAGTTTAACGTGCCATCGGAAACATAGTCACTGGTGTCTAAGATATACTTAGAAAGTACATACAAACTTAGAAAAGTTGCATTGGTACTTGCCTGACCTGGAATCGAACCCGCGCCCTCACACTCGAGAGGTTGGTTCTTTGCCCACTAGGCCACCACGACTATTTATTTATTTATTATATTTTCTATTTATTTATTTAGGTTCACCCATCGCATATAAATTATATAGTTTTGTTACGGCTGAGGCCCAAAGTGCGGCCTTACCTATTTGTACCTAAGTAAAGCTGGCTATACCTAGCTTTAGCCGGTATATGGCCATATGCGAAGTAAGTTTCATTCAACATTTTCTCAATTAGTACTTACGGGTCGGATTCAAGTCTAACCAGGTGCAGCTAAGTACCAGTGTTTTACTAGAAGCTACTGCCTATCTGACCTCATCAACCCAGTTACCCGGGCAACCCAATACTCCTGCCAGGCTGCAGTATTCAATATAAAAAGAGCTTAATTACTTTGTGTAGTTGTTCGACCGTAATCCAAGACGGTGGGTTAGGCCCTTCATTAGTTAATCTACTCGCAATACGGGAAGCCGCCATTTTACCACGAGTTCTGTTTTAATTGATGGCTCAACGATTACCTTTTAACTTATTGGTAAGTAATACCAGACAGCAAATAGCTTTGAGTGTAGGTACAGTTAGTTTATACAAGTAGTACTCAAGGGAACGGGAAAATTGAATTATAAAATGGTAAAATTTGTTATTTCTTTATGGCGTTTGTTGGCTGTCACTGTCATGTAACGTTGTATTTGAGCCGATTTTTCAACCATCAGTTAAAAACTATCTGAGTATCTAATAAATAAATATGTTAAAATGTCAAAAATATAAGCACTTCAGATTAGAATATATATTTCAGATTTAGAAAAGTTAACTTATAATAAAACAAGACAGTGAAAATTTGTATGTCAAAGAACTGATTAAACATATTTTATTCTGAAAGTTCTTGCGGAATTAAGACAAGGAATGACAACGCGACGTAGCAAACTAAGACGAGGAAAGCTACAAAGTCTACGATTGCCTGCGTAGGCACTACATTAAACGATTAAAATCGCAATGGACGTACTTATTACCAATTTTTTTTTATATTCACAGTATTATACATATTTACCGCAAAAATTAAATACCAGCTTAAGCGGCCAATTACGCAGTTTGCACGTGTATTAAAAATATCAATAGCAATCTTTAAAATCTAAATACACGGAAAAAATCCTCCATTAATTGGTGCCGACTTTACAAGCTTGGGGCGTATTGTATACGTCGACGGCGAAGCGTCCATTGTTGATGATTTGAAAAAAGAATTACACATGTCATGTGGAATTAAAACGACTTAATTTTAAATAAGTGCATTAGAATTGCAACCTTATACAGATACACTAAGGTGTATATTAGTATGGTATAGGTTTATTGTTTATGATCTTAGAGTTGTCATATTTGAGGTCGCGTGCATAAATAATCCTGTCTTTGTCAATATTTATCTTAGTTTGTTGATACGATGCGATTGCTAATCTAAGAACTATTTTGAACCTACAACCCTATTAATAATAAGTTAAAATTCATAAATTAAAAAATAAGAACTTGCTACTGAAGCAAAATAAAGAAATGCTGAAATGCCCTGATCTACACAAACTATATTCTTAGGTAGGTAGCCAGTTACCTTACTTATACTAAAAGCGCATCCTACAAAGTTGAAAAAAAAAAACTATATTTTACCTAGTAACTTACTTTAGCCTTAAAACATATAATTAAAACAATATTTTTACAAAAAAAAATTACAAACAATTTAATTAATCAAGAAAAAATACACTTTAACAGGCTCTTTACAAACACAGTATAAGTAGCAATCATTAATTGCTGTACATTTATCAATGAAAACATCTGACAATAAAGCGGGGTGCACAATGACAACGTAAGGGCTGGTACACACTCGACAATAGCAAACATTCGCGGCGTGACGACACTTCATTATATCGGTATTGAACATCGATGCTAGTGATGGGATACGCACCTCGATACCTCTATATAAAAATTAAACCCAGTATCCCATGGCCACGCCATCACGTGTGAACTGCCTGGCTGGACCGAGTCGGCTGAAGAATAGGAGACGGACACCCTATAATTTTTGACATCATCTGGCTACAGGAAGCAGTTATCTCAGGACGTGGGTAAACCTGCAGGCGGCAACTAAGTAGTTGGTTTATGAATAATACATACTTATATTGGTTCCCGTTTTTTCAACTACTTACTAAAATGGAAAAAGTGTTATTTTTTTGTTCAAGTTTTCAGGTTTTATCAAATATAAATAATGAATATGCATACTTTCTTACCTACTAAAAAAATATGAGTAAAAACTATACTTTATATGATGTTTAACATGAAGGATTTTTTGATAAGGTACCTATGTCAGGTTGAGCTTAAGCAAATAAACCAAGAAAAACTGTTTTGGGCAAAGAATGTTTCAGTGTTCAGTGTTTGAAATTCAGTAAAATTTTATGAATATTGATACAATTACTTTTTATTAGAAACTAATTTCAAAATCATTTATCGACAAAACACCAATCGGGTGTTTTTCAGAAAACTTGACCCTAGCAAAATCGACCTGTCCCACACATTCAAACATTTTTATTTTGATTTTTTTATATGGAACGTGTGAAAGTGAGTTTTTGATTAATTTAGGTATATATTTTAATGTACAATTAAATCAATATGTAGCATAAAAAGTGGATAGTTATTTTTATATTTAAAATAAACCTGAAGAGGACGTATAAATATCGTGTGTCCCATGGCGCTCTTGGAGATTTCAAATGCATCTTACTTCTAAAATATTCGTTTTTAGGTATGTTTAAGTTTTTGAACTTAGTCTCTGTATTTCTAAAAACGTATTTTTAATTTTTATGCCATAAATTTATTGTTATTTTAAGAAATATCATTATTTTAATGTTGTCCTACGAAAATCATTGTTCCGGAAAATCCGGTTTCGTCACGGTGAATTTGATATCGCACTCAAGACAAAATCTACTAATTTGTGTTTTTTCTACCTTCTTGGCAACTTTATGATCGTATTAGGATTCCGCCATTGCCGTTTTAAAGTCAGGTAAGGCTAAAACTGTGACGACAATGTTGGTGTCATCGGTGCGCAAAATTTTTGTTCCGGATAGTGGCAGTATTTAAAAGGTTAATAAATTGTTTTCTAAACTCTATAATACTGTATAAAACATAAACAACTCATCATTATTAGATTAGTAAGGCTAAAAACGAGGTAGTTTAAATAAATATTAGTTATTTTCAATTTTAAAAGTCTCGTGAGATGAAAACGTCACCTCCTGTGCATCACGTTACATACTACCGGAACAAAATCGTAACGATCTTGAATTGTAAAGCTTAGTGTACAATTAAATAATTTATGGGAGCGTCCTGTCCGCGCGTGTGGTAGGTATCAAACGAAAAGGCTTACATTTAATCGGTTTTGTTTATATATGTGTGTGTAAAGGTTTATATCTAAAAATTTTGGGAGTTAATACTTTATTCTTTGTAATTGTGTTTTGAAATCGGCAGTGTGGACATTGCTCAAATTATTCTTATCCATCACGAAATTTTCATAATAGTCACTGTCCCATATTCTGAATGTTATAAAAATGGTTTTAAAATATATATTTTTCATTTTATAGCGTTTATTTTGGCATCATAGTATTTTGTTAGTATCTAAAATTTCTCACTAGGCTTGATTTTGGAAATTGTAGCGGGTATCATTAGTAATGACAACTTTTCAAGTGAGATGTGTCCAAGAAGTGACGAAAGTGAAATTATTTAGCTGATTATTTAATAATCTTATAGAATTATGCTATCGTTTTGTTTGTTTTTAAAAGATTTTAAGTATATCTTTATGCTACCATAAGTTGATTTCGTTTTAATACTTGTTTGTTTTATTTCTAATTAATTATATTTTGTGACGTTCAGGAATACTATGCATCATACGCTGACAGAAAAACTTTAATATTTCTTAAAATCATATTATAATTTTAATTTAAAATGCAGATTTAGCTAGTTAACAATATATTCTTTAATATTAGAGTAAATATAATAGAATTCACGAAATAAAAAAAAAATATTTCCTGTGCGTCACAGGGTATTCTTTTCTGAAAAACACCCATTTCACTATCCCTTCACTAGCCATCGCAACAGGGGTTCACAACCCTTCATCGCGGCTTAATTCTATAATTGAGGGTTAAATCTCTGGCAGACGGGCTTGCTCATTATCACACCATGTTTATATCTTAGCAGTTAATCGGTAAGGGAGTTATCGCGATGGCATTTTGAGAATTGCCTCATAAAAATATGTGATGATTTTTAAAGCGTAATCTTTATTGGGAATCATGTTGAATCTAGCTTTTTTGGGCTATATTGGTAGATGAGTTTAAGCCTTCACTTGCCGTATTTAATTTTCATAATATCATATCAAACGATATTGCATTCCATAATGTACATTAGATGGAAAATATATAATGATAGTCACAATTATGGACCCTGAGGGGCACAAAATAATTAGAAGATATAATGTAAGATAGTAGTAGCATATTATTTACTTAGTTAATAGCTTTTAGTTTAAATTATTTGGATATACAATATAAATTAAAAAAGTCTAATAATTGGTAGCTTATTTTTTCGCCCACGTCCGGGCTGGACCATTTCCTGTAATCGGCTGAAATGTAGCCCTTGTCTTTTCTCATTTACTTGACTGTCCGTTCATCAAACATTTAAATCGGTAGATTCAGTAGTTTGACGTGTGGGATATATACAGGGCGTTTGGCGCATGGACCGACACATTTTTTTCATTTTGATTGTCCATGCGCCAAACAGCCTGTATGTTTAACACACGCCTGCTACTCTAGTAACCTCTAAAATTAAAAGTGTTTCTCTACTGTATTAGGCATGTATTATATACACATAAAACTTCCTCTTAAACAACTCTATCTGATAAAAAAACCGCATGAAAATCGGTTGCGTAGTTTTGAAGATTTAAGCGTCCAAAGGGACATACGGATATAGAGGCAGAAAAAGCGACTTTGTTTTATACTATATAGTGATAGGTACATTGTACAGTAGTAGTACATACCTTTTTATGGTACGGCTACATAATCTTTAAATGACTCTTCACTTTTTTGTGTAGGTGAGCAGCGGTGACTATCAAAAAAATCCGCTGATAATAGTTAGGCCGCTGCCTTGAATTTTGCGGGCAGCGGGGCGGCAGCGGCGGCGGCGCGTTCGGTCACCGTTTTGAATGGAGCTCACCGCTCGTTGCCCGCTCCCGCGCCGCTGTATTCGAGGGCCGGTCCATTTGATTATACGCGTAAGATCCTGCCGCTCCCGTGCCGCCGCCGCTGCCGCCCCGCTACCCGCAAAATTCGAGGCAGCGGCCTTAGACGTACAAGATACATTTTGTTAAGTATTTTCAGTAAGTATATAACTGTGTTCAAAAGTAAACCTGTTTTTACAATCGTAAACAACAATAGCATTTCTTAGGTATTTACTACTTTATTATCTATTTACTACAGATATCTTATTTACAGGCATATTACAGTGAATAGTAAGGCTTTTATATAGCTACGTAAATAAGGAGCGCGGTGTTACTCCCACGGGTTGCGAGAAACGGTTCCCGGAGAGTTCATACACTTCAGTGCTGAAGAATTGGGTCAGTTGTTATAGGTAGCTTAATTTTAAAATTAATTTAGGTATCGTGAACAATTTGAAGTTAACAGAAGTTAATTTTAGAGAAAAATGCTGAAAATATATTTTTGACGTGCGTGAACGTGAAATACATCTTTCTTTATATATTTTTTTGACTGATGCGGATTTTATGCTACTTAGTGTAGATGACTGAACTCTACTGTGCTTTACTCTTCTAGTAGTGTAAATACATGAAGATAAGGCTTTAAATAAATAAAACGGACCTTACTAAAATTACATAGTATTAACTTGAAATTATAACCTTTTTTATATAACTAACCCAACAACATCAAAATAACAAAAAATAAAAACATCAAATCCCAAAACCGTTAAAAACAAAATCAAAACCCGAAAAAAGGCCACAAACCGAAACACATCAGAAGCCATCAATCGTAATAATCTCTATTTTAATCGAACGAGCCGGGCGCGAACGAATTATACGTTTATACTTGTAATTTCAATCACAAAATTAATTCAGTACTCGCCCGCCTTAAATAAGTGCTGGGGCTGTCCAATCGATAAGTTTGAGGCAGGTTGGGCGGGCGGGAGTTTGAAGTAAATAACGTTTTGGGCGGCTGGTGATTGGTTGGTCTCGTGGTGGGCGGGGGCAGGCCGGGGCGTGGTGCGATTGGTCGGGGCTGTGGGAGCCCAGTGTCCGACATACCGCGGAGGCACGCGGTGTCTTACGTAGTTGAGTAATGTTGTGATTTGTGTCGGAGCCCGAATACAGGTATGTTAAGTATAAAATATTTTTTTGTATGTATTGTTTTAAGTAATTTATTTTGTTATTTATGTTTTTATTAGTGTGAAAATTATTTAAAACAAAACAAAACAAAAAACTATAGAATTATTAAAAGAAAATTGTAAAAAAATAAATATTTAAGTTAGTTTATAATTGTCGTTGAAAGTTGAGCTGTTTTTTTTTTTTGTTTTATGCCAGAAACGAAACTTTTACATTGCTACGCACCGTCTCGTAGCACTCGTAGCAACGCTACGAAACTGTACGTTTGTACCGTTTACGCAATTACTTATCTAAGTATCGTAATGATATATAGTTTCTAGCGTTATTTCCGGTACTGTTGGTAATTAATTTATAAGCGCATATATTTAAAAGGTCGTTAATATTTTCAAAATGGATCTCTATATAAATAAAACTTAAAAAAAAAAACAAAATTATAAAGTAACCCTTGTCATCAGCTGGTTAATACAATGTATCGATTAATACTGTTTAGTAGTGCTCGTTTAATATAATAGCACTCTTCGCAAAAAATAAAACACAAAAGTGTAGTGATTTAATTAAAGCAGATAGGTGTCATTGTTTTGTAATGTTATACAAAAAGCGATCACTTTAGTCGTTTATTTATTAAAATGGGAGTAATAATTGGAGAAGCGAGTATACATAGAAGAGGGAGTATATACTGCTTAAACCTTTAAAAAAAGTAACACCATGGAGTTTTCTATACATGAACGGGAGACCCCTGATAAGTGACGGTATGTGTGTCAGTATGGCCGACGACAGTATAAAATGCACTCCTACATGCGAACAAATGCACACGTCCTACTCCTACATATTCATACATCTATCATTTTAGTGCTACTTGAAAAATAAAAAAAATGTTTAACCAGCTGTTCCACTGAATTATGTGCAGATAGTTTTAAGTGTCATTATATTCCCACGATTAATACTTTCCAAGCATTTAGAAGCACTTGGTTCCGGTAACTTCAAGGGAACAAAATGTTAGAACTGTATGGTTAACGTGCCTCTTCTTATTTTTATTTATTATGTGTTCATCAGGGCGATGGTTTATTACTGGTACCTATTTATGTTCATTATACCGCACTAGCAGTTACAGCGGCGTACGTAGGAGATCTTATAAAAATCAGATGATAACTCATTCAGTTACTCAAACCATTATGGTGTTAATAATGGAATCCAGACGGACTATCGAAAACACCAGCTATGGTCTTTATAGAGATCACCCAATTACGCAGGACATATTTTAACACATATGCATTTGCTCGGAAGCAGGTGCACTCACTATTCCTTCACTTTAATAGTCCAATGGGACGGGAATTGGACATGACCTGAGAGAGATCAGGCGCATTATGCTGTCCAATGCACGGTACGTCACTGCTAACTTCAAGACTGCTTTATGAAAATGTCTTGAACACCTCAAAGCATTACCTTTGTAAATTCTTTATTTCCTGTAATCTTTTTTATTATGTGTGTGTACATAAATTGTAAATAAATAAAGCGATTCCGGACAGTAAGCGGACACGAGAAACGAAACCCCGACCCCGTGGGTATATACCCAGTAGCCATAGTCGCTTTTGGTGATCCACGAAGCAGTTCAAGTTAGAAGTAATAATGCATAAAAGGATGGGATTAAACTTTGGACACGAGCAGCATCAGTTTCTTATCATCCCCTACAGGGCACAGGAGCAGACTCGAAACATAGACTCAGAAACTGTATATTCCGTAAAGATTATACCTTAATTCCCATCCAAAGTCATTGCTTCCGTAGATTACATTTTGAACAAGACAGTTAAGCGGAAGATTTAATTTTTGGTCCCTCCTTAAATATACATGGGAGTGTTACATTGTTTAAGCAGGGGAGGCGAAGGCCCCCGGGACCCTATAATTGAAAGACAAACAAGGGAAGGACGATTCGCGACGAATTCATTATTTCTACATTAAGTTGATACTCGCCTGGTTGACGTCATGCGGATTATGTTTCTGAGATAATCATTGCTGGAATTTGTTCAGTGGTTGGAATTTGTTCAGTGGTTACAATGGTATGAGGTTTATTTAATTCGATTGGTTTTGTATTTTTTTTTCAGTGGGTTGTTATGTCGTAGTGTTCATAGCTGTAATGTAGGGTAAAGTTAACGTGTGGAATTAATTCTGTCTGAAATAATAACTTGAAAATTACACTACTTACATATTTGAAGACATCCTACATACCTGGGTGTGTCATTATTATACATTTTCAAAACATTAATCATAATTTGTAACTCCTATCTTTAGATATGTTTAATTTTATTCCAAATACCTAGCATTACTTTTTCCAATTCCAATTCCATCGTGTTCGCGCCAAATAAAAATCAGATGTCATTTGACATTTAACTTTTAAAATGGCGTCGTCTTCATCTAACTTTCTTTTATGAGTTTTCCTTGAGGAGTGCTTCGTAAATTGTGTTTATAAAGCTGTTTCATTGGCAATTCGTTTGTTTGGCTCGTTCTAGTAAAGTAGATTTATCGGTTTGTCAATTGAATAGGTGGATGGTTGCTTCGTCGAGTAAGCAGCACACATTTTTTATATTTATTGAGTAGTGTTGAAATTTTTTACCCATCTTATATATTTCCTGACTTAAATAACGTAAGATTTTGAAAATTCGGTGCGAAGTCCGGTCCATAATGTAGTTCATCGCCATATTCTTTCTGATTAACGAGTCTGGGACAAACGGGTGTTTTTTTTTTGTTGCCATTTGGTGATAAAATAAACTTTATATTTTTACACAATTTTAACCTAATCAAAGCCTGTGCAAAAAAGCAACACAGAGAATTATTAAACCAGCAATACAATTCTTTATTATTCATGCATAAATCCCCGCATTTCTTTATAATAAACATACCTAATACAGTGAGGGGAGACGTTAATAAAAAGTGGCCATTTCTACCAAGTGGGTAATTTTCATCAAATCTGTGTACAAATGTCATTTTGCCGGCGTCGGCTATTCAATTACTTGTTTAAATAAATTGGTAGACAATTTACATGTTGATGCTTTTCTTTCATGATGACGAGGGGTGTTTGTTTAAACTTTCTCGTTACGTTAAAGTTAAGTTGATTTTAGAAACACAAATTATTTAGATTTGAGTTTAACTTTTTTTGAAAATATTGCTGTAGAGTATTTTTGGTAGGTAGGTACCTATGGTGTTTTTTTATAAGTTGTATGTATGTCTATATAAAGTTTAAGAGATGGAAGTTAATTCGCGAATTAACTATAAATGCATTTTCGCTTGGTAAGGTTTGTCTTACTGAAGGGGTATTGGGTTGTTGGGGTAATTAGGATAAGCAGTCGCTTCTTGTAAAACACTGGTACTCAGCTGCATCTGATTGGAATGGAAGCCGACTTCAACATAGTTATGAAAAGACTTGGCGGATATCGACCTACTTATAAAATATTACGAGGTAGTAATAACCATGAGGGTATATTTAGCTTTAACTAGAAATAATTAATAAAAGCTTTAATTTGCTTGTTTGTGTTTATAATTATAACCGTGTTAAAGTTCCGAGTATTACGGGATTGAAGGCTTTACGTTGAAATATTAAATTACATCCTGGAACTTGTGATTTGTGCATTTATTTATTTCACACAGAAGTTTACGTGTTTAAGATTCGCATTAATTAGGTAGGTACCTATTGATTTGATAGGAAGCCACTGGTTATATTTACGAATTGATTCTTCAATGAACTAGTGTATAGAAGAAGCATAATAGTTATTAGAGACAAGCACAGTATTTAACACATAGGCTCTTAATATAACATTATGTACGATTTGGTACATACCTACCTGAATAAAATTAATCGCTGTTAAAACTCCAATATAAATTAATCCAACAACTGTTTAATTTTCAACAAATTAATTCACCAGATTAACAATGGATCGCGGATTAGTTACGAATTCAATTGTGCGAAAAACCTGCGCAAAGCGGGCGGGTCGTGCACCCGTGTGTCAACAGACCCCTTTGTGATCTGAGCGTTCAGCGATGACACAAACGCGCCCAGGTTAGAACTTCATGTCGTGTGCTCGGAGATCGCACTATTAATAAAAAAGGTGTAATTTTATGACAGATTGAAACTGTTTTTTGTTAATGAAAATGACCTGGTGTGAGTCGGGCTCGTGCACGAAGATTTCGTAACGTCGTACCATCAATAAAACGAAAAAGAATCTGTTACCTGGTTGTATGTGAGCGCCCCTAAATATGATTTTGTTTTAATTGAATAATACAGGTACTGAATATTTTGTAAAATAGCGTCTACTTGTTGTCACAGCCTGGTGACGAAGGGGTCGTCGCTAGGATTGCAAAAGAGTTTTAATAGTAGGGAAGGGACCAAATTCAAAATTTTTAAAATGAGACTTTCGGGAGGAGTGCAAATAATATTTTTTTAACCATTGCATTGTAAAACGTAGTAAATTATCCTCATTTTCTTACAGAACATCTTTTATTGTCTTAATAATTATTCAAATTATTATAATTTAAACATTCCAAAGTCTAAATACCCCCGTAAAATCTAAGCTAACACAGAATCATCCATGATTGAATGTTGACAAAAGCTTCCCTAGCTCCGACGGCAAGGTTCAAAGCACTGATTAAATATGAATCGACGAATTAACTCCAAGTCTTTGCTCGTCGGCTCAATTAAGCGAACAAAGTAACAAAGTAAATAACGTCGGCGAATTAATTTTGTATCACCTTTTGTGTTTGAAGCGGTTTGTTTAAACTATGTAGGTACCTGGAGGTATTGTTGGGATGATTCGCGGATTATGATTATGTGAATGGGAGCGAGTGCATATTTTGGTTGGAAGACATATTTACTCATTTTGCCATCAAGGAATTGAAAAAAAAAACCGATAAGACCAATTTAAAAGTAAATTCATCGCATTAAAAACTCAAAACAAAAAACAAAATCCACATCATGATTCTTTATTTTGACTTTTACAAAACGGTCCGTTTCGTCACGATTCATAAAAATTTGGAGCGCCCCCTCAACTATGTAACGAACGGTCGTCCGTAACAATAGCGGACGGACTTGTCCGACGGCTTTCTTTATAAAGATTAAATAGTATTTCGCTATACAAAACGGATTCTCAAAGGAGCAAGTTGGAACCATCGTTTTGTTAGGGTTTAGGGTGACTACGAAGTTGTGTTTTAGAATATTTGGTTATTTGGATATAATGGAGAGTTAAGTAATTATTTGTTATTTTGTAGATTGATAGTACATATGTATGTTTATAATATGTAAAACTGGTAAATAAAGAGGATTTTTTATTTTGTTTGAATAACAAGAACAGTTAAGAACAGATTTGTAAATTCTTTTTCTGTTGGGAAGCTAAACTATCACCGATTAATAAAACCCTGTACGGAAAGAGGATCTCCCAGGACGTGGAGGAAACAGCTCATAAAAATACAACCGATTGAATCAAATAACTTTTCCCGTAATGTTTTTTTTTTTAACTACTTATAACTATTTTAATATATTATGTAGTGGTTTCTAAAAAGCCCAATCTGGTTTAAATAAGATAATATGTAAGTTAATTCTTGCCTGCTGCCGTACCTACATCTTTAATTTCGTATGTAACTAATCTATTGACATAATAAAAAAAAAATCGTCAAAAATATTGAGGGTCACCCTACAAGCCCCCTGCACTTGACACACAGATTCGAGTGTCCCTTTAGTTACGGATTATCCGGGAAAATGCACAACATGTTGTCAATGTGGCAATCGTTGCGGGTTTGTGCGTCACCAATTTATTTGGACACCCGATGATAGCACTAGCGTTGAGTTTTAGGAAATACATTTCAAAATTGTACGGTGCAATTTAGGTCTTTTTAATTTTTAACAGTCTTTATTTAGACTTTTGCACCTTCAGGATGTTTGTAACGTTACTTAGGTAATGCTTGCCTACATAAGTGTACCTCATGCTCATTATTAGTCTTGGAAAGCCAAATATAGTGTTTCAAGCCACTGTTTGGAAAAAAGTAGTCTAATTAAAAACAATGTGTTATTTCAAACTGTTTTATTGTTTATCACACATAACACCGAATAAGGAGCAAATTGTTACATTTAACACAATAACATTAACAAACAGAAAATAATAACCGTGACTACATTACACTAATGCCGACAACCATAGCCAAAGAACAGATTTCTTCCAAAAAACGATTAGTTCCGTTACAAGTGTACACATGTGCTCATCCCCATCCCATCCCCGGGGGATGGCCTCCGTATATTACCGATATCAACACCATATGGCCCCATAAGGGATTTATAATTACAAGTGTATTTTATTAAATGCATTGTCCGCGAATCAACTTGAATTGTAGTCAGCTGAACCGTGAAATGTAAAAAATGATTTATATGGAGTAATCTGCATGCTGTAATTTAAAGATGTGCGGCTAAGGATTAGGTAATTTTGAATTATTTTCTTACTTTCTTTTTTTTATTATTTATGACGATTTTAATCTGATATGTCAGAGCATCTCAATTAAAATTATAGGGACTTCTACTACTTTGTTTGCAACAGTTAGAAGATTGTTCTGTAACATATTAAACAAACGAACCGATGTTTACAGACTACATAACGCCACCGTGTTTTAACGTCCACTTCGTCACAGCCAAAAAACCAGTCACTAATCTATTCACAAAATCACCACAGAAACAATTGAATATATCCCCTACAAAGCAACATATGTGATCATTACATTAACGTAACATCGTTTAACTTAATCAATTATTTTGGCGGGCTCGTCCGCCGGCCCACTGTGCAGGGGTGACACAAATTGACTAATCACACCCTATAATGACCCAGCCGGTATGTCACCGCGATCCGAACTCACCAACCCTATTTTGATTTTTGATTTTAGGCCTGTTTTAAGTGGTGATTTATTATTTTAAAGTGGTGACTGGTGACATGTTTTGTTACAGTGTTTTATAATATAATGTGTTTAAGGGTGTTTGTAGGTCAGTTGATCCCTCATTGTAAAATGTTTTGAACACTTTGCGTCTGCATCGTATATTTATGTGGTGTTAGAAAACAGGAAACAATAACGTGTGCAAACAAAAGCTACAAGTTATAGTACAAGTAAACTTAGAAATAATCAAAGTCATAATCAGGTAAATAAAATAAAGTGAAGACGTATTTGAGCTATGAAGTTTCTTTTACAATCGAAAGCAATTAAAATAAGAAATGCATCTTTAATCTTTTCTTTTCTGTTCTCAAACATTATAAAATAAAACCTAAGCACGAAGTTGATCCGCGAAAAAAGTAAAAAGAGGGTTCCTCCAAGGGGCGGTACTCCATATATTATCGCTCCCCTCAATATGGCCAATTGATATTCGATACACTAAATTCACACGCAAACTGCCTATTTGTATACAAAACGATCACTTTTGTCCCAAATTTATTCGAATTTATCACACGGATCGGTTTTATTGTGCGGCAGAAGTAAATGAAGCCATTTTATTGCTTATTTGTCGTATTAATGGGATACAACGACATTTAGTAATGATTTCTGGTTTATTATATTATTGTTATTTTAACCAGAAATGTGGAAGAACGTTAATAATATGTTGGTTAAAAATACAACAAGAGATCTTTTAATGGCGGCTATTTTAGGGACTCTTAAATACTGTTAATCAATATTATTTACCTTATCGTTATAAATTATAAGAATATTATTATATTTTCGTACAAGTTAATTTAATTTATTTGTTATAGAATGGAAGCTACTAACTTAGCTATGTCGCCGCGAGAGACGCTCAAGCCGCGAGCCGAACACAAGAGTTTGCAATTAACTGGCAAACCCAATCAGGTAACAGTTCCTTACTGATTAGTTTTTAAAACTAACCAACTTTTCCTTTTAATTCTCAATCGAGTCTCTAAGGACTTGCTAGACTAGAAGAAATATGAAAATCACAAAGAAAATTATACTTGGGTACCATTATAACACAATGCAGTGTAGGCAGTAAGTACCTATCCACTAGGTATTAAATATCAGACCACTGTATTCACCGCCCTCAGATTGCGCTACAGACCTATAACGTATTGACTAATACAGACTCAGACTATAGACTGCATTTTCAGCTTTTCCGTTTTACAGATTGTATCTACAACCCATCTTTAAGTTGGATTGCTTTGATTAGCCATTCAATATCAAATTCCTATTTAAAAATCTACATTTTACATACAGCTCTATGACTATCATTCTAAATTCTATACTCCTTACAGGTTGGCACAGTCCTTCTATACGGAGTACCAATCGTGTCTCTAGTAATCGAAGGCAACGAGCGTCTCTGCCTCGCCCAGATATCGAACACGCTGCTGAAGCAGTTCTCGTACAATGAGATACACAACCGTCGGGTAGCGTTGGGGATCACTTGTGTGCAGTGCACGCCGGTGCAGTTGGAGATACTCAGGAGAGCTGGTGCAATGCCTGTGTCGTCGCGACGATGTGGTAGTAATACTGAATTGTTTTTGTAATAGCTGGGGAAATATTCTTCAGAAGGGATCATAACTTTTTGTATGAAATAGTTGCTGCAGCTTAACCTATGTTGGAACGCATCATATACGCGAGACAATTGATTTTCTATTGTTTTTTTATTAGCGATATACAAGAGGTTAAAGTCTCACACTCGAAGAATTCAGACGTGTGGAGAAATAGAAAATATAAATAATAAATAAATGAAGGCCTTTGTCAAGCAGTGAGGCAGTACAGGCTATAAAAATTCGTTAGAAATTCGTAAACAAGTACACGTGAAAAATTCTGTTTGGCCTTAATGCGCCTTTTAAATAAATTATTATATATTTTTTCCTGTACAACGAAAGGAAAAAAACGGGTTATTAGGGTATTTATAGATCAAGGTGTGCCAATTTTACTCTTTGCTAAAAAAAGATATTTCACACTAAGACCTTGTCCTATTTTAGGTATGATAACAAGGCGAGAAGCGGAGAGGCTTTGCAAGTCGTTTTTGGGAGACAACGCTCCGCCGAGGCTGCCTGATGATTTTGCATTTGCTGTCCATCATGAGTGCGCTTGGGGATGCCGTGGGGCTTTTTTGCCGGCCAGGTAAACAGCGGGAAATATATGGTGTTATAAAATAAAGAAAACGGCCATTTTCTTTAAACACAATATTTATAGAAAATTCTCATAAATAATCTGGACACGTGTCAAAAATCTATTGAACTTTTTTGTTATAACGCCAATAAATGTTATAAGTACCTATCTAGACATTGTGATGGTGGTTTAAAAACTTATTTTCTACGCAGGTACAATTCATCCCGAGCAAAATGCATCAAATGTGCCTATTGTGGGCTATTCTTTTCCCCAAACAAGTTCATATTTCACTCTCACCGAGTGGGTCCTGGTGATAAGTACATCCAGCCAGATGCAGCCAACTTCAACTCTTGGAGACGGCACATGAAACTCAGTGGAACCCCTCCTGAGGAGGTCGTGCATGCCTGGGAAGACGTAAAGGCTATGTTCAACGGGGGAACAAGAAAGAGAATGCTGTCCGCCGCTAGGTGAGAGAGAGATAGATATGTTTATGTGGTTGCGTCTTCAATTTTACGTGAGCGAAGAAAGGGTTTGATTTATTAATATGTTTGTTCAGAATTGCTTATGTATGTTATGATAATGTATTAGGTAACTTTACTTTGTCTCTTTGCTTCTGAAAAATATATCCGTTTTTTAATATTACGTCTTCTTAATTTTTTCGAAATCGATTTAAATAGTTCAGCCTTAAATTGTGCTTCAGAAGAGTGCCTCTTCGCAGGCCTGAGTCGGAAGGCAGCAGTGAGGCGAAGAGACCAGCGGCGAGTCCACCGAGTGCCCACGCTCCTGTGCCTCGCCTCGCAGACTATGTGTGGGGCGCGAGGCTGCCTCTGCCTTACGCTATACCTTGGTTAAAGCCTACTTTGTGGACACCTGGTGAGTAGCTGAAAAGGATTATAAGACACTTGTTAAGTTAGGAATTTGTATAAGATAACTAGCTTCTGCCAGCACTTTTATTCGCGTCCCGACGGACCTAGGTTGCGCACTAGGATACAAATTGGTTCACAAAAAATGGACTAGCTGAAAGATTTTTTGTAATCAGATCAGAGACAGAGTAAAGGAAAGTAAACAATTATATGCTAGACATAATATAACAATACCGGAACATTCTTCCTCTCAGGTGCATTAACAGCGCTAAGCAGCGTGAACTCAATAGAGGAGCCCCGGGCCTTCCGACCAGTGAGGGGGCACAGACTGGAGTCTCCCCAGCTGTCTCCTGTCATGTCACCACAGAGGTCACCTAACAGGTAACAATTAGATAATAATATTGGCTTAAAATCTAGAATAGACAAAAACCTATTTGAAAACGTAAATAAAAAAGTACGAATGTTGATTGTGATAAATAATTTGATGAATATTTACCTAGTTACATAAAAATTCCAACGTTAAGAGACCAAATAGATCAAAGGAACACTCTCATTTTATGGTGAGCGTCGTAGCATTGCATAGGTATTGGTGAGAATTGATTAAAAAAAATATGATGATTACTCATCCAGCCTAAATTTCCAGTGATAATCCTAATTACGACTTCAGTACCTACTCAGTCTTCTTTGAGAAGGACCACTTTTATCGCGGTTAAGTCAAAAATAAACACTACAATTTCTTAATAGGTCGCCACTATCATCATCGCCTCGGCGCTCATCACACACTAGATCACCAATACGGTCGCCGCCGCCGCCATCACCAGCTCGTTCACCCAAAAGTGACCGAGACAGTGATGAGAGCGTGGATATTGAGACCACGGAGGAAGACCAGCCGAGGGAAGTGGTGAGTTAATTATTGACTAGTTTGATATTATTTTGAAGTTTTTTTCTGATTGATTAACCCCAAAAATACTTAATAAGAATTTCACCATAAACTATAGTCCCGGCAGACTGTACCTACATTTGACGAGTTAAAAAAAAACGTCGGAAATACCTATTAAATCAAACTAAAACCTCTACAGCTTTGAACGGCTTGGTAATTAATTACCTTTTTATTTATAAATTCATGAATACAAAACTAACTGGGTACGTACCTACCACGGAAGTTTGTACCTATGACAACTTTCTAAGAAAAGACTTTTCAGTACCCGCGAATAACTCTGTAAAAATAAGTCCAATCCTTTTATAACTCACGTAAACGTTTCTCAAAGATGCAATTTAATAGTATTGAGTGAATCGTATTATCCACTCGAGTTGGATTTTTCTGAGCTCGAGCGAACGCGAGTTGGATCCAATTTAAAAAGTTGGAAAAGGAAAATTTTTCCAATCACCTTGCCCGTTACTCGGTAATCGTTGCGATTAGTTTTTTGTGCAACTATTTAGACTTCCAGGATTTAGATTCTGTAGAGGTCGGATTTGTAAAAAGGAAATAAAACAGTCTTATCGGAGTAAGTTATTTGTAGGTGGTTCATTGTTATTCATATTATCACATTTACATAATCAAATCATATCAAGTATGTAAGTCTATATGTAAGTGAATGTATGTCTAGATGTTCAGGTTAGCGGTACTGTATATTAAGTTACATATATGAATGACCCATAACTTGGCATGGTAAGTTTTATTTTTTTGATTAATACTCGCATTACCGTTTCATTTAACGTTAAAATAAATCCTTAATTCGATCAACTTTCAATAGTAAACTAATCTGCTCACAAATAAATAAACTTTAAAACAAAGAAAACTTTAGTAATTAATGCATTGATTAATTTGTTCTTCAAAGATTAGCCATTTAATTTCAAGCGTTGTCCGTCATTCTCCCAGAGGAATACACTTGCCACCATTTTAACAAAATGGCTGCCCATTCGAGGCTTTTGCACGTCGTAAACTCTGTAATTACTGGCGGGACGAATTCAAATGAACTTCATTTCGGTTTTAAATAAGAGAAAATGTTTAATTTAGTAGCAATCGGCTCCGTGGACCAATTAATTGGGGATTTTCGTTTTAGTGTGCGTTCGGTTCGAGATTTCGATGTTTTTTTTCTGTTGAACATTGAATAAGGTCGGTTGTTTTGTCTATGGGTTTACGGACTGTAATTTGTGTTAAGGCTTTTTCTATTTACTTATTACAGATAAAAAGTTACTGTTTAGTTTACTTAATTGAATGTAATTTAGGCGTAAGTTTTAAAAACGGCAAATAATTATCAATACTGAGTTGATGCGGGATGTGTAACTACCATATATATCATTTAATTAAGAAAGTTTAAGTAATGAAAAATTTACATGACTAGACACACACAACAACAGTAGAACAATAAAGTAGGTATAAGGATATTATCCACACTAAAATCTCAAACATAGCCTTGAATCACCAACATAAAAGTAGATCAAATCCAATACTTACTTATAACATCAATAACACAATTTGAAGTAAATTCTGTAAGCTGTGATCGTAAATAAGTTATTTACAAGTGTTGAATGGGTATTACGTTGTAAATAAAAGAGCTGTTGCCTCTAATGATTGACGTAAACGCTAGTAATTAACGCGCCTCGAGAACCCTACGATTAATCCCTTCAAAGGACATGTTAGGGTTGCCAAATAAATTAATTGTGTTCGATAGAATGTTATTCTATTGTGCAGTAATTAATTTTCAAGGAATCGTAGTATTGAAGAAGTTGCTGTATTCATTGTGAACTATTTTAAAAAGTTTTTAATGGGTTTTAAATTTTATTTATGTGTGAAGGAACTCTTCTTAAAATTAGGTACTCGATGTTGCGTTATATTGAAGTCGTCATTTGGTAATTGACATAATAGGCAGATACCTACACTAACCAATCATAACAGATGCACATCAAATAATCTTCATTTCCTCTAAAAGCTTAATGAGGATCGCATTACTAATCGCTTTCATCAGCCTGATGGCCAAAGAACCCCGAAGGCATCACAATTCGAGCACCGCATTATAGGTCCAGAACCCCGAAGGCATATCAATTCGAGCACCGCATTGTAGGTCCAGAACCCCGAAGGCATATCAATTCGCCTACCGCATTATAGGTCCAACAGCACGATTAATATAGATTGCTAAATCAGAACTGGGATTAAAATGTAATCGGATCCAACCGGACTAGTCTAGATAGATCGGCTTAGTGTTCACGCCGCGAGCTACGCTTATCGGATCCATCAATTGTTCGGACGTACCGATCTTTGTTCATAATGGATGCATGTTGGATTAAGCGTCCTATCGACAGGTGTAATGGAATTGAAAATGGAATTTTGAGTAAGTGACTTGAATTTAGTTATCGGTTGAATAAATCGTTTTTATGAGAGTAATGAAATAACTACATTTAATTGGTGTGTTTATTTCAGTTACTCATTTTTCTGTAATCTATTTGATAGTAACTGTTAGTTAACGTGACACTATACCTTGGGATTGGTCTTGTGGATTTGAAGGCGATTCAAAGGACAAAAATATACTTAATTCTTATTTCGAAAGTAGGTAAGATATTTTTGATAGTTTTTATTTATTTTTCATGAGTGTAACTTACTAACCAATATTAAAATAAATGTGATTAAAAGTGACTATAATATTAGTGGCAGCCCTCAGCACGCGTGCTGTTCAAATTAGGGCGCGTTCACAAACACTCCACACTCTATCATAAGCTCTAATACTTTCAGCCTGTCGACAAGTTATTGAATTAAAACGACACATCCCTCTTTTGTGTTTAATTCATTATTACTGGACATTTGAGATGGTAGTGTCATTTTGCACTGTACAAACGTCCATGCCCAACAAACAAAAACGTCATATAAGTCTTAACTTATACGACATAAAGTTGGATAGCAGTCTTATAATGATAGTGAGATGACTACTAGGTCCTGTAGACGTCTTTAATTTAACTTATTAGTAGTGCGACGAATATGTCATAATAAGCTGGTCTTAGCAACGTTGATAAGACCAAACTAAACGACGTTATATTACAGTCTTAGCTAAAACGTTTTTACGACAACGCAATAGTCATACTAACGTTATAGTATATTAAACGTTTTGAACTGACCAAATTAGGTCTTTGAAAACCTTTATATGACATCTATGTAATGTAGCAGTTGTATAAACGTTTTCACAGTGACGTTTATATAACGATCACTATCCTGTTTTACAGCGGTCAATTGGAGACTCTTAAATGACTTGGTTGTTTATTTAAAACTCAAATATAACATATATATTACATGATGTCCGTTTAATGTCATGCCCTGACTTTAATCAAACTTGTAGTCGCATTTAAGTCAGTTTTTGACTTTAAAACGGCTAGGCCGCTCTATTTACGGAATATTTGATTAAGTTTACTACGAAAAATGGAAGCAAAAAAATGTGGAGTAGACTTAAACGTAGTGGAACTTTCAAAAGGAAAGTAAATCGAGATTTCCTTAATGGATCCTTGTATAACTAGCTGTCATGGCGTATTGCATGGTCTTGAAATAACCTTAATACGACTTTATGTCTTTAAAACGTCGTAAAGAGATAATTGTGTGACAAAAGCAACAATGTCCTACATTTTTAGAAATAAAAATATTTTTATTAATAAAAATATAATCATGAAAACACAAAATTGCGAGGGGGCATGAAAATCTGAAATAAATACATATAGGTATAGTATCATAAAACTTTAATACCAAGTCGAACTAAACGCCATGAGAGACAGATACATTTATTAGCGAGATATATAAATATAAGTTAAATAACACTCATCACCTTTTATTTCCTTGTATTTTTTATTACAAAACCACAAACACCGCGTCACTATCAAGAAAAATGAATAAGTTTTACAGGTGTTGTTCCTTGACTCAAATAAAACGTTTTAATCATTCAAAAACGCCCTTATGACGACAATACAACAAACTAGCCGTTGTAAAGTTATGATGCGACTTCTGCGCAACGAAAGTGGTAATTCCATAACGTTCATACGACTTTTGAATGACTTAACGAAGTCAGCTTGTGACTTTTGTATGTCCGTTATACGACAATGTTGGTCATATAACTGGGGCCATTTTCGCGTTTAGTAAACGTTATTATAACGTAAGTGCGACTTAGGTATTACGATCGATGGAATTAAGATAACGTTTATTAAACTTTTAAACGACGTTAAATTGTTAGTTGGGTGTTTAATGTCAACAAAATTCAATTGCATTGTTAGATAAATTAATAATTAATGTATTAGGTATAAAATATCATTATAAAATGTTAGGAAAAATTTGTATCGTTAATTCCGCGAGACAATAACTGGATGTTGTTATACTTTCAGTAATTCATTTTATGTCGTGGATTTTCGTAAAGTAACGCCTGATTAAATAAATAATTTATTTAAAGTTAGCATCAGATCTTTTGCTTCATTTAATAGGAGTAAATCTACACAACTAAAGTCTCAACAAAGATAGAGGCCGTCAAAAGTCCCTTTCATACAAAACTTTTCCTCCGAACATAGGTAACCACCAAAATACGAAGTAACCAACCACCAAAAGCGCTCAAAAAGACGAATGGACGTAATCCTCGGGGCGAACATTACAGAAGAAAAAAAAGAACAAAAAAAAAACAGTTTTCGTACGAACACATAAATACTTTTGTACGGTTAGTGCGAGTTCGGTAACCGGATCACGTCCCTAATAGATACTTCAGGCGGATTGCGCGAAACGATTCAATTGTAGTACTTGATGTTCGTATAAATCACTCGATGTACGTTCCCACTTTGTTTTAGGCACGTAGAGATTATATTCCGGTTCCGTGATGCGTTTCAAGTATACGTGGGATTTGTTGCGAATGAATTTTATGGTTTTGTTTGGTGCTTTTGTAAGGGGGAGGTTTCTTTGTGTTCGGAGGTGTATTTTCACGTGCTTGTTAATAAAAACGATGGCTTTTTATCTATTGGTTTCGAGTTTACTGAATAGTACAATTACAAAATATTCTATTTCAATAGAGCGCTACAGACTGAACATTTCTTCAGATTTCAATCCATAACTTAATGTAATTTATAATTCATAATTTCATATTCCAAAGCAACCAATCACAAAGATAGCTGCAGGCACTGCTTTACCTCGTAATTGAATGAGACTAAACAATTGATTATACGCAATGCAACAGTGTCGCCCCCCGGGACTGGCCGTGTCCCGCGTCCCGCGTCCCGGGCTCCCCCGGGGCAGTGACGTATCCCAGTTAATTACACGCTTCACACGCTGACGTCACGACAATGACGTCGTTCTGTATTAATCGTGTTTGAACTTAGAGCCGATGTTGGTTGGAATTTGGGATCTAATCTAATCAAAAATTAACTTTTCAATTTCGTTTTGGGTATATTGTATTTTTTTTTATGAATGCTAATAAAATTAGATCAGATATAGTACCTATTGCGCATTTAAGTACATCTTTAAGACTCTCAATTAAGCTTTGGTCTAATATTAGCAAACTTTAAATATGCTGGTAAATAAAGAATCATCCTCTCAGCCACCGGAAGTCCACTGCTAAACATAGGCCTCCTCCATTGATTTGGAAATGGACTGATTTGAATCGGCCTGCGTTGATATTTTTTTTCGATTATGTAAGTTGAGTGTAGCTAGTATTTTTCTCACAAAAAGTTAGACATTACATAAGACCGTTTATCTTTTCACGAGAGCTGAATCTAGGCTATGACCTTAATGTCATTCTGCCTATGCAATACAGATGCTTGAGTGTTAGTTTTTCCAGCGTTTTCCAGATGTCACATTGTGTTTGCTTTGTAGTGACCTGCTCCTGAACTCTATGAATTAAAAAATAGGTTTTTGTATCATGTATGACTTTACCTAGCGGGAAACATGTATCAAATAGTTGAGAAAAAAGCTGTAGCTAATTACCAGAATGTATATTAGCAGCGGTCATTCAGTTAATTAGCATCCATTAATTGTTTGAAATTCATCATTGAAATATCCGTAACTGTGACGTTAGTTGCCACTTGTAAAAGTTTCAGCGAATGATGCATTGAAAACATTTTTTAAAACATCAAAATGTTTTAAAAAATGTAATATAAAAAATGTAATAAATTTAATGATGCATTGAAAACATTTTTTAAAACATCAAAATGTTTTAAAAAATGTTTTCAATGCATCATTCGCTGAAACTTTTACAAGTGGCAACTAACGTCACAGTTACGGATATTTCAATGATGAATTTCAAACAATTAATGGATGCTAATTAACTGAATGACCGCTGCTAATATACATTAAATAGAAAAGAGCTTGAAGAAAGAAAAAAAGTCCATAAAAAAACAACACAAAAAGAATAACACGTTACAATACAAAATTATTATTATGATAGAAATTCTATACATTACTAGCTTCTGCCAGCGGTTTCACCCGCATCCAGTGGGAACTACTTCCCGTACCGGGATAAAAAGTAGCCTATAGCCTTCCTCGATAAATGGGCTATCTAACACTGAAAGAAATTTTCAAATCGGACCAGTAGTTCCTGAGATTAGCGCGTTCAAACAAACAAACAAACAAACAAACTCTTCAGCTTTATAATATTAGTATAGATTGTAATTTCTGATCTGTGATAAAATACCAGCACGTGTTACCTACGTGTGTGAGTATTTTACAATAATACAATAATATATTATTTCTTGTCGGTAAACAAGTGACACTTAGTACAAATTACTTCCCTTAAACAACAGCACATTTCTTTTATTAAACAAAACCCGTGTAAAGGGACATCAAAAATTCATTGAAATACAAACGGGCGGCTGTAACAATCAAATTATTTCTGTCTATACATTAGTGACAAACTGATCTTTATCGGAATAATATTAAAAGTTCGACAGTCATTTGTTTAATTTTCATGAGAATAGGTACACATTGTTTTGAACAAAACTGAAATCTTTTATCAAGTGTATAATGAACACACAATGATTTTGTTATGTAATTTTGACCTTCATTGAAAAATATTAGATTCTATCTCCCTCAGAACAAAAAAAATAAACTTGATACTTATTGATTAAGAATTTGCGACAAACCGCGCCAGAGCGGTTATAAAATATGAAAGTAACTTCTTTAAACGTTAAAAATCTAATCAAATCAAAATACGTTTATTCTCAGGCTGCATTGGCCCATAGAGGTCCATACATATTATATTATACGAAATTGTTAGTATATAAAAACTTAAATCTATGTTAGTAACACTTTACTATGCACTGTCACTGTGCGGACATACTGACTATACGGACTGTTAAGACTGAGCCAATTAATTCAAAACTTCTAATCACACAGTCTCTGCCATAATTAACGATCACACAATTTTATTAATGCTCATATCGTCAAAAATACAAAAGCAATCTTTCACATCAAAATTAACAGTGCCGTTATTTAAATGTCGTAGTGACATTTCGATATTATTTTTTTTATTTACCTCATTTGGGATTTGGCATTTTGGCCCGCCTGTTTTATTGGTTGCGCTGTGTGCGGAACATTAATTTTGTTGTTCGTTCGTGGGCCGCGAAAATCTATACCCCCGGTCTTTTGTTAGTCGTGACGTCATTATTATTGCGCAAATGGTTTGTTTTTTTGGCACTTAAAAAAAATAGTTAGGTGGTTATTTATTTATTTCATTTAATTACTTGTAAGCCGCTAATTTAAAAAAAATACAATTGTGTCTCGCGTACTTATATGTGCGTTCTGGCATCCAAAGGCTTAGTAGGAATAGGAACACTATGGAAGTCTTATATCTATAGGTATTTTTAAATACTTAGCAAAAGAAAGAAGTCATAGACTATGGTGTTATAGAAACGACATTGTAAATGATATGAGACGTTATTAAACTGATGTTTCACAATCAAAAAATCTAAAAACAAAAGAGCACCATTGCCAAAAATAAAACAATAACAAAAATTAGATTACATCTCTTTGTTTTAATAACAAAGCTTGAATTCGTAAAACAGGTATCTGTTCCAACAAATCTAGGCCAATAATCACCATTATCTAGAACTAAACCTTTTGAAATCGTAAATAACAAACAGAAGGTTTAATTCAGTAAGTATTTAGTGTCACGCGAAACATGAAAGTATGTTAATCGAACTACGATATATTATTTAACGTAATAACGCGAGCTCGAAGCCACGTAACGTTAATAATTATATGGAACTGCCAATGAATAGTTTATTAGGACTGCCATAGAGTTGATAATGTTTAGATTGGACGACAGGATAGTATGCGTTTTGCTGTACATCAGTTTCAACCATTCGATCAAATGTGTATGTAGACATGCTTCGGCCCTGAATTATTATTGCACTCTTAAACGAAACACCTTGAATTTACCTGCACCATCAAAATTAAAGATATTTCTCGTTTTAACTTGCTACGAACGCATTTTTGCGTTTGCTTGCTTGCTACGGCCGGCGTAGCGTTTACCGACAACACATGTGAACTCAAAAAATCTAATTATTGAGAATTATTAGAATTAATTAATATAATTATTATTGACTAATTAGAATTAGTCAATACTTTCAGTATTCAAGTTTTAACAATTTGGTCCTTGTGTACGAATACATCAAAATGCCACCTCTAAAACATTCCACGGTCTACATTTTGTCGGCAGCGCATTGGCTTTTAAATCAAACAACAATTATTACTGTGAGCTTTGTTCGTAATGTCACTATCTGTCGCTCGCGAACTGGACAGCGGTAGCCAACATGACCGGCGACAAATATCAACAACACAATACTGAAACTACTGATAATTTTATAATAATAATTTTATCTCACAAAAGCGGTTCAGCCTTACTTGTGTGTAAATGTCCATGAACATCGTCTTTGGACCGTTTTAGCCGTTAGCTTAGGAGCGCATAGTATCTTGTAGCCGTCTGGCCGCCTAGCCGAGTCATCAGAGACAATGCATTTTCACGCACAAGTATGGTTCACCCGCTTTCGTGAGACAAAAACCCTAACATTCATAACCAGGGTATGAAATACCCCGGAGCATTTAGCATAGGCTGCTTAGACCATTTAAGATTTTTTTTTTAAATGTTACCCTGTTATAGAATGCTAAACTCGAAGTTACACACTCACTCTTTATTCAGAGAAGCATTTACAGTGCCCAAATCGTTCATTATATTAGTTCTATAGATAGGCAAGCGATATAAAAAATTGAGTATAGACCAACAAAACTTTGACAATGAACTCAAATCGCAGTAATAGCATAACGGTTGTTATTAGTTAAGTGATAGTAACGAAGCGAAGGGGTAGTTTGAAGTGCCGTGCCCCATCAGATACAGGCTTCTCGTGACTCGAAACACACGAACTGTGGAATACCACCGATTATTGTCACTGAACCGTACTTAATTATATTCTTTATGAATATTGTGTATGCGAGATTTTATCTTATCGATAGACTGAGATTGTTTAATGCGAAAGGTTGGATTTTTGCAAAAGTACAAACCTGACAATGTCCTACCTGACAATACCTCATGGGTACAAAAAGAATGAAGAGGAAACAGTTGCAAAGAATTAGGTACGCAATATTAGCAACAAGATTCAAATGAAAGGGATTCACTAATGGTCACTATTTAACAAATCTTCCTCAAACTTGTACATACTTCTTGCACACAAACTACCTAACAAATTGATGAATCCCACCATTCACCAGATGCCATTTCATCTGATGCCTTGTGACTCCACTTTAAACGGCATAATTTCCACAGGCCTGCACTTGGCCATGCAGCAGTGTGCCAACTCCTCGGCCTGATGAGAACTGTTGGAGCGGGCTGGTGCCTAAGGTGGAGAGGGATGAGGAGCCTCGCGTGGAGCCCTGGAGGCTGCCAGACCTACGGCCCTCGTTGCATTATATGCATGATCGTGGTAAGTGTAACTTATCGAAAGCCGACTATTTATTCGCTGTCTATGTCCCTTGGTTTCCCTAACACCGTAAAGAATCTTCTCACTAATGAGTGTTAGGAGGGAGTAAGAGCAGAGCAATGGACGGCCATGTTTAGAGATTCTCTGAGAGATCAAATCAGAAGTGAGAAGATCTGCAGAAGAACCAAACAACGACTGAAGCACAGATTACTAAAGGGATATATAGGCAATGGGCACGCACATTAATTATTTGAGCTAGGTATAGGTCAGCAAATACTAAAATATTCAGAAACCTAAGTATGTGATCTATTAGGTATCTAAAAGTAGTTTCAGCAATGAACTTAGGTACGTAACATCGTAAACAACATAACAAGCAACAAATTAAACAACATTATCCAGCAATTCAGCGTAACACTAATAATTAAATGGCGCGTCCATATTTACTGGTGTTCACTCTAATTGGCAGTACACGCGCCGCAATTATATAGGGATTACTCGGTACCTGGAGACGCGGATCGATATTCTCGTTCATTTAACTTATTTGTGAAGTCTGGGAATGGGTCATTTGCAGTCTGTGGTGCAGTATCTTGTGTGTGTATGTACGTTTTATTAGCTTTGTTGGTGGTCGTTGTTTCTTCTTATATCAGAATTTTGGTAGGACTATTTTACTTAGGATACGTTCGGATAGTGTTAGGCATCATAAAGGACACTTAAAAACACTAGATAGACTGATTCGTGTCTTTAAATCAAACTTCGCTAAGTTACTAACAACAACTGAAACGAATACCCAGTTCTAACTGAATATTCGGTGGTTGAATGGCTGTGGGGATGTTGGATTTACGATCAATTAGTAATATGATAAAAAGTGTAATACTTTACTGTAACAACTAGCTTTCAATAGCGGTTTCATCCGCCTCCCGTGGAACTACATCGCGCACCTGGATAAAAGGAAGCCTTACTGCCTTCCGCAACAAATGTAACAGTGAAAGAATGTTTCTTATTACAGTAGCTTCTCAGATAAGCGCGTCTGAGCAAGCAAACTACTTTTGTGATTGTATGTTATATTATAAGTATAGAGGTATATAGATTTTCACATTCCTTAACATTTATATGAGTAAGTTTAATAAACTAATGTGATGTTCTATTTTCCAGATAGAGACTGCGTAGCCTGCGTGGCGCCTTTACCTTTGCTGCCTCCCCCTGCACCAACGCCGCATTAGCCCAATACATAACATTATACATATCTGTAGGAATTCTAATCACTAGCTGTAAGGGTCAATACACTGAGCTGTGTCTCAATCTCAATTATGCCAAAAGACTAGTCGCATTACGGGTTTCTTTTTAAACACTTTCATGAATTTTACTATTGATCTTATCAAAATAGCCCTGAAAGTACGTAAAATTGTATGTAAAATGTTGGTTTAACATATTTAGTACCGAATATGCATGGAAAATAATATTTACGTATAATTTACGCTCGTAGGTAAAAGATTGACGCACTGACAGATAGAGGGCGCTTTAATTCTTTGTTTGATTGAATGCTTTTCCCGCTAACTGGAAATCTTAGTGTTGCTACTTCCTAAAAATGAAAAGATACTAATACTTCAAACATACCTAAGTTATTTTCTAGTCATGAACATGATATCAATAATAATTTAATGTACCTATGAATATAGACTCTAGTCGCGTGTAATTAGTTTCAATAATATTTAAGAATATCATAATTATTTAGAAGTGTAACATAAAAAGCAATTGTAATGAATTTAATTCATTGTTAAATAGATACGACCTAGTGTACTAAGCATTGTAATCTAGTCAACGACTCTAGTTCTATTAGAAAATATGTACCTATGTAAAAATATTTAGAACACACTTTAATGCGAAATGATTTTAATGTAAATAGCTAAATTATGTAAGGTTTAAATAATATTTGTAGTTAAACTTTAAATGTTAAGTTCTATACGCTATCTCAATAAATTCTATATTCTTAAACGCTTTATGAATCAACTGTTTAGCTCGAAATCAGGGTTATTAAAATACATTCTTTCTTAAGAATTCCTTTCGATTACATATCGCTATTATTAACGAATAACTAACTGTAATTTCTGTATCAAACTGTAGTGGTAATATCTAGGTACCTACTTATTAAAATATTAGCTGCACAAAAAATAAATTATTCAAAAAGAGCAAATGTTTTTATACAATAGTAGTTTATGTAGGTACTATCCTTATTCATTTCCTTTCCTTTCGCATTCCCTTGTCATTGAAGATAGATAATTATAATTGAACGGATAAAATGCATAAAAGTACTTCCATCCAAAGAGGATTTAAGATGGTGCAGATAAAAAAAATATCCTAACGTTTGCCCTTATTAAACCACAGAAAAATGGAAAGAAAGTATTGTTCTAGTAGTGAAACGATAGCAGAAGTAAAACCCCAGTTCATTCCTAGTAAAAATTACCAGTTCTACAACTAACGCCATCTATTGCCTTGTAGCGACAAATCAGCGACCCATTTTGTTTTTAACTTTTCAGAAAGCAGTGTAAATAATATTTTTTACACTAAAGAAACAATATTACCAATACTTATAGAATAAAATGTTGTTGTTTTAATTTAATATGTATTCCGAGCGTACGGTTTTTATTTTTTTCGAGCATAGACAATTTAGTCATTTTTTAAACTTGCAACATTTTATCGTCATTGTCAACGTCAAAGCTAAAGTTGTCAAAAGTTCTTGTCTATTCCTTTTCCTGTTAAATTTTCTCCTGAGAGGTTGGTTTCGTGTTTGTTAAAATCTATTTTAATCGCGAAAACTATTTAGTTTTGAATTAAATCCAGTTATGGTGTATCTAAGAACAGTGTATACTTGTTGTTCATGTGCATATTTCATTAAATATGTGAAAAGCCGGAATGTTATAAAATGATAACCTATGTTCGTAAGCGTTTGAGACAAAAACCGCTCTGTGTTTCAGAAACTAAAAATGGGTCGTTACTCTCGGGAGCCGGATAACCCAGCGAAGTCATGCAAAGCGCGTGGCTCAAACCTCCGTGTTCACTTCAAGGTAAGAGTAAAAACTTATTTGTATACAACAAGTTATTGATTCCACATGGACTGACAGTCTTGTCCATATATTGTATTCGCAATATTGTCACAAAGTGTTAATTACATTAATATTATGTACCAGTGGTGTGATGGTATGTTTTCGTGGTGAAAAACACTGGTGTGATTACTGTTTGTAGGTTAGTTTTACATAGGCGAAGAACAGTGGTTGGACATTCTTAAAAGTGAATCAACATTTGATGGAATTGAGAGCATTCACAAACAAATTAACCTCAAATTTTTGAAAATTGTTTTTAGCAACAATTTTCAATTTAAATCAAATAACACAAGGAAACCAAAACTACACGGATAATCAAACCTTAACTAGCCGTGTTATTGCCGCCCATTGCTCAAATCAGTGATTTGACACCTGAAAATGATTTGGTTATTGTTCTATAGGTAAATGCTGCAACCGACCCTCGCTCGTTGTGTGTCTTTTTTCATTATTCACTAACATGTTTATCACACTTTCCAGAACACATATGAGACAGCCATGGCGATCAGGAAATTGCCCCTGCGCCGAGCTGTACGTTACCTGAAGAATGTGACAGAGAAGAAGGAATGCATTCCGTTCCGCCGCTTCAACGGTGGCGTAGGCCGTTGTGCACAAGCCAAGCAGTTTGGCACCACACAGGGTCGCTGGCCCAAGAAGTCCGCAGAGTTCTTACTCCAGCTGCTGAGAAATGCTGAGTCCAACGCTGACTACAAAGGCTTGGATGTTGACAGGCTTGTCATTGATCACATTCAGGTAAGATGATGTTTTATTTGTTTTTGGCTTGGTTTTGAATCTTGCCAGTAGTGATCAATTTGATTCAGTGTAATAGCAATCATAAGTATTTAGGTTGTGAAATATCTTGTGGTCCTCGTTTTTGCATTTTTCTAAGTTCAGTGTGATTCAAATTATGAAAATAATAATTTAATAATAGGTAATCAATATTGGAGAGGTATTCTTTGTATATTTCTCTTATTTGGTACTAAAATATCTATGTAACTTTTGCTGGTATGACCAAATGTGTTATTTATGTATTTTTTATTATGATGAATGCTTATTCAAGTTTATTATATTATTTCTATAAATATAGGATACTGAATCAAATGAACTACCACACCAGTCAATTAATTAAAGCTTATATGTGGATATAGTGACGGTCAGTTACTGATAAAGATAAACACTTTATGTAACTGCATTTTGTTATGTTAATTTGAAAGTTGGAAAAGTGGTTTACCATGGATATTTGTGAGAGCTAGATTGTAATATCACAGACATTCACATATTTCATTCTAAACTGCCTGTTTCTCATGGTTTCACTTAGGTTATAATCATCGGCAAGGATATTGAGCCCTGACCTTCACCAGAAGTGATTTATTGGTTTATTGCCTTAAGTGTACAGTGTGCAAAGTGATCCCCACTCTTCCGCCGATCCGTGCCGATACCAGGGTACTATACCCATAGATAAAAAATAGCACCTGCCAGTAGCTTCTCCCATGGGGACGACAAAGTAGTCATTCCTTGTTCGTTTGTTAAAATGATACTCAGAGTCAAATCATTATCGTATAGTTCTTGAGATTAGTACTTTTTAGTTTTTAGCCTTAAATATCACCAGACTAACCAATTGGTGTTAGGTTGCCCAGGTAACTGGGTTGAGAAGGTCAGATTGGCAGGCAGCTGGTTTGACTGGAAGCTGACACCAACATACTTGGGAAAAAGCTCAGGAGATGAGCCTTAAATTTTATATTTTTTTTCTAACTCATTGTTTTTAACTTTAACTCTATAACAATAGTGTAGATAGGTGCATAGCATATTGTACACAATAAGGATGCTGGTATTGTATATATGTCTAATTGAAAAAGATATTTGATGTTTGTGATATTTGATATTATAATATTTACTATTGAAAACATACTATATGGACAAGCGAAACACTGATGCGTGTAATAGTAATCGCTTGGACGGTTTAATGTGTTGTAACTACTTGATTGTGTTGTAACAGTTGGCAGACTGTTGCCCTCAATAGAGAAAAATGGAAGAAGATGGAGGAGGCCTATACCCATATGGGATTCATTTTTTAAATAAAAAATTAAATCAAATAATAATTAACATACTATTGTAAAGAAATGGAAATAAAAAGGCTTTAAATAATAATAATAGTATTAAGTAATTCAGGCAAAACAGCATTCAGTGTTTAAAATCTGCGTTAGTAAAGTTCCTAAGTGACTGTTGTTCTTTTTAAGTAATTTATGGATATTGAATGGCATATGTGAAGGAAAATGTCATGAAGATACATTTTGGTATTGTAAAATTCAATGTCTTGAGTGGGTCTCACTGTTGGTCTATGTGTATTTTTTTCGCATAAGTAGAAGCCATTAGGCTCTCATATGAATGGGATAATTGAACAGGCTGATGAATAATATTAATCCTATTTATTCAACACAATTCAATTATATTCCTTTCAATATATTAAGACAATGTTTATTGCCTTTTAGCTTGTCAGTGTTACTTGTTTTCGTAATCGCTGTTTTCAGAAGGCATACAGCAAAATAGGTTAACATAAAGAAAGTTTTTCTGCATAAGAACTTTTTTTTCTCAATCTATGACATTCTCCAATAAGTCCAATATACCTATCTCTGCTTATGGTTGACACATTCTAATCTTGCGTTTCATTATTCTCAGGTGAACCGCGCCCCCTGCCTGCGCAGACGCACATACCGCGCGCACGGTCGCATCAACCCTTACATGTCATCTCCCTGCCACATCGAGGTCTGCCTCAGTGAGCGCGAGGACGCCGTCGCCCGCGCAGCGCCCGCTGACGACGCACCCGCTAAGAAGAAGCTGTCCAAGAAGAAGCTCGCTCGCCAGAAGGAGAAGATGATGAGGGAATAGACATTTAAGGGTTAATAAATGATTTTACAATCAGTTTTTGTTTTAATTTAGCTTAGGCTGTAGCTGTATAGTACATTCGAAACAACTTGAGGAGGCTGCTTCTCGTGAAATACTCTTCGCAATTTATTATTAAGCTACCTTCAGGCTCTGCAAAGTTTGCCACAAGAGTAGCGATAAAGTCTCACTAAGGCGATTCTCACACTACCCCGCATGATGCAGCGTAGCGCGTGGATGCGTGTTCTTCCGTTGCTTGTAAGTATCTCGGTTTGTATGGAAAACACGCACAGTAAATGGATCCACGCGCGTTCATGCGGATCACGCGCATACACGCGGAGAAACATGCACCCCCGCGCGTAGGCGTGACGCAAGGTATGGCACACCGAATCCCGCAGTGCCGCGCGTGATTTTGAATGAGCGTGACGTGTGTGCACGACCACCACAGAGAACGGCGAATAAATGAGAGCCGCCGTGCCTGAATCTACAAAACGCACATACGCGCGTGAGTGCGCAAAAAACCCGCACGATGATGCAGATCTGCTGCACTCCCGCAGGAACATGATGCAGCATGATGCGGGGCAGTGTGAAAACCGCCTAAGGACCGACTTGGGAGGAGTCATAGCGTGCTTACGCTGCAGTGCGCATCACAGGCGCTGAGGTGGAAGTGAGAGATGAGACCATGAATATCTGGTTAATTTTAAGTATGTAAGGAGGGAGCACATGATCCAAGTAAATACGGGCGTACATAATGGACTGCATAAGGTTTATAAGAAAGTTGTTAGGGGGGAGGTCTCGTAAAGCATTATTATGCGGGTGTTCGTGGTACGAGGAACTTTACTCGCTGCGCTTCTACACACCTATATGGTACCAGCCCCATTTCTAGTAATTGACAGATTACGCCTACCGTATGTGCTTGACCTACAAGAAGGCGCCTGACTTACCTTTCATACGGGATCTCTGCCATCTTTCCTTCCTCCTTGGAAAGTACTTAAAAATAACGAAAGAAAGCATACCTAACGTTATAAACAAATTACGGTTGTTGTGGCCTTTTGTAGTGTCTACTACGGTTGATTTGCCAGATGCAATCGTTAACTTGAACTTAAAGACTGACTGACAGACTCGCCAAGGCGTATTAGGCTGCCTGTCCACCGGAGCGGTGCTAGGCTGCTGAGTGGAGAAACAGAAATATTAGCCAATAGGATTGAGGAGAGGATATTTCTCAGTTTCTCCACTCCGCAGTCTAGCTCCGCTCCGGTGGACAGGCAGCCTTAGAGGTGAGTCAAGCCAAGCCAAGTTCAACACTGGTACTTAGATGTATGAATAGAAACTGACCTCGAAAACTTTCTGCAGGTGAAGATAAAGTACGTAGGTAAGTTAAAAATATAATCCCAACATTCTATTAATACTAATGGTACTTATACATTTTTTATACATCATTCAATAACAAAAAATGATATTAATCGTATCGCGTTCTAATAATATACAAACGTTGCACGATTTTCTCTCCTTGAATACAATTTTCTTTTTTCATGATCCTGTTTTTTCATAGCTAGTTTGGTATTCTCACGTTGCAGACTGTTTATTTCGTTGTACACTTCGCAAAGACAGTTTTCTAAGTAGTAGTTAGCCTCAGCCAACTGTTTGGCATGCTTTGAAGCTTCTAATCTTTTCTTTTTTGCTTGTATTATGAGCTGTTTCAGTTCCTCATTCTCTTTTCGCAGAGAGGCAATCCTGAATTCACCAACTGCCCGCATTGGTTATGCTTATATTTTTGCAATTTACTGTTGCAATCCCTTAGTTTACAGGCTTCAATCTTGGCGTCGTGTATCCTGGACCTCAAATATTCATTTTTCTCTTTGAGGTCAATGGCTCTTGACATCTCCTGGTGCTGCTTGTCGGTAGCCTCTAGCAAGAGGCTCTGAAGGATTTGGTTTTCTTCGGTTATTAATTTTATTGCGCTGTGAGGATCCAATGATTTTCTAAGACGCATTTAACTTGGAAATTTTGATTTTGGTAGCCGAAATGATTGACAGCTACATTATACTTGTACCTACTGTTTTTTGTTATTTTTTTTTCGGTTATAGTGCAGATTACAAATCGTAAAATGTCCCTGAAGAAAACCTTTTTGAATTACCAATTACATAATAGGTACTAGATTACTTGTAATACGACGTTTATCTGGAAGGAGCTGATAGAAGGGCCCAAGAGTAACAAATTAAACCACGGTAATACGTCGAATTACAAGTAACTGTGTATCATCTGGCTTAACAAAAACTACCTACTACGTCTAACAACTGCGAACCTCCTTTGAATTGTTTAAAAATGTGTCAAACTCCTTCAGTTCGCGATAGTCGGTCATCATTGTCTCTGCCCTGTAGCAGCAATTGTGTGCGATTAAACTTGAGTCTTGAACGTGGAGTAACCGCCAGCCGGGCTTACAGTCGCATCAGTTGTTGACAACGCATCACGCATGTCGTACGCGCGCACTGCCCTGTTGTACGCGTGCGCGATCGCCGCGGTTTACGCTGCGCCCGCGCTTCCCGCCAGGTCCGATAATAAAGGTAAATAATTTTTTCACATTATTTACTTAGTCAATGTCAAATATTGAAAAAAAAATGTTGCCTAGAAAGGAAAAAAAATACTGATTAAAAATTGATAAATTTTGTAATAAAAGTAAACAAGCGAGTAGTCGTAGGTAAGTATTTAAGTATGTAATTGATTAAAATACATATTTTGATTTAACTGTACAGTGTACCTATCTATTGTGTATGTATGTATGGGTTACATAAACGTAGAGAACCAATCTCTATAAGATTTTATTAATACTAATAAATAATTATGAGGCCCTAAGCCCGTGAAGGATACCTATAAATGCAATGGTCAATAAAATTACCATTTTTAATTTTTAAGCATCTACAATTTTACACCTTCGAAGGGAACTAAAAGTACCTATTCTATCAAACGATTTTGATGTATTTTGATTATCAAATGATGTTGGTAAGATACTTATCTACCTCTACTATACTACATACATCTACTTACCCTCTGCGTCTAACATCTACATATCTATTCACTATCCAATAGAAGATAATCAATCTTTATTCCAGCTCAGAACTCTAAAACGCATGACAGATTCAAACGCGCAATGCAATTTAGAAACGTTTTATAAATCATAAAACGCACTCCACTAGGTTTAGACCAATCGTAGGTCTATTTAGATCGTTGACACCAAAACAGTATCTAGGTGAACTCTTGCGCATGTCAACGATCTTTGCGGCGCCTTTGATCGCTTGACCCATATCAGTAGTGCACTTACCGACTCACCGGACGTCAGTAAACGCTTGTAAATCGTTCAAGTGTGATGTGATTTTGACCTATTTACGAGTGTTTCTTTTATAAGTGCCTAGGTATTATTAGAAACAATAGAATAATGCATCGTAAGGGAGATGGCTTTATTTTAAAACTAGCATAGCGCAGCAAGCCAGTGTCGTTAATTTAATACGGCTCCTTCATTTAAGATTTTGGAACTATATTCCCATAGTGTCTAAAACTGCTACGCAGGCCCGCCGTAAGCGGGCGTGCAAGGCGTGCACCGCACGCGGGCGGCACGTCCTAGGGGGCGGCAAATCGAGCGACTTATCACGTAATATTTAAAAAATACAATATCTTTTTACCAATGATTGGATTTCAATATTTCCGAACACAGCAATAGCGCTAAGAATATTAATTACACTGCCGGTTTCAGTTTCATCTGTTGAAAGATCATTTTAAAAATATATTTTTTTAAACGATTTAAGATCAACCAGTAGCGTAGCGTGGCAGGGAAGGGGCAAATGCCCTGGGTGGCACGATTTAGAGGGCGGCAAAAGTAAACCATAATTACGTAATAAAAATATGATGAGTAGATTAGCAATAAAATTTCAGAAAAAGCCGCCCACTCGCTTTGTTCGTGTGCTGTCAATTTTGACGGGTTCACCTTTACATCCCCAAAAAAATTCGCGCTCTCTTCGCTCGCGCTTCCTTACATATGCAATGCGTCTTACACACATTGTTATAGATATTTATTTCGTTGGTTTGAGTAACCCATAAATCTGTTCTAAGAACTTTGATCTACATTATGTTGGTTCCTATTAATCACAATTTTTCAATACATAGGGTCGATTTGGGTAATAATTGCACAAGGGCGCTACATAAGCACATTTACATACATTAGCTAGAGACACCTTTGGCTCCAATTACTTTTGCAGACCATAAACTATAAAATTTGCGCGCTCGCTTCGCTCGCGCTTATTTATGGCTACTTCTCTCTTGCACCACACCAGGCGCACTACACAGAAGAGTTAGGTTTTTGTAATGATTATGTGGCTCAGTTTTACACTTCAGTAAACAAATATAATTATTGTACCTAATTAAAATACATATTTTATAATCTTAACGAATTTTTCTTTTTTTGACAAAACCCAGTATAATATTATGTAGTCTTAGGGCGGCATAATCAGTTTTGCACGCCGGCGAACTAACAGCTAGCGGCGGGCCTGCTGCTACGTTGGTATACCTGCTTCATAAATAATTAAGAACGCGGAGCATGTAGCCCAAAGATGAAGATAGATAATATTCCGAAGATGAAGGGTGTTTTATAATGGAACAAAAAGCACGCACTTATTTAGTAAAATTAAAGCCTAACAACGTGAACGTCATACAAGCTATGTCTATGGTTGGCCCCTTTTGGAAAGTAGATGCTACCCCGTGCGGTCCACTAAGCTTTAGTTTTACAAGATTCGATATAGAAGTTACCCTCCAAAAAGATAAGTGCCTCTGTAGGTTCAACAACACTAGTCCATTTAGGAACTTTCCAGAAGTTACCACAGGGCAGAAGATGATATGAACTTATACCGTTACAATATCGTATTTGTAAACAGGTCACTGTCATGACACAGTGCGCGAAATTCGTTCAGGCGAGGCCCACTTATGATCTGCCATTTCCTAAATGTCCATCGCAAATTGTGCGCAGGTTACCAACAGTTGGTCATAAAATTTCGCGAGCTATTTTCGGTTAGATTTTGGGGTTAAACATGATGTTGTTCTCCTGTAAGGATAGGAAATGATATCATTTGTTTTTGAGGATAATGTGTCATTGTAAATAGGTTATGAGCCGGTCACCTCTTAGTGGAAGATCCGACCTTACATCGACCTTCACCGACTTGATAATAGAATAAAATATACTTTATGACAAATTTCATATATTAGAAAATATATTAAAAATAGGTTGTCTAAAAAAATCCTGGACAGACTATTTTTAAATAATTTTTTAAAAATAATTTTTAACTTAATTTTGTGACGTTAAGATAATAAGAAAATTTTTATTCTCACTTAAAGTATAAAGCTTATAGAATGTGCAGCCATTGGGTTGTCTATTATTTACCTGGACAAACTGCTCGGTTGTCAGGTATAAACAGGTATGTTCATAGTAGTTACCTTCACTTGAAATGATAATAGAAAAAAAATTATACCAATAGAAGCGCTGTTTTATTATGAACACGTTGATATAGGGTTTTCTGTGAAAAATTTGGGCCCAATAGGGATTTGCGATTTTTAAAGCTGTTAATTTTCACGTGAGTGGAAATGTGTGACAAAGAGGTCCGAGTTTAGCATAGCGTGTAATAAAAAGATTATTCGTTAGACAGAAATGGATATGCAAAGAACATTGAGATTGTGCAATTTCTAATTATATTGGATAATAATAATGACCAGGATTTTAACCGGGATTTCGAAATAACATTTTATAATTTATAGCGTGAAGTTTTTTGTGAAGATATTACAGAAAAAATATTGATCCTATAAAAAAAAAATTAAACAAAAGTTGTAGGAAGTTTAATTGTCTACAGTTTATGTTTCTTATGATTATTTCCTAGAATCAATAGGAAAGCCGTAATTTTATAATAAAGATTTCTATAGTTCCGAAAATTCGGATCAATCATTTGGAATATTAATTTTGAAATGACGATGTAAATATTGGCCAAAAAAAATCATACGAGACAATTTTTGTAGGGAATTAAATTTCCTACAGCTTGAGTTTAAAATTTTGTTTGCATACAACTTATATTTTCCGGGAAATTGAAAAAAAATACAAACTGAAGCGAAAATTCTAACCTCAAAAATTTATAAAATTTTATACTATGTACTTACTGAATACTCTGTACGAAAAATTCCAAATTCTTCATTGTATTTACTGCCTACAACAGTTACTTTTTTGTGGTAGCCAACATTATCAAGTATTGCCTTTGTTAGTTCGACTTCATGATATTTAAATTTCTTTTTTTTACGGAAAGCTAACTTTCGCAAGCAATTTTGTAAAGTTTCTTCAGTAAAATCACTTAAAGAATCGTCCGAGCCGCACAAAAAACACTTTTTAGGCATTTTTTTCACAATATACAGGATACAAAAATACACTTTAAAAATCGCAAACCCCTATTGGGCCCAAATTTTTCACAGACAACCCTATATCAACGTGTTCGTAATAAAACAGCGCTTCTATTGGTATAATTTTTTTTCTATTATCATTTCAAGTGAAGGTAACTACTATGAACATACCTGTTTATACCTGACAACCGAGCAGTTTGTCCAGGTAAATAATAGACAACCCAATGGCTGCACATTCTATAAGCTTTATACTTTAAGTGAGAATAAAAATTTTCTTATTATCTTAACGTCACAAAATTTAGTTAAAAATTATTTAAAAGTAGTCTGTCCAGGATTTTTTTAGACAACCTATTTTTAATATATTTTCTAATATATGAAATTTGTCATAAAGTATATTTTATTCTATCATCAAGTCGGTGAAGGTCGATGTAAGGTCGGATCTTAGACCATCTGGAATTGGACAGTTTGCTAGAATTTGACTTGAGTTAATTGAACCTGCATCTTTACATCCACATATTTGGAAGTTAAACAAAAACTTTGTCTTATCCAAAATTATGAGGACGATAGATTTTGCCAACACGTTTGTCTTGTATCAGATTTTTGCCATTACTGAAAATGTTATAGACTAAATTTCAGGGCTTTTATGGAACCGTATCTAGAGCACCAATAATTGTAATAAGTATGTATAGTCAAAACACCAATAGTCAATCTGAAGAATATTTCAGAAATGTTTAAAGTTCAAAGCAAATTCTTGACCTAAAACAGAATCAAACGCGAAGGGACAAGAGGGGCATTCTCTGCGTCATACTAAAAGTATGCAAATTGATTCAGCTGTTTGCAGCTGCAGTCAAGTGAGGAAATATTTTATGGCTCGTAAATAACTAAAGTACCCCACACCCACCAGTAATCAAGTTCCTACTATGTCTCGTGAACAGTCACGTTTGCAGCCATCTGCTCGGGGCTATGCTGTTTACAGGCTACACTTTTCATAGTCCCTATATCTTCCTCTTTCATTTCATATTAACATTCAAAGACCCTGTGATTTATTGTATTCTTTTGACAAGTAATTGGAACATCTCATGTAACCATTGAAATTCCATTCATTATGTCTGGAAGAAGAGAAGAATTTGAATTCTAAACTGAGCAGCCATCGGTACATTACGAGTATGCCCTCATTTCTTAACTTCTATGATTTTGATTTGTGGATTCGTTGGGTCATCAACAACTCCATCAACTGCATGTTCCTATATTTATATATATATAACTTCCATCTAGAGGATAAAGATCGCAATGTTTTAATAAAGACCGTCTCAGTCAGTCCTGTCACGTTTCTAGCCATCTGCGTCGCTCACGTAGGTTTACGAGTCATCTCGTTGATAAGTGCTAAGATTCCTTTGTTTCAATGGAATCATTGAGGCTTATGATTTAATACGAGTTTAATCGTTGTTTGTATTTTCTTCTACTCAATTAGTCCTTCTTTTCTCAAAAACTTAAGGTTTGTTTAGTACGCGTTCACGGAATTCTAAACTTACAAGAGTTACGATAAAAAGTCGAAAGTAGTAAATGTATTGTCAAATTGTCTTCTTATGTAGTAACTAGTAACTATCGTATTTCTAAACAGGTTGTTAGCTCCTGGTTGTAGTCACGAGAGAACATGACGAGCACTTTCATTTGTTATTGGGCTATGGATGGTATCGTCTACATACTTATAATTTTGTTACCTAAGGTTTTGAGGACGATACATGACCCTTCCGAGCCTGCTGATTTTTGTCTAGGTACCCGTTATTTGCAGGACATTTAAGATTCCTGTTCTGGTTAAAATAGGTTTAATGTGTTTCTGTATCCTTCTATGTAAAAAGCTTGAAATCTCCGCCAAACATGGACTCTTTAATTCCATTGAGTTGTTTTGCATACCGAAAGTTTGACAATCATTTCATTACCTTCTGACGCTGACCGTTCACCTTCCAGAAGCGACTTCCACCTCACGGTCAGCAAAACAAACAATTCGATTATCACACAGCATCAATTATGTCCAATATCCATAAATCTGTGGCGTAGACCTGTCCATTTTTATGCACACCGTCTTAAGTGATAAATGGTGGTTTCTAACGCACACGACCGGGAAGTAGTCGGCGATAGACCAATTGTCAACATTGGCTGATGTAGTAGCGTTTAATGGAATTTGTAGCTTTGTACCGAATAGAACGTCCTTGGACATAATCAGTTTCTTGTTGTTCTAGAAACGTTTGGGGTCACTTCTCTTACCATACCTACAGATTGGAATGTGATAAAACTGAAAGATTGTCTCCGTAGATGCCGAGATTAGAGCGTGCAAAGAAACTAACTCTATCGCATGTTATATTAGTAAGATATCTGATAAGTCAAAAATTGGTATAAGTGGTTAAGTGTTCCCTAGAATTCATTATCCATACATAGACCAAAGTAAATGTCTAGTCGCCAATAATCTTTTGATTTTTCTTACTAACACCAACTTTGAGGAAGTCAGTGGCACAACTATCGAGGCGGGCGCGACAGTTGCAAACATTCTTCCTGATGTTTGTGATAGGGTCCTATTATAATGTATAGGAAGTTCCCAGGACCATTTATAACATTATAATATTGTTATCCCCGTGACATTGAGAGCAGTCTTCCTAGTTTCTCACCAGGAACACTTGGTCATGTTATTATTATGTCAGCCCTACCTCTTCCGTGTTCCATTCGTTTTAAACCCGGTAGGGATCATCTTTATTTAGGGAGACGTCGGTTTAATTTATTTAAATAAAGCGGTGGTGCTTTGGTTTCCCTTATAATAAACCTAATTCCTGCAATTTAATTTAAAGCTTACCCATTTGTCGGCTATAAATTGTAGGAGTCTTTTGATCTACTTAATTGTGGCGAAACTATGGTTCATGCTTCTGAGTAGAATATAACGTATCGGAGCATACTACCTCTATGTCTATTATTATTGACAGAATATAAGGAGTGTGATTTTATGACTATGCTTGGATGTGATAGAATCATTGAGGATTTTCTGACTAAAAGAAATTAATTAAAACTCTAGTAATAAGAACATCCACGTTAAACTACTAAATATGTTTATAACACGGATTTGTTTCAGGATCGAAGATGGTGCAAGAAGAGACGATAGTGGTGCGAAGGCTGCCGAATGCATACTTCTATCCGTTTAGTTTATGGCCATTACCGAAGTATCAAGTTAGAGGTGAGAGAATTTTCAATCTATGTTTATTTCAGTTGATGTAAGAACATTGTCTTGTATTTAATGTAAGTGTAGTTTACCTGCTATTTCAATTTTATCATAACTACATAAACCTACAAAGCGTTATTTGAAGATAAACATATCTCTCACTCTTTCCGAAGCACATTCATCGTCCCAAATAGTGATATTCCATGAAATAAAATAAAGTTGATAATTTATAACAATCGTCTTATGGGAAGGTATGGTGTTAGGTAACAATATGCAAATGTTCAAATATCTTAATTATTAATACCTACGTACATATTTATTTTCGCAGATCATGAAGATTCCCACGAGTCGTTTCCGTACCGAAGAAGTTATAACATCAAAAGGCAAAACGAAAGATAGTTGATTGTTTGGAAAACCTTTTTTCTAAATACCGATTGTTGATGTATTCAAAGTTTAATTTTATAAACTCTACAGTATAGATTTCGAAAAATCTTCTGTTAAGCGACGTGATTTTTAATATCAAAATCTATGACACAAAGAACTCGAACCATTTTAATTGTCGGTAAAATATAACACATTTTATGTGTCTTCATGTAAATAAGTAGGATAAGTAATTTAAGGTATTATATTGATAGTTATGTTGCAGGTATTTTTAGTTGGATGTAATAAAATATGTTTTAAATAAGATTTTGTTTTATTTATGCCTAGTGATCCATCATTACAACTATCATGACATCATTTGTACCTATTAAAACATCCTTTAAAAACGTTTTATTGTACGAATAGTACCACGGTTTTAAATTGGAAGACAAATCGGAATCTAGCAATTTTTCCAAACTATTGAGAACCCAATTAGATGGCAATTTACTTGCGCATAATGTTCCTATTATGAATAAAGCATTATCGTTACAAAAATATAAATCCACAATATTAAAAAACCAGTAACGCCATCTACACGCCTCAACACGAAACACAATTCGCGAACTCCCGCCTCCTAGAACAATAAAGTCATAAGCACCACTATTGATTACGCCTGCGCTGTACCAAAGCTCATCTTATTGAGCATCTCACGATATTGTAAACATGTTCCATTAAAAATACACAAAATAACACTAATATCTAACAAAATGAAGCTGGGATTCGTGTTTATATTGCTCAGTTATGCCAGAAACTGTTTTGGTAAGTAATTTGAAGTTTTTTCTTGTAGATTTGTGGTAACTATGGGTGGTACAGTTCAATGCAGAATTGTGTTACGGGTTTTAGTGACGGGCATCGTACTTTGTGGTTTTCGTCTATCAATAGTGCTTCTATGTATTTGTATATCGAACTGAGCAATTAACTTACTCAAGAATTTAAAATACTTTTTCAATATACTTATAAAAATAAAGTATATGTTGAGTCTGTTAGTCTAAATATTTAAGGATTTTTTAAGTAAAATTTCACTTAAATATGGCTCTGATTTCATTCAAGCATAATTAATTTACAGAAAATAAAATTTAATTTGTTCTACCATCTTTTTTCAGGAGTAAAACTGCTAGAAGCAAACCCAGATGTCAAACGCCTGTATGACGATCTACTGAGTAACTACAACCGTCTCATAAGACCGGTGACCAATGTGAGTGACATACTGACTGTCAGGCTTGGGCTGAAACTGTCGCAGTTGATGGAAGTCAACCTGAAGAATCAGGTCATGACTACTAATCTTTGGGTGGAACAGGTCAGTTTGGATTGATTTAATATGGATGTATCAGTTTGACTTGTCTTGTAGAGGTATTGAAACGTGTCTACTTCACCCTATTCATGAAAGCAGGATAAAACAGACACGTGGATTCTCTGAAGATGATCATTTAAAAAGGCTTTAGAGTTGTAATGATACTTAGATTGTTCTACTCCAAACTTTCATTAAAAGAGCTTTCAGCTCCCATGGCGTGATTGATGGGCAAAATAAGGATTCACTGACTGAGTGATTGATGCTACCTATCGATCCAGTGACATTTTTTTCGTATTTCGTTTGCTTGAACGCGATAAATAATATAACTTCAAAGTCGCAAATCTATTTTGTTTTGTGCCAAAATCAAACAAATCGGTGTACACGAATAATGTGTCACACTTACGTATTTATTTAGTTGAGACAAACGTTTTCTCTCGGCACTAAAATACTCTTCATCAAAAACATGAAGACCTGAAAGCTTGAAAATATTCTGATGTGTTACAGAAATGGTTCGACTACAAACTACAATGGAACCCAGATGACTATGGCGGCGTTGAGATGTTGTATGTACCATCTGAACATATCTGGCTACCTGACATAGTGCTCTACAATAACTGGGATGGCAATTATGAAGTGAGTATGGTTTTCAATATCATCATCATCATCATCAGCCTATCGCAGTCCACTGCTGGACATTGGCCTCTCCAAGTGCACGCCACTGAGATCTATTTTCGGCTTCTCGCATCCGGCTCCTGCCAGCCGTCTTGCCAGCCGGTTTTCAATATATTACAAATACAAATATTCTTTATTGTGGTACATAGGTAAACAGTGAGTTGTTACATGGTTTTTAAATTGTACACAGCTATGACCCGCCATAATGGCATACAATAATTTTAAGGTAACATTTTACAACATTCGATTAGATTATAGATTAATTCACATAATAATATCAAGACTGCAATTAAAATTATAAGCATAAATTATAAACATAACCATAAATTATAAACTCAACCAAAATTAAATAACATCATCCAAATAATCTTTTAGAGTATAGTAACATTTGTCTATTAACAATTTAAATAATTTCTTTTTATAATTATGTAACTCTAAGTCTCTAATTGTTTTTGGCAATTTATTATAAATGTCGGGTATAAGATAAAAACACTTTTGTGGAGTTCACGTGTCATTTTGTCTTTACGTCTGGTTCTATTACTAAATTTAAAATGGTGAATATTTAATTTAGCGAAGATGGCACATTCGTAGATAAACATACAAGGAAGTGGTAGTATTTTCAATTTCTTAAAATGTGGAACACAGGAGTCAGTTGAATCTATATTAACAATTGATCGGATGCACTGCTATTGCTCTTTAAAAGCCAGGTCTTTGTTGGTTGAATTACCCCAGAAAATAAGCCCATATCTTAAAATGGAAGAAACATAGCCATGACACACACTAAGAACAGCAGATCTATCTGCTATTTTACTCAGTTTGTAGAGGGCATATGACTGCTGATTCAAGCGCTTGCAAACATAGTCTATGTGATTTTTCCAGTTAAGTCTTCTGTCAATATGTAGCCCCAAAAACTTAATTTCATCAATTTCTTCAATATTTGTATCTTTGAATGTTATGTTTAAATTTGCCGACGCTATAAAACTTTATTCATATTCCTTGAGTAACTACCTAATTACCTAGGTATTAACCACATAGTTCATGTCAACACTTCTAATTGTATAACTGTGACGGTCGTGTTCAAAAGAGCTTATTGCAAGTGAGAAAAAGAGTTCAGATTCAGGGTATTTCACGCTCTTAACAAAATTGTATTCAATTTTTGCCTTACCCGATTTTTTAATTTTAAAGCAGTACATTAAATAGAGTAGAACCTATCTAGAACTAGAGTGATCATAACAGCAATTTGTATTTCTAGGTGACGTTAATGACGAAAGCCACTCTAAAGTACACAGGCGAGGTAAACTGGAAGCCGCCAGCGATCTATAAGTCCTCATGCGAGATCAATGTGGAATACTTTCCTTTTGACGAACAGACTTGCTTCATGAAGTTCGGCTCTTGGACTTATAATGGAGCTCAGGTAAATATTCTTTTTGTGGTTCCATATCTAATGGTTAAAACAGAACTCTATTATTAAGACTTCGCTGAATTGCCGCCGGTCTGTCTCCAGACTGCTTCTCAAGAAAAGAATCTCCAGTTCAGAGTATTTTTATTAAAAGAAACATACAGCAGACATCATTTTGGTAAATTGTGTAAAAGATCATTTTGTTAATGAATGAATGTCATGCCAAACCTTAAGCATAGAAGAGATCTGAAAATTCCAAGTCATTGCTATATTATGGCGTACCTAATCGAAATTGTCAATTCAGCAAACATCATTCCAGTTTGGATCATCAGGAAACAAATAGTTTTTGTACGTTATTCCTTGCTGAATTTATATAATAATAAGTACCCTTATATACTTTCAGGTTGATTTAAAGCACATGGATCAGTCCCCCGGAAGCAGCTTGGTTCATGTTGGAATAGATTTGAGCGAATTTTATCTGTCAGTGGAATGGGATATACTGGAAGTACCAGCCACGAGGAACGAAGAATACTATCCATGCTGCCCTGAACCGTTTTCAGGTAAAAAATACCCTTACTTGTGGATAGGTTATAAGTAAGCAAGCAGAGATTCTAGAAACATTATGGACACATTTTTTATTCTCTATATGTGAAATCTGAAATCAGGCATTTTAAATCCATTTACAAAACTTTCAACAATCAAACAGAATACATAAGAAATAGAACATGGGCTTTGGAAGTGATCTAGTATTTCCCAAAAATAATTTTGGATTCCCGAAGATGATTTTTAAGATTGAAAAAGGTTTAAAATGTAATTGTATACCACTCATCACAATCTACTTTTTAGATATAACATTCAAGCTGACGATGCGCCGAAAGACGTTGTTTTACACGGTGAACCTGATCATACCTTGTGTTGGACTAACGTTCCTAACAGTACTGGTGTTCTACCTACCTTCGGATTCCGGTGAAAAGGTAACTACGTCTTCTTTTGTTATCCCTTTGATGTGTGTGGTAGATGTAACGACATTCTATTTTTAATTTTAGAAGTATAGCCTCATATTTTCTTCTTCCTTACTTAATTTAATTTCTACTCTAGTTCTTTCTTTTTTTGGATTCTGTTTGGTTTTGAATTACTAAGTTTTCCTATCTTTCTTGTATGTAGTTTATTTAAACCTTCATTTACTGTGTCCTTACGTTAGGTCATGTTAGGTGGTTTTGACAGAGTATAATATACCTAAGTGAGAATCAGAGTTTTTAATATACCTAAATATTGATACAATGATTATGATTTTTTTGTAAATAGAATGTCGTTACAAGATAGCTTTCTATGTAAATGTGAATGGGATGTTTCAGGGCATGTTCATAATAGCCTTCAGTCCGCAATACCATCCTTCATGCCCCTCATCCATTGGTAATGGTCTTTTTTGAATCATTAGCTAGTCGTGTGAGTGTGCTAGTATCATCTGGATATTGTTTTTTATTAGTTATTGTCTTTCCACACCCTAACAGATTTGAAATGAAACCAATCCCAAAATAAAATCAAAATTCTCTTCTGGTTTCAGTTTTTGAGTTTTGAATTTGAATTCCTTGTCTCTTTGCATTGAGTGAGCCCTGTTTGCAGATCCCACAAATTATTTCCTTGAATTAAGATAATCCTATTGGTTTCTACAAGAATGTTATCTGTCTCTGTGATGTGACCTATAAAACAATGTTTCTATTTTTTTTAATTACCTTATACTTTATCTTCTACTTGATGATTACTTATTTTCTAATGAACACCAAAATAATATCAGAATTCAGTATATCTGAATCTGAAAGATTCGTGTTTTCAAAAATTTTCAATGACGAAATTTCAAAATCAGTTTTAAATTTTACCCAAAATATTCATCTCATTGCATGATCCCAAAATATCACTCATTGGTTGTGCAACACATTACATGATTTTAAACTCTTTTTCTTTATTAAAGTTAGTGGAAAGACAATTCTTAACTATTCAAATGTAATGTGATAGCTATAGAATGGATTTTCGTGCACTGATTTTTATGCAGGTGGAATTAATTTCTGACTAAGGTTCGTTGACAACCCCAAAAGGAGAAATGAAATGGGTAAGCATGCAGCTAAAACTTCACAAGATGGAATAACGGACAAAAGAACTACACAACTATAAGAGGTGAAATTTATTTTTGGGCTCACACTGGTTGTAAAAGATTTAACCGAAGCCTTTGACAAGTTCTCTCATAATGACCAAACAACATACATTTATCATCTGTGTGTGCCTTTTAGATGAACCATCGACAGCATCATCGCCAACTACAGTGGGGTGTCAAGGAACCTTAAGATTACAAGCTAATTCCACATCAAGTGTGCCAAAAACCAAAGAATTGAATGAAATAACTCAAAAGAGACTTCTCTTCCTTAGATATCGCTCTGCATCTCCATCCTGGTGTCCCTCACTGTGTTCTTCCTTGGTCTGGCTGAGATCATTCCGCCAACATCCCTGGCAATCCCCTTGCTTGGGAAATATCTACTATTCACGATGATACTCGTCTCGCTCAGCGTTTGGGTGACTGTTTGCATACTAAACGTGCATTTCAGGTAAATATTCTTTTTTTCTTTTCTCGTAGATATCGTTAAGCATCTCGATTTTGGTGTCGCTGACTGTATTCTTCCTGTTGCTGGCTGAAATAATCCCGCCCACGTCGCTCGCTATACCTTTATTAGGGAAGTATTTGCTGTTCACCATGATTCTGGTGTCTCTGAGTGTTTGGATGACCGTTTGCGTTCTCAACGTTCATTTTAGGTGAGTAAAGAAAGTTAGTTAGCTTCCTTTCTCACAGTTTCCTCTTGATAGATTCCTCTGGCTATACTGTCGCTTCGTAGTTCCTTTTCCATTCAAATTTCTCTTAAATAAAAGGCAAATAATATCAATATAAAACTTAGTGGCAAAGCATAAAATCTTCTACCTAAATAAAGATTCTGGTAATATAATTTAAGCAATAAATGTCCTACAGCTTTGAGAGTTGCTAAACAATTGTGTAGCTTTTGCAACGCGCGTATTCGTTGTTAATTGGGAACCCGTCCCTGAGCTGCAATATTTACTGCCAAAGCTTATGTGTCCAGCAAAATGTATTGCTTGCTAACAGTAGAAATGCACTTAATTCTAGTTGTGAAATCCACAAATAAAAAGCTTAGATTAAAGGCAGGATAAAATATATCCCAGTATTTTTACTTGTTTCCTTTGTAAATATTGCCAAATGAGACATTGGGGCAACACAACGATATTTTCCTTTATTCCTATTGACACATAAGTAGTCCTATTTCCTTGTGGTAGATGTTTGTTTGATTACTGCATCTGCATCGCCACTACAATCTTTTCCTGTATTATATATATGGACAGAGCCTATATTAGGCTATGCAAGTTTGGAATGTGCTAGTACTATTAAGTGGTCACCATTTTAAGATTCAGAGAGCTTGACTCTTTTTACTATCTTTTTGGCTCATTTACCCTAAAGTCAAATAATGTCGAAATCAAGTATTTTATGCAGTATAGCCACCAAAAGTACGATCAGTACCTAAAAGAAATTACTTTAGCAAGTTATTTTTCTTTTATTAAATTGTAATAAAGACTCCCTAAAATGGCGTTTCGATGTTAAATAGCGATCATGATGGCTATTGTTTTTAATAAACATATTTAGACATTAACTATTCCATAACCGAAAAGCATTCGAAAATATGACCATAGACACCGTAAAGTCGGTTCACAAAATAAAGGCGAGCGCATAAATTCGAGTATCCTTTGTAATACCGTCAGTTTGATAGCGGCACAATGGTGTGAAATATGGCATGGCTACACTCCAGCATGGAGAATACTCTTCATTGAATGCAGAGCCAGTATAATGAGAATTTAGGGAATATTGCAGATGTGTTTCGACTAGATAACTCATGGGACTGTTGAATAAAAAGACGATACTTAATTGAAGTTTTAGTGTAGGTATCGATTTTGTCGTGATTTTCGTTAAAGCTACTGTGGTCTTTGATGGAAATGAAGGAACCTCAGTCTCGATCGGTTTAAGTTTAATAAAAACAAGTGAGTGTGAGTAACGGCAGACTAATGAGTGTGTAGATTTTCAAATTAAAGATACAAGCTACAAGGGAGTAAAACAGTGAATGAGTAAGACACCGCCAGTAAATTACGCTTAGATCCTGCGACGGTATTGAAACTAAACCCCCTAAGATATAACTTAGGAAGAGAACGAAATATCATACTTCTATTATTGAAGACCATGCAACTGCAGTGGCGGTCAGGCGGCAGTGTCCTCGATACTTGACCTACATTCAATGATTTATTACAACTTTTGCAGTCCGTTGACAAAACGTAACTGACATAGCCAGCAACACCTAAATAAATAACCACAGACAATTTACCATCTAACAACATAGACAACGAACATCGAATGCAAGTGAAACCACGCTCCGGAACTCGTTACAATAAAAATTAACGGACCCCGCGTATGTAATCGTGTACATACAAATGGTTTGAACAGTTCCAGCCAGTGATGTGCCAAGTTTCGAATCAAATGGTTATTTGAATAGAATGGCTTTCGAAGTCGACAATTCGAAATCAACTGTCACAGTTTGCGTGTATCGTAGAAGCTAGTGTTTCTTGGGGAAACAAATGTGAAGTAAATACTGTTGTAAAAAATAAGTATTGTTAAAAACTTTCACCTAATTTGTGTCCAATTTTCGTAATTTCTCAAAACTCAAAGCTCTTTATTCTGTGAACATAGGTAGGTTACAAGGTGTAAGTATATAAATATTACCCAGTTATTATTATTATTATATTCTTGTATGTCTCTACCAGACCTCGGGACTATAGAGTCCCGGATTTTTTGGAGGCGAACGTGGGGCCGAAGCCAACACGCTGAAGCCCTTTTGAGACAACTTTAATGAAATGGTGACACAAAACCGACAATTATCCCTGTATACACTATAGAAATGTACCCAAGGACAATCCCCGGTTCTGTGCTAAACTATTGCTAACTATGGATGAAAACTATTTGGGCTATTGTGATGGGATGCTAGTGGACTAGGAATGGGGAAACTACGGGAACTATGGCACCTGCCGATAACAATGTAATAAATACACGTAAAAATGGCAGGTGGAGACTCGCCAACTCACTTACTGGGCCCCCGGGAATCAGTCGCTAAATCGCAACAAGGGGGCAACAGGTACATGAGCGGCTGAAGGGTGAGGATACCTCGGCGGACTTTAAACGCAGATCACGCGCTCCCTGTGGGTCCAGCATCACCGGCCCACTCGCCACTTACCACGAGGCACCTACCCTCCGAGCGGGCTGCTAACCCTACTCTAGCGACTCCACTCTGACCGGCCGGTGAAGGCAAGCCAAGGTAGAGGCGGGAGACCTATCCCCCGTCATGCTTCACTCCGGCAGGCCGGAGATGGGGGACAGTATACTCTCCCTGGAGCACTCGGATATATAGCCCCGCGGGGTCGCTACTCCCCGTCATCCGCCTCAGATGCCCTGCGGGGCTTATTATATTAACTATTTTGAATGAGGTTTTTCTATAGATCAATTTAAGCATAATCGCACGTCTACCGCGGCTACTCTACGTTACGGTTACGCTTAATTATCTTGCAATAGCAGTCATTCTCTTGGGATTCAAATAATTTTCCAAATATCTTGTATACGTAGACGATATTTTGAATAACCAATTTCGAATAGTTATTCCAAACAGCACATCCCTACCACGTCATTTCGAATAAATCTTCCGTTTTCATTGTTATTTTGTCATTACAGTAATAGAACATTGTGTGTGTGATAAATGGCGTGCAAGATAGCGCGATAAGCTATTAGAGCTTTGAATAATTTGTGCCGCTGTGTTAAATAAAGCGCTGTTTTATACGATAATTAACGCGGCGATTTGACTTGAATCTTTTAGCGCTTAAAGCGACATACTGGTAATAACATAGCTGTTATGACGTGATTGGTACGGTGGGGAAATAGAAAATTTGTAGGTATGAATTTGAGAAATAGGTAGAATTACAGAAAATTTGACAGTACCTCCACAGATATCTGAAATAGGAATCGCCTTTTCGCATTTTAAGACAGGATTCCAAATCGTGTTTTACTTTTTCTTATGTACAGCTTTGAAGAATATTGGTAAGAAGTAATCGGTATAAGCGTTAACAAAACATTAAGTTGTTCCTTAGACATAGATGATAATTTTAAACCTGGTACCAATAAATGGCTGATGAATATAAGTAGTTATATTAGAATTAGGAACCCGCGAGAAATCCTCAATAGCAAAGTTTTAAACCCTTTAGTCCCCAGTAGCAAACTAGCAATAATGAATAGGTAATTCAACATAAAATAAATAGGAATAAAATCCGTAAAAATAATTACTAGGTACTTAAATAATTAGATTCACTTAAAGGACGTGAAACATTTATTTGTACGCTCAGACATACGCTCTCACAGTCATATTGGCATAAGCTCTCTTCATATACCTATGCCATTGGTAAAAGTTGGCAACTATAGTGACTACGCCATATCTACAACTTATGAACCAATCCCAATAAAGTGACTTCAGAAAGGCAAAAAAGCGTGTTTATAAATGTTTCCCGTCGACAAAAAATAGAGATTATTTCGAAAAATTCTTGTGCCATTCTTCAACTCCCCAATTCCACATTAGGTCCCCATCAACGCACACCATGTCACCATGGATGAAGAAGTTGTTCCTCCAGCTGATGCCTAAACTCCTCATGATGAGGAGGACTAAGTACTCGCTGCCAGATTACGATGATACCTTCGTTTCCAACGGCTACACTAATGAACTTGAGATGAGGTAAGATTTATTTAATGGTGTTTGCGTACTTACTTTATTTTATTGTTATAAAAGTCATAAAGATAAACATAATGTATTTGTAAAATATACATATACCGAACAAAAAGTACATAGTAAGTATGTACTGTCAATTATACTGTTAGGTATACCCTTTATACGAGTATGTATAAATAACGACCAACTGCTGGCGACTCTCATTATTTCTTCTGAAGAATAGGCCTGTATCCTGCAGTGAAACAGTAAAGAAATCCTGACGATGAAGGATAAATAATTGTACATCTGGTAATCTAGAATTAGTGGGGTTTAGTTCCCTGGCTAATAAAATAACGGCATACTATAATGCTTATCAACCAAAGCATCTCTTGATTTTGTACGACGAAGATCTTACCAGGATCTGGTACTAAATGTTTTTGTTTTATTCCTGTAGCCGAGACAGTTTGACTGATGCGTTTGGGGACAAGGACAATGGTGATTATCGCAAATCGCCAGCTCCTGAGGATGACATGCTGTCTGCTGGTGGAGCTCACCAAAGACCTTCAGGTACTTTCATGTCTTTATTAATTTAATTTAACTTTACTAATAATACAAAAAATACTCATTAATTATTTTTCCCTGATTAGTAACCGAGTCTGAGAACATGCTGCCTCGTCATCTGTCTCCTGAGGTAGCTGCGGCGCTGAAGAGTGTGCGGTTCATAGCGCAGCACATCAAGGATGCAGACAAAGATAACGAGGTAAGTGGCTTTAAGATTAAACAATAAATACAAAATGTGAACACAGGTATAAAAAATGTTTGCAAATGTATGATGAAGGATAAACTCCTAATGTCACGGTATACAAATAAATATTTTTTTCCAATGAACTAGACAGTAACCCAATTAATTACGTACTTACCTGTTGGTGTCCAGTAACTGTGATAGTATTTCAATGTTGAGAGGTTTGGAGGAGAATTTGTTATCCCAGTACATTTTTTAATTTTTAGATTTTTTATGTCTACTATTATACAAACGGTATAATTAATTATACAAACGGAACAGGACCATAAACAACTATACTTACAACAAAATAAACCACCGGAAAAAAACCTTACCTACTAGATTTTCAAACCAAATTTAAAACAACAAATACAAGAAAGGTCTTAATTATCATCGGATAATAACAAAGGAGGAACAAAAAAATAACATTTTGCTTGTATATTCAGGAGGACATTTAAATATTCATGTACCTGCGTCCGATCCGTAATGGTCGTCGGACAGGAAGAATAATAACGTCGGAGGTTGGAAAACTGACAGTTACCTACCACGTTGTTGTCATTATTGTATGTCTACGGTTTTTTGATTGTTGTGTCATCGTTATTAAATGCGAGTAAATTAAAAATTCGTCAAAAGAATTAAAATAATTTCTATTAATTAAATAGATCATTCTAAAATTATTCAGCCTCTAAAAAAAAATAGGTACTACTGTATTTTGTCTGCTTTTATCTATTTTACCTTACAGTTTAGTTAAGCTACGAACATTATAAGATGACAACATGGAATGTCCCTTTATTTAACTAAATTCTCTGCATATATCTTATATTGTACAGTCACGGATAAGCTTATCAACCTTTAGTCGATATTGGTATCCATGTCTCAAATCACTCACGAATTCCACCGACATTTTTACAAAATCTCCAAAGAAAATATTACCACCCAGTGTACATTAAATCCTCCATTCGTACACTAGTGCATCAGTGGTGTTATAAAACCAGATTACTCATAAGTTGGCGGTTCATTGCAAGCTCGCGTGCACCGTGCACTGGCATGCACCGTACACTATCATGCACCGTACATAACAGTGCACCAAAAATCGTAAACCTACCGCTAAAATACGGCCAGTATAATAAAAGAATTGAAAAATGTTTGTGCCGTAAGTTTGCACTGTAGTGTTCTGCAAATGGCTGATGTATCGTATGTGGTCGCTAGTTATTAGGTAGCGTGCAGTTTCGAACTGATTCTTTTCTCGTGGTTGTTTGTACTAGCAATATTGGTTTGGTCCATTTCTTCTGATTTTATTGAAGTCGTTTCTGTGTTAGTTCAGTAGGTATAATGTAGGTATGTATTTTTGATCAACGTTTTCCAAGATCAATTTTGCAAAACGGGCGAGGCTCTGGCGTGACTGATGGTGTTATAACCACCATACAGGAAGAATGCCTTGCGGACACGAAGTACTGTGACGTGGATGACAACGTTTTGAATTGTAAATCAAAGAAAATTAACCGGTCCTACATTTTATTTTAAAATAAACTAAATATATATTTACATCACCGAATCTTGGCTAAAAGTTAGTTACTAACAAAACTTGAGCATCTTCACGTTTCCTCCTATGCATGAAATGTGTATTACTTATTCCAACACATAATGGTTACAATCAGACAAAAAATATCGACGCATATTAACGTTCCATTTCATTTGATCTCATTGGTTTCCTTCGCTTTGCTGGTTTCGTGAACGTTTTAAGTCTCAATCGACAGAACGTCTCTGATCGTTAATTCCAATTTAAATATTTAATAGGTGTTGAATGAAGCATTAAAATTTGAAGCATTGAACATCTCTTAAATCGATGTTAGACAATTCTATGTATCTTGTGTTGGTATTCCGCTTAAAGAGACTTTTAAAGGATCTCATGTCTTAAATCAAATATAGTTTAGCGTCGACAGCATAATTGTTTAAGTAGTGTCTTTATGAGATTGTTTTCATTCGATTAATTATGCCTGAAAAGCTTGAACCTCCATTTAAAAACTCAAGAGGCTGACAGCATCCAAAACAAAATACGTACGAGAGAGAAAGAGAGAGGGCAAAAACTATAGATGGCTGTCAGCGACTTAACTCAAAACTACATATTATAGCTCGTTCCATAATTACCAATACCATAGTAACGTCACCATAATTTCAAAGCTCACGCTTCAAAACTTAACAATACCGTTAATATAATACACCAAGCTTACTACTGGGGCTACAAACAAATAGATCACTTATAATAATAATTGCAATTAATTTCGCACCACTATAACACACTTACGGAGCTAATATCGTGGAGCCGAGTGAATGTGAACGAATGGTCCCGAGGGATCGGGAGTGATGAACGAATGAATGTTTCATTACCTGTGCGTCGGGTAGCGTTGACGAAATAAGGAAATAAGGGAGTGAACGAATTAAGAGAACCTGTTCTGGTTAGGGATGAACATAATGTTAGATTAATCGTGGTTTATTTGGGAAATGCTCATTTAATTTAAGTAATAGATTCTATAGAACTGAAAAATAATTAGCTGAGTTTTAAGCCTGTCTAGAACGGTGTAGCGGACCTATGAATAAAAATTTAACCAATGAAAAAAAATATTGGGACAAAAAATAACAATTCTAAAAATATGCAAAAATACAGCTCTTAAAAATAATCAATTTACATAGTGTTGCCAAAATAAAAACCAAAAAAGATTTAAATATCTGCAGCGAGTGCATTTAAAATCGGAACGCGCCGAGAATGACATCAAGTGTGATGACATAACTCCCGCTCATTTCCCCTCGTGACCCGATGATGGCTTTGTAGAAATGCTTGCGTTAAACTAGCAAGGCTGTATTTATAGATTCATTGTGGATATTATTTGGTAGGATCTATATTTTGTCTTCAAAATTGTTTGCAATTGCTGGAAAACATGCCTTTTCCAGAAGCTTCTTCTTAAATCAAGTAGGCATGAGCATTAATCACTAATCACGCTTGCTGAAGACGGATCGGCAATATCAGACTTTAAAGTATAGGTTTCCTTAAAATGTTTTCCTTCTATTTTATTATGGCTTGTGTTTAAACACCACCCAAAAAAGTACCTATTTTACTACCAAAAAAATTCTAAACGGTTACCAAAATGGATAAATGGTCACCAAATAAAATAAAATATTATTAAATAAAACCATTTTTTCGTATTATTGACTACTAAAAAAATTTATGGACGCCTTTAAAATACACTTTAGACCAAATATTATATATTGTCACTACTTAGATGTTACCAATTATGTAATACCATGACTTCTAATTTGGTCATTTTTGTTAGACTAAAAAAGCTAACGATCGCTAGAATATTTCCCAAATACGAATTAATATACTGGGGTTCCCAAACATACGTCGCTTATTTATTGTTATATGAATTTGGGTGTAACTCAGTACGTTTAAAATGTAAGCACGCAACATGGCTTCTGTCACGGCTCCGGCGCTGCGGGGCTCCGGCGGTCCCATGCGAGCTTATCGTCGCAGATGGTTTTCACGTTAAAACTACTTGCGCCTCAGCTCGCAGGCCGCCTCGCCCCTCCGCGCCTACGCGGTTTTGAATTGCATTCTAGGGGTAGGGCAGACAAGATTACGTGGAGTCGGTTTTGCAGCGATTCGTTTTCGTCACTAACTTTGATTTTTGGTATTAATAATAATCTTTGAGTTGGATAGAATTTGGTGACCATTAATCCATTTTGGGAACCAAAAATAATATTTGTGCGAGATTTGCGATTTTTCTGATGTTATTTTATTTTTTTTGGATCATAATATTATATACTTTAGTGCCCTTTTAATAAAGTCAATTTTTTTTGGAGTTCTTTATTTTATTTGGTGCCTCAGCTTAGAGTCTTAAAAATATTTTTGGTGACCGCCTAAATTATACTTACCCTTTTATTATTTGAATAAGTTATTGGTGTCCAATATAAGTTCATTTACAAAGTACATAGAATAGAAAAATTACCTACATCATTACTTGCCTGATCTGAATCGAATCCAGTGTAACCACTGAGCCCTTCAGTTTATCTATTAATATTTTATCATATAACTAATACACTCACCAGTATATGTAGGAAGTTTTTCTGTCGTTCCATGTGACGTTAATTTTCCTCTAATGCGGACAAAAAGTACAAGATATTGTCCAGTTTCTTATTCCAAGCGGATAAAGTGGGTACTGTGGGTAAAAATAAGATTAATTCCAGATGTATTTGTAATTAATGACTATGGTAAGCTGTTCTTAACATTTAAATTGTCTTTAGAATTTCTTGACACTTCTTTTTCATAGAACCGTGCAACTACCTCGACGCCACGAAAGGGCGCTCATAGGCCTCTTTGAAATAACGAAATCAATTTTTGAATTTGTGCTTATTCAAAAGCAAATCCAGCTATGATAATGTTATAATTTATTTTTCACATCAATTCAAAAAATAATTTGCGAAAGCACGTAATACATGGGAGACAAAAAGTGTTATCATTGAGTCTTACAAAAACGATGCACCTTAACATTTGCACCTCATCTAAAAACGAGACGACTGAACTCAAAGCTCTGCAAAAAACCCAATAATTTACTAACAAAGAAAAACACTAGTAAGCGCAGTTACGCCACCAAATTAATAATCTTAATGGCGTTTGGTCGTTTCTCGCCTCAATCGGTCCTGTGGGACCGTGGCGGGCGACTGATCTCTCACCAGCCAGTAATGAGTCGTGCACGGAAAATATTCCGATGTCCTGCTGAAATACGCTTCCTATTTATTTTTGGGAGAAAAAAGTTTGTTTATTGGGTGTAATTTGCTGATTGGGGATTGCTATTTTTGTGTGTTTATGGATTTCTGATAGAAACACTGCAAGTTTTGATAAAAATTACGAGGAATACTAGCTAACAAGCTAGCTAGAATAAGGTACCTTTCTGGTTTTCGTTCAAGCGACTGGTGTTGTTGTGGTTATGTCTCAATGCCTAGATAGATAAAAAATATTGTAAACATGAAGAAATTCATCAGTTTTCTATTTGGTATTTTCTGATCCATCGGGGAGGTTACGTAAGACGATGAATGCTAGGCGTCAAATCCGCAAAAACAGTTGATTTGTAACTAAAAAAATTAAAAAACTTCGCCACTTCTCAACTCTTTTCTTTACTCCAACAAAAGAAACTCCCACACACGCGAACAACGTACATCAAGACCACACAACCCCAAACTAAACACAATTAGCGAATTCAAAACGCAGCGTTTCGTTAATACCGTATTATCATTCGGAGAAACCGTGAGTAAGACGAAATCTAATTACGATCTCTCATTACTGTTACGATCGAAGAAATCAGCACATTTAAATTGTTCTCGATCGATATTCCCAGAGGAGCCATACTGGTTTATTGAACTCGAAACTGGGAACTGGGGATGTGGTGAGATGAATTTCAAACGATTTAGTGGCTCGGTGAGCGGTTTTTGTGTTTAAGCGTTCGGTTTTACGCGTTGGTTGGTAAGGCTTTTTGTGTTAAAATAAGTGGTAACTATGCTTATGTCTGTGTTAAATAGATAGAACACTAAACGGTAATGCCTACTGGCAAATTCCGAACCTCATATCCTGTTGGAAGTCGGTTGAAAAAGAACATCTATTAAGGTTATTCCCACAAACATTTTGAAACTTCTACCCATTACGTAACATAAAATGTTACGAATTACGACCATAAATCTTACTCATCGTAAAATATCAAGAATATTACAACAATTTACGTTCAAGAACGTACCACGTAAAATGTCTTATCTACGTCAACGTAAATATAAGTAAACACTTGAATGTAAAACAATAAAATTAGCGACGCGAGTTACGTCACGTACGACGTAAGTAAATTAGTGAGGCGGTGAGCTCCTCGACTAGGCCGAGTGCCAACACCGCTATTGCCGAACGCCGAATTGTTATTCCGAACACGTTTTTACGTCTCTGAGATAACCGCACTTCATTTTTGAAACGACGATATAAATAGCACCCGGAGGCCGAATAAATTTTAAAAAGCATCTCGCCGGATTACCCGGGCGATCCATTTTTGTTCGAATTAATACAAGGTTTTTTTTGTGGTAATAGATATTCGTTTAGTTGTTGATATATTTAAATGCATTTTTGTAGCCTATTGTTATTATTTTTATGGGTGCTTCCACAACTCACCACTCCACAAAGATTGTTTTTTTTCTAATTTATATCATTGTTATCTCTATGTATACCTTAGAAAAGAAAATATATAGGGACCTGTTATGTAATTATTCATTTAAAATTATAATATTTCAAAAATTTATGATTACTTTATGGCGCATAATAAAATTTATAGTTGCTGTAGATATAAGCCGTTTGAGCTGAATATGATTAACTTTATTTGCGATTTTATATTCGCTTCGATTTTAGCATTACATCAGAGAATTCATACTTTGTATTCAAGTTTTCAGACGAATCAGCTAAATTAATAACATAATGTAAAAATCCTGGCCTCAAAAAAATACAAAGCGAATCTTCAATAAATAGTTAGTGGTAAATAAATACTCAAGAAAGGATTTTTTATATAAAAGAAATACAAAGATGAGAAATACGATTCACTTAAAATAGATCCATCTATTGTTAGACTCGTGAAGAAAACTGATAAGCAGCGTCTATGTCAGTAATCCAAAAGGTTCGGTATCCGATGCACCCTAACATTTCACTTCTGACAACTCAACAATCATTCTATTGACCTAATAACTCGGCTTTCGGCGCTCGGCCTATCGGCATTATTCGGCCATCACGATGAGCCGAATGCCAAAAAATAGTCTATTCACTTTATCATGTACAGTCGCGGACTTGAATAGTTGAGCTACCTACTATTAAAGTAAAAAATTTAGTAATTTTGAGTTTGATACAACGAATTCACTGCGTGCTCCTTACCTAGGTTATTAGGATAAAACTTATCTACAGAAGTAATAAAATGACAAACAAATGACAAATCCATACTGTTATACAACCTTTTAAATGCATTTTTTTTTCTGCCGATTGCATAGTATAATATATGGATAAAATATAAGTGGCTCGAGCTCTAATGTCCGCAACTGTATCCACCCCTTACTAATGGTAGCTAGTTCTATCTTTACGGAACAGGGTCTGACTGTGAAATAGAATGAAATATGTAATATTGAAGTATTTCTGTGGCATTTTTGGCTTAGCCACTGAAATGCTGAATGTTTGGAAAAAGGTTGTTTATTTGTTGTTCTGTTTGTTCGTTTCGTGTTTTTTGAGCGAAAAAATGTTGCGGAATGGATATTTTTTAAAAAGCTTTGAGCTTTTGAGGATAACGAGACGAGGATGTTGGTTTTAAATGTGTGTGTAAAAAAGGCCTTTATAGCCATTTTGATACAGTTTTTATTAAGTTAGGCTTTAGTTAGCCCTTTAGCCAGTCTTATTGACAGACTTGTTGAATGCCCATTTATATCTTTAAAGACTGAGCGATTGATGAACACAGTTTTATATTTAAACTTACCAATATTTCAAAAGTGACAGCTATTATATTGGTCTATTACTCATTCACGGTTAATCCGGTGAACCGATTTTTGTATGAAGATAGATTGACACACGATGAAGATGCTAGATTTTAATAGTTTAGCTAACTGAGAGATGTTATAAAAGTAGTTTGTATAAGTGAGTGACGAAAGTTTAAGCTTAGTCCATGGTTTTATCCATATCCCATGGAATCTATTTCATAAAATCAGATAAATATTATATTTTAACTGTCCTCGATTAATGGCCGATCTTACACTGGTATTTTATTTAATCAGACCATTATTTTACAGAGATTACCTCCTCCAAACATACACTTTAACTTTATAGTATTGATACCTATAAATTCCTGCACAGCAACCAGATTCCATCACAAATCTAACTCCAAACATTTCCAATAGATATGTTTATATTTTCACGAAAAACTGCATGCAGTTGCGAGTGCATATTTGCTTTAAAAGCTTACCTATCCCAAGAGGCTGGGTACCAATGTAAACACGGATCCTATACTGAAATCCTTCTATCCTCTTCGTGAGGATTTCGTTCTGTATCGTATACATTGCAGTTTATGTTGCTACCTACGTGAGCGTAGCTAGAGATAAGTAAGCAAGCTATGTGATACACGGAGAAATGTTAGATTGCGACGTGAATTTGAAATTTTTTGACTGTCTTTATTTTGTACGTTTGAGTGTTGGTATTAAGTTCTTATGTTAGTTCTAATCTCTCAGATAGGCAGTCTTTCCGTGTAAAATATAGAGGCAGCTGTATCCTATTAAGATGATAACTAATTGGAATTAAGTAGACTATATAATACCCCATTATAGCTAGGGAAAAGGTTGTCATTGAACATCCTTGGCAGCCGTTACGGGTAATCAGAAGCCAGTAAGTCTGACACCAGTCTAACCAAGGGGTATCGGGATGCCCGGGTAACTGGGTTGAGGAGGTCAGATAGGCAGTCGCTTCTTGTAAAGCACTGGTGCTCAGCTAAATCCGGTTAGACTGGAAGCCGACCCCAACATAGTTGGGAAAAGGCTCGGAGGATGAAAAGGCTGGGTAGATGATGTTAGCTCTAATTTCTTGTTGACATTCATCAATGCCACATAGGTAGGCAATTATGATACTTAATAGATTTCGAAAATAACTTTTCAGTAGATTTCAATACATCGAAAAGATGAAATTACTTACATCGCAATATTAAGGTTATGTAAACAAATCAGCTGTAATTCTGTTCAATCCATATAGTCTATATTTCTGGTCTAGCCGTTTGAATACTGCCTGATTGCCAAGACGCAATTTACGTCAGATTGATTCATTTTCTATCGGGACGGTAATAAGCGTTCTTTGAAAAATTGCTTTACGTCTACTGTTCGGTATTAAGCAAGGTTACAAGGTTTTTATTAGTTGTATTTATGCCGTCAAGACCATACTTGTGATTATTATAAAGTATGTATCAGTAGCTCATTAAAAATTGACATGTATCTATTAAGAGTTTCGTGTTTTTACCGACTTCAAAAAAGGAGTTTCTCGGATGTATGTTTTTGATGCCGTTTTCAGCATAGTATTTGTCCGACTTAGGAGAAGGTTTCAGGTTTATTATTGAAGTCAGTTCATTTTTGTTATAGTTTTAAGATCGGCTAAAAAGATATAGATTATTTTTCGTATATCAGGAAAATACTCGTGTAAGAAAATAATTGTGAAATAAAATGTCTGTAAAGTATAACGAACACACTTCTTCGTGTCTGTTTCATTTCTTTCCAACTTAAAAACTGTGAAATGTTGCAAGTTCTGTTTCCTTTGACGCACAAAAAGATAACAGGACTTAGCACTAACATTTTAATTGAAATATTACAGTTGTAAATTACACCTACACAACTCTAAAATGGTTTTTCTTTACGTAGTATTCAATTACTTAGGTGATTATAAATTCATTTTATATCCCAAAGGTGTTTTCTAAAGAAGATTACTGCCTTATTGATTTTACAATAGACTTAGTATAAAAATATTCATTACATTATTATTGAACAAAGTCTTACGCCTGGTCCGTTTTGCTGCTATTGGTAAACTCAAGACACGTGTTTTCATGCGGTTTCAGCCAATAAATAGAATGATACATGGGGAAAGTTTAGCTGTCTAAAACTGAATCACAACCAGACTGATGTATTATTTCATTGCATGCATCTGTTATGTCACACATTTTATAGAGATTTGCTTTTACGTCTCCCATCAAAAACTTAGCACAAATGAACTAAAATTCCGTATTTGGGGGTTAGGGTACGTTAAATGAAGCAACGACCGACAATAGAATGGCGAGAGTGCACCGTCCTCTAGAGAGGGTCCTAGTTTCCTACTAAAATACTTCGTCCTTTTTATGTGCTAGTGTTTGTTCAAATGTATTGAGACTCGCAGCGCTGTGTACTTTTTTAGATCTTTGTTGAATTTAAGCAATTCATTGTTTAGTTTTACAATTTGTAAAGAAAATTACGATTTAAATATTATTCCTGTTCCCTGTCATTCCACCCACACCTCGAGGATACTACTTCCCGCGACCGGATGAAATAACAGTAGCCTATAAGCCTATGTCCTTACTCAGATAATCAAAATGAAATTCCGTATTAAGTAGTTAGGGTAAATGAAGCAACGACCGTCAATAGAATTCGTCGAGAGGACGTTTCTAGTATTCTAGCAAAATACTGTGTCCTTTTTATGTACCAGTGTGTGTTCAAATGTATTGAGGCTGGCAACGTTGTATATTTCTTCGTCAAATCGATAAAAATAATTTATGGAGGAAGTGACGTTTTCAAATTAGACAGACAGACAGAGTTACTTTCGCATTTATAATATAGGTAAGGATAATTTGTTTGAGTAGTGAGAAACAGTCAAGTACCTATTCACTCTAAACTATTTATATCTTATTTATCCTATTTATATGTTTGTAGGAGATGCGAAAGACACTAAGTTTTTGAATAGAACATTATTACGCGTAATAAAATATCTAAGTGTAAGTACATCGCGTCGTATAATCTAAACTATATCAAGTTTTAACTTTATGCACGTAATGCGAGTTATACATTGACTTTTACGACTGTCCAAATCGTAACATTTGTTGTTGATGTTAGACATTAGTATAATACATTGTAAAAACTGCAAGACAACAAAGGTAGCGAGACACATAGGTGACGAGTTTCTTTGTTTGAACCTTCTCATTTCAGAAATTTATCGAGGAATATAATACTATAGGCCACTATTATTCTTCTGAATCCGCTGGTGTATTTTATTAATATACTCAACAAAACTCTAGGTAAAACTAATCAGTAAAACATAATGCTCTCCAATTCAGAACTATCACAAAAACCTTAGCTTCCCATCTTCGTTTTAACGCTTTAATACAACTGCATAATCCATCGGGCTACACTACCCACTACTTGCGCCCTCCACCACGCTATTATATCCGATGGGATATATGAAAATTTTTCACTGAAAAACTCTGCTTAAAATAAATAGGTTCCCGGACAGCCGCTCTGGGCTCGTTCTATGTACTCTATGTACTTGTATTTATCATGCATGGTGAGCAAGATACTAGATATTTTAAAAAGCATTTTCAGTGTTAGTATAGCAGTTTTTATTACTGGCTAGCTTTGTTGTAGCCTGCAATTGTTTTGACAGTGAGCTCATATTAGGAATGGAAATGTTTTTATGTAGTTGTAATAGATGTAAGTGTGGGTGTGTGAAGTAAGTGGTGGTTCATGGAAATCGTAGTAAGTGCAACATAGTATTAATAGGCATTGTATACTTTATTGTTTTTATTAAGGAGGTTACATATTGTGTTAACTTATTAAAGTAAATAAGTAGGTAGTTATTAGAATCATCCCTATGGATGGATGGATTGAGCTTGATTTTTATAAGCTGAAAAAAGGTTTAAAGGTAGGCTTAAATATGGTGGCCTAGGCCTAAGCGAGATTGTGCATTGCTTATGAAAACGACAAAGAGAAAAAAATATATTGTGTCTTCATAAATATTCCAATTAAACAAAACTTAATAAATATTTTACGCTTCATTACTTCGGTAGTACGGTTAATTATAATTTTGCATATAAAATAAATAATAATGAGACAAAATGCAGAAATGTTTGCGGACGCTGAAACGATTTACGGCGAATGCTTATTTAAATGTGTGTCAGTAATATTTCATTGGTCTTTAATTGAGCCAGATATGTTAAAATTTATTTGCTTTGTAAGTTGTTCAAATAATAAGTTAATCACATTGTTATAAGGGTCGACAATTAATTGTGCTGATCAATAATATTATATCTAAACAATTTTATAAGTTGTATACCCACGAGTTTATGATAAAAAAATCTCGTAAGTAAACAAAAGTAAATTGACTTTACTAGGAAAATACAATCAAAAAACTTCACAGCTACTTTTCAATTCCATTTAAATTGCAGTAAAAGCATAAACTTAACCTCTGTATAACAAGCCAAAAAATGTTCACTAATAAAATTGCAACTTACAAAGCGGAATAAACCTACGAAAAATGTCACAACAATTTTTCCACAAAACCATTTAAACTAGGGGAGATCCACAAATTGAGATATTATCTTCATAATCTGTTTTCCTCACTTCTTTGAGAACAAACGTGTTGTATTGTATTCATAATCTCTTGTCCACGACATTATCTCAGAGAGGAAATTGTTCCATGATACGGTTCCTTTACAAGACTTAAGGACCAGTTACGCGAAAATAAAGACCAGAAAAGGACCACTGTCAGTGTCACGTAGATGGCACGTCAGGCTGACGTGTCTACGAAACATGGCGAGAGGGAGGCAAAACGAATTTTGGAGACTTTTAAGACGAGTTTTTTTATTGTAAACAAACGTCAAAGGGATGCTGTTGTTTCTCCCAAACTAGTGAAAAAAAGTAATCTTGAACACCGTGACGTAATAACACTCCTGAAGTTTAACACGCTATACGTATATCTTTATCAGTTTTGATTGCTTGTATATAAATCGAATAACGTGTCTACTATTGTTTGCTGATTTCCTATTGGCAATAGCTTGCATGACAGACGGTCTTTACTTGCAACCGCTCCTATTGAGAATAAATGGAGGTCATATATGTTCACCAATAGGACGTCCTATGTCTGAGATGATGATGATTATAATGGTGTACGTGGTATAGGGGGAGTCCGGGAGAGTTTACCCGACTTCGACTAAAATGCTCATAAATCTCTTTATATTCATAAAAAACTATTTTCTAAAAATTGTACCCTTAGCTGCATTATTAAGGTTTATTTTTTCTTAAGAAAGTTTTGTAAATCATTAATACTTTTTGAATAATTAACGATTTCTACCGAAGTGAGATTTGGCTATTATCTCCCGCCTGGGTGGGAGACTTGACCACCCGACAAGGGAGACTTTACCCTAAGTAAAATAAAAATAACAAATAATAATTAAATAAAGAATTTAATAAAAAAAAAAAAACATGCCATATACTTAATAGTTATATAATTTTAGTTTGTCTACAGCAAAATATCTGGTACGTTTAACAATATCTTAATACACAGACCCTGGAGATAAACCTAAGTATGATGATAGGTCTGAGTCCATGAGCTATCATCATACTTCGTTTTGTCTTCAGAGTCTGTCTCACTGTCACTTGACTGTTAAACTTGTCTTTTCATTGTCTTTGTTTTTGTCCTTGCTTTACTTTTTTGTTCCTGTTTAGCTTTTTTTTTGGCACGATTACATCTTGATTCTCATCTTGGTGTCCCTTTTCTGGTGTTTTTAGTTTAAAATTTTAGTTTTTCCGGGCTGTCTACCATACTGGACTTTCTTTCTGGGAGAAGCTTTGGGAAATGGACGAATCGTTTGTGGCAAAATTATTTTTGTTTTTTGTCGTGAATCAGAATCTACCGTTGTCCTATCTAGATCTTGAGATATAGAGGCTAACTCTGCTGTGTCTTATTATTAAAATTGCTGGCCCGGATTCCTTCGTCAAAATTGATGGTGAACTCGCTCTAGACTCTGCAGTTTCATTTATTTTTCATTTAAAAATATTATTGCAACAGAAACAGAGGGTTTACCCTGGGTAAAGTCTCCTCCCGTCACCATGATAATGTCTCCCACCCCACGCCATGCTATCCGTTATTCAATTTACAAAAGAAACTATAATATCCAAGTAAAATCTGTCTGTCGTATTCATCACATGCTGAAATCTATAAACAGTAAGCAACAATAGTCAAATATCGAAAATTGAAAAAAAGGACTTGCGGGGCTCAAAAACGTGTATTTACTTGTAACTCTAAAACGAAACTGCCGAACGCAACAACGCCGCGTAAGTAAGGTGGCAGGCGCCTATGGGTTGTAATAAGTGTGGTAACGTCGCAATATCTAGGTAAACAGAGATTCTATGACCAGTGGCTATTGTCTCCCCCCTGCTAAACTATCCCGGACTCCCCCTACTAAATTCTTCACTACGTAGGTGATAAGGTGTGTACACCGCTTGATATCCACTTTTTGTTCCAAAAAGTGACGCAATGAATTTGTGAGATAAATGAACCAGTATGAATTGTTCTAGTTGCTATGATTAATATGTAAGTTTGTAGATCTCTTTGTTGACTATATTAATGTTCGTGAAGTCGCAGTTTTATATAGATAACAGGTTGGGGTGATTCATTTGTAACTGTTTCAATTGAGTTACTTTAGCACTCGGACTTAAATGTATGGTACACTTTTTAGAAAGAGAAATTGCCAACCATTTTTATCGTTTATAGAAATAAGTACCCGCCCATATAGTATTAACATCGAGTAGGTAATGACGATATTAAACAAGTCTTATATCTGTATATTTATATTTAGCCATTCGGTCACCTCTAGATTTCAAATACAAACATAGTTTCTTGTCTATACTCCTTTAAACGAGTTCTACAAAGGTTCAATTTAAATTCGCCCTTTTGAGAATAAGTAAACAACGCTTCTAGACATCAAATTGGCTCTTTAGAATAATTGGTCGCGATTCTCTTTGGGGAAACTTTTAAATTATAGAGGAAAGGAATAGGAAATCAAATATTACTTCAAAACTTCAGGAATTCGATTCGAGTGACACTTTGTGAACCATTTTAGTTGACATCCATGATTTTGATTAATAGGATCGAAATTAATTTGAAAAACTTTCCGATTTTGGTTATTTTGTAATTCTGATATTCATTTAAATAACTGGTGTCTTTGGAAGTTTGTCTTTTTAATATTACCTTCTTTTGTTTAAAATTCTGTAGGTGTGGATTATCTTTTAGAACCCCCTCTCTAATTTACAAGTTCACCTCTTTTTTAAATAGACTAATCGTTCCCTAATATTCGCGTTATGTAACCACTTATTTAAAAATATTGTTTTCTCATTGCCCACAGGTGGTTGAAGACTGGAAGTTCATGTCCATGGTATTGGACCGTTTCTTCCTCTGGTTGTTCACCATCGCCTGTTTCGTGGGCACCTTCGGCATCATCTTCCAGTCACCATCACTCTACGATACCAGGGTACCAGTAGACCAGCAGATTTCTTCCATTCCTATGAAGAAGAACAACTTCTTCTACCCCAAGGATATTGAGACTATTGGAATTATTAGTTAAATTATATCGCCTAAGGATAATTATTTAGCGACTTTAGTTAAATTATGTAATGACTTTAGTTAAATTATGTAATGACTTTAGTTAAATTATTTAATGACTTTAGTTGAATTATTAAACAAATGTAGTTAAATTACTTAGTGAGTTATTTAGAGATCTAATATTCAAAATGAAAACAGACCCTACCCTTACCGAAATCATATTTGTATGTAATGTTTTATTAGATAGATCCCTTAAAGTTTATACTAATAAAAGGAATAACATAAGCAAATTATTGATAATTCCGCAGGGTTTTAGGTTGTATGTTTTGCTCTGCATACATATAGCTGTAAGTAAATTGCTAAGCCATCTTCGATGTCATGATGATTGAATGTATTTGCTCACCTTTTGTGGCACAATTTAAAGATACATGCTCATATCTCGATGTTTACTTACCGACAACATTCATTTATATGAATTTTTTTACAAACACCGGTTCTAATTATCAATATACAATAAATAAAATTTAGCACTGTAAACTAATATTTTTAACTTTTTTATTTACAAAATATATCTATTCTAGACGTATTTCAGATTTTGATCTGTATAAAAATAGACTTTTAAAAATGTTGTATATAATTTCAACTGTCGTAGTCAGAATTATAAAAATACTAATATAATTATAGAATTATACGTAGATAAATAAATGTTTTAATCAATGAATAAATACAATAATTAAAATGTGTACGTGATCAAAATAATTTTTCGCAGTGGTAATTTTAGTTTAATTTATTTCACAGCGATATTTAACTGTAACACTGTCAACACTAAATTAATTATTGAAAAAATATAATTCTGCTCAAAAATAGAAAATTAGATATCTCCTAAAATGTACGTTTTATGGAAGGAAAATTAAAATGTATTGTAAAAAGTATAACATTTTAAAATTAAGTGTCTAATGTAATTTTAAATTTAAATAAATATTTTAATGTAACGGCTGTGAATGATAAGTTTTAAATTTTATAAACTGACAAGTTTAATAAATATAGTTCATGTGTATAATAATGAAATGTACTTTAATGTTATCGACACAAAGTTTAGAGCCTAATAAATACTAATGAAGATCTTGACTTTTTTTAAACTTAGTTGCTAATCCTGACAAAACTATTTCCTTCAAGCTTAAGTTTGGTAAAATGACTTAATGACAATAATGTATCATGCATGCAATGATTGCTACGTTGCTCTTGTCGTAATCAACCAAAACTGTTGTGTGCGGTACCTAGGTCTGATTTATGGATAGGGCAAAAATGGGCTTGGTGGGTTAATAAATTTTCCAAGGTTAACCAATACCTACCTAATTTCATCTAAATTAGTTTAGCCACACCAGAGCCATATCAAATGGACACCAGAGTTCAGTTGTATGTTTGCTAATTTAAAGCCATTTCACGCCTTAGTCATTAACAGCATTTTTTTGCAGATAAGTAGTACTTACCAAAGGTACCAACTTCAGACAAGCAAAACTACTGGACCTTAACTAATTATATATAAAAAACGGTATCTACTAAAATCGTTTAATGTGAGTGCGGCAGTTGAACAAGTCTAGTGATATAATCGAAGAGGCTGGTGGGGCAGTCGTGCAGGTACTTGTCACAGTCGCCGCGGTGACCAGCTGCTTCGGCCTCGTAGTACTCGTCATCCAGACCTTCCTCACGTGATGATGACGGCCTGGAAGGGAGATTGTAAGAGGTTCATAAAAGTTAGGAGTACAATATCTGTCTTCAGTTCCAATGCATATACTAGATTCATATTAGGAAAGCTGGCAGATGAAGTCCTTAAGAACTTGAATTGGACACTTTAACTGTGGGTAAATACACAGACTACAATGCATGTGCAGTTTGTAAAAAATATAAAGAATGACTTCTGGTTCGTTTTTTATAAAAAAGGCACTTTGAACACTATTTTAACACGGACCTAAGTAAGTATACGTGAGAAGGAGAAGACACAGGGTTCCAGTTGGTTGGTTCAGGTAAATAAACGCAAAGGTAAAAGATTCATGATGACGATAATAATCGGCTATTTATTTTCAATTTACATCAGGCTGATCACGAAAGATACTGCATATAAATGCCCAAAGATCCCTCATTTTTCTTCAAAGGGAAACGCAAAGGAGCATCGATTTATATCCAGGCCACCCAATCGAGAGAATTTGATTTATTCCAATCACATAATTCATGACATACAGTTAAGCGTATTTGTATTCATCGAATTGTGTTGGTACTTAATATTATTATTTATGCACGATTTTTTGTCGATGATAGCTAAATATTTCATATTTACGTCTAAAATTATGTGGCTTTGTACCTGCAAAATTGCATCATGAAATGTGGCTTAAGACACTGTGAACAAATCTTATGATGCAAAGTTCTTTTTTCAGAAGTCCACATACCATGCAATTTAGAACTTTTACTCATGAAGTTTTATTATACACCGAATGATATTGCTGTTAAAAGAACTACTGAGGGCATCCAGGTGAACAACATACATGAGGCATGGTATCATCACGATTCACGTAGGTATGAGACAAAGGTTTGTGGTGAAACTTACGTGAATATAATGTGCAGGATGTGTCCTAGAATGCCGTTGTGGTGTAGCGGAGTCTCTGCCGCTTCGCAAATGTTACGCAGCATGCACTCCTTGCCTTTCATACCGTATCTAGAATTTATAGTTCGTAGGTTTAACTTAACTTTATGACAAGAAGATTGGATTGCTTATACGTAATTTTTGAAGATATGTATTTGGGCTTTGCGATTTTTAAAATTACATGATAAGAAATAAATATGCACTGTATTGTAGGTACGCGTGTATGTGGTAACTACTCAAGAAAATATTTAGGTAGTAGGTATAGGTATACTCACTCTTGAAATCGGTTTTCTAGCACAGTGTATGTCAGCTCCCTTGATATACTGCGACTCTGTCTAGATGTAACCACCTGAAATCGACAAACACACACCTTCAGTAAAATAATTTATAGCACCATTATACGTCTTAAAATTAAAGTCATTAAAGGTTATCCGTCAGTTGCACAAAGCTCCATTAAAGTTAAAGCTTCTTTAAATCTATTGCTGACTCTTTCTTTGTCAACAAGATAAAAAGTTTTAGCAATAGATTTAATGAAACTTTAATTTTAATGGAGCTTTGTGCAACTGACGGTATGACTAGAACAAGGCTAGCAAATTCTCTTGCTAGCCTAGTCTTGCTTATCCAGATATCTAAGTGAAGAGCTCATGACAAAGTTCAGAAGATCAAATTTTATACGAGCCGATCGACCGTAACCAACGTTTGCCGTGGTCGAGCCGTAGATAGTACTCGGCTGCATGCAGTAAGACCAGAAGACCACTGTCATAGATTCTCTGCATAAGATTTTCTGTACTCACCGGCAGATTAGGAAACAGAACTTCATCAATTTCAGTAATGTTATTCAGCGTACTGTAGTTGGACTCGAAGTTATATGACACGAACACGTTCTTGTTGGGTATGTCGATTGGAACAGCTATGGCCAGGAAAGTCTGAAAATCAAGTCGAAAAAAGATTAATTACTTCCCATAGCTTAAATTGATCTAAAAGTAAAGTAGATTCGTTCTACTGGATACCGTGTTTTTCTAAGCGAAAGATTGTTGTGACGTTGCCTAATACTGCTTTTTGGTAAAACAATTTAATAAACATTAGCATTAGGGCAATAATTGTATAAAGAACTTTTTAATAGCATTCGAATGAGTCCTGAAGCATCTCATCTTCCAAGATACGATTCACTTAGGTACTGTAATTAGTTCATAAGGCCATAGCGATGCCACATCAATGTTCACGGCATTCAATAATATTCAACGATATTATAAATAATACATCTTACCCCGTAAAGACTGGTAGGTGGGAAAACTAGGGATCTCTTCTGCTCCGACTTCCCCGAACTGCTGGTGAATATGAGACATCTGCAATAAACAAGTTACTAACTTAGAAAGTCCTTATTGGCTGGCAATTGGTTTTGATAACGATTTAATAACTTGTAACAGAAGTTATATAGAGTAGGTCTTTGTCCATTATAAAATTTAAGGAACTTTATGACACAAAACTAATTAATGTTTTCCATCATCATTTGCCTAGCCTTTCCCAACAACGTGGGGGTCGGCTTCCAGTCATATCGTAGGTATGCAACTGCGTACCAGTGTTTTACAAGGACTGCCTATCTGACCTCATCAACCCAGTAACCTGGGCAACCCAATACCAATTAATATTTCCTATTTGAATCTACTTGTTGTAGTTGTTTTATAAAAATAAGGTGCATGTACTTACAAAGTAAACAAAATTTTAACACACTTCATTTTGAACAATAGCAACAAAACATATAACACAAAATATATGTAGTATGTACACACAAACACTGCTACGTATTCACTGGTACTAATATTTTTTAAGATGCGCGAGCGACTAACCGCTCCACATTCTAGTAAATTATCGTATGCTCGCTAAACTAGCGTGCGACACTTTCGAGAAATGGAGCCTCAAGAAACTGAGACACCTGCTTGTTTTCTTCGGTCGTCATATACACACATGTACATATTTAGAGTACCTGTATAAAGATTATTTATAATATTTTGCTATTGATACAACAATGTACCAAATGATTGAAATAAAACACTGAGAATGAACTCACATTTAGGAGTCCCGATTTCTGGTCACACCTACTCAATTCTTTAGATAATCTTAATGACTAGTATTTGTAACTGAAAATTAAAATGTAAAGATAAAAATATTTTATTAAAAATCTTCCATGGCAACAATGCACCCCAAAAATTCGAGCCAACAATAATTCCAGTCCCGTTACATGACCCAAGTCTAGCTGAAGCGAAGGTCCTAATTGACCTACAACATAAGAAAGTGACCTGGTATGTCGGACCAAGAATTTGTTGGCATAACAACTATATAAATCTTGTCAAATCTGTGGACTTTCTTTAGCTTGAATGATAAGGAAATCACGCTTACATAATTATTGATTGAAGTGAAAGGCTTTGAAAGAAAATCTATTCTGAAGATTATAAGCCGTTTTGTGTGTGGGTTCCAAGAATTCTTTAATTGCTTCAATGTTATTGACTGTGCTACACTCTGATATTTTCGTTATTCGAAAACAGCTTTTATTTTATTAATTTGAAATGATAAACATTTTTTAATATAGGTACTTACTTCAATCTTGCTTCCAGAAACATGTAAAAACCTACCTTCAGACTGCTACAGAAAGGCTACCTACGGGATTGTTCAAATGAGTTACCGCGGCCCTGGTACAGTAAGAGCTCACACACTCCCCCAGACACTCCTTCACACTGCACCCACAGCGGTAGGGGTCACTTGATGATTTCCAATAAAAAAAAGATTCCTGCAGTCTAAACCAGAAACCCAATAAAAAATTGCCTGATAAGGGAATTACTAAAGAAAGTTATGCCTATAAACCAGAACCCAGAGAGTACCTAATTCTATTTAAATATGTGTTTTGAAAGGGACTATAGATGGCCAATAGCTAAGTGAAAATAAAAAAGAAAAGTACGCGTACCTATATATCATTCAAAAACTGAACAGCTGTGCATCAATTTTATTCATAGATCCGAAGCTTCAAGTCCAAATATTCAAACTGGGAGTCAAATTTATCTCAAATGCTTTTCACAAATTGGCTTTACGTCGTCTTGACAGATGTAATCGTGGAATTTACGTGACAAAAGCTCCTCAACAGACATTATTGAGGGCTGTTTACACCAGTTAAATGTAATAGACGCATTAGTCATGTAGGTGACAGGGTCTGAATTGCGCTGGTTCGGTGGGTAGGGGTCTTTATTATTTTTTCGAAGGTGTGATTTCCTCGAAGGGTTAGGCAGGTTACATATACATATTTACGTAGAAACCGTTTTACCATGTAATCGCTTTGATCGTAGGTAAAGTCCTAAGGACCTATGGTATTAGGGATGTTCTCAAGTCAATGAAATACATAGTGTATTAATTTACTTATTGATAAACAATTTTAAGCTTTAAAGTCTAGTTTTATAATGAAAAAATGCATTTTATAAATGCAAAAATCGGTTGCAGCTAGACTTTCTGCACCCAAAGCGTAGTCTGACAAAGGACAATGTGATCTCTGAAAGTTTTTTGAAAGTTTGCTTAACGATATCTATCCCCGTTTCCAATATGAAAGGTTCTCAACAAAATGTACATAATAAAGTGGAATTTTCCTTGAAATGTCAAAACCACTCGTGACGTCGATACTTATATAAGATTTCCTTTTATTTCCCTTTAAATAAATATATGTATATTGTGTGTGGATCGACGCACTATTCCTTATTTCATTCCTCAAATAATTGATCATTATTTCGATATTTTTCTTTTGAAGATACTTAGAGGACTTTTGGAATATTAGACAAATTATTTCTTGGAACTGCTAACTAGGCCTTGTTAGTTTGTGAGTTTAATTGATGATATTTTCTTAACAATAGTATAAATGATTGCCCGCCCTTATTTATGAAAACTACCATCATCACGAAATTGCACCTTCAAATCCACACGTTATTAAAAAAATCACTCAAAAATTCAACCCTAAAACGACGATACTTAAATAAAATCCGTTAAAAAATGTTCACCAATCCTGGTTTAACCGTGTGTTTATACATGGTAATATCGTCGAGCGATCATCAGGCTATGTGCGATCGTGTTCAATCACGGCCAGATAATTACGAGGCCAGGCCGAATCTACGCCGACACTGGGATAGTAAAACACGCGATACCGAAATGTTTCATTAATTAATCGAATGATTGGTTCAAAGTTGGACGCGGAGATAATAGGGTTAAATGGAGTTTGCGTTTTCTGGTGCTGTGTGTTAAAAGTGTGGATAAATATGTTGCTGTATGTTCTAGGACTCGTGTAGTTTTTTTTTGTGTCAATAAGTTTTCTCTAAAATTGAGGAATAGGAGTGAGTAAGGCATGTACTTTTCTAATTTCATATAGGTAAATCATTGATGTATTTTACCCCAGGCGTTTCTAGAGGTAGGTTTTTGACATGAGTTGGTATACCCACATAAAGGAGTTCAAATACAGATATAATTCATGACCCAAGGCATCACACTGGACTACCTTCAGAAAAATTTCACAGACATTAAAATAAACAAGAAAATGAAAACGCTAACAGAGGCGTCAGCATTGCAGCTCAGTACTCCGTTGAAACAGTAGAAGTTGTTCAAACAGGCACGATCATGGAGAAAGGAGGCTGAGCGGAGATGCCAAAATAGAAAAAAAATTAAATGGTAGATCAGGCGCCTTGTTGTAGGTCAAGTAACTTGTGGTAGGAGTGACCAAAATGATCAGTTACTAGAAGTAACAAGACGTTCAGGTTCCTTGTCAAATTGATTGGTGATTTTATTTTGAAAATAATGTGCGGGTCCTAAAAAAGGCGAGGGCAGAGCTAATAACATTCCTCGTTTCCCGAACACTCGCATTTTCGCGAGCTACTTTCTTAGATTTTGCGTTATGACATCTCCGCTAGTGATTTTGCTCTCCTTGTACACGACCTACAAACTGCTGGCCAACGGTCCGCCCAAGCTCAGCAGTTCTTGTTTATACGATGCCAACCTCGTTGAAATTAGATAGCCTATAGGAACATACGTAAAATTGAGTAGACAATAAAAATGTACACGAATTTTGATGTTTTTATTCGTCGTTAATAGAAGATTGAAACAATGGATTGGTCGGAAAATGTGGTTGGGGTGTAAAAGTTACTCTGACAGTTACATTAGAAAATACAACTTTACTTAAACAATTTTTGAAGAGTCGCATGTGTTTTTTGCCAGGAAGAAGAATCGGCAATGCATAATATATGTATGTGAAGACTCAGTTACTTGTATTTTCAAGAGAGTTTTAGAGTAATTGATTAGTACCTATTCAATGGTCATAATTAATACAAATACACAGTAAAAGTCAATTGTATTTATTTACGCCATATTTTCAGCATCAGTATACACAGTAATCGTTTCGAGAAGATTCGATGGACATGTTTTGATGTATCTCTTGCATTTTTTATCTAAGCCATAGTATTCTGCTTCGTAGAAGCTGTCTTCTACATCATCTTCAGACATAGAAGCAGAAGGTCTGAAAATAATAAAATAGATTATCATAAGTTTCTCGATCTAAATTGTACTGAATACAATTCAAATTACACTTACGTTAGGATCAAGTATATCAAGTCTCCTATCAGACCATTATGCAAGAAATGAGCATAAGCATTCTCACATATGAGTCTAAGCAAGCATGGACGGCCAGGATACCCGTGTCTGAAAAAGAAAAATATTTTAGCCTTATAAGAAGTATAAAAAGTCATACTTTTTATGTAGAAGTAAAACTACTAAAGTCCGTAAATATTTTATGTATTTAGTTACACTAAACGTCACAAAGTTTAAAGTACGCCAAATACAATGTATTCCAATTGTGCACTAGGCTAGCAGGAGAATTAGAAGGCTACCGCTGTTTAGTGGTTAGTAACTACAGCTTCGACAGAACAAAGTCCGCGTTGCAGCGGCAGTATTTAGATCTCTTGTGTTTATGCAACCCTGGTAGTTGAGTTACGTACGGTAGAACATTTTGATTTCCTTTTTCACAAAAAGTGACAAAATTACCTTATTTAACTTACTTTTGTAGCATGGACTCGATTAGAGTATAGACACTGCTTCTGGTCATAACTTTCTTTGGCGCTTCAATACTACGATCAAGTCTTTTTCTTGATGTCTGCAATTGAAAAATAGGTCAGTGTTGTATTATAATACTAAGATGATCTTACGTTACAGTTAATGAAGCTTTTAAGGAATTAACTAAAACCGATTGGAAACGGACAGATGATTGATGATGATCTTCTAAATTAAAAGATTTTTTTTTTACGTCATATTCATTACCTTTTTTTTATGTACTCCGTATAAAACCCCGTCATATATTTAATAGAACACCACAAAGTGCAAATACCTGCCATGGTCTACCAATTTCAACTTTATGACCAACTTGCTTCTAAGTTCTATTAAGCATGAAGTTTCGCGAGTTTCATAACTCTTCTAACTTAAGCAGGTGTGGTTTTTTTAGACTATTAGTTTGGTGTTACTGTTACCTCGTAGGATTAATCTGATTGAGTAGGTAGATGTTTTAATTTATTAGATTAATCTGCAATTGTTTTTGTTTTATTTTAATAAATAACGAGTCCTTTGGTTTGCCATTGAAAGCTGACTCTGATTTATTTCTTTTAACCTATAGATTTTAGAAAGAACACGTGGATGACACTAGGTAGTGGTGAAAGGGGGATGTTTTTAGGGGTGCTGTCCGTTTGTAATTTTAATGAGAAAAAGTGCTAATTCAATTATCCTAATTTCAATAATGATTTTGGCTTGGAAACCAAAAGTTCTATAAGTATGTGGAATTTGCTTTCTTACTGTCATTTACTTTTTAGTTTTCCTCGTAAATATTTTTTGTGACCCTATAAATAAATGGTCAATACCAACAGTTTCAATATCCCCCAGCAAGGGCTCGAAGTAGGTAGCATTGTCCACGTTGTAGTAATTGGCTTCCAGGAACCATGCCACACTCACGTACGTGTTCGGGTGAAGGGGGATGGATACCGTGGCGAATACCTGTGGGAAAATGTAAGATTTATTATTATAAACCTAAAAAGTTTTGCTGTTACTTGGATATGCTAATATCAGGAACCGATTTGAAAAATTATTTCAGTCCGTTTATAGAGGAAGGCTTTCCATTTGGGTGGATAGAGTAGTTATGTAGGAATGCGAGGGAAATCGCTGGGCGAAAGCATGTAATAAGTACCATCAATTCACACATTCCGCAGTAATAAATAGGTGGACTAACCTACTTTATACTTACTTCTTTCTACAATCTAAATCACTGATGTACCGGATAGTGGTGGTATTGTAGATTTTATAAAACAAATAATAAAAATAAAAAATAAAAATGTTTATTTCATCACCTTTTAAGCAAATGGATGCTTGTATTAGGTTGATTCGCTCTTCCAGTTTACGGTAGCTAAGTACAAGTATTTCATTTATTTAGGTTTTTGAGTAAAACAGTAGAATGGCAGCGAATTATTACATTACAAACTCATATGGGTACTTAAACTGAAAAGATAAAAATTATATAATGAAAAGAACAGTACCTATGTCAACAAATACTCACCCCCCACTGTGTGGCTGGTGTGAACAATAAATATCTTCTTTGTCTCTTTTTTGTGGTCGTTTCTTCACATATTACACTCAACAACACTATGGTCCTAAAAAATAGAAATCACTTTACCAGTCTTCTTGTCTCTTTAACATGCAATTCTAACTTCAAGATTTATAAAAAAAATACATACACAAAAATATAACACCCAATCAACATCGTGCTCTAAAATATATATTCTCCAAAGAAATAGAGAGAATATTTTAAAGACTTTGATGTACAAGTGCTGTTGTCCGCTCGAAACATGACGAGCGCCTGACCATCTCATATTTGCTGAAGTAATCTGTTGAATGTCGCCTAAATCTTTGTGTACACACGTACTAAAAGCTTCAGTATAGCTACAGACTGTATTTTGTCGTGGGTTCAAAAGATTTTAAAATTGGTTGAGGTCGATGGCACTGAACTTGAACTGAGTGAAATATAGTCAGCTTATTGAAATCGTGGTCATCTTATTACAAACGATAGAATTTTTGGACTTGTTTATAACAAAATCTAGACTAAAAAAAAAAAACAGATATAAATTCATTATGTAAAAATCAAACTCGCTGTGTGTGTGTGTAGTGTAGCTTACACACATCACGATTGTTTCATGTGATTAACACACATCACGATTTGTTCATCACATGAAAAAATCAAAGAGTACATAACCCTCCAAAGAGCCAGTCTAATAACGTCCTAATTTAACAAGATGAATTCCACTTCCACTTATAAACACTAAGCTATAATAAACCTCGGATATTGCACGTCATGTACCGCAAGAAAATCCCATTAATATTAAAATATTTCAAACCAGATTTCGTAAATCGAGTTTTCGTAAGCCCAAAGATATAACTCGGAAAATTGAGACTTGTCTCCTTTTAAATAAAACTTGTCATTTGATTCTATGAAATTTAATCCTTGTCGATTAATTAAGTGCAAAACCTTGTGATACAAGTGGAAGGTTTCCATTTAATAATTTACTGGTTGTTAGTTCAGTAATAGTTGTCGAAGTATTCTTGTCAGTTTGGAACTCTGTGATTAAATGTTACGAGCAATTTAAGGTTAGAGTTGTCAACTGTTTTAGTCACAGATACCCTCCGTGGCGTTAGGTTTCTGTTAGCTCGATAGACATACAGACTTTACAGTATAAAGGTTTAAAAGTTAAGATTTTAAAAACTATAGGAGTTTTAAATAATGATAAAATAAATATGTCACCGATGTATACAGAAGCACAATATGTACCTATCTATTGTAGTACCATAATATATTGACTCACTGAATGGTCATGGTATCTTACAGAAAAGTAGACTTCAAAAACAAATGAAACTCAAAGATATCAAACAGACCCCAAAACTGCAAGTAATCAACCAAAAAGAAGGACTTAATTAATTCCTAATTAGATTACCAAAGATATACTAATTTAACAGATTGTTATACAATGTGCTTTTCTAACTTGTGCGACGGGAAAAATTTGAATTCATTTAATTACAGCGAACATTACTCATGAAAGTCAAATTGGATTGAGGTGTATAATAATTTGAGAGGGAAATTAGATGGACGGAACCTAAATGAAAGTAGGTAAGCAGGTATATCTTTTGTTTAGGTTTGGGAATAAATTTTCAATTGTTGGTTTAAAATCATGAGATAATATAGCAGGGAAAAACTACATTTTAGCGAGGGTAAAATAAGGTTTTTGGTGTGCTGCTTAGTCAAATACATACACCACATTTGAGGTAGGTTTTCGATAGTGTATGCACTGGGCTTAATACCGAAAAAGTTTACAAGGTGCGTCAGCAATTTGCCAAGCACAATATTCCTAATTTTAAACACCTCCCATTCATAAATACGCTCCCCAGAACAATAAAGCGTGTTGTGGCCAACGTATTTACAAAAACGTTCCAATCCAAAACCGAAATTACAACCATTAATATTTAATCATCCAAAACCAATTAACTGGAACGGAGCGCAGAAATTGAAAACCATGATTTCACATTAACGCGGGCTCTTTCATAACAAAATACGATACGTGTACAAAGAGGAAAAAATGTACAACATATTGCAGCGGTGTACAACCGCAGAATCCCATTTTAACCCTTCGTTTCAATAAATTGGCCAGCGTAGTGTATGGGACTTAGCTTTGATGCGGTTGAGAACGCGGAACCAAATGAAGTCTGCACATAGTCAGGGTAAATGTTTATACGAGCTATGCATGCGGTAGTGGTAGGTTATAAAAATGAAGAGAATTTTTCTGATGCTGAAAGTAGTATTGAAAATTTCGTGGTCTTTTATCTAGTCTGTATAGAACAGAAGTGGAGTCAGAAATGTTTGTAGTTGAAGAAATTGCTTTGGTAACTGTTAATCAGAAACTTGATCATGTGATGAGGGATTGACATGTTGCTTTCTAGTTATAACTAGTTTAGTACCGCTTGTTTGATTAGTTATAGGATTAATCGGTTCTAAACTCTAATTTATTGAGGATATGTTTTAATTATTATTCCTGTATTTTATGTTATAGGCATATAGGTTAGCGACTTTATTTTTCAGATCATTAGCTACTTGCTATTTTTTTGTACTCATACATCAGCTTTATTGACACAATAAATTACATTTTTATCGTTAGTAAGTGTTCATCAATCACTATCCGCAAAAACAATATTTTTAAAATCGGGTAAAAAGCCTGTCAAAATGTGATAAATTACGTAAGTACCTATAACTTTAAAATGCTCCACATAGACTTGAATCCAGTAGCCAAATACATTCTTCTGAAATAGGGTCGTTATGTGTAATGTTTTGTTAAGCAGCATGTCAGTTTTACCTCGGCTTCAGTTAGCAAGCATCTGGGCCGTTCGGTAAAGGCCAAATCACTGGGAAAACATAACGGTTCATTAGTCAGACACTGCCGTAGGCTCTGTGTAAACATTCTAACATTTTATCTTATACAGTATTTACACTCCGACGGTGCCGGTGCTCTGAATCGACGTAAAAACGAAATACTACCATGTTGCTTGCTTTAATTTTGTTCAATTTGCTTTGGGTGTTTGGAGCCGACGCGGGAAGGCACCGCCGGTACCTCGTCTACCCTGACGGTGGCCCGGCCAGAGCACAGGTATTCCCCCTGTCTTATTAGAACAAATCCATGTAAATTTACATAGCGTACCTGATTTAACTTGAGCAAATGATGTTTTCTTTGCACAATGGATAGGGCTTAACGAAGCAGTGTCTTTTTTGTTCGTGAATTTAAATGCAATTAAGCTTCTGTCTGCCTTTTGAAGCGTGCGATGAGAGTTTTTGTTTTATATTTTGTTTTTGTTTCTCATGGTCATGTTTTGTCTTTTCCTTGAAAGTGAAAACATTGTTTGGGTTCAATTTCCCTTTATTTCAAAAATAAGATGGAAATGTTGAGCGGACAGTGTAAATTATGCATACCGAATTTCGGTTTGGGTAAGATTTCAATACTCTAAAGATGCACTCCAATTATTTAAATTACTGTTTACAAAGTCTAATCTTATTGCATTAGATATTTACTTGGTTTCGAAAGGGTTTCAAATTATCAAATAATGAACGTGTTCATAGACAATTTTTCAAAGTATTTTATGAGTATTCGTGTCTCCTACATAAATCAAAGCACCGTTACTATAAAAAATTCCTACTGTCGAACAATGTCCTAATTTACTTGACCTGATCTAACATGTAAATTGATTCTAACCACGTGCAACTTTCTTTAAATTTCAGTTCATCATCGGTCTCGGTGTTCCAGTAGATCTGAAAGAGCAATCAGTGACCGTAGGCACAGTAATAAAATTCCAATATGATTTGCCTACAAACAGTACTGAATATACAAGCAGGATCTACGGTTTCGCCGAAACTGTCTCCAGAGACATGGATGAGGACACTCCGACGAAAGACGTCTCAAACGAAATAGATTCAGATGATTCGAGACAATTGAGTGAGACAGAAGATGCTGTAACTGACAGACCTGAGGGAGACAACGATACGTTAGTCGATGTCACTTTTGATGAGAATAGAAGAAAGAGGTCTTTAGTTTACTCTGAGGGTGGCGTATTAATTACTGATAGTACGACTGTTAAAAATGAAATGTCCTTAGAAGATGCTATTAAAAGACAAGAAATGATTGACCAGAATGCTATTGAAGAAGAAGAGGAACCGCAAAGGATGAATCGTTGGGACTTCTATAAAGTCATCGAACGTATGGTTGAAAGGTAATCTCCCATTGTTTAATATTCTTGCAACAATAGCGAAAGATTTGCGCTGTTGTTAACCTCAATATTTAAAACATAAAATAATCACTCTTGTTCGAGTTAAAATACACAGCTATGAAAACTTGAAAAGAATAACAAAGAATCAAAGCGTAAACTTTATGTTTCAAACACAACGAGCAAAAATAAAAGCTGGAGAACCAACGCTTAGTTCGCTCACAAATAAAAGGAAAGGAGCAAAAAATAATATCCTTTAACACACAAAAATAAAACTTAAATCAAAACATCATTTAGTCCAAGTCGTTTATAAAGAGTTAACAAGAATCGCTATGAAGGTATAATATTTTATTAAGGTTGGCCATTGAAACTTCAGGTACGGGTATTCAGGGCGTCCGTGCTTGCTTCGAACAATCTGCGAGGCTGCCGAGGTACCATTCACCCATGAAAACGGCTTGCTCGGCGAAATTGGACATATACTATTCACGTAAGTCACTAACGTTATGAAAGGATTTGGTACTGCTTTATTTATGAATGATATATCATTCATTCGGGTGGAGTTGACGGGTTAAGATTGGAGCTTTTTGGTCAAGGAAAATCGTTTAATCTGGCGTTGTACGTTGTATTCGGGAATTTTTATTTGAAGGGTGTGTAAATGAGGCGCGCCTTGGAAATGGCGTTCTCATTTTTAATGCTTCATATTTTTTATAGCTTCGTATTAAGATTTTCTATGTTTGAGACGTTTTAATATTTCATATTTGATTTTCATTATTAGCTTTTTTAATAAGTTAATGTATTTTTAGCTACCTCAAAGAATCCATACACAATTGATTATTAATATACTTACATGTTATATGAGATCTGTCTGCCATTGTATACTGAGAATAAGAATTGGCGACTATAGATATTTTTACCAACTATTGCGTATTCACAATGATCTCTGTTGAACCATATCGACACGCTGTATTTTTTTGTAGTAACTTGAACTATTATAGCCTTTTTTGTCCGACTACAAGCCACAAGTATGTATCTTCTAACTTCCCACTTTCATCGTAGGTAAAGAAAGAATGATGATTACTATCCCAACTCACCATTAACTATCCATTTCAGGCCATCAACAACAAAGGACACTCTATCCCACCACACGGACAACGAGTACCATGCTGCGGAGAGACTGGGAAGAGAGACGGGAGTTAGCTGCGAGGATCTGTTCCCGGAGTGTGAGGGTTCCATACTGGAAACCTTCACTCATATTGGAGAAGAGACGCTGCATAAGTTTGGGTTCTTGTAGAGAGTAGCGTGGGGAGGATAAGGGTCAATTCCCATTGAAAGAGCAGCGGCCGGCAGCGGCCGTAAGAGCACGGACAATGTAAGAGCGCGGCGCGGCGCGGCCCAGCGCGACGCCGCGCGGCCCGCCGCGCTCGCGTTCAATCACTTGCATTTACGGCCGCTGCCGGCCGCTGCCGGCCGCTGCTCTTTCAGTGGGGATTGACCCTAAGGGAAGAGGAAGCGGTTTGCGATTGTGCGTTCCGCTTAAGTTAGCATGCGTTTTAAAGAGTAGAGCAAAAATAATATTTTATTGGATGGTTATAAAAAAGATAAATGATTAAAGATGTTCCATTGCGAGCTATATTAGCAATAGTTACTGTCAGCGGTTTCACCTGCGTCTCTTGGGGATTACTAAAGTGGCAGATAGTATAAACCTGAAAAAGGACATTTTTGTATTTTTGGAACAAATTTTTGTATGGCAGCAAGAAGTTTGAAACACTAAGTACTGCTAATACAATTTTAAGTTAAGGAACCTAAAATAAAATGATAATGTAGTAGAACCGTAGAACGTTACCATACAAATTAAATGTATAAATTCGATTTTATATAAAACGAAATATAATACTTTCAAATGTCGACCTAAAATAATGCTTGACAGTTGGAATATTAATGTAATGTAAATTAGTCTATAATTAATTTATTTTTGAAATAAAATAAAGAAAATAAGGTGTTTTACTTAGTACTTAGTCTATTAAATTATTTAAATTATCAGCGATGTTATGCTATTTTTATATACCAAACCTTTTTAAGAGGGTGCTGAATTATTCAGAAACATGTTAATTATAAAAATAATGCAAGATGACAGAATGGTACCCAAGTTTTTTAGTACTTTAAAAGATTTTTATTAAAATGGAAGGACCTAACTCTATGCAAATCATGAAAAATAAAATATATCACCATTATCTAGTAGATATTACATTTGATTGATGATGCTTGCTGTATACATTTTCACTATTTCAGATTCTCATTGATAAGTCTGTAAGATCTACATAACATGTATTACTCATAAAAATCTGCACTTCATGCCTTAAAAACAACAATAACCAGAAATGTACACCCGAAAAAACATTGATTACCTATTATCAAGGTTTATCGAGCTTTTCAGTACTGGGATTCTATAAAACTCGATCAACAACTCGCATTTCACTTCGATTCGTAATGTCATTTCATACTTTAGGGGAGGTAGGGGAGGGATGGGCACTTTTTCACAATTTATTGCATAAAAAATCAGATTTTACAGATCATTATCAACTTTTATTGCCATTTCTTATATTCGGCTAGATATAATGAAAGAGCTTTCCTAAAAATTACAATCAGTTTCAACATTACGAGATATTTAAACGGTTTTATTTAGCTCACCCCGTTTGTTTTATTATTTATTCTTGGATCAAATTTAGTAATTCAAATTTCACCCTCTTCCTGTCAACCGATTGGTCTGAAATTTTGTATACACCTTTAATTAAATCCAATATGGCCGCCGGCACAAAATGGCACAGCCCCCTCAATATGGGTATCAAATGAAAGGGCTACACAAGTAGAATACTGTCAGCAACCCCAGCGGGGCGCAACAGGGCCAAGGCCTGCCTGCACGTCGATTCTATAAAATTCGAACAACAACTCGCATTTCACTTCGCTATTCACTCTCACTTCGCATTCGATTCAGAACGACCTTGATTTTGCATTCTGTAAACATCACCTAATCACTTGCGAAGTGAAGTGAGCTCGACATCGACCAATGCTGTGCTAGTGACTTCCCCACTCGACAAAATGTCAACTGAGATTAATCAGTTTTTAATTTTATCAGTTTTGACACAGAATTTTAGCTAAATATGATGTTTTAGTTATAATTTGTTATTGTAAGGAATTTGAGGCAGCTTTTAAGTATAAAATAAACAGAAATCTCTAAATTCGTGCTGTGAATATAATCTATGCTTACCCTACGAAAAAAAATACTGACAGCGCCAATACCATTATTAATCTGTGGACAATATTTTCTTCTCTTCTGTCATAGAGGAAAGTAATATATCGGGTATCTTCTGTCTTCATATTGTGTTTAAGCTTGTTTGTTTTCGCCGGTTTTCGCCGTAATTGTGATAAAATCATGAAGTAATTTTATATTTCTTGTTATAAAGTTAAAAATAATATTAATTAAAGAAGTGTTTATTTTATTAATCCAACAATAATTTCAGTCCAAATGACAGGTCGTCTCACCCTTCGTCGGCTCAGGTTGAAACTCTGGTTGAGTTTATGGAGCAAAACCCTGGCCTGGCGAAGGGTTTCGTGAGAACGCAAAATGCCAGAGAGCGAAGTCGAAGCCAGTGGGAGGAATTAGCCGTGCGCTTAAACAGTATAGGTGGCACCATCAAAACCCACAAACAGTGGACCAAGGTTAGCAGTATTTTTTTTTGCAGCAGTATGTTAGAACCACTTCACATTCCTTAAAGCAAACCACTTATGCGATAGCCGATAGTCTTGGTTTCAAGTGTGTTCCTTGAATTCATAAATATTTTATTTTGATTTTATGTAATCTTTTTCAATTTTTGACCAAGAATATTGTGGAAATGGAGACAACTAATTTTCTTTTTAATTTTAAATAAATGTTTGATTGTAGTATTGGACTGACAAAAAAAGCGCCATTAAAAAAAAAGTTGCAGCACGCTCTGCTGCTAGGCGTAGGACTGGTGGTGGGGTGGAGGACGAAATGATGCTAACTGAGGTTGAGGAAAGGATTGTTGCTTTGTGTGGTGGTGAAAGCTTTTCCACAGGAGATGCACATTTAGGCATTCAGCCGTTTCCGGTAAGAAATTCAGAAATGCAATTGGTAAGTAATACTAGAAACACTCTGCAAGGTTTGCTGTCGTTTTTACAGCACCCATTTTTTTGTGGATTAGACCCTTTTTAGTGTTAAGTGAATTTTATATTAAATTTACCTTCCTGTTTCAGGAAAATGATACGCCGTCTCCATCACCCGAAGCACAACCTATATACAATACTAATGATGACAACGTAAGATATTTTTTAATTCATAATTTTATGGAATTCATTATTTTACACTCTTATCTAGCATTTTTTTTTATGTTAACTTATTATAGATTAATGTACCACAACAACAGCAGAGTCAGGCACGGCCTACTGAGGAATCAGCAGCTATTGTATTTTATGTAAGCTATTTTGTACTAAATATGTCTGTATATGATGTGTCTAGATTATATTCTATTAGTATCTATAAATATTGAAATTCATTTTATTATTACCAATATAATTGAAATAGTAATTCATCCTTGTAATAACCCTAATAATATTATAATCTTAATTTTATCCCACAAGGAAGATACCATTTTATCCAATTTACAGGATTCCGCCCTGATTGAGGACAGTCCAGCACCTCGAAATTACAGACCACCAGCTAGTGCAATTTCGAGAAAACTGTTTGCTTCCTCATCCAGCTCCATTGTTGGAACTAGCCAAAGCATTTTACGGGTATGTATCTATCTCTGAAATTCTAAGTGCTTTAATATTATTTACTGTGTCACTTGGAATTGTCGATATTTAATTTCAATATTAGGAAGTGGGCCTTTTTAAGATTGTTTCTGTTGTTTCAGAATAACCAGTTAGACAACACTCCTCCTCCAAATCCTCATGTTTATCATCCCAGCCTGTCCCCTCCAACTGTAACACTTTCCCATACGCCCACACCTTCACCTTCACGCCGTGGTTCCACCCCAGTAGCCTCCCCAGTCATTCCAAGAACTGCGGCTTCATCATGTAGGTAAAAAATACATTTAAACAGCATTCTCTACCATTAGATCGAGAATTTTAAAATGTAAATATTTATCTTTTTAGTTTCACGTCACACAGCTTCAGTGGCTTCACCTTCTCGGCGCTCTAGGACAGTTCGTGGTAGTCGAGGTGGTTCTGTGTGTAAGTACAAACTAAAAATAACCATCAAAACAATTTTTGAGACAAATCACAACGAAAGGCAGCTATTTATTTAAGAGTTTTTATTAACGCATGTAGTAATAGGTGTTCTCTTTTCAGCACGTCACACGTCTTCAGTTGCTGCTCTTCCACCATCACAACGGCGAACGGAATTCTCCTCCATGACTGAGAGATTCCTGAGGTTGGAAGAACAGCAGCTGGAGATACAAAGATTGAATACGCAGATCATGCAGTCCTTTCTGGAGAGGAGTGCAGAGAGGGACAGAATTTTTGCTGAAGCTGTAGCTGCAGTCGGTCAAGGGCTGCAAGCATTGGCACAGGCCGTCAACAGAGATAGGAATTCTCCTCCATGACTGAGAGATTCCTGAGGTTGGAAGAACAGCAGCTGGAGATACAAAGATTGAATACGCAGATCATGCAGTCCTTTCTGGAGAGGAGTGCAGAGAGGGACAGAATTTTTAGATTAAAGTTTTCTCAAAAGGGATTCAGCGTTTGGCTTCGGCCTAAACTAAACTTCGAGGTCCTAAACTAGGTAAATTGTTATAGGTGGTTGAACAATAAATAAGCTAATTTACATAAGTTTATTTTTTTATTTTTTTCAATCAAAACAAAATAAACATCAGCTAAGATTATTGAAAGAATATTTAAAATTGGTCCAGTAGTTTTTGAGTTTATCCATTACAACCAAACAAACAAAGTTTTCCTCTTTATAATATTAGTATAGATACATATTGTCACACCCAGACCACGGCCAACAAGCATGCTCATCACACAAATGTCGACCGAACCGGGAATCGAACCCAAGACCTCTGGTTCAGCAATCCGGCATAGTTAATTGTGGCTGACTTAGTAATTTAGAAGCCAACATACATTTTTGGGCCGAATAATGATAATAAAAAGAAGTCTATTTAATTAGCACCCATTAATTATGACGTGAACGCCAAAGCCCATTCACGAAGTTTCGCCTTCGTAATTGACCTAAAGCTAAATCGGCGTTGGATGGTAAATCTCTAGTTTGCCTCCTTGTTGCTTCAGCAATTATTTCAAGCTCTTCTACTCTTTCTTCCTCGGAAATAGAGATTGCCGGAATTCCCGCGCGATTGCACATGTTGTGCAAAACACAACATGCAATTACTATTTTTGCAACTACATCTGGATGGTAGTCGAGTACTCTGTGTACTAATAAGCACCTAAATCGTCCTTTTAGGAGGCCTATTGTTCTCTCAACTGAGTTGCGAGCAGTTGAATGACGCTTATTGTAATAAGCTTCAGGGGAATTCTCTTCAGCGCCACTAATTGGCGTCATGAGGTAGGCACGCTGAGCATATCCTGAATCACCTGAAAAAAAAATAACTATGTAGTTTTTATACTTAGTAATTAGGCTTATATTCTGAAGCAGGGTCAGGAAAGGATCTACTTACCGAGCAAAACTACTTCTTCACCAGCATTTGTTAATGCCTCTAAATGGTCTTTGATAGCACTATAATTAAAAATGAAGCTATCGTGAGTAGCTCCTCCATATGTGGGATCCACGTGTAAAATATTTAAATCTGCATCTGTTATCTGAAAAAGAAATAAATTACAATGACTCTATTATACCTAATTATAATTGATTACAACATTGAAATCCATTTTACCAATTGCACATTTCTTGCATGGTAGCCTTTGCGGCAGTAAAACCGTTCTTCGTTCTCTGCTGGTCTCTTCATTGCCACCAGAGTGCCATCAATACAGCCTATGGTGGCTGGAAACCCAAACCTTTTGTAGAACCTGTAATTTACAATAATCACTAACATGATCAACTTTAAAAATAAAAGGGTCAGTTTAATTATAATAATATTAAAATTATATTATATCTAGGTACTAACCTTTCTTTTAAAATTTGCCTTTCTTGCTGATTTTGAGGAAACCTTATATATTTTTTTACTACGGCCGGATTGTTCAGAGCTTCCACTACTTCATTTATGCAACGAGATGCAGACGGTTGCGATAAATAAGTTCTGATGCCCTCTTTAATAACCTTCTGGTAACTGCCACTAGCCAAGAATGATAAAGTACATAGTATCTGTGAAACAATAAATCAATAAAAAATGTAATACCTACTTTATCTGGATTTAGTGAAAACAAAATTGAGACCAATTTGGTTATTTTCATGCTTAAGAGAATACCAATATTATAACTGAAGTACAGAGGCTTTTGAAAACATATCAGCTGGCGGGGAAACCACATAAAGGGAATACTCCTTATTAAGAACTAATGGCCTTACTACAAAAACTTTAAACCCTGTTTTACACTTGTCTAATAAAATTTTGGCTGCAAAATGAACTATATGTCAACGTCATAATTTGACATTTTTTTAGACAAGGCATAAACTGACGTTTAAAAGTTTTTGTGGTAAGACGGTAAGTGTTTTTCTTATTATTGTGTGCTTGATTACAATTTTTCAACTATAAACTGTGTCAATACTTACTTTTACACGAGTTGTAAGTCCTTTGCCTCGACGTTTTGTGGGCTTTATCAGGGGCAGTAAATCAGACTCCAGTTGGTCAATTAGCTCCTTTGACAATCTATATATGCTCACATAGTCATCATCGCGAGTTAATAAAGGTAAACTACGAATTCTAGCAGATTGTTGACGCTTTTCTAAATTATCTAAAGCATGAGCTTCTTCTAATAAAGATTTAAGCAAAAACATTCTAGCCATCGTTAAATGTAGGCACTTAATCACTTTAAAACACTTAGAACTTTATTTAAACACTATTTTAAATATAATAGTCTCTAGATCAAGTTGGCAACGGTACCTGAAACAAGATTCTATAAAGGATTTTTCGCGCAGATTTATAACCTCACAAATTTTCACTGACGAAGAAAAGCCTCCCTACCATAGAGAGCATTGGACACTTTTGACTTAGTTTATGAAAAAAAAATCGGTAAAAAAACTTTTAAGTTAAACGATTTTATCTTATGTGCACTGAAAACTAGAAAATAAAAAATAGTTACTTACCTGTCAACCTACGTAGGTGGTCCCGGTCATATTAGACTAAAATAAAAACGTGGGGCCCATTAACTATTGCTGTAGTACTCTCTTCTAAAGGTATAATAGGTGTGGATTGCATCGACTTACTATAATTGTAACTGGAGATTTTGACAATCAATAATTAATAATAGAAAATACACATACCTTTCATTAGTTTTCTCTTTATAACGATCCGAAACCGCAACAAAATATTTAAGTACTTTTACGAGTGTTTGTTCTTGACAACTCACAGAAATGACAGATAGTCTATGGATGAACACCGTTACCAGTCGGTAACGTAAACTACCCAATTAAAAAAAAACAAAACTATGATCAGAAATCAGAATAAAAGGACCCCCCTTTTATTCTGATTTGATCATGTCTCCCAACTGCCCATCTCTCCCCTACCTCCCCTATAGATAGACAGATTTTGACAAATCTGTCAAAATCTCGACTTTGATTTAGTTCAACTTGTCAACACGCTCGATAGTGAAGCGCTAGTGTAGTTTGACAATGTCAATCACGAAACTTTAAGGTAGAATTCCGTGGGTCGCGATTGTCGCAGCCGCGCGCGACAAAAGTCAACCTATGAAAATGTATGGCACCGCTGCCGAGGGCTGCGACAGTCGCGCGCGGACGACGAATTTCGTGAGCCGCTCGCGGCCGTACGCTTCTCAACATGGTCTAGCGCTTAATAACATCTATAGAATTTTAGTAAAACCAGAATTAAATTTTTGACAATGCCGCGAGCAGCTTACGAAATTCGTCGGCCGCGCGCGACTGTCACGGGCCTCGACAACGGTGCCATACATTTTCAAAGGTTGACTATTGTCGCGTCCACGGAATTCTACCTTTAGATCGAAGTCGAAGTGAGAGTGATGTCGAAGTGAGTTGTGATATTTTATAGAATCGACATGCAGTACTGTTAAAATTTTAACCACCAAACAGTGATTCCATTCCAAATTCTGTACATAAGATAACAATAGCTCCAAAATAGTATAAAAAGATACTTGCAACCCTTAATATTCCACTCTAAGTTGACTTTTGTGAATAGCGTGGGACGAAATACGGGTAATGCACTCTATTTTGTGGGTGATTCATGTGCTGTTTCCGAAAATAACATAAAAATCTACACCCTGGATACCTAGGTACTGTACAAGGGTTCACTTTTATGAAAATGAATACGCGTTCATTTTTGCCCTGTACGTCTAGACTGAGTGTTGGGCAGGCGGATATTTTTATCTTTGATATATTTCGATGGTGTGTTTCTATAGTTAATAATAAATTGTAAGGTAGCTTAAATGTGACTAACGGCCAGTTTCTTCATCAAAAGTTAAAGTTAAAGTTATGGCTAAAGTAAAAGTAACGGTCAAATTCGTTTTGTCAAGGCTAAAGTGACAGCAAAACTAATAGAAACATTGAATTTGACCGTTACTTTTACTTTAGACATTACTGTAGCCATAACTTTAACTTTAACTTTTGATGAAGAAACTGGCCGTTAGTAGTAAAACTAAAGAATAATATTTAACATAGCTGTAAACTATTAAAATAAATTCGTCAATTCAAAAGTATAAAAGTTTTATTAGTTTTATTGGTCAATCATACATTTTTTATTAGCATGTTCATATTTTTTTTGACATTCATAAAAAAGTGATGTATAAGGGAAGCTGAAATGTAACCAATTACATGTGACTATTTCTAAATTGATACATGCCAGCAGTAGAATGGCGTTGATGCGTACAAATTTTTTGTATGCGAACAAAATGTGCGTGAACAATTATAGTGGACTCTCGCCATTAGGTTTAGTAAATACAAGGTATATTTTTACCCCATTTGTAACACAATACAATGTTTGTAGTATACGGTACCAACCCTACTTGTTGTTAAGTTCAAGGTATGTTCTTCAATAAAAAAACAGTTCAAGTGGTAAAGGACTAAATACTAAGCGACAGCAGCATGGTGGTGTCATGACGTAGTTTTCAACACTGTTATTATTTCCACAATAAGTTTAATACACAACAGTCTTTATTAAATTAAGATCGATTGTGTAACTTAGTGAATACATCTATAAAGGAGAGTTCACATCCCCGGTATAACTTCGTGCAGTCTTCGTGTTTCTCTCCGTCGGTGTACGCCTTTATGTAAGGGTAAGTTTCGTCCTTTTCAGTAAGGTTGTGGATGCCATCGTTTTTGGGACTGAAATATAAAGAAACATAATTAAGAACGTTGTTTAATAATTCACTGAAAACATCGGAATATTTTCTTTTGCTTGGCTTGGCTTTTGCTAGGCATAACTATATGTCGAGGAAACTATACAACCATAAGTTATGCACACACAGACTCAGTCAGATGTTTATCATTAGGTGAAGAATTCAAACATGTAATAAAGGTACTCTACTTCCTGCGTATGTAATCTTTGTAAATGTTATATTGACTTACGGTTGAGTAGGTACAACACTTTTTTATGTAACTATTGATTGAATATTTGACAGCCTTGCAGGTAGATACTGAATTTGAAAGTATCCCGGTGTGTCTTTAATATACCAGTATTACCTATATTTTCAAACCACTTACATACAACTCAAGCGTTAAGAATGTCTAACCCGATACAGATTTAGCATCGCAACCTCACAAACTCCACTTAGCGACAAGTGAGTTGTGCGAGCTAGCACGCTAGTGTGTGCTCATATAATTGTCGCCTAAACTACTTACTAATGATCGGAAACTAGTTGAGTTGCACTTGTCAATCGTGACGTAACTCTGAAGGGATGATTTGAATCTGGTTATTGACTTCTTGGGGAATTCGATTTTTATAAATAAAGATGACAGACTACATGGACAATGGGATGATGTACTTTCTCTTTGTTTGGAGCACTTCATGCTTTTTTCGAATGATCATGCACCCTGTTTAAATTACCGAGGCACACCATTATACAAAAACATAACAGTATTCAATTTGTTCCGAAGATACTCGTAACACTCACAGGGTTCCCTATATCATCTTAACTCGCTACCAAATAATATATTGTTAGGAAACAAAATGTAACCACAAGATACTTACTTTAATACAAACGTTGCCATTTCATGGAGCAGATCCTCTTCATCATCAGAGTGAAGAGGTTCAGCTCCAAGTTGGCATAGGGTCTGCAGAACACAGGACCTGCCATTGTGACCAAACCTGGAAACAATATGAAAAATAACGTAAATTAATACTTAATAAAAAGTGATTAGTTTATTTCGCCTTGTGCCTCAGTAAGGACTTGGAAATATACAAAATACAAAAATACAAAATATTTATTTCTTCAATAAGTAGTTTACAATCAGTATGTGATTGGAGCCTACTTTTAAGCAAATATCTAAACGTACTGGCGGTCTTTCTTGGGGAACTATAGAAGTTTCAATAATATGTTAATGTTAAACAAGCAGTTCTCAAATCATGGATGTGTCTTAATCGCTCCATGTATAACTTAATCCATACAGAAAATGTATCCAATACTTAGCAGTGGCTATAATATGGTCATAGTTGCTAGAAGACAATACCCATCGGTCTTCCCCAAAACTTCAGACCTGATGACTATATGAACGTAAAGGGATATGCGATTGATCCGATAGGAACTCCGATTTATCCACATCCCAGAAAAGACGGATTAAAATATTCACACCGACAAAATAAATATACCCGATGTTTATTAAAATAGCTTCGCACCAGTAAACAGTAATAAATAACGAATTTTGACATTCACAAAATTGGTATTGACGAAAGCAATTTATGTGAAAATTGCTTCCGTAAGCAACCTAGTGGCGGAGTGAAATAAATCATGATTTCGATATCTTGCTACCGATCGGTTATCCGTGAATAAACACACGGACATACTGTCACATAGATACGCAATGCCTTAGAAACACAAAGTTTTTGGAACATTATACAAACTAAGAAATCCAAAAAGAAAAACCGGGTGTTCTTATTGCACCGTTCAAAACCTCTAATAAATGCTATAAATAGACATCGCAAATACGCATTTTGTTAATATTGTCATAGCTCAAATTAACATCCAATAAAATTGTATTAGTTCACAATTAAATTCGTAATAAACAGTTATTTTAATTGAAACTAATTAATATATCAAACAATGCAATCTATTGTCACCTTTGTCAAATTGCTTTTGTCAGTAACAAAAAGTTAGCAGTAATTTATATAAAATTGAGCCATGCAAATTATTTTGTAATAGGTACAACATTGTGTGTATAATTAAATGTAGATGTTGTGTTTCTATGATAATTTCACTTAAAAAATAATACTTGTTTAGATGGTGGGGTGTCGTGTTCAGATATAAGTAAATATAGGTACCTACTATTACTTGTGAAAATCCGGAAAACCCAAAATTGTGTTAATCAATTTAGAGCAAAGTGATATTCATGTAAACAAAAGTGTAAGAAAAAAATATTTTAGAGCCTTGTCTTGCTGTGTCATGCTGAATTTTACAAATTTTAAATTGGCAAACAATCCGAAAGGATTAGCGATGTGATAAAAGGTAGGAACTGTAAAACTAGACTACCTGCCGCTAGCTGTTTTATCTGTGTACTATCGGAACTATAACATGTATAAATAACAAGTAGGTAGCTTATAGACTACCTTAATTAATAAGCTATCAAATACTGAAAGATTTTTTCCAATCGGTCCAACAGTTTATGAGATAAGCACGTTCAAGCAAACATAGTAGTTATAGGTACCTACTTTCTATAAACTTTATACTTATTCCGTGTGTGTGAAGAAGTTCCCATGGGACGCGCATAAAACTGCTTGTGGAAGCTAGTTTTTTTTTAATAAATTTAAATTTTTGTGTCGTGACTGAAAGACGTCATGGCAAAGGTCAGTGTACAGTAAGACGAAAAAGCGATAATTCGTCTCACAAATCAGACCGCGCTTAACAAGTGCGATTAGAGCGTGGTGAACTAGTTAGGATTCACACTTATTTCTATATTGAAATCACTTACAAGCTACGTGATGGCTTGAAAACTGTTTTACGGTTATTGTCACAACTTTATATTCTAGTTAAGTCACTTTTCATCTTTAACCGTCTAACTTCCTAGCTTGGCGCCCAACTACGAACCGATCTCGGTAAACCTATGTTGGCGATGAAATTTTTAATACTGTCTAAGCAGTTATTGACTATTTTTTATTGAAATAAATTATTAATTATTATATAGGGATAATCCTCGGATTTGTGTCACCATTTTATTAAAGTTGTCTCAAAAGGGCTTCAGCGTGTTGGCTTCGGCTCAACGTTCGCCTTCCAAAAAATCGGGACTCTATAGTCCCGTGGTCTGTTAGAGAAATACAAAATAAAATAATATAGAGTATATATACCTGATAATGTCTGTGCCCAGCAGTGAGACTGTCGAAAGGCTGATAATAATGATATGATAATACTGCATTAACAGCCTTTGAGATCATATATAGTTAATTTTAAAAGAAAGAGATAACCTAATTCAGTTACACCGTCATTCCCAACTTAGTAGAAAGGGCAGGAGCCTTGTGGTTACATATGTAGTTTAATACGTTGAACTATCGCGGTTAACCCGATCCTTATGCAAACATAATTTACGGCCGAGGTTAACGTCAGTAATGTGCAACACATCGTTAGTAGAATATGTATTGGTTGGCTGCTGTTACTTGAACTAAGTTCTAGCACCTAGAGTTATGATTATAATTGCTTTTGGATTATTGATTCTGGGAGACGGAGTTAAGCTGTGTCATTTATTTTGATCGCTTGATGATTCAGGTTAGGAGCCTCTTGAGGTTCGTCAGTAACAACTATAAAACTGAAAGACCACTTTTCAAACGAAGAAAGTTGTTTAAGGTTTCATCATCAGGCAATAATGGCTTTACTTGATACTTGATAATAATTCCATAATCCCATAAATTGTTCTTTGTTATAGTTACATTCATTATCAACGATACCTATTTTAAGAACTTACCCCCTTACTTGTAAAAATCACTAATCACTTTTTTTTTTTTTTTTCCGACGTTAAAAATCATCAAATGACCCCTCCCGCTGTGGGTTAGCAGCGGTGAGGGAGTGTCAGACTCTTACTGACTAAAAACCGTCGTGTTCCGTCATAGGCCTTTTATGTACCAGGGCCGCGGTATCTCTTTCGAACAACCCGCAGCCCCGGCAGGCCTTGGCCCTGCTGGGCCTCGCTGGGGTTGCTGACATCTCTTTGAGGAGCGCGTGGAACAACGCGCGCCGTCGACACGGGTCTGTCGTCTAAGCAGACAGAGGGACGATGAGCCACCCGAACTCACCGCCCACAGACCCACGCCTACGGTGCCCGGGAGTCATCTCGCGACACCCGGCGCCCATGGTGTCTACCTGGTCCAGCGCGGCGGCCGGGATGAGAGGTGCGAACTCTCTGGCGTTCCGCCTCCTCCTTCTCGAGCATGACCGCTTCGCAGAAGGAGGCGACGGCATCCCATTCCCTCTCGCCCCGGACCATGGCCTGAACCAGGGCCGGACGCGAGAGGTCGCCGCCGACTAATCACCTTCTAAGCAACATTTTAACTAATCACTACTTAAGGTCTTAAGTAGTTGGTCTTTTGATGATTTTACGTCGATAAAAAAAAAAAAAAAAAAAAAAAAAGGTCTTAAGTAGTGATTAAATGTTAGTTAAGACATGATTAAGCAACGTTTATAAGTAAGAATTTTCTTAAACAGCCCTTAAGTATTACTTATTATTTAATTCACGATTATAAGTAAGGCTGTAAATTGATACTCTGACAAAGTCATACTGCATTTTGCCAAATTAAGAAGCAGCAACTCTACTAAGAAAGAGTGAGACTTCTTAACACTTGACTACGTCTACCTATCTCTCGTTTTTATAACAAAGAATATTGCAGTCCAACAGTGGGGCACATTATAACCTGATTAGTATTCATATTCTCGCAAACTCACAATTAGCCAGGACCACAGCTGACGTCTAATGAACACGTTAAGTAGTAATTAGCTCAGTAGTTAGCGTCCCACGTTACTCAGATGTACCAGGGTAGCATGACGCGTAAAGAGAGTGCAGTACTTAATAGATTATGCATTTACATTGTTTGGTGTGTAAGCTAATTCTTGAGGTTACACGGTATTAATATTAAGAGGTAGTTTTCGCGCGGTTTGACTCGATCCCATAACAGGTCTAACAAGACTGCAAAGTCACAACTTCCGAATCTATAACATCGCAATGTATTCGATCCTTGAACCGAAAGAAAACGATTTTAAAAATGATCTAGAACATAGCTCTAAAGAGGAATATCGTGTACGAACTTACCCATCTAAAACAGACTCCACATGTTTATAGAAATGATAAAGTCTTGCATCATCCTGATAATTCCCATTTTTATCTTCTCTGATCCCTGCTTCTCGTTTCTTCCTTGCAGTACCAACATAGCCAGAGTTAGCTTCTAATATATCTATGGGTATTTGGGTTCGATTCCACGGCAGTTGGAAATTCGCTTGAAATGCGTAGTTCACGTTGATGTGTTTCGCTGCACTTGGAAAGCCGAAGCCAGCGTTAAACTGGAAAATAATAAATCAATTTAGAGTCACATTCATAATACAAATAAACTGTAGGGCCGGCTGACACATCTTTGGCAGTCGTTACGGGTAGTTTAGAAACTACATAGAACTTCTATGTAGTTAGACTGGTCACCAACAACCAACCCAACAATTGGGTTGTGGAGGTTAGATAGGCAGTCGCTGCTTGTAAAACACTGGTAGGCAGCTCTATCTGGTAAGAATGGGAGCCGACTTCAATATAGTTGTGAAAAAGGCTATGCAGATTCCAAAATCACTGATATTTAGGTTTTGAACTGAACAAGTTAATATTGATTTCACATCGGTGATATCACGCCTTTACCTAAGTAACTTTTTCACCCACATTACTTCCAAGTAAGATTACCTCTAAACAGTATATATTAAGATGCGGCCAATGATTTGAAAAATCAAATTAATCTTCCTTAAACACCAACGCGGATAGGTCCTTATTTTTACTGAGAACCACATGATTGGATTATACTGGTATATTTCGTTGCAAATGGAGCCTTAACTGAGTTACCTTGTCGCCCCCTTTGCCGATAAAAGGACCCTTTTCCCTCTGAGTATATTAAAAGCTTAAACATCCAACATTTTCTAGAACATAACGTATTTTAGCTATCATATGTTTTTTGTATGCCTGTGTCGTTCTAAAGGATGAGAGCTGTAATTCTCATTTGCATTTTTCTCTTACAATAATAGGCATTTTAAAAATGGGTTTTGAATGCAGGAACATGACCGAAAAATTTCCAAACAACAACAAAGCTTGATTTTCTATGGCAACCATGATCATTATTAAAGAGATGATTTTGCTGAGACGATTTTGACACATTTTCTTATTTGGATTAAATAGCTCTCATGAAATCAAATTGCGAGTACCCGTAGGTACACTGACTAGAAAGGCAACTTTTTTTTAAAGGAAATCTTATATTTATGTTGGTCTGTTACCAGTTAAATACCTGATCTTTGTTATGCGCGCACTACTATTCATCTTCCTACAGATTTATGAGCCCAACCAAACTATCGTCCGACTGAAAGTTTGCAATGTGCGGGTACTCTAAGGGAACATTCCTATTGAGTATGATATACTCTTAACATAATTTCAAGCTCACCAATGATTCTGATAACATTATAACGGAAATATCCGTGGAGCGTTCCAATAAATAATCACGAGGTATTGAGTAGAGATAACATGCTGTATTATTATATACTCGTCTCAAGGACAATATAACCTACATCGCTATGGTTTCCGTTACACGTGTGTCTTTTATGTATTGAAATGAAGAAAAGTTTATAGTAAAACTGTGCTTTAATTAAATGTGGATAAGGTTCACATTGCTGCAATTTGGTAAAAGTGGCTCCATAATAAATAAGCTTGATTTAAAAAGGGTTATGTATACAGATGGAAAGTGCTAGGAGCTTACTCTAGGCTTCCTGAATAGGAGAAGTGATTTTCAGGACGAATGTTTTAATCATGGATCAATAATTAATATCCCCAACAATCAATCACTAAATTGACGAACGACAAATGTACTTATCCTGGTTAGTTTATATCCTAAAGTAAATACCAAAAAAAAAAAAAAACTGAGCAAAACCGTCATCAAAAGACATTACTAACGGTAATCCAAAAATATCCGGCTTAAATACTTTTACAGTTACAGCTAAATCTCTATAAACACATACCTGTAGAGTTGTACTATTTGGCCATAACAGCTGTCTTTTTCCCCTGTGCAATATCCCACCATGGTCCAAGTCCTTCCCAAGACCAGAGTATACTAGGGTAAGATGTATGGTGAGAGTAAAAAAAAACTTTTTGGAAATCATGATGCTAAGGTGCGTGCGCGCAGTTAAATGACATGAGTTGCCGAATTTTTTAAAGTGCCGTAATACGTTAAGTGATGGTAATCGTTTAGGATATCCGATGGAAATTGATGGAGTTAACGCAGATGCTGAATGTGGGTTGAGAAAAAAAAAACGGATGTTGTATTTTTTTTTTTCAGTTTTTGCGCCGGTTTTGCGGGTTTGTTGTGGGTCTTTGTGAGTGTTTTTATTTTTCTTTAAGTAAATAATTTAAAATGAAGGCCTGGGACAAGTAATGATATTCATAATCCGACGACCCTATTTCTATAATCCTAGATTGTAATAAAAAGTATTAATCAGTAACTTACAACTTATTTACCTAACGGCTTTGCACCCTTTATAAGCTTGGGACTAACTTGGGTTTGTTTGATTGCCTCTTAGATTTTTTATAAGAACAAGATATTTGCAGTTTTTTAACCGTTATACAGAAAACTTGCTTGTCTAGGAAATCTATATTGAATTGAAAAATTGTGGTTTCTGTCTTTTCAGTTCTTTTATTAAGATGATTAAAATAAAATCCTGCATGCCATCCAGCCTGTTGTATATAAGTAATAGGTGATTAAGATGTGTTTTACTTTTTTAAGTAATACTTTTGACATTCATTGAATCAGATGTACTACAATTACAGTACCTTCAGGGGTAAGGAGTTTAGTTTATAAGTGAATCTTTCCGTTAATTTAAAATTATGGGAGACCACTGTTGGTCCACTTATTGGCTTTCAAACCAGATATAAACCATTTTGAGGATAAGAAATTATCAATGTCACCTATAGTCATGACGGTTCAGACACTAGGACACGCACCGCCTATTCCGCGGATGTAAGCGGATTTTTTCGCGGATTTGAACGGATATCCTAGAAGTTAAAACAACAAGAGATCCACTTTACCGCCAAACGGCGCGGAATGACCTTAAGGTCGGACATCAGATTTTTGTATCTAAATTAAAGGATTCTTCAAGCAATGCTGTTAGTGAGCAGTATGTTACTGGAAATTAGTACTGTCTAAACTTGCAGGTATACTTAAACATAACAATCATTTGTTTTGCTTAGGTAAGGTAGTTTTCTGACTTTAATCCTGTGAGGATGAGGAAGAAGTGTTAATTTGATAAGCCCAATTTCAATGACAAGTTTTTAATTTAAAAAATGTACTGATACAGTAGCTAAAAAGTGGAAGCTGCTACACTAAACTAGATTAAACAGGTTCGTCTGTTTCTCTGAACATATGACGACATTATATTGTAAGCGCGAATTTAGTGGATACAATTTATTATAGTCATTCATATCCAAATCTGATCATCAAAATTACATCTAGCATTTACCTCTAGGCGTTATTAGGACCTAGTGTATATAGATAGGTACTTGTAATAAAATTCTGACTTTTGATTTGATATGATTTAGACGCGATTACCCGGGCTGTACCTATTTATAGTGTTTCGAGGTATTGAGAGTGTTGATTTAAGAGTTAAGAGATTGTGTATGTGCGTAAAAGTGGGTAAGATCATCATCCCAACCAGGCTTCCAGTCTAACCAGATTCAGTTGAGAACCAGTATTATGTGAGTGGGTAAGTGATGGAAAAATGTATTTTTTATTGATTTATGTTGAATACGGATACCATTATGTAAGAAACTTAACTAATTTCAGTTAGGCTGAGAAAATCTATTAAAAAAGATAAGAAAAGCATAAGCAGAATTTTTGAAACTCTCTTTTTTAAGTAAGATGTGTTTAAGTTAGTAATCGTAATTCTTCTTCGTATCCTTTATTTCTAACTCAAACAAATGAATGTCCTAAAAACTAAATTAATGTCTAACTGGGAAACTTGGTTCTCGTTTTAGTATTATAATTCGGGGCTTTATCTGGTACCTGGTTTAACCGATAAGCAAAAAAAGTAAGTATACTAAGTATAAGTATACTTAGTGGTATTTCATTAAAAAATGTGAAATAACTAACATTTTATATTGAAAATTGTTAAGCGGTTAAAAAAACACTTTTAATCCAAGTCGAGTGTGTTTTGTCTTTGATAATTATACTTATACTTTAAGCTTGACAGTCATTTTGTAAAGAAATAAATATGTTGGCAGAAAACATAGGCCTTGCTAATTAATTGACTCCAGAACATAATATAGTAGTTGGTAACTAGAATTTTAACATCACATACCTGCAAAACAGAGCTATTCAAATACAGCAATTGCAATTGTCGTCGATCCCTATGCATAATTTCACTGGGCTTGATTCCTTCGGCGATTACATTGAAGTCTAGTGATGTGACCGTTATAAATATTGATATAATTGCTTTGGAAAGCATCGTGCTTGTGCAGCGTGTCAAACTGTACTAAGACAATAGAAGTTTCAAAGATACGTATTACGTACGATAGGTGACAGTTAAGGAAATGCTAAACATTTTTAACTAGTCAGGAGTTTTTGAATTTGTGGTTGGGAATCGTGATTTTTGGTTTTATTTTGTTAGTAGTTACCTGATTTGGATGTAACGTAATTTGGTTCAGAGGTTATTGGAATATGGCTTTTTGTAAAGTTTTTACTTTATAAGCCATGGGTCCGGTCTATGGCTTATAAAGTAAAAACTTTTATAAGCCATGGACCGGACAATTATGGTAAAGTCTTGATGTGGTTATATCAGAATAAAAATCCCTTCCTAATATGATCATATAAGATGAAGTATCTACATAGGTACATTTTTTTTAATACTTTCATTATTTCTTAAAATATCTGTTTACTATTTGAAAATAAAATACCAAAATAATATTTCAATTTATTTTCCTTTATTTGCTAAATCATAAAATAAAATTAGTATTAATATTTTTTTTTAAATCTCCATTCCTCAATCCAGATAGCAAGCAATCGCTACTCTTACACGTAATACGTCAATTTTAAGGTTTTGTCTCGTGACCAACTATTGGATAAACATATTAGTGTACCGAGTGTACTAGTGGGCGGAGTCATGTGACTAAAAGATTTAAACTAAAGACGTGTGCAGGGTTGCGGTACTTTTCATAAACCTTTCGTTTTTGGGTGGGAATTTTCGTCATTGTTTTTGGTACACGTTAAAATAAGTCATTTGAGGAACATGTATTGGATATATACAATGACGTAAATAGATTTTTACACCCGGTTCTAGTTTCTAATTTTGACCAAAATCTTTTTGGTCTTGGTCGTGATGCGACTAGCGCCTGACAAAAACTGGCAGTCTTATTTTGGGAACTGGAAATACAATACTTTTCGCACTCAAATACTATAGAACCCAATTATAAAAGTTCTTAGCGGTTTATAGTCGTACTCTTTTCCATCCATTAATCGCATCGCATGCTTTAAAGATCTAGAAGGGATACTGTTAGGGCCAGAGATTGCCAGCGCAGCAGTTTGCAAGATTGAGGAAGTAGACGATAATATAGTGGAACACCGTAAAGAAATCGGATTTTCATGGACTTAAATGTATTGATGATTTCCCTAATAATAAAATTTTCAATTTACCAAAATACACCAGTAAGCATGACTAAGCATTTTCTCAAAAAAGGTGTAAACCAAACTCAACCCGGATCAACCAACACCTACTTTACAGTGTGAACACGATCTTATAAGTCCGGGTACACACAGCGGGTGCAATGACACCTTTTCGAAATGACAGCATTGATAAGCAGTGGGCACGCGTGAACTGACTACTCGCGTTCTGATTGGCTGTTGAAAATTAAAAAGTTTATCCCAAAATTATGCAGTGAGATAAAGTGGTATGGTGTTAAAAGGAGGCTTAACTAAATAGTGCCACTTACGAGGAGCAAAAAAAGAAATGATGACTGCAAAATTGTGGTAATATTTTCTGTTTTGTCTGGATATTAACGTATAAAATAATTATAAAAACAGAATAATATATTTAAAGTAACAACAGGTTGTAGTATTTTTTTTTTCAATTTAACTAAATGATCTTTAATTTATCATCTTTTTGTCTTAAATTCCAGTGGCAACTTTATTATCACTGCTGTGTTGCTGTTGAGCATAGGAGTGGCTGCTAATGATGAGGAGGAGCATAAAGCGATGGTGATGAAGCGGCAGATCAACAGCTTGCCTCTGGTTTATCCTCAAGGAGGTACTTATAAGGTAAGGTAACTAATGTATCTTTAATTCTCAATAAGTTAATCACATGAATTGTCAGTTGTGGCGTTTCCTGCCTCAATTATCCAGAAATCAAATTAGTCATCGTCGTTGCGAATAAACGTATCTTTATCGTCAGAGCCGAGAAACTCACTGCTGGACAAATGCCTCCGCTAAACTGGGGACATTTGCCCATACTCACAGAAGGCAGTGTCATCTCCGTGTAAAGTCTTTTAGCTTAATAATAAAGTTTATAACGCAATCGCAATGAATCAAAAATATAATGAAAAATCACAAAGACATTTTTAAGAAACCTTCCTATTCACTATAACAATAAAATCGCATTGCAAAACTGTTTTTCCTCACGTTTCAGCTGATCATCGGCCTCTCAGCACCAATCAAAGCTGAGGACTACATAAGCCTCGCCTTCGCAGCGAACTTCCAGTACCAATACGTGCAATTCACCAACATTACCCAGCTATCTCAGTATTACTTCATCAAGACGGTGTCTAGAGAGCAGAGGGAGGCAGAAATAGCAGCCAGGAGAGATGAACGGCTGACGTTTTATACGGCTGTTGCTGATATGTTGAAGGCGTGAGTACTTTTTAGTTCTGGTGGGTATAATAAGTAATGAGATGGAGAAGTCAAGGCTATGTGAGAAGTAGGATAGTGAAAATATTGTGTTGACTGTTTTGTTTTGAAGTTGGTTGTTCGTTAGCTTCTAAGAGTTATTTATTAGGTACTTATTTCTTAGTTATAGTCAATGCTGATGTGACGGATTTCGGAAGGCTCGTTAACTCGTTGGGTCCCGCCTGTCACTTGAACATCTTTGGCAGTCTAAAGTTGGGTAGTCTGAAGTTAGAAGCACTGGCAACCAGCCTCAAAAGGGGTACCGTGTTGTCCGGGTAACTGGGTTGAGAAGGTCAGAAAGGCAGTTGCTCTTTGAGAAATACTGGTAATCAGCTGTCCCTAACCCTAACTAGACGTCGATGATTTTTTACAAAGGTGTGATATTTCTGAATATAAATTAATTATAGTCGTTGCACTTTCCAGAAAAGGCATGAATGGTGACGAGTGCGTGTTTCGAGCAATTTGTGAAGCTGCGCAATACCCAGTGGAAGAAGAAGGATTGGTGGGAGAATTACTTCATATTTTGCTGACGTAAGTAAGATTTTAACAATAATAACTTAATGCCACCATCTTTCATGGATCCTATCTCTCACTAGCATCCTCTCACGCAGAGAAGGATTAGTCAATGCGGGTTGGTGATTTGAAACATTATAGTCCAGGTTTCCTCGAAATTTACTACTAGTATTTAAATAACTCAATTTTTACATTACTGCATTTGTCATAAGAAATGAAGGACGGTCTTTAAAGATCCATATATCAAAGAAAATGACCAAAAGTACGTACATTCAAAAGTGTCCAGCAAGGTAATATTTTTTCAATAAATAAATCCCATAAAAGTTAATTTTAAAATGCATGGCATGAAAATAATAGTATTACTGACTTAACTGTCAATCTCATTCGGGTCATTGATCGCGTTCTCATTATGAATATTTTACACTTAATTAAGTTGATATCGCTCTATTTAAATAATGAGGAAGTATCGTGTCGGTTGCGAAATAATGAAGGCAATTATTACCTTATTTCAATTATAGGTAACTTTACCTTATTAATGCAGTTTTTTGTTTTTTTATCCTAATTTTGATTTTCATCCAATTTACCTATATACTATACGTACCTATAGTATAAAAAAATGTAGGTATATTATGTTTAAGATCGTAGCTCTTTTAATTCCCGAATTACAGATAACCAGTTGTTTTCTTCGATTCCAGTCTCAACCCTAGGGAAATACTTCTCTTAGCCGTTCAAGAGCCTGTGCTCTTTTTCAGTCTCTAGACTCTGTGTACCAAACATTTAAATCAGTTCAGTAGTTTTGGCGTGAAAACTTACTTTCGCATTCATAAGATTAGTAAAGGTAATGAAACTTAGAAGTGGCTACATTACATAACTTGTCTTGTAGTAAACACCTGCACCGAATTTACTTATTTAATACTGTATCATTATACTGGGTGTCCCATAAGTCCTTTGAAATCTAAATTTCGAATAAAATTTAAATGGCGCGCGGGAATGGCATGCGGGGTGCGGGGATAGCTTCAACGGTCTTTGGGAATTCATTCGCCATTGAAAGTTTTACCGGAGCGGACGTGTGCGTTACCCAGGCCAGATGTTATTTGGCCACTGGATTGGATATATGAACTGAATGTTATGTCAATAATTAGTTATTTAGATCAGTTGTATATCAGTAAAATTTCAGCTCAGTACATTGGATAATTAATGAGATAATACGATTAAAGTCATTAGGAAGTGAATGACCGTGGTAACCCGACCAAGTTTAGGTGGTTACGAAAAAGCGAAAACAAATTTAAAAATGTGCGCAACAATTACAGAAGCCGCACAACTAATTATCTATAAGATTAAAATGACCATTTTCGACAACATCTGGCCTGGGTAACGCACACGGAGCGGACCGTGGTTTTTGTGTGCGTGAGTTTTATCACAACAATGATTCGGCCACCATTGCGCGGCGTATCTTTTTGTTCCTGTATTAACTGAATTTTTTATGGATGGTAATTTCTTATCTTTCTTTAAAATGCGCTGTAACGTCGATCTGGGTGTATTTAATGCATTGGAACGCTTACGAATGGATTGAGTAGGATTTTCACGAACTCTACGTCGATGTTGTCTTCCGTCCGTGATGTCCTTGGGCGGCCCGATCGTTGTTTATTCAACAAAATAAAATTGTAGATCCAGTCACCTCGAACTGCTGAACCCAATTTTTAACCGTTTGAACACTGGGACAGTCATTAAACGTTCGCAAATTGCGATACTCTCAAAATTTACGCTGCGCAATGGTGGCCGAATCATTGATGTGATAAAAATCAAGCACACAAAAACCACGGTCCGCTCCGGTAAAACTTTCCATGGCGAATGAATTTCGAAAGACCGTTGATGCTATCCCCGCACCCCGCATGCCATTCCCGCGCGCCATTTAAATTTTATTCGAAATTTAGATTTCAAAGGACTTATGGGACACCCAGTATATAAAATTGTATCGTTTATAAATTCCAGGCCAGACTACGGCAAGACCCCTTTTGACGAGAAAGACGATGATTTACTATACCTGATGGGTTCCTACTATGATGCGGCCACGGCTGGGAGGCAGATGTTCAACTGTGCTTCTATCTACTCCGGCTGCCCTGAGGGTCAGGGCCTCATGGAGATGTTCAGCATATTGAGAGATGAATGATGAAAAGATGGCCCATGATTTTTTTTATGACTTAAAAAAAAAAATTGTAAAAATTACAATTACAGATTATATTGTGTTTTGATCGTCTTCTTTATCGAAATGACCGAAAATAATCAAATCATGCAGGTGTTTATGCCACTCTCTACATGTCTTCATTACCTTGTGAATATTGACGACCTCGATGGCGCAATGGTCACCATGCCGGACTGCCGAACCTGAGGTCCCGGGTTCGATTCCCGGTTCGGTCGACATGTGTGTGATGAGCATGTTTGTTGGCCGTGGTCTGGGTGTTACAATATGTATATATGTAGCTATATGTAGTTTATCAGTTGTGTTAGCACCCATAACACAAGTTAATTAATAACTTACCATGGGGCTAACCGACCGTGTGTGAAAATGTGTCCAGACATTATTATTATGTTGAAAATATATACCTCTGATATTATTACTCTTAAAAGAGCAGACTGCCTTAGCAAGAATGGATAAGAAACATGGATCCCATTTTTCATCAGTATACCTCCTTGAAAATTGTAACAATTCATCCACCACGTACCCAACAAATGCACAAAGCTCAACCTCTAAAACAGGGCTCAAAAACCCAATCTTTAAACTAGCCATTTACTATCTCTAAACCGCGGTCCAAGAGACTGAAAATGTGGCTAAAAAGAAATGTCGGGACGAGTAATCCCGTGCAGTCCTGGTTATAAAGTGTCTTGAGCAAAGCCCGGCTGTTTGCCCGGACCGCTCCTTGCGACAAATTAAGTAAATCTCATATATGCTACTGGTCACGTAAAGACGATCTTTTCCTTACAATATTTACATTGACTTAGTGGCTTGTCAACTATCGGTTCTCGATTGTGGCGGTTTGTTCTGTTTGGGCTGACGTTGTCACATTTAGGGTATTTTATTTGGTATGTTGAAAGACCTTATTATAAGACATTTAATTTATCTAATAGTTCTTTACAGGTGCCTACTTAGTACCTAATAGTATGTTGGTATATTATAGCGGCATATTAAATAAGCAGAAACGGGGATGTCGCAACGTTAGAAAAGGTTACGTAATAATAATTACAAACAGAATTGCTATAACTTTAAGCTGAAGAACAGGTATATAATTAATTATCTTTGCATTTTTTTTCTCAATGTTATTTCATTTATATCTCTTTCTTCACAATTAATAAAAAAGTCTCGCCCTCTTTTTAAGGATGCGACAAATACTTACCAGTATATTATTCGATTAAAAATAATTGTCCCCATGTCCCATAGGACGATCAGCTCAATAGCAGCCAATTTAGACGTCTCCAGAATTTATTGACTGGTCCAATGGTACCTAACTAGATTTATTTTGTGCTTACCACGCACTGAGCTTTCATTAGTCCAGTTTCAGTTCAAAGTGTATCTAAAGATGGGGGATAGGATGTTTTAAGTATCAGACAGAGATGAAAATACGTGAATATTTTCGTATAGCTATGACAATAAAGCTTTTTCCTTTCAGTGGTCAACGAGGAAAAAATATTTGTTTTTGAGTTTTTTTTTATAATTGGCAAGTATTCCTTAAGTGGGTGTATACTAAAGGGGTAATTTGTAAATAATCTATTAAGTAAAGATTTTCCTTCCTGATTCGATGACGATAATCATATCATACCTCATAGCATATAAATAAAAAATATTTAATTATGGAATTTGAATAGTGTGGAGTATTACTGTATTTTTCAGGCTTTTGAGTCCTTAACTAAAATTTCACCTGAACAGATTTAATGACAGAATTAGGCAGAGAAACAGCTCAAACCCTAACTAGCGGACCATAGCTAACTTTTCCTCAGTATACGTAGAAAAATCCCAGTTAGTTTTTTACATAAATCCTCTAGTGTAACTAAACTAGAATTCCGAGCGAATAATTTAATTAAAAACTGTATATTACCACGGGCAGGCATCCGGGTGGAGCTTGTTAGCGCCATATTATTATATGACGTCATTAGGTGGGTAGACGGCCTTTTTTTTTGTTTGGGCCTCCGTTGGTTTGTATGGAATTTTGATGTAGATGTCACGCTGTTTTGAGTATTGAGATGTATTTTGGGGGCAATGTTTGGGTGGTTTTGAATCAGTCGATGATTTGATAGGAACATCGGAAATCTCTTAAAATTATCATAAATTTATCTTTTTTTTATTATTATTTTTGTTATGCATAGTTTGGTTTAGTTTAATTTAAGTTATTTTTAATTTGAACGTTGTGCGCACCTGTAATTAACATATTTACGCAGGACTTATTACAATTATAAACTTATATATGTGAAAGTATTTGTAAATAAGTTGTTGGTGTGCCTAAATAAATAAATAAATAAATAAATCTTTACATAATAATTATGTTATATTTTACTCGAAGAATCACACAATATTTAGGAGTTTGAATCTGGTGGTTCATCAAACGGTTACTAAACTACAAAAATAAACATATTGACATGGCTTCTTAGAAACACAAAACTTACATTAACCTATAACAGGTTTATTTTTAACCAAAATGATACCTAAAACATTTACTGCAATTTAATTAAAAAATAAAACTTTTCAGACAGAACTTTGTATTAATGATGAAGTCTATGGAAAATTAAACCTTTATATATCTGTGTAAAGTGATACATCTAGGAATGAGAACGGGCATGATGATATGGAAACTTCACAATCTTCAGCAGTTTTGCGGTGCCATCTGTCTGTAGCCGCTGATTGTCGCCTGAAAACATACGTATTTTAATTATCAAAAGTATTTCAGGCACACTCGCTAAGTGTAAGACCTGATATAATAAAAAAATGGAAGATATAGGGGTCAGGAATAATGAAACTCATCAATTAAAATTGAAAGTCATTGACTTTCACGCATCCTATCTTTCATTGCTTTGATCATCCACTTCCACTATATCTATCCACATAAACGTAGAATATGATAACCAGTAGACAAAATCACGTTTATAATAACATCAAAATGAAATCAAACCAATAACAAAAACTTGAGATTCGAAATCTAATTTCCAGAAATAATGTTTCAAGTGAACCTTAAACTTTTGTTTCAACAGGGCCACGCTGTAATTTCCGAACGAATGTCCATTTTGGCGTGAAATTTGCTCGTAATTTCATTTGAGCGTTTCAACGAGCGTCAGCTAAGACCATAATTTCATTAAAAATGTCATTTTATATTACCTGAATACCATTTTTAAAAGTTTGTGGTATATTTTGTGAGGTTCAGGGATCGTTTCCATTTCGCAAATGGCTCGGCGGACGCAGTGGTACCCATTCAGGCCGTTCCTAGGGCAATCAATTTATTTTTGGTGAATTTTCATGGAAGTTTATGAATTTATCTTTATTTATATCGGTGCACGGTTACTGTTGAAAGGTGTGAATAATAAAACAAATGTCGAACAAATAAGTGATTAGTAATTGCTCTAGTAAATATTAGCTAACCTAACATAATAAAAAAAGATGCGTTAGTAAATGAATTAGATCTTGATAAATAAGACAATTCTATTAATGAGTACGAAAACGGCTTGTTAGTTAAAACAGCCATACGACCTTTTTAAATAGTTCTACATTACCTATTATTTATCTTGATATTCAAAGAGAGGTAGAGTCTGATAGAATGTAGTTTTTCTATTTCAAATTGATTTAAGTTTTTTTTTGGTATTTAAGTCTAGAAAATTATTACTATGTAGAGCAGAAAAGATGCTATATAATCAATTCTCATATGAAATAACCAAAACAAGAAAGTATAACGGAAGAAAATAAATATTTTCCTGTTAGAGAAAGTTTTCTATTTGTATTAGTTAGTGCTGATCTTTTGGCTGACTTATAAATCCGAAAGCATACAAACATTATTATTGACCTTAATGGAAGAATCAGGTCAATATTCTGAAATATTTAGGACATTTGTTTTGTCACAGAATTTTAGTTTAGAAAGAGGTCAAGACAGTGAATATAGCTATTTCCATGTTAAAAGGTAAAACTATTTGACCAATATCGTGGAAGTGAAGCTCCCACCGAGTATGTTCTCCTAGTACAAAATACTGTAAGTTTGGATACTTTTATGTAGATTATCTTGATAACAAAACAAATATTTTTGCATAAACAAAATTATAAGGTCTATATAAAATTAAGTTCTTATAAATTAGTGTTATTATTATATTTTGGTAAGAAGTTATTATATTAAGATAAGTAATATGCTTACTTGTCCAAAAGAGTCTCAGCATGACTATAAAGACTCCTTCTATGTATGAAATGGTTTCTATAAGGATGGAAGGTGTCGGGCGGATCGTCCCAGTTCATACGGAATCCGAGGGCTTGCGCGAAGATCTGGTTCCACGGCACTATGTTGACTTTGAAGTTGAAACGAAGCTGAAATCAGTTTACAGGATAATTTTAATTATGTATGCACTTCTGAACTTATTGTCCGCCATGTTGGCTGGCATTTGAAGATGTTTTGGAGTCGTTACGAGTAGTCAGAAGCCAGAAAGTCTGATAACCAGTCTTACTAAGGGGTATTGGGTTGCCGTAACTGGGTTGAGGATGTCAAATAGGCAGCCGCTATTTCTAAAACACTGGCACTTAGCTGCATCCCATTAGCATGCAAGCTGACTCCAACATAGTCGGCAAGAGGCTATTTAAACAATTGAGGTAGGAAATTAAATACGAATGAATGTATGGAACTAATAAAAGGTAAATAGAGCAATACTTACAAAGAAATGCGACATGTTCTTGAAGCTAAGATACCTTCTGTGCCGTTGAATTGTGGTATCATTAGCGTTACCTACATCAATAAGTATAAACACTACAAAACAAATATAGCACAGGACACAAACTTGCATATACTTATGCATTTGAAATTATTTTCTTCTAAATTACAAAAAATATATTATATAGAATTGGAAGTCTGGTACTGTTTCAATTGGGGCTGCCAGAGTTATAGTTGCATCTTTGTATTGTTTACTTTTTGTATGCTTTAAAACTTTTCTCTGTTCAAAAGCTGCTGGCTTTTTTCTGATCAGGATCACCTTTGAGTTTAATTAATATATCGATACATAAATTCCTTAACTATTTACAACACAATCACTAACACACTAACAGCTCCTTTCTACAAAATAAACTTAGTCACATATTGTTTGTTTAATAAGTTTCAGATCAACTCTATACTTATATAAAGTTTCAATTTGAAAAAAATAAACTTTTTTTCTGCACACAAGCAAAGACACGTGTGGACATAAGAATAATAAGAGTGACAATACATACATAGAAATACTTACAAACAACAAGACTTCCTCAAAGTAGGTTGTATTTGATCTATAGTTTATCAATAATTATAGTGTTTGGACAATATGAACTAGTTTACGAGATGTAGGTTGAGTCTCCTACTGTTTTAGAGTGCATTGAAGAATGTGCAAATTGTTATATTGTAAGGGTAAAGTCACACTTGTAATATTTTCTTTTTAACAATCGCAGTGTTTAACTTTAATGAAGAGGTCAGTAAAATTAACATGGAACTATAATTTTTTACGTACGTGTACGTACGGGTACGTGACAAGAAAATAGTCGAAAATCTTCCACCATAAATAGGTTCTTAATCTAGCACGGAAATCATATTTCAATCAGTTTCGTAGAAGCTTAAATTAGCGCGTTCAAGCAATCAAACTTTTCAGCATAAATACCTAATGTTAGTAAGACTAACCTCATAAAGTAAGACTTTGAAGGTTCAGATTTATTTCTCAAATAGCAAATGGATTACGTTTTGGAAGATGATTCATGATAATTTAAATATTATGTTACAGTAATTTGGCTATGATTATTTATTTTATTATTGCTTTGTTTGTATTTTGGTATTGCATAATTCAACAAGACAATAACATTAATTGTACGTGCAGTCACTTTTTAAGGCATTCCTCCATTGAAAGTCTGCGAATAGGGTCTGTTATGGTGAGCAAAGAAGTAGACAGTAGCTGAACTCAAAAAGTATAATTCTATAAATATTAAAAGCTATTTAATTCAGACGACAATTTCATTAAAACTATAATAACGAAGTCAACAACACTTAATTCTACTAACATTTTAACACTTAAACAAGATCGGTATAGGGTGAAACTTCTAGCAATGATATGGGACAGGTATTTATTGAAATATTGCAGTCTGATTCAGTAATATTGTGCCACCGTTCCGTTGCTGGAGACATTTTCCTGAAAAAAGATCATAAATATTTGTTAATACCGAGCATAATTACAAATATATATTGTTGTAAGAATCTAAATTCAAGGATACTTCAATTTAGAATACTCATACATAGGTATGATACAATAATTGTATTTCTTTGTTTTCACCATTTTATGAGAATTCAAAAACAACACTTATTCTACCCAAAAAATCTTTAGAAATAAATGAAAATCCGAGTCAATATCAATTAGAGACAGAAAACTCCCCTCTCTTTACATCTCCTTACACTAAATAACATACGAAAATCGTATCATCGTCGTCCGAGCCTTTTCCCAATCATGTTGGGGTCGGCTTCCAGTCTAACCGGATTCAGCTGAGTACCAGTGCTTTACAAGAAGCGACTGCCTATCTGACCTCCTCAACCCAGTAACCCGGGCAACCCGATACCCCTTGGTTAGACTGGTGTCAGACTTTCTGGCTTCTGACTACCCGTAACGACTGCCAAGGATGTTCACTGACAGCCGGGACCTACAGTTTAACGTGCCATCCGAAACACAGTCAATGGTGTCTAAGATATACTTAGAAAGTACATACAAACTTAGAAAAGTTGCATTGGTACTTGCCTGAACCTGGGATCGAACCCGTGCCCTCATACTTGAGGTTGGTCTTTTACCCACTAGGCCACCACGACCTGTCGTGTGTCTGTGTACGAAAATCGTATATTACCTAAAAACTATTTTCAGAAGTTTGTGGTAGATAACATTTGGTTCTGAGATCATTTGCATCTCACAGATGGCACGTCGCAGGCAATGGTAGCCGTCCAGACCATTTCTGAAAAAAGAAAGATTTTAATGTATGAATTTGAACACGAGAGTTTTATGCGTAGAAGTACCCGAAGTAAGGAAAACTACGCTCAATTCTGAATACATTTATTATAATCACTAGACCTTCTAAAGTCTAAGTCAATGTTAATCAGTCAAAAAATATAAACATCCGAATTGATAACCACCTCCTTTTCGGGAGGTCAATAAAAATTTGGATGAACTGTTTCAAGAAAAAGTCGCGAGGATTCAATCAACACCTACAGTCCTATTCTTTTTACGTTTACTAAGGCTAAGGATGCCAATCTTACAGTGTAAAGAAATCACATATAAAGTAACTTACCTGTCCAACAACGATTCAACAAAATCGTAAATATCCCTTCGGTATATCCTATGAAAAGATCGAAAAGTAGTCGGAGGAGCGTCCCAATTTATACGGAACCCTATAGCCTGGGCAAACAGTTGGTTCCACGGGATTATGTTCGCTTTGAAGTTGAACTTAAGCTGAAAGAAAAAAATAATTAACCGTAAAAGAAAACAGACAAACGTTTAAGGAAAACATCTTGAGGAAACTTGGACTTGAAAAAACTGAAAATGTCTAATCCATCTTGAGTGAAATGAAAATCAATACTCGTGCCTCTTCTGTATCTTATTAGGCTTTTGTCCAGTAGCAAAAATAAGGAGTCTGAGAAATACTCGTATTGTATTACACTCTTTTGTGCGTTGCTAGAACTATGGATATCCAAAATAATATCACGTCGTACTCAAAAAAAAAAAATCGAGAATTTTAAATTGCAATATAACTTTAAGAATAAGCAATAGGTACTCACATAAAACCGAGTCATATTCAGGAACGATAAATATCTCCTATTTCTGTGTAAAACCGCCTTTGTGTCATTAGCCTCCCCAACATCTATTAGGATGAATGCTACTAAACTTATGTAGCAGATCAACACCAATGGTACGAAGTTCTTCATATTACTAAACTGGTGTTATAGTTCGGCCATTCAGAGAATGCGTTCCTGACACGTCGCGATTGAACTGACGACGTAATAACATTCATTGATTATTGATATAATAATGTTGTTTTAATGCTCCTCAATTGTTAAAACGGTAAACAACCAGCAAAAATATTTTTATCGTAACTGCAACGCCATTGCAAAGTTACGTCGTCAGTTCAATCGCGACGTGTCAGGAACGCATTCTCTGAATGGCCGAACTATAGGCTATGAAGTTATGTGTTCGATATTTAAACAGTTCTCATTTTGAACTTGAAATTCGAACCTGGAAAGAGTTGGAAATGTAGGTCGGTTTACGTTCCATAAAAATTACGTCATGTGGTTTAGAATTGAAATGTAGGCCAGTAAGTTATGAATGGTTTTCGAAAAACGAATGCCAGATTTTGTAGCTATTTGATTGAGAGTCCTTCGTAATTACTGACCTATATTTCGACACAACCAAAGAAAATAGCGAACGAAAAAAATCTTATCTTATTTCATGTAATAGCCAAAACACTTACCAAGTCAAAGAGTTAATTTAAAGTATTTTATACTTCTATAAAAATTAAGGATTTCACTTTCAAAAACTAAAAAGTCAAAAATGCCAATTCAAGAAATGAGTTGTACTTATAAGAAGAGTATTCTATGACATGGATGACTAGACTAAATGCCGAAACTATTTCACGAAAGTAGGTTTTATTTGATTTTTTATTTATTGGTGTGTATTCTTTGACATGGCCTACAGGTTTTGGTACAGCCGCGTTGATATTATACATGGTGTTTTCTAAACTGAAAAGTATGTATGTATGTAGTTGCGTTTGCGACGTAGGTATAGATTTGGCGGTAAAATTAATAGCTTTGTACATGGTTTGTACAAATAAAATATGTATTTTTAGAATGTGGACCACCATTACAAAAGCTGAACTAATGTTAGAGATGCACAAAAAATCTGGAGTTCAGATTCAGAGTGGAGCTTCAGATTTTTTAATAAGAATTACAAATTACGATTTTTAAGTGTACTTATTAATTAACAAGTAACCAATTATCAAAGTAGTTTAAAATATTGAAGAACCTCATTCTGCCTCACTCAAGTGACACATAAAAAATGTGTCACGCGTTACTGAAATAAATCACCCTGTATACTAAATACTAACGGTTTACTGTTATTTGTTAGTCGTGATCTACGGCCCGTTCCGCGGATAATCCTGACACTGTTAGCTTAGAACCGAATGTGGTACTTTCCTAAGCCATACATATCACAAAGAAAAAAAAACTCGAAAAAAAACTAATATAGAAAAAGAAAAATATGATGATTTTTCCGAAATAGAGAATAAACTTAAAACTAATCAACGTGAAGTTATAAATAATTAACAAAATAATAATCAAAATGAAGTCATTAATTAATTTAGCGTTTTTATTAATAGTTTTGGGAGTTCAATCCGAAGCACAAGTAAATGACACTGAAGAAGTTACAGTTTACAAGAAAAGTGAAATTTTGTCAAGGAAGAAAAGGTTTCTCATATTCCCTGAAGGAAGTTCTCTGCAGTTGGGTGAGTTTGATTTTACAATACCATACTAAGTATAGCATAGATGATACTAATAATATGTATAACTTATTATTACATTCCAACAATAAAAATAATTTGATTGACACTTCGATGGTGAAGAAATAACATACAGATAGAAAGAAGTAGAACCTACTAAAAAATATGTTTTTTTTTTTTAAATATAAAAGCCATTTTAACAATTTTGTAAATACAACCACGTCGCGCATTACCGTCGCTAACCAGCTCTTGAAATGTGCAAAAATGTGCTTTAAATGTAGTGCAAAAAAACTTTGACACCCTTGTAAAAAAAATGTTGGTATTTGTTGCAAAATATGGCTTAAAATCATATCTCTACCATCATGTTGTATTGGTGACTTATATTGCTTCACAATCAGATTTGCATTCAAAAGTGTGTTCCTAATATGATGACACATTTCAAAGTATCCACGCAGCATTTTAAATCCTAATCCAAAACATTTTCCCGTAAATATACCAACGCTTGCCACAAACTGTGACATTAATTTGCCCCTGATTTGGACACTACAAATCTAAAGAGCTGGTACAAAGAGCATATTGGATGCAACCCTCTATTAGAGCAAAAGGATTGCCGAGCTCCTAACAAATGACCCTGTGAATGTACGCTTTAAAACGCTGAAAACGTTGTTATAACAATTTCTGGTCTCACATCATTTATAAAGGAAATCAACTGGGTGAAATGAGGAAATATTTGTATCTTTTGAATCTGCGAGTAACTGTGATTCATGACTCTTTAGCGCTAACCTATAATTCTAGATCTAGTTTTTGAGGGCTGAAAATATAAAATCTTTGCGTAATATGTGGTATATTAGTTTAATAAATTCATCATTCTCAGTACAAGAGCATTACGTAGACAATGAATTATAGAATATAGGGTCCTATACCAAAAATTTAAGATAAACGCAAAATCTTTGCTTAATATGTAGTAAAATTGGTTTAATGAACTCATTATTTTCAATACAAAAGGATTACGTTAACAATGAATTATAGAAACTAGGGTCTTACACTAGCATTGCAAATAAACGCATTCAAAATAAAAACATAAAGAACTGCAAACCATACGCTAATCAAAAACAAATTACCTTCTTGTTCCCTCAGCTACCTTTTTATAAAAGCCTTGTATTTAGCATTGCATAATGTCTTTCCAATTTATCCTTTTCAGTTTTCTGCACAACATACGCCATGGTGTTCAGTATAGGAGATATATTTTTATACGGTTCAACTGCAGCCTTAGCCTGGGAGTTACCTCAGGATCCTTATTCTCCTTTCAATCATCATGCAGATCCTCTTCATCGAAGAGTTGACACCAAAACTATTTATTATACTGATGAAGATGGGAGGATTATTGATAAGAAGCCGTATCACAGGTAATGTAGGGTTTTATAAAGTTTTAAGAACCAACAGTGTCTTTTAGAATATAAACTCTGTGAAAAGTAGTGCAGTTTTTGATAGTCATAAAGAGTTAAAAGGTTATTTAAAAGTCAGTGAATTTTTGATAATCCAACAGATTTGTTAATAAGCAAATAGATTACCTACCTCTATTGAATTTCTTTATGGCTTTAAGGTTGGCTGTAAGAGAACCCAATTCTAGGTTAAGATCGCCGTTGTAAACAAACTGTCTGTATACTTTGTATATTTCAAAATAAATGTGCAATAAAGAATAATATAAATTCAATAAGTTACGAACTTCATAAGACAAATCAGGTAGAAAATGTTCTAACACGGTTATGGAACATGGTTAAAATGAGTTCGGAACAGACTTGTAACGAACGGGCTAACTTCTCTTAGTCTAACCACCCTAACACCTAACTTAGGCAAATAATTAATGTCGTGTTCCAACTTGCAAAAGTACCAACTTTACTTGTCTGGCATTTGGGTGACCAGATAAATTTTTGGATATTGTCTGCAAAAAGGAAATTCTATGAAGCTCTCTCTCGCAAATGATAATGTTGATAAAGATTTAAAAGTGAACATCATTTGTCTGGTAACTACATATGTAGGTGTGTAGCTACAGATCAACAAACACAAGAATTCAATAAAACACTAACACACAAAAAACAAATGAAAACGCCAACAAAATTACAAACCTTAGTAGACAGCCAACAAACTATGCGGAATTAACTATCCATGAACAACTTTCAGAAAACCCATAGCAAATCCCGCTTTCGCGAAACGTAGTGTGGACGAACCGGACAAAAAAGGAACTTTAGAGAAATTCAAAATAGACAGGAAACAGATGCATGCTTCGGAAAACAAACGGGAATATTTGAACGGACGCATGGAAGAACGGAGCGTCGAATTTCACAGGAGCAGTCGCGCCGCACTCTACCAGAAAATAGAGACGATGCTGCATGGGTACGTACTATGTTCCATGTCCCACTGTTGTTCGTCGTGTAAAACGATTTTTTTAGTTTTTAGGATCGTTTGATTTTTGGATATTCTGGCTTGTAACACCTGTAGCTGAGTGTTATTTCTCCAAAATATTCAGCAAGTTTCATTTTTTAAATTAAAAGTTTCACTTACCAGTTTTACTACTTACACAATAAGAAGCTATCACAAAGTTATTTTAATATGCAAAAAAGGCACACCCCAATTTTTTCCCTAAATTTCTGAGTCTTAAAATAAAAATCCTCTCAATATTACAGTGTATAATAAATTGCAGATGCAATAATATCGTCTCAATACTGCATTGTACATACACCTTTATATTCCAAAAGAAACTGTATTTATGTTACATTTGCTTCTATTTCCAGTCTTGGTGTAAACGGCAAGCATTGTGTGCTAAAAACATTATGCTTGGTCGGTAAAACGCAGGACCATCCTCAAGGCATGTTTTTCCAGGAAATAATGAGGGCCGTTTTTACGTAAGTACTGGGTTTTGTTCACGATTCCTGAACTGTGAGTTACTGCGTTTATTTCTTCTGAAAAACAGAATTATGCCATATTATTCACATCTTAAAAAATGTGAAAAAGATTACCACATTTTTGGAAGTCTTTTCTGGTCCTTAAGATACAAGCCATTAGGCCACTGCCAATATTTAGCCTATAACAAGCGTATATAATACAAGGTGTTGATTTGCATTTGTGCCATACGTCAGGAGGAGGACATGAAATACGTAAATAATCGATTGTAATTACAGTAGACGGGAAATAGCTAATACGCACGGCTTTTTTTGTCATTGTAATGTCGTAGCATTTCAGAAGTAATCCAATTTTATGAATGAAATTTATGAATGATCGTTACGTATGCTTTCTGTTTGGGTTTGTGTGAGGGCGCAGCACGGTTTTAAGGCCAGTAACACACGCGCCAAGTTTAAATACGGCTAGATAACATTAACGGATTTCCGAAAAAAAATTAAAATCAAAAATTTTCCTGCCGATTTTTTTGTTGATTTGGGTTGAGAATCATTAGTATAATTACGTCCTTGACTATGGCACGGATGCAAATCAACAGCTTGTATAAGCTTGCAGGATATAGGTTCTCAATATTTTAAACTAAATAAGAGAGAAGCAGTTGAACACCAATTTAATCATCTACATTTGAATTCATCTACTCAGCAAAATTATACAATTAGATCTTGTCTGATCCAGGTAAAGATTCAGTGACCTAGTTCCCACTATCACTAATCTTACCGATTATACCCTCAAAACAATAATCAAATTACTCAATTCTAAGCACGATAAGATTGAGCTGAATTATAATTTATCTGAATAATTAATTACGAATCTCTAAATTGAATAATTAGGAATATAATTACAGATATTGTGTTACAAGTGGCCAGATTTAAAGGGAAAGGCAGATATTTGATATAGACCCTGTTTGGGACGCCGTGATTATTCTGTTAATTTAAATTTGGAATAAACCCTTGTATCTTTTGGAACTCTTTTGAGGCCTTGTTCTAAATAACAGCCCGTAAGGCACATGTGGCAATACCATTTAGAGCAGCATTTTTTATTTTTGAGGTCTTAATATTAGCGCCCCTTATGATTAGGAGAGACACACCCCTTACAAGAGAGGAGCAATTAAAGAAAACATTTGGATGGACGATTTGTTTTGGATGCAGTAATTTAAATGCTATGACACACGATACGAATCATTCATTAGCACTAGATTTAGTGCCAAATGGATCGAGAATCCAGGTCTAGCTTTCACTCATCTCTTTCTACCCCATACATATACATATAGGAGTATTACCAGACCAATCATTAACAGTCATTACCTTCAACTATCTCACTTACAAAGCCTATCTTATAGCCTTCACTTTATCTTCCAGTTTGCCGAAAAACTCAAAAGGAGTAGACAAGCTCGTGGAGTACGATGCAGCACACTCAGCTACCGAATCCTGTGAGGAGCTGTACCCTGAATGTGATGAACCTGCTCTGGAGCCTGATGCACCGAGATTTGCTTATTGAGTTGAGTAAACGGGAGATTGTTGCTGTAGAAAAATGTTATGGAACATTAATATCATGTGTATAAAATTCCATTAACTAGCTTCTGCCCGCGACTTCGTACGCGGATCCTGTCCCTTATGCCAGCGACTACGGGGTCAGCAAAATCAAAGATCTGAATAGTCGCAATAGACGTGAACATAGGGATAAAAGTAGTGATTCTAATTAGTCCGCATTTAAGTTGTGTGTGGCAAAAATATTACGTAAAAAAACATTAAATAGATGACAAAGTCGTGGTGACTTAGTGGAATTCGTGGTGGTTTAGTGGGTAGAGAACCAATCTCTTAAGTATGAGCGTGCGTCTTTGATTCCAGGTCTGGCAAGTGCCTGCCAATGCAACTTTTCTAAGTTCGTATGTACTTTCTACGTATATTTTGGATACCAATGACCGTTATTTGGAGGGGATGTTAAACTGTAGGTTCCGACTGTCATTGAACATTCCATTCTTGGCAGTCGTTATGGGTAGTCAGAAGCCAGTAAGTCTTACCAAGGGGTATTGGGTTGAGCGGGTAACCGGGTTGTGGAGGTCAGATAGGCAGTCGCTCCTTGTAAAACACTGGTACTCAGTTGCATCGTGACTGGAAGTCAACCCTAACATAATTGGGACAAAGGCTCTTGAGATAATAACGACAATAATAATGAGATATAGGCACCGCAGGACATCTGAGGCTGATGACGGGGAGTAGCGACCCCGCGGGGCTATATATACTGAGTTCTCCAGGGAGTGTATACTGTCCCCCATCTCCGGCCGGTCGGAGTAAACCATGACGGGGGTAGGTCTCTCGCCTCTGGCTTGGCTTGGCCGTCCAGAGTGGAGTCGCTAGAGCAGGATTAGTAGCCCTGCTCGGAGGGTAGCTATCTCATGGTAAGCACAGGGAGCGCGTAATCTGCGTTTAAAGTCCGCCGAGGTATCCTCACCCTTCAGCCGCTCATGTCCCTGTTGCCCTCTTGTTGCTATTCAGTGACTGGTTCCCGGGGGCCCAGTAAGTGAGGTGGCGAGTCTCCACCTGCCGTTTTTACATGTACCTAATACATTGTCATCCACTAACATCCCATCACAATAGCCCAAGTAGTTTTCCTCCATAGTTAGCAATAATTTAGCACAGAACCGGGGATTGTCTTTTTTTAACGACGTCCACCGGGGATTGTCCTTGGATTCATTTCTATAGTGTATAAAGGGATAATCGTCGGTTTTGTGTCACCATTTCATTAAAGTTGTCCCAAAAGGACTTCAGCGTGTTGGCTTCGGCCCCACCTTTGCCTCCCAAAAATTCGGAACTCTGTAGTCCCGAGGTCTGGAAGAGACATACAAAATAATAATGAGATATAACGCAACAAAGTTAGAGAGTGGGGGCTCGTGACGCCACGTCTAGGTATGTAAAATTTGTACTAAGCAGTGACTTAACACGAAATTCAAGCGTTGTTGTATCTTCGTTATTATTTGTTTGTGTGAGAGAGAAAAGAAAAATGCGTCAATAGAGAGTGCTTATCAGATTGAACCACTTTTGCTAAAACATCATATCTTCATATGCTTCATATAGTCTAGCTGGGCCCCTGGAGTTCCACATCAGATGTTTTAGATCTTCAATTTGTATAAGTCAATAGAAAGTGCTTATCAAATTGAACAACTTTTGCTAAAACGTCATACCTGTATATGGTACAGAGAAGCTGGGCTCTTAGGGTTCCACATCAGGTGTTCCAGATCTTAAAATTTATTATCTCAGCTGAAAATGCTCATCAAATGAAACAATTTTTGCCACGGCACCATATTTGTATCTCTTATAGTTTTATTGGTCTGATGGAGTTCTGCATCAGGTCTTCAAGTTTCGAAGATAAATTATAGCCTATATGTTGACCAGGCTTAATACTGATACAACAAAGAAAAAATCATTGAAATCCGTTCAGTAGTTCGGAAGATTAGCGTGTACAAACAAACAGACATACAGACATACAGACATACAGACAGATTTTTTTTTTGGATTTGTGCTCCATTACTGTTTCTAAACCCCACCCAATTATTATTTTTTTAATATATTCAATGTACAGACAACGTTTTTTTACAGATTTATTATATGTATAGATTATTTTAATCAGAAGTACTTATGTGGAAAATATGTCTGATTTTGTCAAAAATAATAATCTGGTAAAGATTAAGATTCGCTAAGAGGATAATATTTTTCATAGGTTCAACTGACAATGACAATTTTTTTTTATACTTAATTTTGTGTTTCCAAAAGATTGTATTTATTTTTAAATGTTCTTTAGTAAGCTTTGGTTAAGATCACCTTATATTAAGTAGTTGCTTTTCATGATATTATTGTTTTAAGTCGAAAGTCGTTTGCTTGCAACCTACATAGGAAACTAGGCATTGCGTTCCATGTTCAAGGTATAATGGCCGATATTGTCTGCAGTTCCTTTAGGAATTAAGGTTTAGATCCTTACAGTTAAGTATAGAGATTAAATTTTGAAGAAGATGGTTATTTAAGTGTATAATGATAATGAGGGAGTACATAGGTAGTAAGTTGGTTATTATTGTCAAGCCCTTCGTCGATTGAGTATTGGCGAACGGCTTGATTTAAATCCATTTCGTTGTATATTTTTCACTTGTTTATTATAAGAAGAATTCATCAAATGGGTGGACGTATGCGAAAGCCAGAATATTGTGCGAATTTAATCGAAAATTATAAACACAAAAGATGATTTGATGGTTAAGTGAAGGGAGTTCCGAAACATGTCAATTCTGGCCATCGCATTAGTTATAATTTATGTTAATAAGTTAATGTATTTTGATAATAGGTAATTCATTCATGCATTTCGACCTCATGTCATACCTCATTTCAGTTATAAGATATAATATATAAGATTTAATAAACTATTCGATTTAAACCTAGATTACATAGAGGTATTATTAAAATTATATGCATTTGCATCGTCTTTTAACTTGAGTTTTATTCGTTAACAAATTATTACCAGTGTTTTCTTTTATTTATTACAAATGCCCCAAAAAACATGTTCAATCTTGACTACACCCTATTTGGAATCATAAAACACTACCGCTCTAATAAGGCCTACATAGCTTTCATTGTTTCTGAGCAAACATTTTATGTTTTTAACATTCCAAATTGTCACACGGCGATAACAGTAAATCAATTTACACAGTGTTAACTGACCGTTTCATTTGTAACATTAGGGTTTCTATAGTACAACAACTGAACAGTACATTTTATGATTCACGACGGGCAACTTTGAATCGACAATTGAAAATCATATTTCGAATCTACCAGTTTGACAGCCGTGTGGCCAGTTCTAAATAAAATCCGTTAGGAACAGGTTGGGTTCCTATTTTGAACGAAAACATTTTTGAAGTTCGTCATTGTTCCAAATATGAATAGTATCCTTTCATATTTTGTAACGTTCCTAGTTCTACAGACAGTAATTAGTGAAAATGTTAAGGACAATGGAAATAATACGGTTAATGAATTTCACGAGGAAAATGAAGGATCAAGAGCGTTGTCTAGACGAAAGAGATTCGTAATATTTCCAGATGGAAGCTCTCTGCAACTCGGTAGGTTGAATACTTATGTACCCTTATCATTTGATTCATAACTGAATACTGTTTTGGGATATACTTGACCTGTTATAAACATCTCAGTTACTTTACTAAGTACAGCGAGGTTAGAGTAAATAAACTGCTTGACATTCTAGCTCGTGGTCTAAATATTATGATGAATGTTAATTACTCTTAATTGGATGAAATCCGCTATGAATATTGGTCACAATATTAATAATATTGGTAGAGTAACAGCTTATAATTTTGGCATTTTGATCTAATTTTCATGCATACAAACGTTGTCCACAAAAATTTTGCGAGCGTCAGAAAACCGGCTAATACCACATATTATTAGATCCTTATCTACAGAAGTAGCGTAATTTCAGCTTGTTTGCATCGCAGTGTAAAGTTTGTCACCTAAGTACGCAAAAGAGCGACAAAAAGGAGGAAAAAACACGTAAACTGGAGCTTGAACCAGTACGTGGTTTTCTGGGAATTATTGCGATACTATGAAAAGATGGTGAATCTATCTTGAAATTCTAGCTCATCGTAAAATTTAAAATGAACAGACGAAAACTCTGAAGCAATTATTGCTAACATCATCACTTACTTACACTTTTTTAATTTTCCAGTATTCTGCTGTCAAACTGCGGCGTTGATCCCCATCGGCGATATTTTCCTATTCGGCAGTACCGTGGGTCTAGCCTGGAATCTGCCTACAGACCCCTCTATATTCCACACATTCAAGGACTTTGAGAGACCTCTGCGAAGAAGTGATGTGGTTAAGACCATCAACTACTTGGATGAAGATGGCAGACTTATTGCTAAAGTTCCTTATAAAAGGTAATAATTCAAACAATTGTAAAAAGTCCAAGGTATAGACGGGACGCTTTGCTTATAGACGATGATTTAGGTACTGATGGGTGTGTGAAATAGGTTCGATCATTTATTTGGAAACAACAAGACTGATATGATCTGGGTTGAACCATCAGATGACCCAGTAATCTTCTACTGACTAAAACCCATCTTTGTCCGTTCTGGAGCCTCCTGTATGGAAGTAGTAACTCTTTCAAACAATCCTTCAGCCCCGGCAGGGATACCGAGGCTAATGTTAGCTTTTATTTAAATATTCTGATTGACTTTTTCAGGAGGCTAATAGTGAATCCAGCATTCTCCAAAAGAAGCGTCGAAGACAAGAGTATGTCATACAAAGAGAAGCTGAAACTGAAGATAGATCGTAAGAAGATGCATGAAAAACACTTCAAATTGGACTATTTGAAGCATCATAATTTAGACAAGAATAGTATAGACTTCCATAGACGAAATCGAGTAGAACTGTATGGGAAGATTGAGAAAATGTTGGAAGCGTGAGTATTTTATTTACCATGTTCACATTGGATAGGATTTTTTGTTGTTACTTACTTACTTACTTGACATAAGCATAAACCCTTTGTATGCCGCGTAGATCTACGCGAGACACAATGGATTTTCTATTGTTCTCTAATAAGCGGCATTCAAAATGTTAATCCTCCATTTACTTCTATATATATAGCAGTAACGACATAGTCTAGAAAAAAGCCCTTATGTTTATTACTTAAAATTAATTTAGCTTGGTTGTTTATCCCATCATACAGTTATGACGTTTGCTTTTCATGACTTAGTTGTTTTTTTGGTTTCATTGCCTTCTTTGTAATCATAAATTCTTTTCTGGTCTAAAAGCCAAACTAGGTGACTAGTTTTTGATACCACAGCTTACAAATTCTATTTTTTTTTAAAATCGCCAACAAAATGTTTCAGAATGGGTCGAGATGGGCGTCAGTGCGTGCTTTACAAGCTGTGTGAGGCAGCACAGCGGCATACACAGCAGGGGACGTTTGTGCAAGAATTCCTTCGTGCTGTTTTTACGTAAGTTTTTATTGATAAGCCTTTTGAAAAATATAGAATTGCCTAAATTAAAAACTTGAACTAATTGACCCAAAACTAATTTATAAATATATGATAAATTGAGAACCTCCTCCTTTTTTGGAAGAAGGATAATAAGATAAGTTTCTTCTTTCTACACATATAAAATTTATGAGCAAGGCAAACGTTGTGTCAGTACCTACTCGAGAACAAAATGGTATAAATACAAGCGTAGAGCCGTTTACCGTCACACAAGCGATAAATTAATCATATTTAATTATTGTTTTTTTTTTAGAACTGATATTTTAATATCATGATTACAGGTTACCGAAAGGCGAAGAGTTTCAACGCGATGAACATAAGGATTACGACAAAGCTCACGTGGAGACTGAAAACTGTTCGGAACTGTACCCTGGGTGTGAAAACATACATGAATCGATAGTATTATAATATTATATTTAATTAAATTATAATGAAAATTGTCTTTATCTTTTAGTACTTATTACTGCTACTTTCTGCCCTATTTAATAAGTCTTCTATTCTATTTTGATGAGTCTAAGTTCCCGAGTTCAATTCCCAAGTTATTAAGTGGTGTTACGTATTTCCACTCGTCTCAGTGTAAGTTCTGTGTATAGACTGAAGTGAAGTACTTCTAAATAAATTACTTTTTGTTTTTTTTTTTTTTTTTTTTTTTTAAATATAATTTTATAACTGCTTAAAATTAATATTGAGAACTAGTAGTTGAGCTTGCATTCGACTAAGGGAAATATTTGCTTCCGTTACTTTTGCTGTCATTCCAATCGCTGAAGCAGTAAATTGATATTCTTGGCACAGTTTAAAGTCCATGTGGAACAATATGACTCATTTGTATCCTGGTTAAGACTAAAATCCGGCCTCAACATTGTTTGTAAACAGGCTAGGCACATAAAGACACTCAAAGGGAAAGGGAAATAGACACTACTTGTACCAGATGTAGGTACCTACCTACAATGATATTGAATCAGTCTGTAACAATTGAATATAGATAATTCGACACAGTAGGTACTGAACCTATTTAGAATATCACATTAGATCAATTAATTAACAAAAAATATAATTTGAGAATTATGATTGGACTAATTATTGAATGATTAAAAAATAACTCACAACTATCACCTCAATCAAAGGAGTTATTTTAAGGAATATGAACCTTCACCATTAATTTTTAGAAGGGTTGATTGAGAGTGACCTGTATCTACTGCTAAGCTGAGATATTACTCAGATTGTACTGTACCACCAACTCAAATAGCACAACCCCTTTCAAAAACCATAAATTAAGTGGCGATGCTAGTAAAAAATTTGAAGCTGGCGTAATCACCGATGAGGATATAAAGATCTTACAGTAAATTATAAAATTGTCGACGACATGAAATTTAAAATTTTGTGAGATATACCTACCTACTAAGTGACATAGGTGTCTCTGAGCGGACAAGCAGGAAAAAAGAGATCTTATACTTCTGAAGCCGAACCAGACATTCTAATAAACTCTAATTTGCTATCTTTTTTTTAAGCTAAGCCACATTTTTAACACTCAGTATTGTCGCCTAAGATAACAGTAAATCAATTTGCATAGTGTGATTCGAACCTTTCCATTGATTTAGATGAGACCCGAATCTATTTTAAGACAATACGTATTATCTAGTACTTTTATCTTGCAGTGGTCAGTTACAAATCGGATCTACAAGACGCAGCGTGCGTTACAATACTTTAAAATCTTTTTAAATTACTGGTCGCAACCGTTCCAAATATGATCAATATTTCTTCATTGGTCGTTACTTTAGTTGTTCTGGGTTCAGTAATTAGCCAAAATATTAAATTCGATTTTGATAATACGTCGAAGGAATTTCACGAGGATTATACAGAATCAAAAGTTTTGTCTAGAAGAAAGAGGTTTATAATATTCCCAGATGGAAGCTCTTTGCAATTGGGTACGTAAATAGCCTTTATTTAATGTTAGGATTAAAATATAGGAATTTAATTCCATCATCGAGCTTCAACAGCCTCAAATTTAAATATTTTATCTTCTCGTTCATGCAATTCTCGTACATCTCGTACAAGAGGAGATTTCTTAAGAAATACCCATTTTTCTTTTTGTCTGTTTACAATTAAACTGTCAAGTAAATAAATAATAACATATTATTAATTTTTTCCAGTGTTCCTCATACAAACACCAGTATTGATCCCTATAGGAGATATTTTCCTATTCGGTGACTCTGCTGGTCTTGCGTGGTTACTACCTACAGACCCCAACATATTCTATACTCTGAAGGAATATGAGAGACCACTGCGTCGAAGTGATGTGGTGAAAACTATTAATTACTTGGACGAAGAAGGAAGACTAATTGCTAAAGTGCCATACGAAAGGTATATGTATTTTTTTTGAATTATGTAGGAACCGTCAGATTACCATAGGACTATTGGAGAATAAGGTCCCTTTTTTGTCTCATCCCTCAAGAAAGGGTTGACTGAAATCATATATTGGATGACACTGCTAAAACTTACTTAAAGTGAGCAATGTATATTTAACCACACATTCTTATTTCAGGAGACTAAAAGTGAGTCCAGTTATTGCCAAAAGAAGTTTGAAAGACAATAAGAAGAAATCAAAACCAAAAATAGATCGAAGGAAAATGCACGAAAAACATTTGAAGAAGGAACAGTTGAAGGCACATCACTTAGACAAGGGCAGCTTGGAGTTCCACAGGTGCAAACGAGTGGAGCTTTATCAGAAGATTGAAAAGCTATTATCTGCGTAAGTACCTATTTAATTAATGAGAGTATGAGAAAATATATCTATGTAAGAAGTAATCTTCCTGTAAGCCACATTGTTTAGTACTGGTATAAAAGAGTTGAGCACTAGAAAGTGGTATAAGAAACAGCAACCATATTATTGAGTTATATACAACGATATAGTATGGTTTCAGACTATCAAAATCAAAATCATTTAGGTATTCAAACAAATTCACAAGAGATACCCCCCAAAACGCCCTACTACTACTTCACCAATTTCAATATGTTTTCTTCCTTATTGAACAAACTGTATTCTTTTAACACCATCATTCATGAATCCGACTATTTTATAAGCTACAGAACTAATCCAAACCACATTATTCTCAATACATTTAAAGTTCGCAAACATGGCGGCAAGTATACGACCCTACACCACAATAAAGCATTTCTGAGCTGGTTAACGTAATCTGTGCAGGATGGGCCGAGACGGGCGTCAGTGCGTTCTTTACAAACTATGTGAGTCGGCACAGCGGGCTTCGAAGCAGGGGACATTCTTGCAGGAATTCCTTCGTGCTGTGTTCACGTGAGTATCGATTTTAATACTGTCTGTGTGTGTGTGTGGTGAGTATTATTGTGTTCTATAGCGGTTTTGGGAATTGTCGTCTTGTCATTTTGCTGTGCATTAAAAGTTACAAGTAAAAGAGATTTTGTATCTTCCCTATGCCACTTGTTCTAATATTACAAAAAGTATTAAAAATATAGCTACTTCATTAGTATTCAACTTTTTTGAACCAAATATTATGTAAGGTTGACTTGTTGTCCAACAAAATACCTCGCTTTCAATCTGCCACTGCAATCTCATGTTCCAGCTCTTTTTTCTGTTACAGGTTACCAAAAGGCAAAGAGTTTCATCACGATCACCACAAGGAGTACGATAATGCTCATGTGGAAACTGAGCACTGTGTTACACGATACCCGGGCTGTGAAGACATGCATGAATCCATATTATTATGATTAACATTTAATAAAGCATTGTTATATAAACTATGTGCTCTATTTTCATTGTTTTATTTGCATTTTATAGTATAGACATTAGTTGAATATATTATTTTAGTCTCATAACTGTTGAAAAACTACAAACACGAACTTTTTCACAAAACTGCGTGGTTGCTATGCCATTTTTGACAGGCATACTAGGTAACTATATGGAGACTGTAGTCTGGTCATTTTTTTTGTTAAGTTAGAAAGCTTGGAGAGGTGCATATATACTTCCGAAGTATTTTTGAATACGCGCGATCCCCGGAAGGGGCAATCTGGAACGAAATGTTAGTGTACTTATATAATCGTTAAATGCCCTTAGGAAACTTACTAATCAATGACCATTACTGATCAAACCACTGACAACTGGCTGTCAATACATTTATAATAATATTATAAAGAGGAAAACTTTGTTTGTTTGGTTGTAATGGATAAACTCAAAAACTACTGGACCGATTTTAAATATTCTTTCACCATTAGAAAGCTATATTATCTGCTAGTAGCATAGGCTATATTTTATCCAGGTGCGGGTAGTAGCTCCCACGGGACGCGGGTGAAACCGCATGAAAACGCGATAAATAGGCTAATTCATATTAGTATGATAAAATCAGTGCATTAGATTGAGCTGTTCGTATATTCTGTTTGCGGGTGAAAGCCTGTTTAGTGCGATCAATGATAATGTTGACCGATGCGAAATCAATGAAAACAGTCCTAGTAATATTCAGTTTTTGCACACAGTGAATACGATTTTAGATTTTGTAAACTAAGCCGTTTCTCGTAATTGAAAAGATAGTAAAGTAATGCCTAATCGGGCTTTCGTTATGCAGTTACCTACTTTTTTTGGTGACATCATCTATTGTGCTCTCACGTTGTGGGTGCAGTATGAGAGTGTCAGAGTTTTTTTGACTGAAACCCACCTTTGTTCTTTTTGGTGCCCTTCATGTACCAGGGACTCTTTCGAACAATCTCAAAACCATCATTGTGGGAGAATTTACTAATTAAGCTTAAGTTTAATTATACTATAGTGAATGAGTAATTAAAATAAACGAATATTATTAAATTAATAATGACACTTAAATAAACTATAATTTTAAATCAACATTTTATTGAACACTCCCTTGACAAACCTATTAATTTTAGCAATCAGAGACAAAATTGTTGCAGTCATAATTTTAAGCTTAATTAATAAATATAGTTAACGCAGTGCTTGAAAGCTGAATCGGTAATATTTACAGTGAAGTGGAATCAATTTCAATAGTTATTGCTCGGTGTTTTGAATTTGATGTATTTTTCTGAAGAAAAATCCTTTTTGTTCTAACGATGGGGAGGTTCTTTATAATGTTTGGAGTGTGTAAAATGTTTACTGTTCCTTCGACATAAAAATATTTCAATCGCTGCCGAAACAATTTTAAAGCAGAAGTATTAAGATAATAAAATTATTGTTAATTATCTATGTTTAAGACAAGACATTCGTCTTGCTCGCTTGATTGTCTTTAATTAAAAAATATGATTTATCTACTAAATTCTTTGATTATGAAATCGTCAACCTACCCTAAAATATTGTTTCATAAAGCGTGAAAACTAGGTCGCTTCCTGGCTAGATTTAGCAAATGCGATAATAATTTCACACTGTCTAGTCTTGTTAAACCGTACCAAAATGCCCGTTCAAAAGAGAAAAATAAACGTTTTTTTAACCTATTATGAAGAGCTAAGGCAAAGGCTGTTTGAGTACTCGTCTAACTTAGAATTTACCATTTTTTAACTTGAAATTCTTTTCTCTGTAGCAAGAACAATTTTTATTATCTTTTCCATTTTCCGCTTGTAAATCTCAGCTCATTTCCACAAGATACACGTTGTTTAGATTTTTTCTTGGTAGGTAGGCTTTTTCATCGTTTGTTTGTCATAAAATACCGCAAAAAGAAACGATGGATGGATTATGTGAAAAACTATATGGTTAGAAAGAATGTTACATGACATCAGACAAAGAAGTATGGAAGAAAACAAAAATATGAGTTGAGGGCAGGTTGTGATAATGATGATGAACATAAAATAGTTTCAAATCATGTATTTTTCATCGCTGATCATTTCAATTTTTTGCAATATATTGTAATCCATACAAACAGACAACGAGATATTTTAAATAAGGGTTACATTCGTTAGCATGTTTTTCAAAAACAATTTGTGCTTGTTTGAACAAAGGTTGTAAATTTATGTAAATAACACTAAATACGTGCGTCCATTGTTTCAGTGCAAGCCAGTTGTTTCTTAGAATTCGAAAGGGGTAACATTCTTTGTGAGCTCACTGTAAGTATATTAGCTTAATTAGATGTCTTAGAGAATAGTGTAATTTGTAACTATATTCAGAAGGATTCAGAAATAAGTTTTAATTTTTAAACATTTCGAGAAGCAGTCTTTTGGAGTACGATTTCATCAATTCGGCTGAATAGACTGACTGAGAATGAATAGTGCATATTTCTCCGTTTAGACTGCTCGCGACGACTGCCAATGCTCATAGACTGCCGGGTCATCGGATCATCCGAAATACGGATATTTCTATGACTTATTACGTTTTAGGCAAAATTACAAAAGCTTTGCTGAAGAAATAAATGCCCGATGCACTATAAATTATGTTATGTAATTGATATGTTTCAGGAAGATGAATATATTAGTATATACAATCATGATATCAATGATCATATTTGTAAAGAAAACAACATCAGATGAGAATATAACAAGAGCAATTGCGCAATTTGATGATGAGATTGATGAAACTGCACCCAAAGTTTTGTCCAGAAAGAAAAGATTTTTGATTTTTCCCGATGGCAGCTCATTTCAAATAGGTAAGCGATATTCTGTTAGAGCCCCCGCATTAAAGAGTCAAAATTGTTGTCTGGTAGATAAAGGCTCAATGGTTGGTTGACAGCTTATCTTACTTTCAATTATCACACATTTTATTCAGTCTGATACCGGCCGGTACCTGATAATTGTAATGTTCGCATGAATGGTAGTCGTCTCCTCACTGAAACCTAAACTGCTGACTAGAAGCTTGCAGTATCGAGGGCATTTAAGCAAGGAAACCAACTTCTTTTTTTTGTACTTATACCTAGTCGCTAATACTCAATTCTAAGGGCATTCATAATATTTTATAAACAACATTCCTATTTTTGATTTTCATTACAGTCCCTTTTTTCAGTTTTCTGCACCCAAAACCACGGATATCTTCAAATTGGTAACATAGTATGGTTTGGCACTACTGCCGCTTTGGCCTGGGAACTGCCAACCGATCCTGGTGCCTTTGATATAATCAAAAATAGCTATAGGGTCTTCGAAGGGAAGAGACGGAGCGATATTTTGTACTATGTTGATGAAGATGGAAAGGTCGTTGATAAAATTGAGTATAAAAGGTACTTTTAAAATCTTATATTTTTGTGTGGGTCTTCTTTAAACAGATTTTTAACCAAATTCTGAATTAAAAAACAAACAATAATGAACTAAAGTTAATTTAGAAGACTCATATTAAAATGGCTGAAAATATTTTTGAGATAACTGATTAAAATCAATGGATTTTTTATTCCAGAAAAATCTTGATCAATCCAGCATTCGCCAAAAGAAGCGTCAATACAGCACAAATAAATAACAATAACTTTCCAAAGGTAAATAAAAAAGAAATGCATAACTCGCAGAAAAATAAAATCCTTTTCAAAGATTTAGATACAACACGACTTCAGCTTCATAGGACAGAGAGACAGAAACTTTATGTAAAAATGGAAAAGTTTTTGCAAACGTAAGTAGCATTCATAAATATAAAATCGGATTTATTTGCTAGGAAACTTTTTGTTACTTTGGAATAATATCAAGTTTGATTTATTTTTCTTATTTTTAAACATAATTGTTGCTAGGACGCTGGGCTGCTTCTAATTAAGTTAACGTTTTTGCCTAGTTTGTCATACTGTCAGATAATTGAAAAAATACATGACTTGTGACCAGGGCTTAGCATAATTATATTTGTGTTTAATGTTTCCTTATTTCAACAGGCTGGGTTGGAATGGTAAAGAGTGCATCTTGAAAATGCTGTGCTTGACCGCCAAAGAGCAAACCAAACAGAAGTCGTTTGTGGGAGAGATTCTACGGGCTGTGTTTACGTAAGGACTTAATTAAACTGTTGAATCAATCTGTAGGTACCTCATTAAAATAAACGAATTGTGTCTGGATTACATATGAAAGAATAAATGTTACTAGTGGGGATGCCGTTAGAAAGAAGGGTGGGGAAGAAGTATACATGTGATGCCGACCACACAATATAAAGCTTGGATGAGAGCAAGAGGATTATGCTTTTCTAAAACCATACCTTGGCGTTTGTTTCCAATTTTACAATTTCAAGAAGGGATAAATCATTTGTCTTCCATAACTTATAGCACAATCCTCATACAACAACCGAACTGAAGCTCACGATACAAACTTGAACACAAGCAACAGTCTGACGCAGTGTCTGCACAAACTTCGTACCCTAATAGCTAGCAGACAATACATGCGACGTTTCCTTGTATTCCTAAACTTGGTACATAATTTCAGATTACCAGCAGGCCCCGGGACGGCGTCTCAACTTCATAAGCAATACGACGACGCCCGAGGGGACTATGGGAACTGTAGTGAACGGTACCCGAAATGTGGACACGTTGGAACAGTGTAGCGTCATTTTTATTGTTTATTTTTATTTGTAATAAAATTAATGGGTTTATGTTATTGGCTGTTTGGTGTGATTGAATTTGTGGTGAGTGTTGATAGTTTTTGTAGTACGTAAAAATAAGTTTATCAGTTAGTACCGTGAAACCGGCCATCATTGCCCGCTTTTTTCATTGTTTTTGAGATTTTGCAAAAATAAAACACCGGAAACGTGTATGAAGTAGACTATAGTAGCAATTACTATTAAAGGCTTTAAATTGCAAAATGTGGTGCTTCTAACTATAACAGAATCTTAGAAAAAGGCGCTTAAATAGCCGGGCAAAATTATACGTACAACCGTCCAACATTGCTCACCTTCATTTTCTCTAAAATTTTCAGTTCTAAGGCTTTGGCAATAAGATATGTTTTAGTGAATTATGCAATGTTGCCATCTCTCTTGATCAATATGTCAAACACGCTTATTTTTTTATTTTTCTGAGGTGGGCAATGTTACAATACACACCAGCTACTTTTTCATATAAACTAAAACGGTGGGTTAGGGTTGATACACATTTATGTGATAAATAATTATCTCTTTAAATGTAAACTCTTTTATTGTTAATAATCAGTCAATTATTTTATTATTACTAATCATTCAAGTACAATAGTTCTCTTCTGAATAATTTTTATAGGGACGAGAACCGAGGATTCTCCTATTTCTTCTTTTCACAGGCCTTCCCATACTGCGAACAAACATACTAAATGTATCGAAGTGTCTAAATATAGTTTTTGTTTGTCAACTTGTCTAGACTGAAATACAGAAATATTATAATTTTTCTGCCCTTATCCCAATTTGTATGAGGTCAGCGCAGCATGTCTTCTTCCAAAACTCGGTATCAACTATCATCTTATTATTATCCCTTTCTATTTTAGTCATAAATACATATTATAATCATTTGCACAATCCCTCCATTGGTTATTTGATCTTTTCTTACCTGCTCATATAGCCATTAGCATTTATACTTATGCCTACTTAGAACTTTGGCCGTAACATGTTTCTCAGTCCTCTGTATCAAATGCTCATACATTATGATAACCAATTTCTAATAAATTAGGTACCTAGGTAGGAGTCTAAATTTTTAATTTAAAAATACTATAATGGATGCCAACCCTAACACTGTTTTCGCAGTGGGCAATGTTGTCACTCCTATATTCACGCAAGTTCGGGAATCATTGCCCACCTCATTATCTTGAAGATTTGATGTTCTAATGAACTCAAAACAGCAAAGAAATGAAACATGATACTTATTATTACTCTAATATCTAGACACACGGCAGTGTGTCCGCCAAGTTCGAGCAAAAAAAAGCGACACACCGGCCGTGGGTTATATTACACGAACCATTTCGGGCCAAATTCGACCCCCCTATAACTCAAAATCTATTTTATTTACGCATATCAAATTTCTAGTATCTGTTGAGACCCCCTCACTTATCTAAAATACAAAATTTCGTTAATATACCTATTGTAGGTCTAGAGATATTGACGTCAGAAGATCGCTATTTTTACTATACACTCACTGACTGACTGACTCACTCATCAAAAACCTAGACCACTTCCAATGGTTGTATTGACTTGAAATTTGGCATGGAGGTAGGTCTTTATGTCAAGGTAAAGGGAAAAATCTGAAAATGGCCAAGTGTGAGTCGGTTTCAAAATAATGAATGTGTAACTTTGATCCACGAACATAATATGTATGTATATGATAACATGTCATGTCAGTCAGTTAGTAAATCTAGTTCATTTCTTTGTAAGAAGCATAGTGCATATTCAAAAATCTGAAAGATAGTATAAATGAGACATTTCCTTAACTAACTAACTTAATCAAAAGAAAAAAATAAAATAAACAACCTTACAAAAATAAATGAAATCCCACCCAAAACAAAAATGTGAAAGACTGCCAAGTTCGATAATATGGGAATGCTTCGCCTATAAAAGAAGTGAGATCTGAATAAGTACCAAGTTCCAAACACATACCTCAGTTAAAAATAGTTACTTTTTAATGATGTTACTTGGCAAGTTTTAATAGAAAATTAAATACTTGTTTCATTGCGTTTAGTAGGTTTATAACAAGGTACCTATGTGAAAACTTGCCAAGTAACATCATTAAAAAGTAACTATTTTTAACTGAGGTATGTGTTTGGAACTTGGTACTTATTCAGATCTCACTTCTTTTATAGGCGAAGCATTCCCATATTATCGAACTTGGCAGTCTTTCACATTTTTGTTTTGGGTGGGATTGAAATAACTTACCTGAGTGATGTCGTACGCTGACAATGTGTAAAAACGTAAAACAAGATTTTGGCACCACTTCACTCCTGCATTGGTCCTGCTTCTATCATGTCTCGCCGACGACTGAGTGAACTTAACAACGAAACTATTAAAAAATGTTGTCAGCTTTATACATTTATTTAAAATTCATGATTTTAGTTATTTTTCGTGTTCGGGCAAAGATATCCGCTAAGGGCAATGTTGGCCGGTTTCACGGTAGCTGCCCAAGTGAGCAGTAAGCATTTATCTGTTTTCATTTATCTGTTTAGGACTATTCGTAGGGATCAATACTTTTGGTGTCTTCAATCTACATAAATTATTTTCGGATTTAAAATATTAGTGAGGATTGATGGCAGACCCAGATTCTTAACACTCAATCAATTCAATCAACCAATCAATTTTATTTATTTCTCATCATCAAAATACATGAGATGACGTGAGACTGGTGTCTAAAGTAGGTTAGTCCTGTATTACAGAACACCAGGTTTACCCTCCGCAAACTCATATCAAATCAAATGCACAACAACAACAAACAAGTTGATCCCTAAAAAAATCAAAGTTCAGATACATGTAGATACTTTTAAGCCATTTTGAATCTTAATAACTCTGCATAAGTGTGAATTTGGGACTACTGTGTGACATTCAAAAGTGCAGACGTACTCATTACTTGCTCAAACATTGAACTCGAAGTCACTCAGAGCATTCCGTTTGGGCGTTGGAATAGTGTGGAATGGATGTATTTAATATATTTATTTCTTGAATATTCAGAAGGGCCTGAAAAATCTATACATATAATATATGAAAATGGCATGAGCTATAAAGAACTGAATAGAAAATCTATACTAATATTATACCTCTATGAAGCTGAAGAACCTATTTGTTGAAACGCGCTAATTTCAGGAACTACGGGACTGATTTAAAAAATATTTCAGAATTAGGTAATCCGTTTATTGAGGAAGGATATATGGCTATAAATTGATCAGTACGAATAATTTTCTTTAATATAAAGACAATTCTGTAGTTTTTACATTTTACTCAAGTAATTACATCATTGAAAACAAATAAAACAAACATCTCATCACGTGTGTGGTTTGTCTTAGAACATAAGGAAAAATAATCCAACAAAGGTCATTGACCTAAACAGTCAGGTGACCCAATCTTTTAAGGCTAACAATATTTACTTTGCTATCAGTCATACATAATGCAACCAGTGAATATGTGAGAATTTACAATAGTGTGCTATTAGTGAGTGATCGTAACGTTTTGAAAAACCCTTATTTTGTTTTAATTTTTATTATTTTCTAAATACACCACGTTAATAAGCAATGTGAAATAACTTTAAAAAAATAAAAATATTAATAAAAAATATCTCATGTAAAAAAAACAATTGAACGTTTATAAAGCCCTTAACAAAATTTGAAAATAGAACAATCCACAAGACGCCATCTTAGAAACATTGACGTCACATCGTTGGGTGAACGAATGTGTACCTTTGACATTGTTTAAACCGCCTCCGAACATCTCAAGGAGGGAATATGAATGTGTCACAGTTTCTTGTAATAATTTTACTATCGTTGTGTACGTATGTAGTGTTTGGCAACGATAGATGTGATAATGTGAAGACTCCGGTCAGTGTATTGAGGAAGAGAAGGCATTTGACGTTTCCTGAAGGAACGGCGATGGTTGTAAGTAAGCTAATATTTTTTTTATTTCGTAAATAGCTGTTGGATTTCGATGTGCTTTTGTTTTGAATACAATGAATTCCGCCCCTAAGACAACCCACTGACCAATGCACGTCCTACAGTTGGCAACATATCCTTAGTTATTGCTTCTAATGCATATCTATTAGTTTGATATAAAACGCCTTTAGGCGAATGTCAGTGTTATCAGTATACCTACCTACCTATAAAAAGGTAAACAATTGTTCCAATCTAAAGTAATATCAGAACAAAATGTAAACCGTCGTGATTTTAAGTTTACTTAAGCAGAATTAACGCAAGCCCAACTTTAAATAACTTTAGCATATAAAATGCACGGACTCGGAAGTTTTTATGGAAAACGACTTCCTTGGTTTGCGTTATAATGTATAATGACTAAAGAATTTAAACTTTAGTGCTGTGATGGAGACGCTACCTGGATTGTAGATTTAATAATGCATGAATAAAACGTTTGTTTGTGTAAAGAAATAAATGAGACTTTATTTTTATAATAAATATTTATTATTCTTGTTTTGTGAAGAAAGCAGATATTTTTTCTGTGATCTTCTTTCTATAAAAATGCCTATAGTTACTCTAATCGAATTTCATTTGTGCGACTATTAAAATTGGATTGAAATTAAAGCGAAAAATGCGCGAAATCAAATATTCTCAATTCAATAAGTTGCATTAACGATATGTTTACTTAATAAGTTAGTGCCTATGTTAAATGATCATAAGTAGCACTGTCATCTCATTCAAATTCACACCCTATCAACATAAAAATAAAAGCAATATTACAATGACATCTTTATAATTTTCAGTTGACCATGTCTGTGCTGAAAACGGTGATGGTACACGCTCCATCAGGTTGGAATGTGGCTGTCGAGATCGATGTTATCTATCCCTTGCCGAGTGCAGAGATGATCAACTTGCTGTTTAGAAGAAAGTTGCATCATCGACAGAAGAGGGAACTTTGGGAGAAGTTGCAACATGCGTTGCAGAGGTAAATATTAGAATTAATTATGTTAGTTGTGAACATTATGTTAGTCACACTATCAAATTGATGTTATAAACCAATGAGGTTTTACCAATAGAGACGTCATACTCATTGTAAAGTAATAAAGAAATGGCGACATTTTAGTAATTATACCTACAAGAACCTAAGCCAATTCATTTCTAGCAATGAATAAGTCAGAAGATGAAAGAGATATGTAGGACCCCAATGTCAAAAAGAGATAAACATATTGTGCACGTGTCAATTGTCAACGACAGCTAATGACGTTGCATCGGCTGCCAGTGTGAACTGGGGAAAAATAGGTACACAGAAAGCAGAATGAAGAAAATAGACATTTTTTTTTAATAAAAATGTTTATTTACAAATTTTAATATTAGTAGATCTTAAAAAAAAACAGGTAGGGTAGGTTTATTACACGTTTAAATAAATATATTTCCAACTAACGATATATTTTTTTATTAAAAAAAATCCAACTCAAAGAAAAGAAAACTTTGTTTGTTATGAATAGGCTCAAAAACTAGTGGACCGATTTTAAAAATTCTTTCACCATTCGAAAGCTACATTAGCATTACATTAACGTACTTGTCACTTTACAGAAAATGTTGAGAACAAATAGTTGAGTATGTCGTTGGCATCCAATCATCTTCTCGTCGTTGTGTTCTTACCACTTGTACCCATTTTTCTTTCATTAATCCGTCTTTACGAAATCTAAAATAAAATATAAATTAATGTTGAAAGTCAAATGCTGTTGTTGTTGTGTTTACCTACTATGGATAATATTATTAAATACTGGTGGTGAAAAACAATATTGTAGCCATATGACCCCAACATCCTCTAGCATCGTTCGAAATGACAACACCGCGCGCCATTTTCTCGTTCTCTCTGTCACTCATACATGCAACGCACTATTTGTCTCGTTCGTGTAGATGTCAAAGCGGCAACAGCGCGACAGTGATTTTTGAGTAAAATAAAATTTATGATTTTCTGTTTTAAATAGATTATACGGTACTTACAAATGAAAAGACACATCCTTCTTGCATTTTACAGCAGGCCCAGTATAAGTGTTGCACTTTCTGAACACACAACTAGGCATTTTTCTTTATTTTTATACACCAAACTCTCGCTTAAACATACGTTCGCATCACGGCCAGACGCAGGACGGACTGAGTTCACTCAAGCTGATCAGCTTGTGTTTGTATCGCCGCGCAGACGTCAGTAAAACGTATCTACCTCAGATTATATATATAATATCATTGTTATAAACATAAAAGTTTTGCATTTGAGAATGTATAAATGGATGTGTGTGTGTTTGTTTTCTGTAGCGCAACACTGACGAAAATTTTGTAGGTGGATCTTATAAATCAGACAAACATGGGGGCTGTTTTTTCCGTGTATAGATCCTAGATGCACTAACAGTCTGTCAAAATTACAGCACAAAACAATTTTATAGGTATTAATTTTCATAATGTATTCTCCTCGATGGTTTAGAAGTTTTACCAATAACTTATATCCTTGTAACTTAAAAACTGAATTCCATCAAAATTAGATAGATCAATGATGGAAATTTTCAACAATTGTACAGACAGAGAGACCACATTTTCTGTGACTGTAAAGTGTGGACCTGTAAATCTGGTACCTAATGTGCCTACATCATTGTGCGAGTATTTTGTCTGATCCTTCGCGCGTCGGTCATAAGGAGGTATTACGTGATGAGTAGGCCTCATCAAGTAATTTCTCCTCAGGACTGACAGAACATCAAAGCGGTGTTACTGACGGACTTGGTAAAGCAAATTCTTTGGACGTTTTGTTGGTCATTCATACGAGATGGCAGTATAGTGTTGGATTATTGTTTGTCGACGATTATTATGTGCGTCATGCCTAGTAAATACATAAGTAGAGTAGATGACGATCGCTTATATTATTTGTGTTATCTGTGTGAAAACATATGTAATTGTGTAATTGTGTAGCCTACATATGTATGTTGGCGATTCAATAAATAAATAAACGATAAATAGTTTTGTAATGAGATAATGCGTGGTCAACAATAAGTACATTGCAATTTTTTAAACTTCATAAATGCAACGAGAAATTGGAATACACGCCAACTAAAATAGAATAAGTCTACTTCCTGTTTCGCCTAGTTTTCGATTAAAAAATTTCATGCGGTACTCTAACACATAATAGGAAGTTTTTAAAAGTTTTAACCAAATCTTTATCATATTTTTTATTTCTGGTTTTTGGTAATGTTTAATTTAATTACAATTTTCACATTGTCGAATTTATATGTAGTATTATTTTGTCATAATCTTAACTTTAACTTATTTGTATACCTAATGCATGCTGTGCTTACCTTTAAGAGATTGTTACACAAGTATTGTTTTATGATGTTTGTATTTAATAATTGTATCGTGTAAACGATTGTTGGTGAGCCAAATAAATAAAATAAAATTTCTGAGTAAAAATTTAACTGGCGATAAAAAATGGAAGTCACTACATTTCGGGTATCATAAACAGTAATAGAAAGTGATATGTAATATTTTGCTGTATTTTTCATATATCTCTTATTTTCTCTACCAAAGCGAAAGCATTAGACCATAAAGCTTATTTGCGATAAAATCCTAGAAGACAAAGTTTACAGTAACAAGTGTTCAGTAAATCATTTTGTTTTCAGTTACAACTTGGACGGTCGCTCCTGTATTTATCGGAGCATATGTGAAGCGAGAACACACTTGGCTCCACCGGGGAAGTCCTTGGTGCATGACATTTTGAGGGCTGTATTTACGTAAGTGTCTTTGCCTTTTGTATGGCAGATAAATGTTTATCTGCCTTGTTGTCCAGAGGTGAGAAGTGTTCGATTTTTTTTCCAGGAATTTATTTCTTAAGAAACTGCTTGATTGCTAAGAACTTGCAGTCGGTATAAAATTTTTGCAGGTCCATAACTTGCCATATAATTAATTTTAGTCTAAATTGTATCTTACCTATAAAAGGGCTATGGGTTAAGATTTTCAGCACCTACTGAATTTAAACCAATATCAAGTATAAGGAAATTCTCACACAATTTTATCAGCAAACTGAACTGACTGTTCAAAATCTATAGCCCTCAAGTTATAACCATACAAAATTATTTCATAAAGCCTTATTTAAAGTTAGCCTGGTGGGTAATAGAAACTGTTCGTTTTGTTTCAAGCGCCCCAGTCCACGAGGAAGGATTTAAAGAGGAAGTTAATGAAACTTATTATGAGTTATTGGAACCAAACGTCTGTGAAAGAATCCACGATTGCCCTATTTCGATACTGGAAGTTGTATTGGGTTTGAATAAAAACAGCTATTTTTGATCATGTGATATTGCTTTTATTTATTTTAGGACTGATATTTTTATAAATATGAAATTAAAAGTATATGAGTGAACACTGACTATAGCCTTTTGTCATTAACGGCCAGTTTCTTCATCAAAAGTTAAAGTTAAAGTTATGGCTAAAGTAATGTCTAAAGTCTAAAGTAAAAGTAACGGTTAAATTAAATTTTTCTATTAGTTTTGCTGTCATTTTAGCCTTGAAAAAACGAATTTGACCGTTACCTTTACTTTAGACATTACTTTAACTTTAACTTCTGATGAAGAAACTGGCCGTAATTTGACACACATTAATTGCTCAAACTGCGCCATGAACGAATTTTTTATCCAAAAACAGAGTGTAAGTACGCCCTTCGGAGGATTGACTTTTGATCGAAATTGTCTCAGTTCAAGATCAGAGGAAATTGTTATCACATTTCTCTTAGTAGGAATTAATTTAATGAAATGCCTACAAGTGTAACACCCAATAGTCTATGGACCATTCTATAGGTAGACACAGGCGAATGACGTCGAAAATAATTTGCTCTTCAAAAACAAACGACAACTCAAAACTTTATACTTTACGCTGAAAATCCATCAGATATGCAATATTCTCAGTACAAAATAATTATGATAAACAGACATGATACATGTCTAGCGATGATGTTATGCGAACAATGTTAAAAGGGTTACCCATTACTTGAACTTTAAATACTATTCCATTCACGCGGAACTTCGTGGTCGATGACTGACGAGAAAAAATGTACTACCAAAAATAGACTTAAGGCTTATGTGGTTAAGGTTTATTTTGCAGTGTGTAGGTACTTGGATGCCAAGGAGGTGTGACTCGTGACTAAGCTAATGAGGGTAGGCGAAGGCTCTAATTCTTTGATCCAACATCCCGGGTCACTGAACACGGTGGAAACGCGCACGAATCACATTCTACGATATCTTTGTGTAGATAAGGTTTGTATGCAATTTTTTTTGGTTTTTTTGTGAAGGAATTTAGGGTTGGTTTTTGAATGAAAATATTATAAAAGGGCTAATGTGAGATGTCCATATTAATCTTCCTTAATTATGATAATGTGGCGATAAGTAGTTAAAATATGGCATTTGAAGAGGAATTTTCGCATAAGAATGTTGGAAACTTAGATATATCGTAGATACGAAACTTTAACATAGCTAAGTAAATAAATAGTCGCATTTAATATGATAAAATATCAAATATGAAGTATAAAAAGGCTAAATACCTAGTGTCAACACTCTGTTCTGATAGTAAACCTTTAAACAGGGGGTAACAGTTACAATCTTACTGCCAATGAGTTATTTTCATTATTGCTTAATGGAATAGGAGAATTGCCATTTGTTCATACGTCCACAAGAATTCTATGGTCGTGGCAAAATCCTCATACTTTAATCTTTTATTCTTAACGAGCTGCTTCTAGATTCTAAAAGACATATGTAATGCTTGAAGAATCTGCGGACCAAATAATTAAATTAATCTAAGTTACACATTAACAAGGTAAATTATTCTAAAACTTAAAAATATACACACACATAATTAGATAGCCTCCGAAACAGGCCCAAATTTCTTCTTATGGATCATTTTATTCGTTTTTATGTTAATAAATACTTCCCATAACAACCACAAGGCAAGCACCCACACTATGCCATCACCCGGTTTATCCCACCGGCCTATGTGTGCCATCCGTGAAAAAGTAAAGAAAAACTTGCCAGTCATGCTCTGATACACATAACTTTTTTACCGACTATTATTAGATCGCGTCTGTCACTGCTAAGCCGCACCAAGTACCTACTTTACTTATTCACGCGAACATTATAAAAAATACAATTAAAAACCGTAACTATACAAAAAAAATACAGGGTAAAATAGTAGTTGACAAAATCATAATTAAATACAGAAATAATTTAACTTCTTAGCTTTTTTAAATTAATTAAAAAATATAATGGATTTAAGTAAATATTTGTTCCTAGTATGTATATTAGTGGGTAATGTATCAAGTGACTCTTCAGTGAATTCTACGGTGAAAGAACAATGTCCCAATGTAAGGACTTCCTTAGTTTCCGTGAGAAAGCGGCGCCATCTTGCTTTTCCTCCAGGATCTGCTTGTTCTGTAAGTATTGAAACATTGTTATTTTTCTCTATCAATATCATTGCGTATTCTTGTGCCAAATAAATAATTTAACTATCAATAAATATTAAAGATGAATTTGAGATAAATCATTTGTAAAATAATTTAATTGCTACTTCTGCCATTCATGTAAAAGAGAGCTAATTTTCTAAGTATTTTCACAAATTCTACTTTGACAATTTGTAGTCGATAAAGAACATTAAAATTTCAAAATGTGCTCAAACCTTTTGTACATCATTTAAAAATGCAATTTAATATTTTTCAACCGTCCCTAATTAATTTCACTCGACTGTGCACAATTGTACACATGTTAACAATTCATATTTCCACCCATTAATTTTATCCCGCACCTGTTTCACCTTGTGTATCAGTCAAAACGTAATGTATCATTCAGATATTTTATAAAACGGTATGTATACTTTACCTCTTCAACACTAAAACAGTCGTATACATAGGTAACTTAAATGTGATATTCAAATGATCAATTATAGTTATCGGCACGAATCTTGAGCTCTGACCTTCACCTGTGCAAAAGTAATTTATTGGGTCCCTTTTGTGGTATGAAGTGAGGCGCGGGGGCGGGCTAAAGCGGTGATTGGCCCGTAGTGCATCGCGTCATAGCCGTCACTCGGGATTGGTTCTTTGCTAATAAATCACTTCTGCCCAGATGTAGGTCAGAGCTCAAGATTCGTGCCGATAACTATAGCATAAGTAAAGTCATTGTCATTTGAATTATTCTTGATATAATATCTGCAGATTTTGTTATTTAAATATCATTACAATCAAATCTTGATGGCACAACATCCACATTACATTCTATAAAGTCGTAGGGTGGTCTAATGCAAAAATGTTCCTATGTTAGACCAAGATATTTTGTCAATGTAATACTACCCTTACAACGGCTGAATACAAGATTGTGTTCACGAAGGCACGTGCTTCCATAACATGGAAGAATTGCAAGGATGCATGCAAGACCCCATTTGTAAGACAAGACTGCAACTTTACAGCCACTTCGAGGCAACTTTAATAACTCCATTTGGGTAGATTAAAATTGTGCCCGTAGCACTTGGAATTTTAATGTTAAGTTTCGTTAATGTCAAAAGGTGAAGTAGGTGGTATGCAGTTGGCGCCAAATTGAAATAACCTTTGCAATCTTGGAGATATTTGACTCCTTGCGCATTTGTTCGTACAGATATTGTTGAGAGGCTTTGATTGTCCAATGTTGGCTTGGCTATTGACTTAATTGTTAAAATTTAATACAATCAAGATTTATTGAATCAACTATGAACAAAAGTCTATTGTGCAGAAACGGCCATTTCTATTTTTGGTCATACGTGAATGCAATACATAATTACCAAGGTGATACTAAGGTTATGAACGAATAATTATCAACATTTAAATAAAATAAGAAACTAATAACAATAAAATTTGAATAACTGGTTTTCCCCCACAAAATCTAGTAAATAAATTCGTGTACATTTGTGATTAACACTTTTTTTTGTGGTTTGGGGATTAGCATTGCTCTAATAGAGTGGCGAATGACGTACGGTCCTGTGTCAAAATTAGTACAAATATTATAATTTTTACTAGTATTCCTAATGAGGAATGTGGACAAATAATAAGATTTTAACTAAAATTATAATAAGACAGCAAGCTACAAGCAAAAAATATTTAAAAAAAAAGGGGTGACACCTCTATTTTACAAATATTATGTACAAGATCCGGTCAAGGTTTTTTTTTTTGCCTTTCCTTTAGATTAACACTTACACTGACATTTACATATACTATCACATCTTCTCACACAAAGTCAACAAAGTAATATCTCACTGCAACTTCCCTAAAACAGTAGATGCTGAAAGATTTAATGACTACAAATAACTTCTGAAGTAACACTAACACGGACAGAACAAATCTTTTAGTCTAACGAAGCGTCACGTACTTACTCCAAGTTCATTTGGGCGCCAAAACTTAGTTTTTGGGCAACTAACGTTATTTTGACAAGTTGCTTGAAGCAGGTAGAGTTATTCAAGACTGCCAATCACTTTAGATTTGGGTAAATACATTGATTATTTTGATGAAGTCGATCTTTGAAAGATGTTAAGGCCTTACGTTACGTCTATAAGGCATTTAGGTCGATAATATTCTAAGGTATTGTTCGCCATCACGCTCATATCAAACGAATCTAGGAAGACCTTAATTCTAGTGCTCTATCTACTCCAAAGCAGAGAAGACAGGAGAAGTTATTAAGCAACCAATAGAATGCCTCTCAGGGATGCTACTGTGTGGGTGGAGATGAGATGTTTGATTAAAGATATTCTATTGGTTATGAAAAACTTCTCCACACCTCTCCGCTTTGAAAAAGCTTAATAAAACTAAATCTATTACAATTCTATCTGCAGTTCCTTTCATCAAATAGTCTTTAAATATCGACATCTACGTTAATGTAGGTACTGCTAACAATATTTCCAGGTAACAACATCAGTAGTAAAAACGTTCATGACACACGCACCATCAGGCTGGTACGTGGTAGTAGAAGCCGAGCTGGTTTACATGCTGCCAGACCATACAATTATCAGCTCACATTTGCGGAGGAAGCTTCATCATCGTCAGAAGAAAGAGATTTGGGAGACTTTGGAGAGTATGTTTCAGCAGTAAGTATAATGAAGTCTTTGGTCTTATGGATCAGGTCGTCCATTTTGGTAGCTTTCGCGATCGGCAGTTGTTTGTTGACCATTCGACAAAAAAATTGCGATCAAATCGGACTAAACAGTTTTAGCCGCTAAAATGGCGAGTGCTATGGTAATCACCCAACAGATTTTTAGAAAAAAAAGTCAATCATAAAACTCCATCTTTATTAGATATTCGGGGTATAGTATCATATTTTGTTTGAGTTTAGCAAATAAATACAATAGATAGCTAGACCAGTTTTAGTATTTGAAGGCTCAAAAGTTTTTTCTGACTTTTTTTTTATAAGTGATGGTTATTGGTTGTGGGAAGTATACCTCGTTGGTAGACGCTATATACGTACTTTGTACAGTAGATACAACTACAACTGTAGAACGACTACTACAATAGAACTGAACACCTTCATTAAAAAAAATATCTAATATTTCAGACGCAACATGAATGGCCGCGCATGCGTCATAAGGACGATATGTGAAGCCCGACAGAGTTTGGCGCCAAAAGGGAAATCCCTAGTTCATGACATACTGAGAGCTATGTTCACGTAAGTATATAATTTTTTTTCCTTAGAATTCGGTCTAGAAGTTAGTGGCGAAAGAAACTTCGCTGGATCCACTAGACACAGACTCTATTTTTAATTTGCTTTTTAGAAATTCAATTTTTGTTGAAAACAAATATTCCTTACTTTAATGCAAATCAGGAATATAAACTGAGTAGAATTATCTGAACTTAATCTTATCAAATTCTTACACGTGTTTTCAATCCTTATACTCGCATTTTCAGTAAACACATATTTCCCTCTAATCGTTCACTTACTCTCCTGATCACAATAACCTTAAAATACGCATCCATTATTCAAATTCGTATATAATAACTGGTGTAAGATAACCGCATCATTGCTGAATGTTCGTATCCCTCTAATTGCCTTATAATCCGTATACGTGACGTTTATACGTCGCTGGATTACGTCATAATATTATCTTCAGGGAGTATGGGAGTAGAATCACTAAGCCTCATTACTTGAAAATCCCCTCTTGTACTACATACATCACCCCCTTTGTTGGCACGACAATTTTCTATTGTTCTTTCAAGCGAGCAATGGATGAGGTGTCAAACATTTGGCGTGTTTTGCCAAGTTCGTGGTATCCCGTCGGTGGTGAGTCGCGTAGGCTGTTTTCATTGTTAAAATTCCCTTTAAAGTTTCGTAAGTGGTATTGTGTGTGGGAAATTAGAGGATGACGTCATGATATCGTAGTTAGTTGTAAATAGACGTGTCTTGTTTAGATCGTCCATAGTTCGGTACTAGAGGTCATTGAACTTTTTAACGTAGGACACATTTGAATTTTGATACATTCGAAATGAAAAAAGACATGAAGAAACTAAGAAAATAATATATCATAGAAACAGTAGTTGGCAATGTATCATAAGAGCGCCTTTTTGGTACCGAGGTGCCAAAACCTGCTACGTACAGAATTTATAGAAGTTGGCCGAATAAATGTTTACCTGAAAAGGAAAAACAAGACAGTTTCTGTAACCTCAGAATTGTTTCACTGACGAGTTAAGCAGAGCCTTAGCTTTGACGTTCTATACTCTGTCTTTTCAGATACCGAGGCGTCTTGACCAATTTCTAATGTAAAAATTCAACAATCAAGATGGTAAATGCCTGTTTTTTGAGTGATTGATTATTATTGTTGCTAATTTAATACCTTGGATCAAAATAGATCGTCACCAGTCACCCTGCTATTAAACAACCTCGCAAATACCTACTCCTTTAGCTGAACATATTCGTAGTTTTAAAAAGCAAAGTAAAGTTAAACAAAGATTCAAACAGACGGTATTGTAGTAAGCCAGCAGCTGCGTTTCTCCACAATTTAGCTAGTAACGATAGAATAATCGGCTATAAACTATTCATAGTCCGTAAGTAGAAACAGCTGGTGACACTAGCTACTATTATACGTTATGAGGAACATTATTTAAATTACAACTTGTATTGAGATACCTCTTTTGTATAAAACCAGTATTTCCTTAAATTGTAGCTCGCCCGCGCTCGGCCCAATCTCGGCCTAAACTGTCGGCCCATAGTTGCTTCGATGGTTGGCCGACAGATTATTTTGAAGGAAATCGATATTGGCCGGATACCTGATTGGTATAATTTGTGCACTACCATTCATCTCCATACTGATATATGATCTTGATCAAACTATCGGTCGAGTATCTTGGGGGCATCACGATAATGATGTGTATGTGGAAATCGAAATCGATTCATAGTTTCTCTAAGGATCTCGTTTTGTGAGTTTTGTACGTTATCACAAGAATAAAAAGGTTTTGAGAAATATTTCTAGCCACCAGTTTCGTATATAATTTGAGCTGGCAAAAATTAAATCTTGAAATTCCAAATGTCTGAAAAATCTGAGGGCACGGCAGTGCCCCAGCCAAGACTCGAGCAAAGCGGGCACGGCCGTACCATCTTTTCTCGAAGCGTTTCGCGGCTATTTCAGCCCCCTGTATCTTCCATGTGAACAAAGCTAGAAGTTTAGGTTTTCGATGACCAAGAGTAAGTATTAGAACAAGCTCAGTCTCAAAATTACAAGACATTTGAATAAATAGTTTACGAGTTATGAGCGATCAAAGTTACACCATTTTGTCACTGACTCACTGACCGATCATCAAAAGTCTAAGGTACTTCTAGCAAACTTAGAACCTTCAAATTTGGCACCAAGATAGGTTATTAGCTACATATAAAGGGAAAATTATAAAAACCTTAAAACTTAATAAAAAATAGGAAACAAATTTATATTTGCGGTTTTTCAAGAACATTGTGTCTGAATTTTGACTGCATTGATAACTTTGTTATTTATTTATGTAAAAAATGTATTTGTTTTATTGTTACGTAGTGTGGTATATTGTTATCATGTATTAAATATACATACATATGAATAAAAAAGCTAGGTTAAAATGAAATGAATAATGATAAAATATTTCATATTAATGCAGTGCGATAAATACTGCATGCTCGCTCGATAGATGGCGTTGTGCTGGTCTAAATCGCGCTATGGTTTCGTTACATAGCTTAGTATAAGTAGTACTTAAAAAAAAAACAAATAATTTCATGTTATAGCGCCATCTACCTCTGAAATAAATCGATTCAAAAATTCAACAATTTCGAAATTTTATAGTTTATTTTTAAAAAATGTTGTTTACTTACTACTTTAGGTGTACGTATTTAGTTTGTTATACATATATTTAGTTAGTTGCATGTAAGTTAATTTAATTTGTTTTATCGGGTGTGTCGTTCACAATCACATTAAATGAAATGCCTTAATATACTGGTTAATATATGTCGATTAAAACAAATAAAAATACGTCAAAATAAAAAAAAAAAAATTTTCAAACAAAGTAAATAGAATAAAAATGTGCGAAAATTAGAACACCATATAAAAGTCAGTCATTACAAACAACTGACATTCTCCCTTGAAAACTGACAGCTCAAAACATTCGATACTCCTAACTTTATCTCTGCTTTACACATGATGTTGTAAATTATAAAAACGAAAAATGACTCTTGTGGCTAAACCACTGAATGGATTGGGCTATTTTTTTTACAATTCGCCATACAATACCATAAAGTATATGCGATAGGATTTAATGTGATTGTGAACGACACACCCTGTATACTTAGAGAAGAAAGAGACCTACAAAAAATAAATCAGATCCCACCAAAAACATTAAATGTAAAAAAAAAGCCAATCCTCTACGCAATTCCTCCACCGTAAAAAGTTTTGAGATCGCATAGAAGCCAAGTCCTGTTCAACTTTATTTATAATAATAAATCAATATTTTGTGACTATATCAATAGTTTTGTTCACATTACAATAATATTGTCTTGGCCATGAGCACAAGTTAAAAGTCGCTCCTTGAAATAATGTGTAAATACCATTGAATTGATAAATTCTATATGGACATGATTTTACGATTGGACTGATTATGCACTGATTGGAATTTGAGATCACCATGGACTAAACATGCGCCATAGGACATGTGCAGTTCATTGATGTTGGATGATACTGACTGTCGGTCATTGAGTAACAATTGAATAAACTAAAAGTATTTAATTCTGTGATATTAAACTTCATGTTTGACTTTCACCTCTCCAAGATATGCTGTATTATATTTGTAGTTTATTGTGCTCATGGCCAAGTCAATATTATTGTAAAGTGAACGAAACTATTGATATAGTGACAAAATATTGATTTATTATTACAAATAAAGTTGAACAGGACTTGGCTTCTATGCGATCTCAAAACTTTTTACGGTGGAGGAATTGTGTAGAGGATTGGCTTTTTTTTACATTTAATGTTTTTGGTGGGATATATTTTAACATCATCTGAAACAAGACTCCAATCATCCTTTACGTCAACATCGTCATCCACTCAAAAAACACAATATTCTTCAAAGCAGGTGCATCTAACCAGTTCTTCCACTCAACAAACATCCGAGACAAATCCTCAGCTCCCTGGAGGTAGCTCTCATAAATTATTTTTATTTCAGAGCGCCGCTGCATGAACGAGACTTTATCGAAGAAATGGGTATGACGTACACTGAGTTATTGGACCCAGACTTTTGTGAGAAAGCCAACGATTGTCCACTTTCTGTATTAGGCGTTTTATTGGACCTGAATAGACAAAGATAGCGTATACGTTGTAGCTATTTGTTTGTTGTTTTCTTTGTTAATTGTGGAGTAAAAGTTTGTTCTTTTGCAAAATGTTTTTTTCTGCCTAACTTACACCATCCTTACATCTACCCCTAACGGTGTCGATCGTAGTTTTAATCATGATCAAAAGTCTTTTTTCAATAACAGAGGAAAACTTAATTTAAATCACTTATCTAGAGTGTGAATACGAACGCTTATCAAGTACCTAACTGTAATATCGTTATTATATTCCATTAGCTATATTATAAAGTCAGTAACGCGTCTGGTGTATATGACAAGCTTACAGAGAGTTACCTGAAAAATTATATACATTGTTATTATATTTTTCTATCGGTTACAAGTGTTCTGGATCAAACTGAAAACAATATCAGTAGGATGGCCTGTGAAACTCCTTAAAGCATCCTATAAATGTAACACCAAGTTCTAACCCGGTTCGTACGCCACATGCTTAAGAGAACGAGTCCAGGAGCAGGCAAATGAAAATAAAATAGATTGACAAATATATGCTAGTAATAAAGACTCACTGAAACTTAGAAATTAGAAAAGGATAGACCTCCAATTACTTCTCAAAAAGAATCTGACGGTGCTGCTATTTGAAAGTTTGTTACATAATCCAAAATATCCCTTACACCCTGAATTTATAACCGATTTCCAAAAGAAGACACACTTCTTTTTCACTTAGACCACACAGCAAAGGGTTGCAGCCCTTCGTACAGAAGCATCCATTAAGATCGATCAATGCCGTTACACGCAACACGCATTTGCATTAGGTATCGATCATAAACTCGTTCTATATTGTAATTAGCCATTTATTATTCACCCTATATAGGTACTGTAAAATTTTTTATGGGAAACATATGGGATACGATACAACTTTTACGGAGGTTTGCTATGAGTTTTTGGGTAGGTGCTTTTGTATGGACCAGCGGCGGCAGTGTAAAGTTTTTACTATCTAAATAACATATTAACCTAAGCTACAAAGTTGTCATAAAGAAAAGGGTTGTTTGATTCTATTGGATTGGATCCTGGATGGATATTGGATTGTCGGGTTGGGTTCGATATCGAAAAGATACGACAGTCTGTCTCGAACAATTATTTTCTGTGTATGATTTCTACAGCATTGCAATAGTAAAAAAATATATAAATTTTATAACGGATATTTTATAACGGAACAGAAATAGGTACCAAAACATTTAAGTGCATCCCTTCGAAATTAAAACGAATTTGCTTTAAACCCAGCAAAAATTGTTTCTGCACTTACGAACATCAAGAAGATTTAATTTAATGGTTTTAATCCTGCAGCCTCTCCCATAATTATCGTTGCAACGTGCCAACGCATGCATAGAGTGCACCTGTTAGTCTCTTTTTGAGCAAAAACGATGTCCGCAAACACATTAAGTGTAGGTACCCGTCCTGTACCTAAGTAGGAAGCTGCTGTATATAGAAGTAGTTTTGAGTATTTAGTGTTGTGTGGGTATACCTACATAATTAATCTCATCAATTCTGAAGTATCAAGAAAAATAAAATTCGTTCTTTCAGCAGATGTTGTAAATGTATTATTACTTTTATGAAACGAATTTTTTACAGGACTAATAGTAAGTACATGTCGTGCGATATATATCATTTCTTCATAGCAAAGGATTAAGAGGCTTTCATTTAAAGGTAGGGACTACTTTATACTTCCCAAAAAGCAATGAACTGTTAAAATATAGAAAAAATTACGTTATATTCCAATGTCGGCAGAATTTGAGCAAAGTTATCTTCTTCACCATAACATATAACTCCCAACAACCTTTTTAAAACCAGACCTTTTCCTTCCACAAAATCTTAACATCAACATATTCACTAACCACTATGTAACATACACATTACATACGACTATCCCCACAAAATCCAGCTTAACAGCAGTCCAGCTTAAGTTTAGCTCGAAACATGGTTCTTATCGATTACCCACTGGTTTTTAGTGCTGGATCCCGAAAACGTTTATCGCCTTACACACCGGTGGCTTTAATGGACCCTACCATTTGCGCTTTAAGTTTATTTTGTAGTCCGTGTGACAATGTGTGACGGGACGATAGATGTGTAGTGATAGATGTGTAGTTGGCTTGGACGCTTCTGATGGTTATGTAATTTTTTTGTTTTGTCACATATTTAAAGACATTCAGACTGAACATAGCTCCAGAGCTCAAAATAGTTTGAGTTCTAAAGAGCTAAAATTCAGTCAATTTTGTAAGTTTTACAAACAAACTCGGAATACTTTTCTCATAGCGATGTAAATAAGGAATGTTACAAAAATATACTTAATTATATTGTCTGCTGGAGTGTCATTTAGGATAATACATTAGTACAGCCCACAAACCACCACAACTAAGAAACATTCAGCAAAAATTACACCCTTTTGATGAACTCGACAAAAATACCAAAAAAAGAATGATGACCCGACGCCTTAAACGTTACAAAAACAACGACCTCATTGCCCTAACAGGCATAGAATTTATCAACGTTTTTATCGAAGCCCATCTAGGCTCGTCCTCAAATAATAATGTTGGCTATAAGTGTCATTCGTCAGACATTAGTAGGGGAGGTCAAGTCGCCCCGTGATGTATGTTTTCATAAATCTTTTGAACGCTAACACTTGGATAGCGGCGTAAAGACTTTAGTTTGCGGATGCTACCTACATGGTTTTTGGAAATAAATGAGCTTGGAAAATATCTGTGTATTTATGTCCGTGGCAATACCTAGCAGCCTTACAACATACATAATTATCTTTCTTATGATTTACTCTACTTATTGAGGAAAACCGCATGAAAATCCGTGCAGCAGTTTTCAGGTTTATCGCAAACAGGCAAGCAGATAGACACCCAAACTCGCTAGCGGCCTTGTCTTTCTGATATGTGTGATACCGTATTAAAAACCTCGTTGTCTTCATAATATTATCTGCCTTCGTAGAACTTTTCAATTATGTACAGGGGGAGCTCTATTACAAGTTCTCAGAAGCACCTGGAAAAGCTACAGGAATGAAAAATGAATGCACTACTAAATTCATGGCTTCCCATGTATCCTATGACCTCTTTTTTGGACGCCTGCAATGTATTAACCCTCGGCAAAGGGGAATAAAATCGTTAAATTTTACGAGTTTCAATCTTGACTTGAATTTCAAGTGGCAAGAACGTAGAAAAGGGATTATAAAGGCACATTGTAATGTCACACACAACCTTCACGTGATATGAACAAAGGATTTGTAAGTCACGTCGAAAACACTTTTTATTAGGTAAAAAATCTATTTTTAAAACAAGATACTCGTAGTAAATAATTTGTATAGACAAGCATACTGCTTAGAAACATCGTCGGGCTACTTATAGAGTTACTATTATTTTAAAATATTTAATAATTTTATGTTCTGAAAACATAATTTAATCCAGAAATGGGGCAAAGTATTAAAGATTTAGAACAAAGCATTGCAATAAAGTCCATACGCTTTACGGTTCCTCTAATATAAGCACTTTTATAATTTAGAAATGATACCCAAATCTAATGTCACTGAATGAGTAAGTCATTACGTGTTCTAAAACTGATTTCTAACGCTAAAAAAACTGTAGCTTACCCATCAAACGTGAAATAGAAGCCATCGATTTCGTCCACAAACGTAGCGCAGACATGATTTGTATACAAACAGATTTGGGTAATGGTGCCACCATACTGCCTATGTCGCTGCGCCTAATGGAATGTCTGCTATCCGTCATCGGGGTTTTTACCCTACCGATATGCAAACTGGGACTTTTTTACTTGAAGCTTACTTTTATTTAAGTATGTTTTGGCGGTGGTTTAGTTGTATTTATGCGTATATCCCAACATAGATATGTAGTTTTTTATACAAACTTTTGGTCAGATTTTAAATAACTTAAAAATATCTGTTAATTAATTACAAGTCTGTTTTTCTTAACAAACACAATAGCAACCCAGGGTAACCACAAAAATATGCCTGAAAACTGAATACACAGTCTACGATAGATAAAAACTAAAAAAGATATTCAATTTTAATCTGTAACAGGCTGTTAAAATCTTTACTATAATCACATAGTCGACTTTATTTACTTAAGAGAAGATAATTCATCGCTTTCTATATAAAAAAAAAAAACTGTTTGAAAGGCAATATACCAACAATGCATTGCTAGATACAATGAGCACGCACTTACTAATTTGTCTAAAAAGGGCGCTTTCCATCAAATATGACACATCAATTGGTGCTCTTTAGCGTTATATTAACTGACACAGTTATATAGTTTAAACAATAGTGTTGAATACTTTCCCGTTATTCGTGAATCAAGATCATATCACTGTTTTGTCTTGTAAGTGACACAAGATTTTTATAACACGACTTTTTAGTAGAAAAAAAATCTTAAATGTTTGAAGTTTCTTTAATCATTTAGTGTTTTATTTAATGAGATAGTATTTCGATTTACACAATGTATTTAAATGTTAGTTTATTAGTGGTAATATTGTTGAGCTGGATCCAATTTAGTGCTTTATCAAAAGTTAAAGATGATTCAAAGTCCAATGTTTTGTCGAGAAGAAAGCGATACGTTGCTTTTCCAGAAGGCTCAAGTTTTTCGGTAAGTAAATATTTCATTAATTTACCTACATAACGCATTGAATACAGCTTCTTTGGCGAAATAAGAAGTTGATCTTTATATATATTTTTTAAAGCGTTTTCATTTGTTTTGTGGTTAAAAAGGTTTTGTATGATTAATAGAAAATATTTCAGTACCAAAAGCATATGTTTTACCTTATAGTTATCACATTAAATAGATACAGGTATACATAGTTGACAAAGCTGTTAAAGGCATTCGTTTAATGTTAATCACGAATGCTTTTAATAGCTTTGTCAAGTCTGTACGTATACCTGCACCAAATTGATATTTTTTATGTCATAAAATAAGCAATGAGAGTAAGCAATAATTTTTCATCCTTTTTCCCAGTGTGCCGGCTGCATGACCGTCGGTCTGATAGGACAGCCGGCCCCGTCTTCAAGTCCTGGCACCTTCACGTTCAGCGTCAACTGGGCGATAGCCTACGAGCTGCCGAACGTCACAGAGACTTCGATATATTTCCTTCAGAAGAAGTATTTTAACAAACAGCATCTACAGAAGAGGATTAATAGGAGAGAGCTGTATGGAAAGTTGGAAGCCATTTTGGATAAGTAAGTAGAAGTTAAATATATTTATTCTTGAAAAACATTAACATTTGTATGCCAACAAAAATGTGACATCTCACACCCATGTGTATCTGTACCTATGTTTACAAATAAATAAATCTGAATCTGAATCCGGAAAAAAATATAACTTGTATTTTCAAAAAACTAATATTCTACATCTATACAAGAAAATCTAACTGGCTCTAATTTCACATGTGGATGTTTTAAGACAGTTAGGTATCAGATCTGAATGATAATAGGTATTTTACATTGTACAGGCGTAATATTTCTGTTTTACTCGTACATTACTTGAAAAATGTGTATTATAAAATATTTTTTACTATATTATTGTTTGTATTTCAGCATGGGTTACAGCGGCCGAGAGTGTATCCTGAAGACGTTATGTGAGACAACACAAAGACTTGTGCCACACGGAGATAACGTGCTCGAGGAGATGTTCAGGACTTTGTTTACGTGAGTTTCATTTACTTCGTTGAAAATATTTTTTTGTCAATTAGAGCAAGTAGTTGAGGAGGTCAGATAGGCAGTCGCTTCCTGTAAAGCACTGGTACTCAGCTGAATCCGGTTAGACTGGAAGCCAACCCCAACATAGTTTGGGAAAAGGCTCGGAGGATGATGATGGATAGTGGATACTTCTTTTTAAAGTGCCAAATACTTATAAGCATCCAGATAATTTTAAAAAGTTTTTATAGCAGTTTCTTCAACGTTTGAATGAACTAACGGCCATGTATCCTAGACATTTTTGAGAGTTAATTGTGATCCAAGAGTGCGATTGTGATATAAGGCTTAGTAGTAATTCATCATTCGTCAATGTAATGTCAGCGGGGTGTAATTTGTAGTTATATTATTATTTAGATATTACAAGGTAATTTAGCGAAAGACAGTTATAAATTCTATTTATTTCTCCGCAGGATGCCACCAACAAAACTCCTGCCAACAGAACCACTAGAGCACGCAATATACGACGCGGCACATCGACTCGGGCGCATAGTAGATTCATGCGATCGATTCAAATGTCCGATCTCATTGGTCGACCTCATTAAGGGATATTATAATGCTCCTGCGCCGAAAGTGGATGTCGGACTGAATCCTTGGGCGCTGTTTAGTAGTAATTTTGGTTAAGTTTGATAAATGTTTTTTTTTGAGCATTTCTCCTCTTATGATTTGTTTCTTATAAGAGTAGAGGTGTGTGTAATTAAAATTGTGCTTGATGGGAATTAATTGAATTATTTAATGTTTATGGGCTTCCTATAGAATTGTTGTGAATAAATTATAGCATTTTAGACATAATAAATTTGTATATATATGTATTTGTTTCACTAAAAGTTTTTTTTTACTAAATTTAGATTCAGTTGAATTGAATTGAGTTTTTGTATCCTATTGTTGTAGTATAGTTGTATATTCTACCATATCAACTAGTGAGAACTGAACACAAACAGTAACACATGAATATGGCTGAAAATTAAAACCTACATGAAAAACAATCGATATCAAAATATTACCAAACAATGGACCAAAAGAGATATGAAGGGTTAAAAGCATTTACTGAAAGATAACTTTTGGGTATAATTGATTCCCAATTTTGACGGAACCCGCGTTAACAAGTAAATGAATTGCTCTCCAATAAACCTTTGTGAAAGCCTTTCAGTGTGTTTCAGGACTAATTAATCAACTTTCCATATAATGGTGCCTGTCTAGACTGGTGGGAAGATTTTTCAAAATATTTTTGTTGGGAGTAAAATCAATTTCAGTGCCATTGTTGGATAATAAGATCTCACATGTATAATGCTGCTATAAACATTATTTGCTAATGAAATTTTGTAACTATACTTTCAATATTTTTTCATCGTTTCTCGATAGAAGTGTTACAAAATATTTTGAAAATTAAACCATAAGGAATTCGAGGGTAAATATAGGTTTCTATTTGTAGTCGTTATTTACGCAGAAATAAGTTAACGTACGGTAAGATTTCAGATAATATTAAATAAACAAAAGCAATATTAATTCCAATTATTAAAATAACTGTATTCTCGGAGTTTGAGAGCAACTTAACATGAAGAATTCAGTCCACTGTGTCACACAAATCGTGTGGCCCTACTTAACTACTATTTACTTGAAAATCAACGAAACCGTTACTTAGTCACGGTTTAACAGATAAACCTTTAACTTTACCATTGCTTTACTCATCTATGGAACGCTAAGCACGATATTCAAATTCAAAAATGGAATTACAATGGAACGTTTTTATTTTTCTCATATTGGCGAGCTTTTATGGTGAATTGTGTGCGGCTAAAGTTGGTTCTAAGGTATTGTCGAGAAGAAAACGATATGTTGCGTTTCCTGAAGGCTCCAGTTTTTCAGTAAGTTGTGTTTATTTCTTTATTATTGTGAAATAATGTCTTTATTATAATTAATCGTATTCTAATAGCATACATTTTTAAAACATTGCTATGAAGTATGTCAGCTCAGATATGAAGTGGTAAGTGGTTACTTTTAATTAATGATTTTAACAGTCCAATAGAAAAATGAATGATAATGATATTTGAAATTAAGCTTTTGTTCGTGTGACAGTAATAAATATATGTAGTTGAATTGAGAAAACTCTTAAAAGAGCACATACTAAGATTAGATGCAAAAAACCTTACAACGCAAACACATAAAACTTGACTTGATTACGTATTTTTTGAAATTTTATGTCCCTTACATTTTAAGAGAGTTTTTTTATGACTTATCCACGATTTATGCCGTTTCTTCCCATATTTCCATGGTGATGTTAGAATGATCATTAAAGTATAAAGTTGATGGTCTTTAACATAAGGAGTTAATTTAAAATTCAAGGAGAAGTAAGATGCAGGACTGGTATGCAATAACTTTTTTAATGAAATTTTTTGAAGAGCGATATATGAAGCAGTTTTCTTAGAGCTAGAATTTATATTTAATGCACTTTATAAAAAATAATATGTGTCCTTCTCGGAAGATCAAATTGGAGCTAGAATATTACTTCTTTGCGCTCACGGATAAAAAGTAGCCTATATCCTTACCTACTAAGAATCTAAACTATCAGGGTAGCAAGTTTTAGCGCGAAGACACGACAGATAAGCCAGGACGTAGTATTTCCAGGAAATAAAATTAAAATTGTTCCTGAAACTCAAACTTTTTATTATAATCTTATCTATAATCTATAATTCCAGTGTGCCGGCTGCATGACCGTCGGTGTGATTGGCCAGCCAGCCCCATCCACCAGCCCTGGTACCTTCACTTGGGGCATGAATTGGGGCATAGCATACGAGCTGCCCAATGCCACGGAGACTTCCAAGTACTACAGAAGATATAACCGTCTGTCTAAGCCTAAGGAACAGAGAAGAAGTAGAAGAGAGCTGTATGGGAAGCTGGAGAAGATTATGGAGAAGTAAGTTCGGTATAATCGGTAGCAACTGTCAATATACGGACTTCAAAATTATTCATTCATTCTCTATGTCGCCATTCCGAATGTTCAGATTCATTTAAATATCGGGAAAAAAATATCTTTTCAAGACACTTTCGCGATTATGATAATTACTTTCTCTTTATACCTTCCACCCAGTACATCTGAGATATGTCCCAGTCTAACTAGTTTTCTAGAACGTGTTTGTTTTAACGTGCTCATATCAGGCAGGAACTGCTAAATGGATTTGAAATATGGTTGCAGTGTTGGATAGCCTATGTAAGAAGCCAGTCTGGGTGCGCAGAATAGTTCCCGGGATGCTGGTGAAATGGCTGGCGGAAACTACTTAGTTATAAAGTAAAATTTTATTATTTCAGTATGGGCTACGATGGTAGACAATGTATCCTCAAGACGTTATGTGAGACCACCCAGAGACTTGTTCCACATGGAGACAACATGGTTGAGGAGATGTTCCGGACTTTGTTTACGTAAGTACTGATGACCTTACTGGTATTTAACTCAAATCAGTATGAAAATGACTCAAAATTGTATTACTTGATTATTAAAAAAATAATCATTGAGTATTCGGCCGGTAACCTACTAAAAATTTTAACTGGATTCACGAATATCTTCAAAATAAAATGTTAATCAATCATCGGAACTATCGGATTTACCAGTCTATTTGTTCAATACCAACCGTCATCATCATCAGACTTTTCACTGTCCCCTTACAGAGCAGAGGCCTCTTTTCATATAGAGAAAGCATGATCGTCAACCACTTGCTCAAGACAGATTGGCGAATCAAGTCCAGGTTTTCATCAATACCAACCTTCATTTATATTTTCCATTCCAGCTTACCAATGACGAAGGTCCTAGCATCAGAACCTCTAGAGCACGCGACATACGACGCAGCACATCGACTCGGCACATTACTAGCTAATTGCGACCGGTTCACCTGTCCTATATCCTTGGTAGACTTAGTTCAAGGGTATTATAATGCGCCTTCTCCGAAATTGGATACAGGTTTGAATCCTTGGGCTCTGTTTAGCAGTAATTTTGGGTAGAAATAAATAAAGTGATTGTACTATGGTGATATTCTGATAAAATAAATAAATTGATTACCTACATTACGCTGTTTTTATTTGTTGACTTTCTGTGTTTGTAAGTAAACCTTCGAAAGGCATTTTAGATTTTTGAATAGGTCAGTGTCGTTGCTGGATATCGTGGTAGTATTTGTGTATTGTGGTAGTTTGGAAGTCAGTTACTCTGTAATGTACTCGATAAAAAAAATGGTAGAAAGGTACTGTTGATATGTATTTTTTAAATATTGGATTTTCATCGGTAATTCATAGTCTTAACAGAATTTTCATACGAAGGCATATAATAGAAGTTTACAAGTATACTGTACAGGTTTACTGTAGCTTTTGATTGTCGAATGAATCTGTGTACATTTAGGAGTGTAAAGTTAGTTGCAAGAATGTTAAATGAATAAAACACATTTGTTTATTATTAACGCATAACATTTAATATTTATAGTTCATATTTATAATACATTTCAATGTTAGCAGTAAGAAGTCATGAGTGTATTCATAATGGTAATGGTAGTGCTTGATTTTTTATTTTAATTAACATTACAAAATGGGACTTATACATTAAACCTTAAGAGCTAAATTATTTATTTTTTTATTATGTATATTATTTCGCCTTACCCTAAATTTGCATTCACCTAGTTTTTTTTATATAATAATTGCTTACCAACTATTTATTACAATATTACTTCAATTACGGAATTCATAAATTATTGAGCTATGACTTAGAACGTACAATACGAATATTTACTATATTTATATATTATAATATATGTATGTATATTATAGCATAGTGCATAAATCTTAAAAGTACAAAGTGGCAATGATTTCGTGATACAAGTGACTGAACATTTAAGGTGCGGTTTCACTGACGCGACTAGCGGTGCGCCATGTCACGCGACACGAATCACAAATATACAAACAAAGCTGACTGTATGCGCGACAATTTCTAACTTATGCTACAAGTACATTCAAAAATTCACCTTCATCGAACGTGTTATTTAATTATTAAGTACATTATCGTTCAGTGTCGTGTACAGTCAGCGTTCACAGTAACAAGTCAATACGCACGTTCGCGCAGCCGCCGCGTCAGTTCAGCCGCGCCTCTAGTCAACTATTTTCCTAACACTATTACTATTGAGGACAAGATTCCCATTAGAAGTCTATTATTGTATGACGTAATATTACAGTACCTTATATATTAAAATAATTTAGGAATTTCCTCTCATGTTACTATCTATCATCTATATTTGTATCATTAGTGTGGTGTTCGTTTGCGTAATGCCATTTTCACTGGTCAGTTTGTTTTGTGGGAATTGTAGATAATCCTGTATTTTGTAAACAAAATGATTTTTTTACTAAAACAAATAGCCGTAGTCTAAACCTTTTAAATAGTAGATTTTTGATTATAGGTACTAGATATTGACATTTAGGAACTTGAGATGCAAGAAGGAAAGTAAAATTGGTAAGATTTATATGTAAGTAGGTAAAAAATGACAAAATTAAGGTAGTATGTGAAAAAGTCGGAATTCATCTTCAATTCCCATACAACAAACACCGTTACTCGTGACGAGAAAGGTGAAAAACAATTCGATAACAAACAAAAAAGTATCGTAATTATAATTACTAGTCGAGGACATTAATTACACTTAATAATATTACAAGACGAAAATCTTCGAACGTTCACTTAACCTATACGTCGTTGCGACACCAAATTATGGCAATGATCCGACAATATAAAATCTCCAACTTACACAAATTTAATACAAGTACGATTGCTTTCGTTTAAACTAAAGATATACACAACTTACCTTAAATACAAGCCCAACGAGGACTGACATCGATAAAATTATTTCAACTAACTTTGGTTAGTTAACTAAGGTAACTAATTCTAGAAGCACACAAAAGGTATAAATATAATACAAAAGTTTCTAAAGTAGAAGAGTGTTATTGTAGGAAAGATTGAGAAAACAAAACAATAACTATATTTAATAATCTTCTTCAATTACGTAAAGAGCCCTTTCAACATAAAGGTAAGTGCAAACTATGTCAACACGCGGCAAGCGCATTGCAGCGTCGAAACGCAAACTTGGCACGGTAATGCGTGGCGGAGTCGCAACTGCAAATTGTATGTACAGTATAATGTACATTGAATATGTTTCAACGAGTAACATCGTGGCGCAGACTGCTTGGCGATCCCTGGCGTCATATTGGGACCTGGTGCACTCTAGCATAGAGCAGTCCATAATAAATGTATGGGAATTATTTGAGTCGTGTTATGACTTTGCCACTGAAACAATGTGCACTTACCAGTATTAGATTTTTATGAGATTCGGTGTTTTTATCTTTGAGATATCGAATACTTTTTTTTACACAAAAAGAAATATCTGGATAGTTTATTTTAATTTATCAGTTATCTACTCCATAAAAAAGGTTTCTCATCTTTCCCACAATAGCACCATAAGATCAATAACTAATAAAATAAGGCACACACAACTTAAAATTATAATGTAATAGTTATTGCAAAGATAAAGAAAACCGTATTCAGATGCTGACTATCATCAACAATTATCAACGAGATATCATTTATTTATTAATGCTTATATATTAAGACAATACATTCACAGCCATGTTATGTACTTAATTGTATCAGTAAAATATGATAAAACATAGTTATCATTTGTTTTATCATAATGGCAGTGTCCGTTCATTTGTAGTTTTCCATTAAAATTAGTCTGCGCTTTGCGTTCATGCGCTCTAGTGAGATCGTACCCTAAGCCTTGGTGAAAAAACTTTGTATTGTCATAACAATATTATTATTTAGGTATTATCATTAACAGAATCCTACTATTTAGCGGTGTTATTACTAGTATTTTTAAACGATCTATTTGCTGTTGTAGGAAACAAAGTATTCTACTGGCACTTTACAATCCGAATTCAGTTACTTATTTCAATCGGGCCTTACTTTAGTGATAGTCAGCATCTTGAAGGTCGGGTATCTTGCTTAGCTGACTGTGGGTACCACGTAAGTCGTCGACTAGTAAGAATTATGTTCTCCCACAGTGTGATGAAATACTAATGACAAGTCCATCCTGCGACAGAACTCGCTACTACGGAGCTCGATATAAAGGAAAGTGAACCCCCCCGTAGTTGGTTTCACTGGGCGTCTAATAGATATTGAGATAGCTTTGTACAAAGACATTTTGCAACGTATCAATGGAGTTCACTCACTATAAGTAGTCATCACACTATAGGTCCATGTAACTGTATTTGACGTAAATATCTGACGTGGGACCAACGTCAGCCAAGAAAGAAACCCGCTCCAAACGGCTACACTAATAATACATTCATTTGTTTCATTTTATATATGAAAGAAGGAAGTGTCTATATGCTTGTGATTAGTGGTTTTATTTATTTCTGTATTTACATCTAATCGTGTTGGAAGCTCAACGCAAATTTCGTGTGGTTTCATCTACCTATTAATTACACGTTTTTTTATATATCTATGTTTATTATAACAGTAAACTATTAGATAGGAAGATGAAAGGGAAATAAATATATAATAGCTTTAAATAAGCTTTTGAATGAGGCTGTGGCTAAAAATTAGAATAGAATTCTCGTAATGGAGAAGTTGAATTTTGAAAATGATGGTATTTCGATTTTAAACGTTACAAGATGCTTTGCTCTTTTGAATTAAGTTGATGATTGTCGTGTCAGATTTTTCTTTGGAAACTCAATTTGCGTCACGCTCACGTTTAGTTTGTACCTGAGTATTTCTTAGCCATAGTTATTGCATAATATATGAAGATAGAATTGTTAATTGATGCTTATATGTAATTCATATCAGCCACAGCCTGAAAGATTTTCTTGCAGCGGTCTTTTTAATGGTTTCACAAAATGTTAAGTAGTATGATTGAAGTGAAGAAATGATTTGGTTTATCAGCTCAAAATTACTAAAGTTGATGAAGGAAATTGATATATGAGTCCTTGTATATCAATTTTATCAGAAGTGTTTCTGAACTCGCAATAAATAATTAATAATTTTATTGGCGATTCTATAAAAACATGTAATTGAAGAATATTCTACAAAGATTGTTGACCTTCAATTTTTAGTATGTTATAAGACCACTGCAAATTGTGAGAATAATCCATAGAGATTAGACAAAATCAACGTGTTAGATGAAGGTAGTGAAAATATTTCTGAAGTTGATAAAAAACAACATATAAAGCAACAAATAGAAGAGGAACACAATAATACCTTACGTCACTTTGGAAGACGTTCGATTAAACATGCAAATACGCCTAACTTACGATATTTATAGATAGAGAGTATTTATTATGTAAAGAGTAGGTAAGATAAAACGATTCCAAAAGCAAACGAAAGGTAACGTGCAATAAAGCATATCCAAAAAGTGTAAGAAGAAAATTACTATCCGAAATTCTAGATTTCATCAAACCTAATTATAAAGCGTTACGGATTATTATACTGACTTCCTTCCAAAAAATATTAATTTACATTTTGTAAGTCAAATGAAATGCATTATGATAAATTCTGACTAAAGTTCTGAAGATCTTATTGCTGTACCAACATTTACCGACAAAGCAAAGGTCAAAAAGTCTACGGCATCCATTCACTACTTCTACGTTAGCTCTAAGGGTAACGTGAAAGGAACGTAGAAAAATAACTTGTCAATTACAAATATTATTTAAATTTCTATGTTGATCAGCTATATTTACATGTCAACATTTCGGTAAGTTGATTCTTAAAATTATTGACAGCCATGTGATAGCTGACTATGAGTTCACAACTCTATTACCCGATGTAGACAAACTTGTTCATAAAATATAAGCTTAGTATTAAAAGAACGAAACACAACGTACAAACATAACAATAAGTCTATTCTAATCTCCTACAATTCTAAGAATAACAAATATTTGGCACAGTCCCAACCTTTTTCATAAAAAATTCAAAAGTAACGAAACACAACGCTGACAATAAATAACAAATTTATCTGACACCGCGTCTCCAAGTTGACTCATTCGTCGACTAACTCTAAAAACACTGAGAAGCTAATCATTTATTATAATTATATACCACCTTAACGCTAATATACATTATTTCATATCTATAATCTTATTGACGAATGTACTAGCATGTGTTTATTGTTTTTATTACCTATCTAGTGTCAATTATATGACAAAATCCTATACGTTCAGTTACCCGTTTATCACCCGAAATATTATAATAATTAAACAGGCGTTTAGCCTGTGACTAACAATTTTCGAAAGACAATACTTGACACTTTGGTAACGAAAGGTCTCAAAGACGAAGTTTAACAAACTGAGATCCTGGATCATATAAACAATTGTAATAATATTGAGCTTGATGCATTAACTTTGAATATTAACAAGGTTTTTGGAATGGAGTTTTGAAGGATTTTAACTGAAGAAACGTTTATAGAAGTATGTAAGTTGAACAAACTGACTCTGATTATTTGTACCGTTTAGTGTAAGCTAAAGGATATATCGGGTAAAAATTCATTTCGATCTTTAGGTACGCATAGTTAGTTATGAGGATACATGCATAAATAGTCACCTTTTGCAAATCAAAGAGGGATTTTTTTACAGCAGTGGACGTTCTACGGCTGACATGATGAAATAATCATACAAGCCTGACGACAGAAATCTTGTAGATGTCTTTTTAACTTTTTGGTACAAGACTTGTTTAACACAGGTAAAGGTTTTCTTTAATCACATCAAATTTTATTTTCGAATGCTTTTGACGATAACGTTAACAATTTAGGGCTGACGTACCTAATTTTTTGTGACTACTTAAAAGTTTTAATGAGTAATAGCTACTAAGATCTTTACTATTCGTCTTTAGTCATAGTTGCAATATGTTTACGCCAACGTTGTGAATGTGCCCGTAGAAGTAAAGGTCACCTTACACATAAAATATGTGATTTTATGTAATCTTTAAATATGATTTTCATTTCTATATTTCATTTCTATTTTTTCTTTTTAAATACAAAAATCAGAGTCCGTTAAGTCTGTAAAAGAGAAATTAATTGGATCAAAATTAACGTTCACGTATACTTACTGGGCCATAAATCGTTGTATTGACATAGCTCATTGATTTCGACAGTATACGACCGCAAAACTTGCAGTTAACCAAGGCGAGTTATTTGTATGAAACTATTGTGTCGTTGCAAGAACTCGAAGACAAACCCACTTCCAATCTAGCTACACGTTTCTCCATTTCACGCCAAGTATATACATGTTGCTTACTTCTAACATCCCATACTGAACTTCACTCGATCCTTAACATTATTCTATGGTGTTATAGAAAATCTAACTATATTATTTGCAGTTATATAAAAATAACAACAGACCGTTTTATCTAGCAAATATCTACAATAAAAGTCGGGATGATTACGGAACTGTGTGCCAAGCCAGTGGACTTAACTAACCATTATTGATTAATAGTTATTATTATAACACTAAATTGGTGTATTTCGGCGGTGCAATAGCACGTTCCTACTTTTTATTACCCCACCCACGTGAATGTTTCAATTAGAAAAATTAATTAAGTGAGGATACGTTACAATTCCATCCAATAATTCCTTTAGAGCCAGTTCGTATGTGATACAGCGGTTACTGTAAACTTCTGCTAATATTATCGATCAACCTTTAGCGAGCTTTCCACAACGTCTAATACGTTAGACCGTTTTCTAGTTTATTACGTATCTAAGTCTAGACTAGCCATTTTACGCGTTACCCTCGACACAAACAGCTATACACATTCAGTAACACTTATAATTACAAAGACGAACCACACAAAACAATTAGTTTTTTATTTTTTTTATTAATTTTACATTATCCATCCCTGTTTTCCTAACTGCTCGCTGTGGATTTTATTCATCATTAATATCAATAACTCTGAGTTTTATCTAAGTTATTACCTAATAAACATTATCATGATTTACTTTGACATATCAAATACGCGGCTCGAAATATTTTTTTTATTACTTTAGACTGCTACAAATATCCTACAGAATGGGTTGAAGTGAGGTAACGACGCGTACTGCGCCCGACTGAAATCATAAGTAATATCAACACAATAGTGAGTCATGACTTCAAGAACGAAAGGTAACATCTAACACGAGTCTAATCTAGGTACAAATTAATATAATGTTACCTAATTTACTTACTAAAGTCACAAACCTCAACAATGATTTATTATCTAATAGTGTTAGTGGTAAAGTGCCAATAAGTGAGTAAAGACTTTACATTCGGTGAAAATTTGTGAGAAATATAAATCAGGAGACATTTGTGTACTAAATTTACCCTGTACTCTAAGTTTTATAGTGAAAATACTGTTAATATTATCATTACGGAAGAAGTGTGACGCGCCTCATCGGCTGCAGTGGAACTTAAGCTTTAAGAAAGTGAATTGATCAGTCGTTACATTTTGGGCAAGCATTCGTTTTACTTATAAATACATGATAATATATTTAAGCGAATCCAAAAGATACTTCTGACGGCAATTAAGTTAGCGCATATAGAAAATCAACATCATTGACTCGCGAACGTATCTTGTCTATGTAACGTAGAATGGGTTTGGCACTCCGTTTTAAAAAATCTAATAAAACAAGTTATCGATCTACCTAAGAATACCCGATCTTTATAAAAATGTTTAACTCTTACAATTGGCAGTCAATTGTGTTACACAAATAATTATATCTATTCATAGATTATCACGATCGCGATGTGACTATCTGGCATTATGATGAGTGTCTTACTATACTGATGACTAGGCTTTAAACCTAACTGTATCTACAGCCCCTTATGACATACTACAAAAGGGAAATTATTACATTTCGTCAGTATCGATATTGTCCTTATGATTTTTACGCGAGTACGCAGTTTATCAAATATTATATAATGTATAATTCAAATTTTATTTCATAATACTTTAGTACATAATCTACATAGTCCGGCTCTCATCGAGGACGTTTGCACGTAACTATTATTATAAATGTCTGACTCTAATCGACTTTTCATTGAATATTACCACTTTACATTACTTACACATACGAATTTGAGCTCGATTTATTCGAAGTAAATCTTATATTTAGTAATCTATTACATTATTTATGTTTGTTACCATCCCAAATGAATACGACTATCGCAAGAAATTAATACAAACACCTAAAGATAATCTGTACAATGTTTGTGCGCTCGTATCAAATTATTACTCGAAAAAAAATCGTTCCGTTGAATAATTGTAAACCAATACGTTCCGCTTAAAGTATAAACGTTCAATACAGCGATTCTAATATAAAAATAGTTATGGCAGATCCGGCGTCAACACAAAACGGCCGTTGCTTGAGGTCGCTGCGACAATCGAACATCGACGGACAGTTTCACATCGACTGTAATGATTCTATATAAAAAGACGGCTTAGGATACGCTTACGGCGTGTTCACGTCCATGGGCGCACCGGGCGCTTGGCACCACACACAGCACTAAAACACATAGTTCTCGCCTCACATTCCCCAACTGGGAGTCTTAAATTGATCATCCATGCCACCACATGACGATCAACTCCCAGAACGTCTTCGGCGGCGAGTGGCCGAAGACGTAAGACGAATTTCAGAGACCCGGGTCCCCTTCCGAGCCCATCTTCAGCAGCTCCAACTTCTTCTTGGCAATCTTTGAGTACAGAATGTCTATAGGCTTCGTGTTGTCGTAGAAGGTCGGAGCTCTGAATATGATGAGCGCCGTACCCAGCACGCAAGCTATCGTGAACAGGAACAGGAAGATTCTATCCAACACCATCGCTACATACTTCCAGTCATCCTCCACCTAGAAATAATATTATTTGTGAGAACAGTAGGCATTTATGGATTAGTTTACCAAAAATATGGCTATGGAATACTTACACTTTCAAACTTATCCTTATTTTTGACATGCTGCGCAATAAACCTAGAACCTTCTATTGTCTTTTCCATCTCTCTCACGTAAGGTTTTTCTAGAGATGGGCTACCATCATCTAAGTCTAATCGACACGGAGAACCTGGAGGTGGAGAAAATAGTTCATCATCACCTCCAGGCGGAGGTGGTGGGGATGGAGGCATGCCTGGAAGTTCATACTCTTCGCATCCCCACTCTTTGAACTTCCCGTCCATGTCATCCGGGCCGAAGACATCCGTGAGTATCTGAAAAGAAAATTCAATTAAACAACAGTAAAAGGAACATGTAAGTCAATCAAAGAAAATGAGAGTAGAGTTAAAGGTCGTTCTGTGCAATAATGGGCGTCGGATGAAATGCCAGGAGATTAAAACGTCAGTGCGCGTTCCGCGAGGGCCAGTGTATCGACGCAGCTTAAGCCGGCACACAATTAGGCGGGAGTGGAGGTTTCGGCTCGGGCCGTGCCTGCTGGCATCGTATATATCGCGCGATCCGTCCGCAGCCACCAGGGGAACATAAATAACGGAGGCCGCGCGCGCTCGTTAAGCCTGCCCGGCGTTGAGTAATAAAGGAAAATCGAAATGGAATGAAATTGGGCTGGAAGCGATATTTTTGCGATACACACAGAGCACAATGGATTTAGAATATCGTTGAAAGGAGCGTTTCCCAGAAGAGTCCCGCGGCTGAGGACAATTAAAATGGTTATTGTTAAGGGCGGCTTCGACTCCGCTGTAATAGCGTTCTGTTTGTATTGAATCCGTTCCGATGGAAAATGTTTTGAATGGAGGAAACTCAATGAGAAAAGGCGCCGTGTTGTTTTTTCGTACTGAAAGAGATTCCCTCTGAAGAACTTCATTTGTGAAAGCTTTTATTTTACAAATTTAATTAAAACGCTCCAAGCCTGTGAGGTTTATTCCAGTCTTGGTGTAAGATAAACGCCGAAGTCTCTCGGATGATTAATGATGTACGCAGGGATGTGTTCCGGTTCAGTTCTTATTTCGTGATGTTGGTGATTTATTGCAGAATCAATATTTCTTACCTCGCTTGGTTTATCGTTATCATCGTCGTCATCGGGCGGTTTCTCTGGCCTCTGTATACACAATATTTTGGGTAAAAAATCTATAAAGACTTTCCGCACCCACGGGGCCATGTGGTGGGTGACTGGCGACCTAAAATTTATGTTTAGCACCACGATAGTGACAACTACTGATAATGTAACTAGCATCATAGTGAATAACAAATATTTTCCTAACAAGGGGACTGTCAGTGATGTTGGAGGAATAATTTCGGCTAACAGCAAGAAGAACACGGTCAACGACAGGAGGATCGAAATACAGAGTGAGATCTTCTCTCCAGAATCTGAGGGTAAGTAGAAGACGAGGACTGAGAGGAATGAGATTCCGACGCAAGGGATGATGAGGTTGACCGTGTAGAAGAGGGTTTTTCTTCTGAGCGTGATGTTAAAGATGATGTCAGGGTACGGTTCTTCGCAGCAGGAGTAGAATTTCTCGTTCCTCGTTGCGGGTACTCGCATGATATCCCATTCTACAGAGATGTAGTACTCCGACAGATCGATGCCCATCCCTATGCGGTCTGAGTCTGGCGTCTGTTTCAAGTGCCTCAAGTCCACCTGAAAAAGAAAGGTTAATCAGAATTGTGTCAAAAATAGTGTCCTCGCTAAAATGTTGCGTCGTATGAAATATTATTTACTTCAGTGACTAACACGTTCACAAATTAAACTCCTCTAGCAAGTGGGTGTTCAATAAATAAATCAGCCATTCAGTTACCCTTTTCATTTATACGCAATATCAGAATCCATTAAAGGACCAAACAAATGACAGACAGTTAATAATACCATCCCATTCAACGCCAAAATAGAGACATCAAATGCTCCTAAAAGAGTGAGACTGTTTGAAAACGGAGCATAACAAAACAGCCGAAATACGGCTATCCGTTATTAAGGAATCAGACCATTCACGCGAAGCTTTACAAATAGCTGTTATTGGTATCTTACTCAACTATCCAGAGAAGGTTGGGGATGGAGAACACCTGAATTCCCTTGTGCAGATGTAAGCCGAGCCTTTATTTATGTGAAAGTAGGTGACCACGGATTTATTAGGCTCCTTAGTGGGATAGATGAATGCGTCTGTTTTGAGCGTACAGTTACAAAGTCTTTGAAACACTTCTCGTTTTTCATTCGAGTATGTTTTTTCCTGTTCAGTCTGAGAGGAGAAAGTTTTCTAAACATGGTGGTATGTAGTTCTACGGAATCTTGATCTCGCTTGTTCTTGTCTATATACCAGTTACAACCAACAAATTATTTTAAGCCAATATGTTAGCTATTTCGAGTTTTGCTACTGAGAAAGTACATAAGTATATAAACGTCAAAATCAAAAACCAAAACATGTAGGTAAAGTTGTCAGAATGGGACTGTAGTGTTGCTTTTAATGTACTATAGGCGCTTGACAAAGTTGGTACACAATTTTGTATAGCAAAAAGTCATACAAGGTATAAATTTATTTGCAGAGGGAAGATATTTATAGACAAACCTCTTCAAGTGATATTATTTCGAAATCATAAATATTTTTTCTCGATCCATCAAACGCCTCTCACTGATATATCGACAACTATCACATAATATTACACTACAGATTGTATACCCAAGTATCTCCAAATATTTATATACACAGAACGATATAATAAATATTTCTCTTGACACTAAGTATTGGAAAAGGCTTTTTGCAAGGAATTCGATTACATTCGCTCTAAGCGTTTCGCGACGAAATTCGTTTAAGCCGCCATTTTTTTTTGTTTCATACAATTTTATTAGAAGCTGAGAGCCTTTTATGAAAAATTTGGTTCTTCAGCGAAAATATTTTTTTGCTGACAGATTTTTGAGATAGTTTTGAAAAGAATTTTGGAAGTTTTTATTTTTACTGAAATTGGAATTGGATTTTTTTATAAAAAGTAAAAAATCATCATAAAAATTCTCTTTAGAAAATTCCGATTACAAACCATCCTATTATTTTCAAATAATAACAAACAAGAATTTTCAAAATAATCCCTATAAAAAAGACCCATTATTACACCGTTATAATACAATTTATTCGTACAAAAAATAAAAATTTGTCGGCAATGCATAAAATCACATTTTGATTCAATCATTTCGTCGTCAGTTTCCCATGAATGTCATTTTGTATGGACATACGGGTGTAACGTGACGTCACACCCAATTCATTCAATATGCATGTTATTGGTTTAAGATTTTATTGCTGACTGTAGATACTTTACGTTGCGTCAATTTTGTAACTTGTAGCGTATTTTTTTTTTTTTAAGTGTCAAAATAGTTCCGGCACCGTTTAAAGAAAAAAAAACGTATGTAGGTATAAGTTACAAGCCAAACAAGATTCCAGAGCAAACTATTCTTCCCATACGCGATAAGTTAACTAATATAGCTTAGGGCCTAAGCCTTACGCCAATCTGATCCTGATATAAATACACTTTACGATAAAGAAGTACCAAATAGTAAAAATATTATAATTACAGCTAGAAAGTCAAACAAATTGATAAACTGTGTGTAAAAGAGCGTGTCGTGAGCAATAGTTTTTCAATCCTTTTAACAAAATAAATAGTGCACCTCAATACGGCTGTGAAGCATTGCTCTCAGTAAACTCTTATGGGTTCTGTAGCGAATGGCTCACTTTGGCACAATTTCAACATCCATCGCTATATCCGTATATATCAGTTATTTATCGGAGCCGTTAGTAATTCAGCAAGAGGTAAGTGCCAAGGTAGGCCATTATGTACAATATAGACTGCTTTAGTTGGTCGCAGTCTGCTAGAGTTGGAATTATAAAGGCATAGAAACACTTTACTACAGGATAAAGTAAGCCAGGGTGTAGCTAAATTAACTGATGTCAAAAGATTAGAACAACAGAGTAATAATACCCACCTATTTTATATGTTAAAGGTACCTTATCAGCGAGATCTATTATAATATCGCCCAGCAGACTTAAATAGCTTCAGCTACAACTTAAAATAATATTTGTTCACTGTTTGCTTTGGTATACTTTTGCCATGTTGTTTATTTATAAACAAAAAAAAAAACGGTAAAAAAACTGGTACTAGCGATTTAACCCGTGTCCTATAGGAGCTACTCAGCGGTCCCAGATAGAAAGTAGCCTTAAAACTACCAGTGTTTCTGATAAATGGGCTATCTAATAATGAAAGTTTTTTTTTCAAATAGGTCCACTTTATAATATTAACATAGAAATATGGACCAAACTCACCATGTAACCATCATAACTCCAAGAGCCGAACTTCATGAAGCAGGTCTGCTCGTCAAACGGGAAGTACTCGACGTCTATTTCACAGAAGGACTTGTAGATCGCTGGCGGCTTCCACACAACCTTCCCGTCGTGATGCAGGATCGCTTTCGTCATTATCGTCACCTCGTAGTTACCGTCAGCGCTGGAACATCAAACCGAGTGTTAGAACTAAGAAGTCTTATGTAAGAAAACCACATAATATGAAAAGAAAGTCTAATTAAAGGGTATATGGTAATGTTATTCTAATGGAAAAAAAATACAGGGGTTCGTTTAATGAATTGCCTTTAACATCCATCTGTCTAGCATACTATTATTTATCAGTATCTTGGTCAAAGCATTAAGCAAGGCAGCTAGGAAGTAAGTAAATATTTTGATAGAGAAACTAAAAAAGGCATACTCAATTTTTTATTAGAGTTCAGTATGTTATACAGTGTTCATTTTATAAAGAATAAAGAATATGCTTCCCCTATTATTGTTTACTTAACGATAAAGTCTATGTTGCAGACACAAACTGAAGCACTAGTGGATACCTACTTCAACTGAGATTCAATCAATCAAATAGCCCTATGTCAAGACAACGTCACATTTTAGTAGATATTATTCTGTAATAGACAGACCATTTCCCATATCTTTTCAGTGAACAGGTGAGTGAAATGTCTTTGTAAAATTAATGCTATTTACTCTGAATACAAAAGTACGGTAACTTCAGTCAGCTTGTCTTAAAACAAAATTAATTGAGCAAGGCGTTTTAATAATGTAAGGGGAAAAAATAAAGATGAATATTTTTATAAAGATGGCTTCCTTTTTTGTTGGTGTTGAAAATTAGCTTTTTAATGTTGAGTTAATTATTATCATATGTTCTTTACAAACGGTCCCTTAGATCTTTTTCTCACACATATTTGTAACCGATCCCAACAATCTATCTATTCACTTACAAGACATATAATTTAGACCTTTATCTCCATACAAGTGTCAAATTTCTACCTGTAGTTATCAAAACAACAGTTACACAGAATATTGGAAATGACCGTTACTAAATAAAATAAATCACAAAAATATATAGGTAAATGTAAGAAAAGAATTAAAACTAATCAATAGAGTATAAATACAATTGTCTCCAATCTATTCAATAAGTCCTGTCTATTATTTATGTAGTCTGTGGTACTGCCGCGTCAGTACATCAAGTTGATCCTTGTAGTTGTCAAAGTAAAGTGGCTGATTTACAACCTCACAGTTAATTACACAGCAAATGTTGTCCGTCTGTCTTTACTATATTAGAGATTGATAGCTTGAGCTGTGATTGGTGTATGTCATGTTGTATGTGTTTTATTCAGTGATTCATAATGGTCATTAAAGTTGAATTTGGACTTTTGTTCCAGAAAAGTGTTTATCAAAATAGAGAATAAAACAGTATTGTGGGCCGTTTTCAAAAAATCAAATTAAGACTTTAAAAATAGGAATGTAATTGATTCATTAATTAGTAATGATATGTATAAAAAAATATGACTCATAATATTAAAAACAAGCCCCCATTGTTAAAATAATCGCAATCAAACAACAACATAAAACAGCAACACTCTAAAATTACTTAAAAAACCACTCAATCAATTCACAATAAAACCTAAAATCTGCCAAAATTTCTACATGAAAATCATCACCCTTTGATCCTGCCATTCGTTGTCGGTACAAAATTGACGCTGAAGCCTCTAAAAGCTTTGTCATAACCAACTTTTGCGCATTCATGAAAATTGTCCCGTAAAATAGGTCGCCTTGTCTTCCATTAAGCTAACGCTCCACCATTAAAAATAAAGTTAACAGTGAATATTCGCGGAGTGGGCTTTTAGGGGAAGTCACAGGTGCATTAAAGTGTTACCTCTATTTGGTTAAATTTAAAAATATTACAGTCACGTCAACTAAGAGCTTCTAACAACCTTAATATATGAGTAGAAGTGCCCATACGTATATTTTATTTGACATAAATTTTAGCGCACTAAGAGTGGCGAAGTACTAAAAGTACACAAATGTACGCAAAAGGAAGCCTTTACTTTGTCCACGATAGATCTACCTTATGCAATCAACAATTTTAGCCTTAAAATTCGAAAATTCGCATTTGTCTGCTGAAATTTTGGCACTAACGACAGCAAAACTCGGCACATTAATTTTGGAATAATCATTGTTTCCGTAATCCCTTCGGCAATAACAGATACAAATGCCCAAAACACATCGGTTGCATCTAATTAGTTAATCCTATCTGGCACCTGGAGCAAGTCACCGCAGCCAAGTCTAACGCTTATTTATAGATCAACATTCAGGAGGAATCGAACCGAAATCATTTGCAATAAACTACAAAGTTAAAGTAACTTGGCACCGTAGTTTAACAGTTCCTGCTATCAAACTTGGATTATCCAAAATTAATCCAATTGCAAACTTGTGTCAAGCGGGAATTGAACCCAATTCGCGTAATTGGAATGCTTATTATCAAACTTTGTTAAACAATATAAGATTCCGCGAAAATCTTGGATATACCACGCTAAGTGATAATGCTTTTAATATATTTTAGGCTTGAATAACGTTCATAATGAAAATTAAAGTTAATGAAATTAATTCGAAGCGTCTTTTCATTATTTAACATGACGTAGATCATAATTAAGTATCCGTAAAATACTAATTTGATAATGAAAGTTAGAAGATACCTAAGTAACTTAATGAACACGTAGAAAATCCTATTAGTCAAAATAGCATTGCTTGGATGCGACGAAAATTCCCAATGTGGTATGAAACTCTGAATAAAATAGATGGAATTAAGCAATCAACCGCGACAGTCAATTTAGAAATTAGGGCAACTCTTCTTGTTGTAGAATATTTAAAGTTAAATCAGACTAGTGAAATGAGCAAAATTGTGGATGGCATTTCAGTAGTTTTTTTTACTTAAGAGTCTCTTAATTATGATGGTAAAACACTGGGCGAAAACAACTTTAAATATTCTACAACTCTTCTTGTTGTAGAATATTTAAAGTTAAATCAGACTAGTGAAATGAGCAAAATTGTGGATGGCATTTCAGTAGTTTTTTTTACTTAAGAGTCTCTTAATTATGATGGTAAAACACTGGGCGAAATTCTAATATTTGATTTAATCAAATAAATGATTCAGTTAATGACAATGTCGTTAAATCGTCGATCAAACCAATCATATAAATACTGAGCATAATTCAATTTTCTTGTAAAATAAAATTCATGATTTTCTGGACAAAAAGCTCTCAAACTTTATTAAAATAGCCAGAGCTAGAGCAAACAATGATGTTGGACTATTTCGTTCTAATGCCAGGGACAAAAGGTCCGCAAGTGGTATTGAACGTTTGAATCAAAAGCGAGCTAATTTGTTCTTCACAAATAAGAACAATCAGTTTTCCTCGAGTACTACTTGGATTTGCGTGGGAGGTTAAACAGCTGATGAATTCTCCGTTTAAAACAAAAAACCGACCCTAAGTAAAATACCTAAATGCTCCAAACTGTATTGAGAATCTGTTTTTGTACAAAGAAGTCTTTGAATAATACGAGAATTACTGGAAATGTCTATTAGCCTTCAAGCTATCAGCTAAAATTCCATTTAGCTCCCAGTTTCCTTTGATATAAATGTAGACTAAATTGCATCAAAGAGAGTTCAATGTCTAACGTTTGTTAATAATGAATGCTTACCGTGGCGTGTTTAGTTGGATATGCTACCTTGATGCTATTTAGATTAAAGCCTGCACTTATCGTGCCTTCCGCCTGGCCAACTTCGGGCGCATTCTCTGCTTCACCTAGATACCAGTTCTCCATTCAAATTTCAGCTTTATTTGAAAGAGGATAAGCTCTTTAATCCTGTGGAGTTGAGAGCTTACGTGGCGTTAATGCATATAAATGCGGTGAACTGCCACTGATAATGGTTAGCGTTGCAAGTATAAGGATTTTTAAGGCGGTTGCGCTGTGCGATTGGAGGGCGTTGGGATCGATTCGGTGTCTTGAGTGTCTGCCAAGTGTGGTTATTGATTGCATTTCGGTAGGTTTCTGCGATCGCAGTTTTCAATTATGCTAAAAGTTTCGATATTTCATCGTTGACAACGTTTTTGGGGAAGTGATCTGAAGTGCATTTCTATACGTCCTACACTGCCATAGGTGAAATGTGTTTTTTCCTAAATATTTGGTAGAAAGCATTGCATTCATTCAATTATCATTGAAATTCACAATAAACATGCACCATTTTTTTTTAAACATCCGTTCATGCTTCCCAACGTTCAATCTATAATACTTTATAAATAACAACAACAAAAAATATAAACACACAAAAAGAAAATCATTAACAGCAAAATATACGCTACAAGTGAAGCACAAGTTAAGATTAGTTACACACTTTTGTCTGAACATCTGAGTTTACTAAGGAGCCTCGTCAAGATGCCTTGATAATGCAAAGTAATGGGATTTTTGTCCGCAATCCGGAAATGAAGAGATAAGGCCCTTATAAGAAGAGTTTATAACAAAAGAAAAGAAAAGTTAACTTTCATTGGAAAGAATGGGGATAGTGTCAAACTTGGGGACACAGGTTTGTTCCAAGTTTCTTAAATTGATTCTCCAGTAAATGGCCCCAGAGTGAGATTAATGTTTATCGCTGGCATTTATAAGAACTTAAGTGTATTCGTTTTATTGTCATGTTGCAGAAGAATAATGGGTTTCGAGTTACAAAAAATATTTTCTCAAGATTGATATTGCTAGTTGAAATTTTCGATAAAATGCGTTGTCGTAAATTCTATTAATTTCAACGACTTTGACGAATAGTTTGAAAGACTTAAGAGTGATTTAGCAAATTATGAAACTTGACAAACTTTAATGAGAATTGTTTGTCGGCTAATTATTATTTTCTTAAGTAACAATAAAATGAAAGTTAAAAGGAAGCCGTTGTTATTAGTCTTGAAAATTGACAATGTTATTATTACTTGCGTAACAGTTTCAAGATTTGGCAATTAAAATGTTTATTTAGACGACTAAGGCATCCACAAAAAAAAAACAAAATTGAAGATGATTCAACACAAGTGCTGAATTCTGAAAATGGTCATAAAATGATGCATAGATATAAAGAAATGCGAATAAAGTGTGTGATATCGAACTCACTTATTGTACAATACGATATCAGGCAGCCATATGTGTTCAGAAGGTACATGAAGAGTCTCGACACCACCGTAGTCGTCAGGGTTCCACTTCAATTTGTAGTCGTTCCATTCCTGCAACAAAATAAACCTATTTATTCTATTTCATGGAATTTTACGGACGGAATAGAAACCTTTCTGCTGTAACATCGAGTTCTCTACGACTTTCAATTTTATGTGGGTTTCTTTTGTTTTGATTATAAGTAACAGTTCTTTGGCATACAAGGCACACGTAGCGGACAAAGCAAGGATGCATACGTTTACGTTGAGTGTGTTTTCAAAATTGGTGAGGGATCCTAAATCCAAGACATTAAATAATTGAGATTATTGATTTCGAAGATTTCTCTAACTAGATATAATCAAAAGAAAACTCGAACCTTATACCCTCACCTTCTTAAACTCCAATACCACATTTACCGATAAAACTGACCATCCCAAAACCTATATTACGATTTTATCCCCTTAAAAACTTTTTTCGAACTACCGTCCTTTCCAAGACATCTCCGAAAGAACTTTGGTTGGGGGCGGCGTAAAACACTGTTGTTGACTAAAACTGAACTGAGCGTCGGAAATTGCGGAGCCTTATTAGGTTCCGGCTGCGGGAAGGTCTATTGAAAATCTGGTGCTGTGGGCGAAAATCAACTTGGCCACTTCTCACTTAGTGTCCAGTTGAGCAAACACGGTTTTTTGCGTCTTATTCTTAGGTTTTATTGCTTTGTGGTAAAATTCAGGCAATTCGTCTTGGTTAGTTAACAAATAAAAAAGGCAAAACTTATTATTAAAAATTAGAGCCATGAGCCAAATTCATGAAAATCAAAACAGGTGAAATACTATATCAAAATACTTACACCTTGACTAATGGAACTGTCTATACTTTACTTTTTACCTAATATTATAAAATAACCAAAAATAATGAATATAGATTACATTTCCCCAAGGAGGTTTGTTTTGAGCTCTCCTTTCTCCTGAGATGGCTTCATTTCTGAGTATTGAAGTATTTTGTGTCCCACGTTGGGCGCCAATAACAACGATATTAGATTTTTCTGTGGCAAATGCGGTGTATGTAACCATATGAGTTAGAGCTTTAATTTTAACTCGTTGCTCGAGAAAATGTCGCAGTAAAATAGGTGAGCTTGCTGTTACAGTACATTACACTTGTGTAAAATTAAATATTTATATAATCCACTTTTGTAATATTCTTGAACAATAATTTAAACACCAACAAATAAAATACTTTAAAACGAGGTAAAAAATCGAAGATCCATTAAATATAAAAGCACATCGAAACTTCGAAACTTCTTTTAATCCTCTATATAAAGAACAAATGACACTAATAAACCAATTTGGAAGTGAATAATTCATACTACAAATGTTTGGCGACCGAGCTTATAACCTCAAAAGTTTGGCACAGAAAAAGAATCGTTGAGTACTATACGGAACCCAATTATTATTTTGGCGTGCCATGTAGTCTCCGTTAGGCCGAATTACTGTTGCTAAAACTCAATTTAAATTTGTCTACACAGAGTTTAATTTGGAATCGTCTTTGCCCATGTAACTTTGGCTGAAAACATCGGATTTTCTGCCCATACTAATATTATGATAGTGAAGAATTTGTTTGCTTGCTTGTATGAACTACATATTATTAGGAATACATTACACAAAAATACTTAATATACTATGTACGCTGAAAATTCTTTAGTGTCAGATAGCTCATTTATTGGATAGCTATTTGGGTGCACGGAGTAGTTCTCATGGAACGCGGTTTAAACCATTGGCAGAAGTAAAAATATTCAAAATTGCAATATAAGTAATGAAAAATATTTCGTTTTCTCATTAAACTTTTATTTTTGACGGTGTTTCTACACAAGATTATCAGCCAACATATTATGACGAATATCTATCTATCGTAAACGGGGTCCCACCGCATTATAATCGACAGCAGTAATATCATGCACTCCAGGTTGATTCCGCAATAATCTAAAATTTATGCATACGTTATAATCTCTGGCTTTTCAAAGCTAAAGGGGAGATATACCTTCAGGTTACAATGCTTAAGGGAATTATATAGACTTTCGGATTGGAGGTGCGTGACTGATATTTATTTACGATGTTATATAGAGGGAAGATCTTTGAGTATCAATGGTATATTGGTGTTATTATATTTTTGGTTTGATTTTAATTATACGATTGATATTTTAATGGTAGATATTTTTTTTTTGCGGCAATACAAAGAGCGGGTGTATTAAGAATGTATTTGGCAAACATCACATAATCATTATGTAAAAAGTTACAAGTAATTGTTAGAAAAAAATCTGTATAATCAATGCGATTAGAATATTTTTCTATCCGGAACCTAGAGTGCTTGCAACGATTTTAGACTGCAATTTCAAATTACAACTCCGCAACACATGCATTCAAACAAAATGTACCTATACCACCAAGAATTCTGCTGTCTCCTCCCAACAAAATGACGTGAATATGCTCCGAATTACTTGAGCTTTCTCCACTTTTACGTTCCCCAATTCCAAAGGCGAATGTTTAATTGAATCCCATAATAGGATATGCGTGTGACGCAAGATTTCCGGTCGTTTCCTTGGCTGTAATCTTTAATATGAAGCCTTGTTCCACATTCACTTCTACATGTAATGTCTGTTTTAGTTCAAATTGGTATTCAGACTGAGAATTTTCGTTGGAGTTTTAGGTCTTTATATCTATATGAATCTGTGTTATATTTTAATATATTTTTTGAGTGAAGCATCATTAAAATAACCAGTCTTGCGCTATATGGAGCTAAAACATTTCGAAGTATTTGTGACTAAAATCAATCCATGTTGATTTTGGATTCTTTATGACTGCTTGAACATTCTATCTTCGTCACACTTTACAAAAGTAGCTGGTACAGCAATAGTTTCAAGTAGAACTAAAAGTAAATTAACGTTTGAACATAATTTAAAGGGTAGTGGAACTCTTTCGAAAAATCCAAAAGAGTCGGTTTTAGATTTTTTTAAGATAGATTTTCTAGATTAGACACAATTGATGAAAAATATATAAAAGAATATGTAATTATGTCCAGAAGTATTAAATTGTAATTATCTTTATTTGAACACCGATATGGATCAATTAACTACGGAAATCGAAATTAATTAATAATTTAGGATTCGTAACCTACATATGTAATTACAGGCGTGATATACTGGATTCCAATATTGCAATATCATGTAATTAGTAACAGATTGTTAGCTTATTACCGCTACATTATTGAATAAACCGTTCCCGATATTCGATACTTACGATGTTGGGTTGATCGATATGTTCTGTTACTATATGTGTACTTATTCTATACTGAAATTATAAAGCTGGTGAGTTTATTTCTTTTTTTGGACGCGCCGGTCTCATGAACTACATTACTTATTAAAAAAACTCAGTGTTAATCGAGGAAGGCTATAGTCTACTTTTCCTATGTCCGAATGAGCTGAGTAGGTCCCAGGGCATATGACTAAAGCTAGTTTTTGACACATTTTATCCCACTCCTTGCTACGATTCTACTTGATACGACTGACTCTTCTATATAATTAAACAAAACACATTAAAAAATAATCAGTACAGAGAGATACATACATAAGTACGTAGGTTATCCTCTATTATATTATTATAGGACTGCCTATACTCTGAACAACCCTACTCAATGTTTATATGAACCTCTGTATTTGCTTTATGAGATTCAACCAAAATACCTCGGGGTTTATGATTCATTAAAACGAAATTTAATTTACGCTTATTACGTATGGTGGTTTTGATTATTTGAAACCGAGGGTGATGATTGTCGTTACTTCGGTTTTGGAATCAAAGGGTGTAGGATAATTGCTGTTTAACATGACATTTTAATTGTAGAAATTATTTGTGTTTAATGATTAAATAGAGACTTTTGACTATATTAGTATACCTTACTTTAATATCAAAGAAATCGTTGCATTATGTTGAGTCCATGATTAAAATAAAAAGTTTTGATCGCTGATGTGAAGCTAATTGACAGACAAACCCAGACTACTCATAAAAAAAAATCTGAATTCACATTTCACCAGAAAATTATCAGAAGTAGATGATGGAAAGACATATGTAACGTAAAACTAACCAAAGTCAAACTGACAGAAAATATGAATTTTAACATTAAAAATTTGGGTGTTTAACACTCTCCGAGCACGAGCAAATTGTCAAAAGTTTCAATTGACCGAGTCTCGATATTTCCTAACGGTTCGTGGTTTTTTCATCGACTCTTTTGGGCTTGTGGCCACTTTTGTAATGGGAGGTTTATTTTCGAGGTTCGCCTCAATGTTGTTTGTAATACCGCGCGTGATCTTTTTACTAATGTTTAGGATTCTAACGGGATTGTCGCTGAAGAGGCTTTTTATATAGAAGATCAGCATCCATTAGAAAGATTTATACACTCATTTACAATTACATTACCTGAAGGATATAATGGTATTGTGTTATCACAACAGCGTTTTGAACCACGAAAAATAAAAGGTGAACGTTCCACAATACCTGTGATGTTGATTGCTGAAAATTTCAAACTAACAACAGAAACAGGTTGTTCAAATGAAAAACTTTGCACCAAGTGTTGTTTTGCTGTTTACTGAAACAATTCAAACGATGAATAACGAAGTAATGAAATAACTTCCAATGCGAATAAGCCAAAATATCATCAACAAAGCGAAAAACAAACGATAATACGAGAGATTGTTTGTAACAAAAATGTCGGAAAGTTGTTAGAGGCCCCTCGTCGGCAACTCAAGAAGAATTCGTAACAAATATGCGTTTGGATGCGATGTTTTAAAAATGTTATTTAATAAAATTTTAACGGAAACAACATTTTTGATATAATCGGGGAATTTTGGCAAGCTCTCAAAGGTTCGGTGTGTCTACGGAAATTTTAAAATGCTCTCCTAATCTACGTGTAGTCACGTTTGCTTACTTTGTCGTATAATTTTATGTGACGTGTTTAGCTATCAGGTTCAGTGCTAATTTTACATAGCTGAACAGCCAGCTTGTCTGCTTGATAATTTTAGGACCCATTGGATTGTTTTAAAAGACCTTCAGTGTTGGATAGCCTATGTATGGAAACAGTAAATTTTCATTCTGGTGAAGTAGTTCCCACGGGACGTGGGTCCAGGTTAATAAATACCAAGACAATCCTTCCTCGATTAAGGTGCCATATTAATGAAAGAAGATTGCATCTTAAACCTAAGATTTCCTTCGAAGGTTCACCTCAATATATTCCCTACTTATAAATGATGAAGTTCTATAAAAGGAAATTCATTTAGGTGCACAAAGGAACAAAGATGGAAAAATACAATGAGGGAAGGAGATGGCGAGATTTTTTTCAAGAACTTTTAATTATAGAAAATCTCTTGGAGCCGATTCCACCTTGAAGTGGGCGAACTTTGACTGGCACAAGTTGCGCGATTCTATTTAAAAGTTTTGACCGACACCAGAGCGATTTCACAATGATTTATTATGTGAATAGATTTTTGAATTATTGGTGATATAATATTAAGACCAGCATAATTAATTGACTTCGGCCTTCTTATATGTTAAGATTTATAAGTGATGTAGTTACTGGGCGACGTTATTGCTTAGCGAATAAACCCTCTAAATAAAAAGATTGATATTAAAAAGATTGTTATCTAATAGAAGATAAGAAGTAGGCTTGCTCAGCTCATGGTATAATTTCATTATTATTTATTTATTACATTTTAAAGAAGGCTTACAGACTAACAAAAGAAAAGAATGATATATAACTGTGGTATTATCAAATAGCTATTTACAAGCCTCCACACATATAACTCAATTTTAATATTATATTACAATATTAAATCAATGACTTTAGGTAACTAATCCTCAACATTAAACACAAAAAAATCTTAAAACAAAAATAAAAACATCGCCAGCATTTTCCCATTACCCACAGCGTCACCCTCCATAATCATTCCAAACAAGGAATATAAACCGCATAAAATATATATTACGCCAAAGTTGAAAACCGTGTTAACTGGTAGGTGAGCCAAACGGGGGATGATTTATGATACCCTGCAGGGGACGGTTGGGGTAAAAACCCTTCGTAGCGGTCTGTTTCGATACACATCGGAACTTGTTTTTATATCGAAAAATATTATTTCATCGACATCGGGTCTTGTTTGGCGTTTGCGGTATGATGGTGGGATTTTAAGTTTTATGGTCTAATCGATTGGATTTAGAGTGATTGATTATTTTGAGTGTAACTAGAAGATCTGCAGCAGCAGTTTTGTTTGGTATTTACAATATCATATGATACTATCTATCTCTTTTGGATATATGACTGTCTGATTCTAGGTTCGTACAATTACCTACTCATTTTTTGGCATTATAAATCGTTCAACCGGGTCAATAACATCAATATGTACACGTTACCCCTTGCTGCTTTTGCCGCTGTTTAAAGTTTACATAAACCTCAAATATTCTTTTTTGTAATGTCAATACATTGTACAATACATTTAGTTTTAATATAATCCTAAGACCCGTGTGTAAGAGTAAAATAAGTACAGCAATCAATCAGCCAGCCTATACGGTACACTATAACACAGACTTAAGCCTCTCCAGCCTCTTATAAGTAACATTAGCTTTCAATGCAAAGGTCAAGTGAATACTCAATACTTTCCTTACAGCACACAACATCATTATTTCTGTATTATGACCTGATAACTTACAATCGATTGCTCTATTTAGTTTCAACAACTTTTATCTCCCTCCAACTTGTACAAGCAAACATTTTGCGTCTCCTTCTAACATTCAAAGTTTTTTCTCCTAACTTGGTCCCGTGATAATAAAAATGTTATGATCGCACAAGTAAGTTTACGATTTATTTGTTGGAATGCTGATAGTTTGGGAATACGAATATATTTCGTTAAGGGTTGACAAATTTCCAAGTTTTCAAGGATCTGCTCCAGTTTTGGTCCGAGGTTAGAGTTGTAAATTATGTCGAAATTTAGAGTGGGACAATGTGTTGAATTGAGGTCAGAAATATAAACAGCTGTTGTCAACCAAAATATGTTGTGAACTACACATACAATAACTAACTTATGAGAAGTATGAAACAAAATAGGAGTTTGTACGTAGTACTTATAAAAACAACCTAATGTATTTTAGGTAATTGATTAGCTTCCACCTAACTTATATATGTGTACTCGAAACAAACCCTTGTTTTTAAAAAGAAGTGTAGTTCATGGTTTAAAAGAAACCCATCGTACCCTCATCGTAGCTTCTCTATTGTTCCAATGACAACCCTGACATTTCTTAAGGGTAATAAAATACGAATAACAAAGTCATGTAAAGAAAGTAAAATTTGCGTTTTCTCTTCATAACTACGGAAAAAATATCACAACGTATAAAATTATTCAAAAATAAATGTCTAGGTGCACTTATTAATGTTGTTTGTATCTATTTCTAACTCATAATAAAAGGAACAAAGATATTTTTAAAAATATCTGTTATCGTAATCAGTGTTATTCGAAGTCTCAAATGGAAATGTTAATTAAATCGATTTCCAATACATTTGAAAATTATGCAGACTCTAAATCGAGTATTTAGTCGGTTAATTGCCTAGTTATAGAAATGGTGGAGCATTTAATATCCGCATTCAAATTGTAGGTTGCACAAAGTGTTAGAGATTTAATTAAAAAATACAGGCCAGTAGGTACTAATGCGGAAAAACCGCAGGTACAAAGTTTTTATCAACATTCTGTTCTATTTAATTTACAATACAATTTTTCAATCATATACGTTAAAGTGCAGTCCTGATGAAATTCATTTATTACTAGCACATAGGTAAACATAGTAGCATTATCTAATCTGACGACCAGAAAAACAAAAATCCACCCAAAATATTCACACCGAAAAAACAAAACACGCTCATTTCTTTTTCATCGAAAAACTTCTTCACAATTTCGGAAAAGTTTAAAAAGGGAATATGGGATTTACATTAATCACTGCCGCATTGACAGGCGAGCGTTCGTTGAAAGAATGACAATCCTTACTTGTCTTCGAGTTGACGTGGACGTCCCTTCCTGGGTGGCCATTTGTCAGTGGTATAGTGTGAAGGAAATGAGACATGTCCTGTTTGTAACGTTGTGACTCCAATTGTGATCTATGTTAGGGGTGAAGACGGTGAGGAAAATGCGGGTGTTTTTTTCGGTTGCTAACAACTTCTTAGCGGTTTTTTGGGGTGATGTTTTTCCTTTCGTTATTTCAGTTGAATGTGTCACTGAATTTATTATACGCTTTTGAAGTTGTGGTATTTATTATCCTGAATGTTTTAACCTACTATACTAGTACTCAAAGTAATTAATTAATATAAGTACAGAATAGATTTAAGATGAATAGGAACACTCACCTGTTCTACCCACACGTTCGTTGTCATGATTTGATTCTTAAGATTCTGAAACAAAAGAAAATCGTTTTTAATATTTCAGTTTTTCGATCAGAAAACAATATATTCACTGACCTGTACCTATATTTCTACCTAAAGTACACGTTATTATTAGTGTACATACGTCGTACATGTATAACAGTTTACCTAAGTATTATTATTTTATGAAAAGGTTTCCTAAACCACTCAGGTGTGCAGAAACTACTTATAGTCTTCAAACATAAACCTCTTTAAAATTATAACACTTCAATAGTTTGGTAAAGAGGATGCGAACTTTCCGGAAACTTTAATCTTAACTTGTTTGGTCCAGTAATTGGCTACTGACCCCGTAAAATAATAAGAAGTGACAGTTTATTTAAAAATTAGAACATCAATACAATATTCAATGAAAGTAGGTTAGTCAGCAATGTCTTTCTATCCTTTGCCAATTCGTTATACGTACTTGAAATCACCGTTGACCAGAGTCACATAGTAGCTCGATAAAAATTTTGTATTGCAAAGCCAAATATATATTTTAATTCATTCCCATTCATAGCAATGAGAATTGTATTACTGATCTATGGCATTATAGGTAAAAAAGATCACTATTATTTTGTTGGCAACTATTATTTTTTTGGCAGGAAATAGTCCTAAGCATATATTACACGCACAAAATAAATGCCCCATAATCCTCGTCGTTCTAAATTAAAACATCTAACGTAGAATATAAACTAGGGCGGCATGATCTACAGAAGGTTGTCTTAAGATGTGGATCAGGATATCAAAGGATTAGTTGGAACTAGTTCATACAAATGAACCTTAGGTTGTAGCAGTTTGTGCGAAAATTCGGCGCGATCAGATTCTGCTGAATCTGCTCTTTATTGGTATACTAGTGCCTGTCTGTCTTTTTGTCTACAAGGAAGGTGGTATTAGGTGTAAGTACGGAAGTACAGCAAGTTACGGAGGTACGAACACCTACAAAAAAAAAACAAAATTTACAAGTTAAAAGGTACAAATTTTGAGCATCAAAATCCAGAACAATGGTTCAATCCACGGTTTTAGTTTTGGGCCTCTATACATTTCATTTGACATTTCTGTTACAACAACAACAAACTGTAGGTTTAGTGAATGTTTAATCCCTCTGATAGGTTAGAGTAGCTACTCATTTCATTAATTTCTATCATAATTCATCTTTCTAAGACCAGATTCTATATAACAATTAACCCCACCACGTCAAACACTGAACCACTCTAATCGACTATGTAAACTAAGTATGGGAAAGTTTCCTGATATATTTCCCGTACGTATGAATGCAAATTCAGCGCTGAACCAACCCACTTAACATGAAGATATGCATGCAATACGCGAATTTATTGAACAAACTCGTACTCCCCAAATTTGAAGTGAATTCACTATCTAGGACGACTGATCAAAAAAATAATCTCCCTTCCATCTCAGGTTATCTAGATGATCATGGATCTCACAAGCTTATGTTGTTAACTCATCGTCATTTCTACTATCAAGTGAGATTGTGGCCATATGTTTGAACCTGATCATCCACCGACGGATCGAACGTACCAAGCGGTGGATAACATATTTAAAGATTGACCTTCGTGGCTGTGAATTAGCCACGAAGTTCTCCTCAAATTATAGTTCTTCTCCTCCAACTTATAGTTATCGTAACAAATTAAAGTGAAGTACTATAATCCACTCACTTTCAACAACCTAAACAAATTGGAAGATCTTTAGCCCCTGCACCAGTACTGGGATTCTATAAAACTCGATCAACAACTCGCATTTCACTTCGATTCGTAATGTCATTTCATACTTTAGGGGAGGTAGGGGAGGGATGGGCACTTTTTCACAATTTATTGCATAAAAAATCAGATTTTACAGATCATTATCAACTTTTATTGCCATTTCTTATATTCGGCTAGATATAATGAAAGAGCTTTCCTAAAAATTACAATCAGTTTCAACATTACGAGATATTTAAACGGTTTTATTTAGCTCACCCCGTTTGTTTTATTATTTATTCTTGGATCAAATTTAGTAATTCAAATTTCACCCTCTTCCTGTCAACCGATTGGTCTGAAATTTTGTATACACCTTTAATTAAATCCAATATGGCCGCCGGCACAAAATGGCACAGCCCCCTCAATATGGGTATCAAATGAAAGGGCTACACAAGTAGAATACTGTCAGCAACCCCAGCGGGGCGCAACAGGGCCAAGGCCTGCCTGCACGTCGATTCTATAAAATTCGAACAACAACTCGCATTTCACTTCGCTATTCACTCTCACTTCGCATTCGATTCAGAACGACCTTGATTTTGCATTCTGTAAACATCACCTAATCACTTGCGAAGTGAAGTGAGCTCGACATCGACCAATGCTGTGCTAGTGACTTCCCCACTCGACAAAATGTCAACCGAGATTAATCAGTTTTTAATTTTATCAGTTTTGACACAGAATTTTAGCTAAATATGATGTTTTAGTTATAATTTGTTATTGTAAGGAATTTGAGGCAGCTTTTAAGTATAAAATAAACAGAAATCTCTAAATTCGTGCTGTGAATATAATCTATGCTTACACTACGAAAAAAAATACTGACAGCGCCAATACCATTATTAATCTGTGGACAATATTTTCTTCTCTTCTGTCATAGAGGAAAGTAATATATCGGGTATCTTCTGTCTTCATATTGTGTTTAAGCTTGTTTGTTTTCGCCGGTTTTCGCCGTAATTGTGATAAAATCATGAAGTAATTTTATATTTCTTGTTATAAAGTTAAAAATAATATTAATTAAAGAAGTGTTTATTTTATTAATCCAACAATAATTTCAGTCCAAATGACAGGTCGTCTCACCCTTCGTCGGCTCAGGTTGAAACTCTGGTTGAGTTTATGGAGCAAAACCCTGGCCTGGCGAAGGGTTTCGTGAGAACGCAAAATGCCAGAGAGCGAAGTCGAAGCCAGTGGGAGGAATTAGCCGTGCGCTTAAACAGTATAGGTGGCACCATCAAAACCCACAAACAGTGGACCAAGGTTAGCAGTATTTTTTTTTGCAGCAGTATGTTAGAACCACTTCACATTCCTTAAAGCAAACCACTTATGCGATAGCCGATAGTCTTGGTTTCAAGTGTGTTCCTTGAATTCATAAATATTTTATTTTGATTTTATGTAATCTTTTTCAATTTTTGACCAAGAATATTGTGGAAATGGAGACAACTAATTTTCTTTTTAATTTTAAATAAATGTTTGATTGTAGTATTGGACTGACAAAAAATTACTTACCTGTCAACCTACGTAGGTGGTCCCGGTCATATTAGACTAAAATAAAAACGTGGGGCCCATTAACTATTGCTGTAGTACTCTCTTCTAAAGGTATAATAGGTGTGGATTGCATCGACTTACTATAATTGTAACTGGAGATTTTGACAATCAATAATTAATAATAGAAAATACACATACCTTTCATTAGTTTTCTCTTTATAACGATCCGAAACCGCAACAAAATATTTAAGTACTTTTACGAGTGTTTGTTCTTGACAACTCACAGAAATGACAGATAGTCTATGGATGAACACCGTTACCAGTCGGTAACGTAAACTACCCAATTAAAAAAAAACAAAACTATGATCAGAAATTTATTATTTCTATATTTACATTAATTTTAAAAATTAAAAATAAACTTCTATATACAACTTAAAACTAATACATAGCATCAAAAAATTGCTCCTCATCGCTGTCACCGGGTAATGTACCCAGAAGGCTGGCAGCATTGCCACGTTGGATGGCAATGCTCAACCTCTGTGCGAAATAAAAGCCAGCCTTTGGGTCACGGGAAGTGTCAACAAGGCGCTTAGAAATTTCCTTCGCAAGCGCGTGAGCACTCGGACCCCACGGCCCGAGAGTTTCGACCCCAAACGGCTCAAACATGTAATTCCCGATAAGGCTACTATATTTGCGCCGTTTGAGGTCCTCTGCTTGTGAAGCGGCGGAGCCGACACAACACGCAGTTCTAGGAAGATGGGATGGCGCAAGAGTGTCGACGCAGGTCGCGTCCCACACTAAAGTCCTACCCATCTTCCACGGAAATAGCGACATGCCGTCTGGTCTCTTGCCATCGTCGCGTGCCAAACCATTTGGTTCAAGTACGGCTGGCACGCCGACGGCAACAAGAGCCCGACGGATCACGTCGTTGATATTCGCATGTCGTGGTATGCGGCCCGCACTCCGACTGCACGACAGGCCGTGGTGACCGAGGCTGTTGACAGCTTCCCCGCAGTGGCAGCGGTGAGGAGTGCAGCACGAAGCACCCAGACGCAGGCAGACAGCGAGTCTGAAAGTGGTGTCGTCAAACATGGTGCCTATGTTTGCCGACGGAAATGCGTGAAGCCAAAGACCTGACTCCCATTCACCCACAGCCAGTAGGCGTGCTCGCTCCGCAGAAGTAATTGACGTATCAATGAGATTTTTCCGTATTACTCTGCAGAGCGGCTCATCCCACTGTCTCTGGGAGGATGGGTTGGCGGGTAGATCGGTATTCGGGCATGTGACTTTCCAGGCATTAATAGCCTCCGCCAGGCATGGCACCTCAAAATTGATCAGTGTAATAGGTAGGATTTTCCTGATCAATTTGTCAGTACCATGGACGGAGGAAATAAATGCCGGTAAACTAATACTGGAAATTTTGCTCAGAAATCAGAATAAAAGGACCCCCCTTTTATTCTGATTTGATCATGTCTCCCAACTGCCCATCTCTCCCCTACCTCCCCTATAGATAGACAGATTTTGACAAATCTGTCAAAATCTCGACTTTGATTTAGTTCAACTTGTCAACACGCTCGATAGTGAAGCGCTAGTGTAGTTTGACAATGTCAATCACGAAACTTTAAGGTAGAATTCCGTGGGTCGCGATTGTCGCAGCCGCGCGCGACAAAAGTCAACCTATGAAAATGTATGGCACCGCTGCCGAGGGCTGCGACAGTCGCGCGCGGACGACGAATTTCGTGAGCCGCTCGCGGCCGTACGCTTCTCAACATGGTCTAGCGCTTAATAACATCTATAGAATTTTAGTAAAACCAGAATTAAATTTTTGACAATGCCGCGAGCAGCTTACGAAATTCGTCGGCCGCGCGCGACTGTCACGGGCCTCGACAACGGTGCCATACATTTTCAAAGGTTGACTATTGTCGCGTCCACGGAATTCTACCTTTAGATCGAAGTCGAAGTGAGAGTGATGTCGAAGTGAGTTGTGATATTTTATAGAATCGACATGCAGGTATTTTGTAAGGTGCAAAACACCGGTTCAACTGAAGTTTCATTGTTCGCTGCACTCCGTAAACTTTGGGATTCCTTTTAACTTTAATTACCCTTAGTCGGACGGCATCAGATAAAATTGCATTCCTCGGAAGTCGAACGTTCTAGAGTTGTGGAATCCGAATTATGTTTGCTCATTCGGCGGTACTTCTTGTAGGAATCTAATTTCACGAGATTTTTTTTATATGAGCGTGTGAGTGTATGTGTACATGTCTTCGTGTACGGCTAGGAGGACATCATCATCACATGTCTTCGAAATTTTCATACAAATTGTTTGTACGACATACAACTTGTAGTCAAATAGTAAATTATAGTGAAGGAAATAGCTCATTCTTTTACTCTTATGTTGTATTCTATGAATCTTAAGACGAGACTTTCTGCGCTCGGCTTATTGATCAATCGATTCGCATGGTTGTTACTACCCCTCATTATTATTCACAACAGCAATAAATCGATCACCACGAACAACCAAACACAATATAAGGTACTATACTTAATATTACCATATAATTTTATTGGCAATCCGCAGTAATAGGTAGCCCTGTTCGATAGGACTGATGGACTGATCGTAACAGGGCGCTCAGAGTGCCATAAATAGCGAACGATTCATAAAATTGTTGTGACTTGTTCTATGGACGTTAAAACGTTTACAAACTAATCATTTTGAATGTTTAACTACGGTTTTACTGGCTGTTTTGGCTGTAGAAGATGATGATGGTTCATTGAGTTTCAAGTAGAATATTGGTTTTAGTGTGACGCTACTTAGTCCGAATTAGTCGATGGCTGATACATCATTTTACTAACCAAGCCACAAGTGCAGAGAACCACCAAAAGATCAACAATTTGCCACTACTTAAACCATTCATTAATTTAGTAACGTTAACTATTCGTATAATCTAAAGTAAGTATGCAAGTATAAAAGGGGCAAGCTGACGCTTCATTAAACTTTGTAATTGGCTTCGGAGCGACATGGAGGCGACGAGATAGAAAATACTTGGAGCTACCACTGCGTTGTCACAATTTTGTCGTACAGATCTGCGCTGGTATGCAAATTAAGTTTCGTGATTAGATGTGCTGATGGCGTGATGCTGTTGATTGTTATGGAGTAAGTTTCGGTACTTAGTAGTGCATGAGTTTTATGAACTTGAAGTGTAGAATTCAAGTGTTAGCTACAAACCTTACCTAGTTTTTTCATCGATTAGCCTTTCTCAATTGCGATACCGATTTACTCAGTGTAGACTACAATTAATTGTCATTCAAAGTATTGAAATTTTAACTGCAATATGGTTGAGCCTAGTAACAAAAATAAACATATTTCGAAGCTTTATTAGTTGAGTTGGAAACCTTTTAAATTCAATTCTTTATTGTGTTCTAAATAGGAACATGATTACTGGTCTAAAATAAAATTATGAACACGCAAAAACCTAACTCCGGCACTCAACACCTAACGCACACCGCATAACGTATTCCAGTACCATGGCCACCCTAACTATACATTGACGGTTTCCCATAATCCGGACTGTCACACACCCTACTCAATTTCTCTGTTGAGATCATGAAGATTTAGGTCGTGGTTATATACGACCTCGTAAAATCCTTCGGAAACTCAACGAGTTTTAGTTTGCTCGTCATAAGACCAAGTTTAGATGTTTTGAGACCAAATAAAAATTGCGTGCTTCGAAAATTTAAAGGTGGGATTATGGAAATGAGTTATATTGGAGATATGGTGTCATGGTGTCTCCCGTACCGCGTGTGTTGAGCACAATAAATAAGCTTGTGGAAGCCAACCCGGACTGTGATCTTTTTGAGGACAAATTTACCCATATAATGTCTTTGTGTTTAAAATTTTGCGAAAGTTATACCATTTAATTGTTACTCTAAAGTTTTATTTCATGTTTTTATTTCTAATTTTAAGTTTTTCTTTGCAAGGACTGTAATTACCTACTCTGATTTAAATATTATTTACTTAATTTTTACTTAATTTTTGTAACGTTTTATGTTGTTTCTAATTTCTTTTTTGTTGTTATCTTTCTTTTTCAATTTTCTTTATTTTTAAGTTTCCTTTGTTAGAAATGTACTCTGATTTATGTAAGTGACTTTTGAAGTCGTGGAAATCAAATAAATAAATAAATGGTTTATTATGTTGGAGGGGGGTACAGGTGTTTCAATTATATTTTAACGAAAATAAAATTCTTGCTCGAACCAAAAGGAATCCAGTAAAATCCTTGATTAATGTTCGGTGGTGGTGGTGGTGGCATAGAACTGAGAAATTGTTCTTGTCAAAGTATACTTTCATAACTGCATTGTTGAAAACAGAGAATAAGTACATATTGTATATCTGGAGTGCCAGTTAGGAGCTGTCCAGTCCAGACTGTAGTATATTAAAACTTATATACTTCATAGTATTTACTATGTAGGTGCGAATCAATAAGTAAATGTACCACCTCTTTATTAACAAGGCATAAGTTACTATTCCATCTTTAAAACAATATTTCATACACCTCTTTTGTTTTCTTTACACATATCATACCCGCGTATGTTTGTGTAACATAACAACTAAATTAGTTTACTATCACTACAGAAATCCTCTATTCAACTACACCACACAATCTCGCATATCTGCAAGTAACAAGCATGACTAGCGACATCTGTTGTCTGTTGTTTGTGAACTATCCACGAAGCGATGAGTAATTAAACTTTGTAATTGGTTTGGACGACACCGACCGAGCGACTTACGACTAAAGTCATTTTGCGATTTTGGCGGGTAATAGGAGCTAAAAATATTTTAAATTAGTACGACGATTAAGTTTGTGGGAGTAAATTAACAAATGGTAAAGTTTTGTAATTGATGTTGCTTTAGTTTTTCGATTTAGTTTTTGTACATAGTCTGCGAATCTGAGTCCAGTTGTACGAGTATGATTAAAGTGTGAAATAACGCATTTTCTTCATTTAGCAATTACTAGGAACGACAAGAAGCAATTAATTGGTTCGATGTAGTAAGTACCTATGCCGTAACTTTTATTTTGACTGTTTAAAAAACGATTTAACTTACTAATTGCTAACGAATGCACAAGGTTACGCTGCTAGTATCACTTAACTGCTAAACGCAAAATAAAAAGCAAACCACTTTGCACAGAAACAAATGTAAATTGAAACCGAACAGCATTCCAGTTCGTTCTAGCAAATTCTATTAAAAATGTTAATTGAGTCCTTGCAGCGAATACGTTTAAAACTAATGTTTGTCAAACATAAACTGCAACATTATCCAAATACATTGCACAAAATATCTCCATGTTATTAATAACGTGAAATATTCATACTGCAAATTCAGCAATTAGCCATTTAAAACGAGCATTATAACCGTCCAATCCGGAGCAAAACTTCTGTTTCGGCCAATTTCCAGTGTTATTTATTATTACTTGGCCATAATGAGCTCTTAGCCGTTACATAACACAATACCATTATCGTATGCCACAAAGGCATATCATAAATCAGGGTGCCAGTAAAGTTGACATCATTTTTAATAACAATAGGTCGGCCAAGTCATCTTTTGTTGAGTTTGTTGTCGCGAATAAGTCGTGAACCTGTTCGACACGCGTCAGCTATGCTTTTTTGTCCGGGCTTACGATAATTGGAATATGGATTTTAAGTACAGAGACTTAAGATGTAAGACTTGTGTAGTCCTATCTTCAGTTATTCTGTTAATTTTGTGCCGATATCGACTTCCCAATCATATATAGCTATTAAGTACATAAGTAGGTTTTGTAATGTGGCTGCGTTAAGTATACAATTTAAACATAAATGATAATTTTCATGTTTGTTTGTCGTTTTGTCAAGCAATGGATTTCTCTGAAAAGGTAGGTAAACATGTAAACATCAATTCACGAGTTGGTGGCCATTGATCCGTTCCAATTTCCACATAGAAAATATAGTGTCATCTAAACATAAATACTCTCTAATTATGAAACTAAATTATTAGTTCTATGTATAAAACATTACACCAATAAATAATTAACAAAATTAATTAGTTTTGTTCGGAAAGTTTTAACTTATCCCTACTCAAACAGTATTAATTAAATTTGTTATTCATAACAAGCAAACGTTGTTGGCAGCTGGTACATAATAGTGTAAATCCAAGATCCTATTCCATAGATAGCCAAATAGGTTGTATTAAATCCCATTGTTTTCAGTATAATAGCCAGATTATTGTGGCCTAAATACTGACGAGCGGGCGCCATGGCGACGAGGGGTATATATTGTACTTAGTTAAAAAGAAATCGAATAACTAGGTATCTAGTTTATAAAGTATTATTTTGAATATTAGGCCAATCTTTAATCCTCTTTGGAAGGTGAGTGAAAAAAATATTATAAGGCCCAGAAGCTTAAGTGGAATATTTTCATTTCAGGAATTAACTTCAGTAAAATCAACAGAAAAAATCTATTTTGCTTGAAAACCTCCCGAAAAATAGGACAAAGGTATCTTAATTTAAATTTTAAATTAATCCATGCTACTGAAATCCGGTAAGATTTACCAGTATTAAGGTCTATTAGTTAATACTCACACAGCATTAATAAACAGGTTTAGGCCAATAATCCATCAAGCATACGTAGATTACGGAAAGCCGATATGTAATTCGGGTAGTAATAAACTTGAAGTGCTCGGAAACGAACTGATAAAAGATAAAGGTAATAAATTCGTGGTACCTTTTGATTTAGACAATCTATGCCCCAATAGAATTTTACATGGATTTGAATCAATTGATTTCAAATGAAAAATTCTTCTGATATTTGCTTATGTATTAATAGTATCAATAGTATACTCAAAATATGATTAAAGATAATAAAATTCAAACTTAAAATATTATGCAAAAACAACGTAATTGTATAATTACCAATTCTCGGAACACAATTAATACGTACCCTATAACAAGTAATGAATGAGGATTTATGAAAATGAGAAATAAAATTTTCAGAAACAATTTACTCAAAACATGAAATTTATTTTCCTTGTTATTGAAAAAACATTGAAAATATTACTTTAAATACGAGCATTAAGATTACAAAATACTGTATTATAGAATATTACTTAGTTAAACAACTCTATAGAGACGACAACAAACAAATCTCTGTTTAGCATTCCGGATTCCGAGATTATATTAGTACGCGCTACGTATTATGTTGGTGCGATACTTATTATGTTGGTACGATACGTATTACGTTGGTACGATACGTATTACGTTGGTACGATACGTATTACGCTACGTACCGTGTTGGTACGCGTCGCGTTTAATGTTGGTACGCATTTCGTGTTATAGTTGAGCAGGGATTAATAGTGAAGCTTGTAAGGAATTAATATTTTCTCAGAAGTTATGTTGTTTGAATAGTTTGGGTATGTTGTGTAGAGGAAAGCCGTCTACCTACTGTTGTAGGTACCGGTATTTATGCAATGCTTTGTTTTAGTAGTGTGTGTGTTGTTTATTTTGATAAACAAATGGCCGCCGACAAATGGCCGTGTCGGCGCCGCCCAATATTGCTGGCTAATTCCTTGTTGGTGGTCGTCATGGTGTTGTAAGGTGGCAACGTCAATTGAAATAACCTTATATGGAGTCTTAAGGGGAGTCTGATCTTATATACTTTCAATTTGTTGACCCCATCCCATCATGAGCTTTTACTATTATTTTATAAAAGATGATTAAAACTGCATACGTGTCAATTTTAACCGTTGATCACTTATGTTTGTTGGCACGTGATTAACGATGAGTAACGATGATATTTTGGATTACTATTTTGATTTTATGTGTCAAAGTTATGTGTGTAGTGCAGCTATTGGCTTATTTAGCCATATAAGAAAGTGCTTGCGGCACTAATAACCGCATAGACAAGCACTGCCACGATCATCTGACCAAGATGCTCTGTGGCCAATGATGATGATGATGATGATGTCAAAGTTATAATTAAGTCATGGATTTATTTCTTTGAAAACTTAAATCGTTCAAATGAATGGTCAGCAGTGGCCGAGCGAAATGCACCTCTCATAAAAGTTTGTTAGAACGCCACTGCTTCCGCTGTGGCGAAGCAAGTCGACACCTCTTCAGTTTTCTTTGAGAGCTGCGAGGCAATTTGACAAGGACAAGGACTTTGAGGACGTTCGAATGTACATGATTGAGTCTCTGTGTGCGTGCCATGAAAGGGTGCATGAATATTGATGTGTTGATCTAATTGGCCTACTTTCAATGACTGATTTTGATCTTGACTGTAATTTTAGCTTGGAAATGGTCTTTTCTTTGATTTTGACTTTGACACGCTGGTGGTGTTAGTTGTCTAGACCACTTTGAGAACGTATGAATGTACGGGTCTCTGTTTATACTGTGGCGGTGTTACCCTGGAGGCCGCTGAGAGAACATACGACAGTATGGGTCTCTGTTTCACGTCGTCATAGTATGCAACCTAAACGGCTTAATTGCGCGCCTATGCTATGAAGACGTCAAATGACATGCAAACCTTTATGACGTTGAGCCTCTATCACGAATGACACGCAAACTTTTGTTGAGCCTCTGTCTCCAATGACACGCAAACTTTGGTTGAGCCTCTGTCTCCAATGACACGCAAACTTTGGTTGAGCCTCTGTCTCCAATGGCACGCAAACCTTGGTTGAGCCTCTGTCATCAATGATATGCAAACGTTGGTTAAGCCTCTGTCACCCGGCAGTGTGTGGGGAGTGATGGAAATCCGGATTCTGTCATTCACTATGCACTGAATCATATTTTTCCATCCGTGATAAGTCTGAAGCTACTTTTTCTTTTGTTTTAATATTTTTTATACATTTTTGTCTGTGAGCGCTTGAAGTGCACACATGCGCCCATGGTACGAACGAGTAACAAATAAAAGTAAAAAGAAGTTTTATTTTATTTTCTTCAAGGTGTATGCTTCAGTCTTATTCACGACGCCGGGCAGAATATTGATATGTTTCCCACATATGTTTCAGAATACGAGCAACCTCATGCTGGTTCCCTTGGGGAAGACGGACCTGAGGCTAATGACGCGAATGATGGTGCAGCCGAAAGCGTGGATGAAGGTGCAGTCAACGACGTGAATGAAGATGCGGTCGAGGACGCCACGCCGTCAGGAACGGCCGTTTTAGATGTCAATCCTCCTTACGCCCATCCTGCACCGAGCAGGCTGGCAAGAAGAAGAAGTTAAGACGTCGACTGCGATGACAGACCTTCAGAATTGACATGATTTCAAAATTATCTTCAATGCTGTATTTTTAGTAACTTCGTTTTGATATCGTTAAATCATTTATAAAAGTAATGTTTGTAAGCAATAAAACTTGCACGGTTGTATGTCTATGAATCATGTGTTTTTAATGTTTGTCTACCCCTTCTGATCTGTCTTTTGTGGCAATGCTATGATTAAGAGAAGTAAAAAACATATTTTTTTAAAGCAATTTTAGGATACCCGCTGCCTTTTTAGCAGAAATGGCCAAAATTAGGACTTTTGAATTTATATCTGCAAGGCTATGTATATAATAAATGTCTTCCACTTAGTATGGGATTTTCATTTAACTGAAATAATACCAACAGGCTATGATTTTACTACGTGTGGGTGTTGATTTTTCTAACCAACAAATCGAAGTAAGCAATCTCATTTCAAAACAACGCAATCATTCACATTTGTTCGGTATTTGTTTTCTAAACTGATCGACTGATCGTATTTTGTTTTCCAGTGATCACTCAAGAAAACATGGTGGATGAAACGAAACATTGTTTTCTTTTCCTCGACGCACAAAAAACAAAACCATAGAAACGAATACGTTTGAATTGTCCCTAAAATGGGATGGCACATAGATCCCTTCATATTTTGCGCAAACTTTTCCCAAGTAACTTTGTAAGGGCGGGCATAAATAAAATCGGCTTAAGAGCACTGGACGTTTTAATAAAAACGGGACCTCCATCATAGTTTCCTTTGTTGCACACGTGACCGACGGTAGTTCACAACCGCCAGATTAACAAGAGCCCTAAATCCCCTTTAATGGGTTAACAGTACAGGCCTTCTTATATTGGACATAAAAAGGGCTGCGACAAAAGAGTCGGCCTTTTTTAGTATTCCGGGTCTAAATGACAAAACACAATACTCGGGTGTGGTTTCAACAGGGCAACTGAAATTTTTACAATAGTTTTTTTTTGTTCGAAATTGACTTTTATTATACACGAAAGACCTGTAGCAATGTGTCAGCAATATTCGAAAATTGGCGATCTAAAATTCAGCAATGCCGATATTGGGTTAAATGTGATAGAAAGCGGGCCTATTGTGTCTTAATAGAATCAATTAACCCGACTGTAGTACATTATGTAAGCCACCGCATCATAATCCGATCATCGGCCAAACGTGGAACGGCGGAAAATGCCCTGAACGTCACGCACGATTGCAGTTTGAAGTTATTGAATGAACGTGACGTAACACTGGGGTCCTTTATCTAACTTCACAAAAGCAGAAGCCACAAACGTTGGAAAACAACGCCTGTTGTTCTCTGTTCGAGATTCGATAGGACTTATGTCGCTTGATATTTTTGGTATACTTTTGGGTAAGGATCTTTTTTGTTTTATGATAAAAAATATTTACGCGTTTGTATTATTTCATTTTGTATCAAAAATGAGATAACTTGGTCTGGCTATCTAAAAACGATAGTAGAGTTTATCGACATCAAATAGGTACAGGTTCTCTTAAAAGTAATTAATTTTTCTCTAACAGTTTGTCCTTTAAACCAACTGTAGTGATATGCAATTTCTTCTGAATATAACAAATAAATATATATCTTATTTCCAGATCAGGTTAACAACCCATGTTTGTGAGGTGTGCAAAAGCCCATGCTCATTGCACAGCTTTACTAAACTAAAACAATACTATAAACGAAGCTATAACAAAATTTTTCATTGTACATAGAAGAAGTCTGGCTTCTTTCCAGCTACATTCTTCATACACAGAATTGGCAAGGACTGGCTTTCAACCCGAGTTATTGAAGATGTGTTAAATAAACTTTTTTCTAGTTATTATTTATGGGGTATATAGTAAGGATAGGAAATTGAAACTTGTATTCCGAGGTCGTGTTATCCAGCCCCGGATCTAGGGGGGGGCAAGCCGGGGCCTGTGCTCCGGGCGGCAAATTCAGGGGGCGGCAAAATCAAGCGGCTGCCAAATTCACACTTCACAGACCAATGGATAACGTGTTGTAGGTTCAGAGTAGTAGATAGATGGATAACTCATCATTTATTTAACTTTGACCACGGAATAAATAATAGCACAAGTACAGCAATTTCATGGCCATATCAACTTGAGCGATACCCTGCACCACTGCACGAACATTTATTATTCACGAGGCGAAGTTTTAGCAAACTAAAACTGATTAAAAATTATTTGCGATCATCTATGAGCCAGGAACGCTTATCGCATATATTTATTTTTATTTTAAATCCTACATCACAGATTACTGTAATGGTTAGGTACCTACAGCGCCATCTTAACCTATGGTGCAGGGTGTGTGCATGACCCGGGCGCCTTGCTCGGTCTCAGGGGCGCCACGGGACGCCCCACCACCAGGAAATTTTCCTGCATGACCAGGATGGCGCGGGCAGAAGGGACAAGTCACATTCTTATCTGCGAAGCCTAGGTTCACTACCATTTACTGTTTAATTTAATTTATATTCAAATTTTAAACAAAACTACGACAGAGCATGCGCGAGACATCGAGGCGGTCACCCCTCTCAGTCCGACTGTCACCCCTCTCTTATATGTTTGCTTTATCTGATTACTTAAATTAATTCCTCAAAGTTAGAAAAAAAAATCCGCTCGCTTCGCTCGCGGTTCTTTCTTAATTTCTATTTTGTTCTGCCCTTGCTTTTTGAGTACTCAATCTAACAAAAATTTAAAGCACCGAAGTAGCAAAAACCACTGACGCTCGCTTCAGTCACGGTTTCTTTTTATTTGTGCTTAATTCAGAGTTAAATTACAGTCCTCAAAAGTAATAATTAAAAAAATTCACTTTACAGTGGTTATTTTTAAGTTGTTTAGGCGTTATTTGTAAGCGGAGGTGGAGGACTTTGGTATCCCACATCCAAACAATTTTGCGCAGCTGCCTCACTTTCCGGTGGTTTTTTTTTTCAAACTTGTTTGAGTACTTTTGTGTTCCAAAACTCAAAAATTTCGCGCTCGCTACGCTCGCGGCTTCTTCACTGTACAGTGCTCTTTTTCATACTTGTTTGGGTACTTTTGTGTTAACAAACTCAAAAATTTCGCACTCGCTATGCTCGCGGATTCATTTACCGTTTTTTTTTTAAATTGGGATCTTTTGTGTCCTACATCTCGAACACTTCTGGGGCTCACTGTAGGTTTTTTTTTACTACGTGATTATATTCTGTCGTTTTTTTTGGGGAGGTGGAGGATGCTCGATAAGTAGTCCGCCCCGGGTGCCACCCGATGCTACGTCGCCACTGGTCAAATGTAGTAAAAAATGTATATTTATGGAGTCCTCAAAAACAAAAAAGTTTGCTTGCTGCTTGTTACAGCGCTTTTTAAACTAATTAACTTTTTGTGTCCCAAATTAAAAAATTTGCGCGCTCGCTTCGCTCGCGCTGCTTTTTACACTTACATCGTTCTGTCTCGACTTTCATAACTTAGACCGCCAACAGTTTGAGCCTACAATGAATTGGACAAATTTTTTGAAGTCCTTTACCTACCAAATAGTGCACTTCATTCGAACGTTCTTATTTATATTCCTTGTAACTACTCTAAGTACTTCAATACATAGATGGCGCTTGGGTGATGATTGCAACCAGGCGCTACATGAGCTAGAGACGGCCCTGCCTGCCTGCATATTGATAGCTAAAATTATATGGATGATAAAGGTGAAAATAAACATAAGTAGGTAGGCGGGGCGGCATTTTGCAGATTTTGCCCCGCCTAAAAAAAATTGAAGATCCGGGGCTGGTGTTATCGTAGGTACCTTAGGGGATTATTCTATACCGTCACTTGTTGTAGAAGGGGTGGCAAGATTGAGAATAGGCTGATGGTAGATGTGGTAGTTATAGAATATTTGTTTACCACTTGTATTGCATGATTTGCATGTAATTTAATGTAGAGAGTAAATAAAGTGTAGCGTAGCAATGATATAATTATTATGTTAATCGTTATTTTTCCTTTGTTATGGATATCAATGAAAGTCATCTGTTTTAGAATTACACGTAACGTTTATGCTCTCTTGTTCATTTCCCGTAGTAAGGATTGCAGTTCTAATTATGACTCTTATTTGACAAATTAGATACCTATGTCTTTGATTGATATAAAACTTAAATACCTAAATTTTTATCATACTCATAATGGTCTAAGTTTACGGCTGGTAACTGAAGTGACTAAATTGATGTAATCCTTATAAGCCCTTCTTACCCAGTCAGATAAAACTAAATAAAAAACAATTTTTCTCCAAGATTGGATTACAACACGCAAACACTAAATAAAAAAGACACTGCAAATAAAAAATATTTAGCCACAACAGATTTCTGAATAAGTACGTCAAAATAAACTAAAAAGCGTTGGTGTCGTGGTAAAATTACACTATTGTACGACGTCCTATTATGCTGGCACGAATCATACTGCGATTTGTTTGAAAGAAATTTTATTTTCCCACTTTTTATTTTGCCCTACAACATTGAATATGCATGCAGAATGCAGGCTAAGTATTCTTGGTATGTATTCTTGATTTGGAGACTTTGAATGACAAAGGAATATTTCGTCTAGTTTTTAGGATTCAATCGTAAAGGAAATGTGTGTGGATTCAAAGGGAATTCCTTTGTTTTGTGTTGTTGCGACTTTTAGTTGCCAATTTTGGGAAAGTTCTTTCAAGTCCAGTGTTTTGTTCTGTTCCAGAGAGTTCCAAGAAACTTGCATTTTATTCGATTTCGACTAAATTAAAATGTTATTTTTACTTGGAAGTAAACGTACGCAAAAGTTCTTTAATTCTACATGCAACATTCTTTTAGTACGAGGTTTTTTTTTATCCTTTTGGTAGATACTTCATCGTTATTTGGTCCAGTTATACCAACGTCCAGAACACCCCATCCCATTAATTTTATTTGAGAATCCTGCAAGAATTTACGAGCATCTAGAGACATCGATATTTTCCGTTAAGTCGGGTAAATGTTACTCACACCTTAGTACATGAAAGGGTTGTATGAAAACCCCTTGAGAATGCAACAGAAACTTATCTTAATATACCTTTATTTTGTAAGGCTTGTTCGCCTTCACGCTGTAGTAATTTTATGTTAACCTAGTTTGAAGGTTTTTAAATTGATTTTTATTGTTTTGTGTAAAATAGGCCGGTCCCTGCCCTTGGGCATCGTAAAATGCGACTAAGGGATTTGTGGAAAGGACGAGAAAGGGCACGCTCTTGTTTAAAAATAGAATGCTCTCTCGTATATTATGCTGTCGAGTGTGATGTTTTTAGTTTGATTATCACATTGGATAAAATGCGTAGTTATGTATATGTAGAATAGGCATGTATCAGGGATTTCTCAGCAAATATTTGGAGTCTTTAGTAGTGTCAAGTAGCCTTATACACATTTCTGAAAATGTGGTACTGTGTTGAAAGTCTGTTGAACTTTTAAGGTAAGGTTTATTTTGCATTTCAAATACATGCCTCAAATGACCATATAAAGGTCCACATAAAACGTATTTAACTCACAAAACTCCTCTATCTATAAATAAGACAGCCTCATACATTTTACTTTTATATTATTTTAGGCAGAGTTGATTAAAATATCCAAAAAAGAAAGTCGTAATATAATATAGCCTTGTAGGCCTGAGGGAAACAAGGCGATTTTCATCCTTTTAGTTTAGGCTACGAATTTCCTCGGCCTAGTTTTTTATGTAAAAAATATTCGTTATTGGGGTAGCTTGATGTTACTATTATTAACACTCAAAATATTTTTTTGATTTAAATAGGTTTTGTGCTTTTAAGAAACTTGGTAATGTGCTATTAGATAAATATATATAATTGTACTGTATGATCTGATCGTTCTTTGGTGCAGAAAACAATTTTCCCTTGAAAATTGACAAATGTCAACTGCACAAAAGATTCGGTAGGTACCTATAAACTCATATAGACTCGCTGTGACTTTTTACACAAAACCCCATCAAAGAGGTCAAAACGAATCCATTAAAACATTGAACCAAATAGTTTCCATTACTCCCGTCCCATCACGGATCTAATTACTCCGGGTCAGAACACAAGAGGTACATTAAAACGAAATATTACTGAGTAAAACAATTACAAATGTTCCGTAGAACGTGGAGCCATCGAATTTAATTAGGGTGACGTCACTGGGCATCAGCGGAGGGTAGTAGCAAAATGGATTTCCGTAGCGCTGTGGTTAAGAGTGTTTTAGAATAGACTTGAGTTTTTACAATTTACTTTGAGAACCTTTATTTATTTAGTGACTTACGATTAAGATAAATCGATCAGGATGCACAATTCATTTCTAGATAAGTTTTCGAACCGTAGTTAAGTTTTTGATGTTAGAAAATTAATAAAAGACGGCCTGATTTTTCATTAAAATCGAAGAAATATAAAACTTAAAATGTCAGTTTCATAAATTAAGAAGAATCCAGTCCATAATTACCTATATAGACGCGTTAATCAAACAAGTCTAATGTCCACATTACCAGGATCGCAGCGAGTTGAAAGGGTGGCAGGTCAAGATAAAATAGTTCTCTGTATCTTTTGTTCCAACTGCCAGCCTTATTTAATCCTAACAAGGATTTATGTGGTAGAATTAATTCAATTTAACATTGAGCCCTTTTGTAAAAAGTACGAATTAAGTAGAGAACGAAGAAGCTGTTCGGAGATTAGATAGGCAGCTTGCATTTACTGATAAGTTGAAATAACGACCCCGAAAGATTTTTCTGGCTAGGTGTTATTTTTTTGCAATATTGCGTAGTGCTGGTAAGGTTATTTTAACCATATCTTACTACTGTTTTCAATATGTGTATCTAGTAAATTAGTGAAATGATCATTACACCTAATAAATGTAGGTTTGATCTATGGCTCACTACCATTCATAAACGGTAAGAAATAATAATGTAACTTATCGTAAGAGATGTAATGTGAACTAAACTAAGAGTAATTATAAAAGAAAGCGAATTCACACTGTGACCCAATGATATTGAATACTACCTTATATTACCTATTTGCTCCAAAAGCCCGCAATAAGTTAATTAATAATTCGAGCAAAATAATTACTACATTAAAACGACCCATTACTGCAAATAATAATTGCAGAGAACCATTTAGATAATGACGGTCATTCAATAATTAATAAAGCTTTTCAACTATTACCTGTACCTACCTAAATGAAAATTGCACTCCAACAAAGGTGATGCGAGAACTTTAAAAAGAATTTTCAAAGTCCTTAATTAAAACTCTCAGATCAATTTATTCGAAGGCGATTTCCATAAAAAAAGGGGTCGTATACACCAAAAACTCATTCCAGGGATGCAAATGACGTCACTATTAATAAACACTAGCATAATGCTAGCGTCTTTATTAAAACCAGCAGAGATCCTAATTTCCATTGAATCAACAAAGCAGAATGAGGAATGCATCTCATATACAATGTTTGTTGTATAGAATATTGCCCAAGGGGTGCAAATGTAGAGGAATATACGGGTATATATTGTGTGCGGTACCGCCGCGGCGTGTCATGTGAGCACCAATTTCGTTGACGGCAAATATTTGCTGTAGTGTATTAAAATTAGGTACAGATTTAGGTGTGTAGAAGCTAGGCTTGGCGTTGGAGGTTATGAGCAATTTTAGCGTTAATATATTGGAATATGCTGTACAACGTTACTATGAAACGCATCATGTTTGTTGCTACTAATCGCTACGTAATCAAAAATGTTTTTTAAGACTAGTGCTCTTAAAAAAACATTTTTGATTACGTAGCGTTATTTCGACTTTAACGCTTACTACTATGCTTACTTTCATGACATTAAAAGCTACTTCAGGACAAGACATATACAGGGTTACTGGTAAGTAGACCGCATCCTTTCAGGAGGTGATAGTATAGGTCAATACGGACAAATTTGACCCTGGGATACACTGGGCAAAAGTTAACCCGTTTCAAGATAATCGAATTTTAAGATCTTTTCTTTACAAGTCGTCTAGGTACACGTATACATTTTTATTACTAGTTAAAAGTCTCGTTTTTGCGGATTTTTGTGTGTTTTGTGGCTTTTTGGATAGCTAGATAAATGTAGATGTTTTTTAAGTATTCTGCACAAAAAAATTAAGAGTAATATTTTTGAGAAAATATCTACTAAAAAAGTAATTGCTGTTCACTATAATTTCCTCTGTGATTTGTACAGTTTTATGGTTTGTTATTATGAAATGATTCATCTTCTATCCAAAAACACACAAAAATCCACAAAAACGAGACTTTTGACTGATAATGAAAATTTATACGTGTACCTAGACGACTGATCTTGAAATTCGATTATCTTGAAACGGGTTAACTTTTGCCTAGTGTATCCCAGGGTCAAATTTGTCCGTATTGACCTATACTATCACCTCCTGAAAGGATGCGGTCTACTTACCAGTAACCCTGTATATCAACAATCGAACATAGCTTCTGAAACGTTAAGACAAAGCACATTCTACATTAACGTATGTTTCCATTCAACAAATACTCAGAATGCACACAATGTCAACCAACTGACATCTCCATGTTATTATATTCGCAGAATCCAAATAAGATGGCGGGTGTAAATTATTTTCGGGACAGGAGATGTTTCAAATAACTTAGACTTGTCTAAGCAACATATTTCCTCTAAGTTTTGAATAATGTCTTAGTTGCTAAGACATAATTCAAAGTTGGAGATCTGGGTGCGGAATTCTCTTAAGCAAGCTGGCTAGTTCGTGTCCATAATATTATGGTAGGTTATGCAATGTTCTCTGTCTAAATTCCTTAAGTTTAGGGGAATCAGATTTTGAAGATTATGTTGGTAAATGTGTTTAAGTAATTGTGTTTAGATGGTTGGTCATTGGATTCTTTTGTTTAGTGTTGCATACAAATTTTTAAGACGGTGTTTTGGAACCAATCGCATTGGACTCTTGTTTCTTTTTCTTAATACTCATACAATAACAGGTCACAAAGTCATCATGTTTAAGCATTCTATGCTGTGCATCAATGTAAACTGAAGTCATCTATGTAATTTCATAATATTACTTAATTCTCTCTTCTTTCTTCTTCCAAAGTTATTCAGCCTTATTCTTTAAATAATCTATTACACCGACCTTTTTAAAAGGCGTTTTCATAAAGTTGCGAACTCAAATGTCTAACACTAATGTAGACAAAGCTTGGGGTGCTTGTTTAGTCATAATTACGAAGCCGGCTAAGTCGTTTAAAACTATAAAACAGTTGGATGGGAAAGTTGCTCTAGCGCGTACATTTTCTCATTAAATTCAGAAACTAGAGGAAAAGTAAGCGTTGCGTTGCTTTTTATAGTAGACGTAAAGTAAATGTGACTGGAATGCGCTAGATGGTAATAAAAGGATTTTCTTCTTGGTTTTTATAAATTCAATTGTCTTTTCTTTAATGTAAAATATCGCACGAAGCTTATTTGTGAGTTACTGTATAAGAATACTTGAATATAAGAAACACAAATATTTTTTTGTTTCAAATATTTATAACGGCCTATTTTCATAAGATTAGACAGAGAGACAAGAAACTGCATCATACCAAAGACTAATTTAAAAGCAAGCACCCTTTCGAAAGTCAAAATTTTTTATTTTTGACCTCATCTATATCCCTATTGAGAATTCTAAAAAAAGAACAGAACCGATCAGCAAACCATTTAATAAAATTAAAACGCAACTTAAAAAGATCACTATTACAAAACAAATAAGGATCATTTCTCAGAGAAGACAAAAGAGAATAGTCCAACCAGTCAGCATTCCTTGGTGGTTGCTTTAACTTTCATTTCTTAATGAGTAAGGCGTTAAGGTTGAAGAAACTCTCCGCAAAATGTTTTTCTCCAACAAGTGGTGAATTGATGGTAATAAAAAATAATGTGCTCTATTATATTATAATGAAAATGCATCTTTTAAGCTTTGTGATTGTAATTAAGATGAGTGCACTTGTGAAAATGTGCATAAGAATTGTATGAAAGGTATAGTTGAAAAACTGGAAGATCTCACCCATAGAATATTTAAGCCACAAGAGCGTCCTGAATACTAAAACCAAACAAAACACAAAAGAGACTTACAACCTATTTGCATTAAAACTCATTTCGGAAACAACACCAATACAACACAAACAGCAGTTACAAGCATCAAACTTTTAAAGGTATATCAATACTGACAAATAAAAGGTAATAAAAATCCCATCCGAACCTTCGAGAAGTTTAAAAGTTCCCAGTTTAAAGTGACTGTGTACCAGGGTCTCATACATAGTAAATTGCGAGGTCGCAATATTGGCGTCGAGTAAACTATTCTGCGGTAGTATATCTTTACATTGAATGTTAGTGTTTAGGTACTAGGAGCTCAGAATGGTCTGAGAGATCTCTTGTGCTAGTGATTTGGGTTTGTGGTGACATGTAGGTGGTGTGGCAAGAGTTAATTGTATTCAGAATCGTTGGATCAATGTCTTTGAAGTTTGGTTACAACGTGAATCGTCTATTCGGGAACGTGATGATAACGAAGTCGAAACTACGATTTTGTTTCGTGCCAAGTACAAAAATTATTCTTTGGTTTATATTATTCTCTTCTTACCCTTACTGCACAAATAGCTGATTATTCGATTTTCTGCTCTAGTATCATTACCTACTGTAAAAGGGTTGGCAATGACACGGTGCAGTCCATTACACATTAAAGTAATTTATATGCATAGTTTTAGAACACTTTTGAAGTTTACATTGCGACAGAAATTCAAATAAAAAAGCAAACTTGAAGGAACAAAAATAACTGAAACATGTTTCGTCGATGACACAAAGATGACCTGCGTTCTAATACTGTCGCCCTGGTATTCTGTGAAGGCAGTCCATGAATGGCGTATGTCAAACATGCTGTTGCCAAACATGTCTCGTGGGACAGTGCAGACGTTGTTAACGACGACTAACATGTCCTGCTTGGGAATACGTTAACTATCGAAATTGACTTGAGGCTTGTACGTTATGATGGCTTTAAGTGTTGGCGTTATCGATCGACCGCCGTCAGTTTTCTGCTCCCCTGGTACTTGTTTGCGCAAACATTGGGCTTAATTAATTTTATTACTGTTATACAAGCTGTTGATTTGCATCCGTGCCATATTCAAGGAGGTAATTATGCTAATGATTCTCGACCCAAATCAATAAAAAAATTGGTACGTAATTTTTTTTCTTTATTTTTTTTTCGGAATTCCGTAAATGTCATCTAGCCTTATTTAAACTTGGCGCGTATGTTACTGGCGTTAAAACCGTGCTGCACCCTCACACAAACGCAAACACAAAGCATACGCAACGATCACTCATAAACTTCATTCATAAAATTTGATTACTTTGGAAATACCACGACATTACAATGACAAAAAAAGTAGTGCATATTAGTTATTTCCCATCTACTGTAATTCCAAACGATTATTTACGTATTGTATGTCCTCCTCCTGAACTATGGCACAAATGCAAATCAACACCTTGTATATAATATTAAAATATATTTTTTTAATTGCGAGGACTAGGTTACTTTAGCTATATCTTTAAAAAACGTATGATATTCAGCACATAAGACGATATGACTGAAAATAACGTCACTTATGAGATAAAGTTAGACAGAAAGGATGTGTTGATAATATTGTAATGGGTTTTTTTACTAATTATATTCCTATTAATCATTTTGTCCTAAATAACTCCTGTACTTATTTATATATTTCTCAGCTATTAAACATCATATTACATGACCATGATAAACGCACGTATCCGAAACGTAATTACACTGCCTAACAAACAAATTATGAAGCCAAAAGCGTTATACATCGCCGTACCTGAGAGCAAAGTTTCTAAATTTAGTTTTAATATTTAAACTACTAACCACATTTAGTTATGTTCCGCGTCGGTTGTTTTGACTACATAACTGCGTGGTTACGTTTGCCGCTGTCATCAATTTTTAATGGATACTGACAGCTTTATACAATGCGACTAAATTCATGCTTTTGCCGAAATGGCCGCTGCCGTCGATAGCGATTTGCACTTGATTAAAATAGTGGCCCTCCGTGATTTATGATTGTGTCAATGTATAATTTTTTTGGGACTTCGTGAGAACTTTTACATGATAATTTGGATTTTTTTTTTGCTGTTGCGTTGGTAGGTGAGGATGTCAAACGATAGATTAATTAACGTATGATTAACGTTTTGTATGTAGGAAGGTAAGTTAAATTGGTGGGCTCGGCTATCACTTTAACAGTCCTTATGGTTACAAATCAAAGGACAATCAGTCTTACCGAGAAGTAGCTACTAGTTGCTCCATACAAAACAATGATTCTTAGTTGCATCCGCTTATACTGACCAACATAGTGGCAACCCCAACATACTTGAGAAAAGGATGGGCAGATGATGAGGCAGATTTACATAAAATATCTTAGGTAGGAAAGGAAAACAGTACCTTACCAAAACAAACTCTATAACATTTTCAATTCAAACTTGTTAATGTATTCAGCAAATAGAATAGATGGCATTATCTAGCGAACTTATAGAAACTTAAAAGTTCACCATTCGGTAACTGAGAGTCATTGGTTTACCGTTTAAAGTTAACGACTAGTTAAGATACTGAACATTGTTTTACTGTAAATTAACTATGTTAATTACATACGAAACTAGTAATTGAAATTGTTTGTTTTAGTTTACTGCTATTTGTTATACGACCGGTGTTCATATTCCCTTGCAAAGTCAAAGTCAAAGTCAAAATCATTTATTAAAATAGGCTAATACGATCACTTTTTACACGCTTTTTATTAGCTTCACCTGTATGTTTGTATGTTTGTAACCGACTTCTTTGGGCGCGATTTTGACCCACTTTAAACAGCCAGATTTCGTTCAAACTTTGTAGATTTATTGAGGACCGATGACAATACACCAATTTGATAAAATTATTCCATTTTTAACCGACTTCCCAAAAAGGAGGAGGTTACACATACACATCGATTACTCCGAGGTTTATAGACCGATTTACGCGATTCTTTTTTTGTTCGACTCGGAATAGCTGCCAGTTGGTCCCATAGTCATCAGGTCAGGATCTGATGATGGAAACCCTGAGAAATAGAGGGCAACCTTCAAAAGTTGTAGGCATACATAGGGTAAAAACTTGACACTCAGGTGTACGCCTAAAAGCACTATTTAACTGTGAAGATTTGGAGCTGACCTGATGATGGAGACCAGAGAGGGTCGAGGGAACTCGACAACTGAATATGTAAACTACCTCGTGTTTGGGCTTAAATTATTTGTATTGACAAGACCTTTGCAACAGTGAAGGTTTGGAGATGACCTGATGATGGAGACCAGAGAGGGTCGAGGGAACTCGACAACTGAATATGTAAACTACCTCGTGTTTGGACTTAAATTATTTGTATTGACAAGACCTATGCAACAGTGAAGGTTTGGAGCTGTCCTGATGATGGAGACCAGAGAAAGTCGAGGGAACTCGACAACTGAATATGTAAAATACCTCGTTACGACTTATATTCTTTGTATTGATGAGAACTTCCCACTTGTATGGATAGTGACAACTATTCGTATCACTGAAAAGCTTTAAATAAATAACCTTTTTACAAAAAAATTCAACCGACTTCCCAAAACACTAAAAAGCAAAAAAAAAACTAATTTTAGGTGCATCGGCCTAGAAGTCGGTGGCAAAATTAACTTAGTAACATCCATTAGACACCGACTTCTAGGCTTTTCAATTTGCAAAATATGATTTTTGTTAATTTATATAGTTTTCATCTATAGTCGATAAGGTAAGAAAATTAATTAAAATTTTCTAGAATTTTTCTCTGCAGTCGATAAGGCAGGACTCGGTGTTAATTTTTATTTCCAATCATTATCTTTAGCCGTTTTCTCTAATATTGACATTTTTTTGTATACTAAAGAGAATTTTAATTCTACAAAACAAATAATAGTTTTAAAACAAACTAAAAAGTAGAAAATAAATAATAGTTTAAAAAAACTAAAAAACACGCTTTTTATAGAAAAACGAACTAAAAAATAGAAAATAAATTTTAACGAATTTAAATTAAGAAAACAGTGTTAAAAATTTCAATGAATGTAAATTAATAATAGTGTGAATACAAAAAAAAAAGATTTAAAAAAAGCGTGGGGTGCTTTTTAAGATATTATCGAAATGAAAATCACTGTACTCATATCTGTCAATAAAATATTTATAACTATTGACACCATGCACCCCACGCTTTTTTTTAAATCTTTTTTTTTTGTATTCACACTATTATTAATTTACATTCATTGAAATTTTTAACACTGTTTTCTTAATTTAAATTCGTTAAAATTTATTTTCTATTTTTTAGTTCGTTTTTTTAACGTCAAGATTTTACAAGAATGACAGCACCCCCAAAACGCCCCCCTTTCACCACTTCCTAGTGTTATGGCTGGAAAGAAGCGTTGCTGCGTTTGGTCTTATCAGGATCAATAGGAAATAATGTGATCAGCATAAAGTTTTTTTTTTAAATTCATTTCCTTAGAAAGCATAGCAAGGATGACTGCCACTTTTTCAAATAGGGTTTATTGTTTTTCATAAGTTTATCTTTGAAGTCACTCCGCTATATAATATACTACTTTAGGGATCGTAGTTAGGAGGATCCCTAATGGAGCACTGCCTTTTCTGGTCGTGGGGCGCAGGGGGTTGAGAGAAATAACGGTGTTCGGATACCGGATATATTTCGCGTAAACCCCCAGATAGAACCGTTCACTCGGACCAGTACGCAGTAACTGTCCGTGCCTCGCATACTTCACGCTCACACACGTTTTTGCTTGCCTTGCACTCTGCCATACATACTTACATGTGTCCCTACACTACCTAACGTCAGCAGTTTATATCACGACCCGTGAAAACTACTCTTACTCACTCAAATTAAAAGCACCCTATAGTCTTCCGCGATAAATAGGCTTTCTAACAGTGAAATATGTTTTCAAATCTGCCCAATGGTATCAAAGATTAGCGTCTTCAAGTAAACAAACAACCTATACAGCTTCAAAATATTAACATGGTATAATATCCGTTTCTAGAAGCATCCACATGTGTTTCTATTATCCTGTTATGTTTGTTTGTCAACTAAATCTGAGGAGCCACGTGACGGATCATTTATCTTGCCTTAATACCCGGATGTAATATATTGTTTATATACTCTTGATAACCGACGAAATTATTTCTCAATTAATTTTCGGGTATTAATATTAGGTAAGATATTGTGTTTTGGTTTTAATTACACTTGTGTTAATGTCTAAGTACAGACGGTAGATATTAAGGTGACTATATATACAGTTTGAAAAGGGTTTTTAGTTTTGTTTATGAAAGTTTTAAGAGCCCTGGTAGCCTTACAAAATTTGAAGAATCTTATCCTTGTGTCATTAAAATGGCAAAGAAAAACAAAACGAAACATCCACTCGATTTTAAATAATCATAGGAACAAAAACTGCTGAACCACATCAAAATCAGCTCCAGAAAACCATACTTGAAAAATCATACCGTCCATTAAATGTCCAATACACTCGAGTGGATTAAACTTAAAGCCAGATGTAGGCTTCGATCAATGGAACCATTTCCTGCTTTCCCTTTTGCTAGTAAATTGAGCGTGACAAATGCTCCGATACCCAGTTTAATGACTAAAGTTAATTTCGGTCCTATTATTCCATTGATGTCTTAGTGTATGGGCATTTGAGTGGCTTTAAAATGTTGATTTTTTTTGCCAATGCTGTTTGTGTTGAATCCAATTTGGGTGCCTAATAAGATTGATGTGATTTTTGGTTCGTTTGATTTTGATGATAAAGGGGGTGGTGAAAGTAATGATTATGATAATGCTGCTGAAAAAGATACCAAGAGGTTACATACCACCTATTAATATTTTCAAAAATCTTAACCTACAATAAATAAACCGGCCAAGTGCGAGTCGGACTCGCGCACCGAGGGTTCCGTACAAATGATAGTTAAAAAGTGAGTTTCGCGCCAACCGTTCAGTTTAGAACAATCATAGTTATGGTAATTTCGTGAGAGTCAAAATAGTTAATATTTTTTATTTTATAATATAACTAAAATAGTAGGCCAGTACCTTGTAAAAGTTATTTTATTGAAGTTATTTATTTACAACATTTTATAGTCATCATTCAGAAATCTGATTGAAAATAACTAATTATGTCTTAAAGGTCATTGGGCATATCTGACCCGCTTTGTAAAAAGTGGCGGACATGAACCAAAGTAGTTTTAAATCGTGGAGAATGGTATGACGTTTCTTTGAATATAAATATTTTATTAAAATTCCATGGAGACGAATGTCCAGGATCGTTTGAAAAATATAAAAGACAAGCAGTTTCAGAGGATTGTACAGGTTGCAATGCTAGTTTTTATTGTTAAAGACATTTCATAAAGAAGGAAGGTGCCAATCCGGATGACCAGGATCTGATGAGGATCTGGACACCCTGAGAAATCGAGGGCAACTCTTGAATATTGTAGGCACGCATCGAGTCATAACCAGACATGTGAGTGTATTTTTGAGGGTACTGGTAAACAGTGAAGGTTTGGAGCTGATTTGATTATGGAGACTACAGAGAGTCAAGGGAACTCCCGAACGGTATGTTGCAACTACCACGTGTTTGGGCTTATTTTATTCGTATTGGCGAAGACTTTCCACAAAGATAGGTTTGACTGCCATTGTGGGATCGACAGCTAAGATCAGATATAGTTATGGGAACTCCTTTACAATTTATAACGTAACCTTGTGTTGGAGCTTATTTTATTTTAGGTGATGAGAATTCACTACTAACTTGGGTTAAAGCAGCCATTGCAGGAATGGGATCTTTTATTTTTGAGGGATTAATCACCTAAAGAGCCCCAGTTTCAGGTTTTTTTCGAAACCGCCTGACGACTTGTAGCTGTCGAATTGTAACAACGACTTCTAGAGAGTAGGATTCGGGGCTGCTGGCTTTACGTTTCTAGAGCCTTGACAAAAGTGTAATTCTGTCCCTTTCTTTGTTTTATAAAGTCGGCATTATTTTATTTTGTAGCATTTTACAAACAAATCCAACTTCAAACATATAAAAAAGCAACAAGAAAACAAAAGCAAGAAAGAAATTAAAAAGATATTAGGTGCATCGGTCTAGAAGTCGGTGTCTAGAGGATGCATCTATATTTATTTAACCACCGAGATCTAGACCGATGCATATAAACAGTTTTCTTGTTGTTTTAGAAGTTGTTTTTTTTTTTTGTAAAAAGTTTTTTTTTTATATAATTTTGCGGGAAATATGGTGTTACATTAGATCTTATTATGTGTAAGTTTGTGTACAGAAACATATTTCACCCTTATTACGGGTATGCAAAATACAAATACTTAAAACTAATCGAAAGCTAATATTTAAAACTAAAACAATATATTTAAAATAAGTTAAATTAAAATAGCAACTCTTAAATTACGATAACAAAAGAAGAATATGAACAGTACGGCGTTAAGTGGGCACCAAAACGACATTTACTTTTACTTTTGTTGAGAAACTCTTTAACACTATAAAAACTCTCTTGAATTAGCCACTTTCGTAGGGCTCTACAGAATTTGCTGTACGGCAAGTCAGTCAGTTTTATTTTAACTTTTGTGAAAAGTTCTCGTCAATACGAATAATATAAGCCCAAACACGACGTAACTAAAACATACTGTTGAGGAGTTCTCTCGACTTTCTCACGTCTCCATCATCAGATAAGCTCTAAACCTTCACTGTTTGATAGTATCACCAGACATACATCTGAGAATCAAGTTTTAATCCTATGCATGCCTACAATTTCTGATAGTTGCCCTCGATTTCTCAGGATTTCCATCATCAGATCCTGACCTGATGACAATGGAAATAAACGGCGAGTATACTGTTTCACTACAAAGAAATGATTTCTCAAATCCGTCAAACTTGGTCGTTTAAATTCCCCATTGAAATGAGGAAAATATTTGATGTTTACACCTGATTTTCTCAAGATTCCCATGGTTCACATTGATGCGACTAATGCCATAGTAAATCAGAGCCTTTATCATTATACTGTGCTATATTTCGTTCGTATCCGCCGTGGGTATGGTTTTCATACTAAGATGCCCAATGACCTTTGAATGATTTAAAATTTTTCACAGTTTAGAGGCCATTATATTTAAGAAGTGTTTGATATGAATTTCACTTTTTATTCAAAACTTTAATATCTCTACGCGTTCATGTGAAAAAGGGTAGGTAGTAAGTTTATAATTATTAAAAAAATATTTTATGTCATGTAAGCAAAAATAATATTTTAATATTTTATGTAACTTCAAATTTATCATTTTCGCAATTTTTCCTTTATCTGTACTATATAACGTTGCTTCGTGCCGAATTTTAAGATTCTGAGTTCACGGGAAGTACCTTGTAGGTTTTGATTCCCTAGCGTGTGACGGAAATTCGTCTAAGGTGTCGGTAAAACTGCTGTATCTTTTGATCGCGTTAACTTAGAAGTTTGATTTTTTCATTGCTTAAAGGGACAATAGACCTAGGTATTTGGTATAAATTTCAATTTGGTACCTTTATTCGTTCGTGAGAAATAAGGTAGTAAGTTTCATTTTATTAAAATATTTTTATTATATTATATAACAAAAAAAAAATGAGATTTTCGCAATTTTTCCTATATTTGCATTATATAACAATGCTTCATGCCAAATTTCAAGATTCTGAGTTTACGGGAAGTACCCTGTAGGTTTTGATTCCTTTGCGAGTGTCGAGAATTTGTTGAAAATATCGACATAATCGGTTGTATCTTTTGATTGGCTTGGCTTAGAAGCTTGATATTTTCACAGCCTAAAGGGACAATAGACCCGAATATTTCATGTGAATTTCAGCTTGATACGTCCACGCGTTCTTAAGATAAAGGGTCTTGACAGACAGACAGACAGACAGACAGACAGACAGACAGACAGACAGACGGACAACAAAGTGATCCTATAAGGGTTCCGTTTTTTCCTTTCGAGGTACGGAACCCTAAAAAGTAGGTACTTAAAGTTTTACCTATAGTAGAAGTATTAAGCTGTGAAATATTGAGACATTACGATATAAAAAAAACACTTTTCACCCGTAAAGACAATATTGTAAAATTGTAATCTATACTAATATTACAAAGAGGTAAACTTTGTTTGTTTGGTTGTAATGAATAGGCTCAAAAACACCTGGACAGTTTTTAAAAATTCTTTCACCATTCGAAAGCTACATTATCCACGAGTAACATAGGCTATATTTTATCCCGGTACGGGCAGTAGTTACCACGGGACGCGGGTGAAACCGCGGGAAAACGGCTAGTAAATAATAAAGTAAGCTTCTTCAATGTATTCAGTAAGTACCTAACGATGATGAATTTATCACGTGTCCGAATAAAATATTCAGGATTACGAGGATCCAATTATTATTTACTTCGTAATCTTTGCCATAATAATACCTTCTGTTTTTATGATGTGCCGGTAATTCATCTTTCGCTTTAATTCATTTTCTTACATCAGTCTTTCGTCCGTCTTCAGGGGCATAAAATTCTTATTGTTCCTTATCTGTCTCCGTTTTATCTAGAGTTGAGAAATTTTCCACAAATCCTCAAGATCTTATTTACATCCCTCGGCAAACGTACAAAATGAATTTTGGAAGAATTTTTAGTTTCCTTTTACTATTTCAGGATCGATTATGTTTGACTACAACTTAAATTAATGTAAAGAATTTGTTTGTTGATTTGTTTGAACGCACCAATTTTAAGACATGGATTTGAAAAAATCACGGGATTGAGATGAAACCGCTTTCAAAAACATCTTTACAGAATCGCAAGAATACTAAGATTACATAGCAAAATAGCATTTAAAAAGTTTCAGCCTTACTATTTGAGCACTACATTACCTATTTTAAGACACAAACAGCCCACAATGGGAAGGAACCCCTAATAAATTCCGTCGGAACAATTCTCAACCGCCAGCAAGAAGATCGATGTACCTGTTAACATATTTGCAACTTCTAGCACGTAGTTCTGAACTATAGGACGTGTATCTTCTGCTCCAAGTGCCTTGGGTAACAGCTGCATTTCACTAAGTAATGGATGCACTTGACGGCAGGGCAGCTGGCAGTACCACAAGGGTATTTTTCATGCAGCCCGAAATTGCTTTGGGAGACAGGTAATATTTTACTGGGACAAATGATCGTTCACATATATTTTTTCATTGTAACTTCTACATTATGTTAAGTGAAGTTACATTTTATTTGCATCTATGTCTCCATCTTTAGCATCAATTTCGTTAATAATACTAAAATTTCATTCCCCAATCGAATTTCCTTACGAATCTTCTGCCAATTTCGCTTGCCTATCCAAGGAGTGTTCTCAAAAGATTACCATACAAGATACCATTGGCCGCATTCACTCGCTCTTTTACAAAATTGTGTCATGCTGTATTCACCACTTCCCCTCAGACGCCTTTGCCATGAAACGGTAAAATGTCTCAGGTCTCGCGTCGAGTTTGTAAGTGTCCCTCGACAAAAGCGACATGTGATATTCTTTAGAATGCTCTAGAATAAAAATTAAACTGTTATGACACTTGGATGCTACTGTGAATAGAAATGGTGTCACGAAAATACCGTTTTAGAATTTTTATTTATACGGTTCTGAACGGACATGGCATAAAATAATGAAGAGAACCAAAGTGTGTGTTCCAAAAACGAAGTGATCGTTTTTTGAACACACACTTTGGTTCTCTTGAAATAAGACTCTCTACGGACCAAAGATATTTAAGGTCCAGAAGTAAAGAAAGTTAAAACAGATATTTTTCAAAAAGGGAAACATTATCATGTCACAATATAAAACTTCCTTATTCAGATTCAATAGAAGTAGTATCTTAAGTGCTTTCAATGGTAAATTCAATAGCTATTCACGTATCTTCCGAAATAGGTGTTGAGTTCCTGCATTTTGCATAACGTTGGCTTTGAATATTTGGAAGTTAGGGCTCGGGCTCCGCTGTCGTTCAAGACTATTAGATGTACTTCCTTGAAAATATTCCACTATGTCTCCTTTGAACATGCAAAATAGTTTGGAATATGTTGCGGTGGAATTTTTGGCATCTTTGGGAAAGACGTGAAATATAATTTAATATAGCGTGAACTAGAATGCCTGCCTCTACATTCTGTTGTATTATGTGGTAGATTTTCATAGGTAGGATGATCGAGAGCATGTAGATAGATACCGTAGACTTAAACAAAAATATTGTTGCTTGTAAAATAAGATTGTTATCTACACCCCTGTTCATCCGTTCGATGAAAACTAGCGTGATGTTCTCACATTTTCAATAAACTGTGACCAAAATAAAGTTCGGAAAGACAACAACAGCAGCCAACAAAACTCGGAAGCACGTTCTAAAACTCAGTAAACACCTACAATTTGTTGTTCGCAATATTTTCCTCCAGTATCAATATCACATAATATATTATGTACAACTGTAACATACGAAGCACATGCCCCGACTTCCCTCCCGAAACTACGTCGTGTTTTAGTACAATCTTCCTTATATCTTATAATCTATATATCTACGAGTGAACCAGATGGTACCCGATACATTTTCGTATTAAACTCTTATATATTACCGTTGTTATTATCGCAAACGGAACCAATTTACATAATGTTATGTTGTTATCATTTTGGCGAAATACGTAATTTGTATTTTTATTTCTTTTTTTGTTGGCAAATCAGGCAGAAATGGCTTGAGAGGAGAAGTTTGCGAGATTTTGTTTGAGCAACAACTTTGGTTAACTTTTAGGGATGTACAAGTATTTACGTGTCTAGCAGAAAGGGAAAAGTATTCGGAATATTGTAAGCTATATATAAATAGGATATAAATAGTTATAGTATTGTCGGATCATAGTATTGCAATAACCTTAACATTTTAGAACGACAAGTTTTGGAGGTATCTTTGTGTCCGTCGTATATTTTCATGTGTTTTTAAAAAGAAAAGAAAATATCATACAGCCTGGTTTATATTTTTAAGATAGAACATATAATTATGTGAAACCGTATACAATTGTGTTGTAATCATGCAGGAAAGAAAGATGGTTGTTATGAAAATTTCAGTATTTCTGAAGTTGACTATTTGATTCGTTGTTGAAAAAAAAACAAAAACTTTATGGATTTTCTTAAAAACAAGGCCTGTATATCTGTGGTTTTGACGTAATAAATACAACACCTTCATTAAGTTTATCCAAAAAGCTGAACAAACTCCGAAGCTTCTCATTTCTATCCAAACAAAATAAAATTACCAGTCTATCTTTAACGAATTTCCTTTAGTTTTTGAAGCTGCTCATCTATCTAGCAAGGAGCATACGCCACATTATGTACTGTGCCATTACTCAGTTAACTGAAGGTAGTTTTTCACGCGAAACTCGCACGAATTCCGATAAGAAAATGCATGTGAATTTGTGTGGCTAGGAAACGGGCGATTCTTTAGCCGTAGGTATTTTATGGTGGCGTGATTACGTGAGCGTACGTGGTTTGTTTTAGGTTTCGTAATTTTTTTTAAGCATAAATAAGGTTTTGTTAACATTTTATGATATAATTTGATACAGGTTATATGTTGTTTTTGCCGAAGTTAGGGATATGTTATAAGAAAAACTCAATGTATATTAGTATTATTATTTTCGGAATAAAAGGCTTTATTATTATATGTTGTTCTTCCCTCGCAAAGAGCTACATTACGAACTTTGAAATAAATAGGGCGCAATTCATGCACTACTGTAAAAAGTAGCAAGAGGCAAACCAGAAACAAGACTATCAAAATAAATTGAATACTAAAACACAATTAGTTACATCTAAAACAGAAAAATTATACACCAACGAACTATTTTTTAAACTAACAACTTCTACCATTTAAATTTTGAACAGATTTGTACAAAAAATTATTAATAGAACGTGTTAAATATTTACTCTAGATACAAGCTAGAAATAGTGTAAATATAGTAAGTTCAACTCAGTCTTGCGCGCGGCCTTATGTGTGGGTAACCCTTGTACATATACAGTGACTTTGTGTGAGTGACAAGAGGTACAGTCGGGTACAAACACAGTTATTTAGGGGTTGTATACGGCTGTTTAAAGAAAAACAGTTATTACGTAATTTAATGTTTATTTATTTATAATGATTCTAAATCGCTACTTGAAAAATCAAATGATGATATTACCCAACATCCCTTCATCAATTTGACTCAAACGTTAACATTATTGATATGAGTTTCATTATTTCCATCTTATTTTGGTTGACATTATGCGAAGCAATATAATTTTAAAATTCTAAAATTTTAAAATTCCCTACACATTTTGTTTACATTGTTATACTAGATTATGCGTCTTTTTACATTCTTAGTCCACACTTGTATTTATTGCGTACCCCGACCTAGAAAATATGTAAGGAGTATTTAATCCATCTTAGAAATTTAATCTCATTTATTTCTTAGATACTACTACTAGTCAATGTCAATTTGAAAAAAACATATGAGAAAATAATGAAAAACTGTAAAATGTAATAATAAAAAGCTCCGAATGTTGTTTCATTTTTTGAAACGCTACCTGACGCCTTAAACATTTTCTCCGTGAAGAACTAGACATTTTCGTAAACGACTGTACCCATAACAAAAAGCGATAAGAACATGTCATGCTCGGACGACGTCACTGTCACACGAATGAAAGTTGTATATTTACAAGCCGACGCACACATAGGGCCGCGCGCAAATCTGAGTTGAACTATCTATACCTCATTGACATTTTATTTTAAATAACTGTACATATTTTTGTTGCAAATTTTATTTGATAAAAAAAAGCTAGAAATTAGCGGTTTTAGTGGCCACAGAGGGATACATTGCTATTCCGAGGCACGCGTGCCCGAAGAAAGGTTTTCGTTAGACGCTGAAATACGAACAGAATGGAATCGGTCCATTATATATTTTAGCTTTGAGAACTGGCTGAGGAAAATATTATGGTCTCACAATACAGCCGAGTTGTGTTATGAGCTTTATACTTTTTATTATCGAGCTAACAATTCGACTAGAAGTCCTATAGAGCGACTGCTGTGTCGGGGCCTAAGTCTAGGCGCTACTATTATGTTAATCTTATGAAACCCTAATTGTAAGCAATTATATTTAATAGAACCGACTTATAAAAGTAGACTCCAAATCAGATATTGCCCTTCCCAAATTAATATTATTCCTTTAGTAAAGATCAAAGGAAGTACCTTTTTACTGAGCGGTACCTATTTATTTTCCTTTGCTATCCGAATTATAGTATTTGGTGATCATGGTTTTTCTACTTTTGAACTTCTAAGAAATATTTTGGCCTATCATATTTGGACATAACAGGAATATATTTTATCATAGTGTAAATTATAATTCCCAGAGGAATAATCTATATTTTGCTCAGTAAGATTCCCATATGAAAACATGCAGACACCGGGCTCCTATCGGGAAATAACATATGAAAATGTCAGAACCGCTTTGGATTACCCACATATGGAATCCAGAAGTTTATCTCATCACTCGCTCTTACGACAAAATGAGTCATTCATTGGAGATAGATAGATAGATAGATAGATATATTCTTTATTATGCACACCAATTTAAAAAAAAAAAACAACAAGAATAAACAAAAATTTTGAAGTTGGTGACACAATGGGCGGTCTTATCGCTAAAAGCGATCTCTTACAGACAACCTTTGGATGGATTGTGACAAAAAGGAAATAACCATATCGCAGGTAGTTTTGGTGCACTATGTATATAAAATAATAATACCTAAAACAATAACAAATAAAATATAATATATATATATATATATGTATATATAATAGATAGATATAACAGAAATATGTATATATATGATATATATTTAAAGTTGCCAATTAGACTTGACAATAGTCTGCAACAGTAGGGTATTATACCCAGTTACAAATTGGAAAGGTAGTGATTCCTTATCAGGTTCTTGAAGACTGCTAAAGATTGAGCCTGCCTTATTGTAACGGGCAATGCATTCCACAACCGCACAGCTTGAACGGTAAAAGATTTATCAAAGAAGTTAGTGGAATGCATTGCCATCTCTAGCCGCAAGTTCTCTGATGACCTTAGATATTTTGCATGTGTGTCATTAAGGAACTTAAAACGTTCTTTGAGATAGGACGGGTTTTTTGGATTGAACAAAATGTTGTACAGCAAAGACAGGATATGAGTATTCCGGCGAAGACGTATAGGAAGCCACTTGAGTTTTGAACGGAATTCAGAAATATGATCATATTTGCGCAAGCCAAATATAAATCTAATACAAACATTTTGAAGTCGCTCAAGTTTATCAAGCTGTGCCTCAGTGAGATCAAGATAACTGACATCAGCATAATCAAGGATTGGAAGCAAGAGGGATTGTGCAAGCGCAGTTTTGGTGGCAGTCGGGAGAAAGTTTCGCAATCTCCTCAAGGACCTGACAGATGCAAACACTTTCCGGCTAATCTCTTGTAGTTGGGGACCCCATGATAAATTTTTGTCAATGAGAATCCCTAGATTTTTAACCTTGTCCCTTATTGAAATGGCAGTGCCACCAAAAGAAATATGAGGAAGTTGCGGCCAGTCAATCCTTTGAACCAATCTAGAGCTACCAACTACAATGGCCTGAGTTTTTGCTGGATTGACCTTGAGACCGTAAGTTTCACTCCACTCGCAAATTGTAGCCAAGTCGGTGTTAATATTAGCGATTGCATCTGCCAAGTCCGAAAATGCAGCTTGGCTATAAATTTGCAAATCATCAGCATAAAGGTGGTAGGAAGAAATGAGATTTTTGGAAATAGAATTGATAAATATCGCGAAGAGTAAAGGAGATAAAACGCCACCCTGTGGCACGCCAACAGAAGTATAGCACCATGAAGAGTATGCGTCTTCTATGCATATACGTTGACGGCGGCCAAACAGGTAACTACGAAACCAGTCAATCGCCGTTGGAGATACGTTCAGAGAGCTAAGTATGCCAAGCAGGACGTCGAAGTCGACGGTATTAAATGCATTACTAAAATCTAGCAAGCAAAGGACCGTCAGATTCCCGGTGTCCATGCCACGGCGTATATCCTCAGTAATATTCAGCAACGCTGTAGTGGTGCTGTGACCAGGTCGGAAACCGGACTGGAAAGGATTCAGCAGGTTATTCCTACATAGAAAGGCATTCAGCTGATCATGGACCAGACGTTCTAGGACTTTGGAAAGGAAAGGCAGGATGGAGATGGGACGATATTCTGAAAACGAAGCAGGATTCGATGTTTTGGGTAAGGGGATGATTTTGGCTTCTTTCCAAATGGATGGAAAGATACCACAGGATACGGAATAGTTAAGGATATGGCACAGGACAGGTAAAATGTCATCAAGGATTGGAAGTATCATTTTCCGACTGACACAATCATCACCTACAGCATTAGAGGTAATGGATACTATACTCTTCTTAACATCACAATCAGAGAATTGACTAAAGACAAATGCAGGATGATCCGGAGTTGGTTGTTTTGAAAGATAATCTAAGGTGCGAGCCTTAGCTGTCCCACTGTACGAAGACGACGATGAAAAGTGTTGATTTAGAAGATCAACATTTAACTGTGTCGAAACTGGATCTTGGCGTGACTTCCCAACTCCCATGGATTTTAGAAATTTCCAGACTTTTGCTGGGTCTCCATTCTCAACTGAATGGTGGAAATGTTGGCGTTGTGCATCTCTACACACCTTGTTGCATCGATTGCGAACCTCTACATAATTCTCACGAGTAGACGCACTAGGACGACATTTAAACTTGGTTTTTGCCACAGCCTTCTTATGCATGACAGTCTTGATGGTATCCGATAGCCATGGAGCCGGAAGATGCTTCAGTTTAATTGCACGAATCGGAGCGTGGACGTCGTAAAGCCGTATCAGTGTGTCAGTAAGCAATGAAACTTTGTCATCGACCGACTCGGCAGCAGCCAGCGGTGCCCAATCAATACTGCCAGCATCTCTGCAAAGGTCATCCGTATTCATGCCACCAAAATTACGCTGCAGAAGGATTCTGGGTTTAGGTTTAGGAGGGCGAATTTTGTAAGAAAGGAATATTAAGTCGTGGTAGGAAAACATATCAGCTGCACATTGACCATGCTTGCTGACATGTTCCTTAGACGACACAATAGCAAGGTCCAGTAATGAAGGGTTACAGTTGGGGAAGTGGTGAGTGGCACTTAATGGCAGGATTGACAGATTGGATGATTCAATCGTTGAACATAAGGAAGAGGAACGGGAGTCGTTTTTCAACAAACACGTATTAAAATCTCCCATAATAATGGTATGACTGTAAGAAGGTGTTAGGTTTTCGAGGAGATGTTCAAGGCTGGAGAAGTAATTTACACGTAAGGAAGGAGAATAGAAGACACCAAGCAGAATTTTGGCATGATTCAGGTTGACTTCTAAAAAGAGATGCTCACCGGCACCCAGCGGTGGTGGTTGTGCTGACATGCTAATAATAGAAAAAGGAATATGTGGACGAAGGTAAATGGCAACACCACCCCCACCGCCAACCGTGCGATCATTTCTTATTAGCTGAAAACCTGGTAAAGAATAGGAAGTAGAAGGAAGACACGGTTTTAACCAGGATTCTGAAACAAGGATAGCATGAACATTCTTACAGTCTAAGTTAGCTAGCATGTCAGAGTAATGTGCCGGAATACTTTGGGCATTTATATGGACTACATTAAAATTCTTCGGAACATCAGAAAACTGAGCTTCAAGAGTATCAGCAAGTGTGGGAATACTGTTGAAACTATCATTGCTACAAGCAGACAAAAAAGTTTCGGCGTCGCTGTCATCGTTAGAGTCTAGCATTGACGATACTAAATATATATATAAATATAAAACTACAATATAATGCAATAAATAAATACAACCAAAAAAAATAAAAATAAAATGTAACACTAGTCCACCCGCCGGTTGTGTGCTTACATCATTGCAACTTGTTATTAAAAGCAATTCAAAAACACACACAAAAAAAAAAAAAAAAACAAAATAAAAGAGCACTAAAATAATATTTAAATAATATCCAAGTAGCCAGAGATAAAAAAAAAGAAAAAATAATTCATTATAAAATTAAAAGTAAGCAAATGTAAAAGACTGTTTCCGAACGAACGAATAATGACAGGACATAATGACATAACATAAAATGACAGGACAGCAGTTTGACAAAAATATACATTGAGTTTAGAAAATTAATTTAGGACAGTAATTTGAGGGTACAAACAATTTAGTTAATCTAGAGCTACTTGGATGCCGTTACCTAGAAGATAAATCACTTCTTTTTTGCGACGACGCGTTTTCCTTTCTTCGGTACTGGCGTTAACAGCGACGATGAAGATGAAGGAATCGTCGCAACGGGACACGACTTCTCCTTGATCTGCTCGAGCCGAACGATGTCATCTAGTGTCCCAACTCGATGCCTGGAGCCGTCCGAACCAACAACATAGATGTGTCCTTGCTTGGTCCAGCAGTTGTTGACACCAAACTTGTCACGCGCAGACATAAATAGTTGATGACGAGATCTAGTGAGGAACTCCGATATCGTTATGCCCGTGCCTTTCAGCTTCATCTTAGCAAACCAAATGCTATCTCTTACACTCACATCTCGTAGTTTGCAAAGAATGGGCCTGGGTTTACTTGCACCGGTCGGTCTACCCATCCTGTGGCATCTGCGCACCTCACTGACACTGAAGTCTGCTAGCTCCAGATGAGAACGAACAACCTCCGCTACAACCTGTGCTGTGTCCTCCTTGGCCTGCTCAGCAACACCATGCAAGAGGACCATCTTTCGACGACCACGCATCTCCACATTGTCCAGCTCCTGTGCCAACGCCTTCATCTGCTGTTGTAAACAGCTCAATGCATCGAGAACAAACTTCTTGAATGCATTGTAGTCAGCAGCAAGCGAGTCTGTTCCGCCTGAAGTACCTGGGTTCCTCTGCAACTGTGCCTCAAAGTTTGACATTCTCTCTTGGAATAGTGTCATCATTTCAGAAAGTGATCCCTTCAGTGCTTCCATGATGATTGTGCAATAAATTTTGAATTATGGTTCCAGTGTGTGATTTTTATTGGAAAATACACAATACCGGTGGGTGATATTTTAGACTATGAAGTAAATCATTTAAACTTAATTATATCAATTTAAAACAGAGCAAAAATTTTTTGACCTCTTGTCAAAACTACCCACACCCAAAAAAAAAAAAAAAAAAAAAAAAAAAAAAAAAAAAAAAAAAAAAAAAAAAAAAAAACCTTCCTCCTTCCTTCTTTCCTGGCTGGCGGACTATGTAATCATATCTCGTTCATGGGCGAAATATTTGAAACGAAATAAACAATTTAGTTTTTTCTTTGTGGCCATCGTTTGGCCGATATGGTTTAAAAAATAATATAAAACGTCCTTGTTACTATGATAATATGTTTTAATCAGAAGCGAAAATAGGCTCACGCTAAAAGCTAGGACATTAAGAAGGCTATTACCCTATTTAACCAATAACCAAAAGTTAAACAGTAACAACTAAAAAAATATTTACATAAATGAATTTAAAATCCATTTTAACATACCCTGCATAGACGTTTTCCCAATAAAATAACTAGTTCATTTCCAGCAATACCACAAATTCCTAACTTAACTTTAGTAAGGCCATTACCACTAGTACCACGAATAAATATTTTACTACATAAAATAAACACAGCTTGAGAATCAGAACTAGGAATAAAATCCGCGGCAAAGTATCGACGTTGGATAGTATTTTCCACTCATTGCACTACGGTAGATTCTCTGAATAGTAATGTGTGCACTTTCCTTGTAGCAAGTATGTGGGATATCTTATTCAAGTAGTTTGAGAAGGTTTTTTTATGATGCACCTGTTCTTAGGCTATAGAAAATCTGTGGATTAAAAAACATTAAGCAGACAAACATACCAACAGACAAACTTATCAGTTTTATAATAATAAGCATATACCTATAACACGTTTTAGTTATACGTATATACCTAACGTACATAGGTACCTATGTACAACAGAAACTTCTTAGTATATACGAAATTAAATTACCATTGGCAGATCTTTTTAAAAGCATTTTTAGACCAACTTTCACGTTTACCCTAAGACCCTAATAACGGAAAAAAGAATCAAAACGATTAAACATGACAAGTTTTCATGAACGAAATTAGAATAGTAAACTTTTATGGTAAATTTTTTAGCCAGTCTTAATTCTCCAGATTCGGGTCCCGTTTTCAGCATAGGGAACTACATATGAGGTTACTGTACGACTATGATGCGGCCACGAAACTAGCGTGTGCACGAGCTGAAGAAAAGGAGAGGAATTATTGGTGCGTTGGCTCGTCCAAAAACACAAAACAATTTTGGTGAATTTTTCCTAAGTTATATTTTCTTTTAATATTTTAAAGATAATTCTCAGTTTGTACTGAGTACCTATACAAATTACTGTCTTCCATGTGTTTTGATGCTTTTGTCACTAAAATATCAACCATTTTTCACAATTACAAAAGGCTAATCTCTCATGAGATTATTTGTTCATGACTGGTTGCACTAAAATATAATTTGTGCAGTGCTTATAACTAAATCGTCCTCTTCTTTGTTAAGGAAACCTCGTAAGTTACACTCGATATTTTTATTTTTGTTCGCTCTGAAACAAGTACCGTGTATTTGCATATTTATGGTGTTTACTTTATTTTGCACTGCATTGTATTGTGTGTGCAATATGAGGAATTTTCGATATTTGTTGAAAATAGTGGCTACATACTCGTTTTGTAATTGAACCTTTTTAGCTTCGATGAAACGCTCGATAACATCTATTCGAAATACAATTAATAAAAAACTTCCAGCGATATCTTTTTTCCAAATAAATTATGCATGTCGGTAATAAAATAACCGTCACTTTGGATAAAAAAGTAAAAAAAGACAAAGAGTCCGCCCCAAGGGACGACAAGAAAGGGGGAAAACGTGATGAATTTTAAAATTGGAATATCGCAGCTCCATTTTTATCGATATTCAAATTGACGAATCAGGGGCTATCTATTCATAGTGGACAGAAAAAGACAATTTACGTGATCAATGTTTCAAAAGCAACGAACTCATTTGCTTGTATTGAAATCTTATTTTTAATTTATAACGACAAATTATTGGGTAGTATAATAAAAGTAACAAAACGATAAGCTAAAGGTCGTACTTCAAAAGTCAAACAAAATGCCCGAAGCATTTTTATTTAATAATTTATGAAGACGATTTCTAAGAAAAATAATTAAACAGCCGAGCGTCCTATTTACAAAGATCTCAAACGAATTCCTTTTACTAATCATAAAATTCCTTTTAAACGTTAAAAATTCAAACTAGGTTCTAGAACACACAAAAAATAACCAACCAATCAGACCGATACCTTTGAAAGAAAGGCCCAATCAGTGCAAAGTTTGTTTGAAAAGGGAATGCAATCTCAACGGCCAAAGAGCAAAGGTAACGTGCAGACGGCTTTTTTTAGGGTTCCGTAGCCAAAATGGCAAAAACGGAACCCTTATAGTTTCGTCATGTCCGTCTGTCCGTCTGTCCGTCTGTCCGTCTGTCACAGCCGATTTACTCGGAAACTATAAGTACTACAGTGATGAAATTTGATGGGAATATGTGTTGTATGAACCGCTACAAAAATATGACACTAAATAGTAAAAAAAAGAATTGGGGGTGGGGCCCCCCATACATGTAACTGAGGGATGAAATTTTTTTTTTCGATGTACATACCCGTGTGGGGTATCAATGGAAAGGTCTTTTAAAATGATATAAAGTTTTCTAAAAAACATTTTTCTTAAAGTGAACGGTTTTTGAGATATCAGCTCTCAAAGTCGTAAAAAGTATGTCCCCCCCCCTCTATTTTTATAACTACGGGGTATAAAATTCTAAAAAAAATAGAGGTGATGCATGCTAATTAACTCTTTCAACGATTTTTGGTTTGATCAAAGTATCTCTTATAGTTTTTGAGATAGGTTGATTTAACTGTAATTTACGGAACCCTTCGTGCACGAGTCCGACTCGCACTTGGCCGGTTTTTAGAATACGTGTTTTTTATGTCCCTGGTTTTTCGAAAAAGCTTTAAGTAGCTAATTTCATGGCTTTTTTCTGTTGCTCGTTTCACGTTACACACGGGTAATTTATTCGTTAAATAATTATGTAAAAAGAGAAATGAGAGAGTGCATAGGTTAGTGTGTTTATTTGTATCTCACTGTTTCTACATGCAGCAATGATTATTAAGACAAACATAATTGTGACTGTTAACACGAAAAGAACATCCTAATTGTATATCAAGTTGTCTATACTTTATCATGGTGCTGGAAGCAGTTCCTCAAACAACTCTAAGGTACAATAAATGTTTCTTTAAAAGGAACCGAACCCTCTAAAACACTTGTACAGTAATATCTTATTCTTGTATCACACGAAACACTACACCTAGAGAGGTTTTGTTTATATTTTATTCGGAACTTTGCTCAAATGAAACTTGAGCCCGAGCCTTCTGAGAATCTAAACAATAATATTTTTCATTGTACTTCAAAAGATTAAGATCGGAGCTACAAAATTGATTTTCTACGACCATACTTTGTTTTATATTGTTTTATTAGAAACGTAGAATATTGTTTTTGGATGTTTGAAATGTTAGATTGAATGAAAAAATAATGTACCTACATGTTGATAAAGAAGGTATGAATTGTAAATATTATCGTGATACACATGTAATCGAAAAATGAAAGTTTAAAACAGTTTAAAAGGTGCAACTCTATTCGTATGCTCTTCTTCTATGTATATCTTCATATCTGACATCATCTTATAGTCATTGTCTTTCACACAATCGGTCTATCGTTTTTTTTTTACTATAGCATCTTCCAATACACAACATGTATGTACATACAAGGGTATTAAGTAGAAATATATTGCAGAAATTCAGCACTAATGTCTTTAAACAGCATACATTCTTATTATTATTCGTTATTGCACACTTAACAGTAGATACACAAGGAATACAGATAGGCTATGTGCTGTTTACGATATTTGAAGATTTCATAGCTGACCCACATTCATTGGCCTGTACTATATTTATCAGTACCCGGACAGCTGTCCGATTTCAATAGCTGTGGCTTAGTTAAATGAGTTCTGTGCATGTCAACAGCTAAGTTAAATAGAATCTGTTCGATACAATCGAAACTGTTCAAATGGAATGTTCTAGATTTTATGTATTTGATTAGAATGGTTTTTGGTGATTGGATTGTGTTTAGAATTAGGAGTGTGGGTGTTAATTAAAATATCTCACTATGATATTGGCAATTTTGAAGTGGGTATCAACTTAACTGTTTTTGCCATTTTCACGTGTAACAACAATACTTTAAAAAAATTCGAAACCATTATTTGTACTATACGGGATCAATCATACCTACTGTTAACCATTCCGTGTAAACAATAAAGGCAGATATAATGAACCACATACCTACGTTGTATAAGTCCTGAACCCACTCGTGAACTCGTGAGTAGAGACGTAGTGTTGTTACAAAATAAAATAAGAACACACAAAAATTGCAATTGCCACTGAGCGATGCCAGAACTCAAAGACCCAGTATCAAAGAGCGTCAACCAAACGCAAAACGTAAAAGTAACAACTTGGAAAATTCCTAACCACAAAAAGTTGATACCTGTTTATTAAATTCAAAAACCCGAAAATAAACAACATTTTCGCGGAACTAGTTTTCGCTCAAACGTTATAACTTTCTGCGAACAAAAGTTACGGAACTAAATGAAAATCTGTCGCCAAACACAACCCGATACACGTTCATATGAATGGCGACGAAAATAATGAAATACTGTGAATGCAAAATATTTCAACGACATTTCAACCAAATTGAATACTGATTCGTGTTTGTCGAAATGCAAATTTTGATAAGCTTCAACTGACAAACGGTGGTATTCAGACTTATTTTTGGAAATTATGGCATCTATCAATAGTTTGGTTAAAGTGTTTCTTGAAATAACTTCTTATAATTAAAAGTCCTTCAACACTTTCATAAATGACGCATTATCCTTTCCTTGGCTCGGTGATTTACGTCGTCTTTTGTTTTACATCATCAACTCAGCCAGAAAAATAGACTGAAATTGTTGTATATACCTAGTAGTTCTATATACCTCACAAATATTCAAGAATTATATAAAACTGTAGATATAATTCATAACCTGATCTAATACAAGTAGGTATATAGCGTTACACAGATGAAAAGCAAAATATCAAACGCAAATACTGAGCAATATTAATACTCGTATTATACTAGAAACATCAATGAATATACCCAGATTGTTCCTTTCAGATATGGTATAAAATACAGCGGATTGAAATGAAACGCGATAGTGTAGCTAAGCCAGTTTTAAATGAAAGGATTTGATGAGCATGTCCGGATAAGCCCGCTATATCATTCCGAAATAATTTACCCGGGTAAACGTGAACGAATTATAAATTAAATTAAATTGTAAAAGGATTGAGGGTAATTGAGGTTTTTTGGCTTCAGTTGGGTGGACTAAGCTAGCTTTATTGTGTGAAATGGAATAGTGGTAGCTCATTTGCGTTTTCAAATTAATTAATTAGTAATGTTTGCTTTTAGTGCTAATTTTTGGAGTAGGTACGGCAACAGTAGTACTGTGTTGTTGAAGTAATTATTCACTGTAAAGGCATTATAAAATATATTCATTTCTATCTATTGGTAAAAAACGTTGCTTTTAGTGTTGCCGTCTTATCACGAAAAATCTTATCTAATATGTTATACTACAAATTGAAATTTTTGTTCAGTATTTAGTCATCATGATAATGGTGAAGTAACCACACTCAAGAAGCATTCTTCTTCAAAAAAACGACTTACATCATTGAACTATTCATAACATTATGCTCAGCGCTATTAACCCGTTGTATGTCGGAGCGCAGATATACGCGAGCTATACATAGAAGAGGTTAATCTAAAAACAAATGACAATCACGCAAGTAATACTCACAACGTCGATGAGCTGACTGAGCCTAAGTCCCATCTTGACCGTGAGTCGATCGGAATTGTTGCCGACGGGGCGGATCAGTCGGTTGTAGTTGGACAGCAGGTCGTCATACAGCCGCTTCGCTTCAGGGTTTGCGTCGCTCAGGCGGCCCCACACGCACAACACTCCGACCACCAACGCCAACACCATCTTAGGCTAACACCACCCCTGGAACAAGCAGAAACAATAAATTAATAAAAATACACCCCAGTCACTAAATAAGTGCTCCTAAGCTTACGCGTACAAAGAACATGTGCATGTAGGTACATTTCCACATAGAAATATGGCTCATTCTTTTTCGTGAGATAAAACATAGAAGTACATAGTTATAAAAAGTATCAGTGATAATGTCCAGAGATTCTTGCAATCACTCCGTACTTGGTCACTTATGCAGCGCCATTTAATGATGACTTTATTGTAGGATCAAGTAGATTCTATGACTGTTTCAGTCAATACGTTAGTCGATACGTTTTAGTCAATCATCTACTAAAAATGCCTTTTAATTCACAGAAATAGTGATATAAAATTCGCTGTTAGTCGCCTGTTAGTTATGAAATATGAATTGTTAAAAAGAAACCTCCACATAATTTTAACCATTAGCAAATGGAACAACATTTATTTACAAGTTACATAGACAGCATGCGATACATATTGCTTCACACCTGACTTCCCTCATGAGAGCAGCTCTTAGCCGATTCAATACTGAATGAAGTTGTATCATGGAGAACAACATTACTAGCGGAGGTGCCATAGCGGAAAATCGCCTAAGAAAGTAGCGCGCCAAAATTCGGGTGAGCAGGGAGACGAGGTACGTCACTGTTTTCGAACTTAAAACGCCTTTTTTGGACCCGATCATTATTTGTAATATCAAATATCGTTGACCGATGACCCAAAGTACCCGAAGGACTCGTAAATGACCGTTGTGGTCGTGCCCACTACATGTATTTCAAAGTCAAAATCAAAAACGTTTACTGACACTATGCTAGTTTCTAGCACTTTTTCACGTCAAAATTACAAAAGGACAGCACCCCTAAAACGCACCCGTTTCATTTGACCTAGAAGAAGGCGCCTGACACAGCATTATGGCATCTCCACTCATTTTCCTTACTCGGTGGATCGTATGCAGAAGTCACATTAACTTAAACTACGTCACTAGGTGCAAGTACCGGGTAGTGTACGTAGGAAATATTGTTATTGTAGTTTTGCTTGAACGTGTCCTCAGAGAATACTCGGAGTCTGCAGTTCCAGAACGTTTTGGTTTCCTGTTCATGTGGAAGTTTTTGTTAGGTACAGTATTTAATTAAATCTGGTGTAACACAAAAGAGTAGTCGACTCAACTTTTTAACGTTGTAATTAGGTTACATTCAATGTACCCTGAATAAGTTGAGCTGGCTATTTATGTTTTTCGGATATCATAAACAATTCATTAATTGTAAATTAGTACTATGATATAGTGAATTCACATTTGTTCAAAGAGACAGAAATCTATGAATAGGTAAGTATTTATTAGACAAAAAAATAAAGGCAAAATATCTACGAGCCATTTAAATTGCTTGCTACAATTTTATTATATTATTTAGATCCAATACTGAACAAACTTATCAAAATATCAAATAATACTTCAACAGAGGCAACAATTGTTCCCAATTTATTTCAAATTAATTCATTTATTTGGCAGCTTTGACCATCCTCCTGAAATTATTAATTGTTATTGTTTAGATGGAACACAAAGAGTTTTTACTTGTTCTTAGTTAATTAACAGGTATTTCCGATTTTAGAACCATTAACAACTTGAAATTAAGATCATAATTCGGTATTTTGAAGAAATGTTTGTTTATGAAAGCTGAGTTCATGATTTTAATGTTAAAGTTGAATGCTGCCTTTTGTTTGTTTATTTTATTAATACTTAATATAAATCAGGTGGTGTAAAAGTTAGAATTAATCAACATTTAATTTAGTAATAATATGAAAATTATTATGATGAAGTATGCATCAATAGGAAAAAAATAAGGTAAATATTGTCATGTTGGAAATTCTATCTTATTACTTTATTTACATGTTTATCCTTCAATTGATTAAAACTAAAAGAAAACACCCATACAAATTTATAGTAGGTAATTACAATTTTAATTTAAAATCTCATCCTGCAATCACAGAAAGATGAAGAGGCGTAACTAGTCCTTAGCAATGTTAAGACGACAATTTTAGACATAATTACACGTTTCTCAAAACGAACCACTTTTTCTCTCACCCTTATCTTTACAGTACATTTCTATCTCAAAATAATGCCTGGTCAGGTCAAATTAACCGTGACAGTTTCAAGGGTCATTCTTTGTTTTCCCATTTCATTGTGACTCGAGTACTAAGCGAGAGGCAGGTTGATTCCATATTACCCGGATTACGGTTAAAGTCCGACTTAATTACCGGATAAAGAAGGATAAGCCACAATAAAACGTACCTCTATAAATCAATCCGTTTGAAGTTACGAAGGCTTGGATAGTGTTTTGACCTGGCGGTTAGATGGCTGTTGATAGGTAGGACGTGGTAACTTGATAAACATATAAGGGTTCGGGTAATTAAATTCGATACAGTAAAATTGAACTTGAAAAGAGCTATAAAATAAAGCAAAATTTAGTAGGTACTTTTTATGGTATAATTGTTCACTGCGGGTTTAGATTTAAGAAACACACAAATGTAATTATTAAAATTTCAATAAGTTATAAAAAAAAAAACTCACAAACTACATTTTACTAACATTTTACACTATAACCAATAGGAATCCCAAATTCAATTAAAAATGTTAGAGCATAAAGATGTTATAAGGTTTTGATTTTCAATTATTGTAAGACTTTGCTAAAATATTCATGTAAAGTTATGCTGTTAAAAACCAAAACCCAGTAACTAAATAACAACAATCTCCCGCAGTTTTCCATATCCTGAATACGGTACTTAAACCGAGTCTGCTGTGTTTAACTAATTTTATTTACGTTAAACATATCGCAGTGTGGGATCTTACTAACGACCGTACGAAGCCGTTATAACAGAGTAACACCCGGTATCTCGTACAAATAAACTTCTTTTTATATGTTTTTTCACCTAACGTTTCCTTCCAAAAAACCTTGGTAAGCACCATATATAACTAGGGGATCGTAAGTACATGTTTCTTGTAAGAAGCTTATTTTTTATTTCGTGTTACCACGTTTTGGCTCCCAGTACTGCTTAGGACTTTTGCAGTATGAAAGGGACTTAAAAAAAAAGTGGGACAGATTTCCCTATTTTCTAATAAGATAAGCTTGGTGTATTTTTGTGTAAATGTAAAAAATAAATTTACGTAATTTTACAACCGACTTTACGATGTTTTAGAACAAGAAAGACAACAGACGGTAATTCTTCTAAGTACAATAATAATTTTCTACCCTTAACGTGTAATAAATCTAAATTATTATGAGCTAGTACATAAAGTTTATGCGCATATTAATATAAATAAGGAAATTTTATCGCCTATATGAAAGATGAGGTAGTTCAAGAAAAATATTTACTCGTAAAATGATACACTTTAAACCAAAATATTCAAAGTTTAACTTTATCGTCAATAAAATAGGGACTTGTTTGCGATTAAGCATTTTCCTTGGAGTTAAATTGAATTGGTGTCATGTAGAGCCATTTTGATTCTAAGCGGTATAAATTTAAGGTTTATTTTCAAATGAACCGGGAACTCTTCGGGGTAATAGAAAGAGAGATTACGTGGAATCCTGATTTTAAAGTCGTTTGATTTATTTTTACGAGACGAACTAAAACCAAATTCTATTTGGATGTCGGTCTACGTTGTCTTTCCTTTGGCTTTTAACCCTAGAGTGGGAGGAAAAAATATTTCCATTTAATCACGGGTAATTCCACTTCCATTAATGTCGGCTTGATATTGCAGCGTTTAAGGATTCCATTTTAAGTTAATCTTTCATTTTGTTTCTTTATAGGAGTATTTTATTTGTGTGTTAACAGGTAATTTAACTTTGTTTATTTGTGAAAGGTCCAAGATTTAACCTGTCTATCTCAGATATTCGTCTCCCAACTAACAATTTAACGTCGTTTAAAAGTTTAATAAACGTTATCTTAATTCCATCGATCGTAATACCTAAGTCGCACTTACGTTATAATAACGTTTACTAAACGCGAAAATGGCCCCAGTTATATGACCAACATTGTCGTATAACGGACATACAAAAGTCACAAGCTGACTTCGTTAAGTCATTCAAAAGTCGTATGAACGTTATGGAATTACCACTTTCGTTGCGCAGAAGTCGCATCATAACTTTACAACGGCTAGTTTGTTGTATGGTCGTCATAAGGGCGTTTTTGAATGATTAAAACGTTTTATTTGAGTCAAGGAACAACACCTGTAAAACTTATTCATTTTTCTTGATAGTGACGCGGTGTTTGTGGTTTTGTAATAAAAAATTACAAGGAAATAAAAGGTGATAAGTGTTATTTAACTTATATTTATATATCTCGCTAATAAATGTATCTGTCTCTCATGCCGTTTAGTTCGACTTGGTATTAAAGTTTTATGATACTATACCTATATGTATTTATTTCAGATTTTCATGCCCCCTCGCAATTTTGTGTTTTAATGATTATATTTTTATCAATAAAAATATTTTTATTTCTAAAAATGTAGGACATTGTTGCTTTTGTCACACAACTATCTCTTTACGACGTTTTAAAGACATAAAGTCGTATTAAGGTTATTTCAAGACCATGCAATACGCCATGACAGCTAGCTATCCAAGGATCCATTAAGGAAATCTCGATTTACTTTTCTTTTGAAAGTCCCACTACGTTTAAGTCTACTCCACATTTTTTTGCTTCCATTTTTCGTAGTAAACTTAATCAAATATTCCGTAAATAGAGCGGCCTAGCCGTATTAAAGTCAAAAACTGACTTAAATGCGACTACAAGTTTGATTAGACTCAGGGCATGACATTAAACGGACATCATGTAATATATATGTTATATTTGAGTATTAAATAAACAACCAAGTCATTCAAGAGTCTCCAATTGACCGCTGTAAAACAGGATAGTGATCGTTATATAAACGTCACTGTGAAAACGTTTATACAACTGCTACATTACATAGATGTCATATAAAGGTTTTCAAAGACCTAATTTGGTCAGTTCAAAACGTTTAATAGACTATAACGTTAGTATGACTATTGCGTTGTCGTAAAAACGTTTTAGCTAAGACTGCAATATAACGTCGTTTAGTTTAGTCTTATCAACGTTGCTAAGACCAGCTTATTATGACATATTCGTCGCACTACTAATAAGTTAAATTAAAGACGTCTACAGGACCTAGTAGTCATCTCACTATCATTATAAGACTGCTATCCAACTTTATGTCGTATAAGTTAAGACTTATATGACGTTTTTGTTTGTTGGGCTACTAATGAGCGGTTTACCGTGACTTTTCATGAGCACATTAAACTGAACTACTAACATTATAGTCACAATAGCAAATTTCACAAAACAGGTGCAAAGAGGATCTAAACCTTTAACATCTAGTACCTTCCATCATACCTACAAATTAATCAGAGCAAAATTATTTACCAGCCTCAGGCTACCAAGGGTCTCATGTTCAAGCGCTTAAGTTCAAAGACCAGACCTCAAAATAAGTCCACTAACCCTTATAAATTATTGTTAATTACTGCCCTTGTTAGGTTAGCGAGTACAATCGTTGGAATTCGGGGATTACTAAAATGAAAATCGGCTTAGTAAAGATTAAATATGAATAGGCGTTCCGCAGGCTTTGTGCATTGCCCTAATTCATGACGTTTGAGAGATTAGTCGGGTAAAAGAAATGTGGTTTGTGTGCTATCATTGCTTATAAATGATGTGTGGGACAAATAGGAGAATATATTATAAGTAATGTTAGGTGGTTACACATTTTGAGTGTCAATTCTCAAAAGCTGGAAGATAAATGAGAGCTTGATCATTTGAAAGAAAGACGCAAAAATCTAAGTGGACGTCGAATAGATTTCCTCCTTAAAAATAGTTACAATCCAAGTAGATGAACAAGCAATTTTCTAATCAAATACAAAATATGTCGGGAAGAATTTATGGAGAACATAACAGAGACCAGATTTCACTACAACTGAAACATTTCCAAAAATCTTAACATAGCTCTAGTGCTTAATTACATCACAAATACTAAATTATCATTTTCTAACCGTTTACAAGAACTAGCATCTTCTAAGTTCCTAACAACGGTTGACACACATCTACTTCCTAAAAAAATTGGATTATTGACCGCAAAAGCTCTGAACTTACGCCACGCACTGAGTACGTCAGTAATTGGACTGGAAAGCGCCTTGAGACCTTATAATCCCGCGTTTAGAATTAAAATGTCCTGAAGGAGGGTACAACACGTTATAATTATAGCTTTATAATGGAATTATTGGAGAAGTTTTTATATGGTTTGTGTTAACCTTTTTGGTGTTGAAAAGGGTCAGTGTTCTGTTTAAAACATTGTGTTTAAATGAATAACATTTATACTTTTTTTTAATAACAATACATGCGATTCAATAAAAAGGTCTCAAAAGTAGTCGATGGACTCCGTTATCAATAGCAAAGTGTAGGTAGGTATATTCATTTTTAAAGTTACTTTGTTGATTGGTCACCGATGAACCAAAAAGGCCAAAATTACATAAAAAACAAAACAAAATAAATTGAAATCTAATATCAAACTTAACTCCTCTATCCATCAGATAATCATCATCATTCCTTCTTCCTCCTTTACCGAGATAGTCTAACACATAATCGGGTACCTTATCTATGTATCGTCTTATCATTGTCAGAATCTCCTGAGTTCCCAAGCACTCCAATATTTCATTGTAATAGCTTTTCTAAGACCATGACAATAACTTATTGCTAGTAAATTGGGTTCCTATCGTTTGAATTCCTATCGAGCTATGGGGCTTGTAATTTTGTTCGCGAGTGTAGTCATTTGTTTGTTCGAATAGTTTATGTAACATGTTTCTAACATTGATTGTTTGTTTATAGCGGGTTAATAAAGCAATGGTGTGTGTGAGTGTAGATGGGTGCTGTAAATTAGGTGCATAGTGAAAATATTGGTGTACATTGGTCTAAAACCAGAAATTGTTGTTGCTTAATATGCAAAGAATATAAAATAAGCAGTTTCATACAACAAACTACTTTTTACTGATCTTAGTACTTAAATATTGAAAGCGAGCCAGCCTATATTATACAAAATAATTTATTTACATTTGAATTTCCACCCTCTTTGTTTAATTAAGGCGGCCTGTTATGACGCACATTTTCAAGTTAACCAACAAATTTGAATGGACCTTTTATTTAATTCGTTTGCATAAACAACGGGACATCTTTGAAATTGGCTCGGTTGGAATCATGCCGCCGTTTCATACCTACTTATCAAATTAAAATATTTCACAAAGAAGAAATTTAAATTCCAAGATGAGGAAGGTAAATTCTTTAATTAGAAAAAATACTCAAACCCGTTGTTAACATTTGCAGAAAATGTTAAGTTACAGTCCTTGAAACATTTAATCAAAATTTATTACTTCAAGTCTCGGGAATTCTGCAATCCTCAATCAAATAAAAAAGTTATCATTGTCCTTTATCTAAGAGGAGTTGGCAGTAAACATTTTACCCCTAAATACGAACAAAGCCGCAAGTAAAAGTAACGCAGCTAATAAAAGGAGGATTTCATATAAAAATACTCCAATATCCAATTTTATCTGATTTCCCAATAGTTTTTTATATACAATTGTGTTACTGATGTGTATCTACAGTGAGAGAGAACTGCCGACCGATTTATATTGGATTCTTACGCCTCAAAAGCTCCACAAAGGAATCACGAATTTGCTACACATTCTAGGGACCCTTTATCGAATGTTAAAAAGCTTTTACGACAAAAATTGAAAAATTTAAAGACTTATCGATTCTATACAGTGCTGTAGTGTTTTGTTTTATCGTGCACTAGGTTTTGGCAGCGGCTTCACCCTCATCTCATACTAACCACTTCAAAAACCTGAATAAAATGTATCCTATATTCTTTCTCAATAATGCCGTCATCTGACACTAAAAGATTATTTCAAATTAGAACAGAAATTTCCGACATGAGCGCCTTTAAAAAAAAAAACTCTTCAGTTTTATAACGTTCTACAAAGTCTACTGAGACATAAACAGTGACATTTCAATATAAAAGCAGACAATAGCAGCTTATAACCTTAAGCCTCTTGATCAATTTTACTACCATTTGCAAATCACAATCAGATTTGATGATCACTAGCTATTTGCTCCCGATATTTGCTAATGAATTCCGACATCAAATTGTGTTTGCCCATTGCAGATAACTCATTTATGATAATCCTATTAGTGTTCATAGATGTATAAGAGTTTTTATATTAGGAAGTACTGTGAGGTTAGATGCTGTAGTTAAGTTAAAAACTGAAGTTCTTACTGTGGTTAAAAAAATAGACCATACTTTAGTTTTTGTTCTTTTGGAAAGAATAAATAACAGGAACTCTTTCAGCTGACTTGAACAAAAAATACTAAAAAAACATCATAACTTATTCATATTTTGAGACATCACCATACTTCCAAACTCCCATTCATATTCCTTCCTTGTTTTGACGCGCCACCGACACGACCCCAAACGAAACCAACCAAAAACTGCATTCCTACAAACGCAAGTATGAATAACAAAAACATTATCCTTCTATACGTATTCAAGACGCGAGTAGTTGTCAGGAAGTCTGCGAATGACATCATCTGCAAAGATCCGCTTAGGACGAGGATCGCTCCATTTGATTTCCGCTATCGCTCCTCGGGACTTGGGAAATATAATGCTCACACACACATGTGTATACTATGCTGTATTTATTTGTGTTGAACGCGTGTTTAGTTTGTAAGTAGTGGTAACACTCGGTTTTGTGTAAACAGTGCGCTTTGTAAATAAGGAGCGTGTTTGCGCGGTTTGATATTAGATGGCGTTAGTGATGGGGAATTGGATTGAGTTTTCACTTTGTTTTCACGTGTGAAGATCGAATTTCTACTTAGTGGACATTTTTTGCTGTGATATTAGTTGATGAGGCAAAGAATATGTCATGATTTTGAAAGGGTAATCGTGGATAATTTTGTTATTATTAGACTACGCCCCCATTTAATTTTTCGACGATCCAAATATACCTTTTACGACACACGGAAGGCAATAAACCAAAATTCCAAAAAAACATATCAAAGACGAAACCAACGATTCTCATTTCGAAATTCTTCAAGAAAATAAATAATACCTACTCATAATTTCAATATCTCTTTTTGCCAAGACATCGTAAAGAGCAATACTTTATTGGAAAAGCGAAGGAAAAAATATCCATATTTGTTCAATAGCGATCCAATCGGAGGGGAAGGTGAATGCCATAGGTCGGGGGACCGCTTAACCCTATAAGAATTTGTCGTACCTTTCTGTTATAGTGTGGGCTTTATGACCAATCGGCTGCAATGTGTTTTTGTTAATAAACCAGCGTGCGTGGGTCTAAATTGGTCTCTTTTTAGTACCTGCTACGAAGGTTTTTGCCTACGCATAAATGTTTCACATGATTAGGTGTTTGTTCTACGTGAACCTGCTGCGTATGTAGAAAATACCTATTGTCAGATGTTGGTTACTGCATCTCGGTTAGGCTGTTTTAGTAGCCTTTTTTATTTAATTCCCTTGAATAGGTAGTTAAGGAATATTAATTCTGTTACTATGTAGAAAGAAGCTACTTTTGTATGTCTCAAAATAGTCATTAATAATAATTTCCTAGTAATTTCTTCTAATTCATTACTTCCTAATACAGTAGCTATCGCTGAGCACATTATGTTCGAGGCTTTCACCGTTCCCATGACTACCACGGGAAGATTTAGCTAAGCCCCAATAACTCTTAATTCCGCCCCGCCCTGGAAACCAGCTATCTCCCTATCTTGTCATACCATTTGAAAGAATTCCGCCCAAATGGAATTATGCCAAGTATGATAACAAAAATATATGGCTGCTGACATACATACCCACATACATATATGTAGACATGTTTCATTTGATATTAACAAAATTAGTATTTGTATGGAGACGTTATTTTATTACGTGCACTGAATGGAAAACTGTTTCATGGAAGAAAAAAAAAAACGAATATTTTTATTAGAAACGTATTGCAGAATTTTTATATGACGATGACCTATATCTCAAACGAGAGCAAGATAATATTTTCAATGTACCTGTACTTATTATTACACTACACGCTAAAGTTATTTATTAGTCTCATGTAAGTACGAATGGAAGCTAGACTCACATAATAGGCTCTGCTACTTCTAAGAATTCATTAATTGAACTTCCAATAACACTTACAGCTACACCTGAGAAATGAACTAGAATGTACCACTATGTGGCAGACAACATTAAGTTGTTAAATTTCTTAATAGACTTTGCTACTGGACTGCTACAGCTGATACTAGGTATTTTTCTAGTGAAAAGTAAAAGAAACAATACTACAGTACTTGAAATGGATGAAACTTTTGAACGTGTCATAGATGACAAGTTCCAATATTTTGGACCAATGATACATAAGCGCGTAATATCGAAAATTACGAAAGTCACAAAAAATCTTATTGAGAATGTAAAATTTCTTTAATCTACAAAAGTTAAAACAGTAACAATTAAACGAATAATCCACAAAAGAAAGACCAAAATACATTCAGCTTTAAAATATACATAGAGGAATCCACGCCGGACGACAACGCAGTATAAATCTTTGTTAAAACCTACACAGACGAAGTTTATGCAACGAGCGGTTATCTTACGGCCAGAGTAGGAGCGAGTCTGCGCGGAATTACATTGTATGAACCAATCAAGGAAACACGGGATTTTGGATTTTACGGTCGAATTGTTTGGCAAAATGGAGCAGAATTTTAGAAAACGTTGAGAGACTATCATGCGGTGGATTTGCGTGCTGTTGGAGCAGCTCTTTGATTTATTAATGGGATTGTTTAAGGTAGTGAAATAAATGAAGAAGTTAATTGTGTTAATTATACTATTGATTGTAATGGTATTAATGTAATAAAGATCTCTCTAGAATACAAGATTACTTCCAAGGATTGAAACGACAAAGCAGCAAGCACATACACTAACGTGTTCAAAATCAACAAAGATGTAAACAGACACTAAAGACAAGTTTTTGGTAAAGAAATGTGAAACGGAGCCAATTCACAATAAACCAGCAAAGATCTAAAAATATACAATGCCTAAAAATATGAATTAAGTTCCCAATATTAAAATTCATAATGAATGAAACGAAATTCATAATCAGCCTGTTTTTTTCCAGTCGCAAAATGTAGACAAAGAAACTAATTTATACATCTGTCTAATATCAGTACTTTTAATGTATAGACGGAATCATAAAGATGAATAACTTAATAACACTGACCTAGATTATAAAATAAATATCTGTAAAACTGTATCTAAATTCAAATATAGTTGTTGTAGTACCTTGCGTATCAGTATTGTTAACAAATTAATTATATATGGATACTTAACAATAATTTGCGTAATAATTTACCTTATCAAGAGAGAAGGCGATAGAAATTTGACACCAATAAGGCTAAACAGGAGCGTAATGGCTCGAACATGGAACTGATACGTCAAAATCTCGATATCAATTTGGAAATCGTATTAATTTCCTAATAACCATTACCGGAGTTACGGAATTATACACGGAGAGGTGTATCAATATCAGTTTTGCTGAGATTTCTATCTCCCCTCCATTTCTCTTTATCATAGTAAGAATTTACGACTATATTAATATAAGCATCATCATTATTACTGTCAGTCATTTAAATAAAGAAGATATTTTATTTATTCTGGTAGTCTCGTCACTTGTCAATACCTCGATCGCACTCCCACCATGTAACCAGATGTAATTATTATCGTAGTCTATTCTTAGAAGGCAAGTTAAATAAGTTTTATTCCAGAATAATATCCTGAAAATAACGAAATGTTCAACTAGCCGCATGCTTTCCAGTCTGTAAGCCATAAATTTGGCAAATGCTGCAGCATTCATGAGATTCGTTCGTGCCGCTTCGAGAACCTAGACTGGACGATGTTGAATTTTTGATTCAATTATTTCTATCAGTGGAATGCTTGTAAAATTGTCTAAATACATTGTAATATTTAATATAAATTAGTCTTCCGTATTAGCTGATGAAAGTGGGTTTATGTATAATGCACACATAATTCATAGCAGAAAACAACCATGAGATTGATAAAATTATCAAAAAGGTAGGCAAGTACTGCAAATATACAATAATCTAGTAACAACAGTTCTTTTGCAGTCGATGAACTATTATAACAAAAGTGTACAACAAATGTGATATGAATGATCCTCAAAGAAACAACTGATGAAGAAATAAAGACTTCAAACAATACTGAGGCACAAAGTGTAGGAAACCTTGAAATTCATCCAAGCACGAGCATAAATATAAGACCTACGGCTTGAGGCAGACACCTCTTTTTGCCGGCGAGGTATAAATTTCCCGAATGCTCGCATTCAAAGATCTCAACGGCTGGACGAGGTATGTACCATTCTGAATATTTAACTCAGTTGACGTTTCACTTTCTGCAGAATACGAGTTCGAATTGTTGAATTTTTTAAAAGTTGTCTTGGATTTTATAGTGTTATCATTGACAAGATTTATACGATTGTTTTCTTTTTCATTTGTTTTGATAGCATATTCACTTTTACCTTTACTTGAAATGATTGTAGTGACAATTATAATTACATTCTTTCTTTATCAGGATCTCGTAATAGCTTCCAAAATTCCTTTTAAGAGCACCATCGTTACCATTAACATCATTCCTCATTTCAGTTCATTATGTAATTTAATTAATACCTACATCTTGTACGCTTCTGTGTCGAAAATGTCTCTGTACGACTTTCTTCATACAACGAGGTGTTGTCAAAGAAACGCCTCATACGGAGGAAGCATAATTAAAATTTGGCTTTGAATTTCGCGAAATTTCTAAACCGCTTGACAGCTCCACTTAAGGCGTAGTTTATAGAACGATGGAAATAATTATTTTGCTAACACTGTTTAATTTAGATAGACTTTGGTGGTAGGTTAATGTAGGTTTTGTTATTACCTATTTTGATACTCGCTTTCATTAAAATGGGAATAAAACAAATTATAGTACTTTGGTCCTATAGTGTCTTTCAGATTTTTTATTAGTTATGAATGATTTAGGCTTAGATAAATATTTGATTTAGAGATGACAAAATTCACGAGCTTTCCCAATATCTGCCGTTCTTAATTCAAGCCTAGACTAGACTTGTTATGACTTTTACTTATAAATTCTTAAATGTGACAATCAAATCATTCCTTCCTTTGTAGCGTTCTTCTGTACATTTCACGAAATGCTCCAAATTACATAAATAAATTAGCAAGCACACAAAAACGTGAACAGCATAAACACGGCAGCAGTCTTGACATTCCTTCCTCACCAAGAAACTAGAATTAAATTCTACAAAGCGAACTAAATTACAAACAAAATAATTCATTTAAGTACATCCTAAACCAAATCAACGCTAGTTAGCCTTATAACGGGTTCTGTTTTAAACTCAGCTGGTGGCGACGTGGAGGGCAATTTGTCATACTCTTGGAGCACTTCTGATTTTAATTAAATGTCATTTTAGTCCACGTAACGTGAATTAACCCCGCGTCTATGTTTGCCTATATTTTGGTTGAGTTGAGTAGGTCTGTTGTTGGTTTGGTAATTATTTTTGGGTCACGATTTGTGGAGGTTTTCAATTATTTTGTTTGGGCTAATGAAGGTTTGTTAATGAGCCAGTGCTCAGTAGAATAATTGAAGCTTTTTTGCAAACCTAGGATATTTTTTTGAAAAATAAATATTTAAATGCCATTATTTTATTTAGATTACGGTCAAACTTCAATCATTAACTTTGCTTAAAAATCTGCACGCAAGCTACACTTAAAGACAGTGTAACTAGGTAATGTTTCATATTGTATGTATGTAGTTTACAAGTCCTATATAGAGTCTAAGATAACGCAAATTAATTTACACAATAGTGCAAAGTTCAAGCTGAAACATCTATAATTCACAGCGATTTGATCTATTCGAAACTCGCTTTATCATCTAGACACCTCAAAACACAATTACAACAAGTCCCCGAACACACCGCAAGCAACTACATAGATCAAATGAAGCTAAACTTAAGCAGTCGAATTAAAAATTCATCTACAACACGCCCAAGACAACTCCTGAAGTCCTGAAAGTAAAGTTTACCAATTAATTCAACGTCAAAATACGTCCAATCGACACGCGCGCCTCCAACTGAATGCGTAAATTCAAAAATTCCAATTCTAACTACGGAATTTCAGTTATGAAATACGCAGATAGATTTTACGAGGTATAAAAATTCAATGGATACTTTTTTAAATTTCAAATCGTTCGATACGTCGGCGGGGGTGTTCGTTCATTTACATAACGTTCCCGTTAAATGCGCATTTGTTCTATATTTAAATCGATTTTACTTTTTTGTTTAACCCCTCTGCTCGACAAGGTTTTGACATATGACTTTACCGTTGATTCGGCGGGATATTTTGAATCGCGACATGGAAGTCAAAAATTTGTACTAACTTTCAACACATGAATTCTAAGTCCGTAATGCCTGATCAGAAGTATTTTAACTATAACTTTAGAGCTCACTTATTTGACAACAACGTGCGAAGGTCAAATGGGGTCAGTTAATTCAGAAAAAGATAAAAATTACGGTGTTTTTAAGTCTATCGAAAAGTTAGGCCTTTCAAATTTGGTGAAAACTTACCAATAAATAATCGCATCACTTTCTCAAACACAACACAAACGTCATATTTATAACATTTTCAATCCATTGCAACACATTTCGTGCACTTATTTATGTTCAATAACTAAAAAATCAGCACATAAAATACACAGTCAAAATGAACAATTTACAAGATCAAAGTCACAGACAAGAAGTAGATTTGGAATAGAGTATTTTTTTTTTTTCAATCAGCGGTGTGCATTCGATACCTAAATCGGATATTTATTATAAATAATCGAATACCAATTTTATATATATTTTTTTAATAGCAACTTATTTCAATTTTATTAATTAATTTTAAATTATAGGTTCAATTTGTTTTTGTTGTTAAGAAAAATGATATTTAAGTGTTATGAAAGTTTTTAGCATAAAATTTTTATATGTATTATTTATTTTGGTGTTGCATCATTCGTAATAATTTTTAACTTTAATTGAATTTTTATTACCTATTACGGAATTTTAATTTATTCTTATATTATTTCTCAACAATTCTAAGATTTTTTTTTCGGCGGAGGGTATGCCTGGTGTTCTGAAATATAATGCAATTTGTAACTACCAAAGGTATGTACTTATTTGATGATGAGAAACAATAATAATAATTGATTGATTTTAAAGTCACCAAATATTTTTAACCGAATCCCAAAAAGGAGGTGGTTCTCAATTTGGATGTTTGTTTTTGGTCGAAAGGGTATATTCCCCATATTTGTTATTAGGTCCAGGATCTGATGATGGAAACCTTGAGAAATCGAGGGCAACTCTCGACAATTGTAAGCATAGATAAGGTTATAACTTGACACTCAGATGTATATCTGATAACACTATGAGACAGTAAAGGTTTGGAGCTGACCTGATGATGGAGACCAGAGAAGGTCGAGGGAACTCGATAACCGAACTTCTCTCGTCTCCATCTCCTTCACTGTTGCAGAGGCCGAGGCCGAGGCCGTAAATACGAATAATATAAGCACAAACACGAGAAAGTTTAAATATTCAGTTGTCGAGTTCCCTCGACCTTCACTGGTCTCCATCATCAGGTCAGCTCAAAGCCTTCACTGTTGAATAGTGCTACCAGGCAAACACCTGAGTGATAAGATTTCAACCTATGTATTTCTGCAACTTTCGAAAGTCGCCCTCGATTTCTCAAGGTTCCATCATCAGATCCTGACCTGATGATAATGGGACCACCTCGGAAGTATACGCTATCAAACAAAAAAAGAATCATCAAAATCGATAAATAAATGGCTGAGTAATCGCGTAACAAACATACAAAAAAAAACGGTCGAATTGAGAACCTCCGCTTTTTGGGAAGTCGGTTAAAAATAAGTCGGCGGCGGCCATCTTTCCATCTTGGACCAGCTTTCGATGAACAGCGAACTATTTGCCCTTTCAAACAATAAAATCGTCATAAAATTTTGCGATAACTACACCTAACTACGGCTCTCGTCAAATAGCTTTGCCGCTCAGTTAAAAAGTTGGAAGTAACGAATCGCCATTAAGTTTGGCAGATCTACAGGAATCCTGCACATAAAACACCCGAAGAATAAGTCTTCATTTGCCGTCTTCAGAAACCCTAAAAACCGAAGATTTTTTTTATTCCGGCTACAACATTGACATATATTCTAGCGATAGACAAGAACATCCATACAAATAATTTACCCGCTTATGTCGTCTGTTGACATCTCGTTGACGTATTGTGACATGTAGTCATCCTCATTGATGTTAATTGCTGAAGTGTCGCTCGTATTTTGCCTACAGTTTTCATTACTCAAAAAGTTTATATCTAAGTGAATTCAAAATCATGTAATATATCAAAAAGTTTATTTATATCTAATTGAATACAAAATCATGTAATATATTAAAACCAGGAACTTATTTTTAGAGTTTTTAATATTAATTACGATGTTTTTTTTCTTAAGAGGGCTATCACAAATTTTCGCGAATTTAATTATTTTTTCTTGAAAGTAAGAACATACCATGACAAAGTGAAGTCTGTTTTCATTGATATTTTACCTACTGCCAGTTTTATGGCACATCTGTTTCTGCACGATTTTCTTAATCCATAATTTAAGATGGCGGGCGGGAACAAATTAATGCATATTTGTAAAATTGAATTATAAATGAAAAGTATGATATACAAGCGTTGTAATAGCATGAACAGCGTGTAATTTTACTAACTTGACTCTCGAATAGTTTATATGTGTAAGTTTATACCTTGATATGTATTTTCTATTTTATAATTGTCGTTTCATAGACATCCATCTGACGCAGGTGTCAAAATCGCTCTGATTTGCCATTTTGGGCACTGCATAGTCTGCAGTGCAGTTCAGTGTGGTAAGCTTTTTGTTCGGAACGTTCTATCTAGTACGTAGTACATATATATCGATGGGCTACAACGTATTTTCTACCACTGATTTTCTAGCATTTTTTTTCAAAATAAATTAAGTCATTTTACTTTTCCTAATTTATTTTCAGATTATGGTAAGTATACAAAAGTGCAATTTAGTAATATTATAATATCAAGTAATATAAAATTATTAAATCGATTCTTTATTTTAACGAATCGGATCATTCGATGCAAAACTTCTATCACCGTCGCCATCTTGTCTATGCGTCTTCAAATTTAAAAAAACAACTAATGTAAACAAACATGGCGAGTTCGATCAGAATTCCCGGTAATTACGATTGGATTTTAAAAAGGTATATTTCTAACGGGATGCTAAATATAAAAGGTTTGAATGCGTAAAAATAATTTAAATTTATTTAGTTATTTTATTTAGTACTCACAAATGTGGTTTGATTGGAAAGAAAATAAATATGAGCGTAAATAATTAGGAAAGTGTATGACTGATTCGCAGACCCCAATTGGGGTCTAAACCGAGCTTACGGTGACATTGATGTTCAGACCCCGATTGGGGTCCGCTACGGATTTGACGGTTAAAATGAAAAATTGCGGATGGCATTTTTAAATATCAATTTTGTTTTTCGCAGAAATTCCTATATAATTAAAATCGCATAATTCGAAACTCGGTTAAACCGTAGACTGATTGCTTGAAATGGAATCAGATTTCTGAATTTGAAATTCATTTTGAAACTGTGTGATTCTCGCTGTGAAATCGTACGAATATTCAACAGATTCAAAAATTTGATTCGAACTTTTATCAGAGATAACTTTTTCCATCAGCTGCAGTCAATTTAAATCTATCTTGGTGCGTGTACATAGTTAGTGTAGTAGGTTTTGACTAACTCTTTCCGTCTGATGAATACTGTCGGGCGCAGGGCGACTGATTGATAGGCCAATGTACCGGGTTCTGGTATTTCGTTCTTTTGTTGGTGAGAACTGAAGCTTGATAAAAATTGTTACTGTGACGTTTGGTAATTGAATGCAGACTAGGACTCGTTCGGTAGAAAAAAAACTTTTATAAGAAAAATGTACTCCTTGATTGCATAAAACAACTGACTATTACATTTTTTGACATATTTCAAATTAAGAATAGGACTTTTATAAAGAAGTTTTCAAATATGGAACGTTTCTTCATATGACAGGCTTCATGATAATCTGCTAAGGTCTGGCACAAAACGAATGCTAACGGAAAAGCGGACGGATGGACAGAACGGAGCGGACATGACGAAATTATAAGGGTCCTTTGAAAATGCGGAATTGCGAAAAGGAAACATCGGAAGTTCTTATTCATAGTATGAATAATATTTTATCTAACGATCTCACTCTTGTATGGTGAATCGTTATCTTTTTGTGGGTAAATAAATACACGTAAATAGGTAAATCGTAGTATTTTTTGTAAGCAACAAAAGCCATCATCATGCCTTATCTTTGGGAAAATGAAGTAATTCCCTGGCAAAGAAGCGGAGGAACGCATCAATACACCTTTTAGAAGGGTGACTGGTGAGTTTTGGAAAAACGCTAGCGAAAAAATATACGTACTTAGATGCTAAGATACTAGTGATGCTTTTTATTGACATCATGCCATATAATATAGGCCATAGAAGTCTAAAGGTTATTAAAGTTAGTAAAAATTGCCACCAACCAACTATCAACACATCTAAGAATTTAGCATCATGTATTCACGCAAAGATGGTTATCGTTGCACAATAACTTGCCCGGTTAGTGGGCTTCATTGGACTATGTAACGCAACAGACCTATTATAGTAAGCTGTGTTGTATTATTAAGATCAGCAATATTTTTTGTGGAAATTGAACGTTATGAAATGTGTTGTTACGGGGAATTAATGGCTAGTTAGAATGTGCTTTAGGGTCTATCATTGCTCGCGTACTGTGAGGTAGTTGGGGATTTGTCTGGTACTGATATTGTTATGTTTGTTGTGTAGTACACATTATCCCAAACTTACCGAAAAACACCAAAATAATCTATGTATGTCTATTGTCTATGTGCAATATTGTGTCTAACTTACAATCAATTAAAGTGCCTTCAGTAAATACATATACCACTTGCATTCACCTGACCATCCACCAAGTTTGAGTCGATTGAACATCCACGGCCGCAGTCAATCAGTCGAAAGGTATTCTATGTACCTACTCACAAAATACTCTTTCCCTCAATTTTAAAACTGGAATACTGTTACCGCACAGTCTTTGACGAGAAATATATTTTTGAAATTCGAGCTTTGATGGCTTGAAAGCAATGAAAAATGCGGTTGCCAGTCGCTTTGTAAACGGAAGATGGTTTTAGTTGCAAAAGGGCTTTAAATATCTCCATTTTTTTTGTACAACTTTCTATAAATAACTGACATTCCGGTTCTACTCAAAAGGAATAAAATATTTTGTTTTGTTTATTTTTATAGTTTTTTGTGTTAATGTTCATGGTCTTACAAAAAAGTTAAACAAGCATTCCTCACGTATGTAAGAAAAAAAAATGTATGGACATTTCCCTTAAACACGTGACGAACGTCTGTATAACTTTTTTACAGTAAAACTGTGCATTTTAACAGTGTCTAATTTTAGCTATACATTCACAATGACACAAATCAGAAGCAATAAGCAACCTAATAAGTAATTGCCAAGCATGTGTAATACACGCATAAGGTGATAATTGTAAAATATTTACTTATATACCTACTAAAAATATAACCACCCAATTTACATACTAAAGCGTAAAATATTCTAAAAACGGATTCGATTATAACCTCCTACTTTCAGACTTCTAGTCTAACGGGTCAGGTTTGAATCTTTGAAGCGACTACACGCTAGGGACTGGCTGAATATTCCATATTACCTCTGAGACTTGCAGTTTATAACCAGCATTCGAACTTGGAATCTGAGTTATGGATTCATTCGATATTTAAATGCCTAATTTGATTGGATGGTTAAAGTCTTCTTGGTATCGAACTGTGTCTTATTGGGCAACTGAGGCATTTCAATTTTGAAAGCATCTTGGGAGAATGGAATTAGTAGATAGATCAATGACAAAACTAGCCTATGTTTACCTAAGGTTTTAATCACTGTCTTTCATGATCTGTCTAAAGGGTAAAGTAAAAATATGTTCCGTTCGGTTAGTTATATACCTATATATATTTCATTATACCGATGAAATAATGAACAATTTTAAAGATACGAAAAATACTCAATATCTTTTAAAGACTTAAAGACTAAATCTTTAGAAAAATCACCCAGCGTTTCAAAACCGAGTAAAAACCGATTATTCTCATAATTAATAACGCTTATATAAAACATAATATCTCAATTGTACGTCACGGCGAATGTGTGACGTCACGAGTTATGGGGTGCGCTCTAATTAAAGTTTGTCTCATTAATCAGACGAGCGAAGTTGGCGCGAATATTTCTTGTTTTACGCTCGCTATGAATCCTCCGTCCCCAGTGGTTGTATTTTTTTACCAGTTAGAAAAAAACATTTTTAGAATGCAAAATATTATTACACGTTTTAATTTTAAAATAACAAAGCATTGCTTTCAAACATTGTTTTATCATCATATGTACCTCTAGTTAATTTGTAAGCGAAGTTAACTTCAGTTATTTTGCACGAATAAACGCTGGTCTAGACGTACCTAATTTCATTTCGCTAATACAGTTACAGTACGAACACCAGTAACAAAACAACGTACACCACATTGCACAATAAACAAGCTAACTCAAATAGATGCTAACGTTAAAATTTAAACAAAAATAACGAGGCAGTATAAAAATAAAGTATAAAACCAGTTAACTTAACTGTAGTAAATCAAAAATGTAATTTTTATACACAAAATATAAAGTGTTAAAAGTACGGTAGAAACTTAGCAATATGAACGTCAGATAGTACATTTATTTTATTGTAACTTTTATGTACGTCGTGAACTATGGCATAGTTTTATTAAAACTATTTTTGATTTATTCTGTCTGTAGCTGGCTAGTTTATGAAATATTAGTTCCAATATTATTTCGGCAATATAACGTAGTGGAGAGGATATTTAGCAGCGGAATATGTTGCGAGACGTTATTAAAATGACAAGGCTAACATAAATAAGAGGACGTATTGTTACAGATTTGTTGGAGAAACTTTGAGCTATTCTTACCTAGATCTTAGATCTAGTAAAGTATTATACCTTAAATACTTAATTATGAAGATTTATTTAAGCGTGAACACTCAAACAGATCGTCAACATTCGCTTAACGTTTTATGCCAATATTCTTGAACGAAAAAATGTTTACACTGTCGAAACACGGCCGTCGTTCTATTAAACAAATGGACTTAATTAATCAAAGAAGCGATTTGTCAAATACTCGGGATCTACAAACATTGCCAGCACCCGCTACATTTTAACGGATGTCAGGGAAAATTCAACGATAAAAAGTTAATTTCTACTGTTACCTCGTCACCAATATTTTGACTACGAAATTTGTTTTTTTGAAACACTGTGCGCGAAGTGTTATTTATTTTTTCGTTTCAGCGCTGCAGCGTTTACGTTTGTTATCGTGTAAAAGGCAAACACGGAAAATAAACAAGTTGTTGTTTATTTTAAACCAGGGTGACAGATATGAAAAAGCCATTTTCGGAATAATTTTAAGCTGAACTTTGGCCAGTTTAGTTAAGTAATTAAATACCGTTCAAAATTACATTAGTCTTCAAACTAAATTATGATTAACTATCTCAGCATAAACGGTGACATTTCTTATTTAAATAATCATGAAATACGAGGCCTCACTAAGAAAACTCATTTAAAACTCGGTCCGAACTCACGTCATGCGTCAATTATTCAATCGGAATGTTTGACAGAGCTCTTTATTAATTCAACACATTGGCAGCACATTCTACAGAGGAATAAAACTTTTTCAATTAACACCCTTGGGTCGATCGCATTAAAATTCCAACATAATTTCGCTTAACTTATTAATTTTGTGTATGTGAAGCAGTCGATGATCGTATTAATTATAAATATAGAACTAATTATAAAGGCGGTGAATATAAATTGGATTTACTTATTGTATTACTGAGCTGTAGAAATTAAACATATTTTTAAACTTATAAAAGACAAATGTTTGTGTTACTTAATATACCTAATTATGCACTAGCATAACTCAAGCGATATGTCATAATTAACGAAGACAAGTTACACATTTTTGTATGGCTAATGTAACCGAAAATTTTGGTACTATTTTAATAAGTAATTTAGAGACAAATAGTAAGAAATTAGTCAGCCACTTTAAACCAAGATCACATTGAAATTGAAATAATCTTATCTCTAGCTTAAAGTAGGTACTCATTCTGCAATCGATTCTCTAATCGAGAACACTTTATCAAACTCGAATCGTTATAATTTCAAAGAGAAATAAACGTGAATTCGTTAACATTACATACTTATATGAAATACCGTAGCAAAAGTTTACCCTCCCATTCGAGTTACGTAAAGCGGGGAATGCAATGTAATCGAATTATTATTTTGTGTTGGAATCCAATTTGGCGGCAGAATGAATGATTGCATACAGTAATATAATTATAGTATGAGTATTTTAGTTGATGATAATTTTGGTACATGCCATGGAGAACGAAATGAATAGCGGAGATCTCAAAAAGAAAAATCAGGCCCTACATAAATAAAAATAAAATCACCAATCAATCAAGACCAATCTTTAACAGATTTTTCTTGATTTGACTAGTTTCTGATAACGCCTACCGTATATTACATTGACCTAAAAGAAGGCGCCTGACCTACCTGCCTTACATTATCTCCGCTATCTTTCCTTCCTCCGTGGTATCTACCAACTATAAGCTCGTTGCCTACATATACCTGCAAAGGAAATACAACTTAATGTTCTACTACATTAAGCTGATTTTCGATTGTTGCATACAAGTTTAGGGAGCAAGCAAACTGTTTATAATCAATCAGCTTCCATCGTGCTAGGTTTACGTTTGAACACTAGCTGTATGCAACTTGTGTCTTGTATGCACGTTTATGATGATACTGTGGTTTTAGGAACATTTAAACTATTTAGAAGGAAACCTGGGGTGCATCATTAGCTTAGAATAATAAGGCTTATTTTACACTAGTTGTTACCCACGATTCGAATACTTTCGAATGTTATGTCGAGGTAGAATACTGTGTGAGCAGTCCTTAAAAGTACGTAGCGTTTCAGTATTCGGCAGAAAAAGAGTTAAATGAGGATTAGAAAAAACCGGAGATTCAAAACCCATGAACGATATAATACCCATGAACTACACTATTTTGCAGATTTAGAATAGATAAACGTATTTTTCATAACGAATTTTATTTAAAATGTATGTCTATTAAAAAATGCCATATGAAATAATTTCCCACAAATTCATTAATTGGTCAAACACGCAATTTATTTAAAAACAGAATGCAATCGGCATTCGAATTTCAATTTCGGAACGTGGCGTCGCTTCGCCTGCTCTTGGCGTGTAAACACACACGTACATATACCCCGTACGTATACACAGTACACACACTTCAAACGCTCGTCTTTGACTGGTCGATCCGTTACACATAATTACGTTCGCCTTGCTTCTAGGCTTCGTAGGTTAGGAGGTAGGCTAGTTCGTAGGTAGGCTAGGAGTCTATTAATCATCTAGGTTCCCGTTACATTTGTAAGTAAACAAGACTGTTGGCAGTATAATGCTTTTCCAAATTGGGATCGACAATTTGTATGTATGTTCCTTCTGGATATAGTTTCTCTTTGATTTTGGTCAAATAAGGTAAGGTTGGTGCAAATGCAAATGCAAATAAGGAAAAATGTTACGATTAACGGCCAGTTTCTTCATCAAAAGTTAAAGTTAAAGTAATGTCTAAAGTAAAAGTAACGGTCAAATTCGTTTTTTCAAGGCTAAAGTGACAGCAAAACTAATAGAAAAATTGAATTTAACCGTTACTTTTACTTTAGACATTACTTTAGCCATAACTTTAACTTTAACTTTTGATGAAGAAACTGGCTGTAAGTCGCTAAAGTTTAGGCAATTTTAAAATTTAATGCAATGTTTTAATATAATATTCATACTTTTTTCGCCATGTCAATAAAAGTATTCATTCAAGTGAAGGTTTCAAATGGATTCAACGAAACTCACACAAATTAGCCAAAAATCTGAATGGTTAGCATTCATTCTCAGATGGCTGAATGTTGTTCATGATGATACTTCATATATATAATAGTCATTAACACAAGAAAACACAACACCAAGAAGGCCAGTAGACACAACAGTACAAATATAACTAATAGTCAACTAAAAGGGATTAACGCTTATCAGTGGTTACCGGACTAAACACTGATCAAGTTTCAAATTACATACAATCCTAACTGTTGGAGGAGTTCGGCGTAAGTCAAGAGAGATGTAAGTCAAGAGGAGCGTAAGTGAATTAATTATGTTGTACGAGCTAAGTTCTGTAATGAATTGTATGTAAGATTTATTAGTGAATAATAGTAAAAATGCAAGCATTTACATAGGTTGGTTTATCTGGGATTAGGTACTTATGGAACCTATGGAATAATACTATTCTTGAAAGATACCTTAAAGGCAAAACGAGTGAATTAGTAAAAAAAAATGAAGAATCTAGGAACAAGAGTTTAACAAAAAGTTCAAAAGTTTAAAATCAAAATTTCGATGTCTATCAATCATCATTAACTTTAAGTTGTAAGTACATCTAAAAAAGTATGAAGCCACCGATATGTCAACAATCCAACTTATACTGGAGCAAAGCCAATTGACAAAAAAAAATTTGGACACGGTAAATTTTTGTTCCAAACAACTTGGAGTGCTTTGTTTTATGTCAAAACATGTTCATGTCATGTGGGCACTTCTATATTTATAGATCGACCACTTCTGAACATTGTGATACTTCCATCAATAGAGCGTTTCAATAACATTGAACTACACGGATTGTCAGTTCAAAATACCCAAGCAATGAATGGAATCAAATAGCAAGTATCAAAATGTTGCGAACTACGAACATCGCTCAGTGCTTCTCACTTCGACACCGATAAGGAAATGCCGATTTTCCGCCCCGTATATCTGTTACGCTGCCATCGACTGGCATTCGTACCGCTATAGTGGAATCACAGAATCCCAAATATGAACCTTTGTTCTAGAACGAATTCCAATTCTAGAACGCTTTCAAATCTAGAATACATTTCAAAATAGTTCGGTGTTCCAGAATTTCGTTTGAATGTTGGTTATGCTAATCTTTTGAAATGAACTTTGTAAATTGAATAGAGAAAATAGAGATTTTAGGCTTTGTGCACTTTAGAAGTTGGATTAATTAATGGCTATGGGTTTTGTAGGCGATATAACCAATTCAATTGCTTAGCCTAGTTTTGGAGATGGTATGTTGTTTAGAAATGGATTGGGATTTCATTGTTATTTTGCTAAATAAGGTTGTGGCTTAAATAAATAGGTTTGTTTGGTAATAAATCTTTTAGTGGATTTAACTGAGTTACTGTATTTTCAATAATTTCATTATAAATGTTTATACATAAAAAAATACATTATTGTAGTTTCGTTACGGTCAGGATTGAAGGCTTACATCGTAATCTGCAGGCAAACTGCATCACTTGTTATTGTTGTACGGACTCACATTAAGCCAGGATTTAATTGCTTTATGTTTTTTGTAAACGGTTTTATTTCTGCTGGAATATAATTTGTGGGTGACGCAAATTGGTTTGTTATCTGAGGGCACGGCAGTGCCCCAGCCAAGACTCGAGCAAAGCGGGCACGGCCGTACCATCTTTTCTCGAAGCGTTTCGCGGCTATTTCAGCCCCCTGTATCTTCCATGTGAACAAAGCTAGGAGTTTAGGTTTTCGATGACCAAGAGTAAGTATTAGAACAAGCTCAGTCTCAAAATTACAAGACATTTGAATAAATAGTTTACGAGTTATGAGCGATCAAAGTTACACCATTTTGTCACTGACTCACTCGCTGACCGATCATCAAAAGTCTAAGGTACTTCTAGCAAACTTAGAACCTTCAAATTTGGCACCAAGATAGATTATTAGCTACATATAAAGGGAAAATTATAAAAACCTTAAAACTTAATAAAAAAATAGGAAACAAATTTATATTTGCGGTTTTTCAAGAACATTGTGTATGAATTTTGACTGCATTGATAACTTTGTTATTTATTTATGTACAAAATGTTACTATTTGTTTTATTGTTACGTAGTGGTATATTGTTATTATGTATTAAATATATAACATATGAATAAAAAAGCTAGGTTTAAATGCAATGAATAATGATAAAATCCTGCATATTAATGCAGTGCGATAAACACTGCATGCTCGCTCGATAGATGGCGTTGTCCTAGTCTAAATCGCGCTATGGTTTCGTTACGTAGCTTAGTATAAGTAGTACTTTAAAAAAAATCAAATAATTTCATGTGATAGCGTCATCTACCTCTGAAATAAATCTCTTTTATTCTAAAAGATATTCGATTAAAAAATTCGACAATTTCGAAATTTTTTAGGTTAAAAAAAATATTGTTTACGTGCTACTTTAGGTGTACATATTTAGTTTGTTATATATTTAGTTAGTTGCATGTAAGTTAATTTAATTTGTTATACCTATACTTAGAGAAGAAAGAGACCTACAAAAAATAAATTAGATCCCACCAAAAACATTAAATGTAAAAAAAAGGCATTCCTCTACGCAATTCCTCCACCGTAAAAAGTTTTGAGATCGCATAGAAGCCAAGTCCTGTTCTACTGTATTTGTAATAATAAATCAATATTTTGTGACTATATCAATAGTTTTGTTCTCATTACAATAATACTGTCTTGGCCATGAGCACAAGTTAAAAGTCGCTCCTTGTAATAATGTGTAAATACCATTGAATTGATAAATTCTATATGGACATGATTTTACGATTGGACTGATTATGGACTGATTGGAATTTGAGATCACCATGGACTAAACATGCGCCATAGTACATGTGCAGTTCATTGATGTTGGATGATACTGACTGTCGGTCATTTAATAACAATTGAATAAACTAAAAGTATTTAATTCTGTGATATTAAACTTCATGCTTGACTTTCACCTCTCCAAGATATGCTGTATTATATTTGTAGTTTATTGTGCTCATGGCCAAGTCAATATTATTATAAAGTGAACGAAACTATTGATATAGTCACAAAATATTGATTTATTATTACAAATACAGTAGAACAGGACTTGGCTTCTATGCGATCTCAAAACTTTTTACGGTGGAGGAATTGCGTAGAGGATTGGCTTTTTTTTACATTTAATGTTTTTGGTGGGATAGAGATTTATTGTCGACTGATTGATTCATTTAAAAAAAAGCTTGTAAAAAATGTCATATTTTAGTTCAACGTTCATAAATTCAGTCAAAAGATATGTAAACTACGGGAGTTCTGGCTCCAAATAGGTATTCACAAAAAAGGCATTTCATACGAATAAATCAAAAAAGCGTCATAAATATAAAACTCGCGAGATCAGACGCTGAAAAATATCTAATCAAGATATAAACGGACTTCCAAATCGAATCTTCCTACAGATATAAAAACCAGCCGGTCTGGCTGAATAAAATAAATCTAGTTCCAAAACCGTTTTCCATGCTACCAGTGTCGTCGTAAAATACTGCTGCTCTGCCGCTGAAATGCGGTGAAATATTCAAATAGCTGGTTCAATTGAAAATCTCTATTGCACGCCAGCCAATATATTTAAAACTAAAAGACGCTATTGGTGATACTTACCCAAATAAAACCACAACCGCCATTTTGTCAAACCAAAAAGTTCGTAATATCAATAAGATTAGATTAAAAAAAATGAACTAATTCCATTGACTTGGAACACTAAGCGTTTAAATTCCGAATTCTAATTCTAATTTTAAACTCATCCTTAACTCGTGGCCGTACGTGGCAATAGCCGAGCAAAGGCGAAACATGCCGAATTGAAATTCTGACCGAACGTGCCGAACGAGAGGTTGTGTTCGAATTTCAAATGTAATTCGTGTAGCGGCATGTGTAACTATTTGCAAACAAAATGTGAAAATGAGTTTCTGGTCAACGCTAGAGAATTTGCTTATGGATTTCGGATTGAAAGGCGGGACGTTTGAGGTCGATTGATGCTTACCTGAAACAAGGAAATTGAACGTTATTCTGATGGACTTAGAGATTATTTTTATTTACACAGATCATAAAGCAACTTGAACTGTTTTACTGAAAATATTTGTGAATATTTTAAGCAGTTTTTGTTGATCTCTTATTAAATAATGACTCTTAAAACACAATGAAATCCAACCATTACCTGTCCGTTTGAAAATTGTTTTACCTTCAACAAAAGCAAATGAAATATTTACCAAAAAGGTTACCCATTTTACAGCATTATCTGACAAATAACTCATTCGCGACTTAATCTGGAGTCTGACAGAGGTCTTTAAAAATATTTTTAATGGCCGTCGTTTTGAGGCTTATTCGTTGGTACTCACTGGTTTTAGCCTTTGCAAGCCTTTAAGCCGACGTGAGTTAGAATATAGGTCTTTATCTTTGCCCATGATTTAAAGGGCCAAAGGTATGTAGGGTAATGTGGTGGAAAATTATCTCACCGTACAGTCTTTTGAAATTTGATAAGGCTGTATGTAATGTGCGTCAAAGTGGTCAGTGAAGGTCGTTGCTTTAATTATTTGGCCTTTCATTGTATGAAACAAGCAGCACTTATATTACTCTATTCCTTGTCTTTTTACGACACGAGTGTGGGATTTCATATAGATACAATTTTAAACAACCAAAGAATAGACGCCAGCATAAATAGATTTTCAACTTAATCTCTAAAGTATAAGGTTCAATGTCGATTGCGAAAAAATTACAGATTGGCATACATTGATATGCGTCTTACATAAAAATTCCATCCCTGCACAATTACTAAGAAGAACTTCTGAACTGGAAACTGCGTTCCTTACACACACATACATATAAGTAAAGTCTTCATAGCAACATCAGAAACGCATACAATAAACGTTAATGTGTGCATTGAACAACAACGGTGCACATGAACGCACAGCTATGCTCTACCGTAGAGTCGCTCTACCTAGAGTCCGTAGTCTCCATGGAGAATGAAATGACGACCGGAGATGTCATACATAACGCAAAATTGGCTAACTTGTGGGTCAAGTTGGCGCGCTACTTTCATGTCGTTCAGGGGACGAGGAACATTTTTATTTATTTGTTAGATTTACACGACTTCAAAAGTCAATTACATACAGAGGTACATTTATTGCAAAGGAAACTTAAAAATAAATAAATACATAAATAACTAAGTTACAATTAAATACTAGGTACTGCTAACGTTCGTAAAGTTACTAACGTTTCTAGCTTCACCCTTACACGCCTTCTACGGAAAAGTTATTTATTTCCAAAATAAAATCACTTATAAATCAAGATTACTCTTTGACAGATTGGGTTTGATTTGACAAGGAACCCGAACGTCTCGTTACTTCTAGTAAGTGATCACGCCTACAGTACGTTGTTTGACCTACAAGAAGGCACCTGATATACCGTACTTATGGCATCTCCGCTATCTTTCCTTCCTCCGTGGTAGGTCACTCTACGTAGAGTTATGTAGAGATGCAGGGAGAGCGCATTATTGACGAATAATTAGTTCTGCTAAGATAATAGAAGGTATGTTGGTTTATGTGTTTAGAATGTAGGTATTCATTAGATTAATACTTGTTTATGTGTTGTGTATCAGACATGACTGTGTAGGTACATTCTGTAGGTAATAGGTATTATTAAAACATTGTTGTAATAACACAAATGCAGTTGAATTAAATAGCGACAAGGATTAATTTTTCGGCGCAATGATTGGTTTTTTAGCCTTTCTAATATTGTATTACAAATAAATGTTTCTTTCTTTTAACATTCTTAGTAAATTGTGTATGTAAATAAGTACTGAAGTTATTTTATTTTTCATAAAACGAAAACCATTTCAGCTCACGCACCCCGAACTTTTTATATATAAAAAAACAACCTGTAAAACCGCAACGGCAGCTAGATAAAGTTCTCTCTATTTGCACGTGTACAAAAAACCTGTAAAATTTGTATAGGTGACTAAAAAACCAATCTATGCGAGATATGTTCCACGAAATCCTATTGAAATAGCAAAACGAACTGGTGTAAAACCCTGCAAATAAAATCTAGTACCGACGCTTACACTCCATCAAAAATCTGCAAAACTTTTTTGGGTTGTGATGGGAAAACAATCACGTAAAAATAATAAAAAAAAAACAACAACTAACTTGTGCTGAAATGAAATAGAAGATGTACCTATATGATAAAATCATGTTTAGTACATACCTTTTATAGAAGTTCCAGTTGCTACTAACAAATCTCAAAATGGCAAATTGTTTCGGCAATGTATTTTAAAAAAAGACTAAAAAAAGTTGGGCAGCAACAGATATCAGGTAATGCGGTATAGATTTTGTCTTATGAAAGCGGTCGAGCCATACTTCAGTTCATGGTACACTTACACACAACAGTGTGATTTGTGACGGCGTACCTGACGCTAACCTTACTTTCGTGAAATAAAACAATTACATCTACTTATGGATTATTCTTATTTCACACCTATCTCGACTGACATTATGATCAGTCACAATAAAATAATCCACTAAAATTCACATACAACTATTATAAACCATCATAATATTCTTTACAAGGAAATGAATTCAAGCCAAGCTTTCGACTTTGTCTTTGACACTTTAATGCAGTCCGTTTGCCCCGCTCTACATTGCGTGGTTATCAAATAAATTGCCAACTTTACGTCATTTATAACCGCTAATGTACGTCGCATCCGGACCCGTATCGTTACGAGTATTGTGACCGTAATGTGTATGTGTGTGTGAATGTGGAATATCCTTGTTGGTTGCTGATCTTTTGTAGGATTCAGTTTGAAAGGAATGATGTTTGTGTATATCAGCGGAGTTATTGATAGTTGAGATAAATAAGTTATTAGATAAGCAAAAAATATATATTTCTCCACATTGGAGATAATTTTAATTTTGTAACTAGTCCCATTATTATCATCGTGTTACCTAATCCAAAAGGGTACCAAAGATTTCGATTCGTAATAAAGATGGTGAATCTTTGAGATTGTCAAAAGTCAGTACTATATATTGATATTATTCAGTCAACAGATACTTCATTCACCCCAAGTAGCAAAGTCTAGTTACCCCACAGGTCACGATCTCCCAACTTCCAATATCGGTAAGCAACAGGCCACATACAATGGTCAATAGCTGCGCTCATTTTTGTCTCTCAAACATCTAATATTAGCTTAGTTCTAAATATAGACTTGCCAACGTTATTACGCCCTGACAAAAGACCGGGCGTTATCATTAACCGTATTTAGAGATACTGGCTGAATGCGGGCCACTAATACACCAAAGTCATCGTACTGTGAAACCCGTCTGTAGTAAATTAAACAGGAAACTATTCACTTATTTCCCGAGAGAACCATGTGAGGGCACGAACAGCGGACGATTTCAATCTAGGGATCATAAGATTATTCAGTTCAATTCTGCTATTTCATACTGAGCTCGGTCGTGTTTGAGTTCTGACCGCTTCGTCTCTATGTACGCCTGGTACTTTCCATCATTTTGTCTGAATTTTTCATCGTCTAAAATGAAAAATTGTAGGTTGATTTTGGACCATCTATCGATAAAGGTATTATTAGAAGAATGATTTATGAATATTGAACGATTGTAATCTGGGGGTTTTAATATTGTTTGGCCCAAAGAATTTAAGGCTTTAGGTGCGGTATTAAATCACCATTTCATGTAATATGTAGAATCATTTATCACACATATTTGTACACCTATGTAATTCATATTAGGCGCGAAATTTATAAGTTATATCATATTCTTATTATTACGTCGTCTGTATGAAATGAGTTTCTTTAATTCGTGATTGATTATGAAAATGACACAAATATAATCAATTAAATTAATTAAGGATTTTTAAAACATCATTTCTCAAAATTACTTCAATAAGTTTGCAGTGAATAAAATTGAAATAATCAAAGTTGATCGTAGTTTAAAATAAGTCGTGTCCACATACTTCACAAAGTTAGATGACAATATAACGTTTAGTTCAGACAACGAGCGCTTGTTGCATCTACTCGGATCATAAACCGTGCATAGAAGCGTAAGTGAACATTTTCTCAAACTTGTAAACGTTTCAATGCGTTCAGCTTGCTTAAGCGTCTCATTGAGGCAAAGGTGTTCTTTATTTACATATTCTTTCTTCACATAAAGAGCTTGAAAAGTGTGAAAAACTCGAAGATACTTAATCACGTTTTGTTCTACAGGACGTGGGATTCCCGTCATTATAAGATCCCGTCATTTATAGAGTAAAAATAAATATTCACCCATCCACATTCCCACCGCAGCAAGCCCAGTTTTACTGCTCCAATCGATCGCTTACCGCGGCTATAATATGCCATCTAGCTTCGTCCTAATAGCATTAAATTCCCATCTTCCTAAAAAAGGAGAAACCTAACGTAATTTACATCCCATTTCTGTCATCAATCTGCTATATATCTCTCGTAATAGTACAATGTAATCCGGGCGGCCATTACGTTAATATGGCACTTTTTTATTTCACTAAACAGCGCTTTTGTCGCTTACTAAGCGGTGTAGCGCTAGATTGTACGTTGTTGAAGATATTGGTTTGAGAAAAAGATGCTGATAATACCTTTTTCTTACACTTTTGAGTAGGAACTTACTTAAGTTGTAATATATGTAAGTAAGTCTTAATAACGATTATTTAATAAATAACGAAAAATCATTGGAGTACTGAAACTTATCAAAGCATCATCTATTTTTTATTTTTTGATTATTTTGATTGAAATTGTTTATCGTAATTAAATAAATATTACATTCTCTGAAACATGGTTAGCATTATCATCAATATTAATAGACTACGCAAACATACTAAACCAAAATAGTATGTACTTATATTTTATCCCAAAACAAATACTTACCAGGCCAATTTTAAACGCAATACATCGACTAGCATGTCGCATATTGCAAAAGCAATTATTAACTTCACCGAAACAAAAGAAATGGAAAAGATTTTGGGCGCGAAATTTAATTAAAAACACATACCTCCCCTCTATCCGGTGTCGCTTTGGAATGAACAATTAAACGTACTGTTTTTTTTTATTTCGAGTATCAAGTACAACGTTTTGGCAGGCTGACAACTAAACGTTTTTAAAAGAAAGAGATGCCTTTTTTGTACACAAGGTTTGTTTGTTAGATCCGATTTGGTAGTGGTAGCCTTGAATGGTTGCATGAATTAGCATCCCAATAAAAGTAACCTGCAGCCTTCCTTTATACCTAAATAGGCTGAGTATCTAACACTGAAATAATTTCAGAAGTTCCTTGCTTAGCGCGTTCAAGCAAACAAAACACTTAGACAGCTTTTAAAAACTACCAGTATTGATATTACTTCGTCTCGAAAAAATTAGATAATAACCCCCAAAAATTGTTAAATAAAAGCAATAAAACTTAAGTAGTATGCAAGTCAGGTTATATATTTAAATAGTGTTCAGTAATATTTTCCAGTCAAGCACGATATTAAACTCAAACTCGCTAAGCAAGCGATGTTGTGGCGTTGAATGACTATTTTATTACTGCACCGCAACTCTTAAAAATATGAGATAAAATCCTTCAAAGGGTTTGAGAGAATCTCCACTGAAATGTAGCTGCTTCGGAATAGGTATGCATTTAGGAATCAAAAATTCAAGACAAGCTGCCTCAAACGGTAACAGTCTTCCATTAATATTGGCCTCTAAGTATAGTCTTCCTCAATCCATTTTCCGGTTAGACTGGAAGCCGACCCCAACATAGTTGGGAAAAAGGCTCGGAGAATGATGAGTCTTCCTCAATGAATGGGCTTTCTATCAATGAAATAATTCTTCAGATTTGCCTAGTACTTAATCTAAATAACCACGTTCAAACAAACTTTTTAGTTTTATGATATTTATTGGTCGAGTTGTATGACAAAACTATAAATAAAGGAAAAACATCGTTACGCGGACTGTAATAAAGTCGAATTGCGAGAAAAAAAATCTCCAGACCAAATGAAGTATGATATGAAGATAGTTCACGCACGAACACACAGTTTTTATTATGACATTTTCCTCAATTAATCCACAAAACTTACACAGTGCGAGTGGTTGATGATATATAGTCTTTTTTCTATTCGTGAGTTCCGTAGGGGAGGGAAAATCTTACCGTGAAAATAAGACTCGTAAATGTGCTTTGCACAACAAAGATAACTTGATTGATTTTGAGGGTAATGCGTATTGCAGGTTCTTATATAAATTAGGTACTAAATATTTAACTTAGATTTTTGTTACATAATTGCTGAAAAAGGGACTATCTGATAGTAAACCAATGTCAATCACATGACCGGTATTGAACAAAAGAATAGGAGATGCTTCTTTAAAAAACAAAAGTGTCACGACTATAAACTATAAGCGACCTAGGCATAAAATTCTTGCATCAACCTTAATCCTGAATGTCACGAGAAAAATATTCAAGACAGCCACAAAAATAAACAAGAGAATGGATACAGAGATAGGAATAAAATCAATCAAAAACTGTCCAAGCGAACGTGAGGACGCGCCGCGGGCAGAGCCACGATTTCAAACCTCTGTGCAAATTGAAACTGACTGGACCGGACAGGCGAATCGTTTGAATGCACGAATCTATCAGACATTTCTTGTGGACTAAAAAGTGGTAGTCTGAAGTCTAGGCGGTGACCATTTGCGTTCATTTGTAGCGGTGCTGGTATTAAACCGTAGGTATATGAAACCAGAATCCAAACATATATCTAAGTATAATATCAAGCTTCACAGATTGGTACAAGAGGATTCCAATTTCAATAGTTGACCTAATTGTTCCAATACCTACTTAATTATCGTGTCATAGGTAGAACCTTATTTGTGTTGAAACTATGTAGTGATCAATGCCTTTTTTATCTATATAGATATTTACATTATAAAATTTATTTTTACATGACATATTTAAACTATTTATTTTCAAAATAAATAAGGAATATGTCTAAAAGGCTGGCTGCATTACCACGCTAGATGGCAATGCGTATTCGTTGACCGGTGCCTCTATATTAGCAACGGTATTTTCATAGAATTTGTTCGATGATAACAATTCGTAGAAAAAGAAAATCACAAGAGAATGTCGATGTTTTTTACCTCATTAAAGATCTGAGGCGTGAACAAAGCCATTTAATTGAATGACCATCGTAAATTCCTAAGGACAATCTAGACCGAATAGCCGGTGGTTCACGATTTATATTGAAGATAACATGTTTTTATGTGTGTTCTTCTACGAAGCATCCAATAAACTAGCCTTAGACCTTCCGGTGCTCTTTACGAATTTACTGGAATAGTTGGAATTCTTATATTTTTGGAAACAAATACCCATATACTAATACGTGGTAGAGAGTGTGACATTCTTTTTATCCACGTGTAACAAGCGGTTCTTCAAGGATGCAATTGAATCCGCTGAATGCAACTTGAAGATAGAAACTTAGGTCCTTAACTGCATAGAAAAACCTACACAGTTTGCTTAAAGGGCAGACTTAATTTGAGAGCTGTCTCGTTAGTCTAGACATCAAAAGCTTGACTGCCGAGTACCTAGCTATGAGTTCGTTAAACTTAATATTATTGGGGTATAGACTGCCAAAGATTTTAGTTACGGCTACCTCTAATACTCGTAACTTAGGCATTACAGATATATAGTTAGCTTCATAAGGAAAACGTTAGCTTCCTTTTGGGGAAAAAAGTAATTAATTCTTTATTTATTTTTAGAGGTATTTGGCATCAACAAGAAAGAGGGAAATGGGTGTTGTCTAAAATTTTCATTTTTTTTTTGCATCCACGCAGAAACTGTTTCAGTAATCTCTAAAAACGGCGAACCTTGTAAAGAATTGCTCAATTACCCTTAACACACCTTTGCAATGTGTGGTAGGTTTGAAAATTAATTTACTTTTACCTTTTTTGAGTTTAAACAAGATAATTTACGGGTTCATTTAGAATTTATCGTGTTTGGCCCCGAGGGCCGCTAAAATGTTGCCAATTTATTTTAGTGGGAGAAGGCCACTCATTTAAATTAGGAGAAAAATTGGAGCCGTATTCTTTCCTCGTGATTTTAATAGGATTCTAAGCTAACTAGTGAATAATGAGTTCACGTTTGTTCATTATAGCTGGATGGATAGGGTGAGGAGTTTTCGCAAATACCTTAAATACTGCATAGTTAAGTAGTTTTAACGAGATCTTTTTGGTAAGCCATGGTCTCTTTATACATATGAAATGGCTAGATTTAGGTATGCAAATAATGGTAGCAGCTAAAATTGAGTTACAGCAGTTGCTTTTCTAAGTATAACATTCAAACGGTTCTTGTTTACAACCATAAATCGCCGGCAAGCAGTCACTTAACCAGATTAGTATACATAAAACTGTTCGCAGGAACTCAATAAAGTAGTACGACGCTATATAACAGTCACAAAAGGGAAGAGAAGATAAACTCGCTTCACAATAGAAATATGTTGTTTATAATATCTGGTATTACGTAGTTTTGTTTATTAATTTATTTTGATAACATATACAGAGCAGTAAAACGTTTTTAATTTATTCTGACCCAACGAGGCTGACTTGGCACAGGAGTGTTTAAAACTCATCAACTAAATGATTTCCAAAAACTGAAATAAAAAATCTGTATACCTATTTATATAAGCGTAACTTGTTATGATTACAGAATCTAATCTTACCCGTTTTACATAGGAATCTGATTCAAAACGCCACAAATGTGAAATTATAATTATGTCAAATTCCCGACAATAATTAAAACTGACCATAACAACGTCTCATTATAAATCCACTCATACTTGAACCGCCACCAAAAAAATAACTTAAAAACCAACTACCTAAACGAAAATCAAATTAAAAAGCATCATTAATAAAATACATCCAATCTGCCCCATTAGGGGTGAAACGGGGTAAAAACGTACCTACACCAAGCGCCATTTTATTTGCCCAGTTTTCTATATGCTTGTTGACTAGGGCCAGGCAGTTAATTTGAGCTTACGTCAGCATGCCCGAGGATAATGGGCGGCGCAAATGGTTTTTTTTTTCAACTTTTTTTTATCCACGCACTGGATTATTCTGCATGTTAGTGTAAAAAGTAATTGGTGGGGGCAGTGACGGATTTTAGGGGCGCTGATAAATGTTGTTGTGTACGGAGTATTTTTTTTACTTTTAAGTATACCTATAGAATTAAGAGTATAGCTAGAAAATAATATATAAGTGAAGTAATCAATTTCCTTCATCACTCATCCATCAATTAAGGTTTCACACACTTTGTGAGAATTCACATTTTAAATAATAATCAAAAACACTGTTCCTGATGAATCAGAATAACAAAAATAACTCATCATTGAACATTAAAAAGCATAATTATAACCATACAAAATATACATGGCAGTAGAAAACCTTGGGCATTAAAAAGATAATTATTGTAAGCCTTCCAACATAAAATTTACCCATCAACAAATATAACACCCACATAAAATAACATTCCAGGCTTCGACAAAGTGCAAACAGGATTGTTTTTAGCAAAATTGTTTTTTTCCCGAACTGAATGTGATAAAAGAGATTATCCCCCCACAAATCTTTGGGGGTCAAAGTGGTCTTTATCTGTATCGATGGGGTTGAAACGGGTTGAGGGGTGGGGTCAAGCCACCGTACATTCGCACCCACAAAAAACGGAACGAGCTAAATGAAAAATAAAAAGAGTCTGTAATAAATGTTTTTGGACGAAGCTTATTTTTATAAACGTCGTACTTACATGACTGTTATTTTTGGGGCTGTATTATTTTGCCTGGATTTAAATATGGACGTGGTTTAAAATAATATGAAATTCGTTGGTGGATATGTATGTGGTCATGTTTTACGACAATCATCAAATAAAGTATCTTTATTTTTACAAAAATTACATCAAATAAACCTCGTTGTGAAACTTATTGTCTGTGACTGCAAATTATTTTGAAATATTACAGCACTATTAAAGTAATTTGCGATTGAAACACATAAGTATCTACTTTAAACTTTAAAAATTCAATTTCAAAGTAAGAAACTAAAATATGGAAATACCAATAAAACTAGTCAACCGGCAAGAAATGCGGCAAAGGTAATAGAAGAAGATTGACACTCCACTGAGTAAAGGCGGACAAATAGAATATAAATTGCAATACTGAAACACTTTTCTGCAAAATACAAATCATCTGCGAAGCAATATTCTCTATTTACAATGTATTTTTATTATATGTTTAAAATGAATCATATCGATAGCAGATACACATCCTTTTTCCTTCTAATGTAATATTCATATTTACCACGCAGTAATTATTCTCTATTTATAATTTACATATTTTAATATTTATTTAAAATTAATCATATCAACAGCAAGTAGGTACACATTTTTTCTGCCTTCTAGTGTAATAAGTCATTTAATGAAACATTATTTATATTTACCCATATAACACGAAATGCAATCTACGCGAGTTATTCAAATAAGCACGTTCACAAATACAGATGCAAAATAAAATTTAATTAATGTCACTACGTTAATAGTTTCGTTCAGAATCATTAACTATGATGCCAATAAAACCGTCTGGCGAATACTGAATTGTTCAACAATTTTACTAGGTATCAAAAACTTAATTTTTCGGTGAAATTTTATAACAGGTTTCCACTTATATGTGCATTTAGCTAGTCAAATCGGTTTGAACTATAAACTTTTTGAACCACAAGCACTTCTGTATCGTTTTTTTAACCAACTTCCCAAAATGGAGGATGTTTTCAATTCGGGTGTTTGTATTTTTTTTTTCTGAATTTTTTGCCAGGATACAAATAACAATCTATGTATTATATATTCTTTTGAAAAGTAGTTAATATAGGTACCTCTATAGACGATGGCATAGAAAGTTTCATCTCATCATCATCCTCCGAGCCTTTTTCCCAATCATGTTGGGGTCGGCTTCCAGTCTAACCGGATTCAGCTGAGTACCAGTGCTTTACAAGAAGCGACTGCCTATCTGACCTCCTCAACCCAGTTACCCGGGCAACCCGATACCCCTTGGTTAGACTGGTGTCAGACTTACTGGCTTCTGACTACCCGTAACGACTGCCAAGGATGTTCAATGACAGCCGGGACCTACAGTTTAACGTGCCATCCGAAACACAGCCAATGGTGTCTAAGATATACTTAGAAAGTACATACAGACTTAGAAAAGTTGCATTGGTACTTGCCTGACCTGGGATCGAACCCGCGCCCTCATACTTGAGAGATTGGTCCTTTACCCACTAGGCCACCACGACTTTCAAGAAAGTTTCATCTATACTTATAATAAATCTGTAGAGAGGTCAATTCTGTACATTGAATATATTTCCAAAATAACTATTAGGGGGTGATTAGTGATCGATACTGATGCCAAAAATGCAATCAGTAAAATTTTTGTCTCTCTGTCTGTCTGTCTGTCTGTCTGTATGTTCGTTATGGAAACAAAAACTACTGGACGGATTTTAATGAAACTTGGCACAAATATTCTTCATACTCCTGGGCAGGTTATAGGATACTTTTCATCACGCTACAATCAATAGGAGCAGAACAGTGAAGGTAAATGTTGGGAAAACGGGAGACGTTACTCCATTGTTTAAGCTTCCGTCGCGTGTGCAGCCCTAATGGTTACAGCTATACAGAAATCATGTAGGACGGAAATGTTCTTCATAAAATTATGTAAAAAATATCTCGTGGCAGCATATGTCTATCTTTTATGGTTGACTCACAATAACACGTAAAACTCTCGGTAGCTTAGCAGTTCGGAGCTTTCTGATTATATTTGTCTACTATTTCGGTTATAACACTCTCACTCATACTAATTAAAAATAGTTAACAGTATTACCTATTCATTAAAAAAAGAATGATTTAAATCGGTAAAGAAACACCAAAGTTATACATGAAAAACGGTAATAAGCCATCGCGCGTGAATACTGAATCACGCTATAAGGATCATTTTTGTGCAACGGTCGCCGCGCTCGGCGCGACTCGCAGCGCGGTCGTTGCGCAAGCTTCATACAATTTTGACTGTTGGTGCGATTGATGCGAATAGATGTTCAGAGCGTTCAACCTTATTGCGCGACTTTTAGGTTTTAAATAATTTATTTTTAACTTTCTTTTGTTGTTATTTTATAAAATAGGTTGGTACCTATTAGTTATTTTTGTGTTTAAATATTCGTTCAAATTACAAATTATTAATAGTTTACATTTTATTACTTAAAGTAGCAGTAAGTACGCATAGATTTAGATAATTGGAGGGGCTGGTGTTTATTATTTCTTCCTCTCTTTGCACAAAGTCCGACTCTAACGCGGACGAAGACGCTGGCAGAAGCTAGTAAAAAATATAATAATCACTTGAAAAAAAAAAACCTTTCTATCCTATAACAATCTGACTGACTAACAAGGCAATTCATAGGCACGAAGTTTCGCTTTATTAAAATTTATGGGAAATTGGGAAAGTTTTAAAGCTTAACATAATCACCGGAAATTTAATCGTTACCCAATCATATTATGGGCTTAGGCTTTCAATGTTTTTTTGAATTTTCAAAATTAAATTAATATTTAGAAAGGTAACGTCCGTCCCGACACGTGAAAGATGCCCGGGTAACAGGGTTGAGGAGGTCAGATAGGCTGCATCTAGTTAGACTGGGAGCCGACCCCAACATGGTTGGGAAAAGGTTCGGGAGATGATGATGATGATTTAGAAAGGTACTATTCTTCACATTTCGATATACATAAGATTTAACAGATTCTTTATCACAGAGTACATAATATAAAGAAAAGTAGAGTTATAGACGTTCAAAAGGCGAGTGTCTTAGTCGCAACAAAATAAAATCCTGACTTTCCTTTTATTGTATTCATACTTAAAAAGACAATAATCAAAATGAAGATATCACTATCACAAGAAAAGCATCTGAATACTAAAATAATTACTGATAGAGGTGTACATAACAAAAGACATGCTAAACCAACCCCAAACAATTTGAAATAAGGGGCGGAAGCAAGATGAGTAAGCAAAAACAGATTTCATAATTACCTTCCCCTCTTCTAAGTAACACGGGAAGAAATACAGCCGACATAATAATTACATTTGGACACAAACATTGTTATTGTGTCAGCCATCTTGTCAGTCCGAACTGCAATTTAATTATAAGACCTGTAGACCACAGAATATGATCAAAGGGTATGTTACATTGGTAAATGCAAGGTACATTCGGGTGAATATCGATAGAATTTATGAGGTGTAATTGCAAATAGTATCTTTGAATTTGAGGTAGAAATTATTTTGGCATTTCAATTTCTGCTAGCTGATTACATTTACAACTGAAAATGTATGCCCTTTTGTAATTGAAAAGGTACATTTCGAGCGTGCATTAATGCCGACTGCTGTAGAACGAATACAATTAGTTATTGCCACCTTTCATTTTGATTTAAAGTTATAAATCTAGTTTTTATGTAAAAATATCGAAACAACTTATCAATAAATTAATGAATCTGTAGATATACACATTTTGGTCTTCAGGAACCAGTATTCAGACTGTTTTAAAAATTGTGAAAATCCTAAAAAATAAAACTAATTCACGTACACACTTCCTGACACTCATTTACATAATTTCAAAACCCAAGTCATGCACTAAGGTGACCAAGACGCGACACAGACAGAGACGTCCCGACTCAAAAATTTAAATTGGTACGAAACGTGCGTCTCTCTCCCGCCAAATTGAATTCCCTGAGTTCGACCGTGGCCCGCGAAGTGCGCTGATAAATATGTAAGTCCTGGAAGGTTTCTTTGACGCTCCAGAGATGTACGAAATTATGAATATTTCGAACTAAACGTCGTAGGGTTACCCGGTAGTGTTTTAAAAATAGGTATGATCTAGAAAAGTTTGGTGGTTAAGTATGGTGGTTTAAATGAGAGAAAGTATGCACCATAATTACGCAGTTTTGCTCAACGTTTTCTTCTTATTACATTTTAAAAAAGCTTCTTTTAGTAATTAAAGAAACATAAATGTTATTAATCAAAGTTGTTACTTATTTCTTACACATTGTATCACCGAAAAAAAAACCGTTCCAATTCCTACCAAAGCGTTTAATTTACAACGAAATTGAAACCAGTATATCTCTTAACACCACCAAATATCTTTCTATAGAAACCAGCAGCCCTAAATCAGTTCCTCCACCCTACAAGGCGAGCTGATGAAATAGTGAAATGAAATACACTCGTATGTTTTATTCAACAGCGTAACGACAGTCGCGAGTGAAAGTTGCATTATGTCGGATTTTTTACATTAAAACTTTCCTGTATTCCGTCTTCGTATTTATGGTCACATTAGCTTTTGCTCCGAAGTTTTCCGGATGGGAAACTAGTGTATGTATTTATGTGGAAATGATTCTGTGATCTTTTGAAGGTTTTTGTAACGAATACTTTTTGTATCTGAGTTTGTAACAGTGAGTACGGAGTTACACTAAGATTTGGTCTAATTGAAGAATGGAAATTGATGCCCAGAAATCACCATTGCCCATATAGGTACGGCAGACAGGTCATAACAGGCTTGAGGGTTACTGATGAAATTTTAAGTCTTATGATTCACCGCTGTATGATGATAGGCTATCCATTATGTTTGATACATGTAACTATGTAATACTGTAATAAATTATAATTTTGAATTTAGAATAATTATTCTAAAGATCACTCATCACGAGCTTAGCATTACAAGTACCAATCACTCATTAATTCATCCCATTCATAATGCAACACCGATAGCTTAAACCATAATACCATCAAAGCAAAGATTATCCCCACCCCCACAATACGGATCAACCCCACCTTTTGTACTTCATTTAATAAACACATGAAGTTCTAGGCAAGACAACTGACATTAATACGTAAAACCAATTGAAATTCCCATTCCTATTTTTCCGATACGAATTTGGAGACGTGTTGCGTTGTGTCACGTAGGCGAAGGCTGATACGGATATTTATACGGACACAGGGACGGATAAAGGTACCGGGGTGGTTCGTGATTAAGTGAGATTAAAATCGGAATGTTTTTGGCAATTTCAGTTTTATTGCTGTAGTTTTTGGGTGTGATTTTTAATGCGTTGTTTATTTATGTATTACAACGATTGTTTTAGTCTATATGTGGGGTATCAGACCTAATCTTCTTTTGAATACTATTTCGCATTTTCATTTATTATAGACAACTGGATACCCTTCTAACAGGCATCATTTTAATCTATTAATAAGTAGGTACATATTATTAAAAAAATACACAGCCTAATTCAAATACCCCCCATTTCTCATACCACCCATAAGTTGTGGATATTCCAAAATCACCCCTTTCCAATTCGGCCCTGTATCGCGAGGCAGAATATCCATTAAACCGTTATTTACACAGCCCTCTACACTACGTGAGCTGTTGGACCACGCCGGGATAATTTTACTAAGGAAATAGTTTTTCCTTCGATATTCGTATGGAAATACGAGGAAATGGAGTGAAGGAATGCCAGTTGGAGATTAATTTCTTGAGATTTTTTAGTTGGTTGAGTTGAGATATGATTTTGTAAAAAAAATATGTTTAATAAGAATATTTAATTCCATTTAGACCTTCATCAATTGGAGCCTTACACTCTTTATCATCGTCATCATCGCCTGCCCTTATCCCCATATTGTCTTCTTCCATGCTTTTCTATCACATCTCTTATGTTGCAGCGTCTTATCGTCTTTCACACTATTCACCATTTTTCTTTCCTTTAATGGCGCCAAAAAATGATTATAGTTACATATTATCGTAAACCCTCGTCAGCCTTTTTTATGCGATTTACAATAATCTTACTACCGCTACTTACCAACTTATGAATTCGAGTTCTAAAAGGATTTCGTCAGTTACTTAGATCTTAACTAATATTGAGGGATAATATACTGGGTAGGAACCCAGATTATGTTTAGATTCGAGGAAAAGCTATTGTAGAAGCTGAAATATCACAACAGAAGTAAGAAAATATTTTTCGTATCAAAATGATAACTCAATATTTACTCAACATTGTCAAAGTTGTGATGGATTTAGGATAGCAACACCTGTTGGTGTCTGTCAATAAAGTCTAACATGTTCCGACACAATAAAAGAAAATATTTACTTATAAATATATTTGTTATGAATTTGCGAACGAGTTTTTTTTTTTATTGTATGTGTTGAAGTATTGACACACACGATGTGATTTTTATTGTACCTTGATATGAATTTTAACTACTAAAGAAGTTAAGATACTTCTAATGAAACTTCTAATATGTCTTGTACCCAATTAAACAGTAAATTCCAAACCCAATTCACCACACTACTTAATATCCAATAAAACGTACACGGTACCTCATGAACGCAATCACGACCAGCCATTCGTTCATCACGAACTGTTCACAATCAAGCACAATGCTCCTTCGGTTGCAAACTCAATTAAAACTACGACCATTTGTAACAAGAACCAATCGTAATAAACGTTGGTGTCAGATTTGGCTCCAATAAACCTGTGAATGATCGTCAAAGACCGACGACATTGGTCTGGAATACCGGAACGCTAAATGGAGCGAGCGGATAAGGCCTATGTTCTTGGCGAAGCCCGGGTATGCATTAGACAGCTCTGTACAACGCGCTGACCAGATTTGCGGTGGTACGATCCATCGATTCTATCCCCGATTTGGGCACAATGCGGTGTGTGCGATTGTCAATTTCATATTTCGAATTTGGTAGTGGCCGTACGGAATTTCAAAAGGTACGTTTGATTGCCATGTCAGATTTGGACGTGTAATCTTCTGAATCTAAATGGCCTACGGGTTTTGCTTTTAAAAGCTTCTGATATATTTGAAAGGAAATCCGTTCTGCAACTGTTTTAACTTTTCAAAAATCATTATTGTTATTTCATCTACTCCGACGTCAAAACAGATGTTGAAGTCCAAAACAAAACAATAGAACATCAAAGCCATACTTCAGGACCAAAAATTTTTAGTACCGATCCAATCCGTACAGTTCACAATACAATAAATTCACTTGGAACAAAAGGCTTCGGCTTTAAATCGTTATTGCACGAGCGCGTCACGATTCGCGCTGTCGTTTATCAATAAATGTGGATACGGTGCAATAAATTATCAGAACTTCGCAGTACGCAACGTGAATGCAAACAGCAGACGTCGAAATTACAGTGGGGAAAAATAACGTAAATGCCAGACAGAGAATAATTGTCGGTCGAATGCCGACATGTAGTTAATTCCGCTTATTTGTATTTCAAACAGAATGGATGGCTCAAATAGGATGGGACATAAAAACGTGTTGCCACCCTATTTTTTCGTCTGTCTTAAGAAATGTGACGGAATGGAGTGAATTGAAAAGTTTTTGTTCTCGAAAGATACAAAGTGATTTGGTGTTGTTTGTTTTTATGATGGATGTTTCGTGTCGGTGTGATTTTCACGCGTATTTTTCTTGTCGACGATCGTTTTTTCATGGACACGAGCTGGTAATATTTCTGACTGAAAAATGTTGCAATATGTGTTGGATTTGAAAGAATTTACGGCTATTTTTTGGTGTGAAATTCTGTCTGTCTTTTTATCTGAATGTTTTGTCTGACAATTTTAGAAAGCTTGCATAAAAAGCGAAATGCCTCCAACACAATTTTGCGTGTTGCTTTTCAGGCAACCATTTTCATATTAATAACGCAAATCTTTTAACAATAAAAACAACAACACCGCACTCAGTAATAACAAAATTATTTCCAAAAAATCCAAATACATTTTGATTAAATAAACAAATTACGTCGTACAATGTTTATTTGACAACGGACTCGGAATTCCTTTTATTTGATAAAATATCCATTTCGGTGTGTTTTCCTTGCAAAGTTAATCAAAGAAAGCTTACTCAAAAGAATATTCAAGAGGCAAGGAGCATCAAAGTTATTGGGTCAACCTTTAATATAATCAATTTTATGCAAAACGGTGAAGTTAATTATTTTCTTCTGAGAAAAAAGAGCATAGGTACATCAATCTCTGTTTGGCTAGACTTCTTTTGCGAAAAATATATATTTTGATCCTTTATTAAATCTTGAATGCCTTTTGAGAAATTTACATAGAAACTGTAGCTACATTAATAAGCTAGCCAAGTTAAGGACGATCTAACTACACCAATCAACTTACCCATAATTACATACATTACATAATTTATCATACCTAAAAGGCTAAACTTCAAATAATGATATTGATAAGCCTGTTTGCCTCAACGAACGGAAAAGTAGGGACTCATATAATAGCGAAACTTCTAGATAAGTTCACGATAATCACAAAACTTGTACCGTGTTGATTGAGAGACGCCATTTTCCAAGTTTTGCTCAATACGTGTATATTTTGTATGTCTATATTTGGGGGAAAATGTGACATGATTATGCCAAAAAGTCGGTGATAATATGCCCTTATATTTTTTGTAGGACAATGTTTATGGACATGGAGGATTAAACATACATTTTTATAGTATACACAGGGAAAATTACATTTCTTTAATTTGCATGTCTAAATCATAATTTCAGTATAATTTTGTATATATACCATGAGAATGTGACTTGCCTGTATAAAGAAGAAGACAACTGCCACAGTAAAAAATATAACTGTGGTTAAGATACAAGTTAAATATCACGCAACTCAGTACAAAGAAACCAAATTTTTTTTTGCACACAAAACTCATTTTGTAAAAAAAAAACTTCATTTTTGACCCACTAAAACCTATTCTAAAATTACACATTTACGCCACACAGAACCATTTATGTGGCTCAAAACTGCAGATAAAAAAGAAAGAACAATTATGAAACAACGAAACTATAAATCCGATGGTCTCATTCAGCAATAGGACTCAATTTGGTGTAATTCAGCGAAGGGAATCAGGAGTAATTATTACTTCAACGCGCAAAGCACTTGGTACTGAGGTGTCTCAAAATGAACGCTGCGTGCACTCGCCAGAGACGTATTTGGGTAAAGGATGATTTAGGAAGTTGGATGGAAAGTGGTTAGCAGTAAAATTTGCACGTTTCTAAGGCTTAGAAAAGGTTCTTACATGAAAATGTTTCTTGTTTAAAGCCACTTGTAAGGTATTACAATCTTTTGGTACAAATATTGCACCTGCCGAAAGGAAACCAAACAAGAAATTATCAAAAAACCTTGATTAGTACTCTGCACATTTTCATGTGCAAAAGCTAAGCAACTTAAATACGTACTCACAACTCTCAAAGTCAACCTATTCAAATCTAATTAAACTTACCATATCGTATTAACATTTTGTATCCCACAACTGATTGCGGCCCTGTATCAACGGCGACGAATTCATTACAAATGTCGCTGCGAAGCAAAACTCCTTTATAAACTAAACTCACACAACTTACTACCTTATTCTTAAGACATGACGGATCACTTCAGAATGAAGACTAGACGAGATTTGGTGATACGGTAAATTGGACTGAAGCTTCATCGAATTAGGGTTGACTTTCCAATGAAAGGGTAATGTAACGTGTGATTTCAGTGTGACGAGCTCTCGCAGATTCTAATTTCAATGGTAATGTTTGTAATACTGTAGAAAGGATAGATACCTTTATAGCTAATTGTTGTTTATTTGCTAAAATCTCCTTTCGTGCGGAAAATTAATATGGGCAAAGTTAATAAGTCTTTTGATGTTTGATTTTGATGTTCAGTCAGTTGAAAATATTGATTTAGTGACGTGTACTAAATAATTCTGACGTCTCGGTTGTAGGAAATGCTGGTCATTTTGTCAGTTAATTAATGTTTATAATTACTAACCTATTATTGATCAGGCGAATTTAAAATTATACGTAAATTCTAAATAAATATTACAACTAGTATGTAATTTAAACAAAACCTGACTTATTTATGCACCGACTAACTTTCTCGGTCACTCCCATGACACTAAAGTCAATGTCAAAAACAACGAACAAAATTAATCCCAAAACATTAACACTACTTAAAAAAAGAACACTTCCAAAGACATCCAAAAGCTGATATGAAACCTCCGTACAAACACGACTTTCGAATCGTCAAAAAAAAAACTTAGTGACATATGAATAGGCAAAGGTGAGCGACATACAGCCGTAGACGGCGGGAACGTTAATCTTTGTGAAAAACTAACTGCGATACGAAACGCGGGAAAAAAGGGCGGGCTTTTGTCTTTTTTTTTCGATTCGTCTCTGTTGGCGTTTTAGTTTTTAGTGACCTTTTGTACGTTGCGTTGGATTTAGGAACTAGTGCTAACCGTTGTAATGCACATACATTGTTCACTTTTTGCTGGACCTACAATTTTTGGTTCGGCTTTTAGAGTTAAATTCGGGGTATTGAAACCACTGGATTGTAAATAACTGTCCATAGTGACTGGCCAAATATTATACCACTATTAATAACTAGTTTCTGTGTAAAAATAATGTAAAGTTGGAAATTACCAGTAGACTTGTTAAGCCCTCCTACTAAGCTTGATAGCAAGTATCTGTATAGGGTTAATGTCCTTACTTAAATGAATATCTACAAAAAGTTTCTATTTGAATCTGCGTAGTAATAATATGACCATTTTCTACTTAGGCATGTAGACTGTAGGCGCCATAACAAAACATTTTGCCAAGCAAATGAAAACATTAGGAAGGAAGTGTTCATTGCGAATGGTCTCATAGTTCCCCCATTGTAGCACAAAAGCACAAACGGTAATGGTTTCTCTTCAGATAATTTTACTGCAAAACTTCAACAATATTCAAATATTATACAAACAAAAGTCAGACTTCGAAATCACAAACAAAATTATAAGTGAAATGTAGATCGTTGAAAATAATCCACAATCGGAAATCGTGAGCAGTTCAACTTATAATGGCTAATAAAAAAACAACAGAGGATCCAATATGACCTGACCCGCCCTCTAGAGCGGTCATTCCCACTATAATATCTGAGAGTGGTAAAATAAAATATATGTAGTAAAAGAAGATAAACTAATTTATGTATGTAGGTTCTTAGACATGTCATAAATGAGTAAGAATCGAATAAAATAGCTTTATGGCTCATGATATGTTTTTATAGGTGGCTTTCTGTTTGTGTATTGTGGTAATGATATTGATTGTATTTGTGAGGTTGATCTTCATTATTAATAGATTTAACGACTTGTGCGAATTAAGCTAGATCTATGAATTAATACTTTTATTTGAGTTTTAGTTTTGAAGTAGCCTAATCTTATCAAATATAAGTTTTACCATTACCATTTTCTTTGAAAATGCTTATATTTTTATTTTGATGATCTCTGAATACTTTAGCAAGATTTTTCGCGACCATTTTATGTCTCATCCGTTTCGAAAAAAACTAGTAAAACCTACTGGATAAGCTACAGCAATCCTTTTACTAACAGCTCACTTAACTCAGAATGATTTAGGATTATCTTCGCACGCAATACAGCCAGCACTTAGAACTGCGGATAGTTGGTACAAAATAATGAAAAGTACAACCAAATGAAGACTGGACACTATTCAAGCTTGAATCTAGACTAGAACAAATTCCAGAGATCAGTTACTAAACAAGAGAATCGGTTAAGACAAGAAGGCTTGTTATAACTAGGTGAAGGCATATAATATTCCATGACTTTCTGAGCGGTTGACAGTGAGCTTATGTTATCTTAGGGAACATTGTGTACGGTTGTAGTAATTTACTCATGGTTTTCTCTCCGGCATGGGAATTGAAGGAAAATAATGTTCCAGCTGTAGCTTCCCGGGGGAGGGTAAGTAGGTCATTGTTGGTTTTTCGTTGAATATTTTTTTTTTTTTTTGCGTGGTTTGTTAGTTTTTGGTACTGGGAAATTATGTTGGTGCATAAAAATCGTAATTTATTTGCTTGAAAGGTAAAAAATAAACCCCTGGAGAGGTATAGTAAAATCACAGCTTATAGATAGTGGAAAGGTAAACTACATAGTGGGTATGTATCGTATTAGTAGATAGGAATACTAGATTAAATCAAAGACACTTAAAAACTGCCAGCGTCCTTTGAAACTTCAGACAAAAACCGAATAATTAAATTCGAAAAAGATGAAATACAAGAATTAAATAGTTAAAAGCTTTCCAAAGCTTCAACTGCAACTAACCAAGAAAGGAAAACAAACGAAAAGCACAACGAACCCACACACACATAACTCACACACACGCTATGACAAGTTCATAAATAACCGCACTTAGTTACTGCGTGTCCTAGAATGTATAAGGTTACTCAAGACCAGGGTGAATATACACTCATAAATTATGAAAAAAAATATGCGCATATGCCCATCGGCTTAAGAGATTTACACAAGGAAGTATATGGGTTCTCTTTCGTCATATAAGCGGGCCGTTTGAAAAATATTTTCCCTTTGTGCTCGCTGAAATAAAGAAAAACGAGGTAAATGAAGCTGACGTTTAAACGATTTGGTAAGTTGAATTGTTTTTGTTTCGTTTTGTTTTTTGAGGCTTGTTTTTTGTTATGTTGTGTATTTTAGGTATGAATATCGGCTGAGTGAAGGGTTAAATGATCTATGTAGTAATACGTGGAGATATGTGTACGACATGTAGGTAGTATGTTAGTATATGTAATGTAGTGGACATTCCTATAAAGGGACATAACTATGTCACTAAGAAAAATTTGTGAAGATCTTATCTTCTTCGTTATCATCTCTTCAAAAAATCATTAACACGATCATGCTTCTCTATAAAACATACAGAAAATACAAATATCTTAAAACACAAACGCAAATTATACTAAGAGTGTTATAGCATTCGCATATATGAACAGAAACATAAAGCCAAAGAAACAACGAAAACGTGGCGAATAAAAAACAACGAGCGTTCGTATTTTTATGGCAAAAGATTTATTTCCCTTTCTTCCACATCGGCTTACATTAGCACGAATTACTGTCAGAGTTAAACATCAAAAAAGAAAACAGCAACGTGATACATAAACTTCAACGTAAATAGCTTACTCTAGTTGAGGCAGAAATAGAGGATAGATCATTGGAATCAGCAACGGAAATCTAATTGGCTCTACTTTCCTTTTTCCCGCTTCACATTACTAAAGCTTCTGATCCTATCCAGCGGTCCTCTCCCATGTTTGATTGGAAACAAAATCTCAACGAATTTAGATTGAATTTTCCAATTATTTGCACCCCTCGAACCTCAACAACACTTTGGTGGAAGCAAACATCTTTCGGCAATTTCCCTTCAACAACGGTGTTTACGTCAGCAAACACATTGCCCTAACAACACCAGCTTCCGATGACCCTCCACGCTTCTCTCTAACCTTCGAACCTGGAAGAATTAGGTCGGATTTTACAGATCAGGTTTTATTGGTCGCGTCAACATGACTCGGTTTATGGCGAATCTAATATTCCATTATAACAGGACGGGGTAGCGACAAGTACTATAATGGAGTATACTTATATTATCTTAGGTCGTCAACGGGTCCCAAGTATCAGAAAATTCAAGCGATTATAATACTAAAAGCACGAGCAAGAATTGTAGATGACGCGGCTTGTCTTAAACAGTCTATGGAGTTTTAAACACGGACTGAATAAAAGATGAGGCGTAAGAAGTATGAACATTCTGTTTGGGTGACGATTTTATTTTTAGAATAAAATATATCGTATCTAGAGAGAAATTGAAGGTGTCTGTAGAACTAACGTTATTTGGAATCATACACGTTTCAGCGAAAAACTAAACGTGACGTGATGACGTTAGTAAAAGTGAAAAAAAAAATATTATTGCGATGTTTTTTGATAGAAAAATGTTCGAGCTGTTTTTTAAGCTAGATAAAACCGTTGATAATTTGGTAAAGTATTTAAATATCTCGATTTGACAAACAAAATAGTTCTTCAGAAAACATACACAATCTGAATACAATAAACCTTAATCGACTCCTCAAATATTAAACATGTCCAATACTTTGCAATATACGAAAATCTAAAATAACATAATAAGCAAGTTATTATTAACAAAATTAATCAAAGGCTGTGTTCTAAATTTCCCATGAAGCAGCCATCAAAAACAAGTTGCAACATTGAATATAGTTTATAAGCGATGTGGTTTGGGCCCACACAGTAAATTTTGACTTGACGGCCCGTCTATGAAGTTTAGCCAACATAACTTTAGATCGTAAAATATTTACGTATTATGATATTGACTGTTCATGTTTTGAAGGGTTACAAACTAACGGAGATATAAAAGAGTGGGTGGGTGATGATTTAGACAAAGTTCCATCAATTGTTAATACAGATAATACAAAAAATGCTTCTCTTGAGAACAATGAAGAAACTGAAGAAATAAAAGAATTCAGCTTAATTCAAAAGGGAAGTCAAAACTAAAAGATTTTGACAAAGAAGCAAAATACATATTTAAGAAATCGTTAAATAAATCTAGCAAAATACTTCGTAAAGTCCTACTTAACCCACAACTCTGTTGCGTTGGAATATACTCCATAAATACTCAGATCAAAATAACAAGCATAAAAAAATAAGTTACAAAATATTGATACAACACTCAACAAATGACGTCACGAGAATTTAATCTCGTTATTGGATAAAAGGGAACATTAACAATTTTAAAACTTTGCAACAATTTTAAATATTGTATCGTAAAAATGTCGTTATAAAAATTGCATGAGTTTGGTAGGTCTAATAAAATGATGTCACAGTTTTTATAAAACGAGAGATTTCCGTTTTTTTTTTATTTTTAAAGAGTTGGTCTTTATTAAATTATTTGTAGTGTATTTTTTGCTTCCAAAACTTTTGCCCATGGAACGGGCTTTGCTACCAAAAATTGTACTCACATACACGATGTTGTTTCTTCTCATCTCGATTACTTAATTCCAATAGGTGTCCAAAAATAGGTACTTACCTGAAAATAACAAAGACGTTTTTGAATATTTGCTTTAAATACACACACATCAAAGATATCAGCAAATGATATATGGCCTTACTACAAAAACTTTGACCACTGTTTTACACTTGTCTAAAGTTTTTGTGGTAAGACGGACCGTCTTACCACAAAAACTTTTTAACGTCAGTTTAAGACTTGTCTAAAAAAATGACAAATTATGACGTTGACATATGGTTCATTTTGGAGCCACATTTTTTTTAGACAAGTGTAAAACAGTGGTTAACGTTTTTGTAGTAAGGCCATTAATGTTTAAAAACAATATGCAGTACAAAGTGACGAAGCAAAATAACTCATAAACTACATACTTAGAACAAGTGATAGTTTCGAATCTTTCTATATTCAATGATTCTGAACAGATTAATGACCAAAATTATGATTTTACAGACCAAAATAAAAACTAGGTCGTTACAATAATTAGCTTGTCCACGGACGTCTAAATGAAAAAGCCGGCACCATCCATCACCTCATTGTAGCAGTGACATAAATGGCTTCGACTTTTGCTAAATCATGGTTTACGAAATAGATTGTAATGACCTAATAATTTTCTCGAAAAAAAAAGACGAATTAACTTGGAAACAAGGCGGTAAAGGAATTTGTCAAGACACAAAGCGCGAAGCTGAGAAAGGAACTCCTCTTAATAACTTAAGACGTAGATGTCGCATTAAGGGTTGGCTTCATTTTTGTTCAACATGGCGACTGCCGCTAATACGGGGAAAAGAGGATTTTTAACATTTTCTTAGAGATTTAAGAGAAACGCTCTTGGTATTAGCTACATGGTTACGTTAAATGAGAATTTAACTTACATTGTACCGACTTTGTTTTCACAACGTTCTTGTGTTAAGGTAATTTTAATACGTGCTATTTTTGTTCTGCGAGATAAATGGGGGTGACATTAAAATGTAAAATGAATGTTATGTAAGGAGTTTGGATTACAGGCTAAGGTAACATTATATTCATTCTGCATTATAGCAGAATTACCTTTATAAATTCTCCCTCTAAATTAAATACAGTCGATTGTGTCATAAATGATGTAGTCTTTTGTTCCGTCACTATTTAACGCGAAACGTAAACCATTCCAACACATTGGCTGTAGACGAATGGGAATTGACTGCAAAACCCATAAAGTGACAGAACGGTCAATATACTACAGTCATAGAAAACTCATACGGTAGGAAGTTGAGACCATAAAACCCATACATCATTGTTATCGATTTATAGTATCATAACATAACAGTAGTCTCTGTACAACGTTTTGCAAATCCAATCCAGGAATGGCCTAGTGTGTGCGTCGAGCGATTATACGGCTTAGTGTACGACTTAGGGAGTGGAACGGCAATGCTCCATGCAGATATGATACCCTGGTACTTCAATATTAACTGAGTATACAGTTTAACAAGAAAAATCTTTACCTTTTGATCTTATTTAGATCAAAACGCTATTCTGATGGTGTAAATATAAATAATTTGTGAATTATCTTTTATTAATTTAATTAAACTATAACCCTAACCGTTAGATTCCGTATAGTGTCTATACTCTACCGTAGATAGTAGGAATCTATACTAAAAGACAAGAGGGTCAAGTGAATAATATATGCCAATCCTGTCTACTAAATCTACTAAATTAAGGATAACTTGTGCATAGATTCCAGCGATTATGGAGTTACAAGAACAACGCGTACTTGCTAAACTCTTGTACGTCTTAGACTGACTTAACGTTGATCCGTAGGCCCATAACTCACAAACCTCCCCTCACAATTTAATCCGACCAAATTAAATATTTATTTAATTACATCGACCATCACAATTTCAATTTAGCAAACGATACAAATCGATTTAAATTAGTTAACGTCTCGATAAGCTAAATATTTTATAGTCTCGCTCGATGTTTTATGAAATTATTATGAATATTTAGTAGCCAATTTGTAGGATTAGGCGAGTATTTAAAGATGGCGGAATTTACTAAACCAATATTATTTGGGGTCTGTTAAAATGTTGATTTTGTGTACTGAATCAGAAACAGAATGACGTTATGAAGTCATGCATTTTGAATCTTAATAGTTTATCACCGAATAATCATTCCTTTGTAACTTGTTGCCACCAATGAGTTCACCGGCATCCTGAGGGAACAACTCCGCCTACCCAGGTAAATGTGATATCTAGTACCGAAAGATTTTTTCAAATTAGTGCGATAAAACACGTAAAAGCTTGAAAAGTTTTTATAATATTACTATTAATAAACAATTTAAAATTATCGGTACACAATTAGTACTATACACATATAGCACTTAACAACAGCTACAGATCAATGTGCAATGAAGTCATGCATAGTAACAAAGTTATTTTTCAAAAGAATACTTTATTCATGCAGAACCTTCCAAGTCTCAGAGGACACGGCTCTTATTATGCCTAAAACCTTTCTCGTTCTCATGACCATATTTACCTTGGTAAAGAAAATACAAGGCTAATGTATTGTTTTAAGTCTAGAGGCTATCTCAGACAGTAATTTGAATATCTTCTGTCTATTCCCAACGGCTCGGGTAGGCCTTGAAATCAATTAACGTGTCTGTGCCAATTTATTGCCTGGTTTCATGTTTCGGACTTGGTAAGTGAAAAATAGGTGGTTTATATTTTGGTAGATATAATGAGAAGATTGTCACTATCGTGTCTGCTGCTTTTATTAATCATAGCTAAAGTAGGTATAAACCACTAACTCAAAAAAGAGATTCTTTACTTAAATTGCTGACAACTTCAGAAAATTATTGATGAATATGAATCATTGAATTAGCTGGAACCGTAGAAATATTTGTATTTGCAGAATTTAAAAAGCTCATACCAACGGCATCCTGTTGAAACAAAGTAACTACTACAAATTCTGCAAAAGTCGCAGTTGGTTCAAAATTATTAGAAAAGGACAAAACAGAAGACGAAGATAGAATACTTAACGTGGTAGCAATCAATACTTCAAATATTAGACACTGACAAATATTACAATACCATATCGATGGCAATTTGGCTAGAAACCTCCGTAATGTCACTGACGTTTACTGTCCTGAAATTTCAGTCTCGCGGTCTCACACAAAGCTGTATTTTGCAAAGAAATATTCATAGCAATAAAGATTAAGATATATACATATATCTACATATATGTATATATCTTAATATACATATATCTTAATCTTTATTGCTATGAATATATGAATATTGAAAGATATATACATATATCTTAATCAAGTTTTTTTTTTCAACATATTTCTAGTGTTAGTTTAAACGAGCATTGAGTATTAGGCTTACAATAAAATAAGAATGTTGATTCAGCGGCTAAAAATATCTGATCTAACAGTAAAAGATATCGACTAGAGGTTTCCAAAGAAATTGACTAGGAAAAACGAAAGGAAATTCCGCTGACCTACATATACACAGTAAATGGATCACGTACAATCCCAAAAAACACAAAATAAGTAGCAACAATTTGAAATAGAACTCATCAGAAGTACAGTCGGCGACAGATAGCATAAATCAAAATCCCATGACATGGAACGCAAATATGGCGCACAATGCTAAATGAACTGCCTTGTGTGATTGAAAAATGACGTCAAATACAGTATTTATTATAATTATTTATAATTTTCAACATTAAAGTTGACACTAACAATATTTATTTCATAGATTATTCGCATGCAATCCCAAAAAGAGACAAAGTAGCAAAAATTTGAAATAGAACTCATCAAAATCAAAATCAAAATCAAATTGTTTTTATTTCAAATAGGCCTTTGCAGGCTCTTATGAAACGTCAAATTAGTTGCACGGTTCCAAAAAGTTGGTCTCATGGAGAAGAGCCGGCAAGAAACTCCATAGACACTCTTTTAAAAAGTAATATTGTCACAAACATTCTATTACATAACAATAGTAAGCTGATAAAATTATACAATGCAACTGAAAGGTAAACAGTAAATCTATACAATCCAAAGAGAAAAGAAAAAGACGTTTAATTGCCAGGGAAGCCACACATGGAGAGATGAGTTATCGCCATATAATATCTTTATCGTCAACGAAGTCTTGAATTTTATAATAAGCTTTTTTAATGAGGGTGGATTTTACAGTGTTCTTAAATTTTATATCCGTGAGATCGGTTACACACTTAGGCAGCTTGTTGTAAAAACGGACACAGTTCCCTAAAAACGATTTATTCGATTTCGTTAATCTGAATCTCGGAACTACTAGTTTGTGCTTGTTTCTTGTATTAATCGAATGTATATCACTTTTAACAATAAATTGATTTAAGTTTTTGCGTACGAACATTATATTTTCAAGAATGTAAAGAGAAGGAAGTGTAAGTATTTCAATTTCTTTAAATAATTCTCTCAATGACTCGCGAGGGCCGAGGCCATAAATTGCACGAACTGCCCTTTTCTGGAGTACAAATATTGAATTTACGTCCGCCGCTGCCCCCCACAATAAAATACCGTAGGACATAATACTATGGAAGTAAGCAAAATACACGAGCCTAGCAGTAGCAACGTCAGTAATCTGTCTTATTTTTCTGACTGCATAAGCTGCGGAACTCAGCCTTTTTGACATTGCTGAGATGTGAGCACCCCATTGCAATTTAGAGTCTATGGTGATGCCCGGTTTGCTTAATAACATCTAACTTATTATCGTCCAGAACGATATTGAGCCCTACTGGTGTTACATTAGGTAAAGAGAATTTAATACATTTCGTTTTAGAAGAATTAAGAAGCAAGTTATTCGCGGCAAACCACTTGCTCAGAATAACCAAGCTATCGTTTACGTTTATGGGACTAGATTCCTTTCTGTTAATTTTGAAGACAAGGGAAGTGTCATCAGCAAATAAAATAATGTCAGAGATCTCAGACATCATATACGGGAGATCATTTATATAAGCTAAGAATAAAAAAGGACCTAAAATTGAGCCCTGCGCAAATAAAATTGAGGTTTCCAAAGAAATTGACTAGGAAAAACGAAAGGAAATTCCGCTGACCTACATATACACAGTAAATGGATCACGTACAATCCCAAAAAACACAAAATAAGTAGCAACAATTTGAAATAGAACTCATCAGAAGTACAGTCGGCGACAGATAGCATAAATCAAAATCCCGTGACATGGAACGCAAATATGGCACACAATGCTAAATGAACTGCCTTGTTTGATTGGACAGCGCTCCGTGACGTTATATATACGTTTCGTTGCACAGCTTTAATTGGTTCACCTGTGTTGGTAGTCTTGAGATAATTTGACAGTTGTGCAAAGGTTTGAGGGGAAAGTAATAAAATTATATTATTGTTAATAATTTTCATTCCATGTTCGTTTTTTTATAAGTGACGACGAGAAAATTTAAGATCCTTTCGTTGAGGCTATTTTTACATACATCTGTAGTTTACAATGACTTTTGAAAAACTGAAATGTGTTGATTGTAATTGGTTCTATTCTATGCAATCAACACATTAGCACAAAACAAAAACATTATTTATTCGCTCATATAGTTCATAGACGTCAATAATATTGGCCATTGCTAAATCTGGCGTCCACTGCATATGACGAATGACAATAGCATTATGAACACGTTCCACATTTAACCAGTCTACACCTGCCAAACCGTATTCCGTTGATATTAAACCCTAGCTATACAAATATAACAAAAATTATTCAAATGGCAATAAATATCAAAAACTTTCGTTGATATCTCAAAATCACTATAGGTACAAAAATGTAATCGAAATAGCAAGGAATGTCTGCCCGCGATACATAGGATATCATCAATGACGCGACGTTGATCATTTCGTATTCCAATCCGCACAAAAGAGATTAAAAAAAAAGTTTATAAATAAATAAATACAATGTTAAATCATTCAAAATGATTGGTATAAACTATATTGAGCTCCGCTAAATCGAGCTGCATAATCAACTCTTACACGCTCCACATTTGGTTCCGTCGACACCTGCCGAACATCGGCCGTTGATATCTCTAAATCCGGCCGGTATTAATATTCCATTTGTATTTCACACCTTTTTTCGTTCAGGTTTCATAAATTTAATTTGACTGTTATTTGATTTTCGCACTGCATGTAAATCTGTTTTGGTATCGAATACATGACGTGATTTTTTGCGTATTCCATATTTTGTTCTTGTGTAGTTATTTTTTTTTTATTTTCAATACCATTTGTGTCATAGAACTTAAATATCATGGTAACATATTATAAATCCAGGGATATTCAGAAATTGAAACCTGTTTTTTTAATCACTTGAACATTTTCAGTAGGTACCTAGTGCCTTTTTGCCAGCTAATCAAATGGCAATATCAATATTTATTTATAGCTGTTTTGAGTGTTTACCGTCTCCTATGATATTCTTAACACCGTAATTTACACTACCGCACAGTTTTAGTCATCATCAAAACAGAATTTCGTCATCAACTAAGTATACATTCTACACCTAAGCCTGTCAATTGCACAGATTGTACAGTTACAATCGTCATGACGTGTAATGAACGTTTGCACTCCCGCATTCGTCCTCTCGTCAGGTCGTCCATTGATAGCCTTAAATCGAGTTTGCATTGAAGTTCAGTTGGGCGCTAGATTTGTTGGTATTATGTCCATAAAGTTGGTTGATCGATGGAGTTAATGAGTATCTAGACCGTTTGTGGAATTTGTACGTTTAATTATTTATTTATCGTAGGTTCTTTTCCCCAAAATGAACACATAGAAATTGTATGCGGTTTTCTATACATTTAAGCATAGGTCTTTGAGGGCAACAAATTAATAAGAAAACGTAGCTCTCTAGTAGAAACAATCTAGATAGAAACGATAGAAAAAAAAGAGCACTCAAACTGTAGGTACTAATAATTTGGACCCTCATTTATTTATGGAATTTGAAATACCAATAGTTTTAGATGCCATGTTTTCTGTTAAGATCTAATTAACCTACTTACTCCTTTACTAGTTACTTTCAGTACTTACAAAACTGCATGACCCTTTCAGTGTGTTCATTTGTTTCAGCGTTCATCTGACTCTCTGCATTTGTGAAGTTATTTTCATTTAATTACTCTCAAAAGTTATTTATGGTTATGAAACTAAATACTGCTTTATGTTCTGCAGAGAAATGTTGACTTCATAAATATACAAGCTACTTTATGTACTCTAGTTTGGGTATGCAATACGGTGATAACATATGGTTAGTGTAACCAGGTACACCTATTCTGTGATCAGTGGTGTAACATCATCATCATCATCATCATCATCAGCCTATAGCAGTCCACTGTTGGACATAGGCCAGGACATAGCTTGGAGAGGTGTAACATACTTACAGTAAAATCAGTTTAATTACATACGAAGTGAAATCCACAAAACGTAAATTACCTATTATGACAGCTCATATCCAATATAATCCTATTTGTGTGAATGCTGATTTAATTTTAATATTGACACAATATTGTCACACGGCGTTCATTACCATGTCTGACATAATTGAAAATTTATCCACGAAGTCTACATTGAAATTGGATGAAGCATCAGAATCATTGTTTGCCATTAATCTACGAATCGAAAAATTAAATCTGAACTGTTTGAAATTGCACTTTCCATTTTGACATTAAACTTTGTTTTTATTCGAAAAAAATTAAGCGCTTTTTTTGTATATAAAGTGGCCATTGTTTACTTAAAAAAAGTCCTTTAAAACGTTCTGGAATTTTCTAAGAAATGACAATAAAAGCGAGATATTACGTCGAGATTTGTTTTCATAAGCAGTAAAGATATTGTAATAAGACCTGCTATTGAGGTGCGGTCTGGTAGAAAAGTGCAATATCATTGAAAATGTATTAAGTTTGTCTATGTTGTCCTCTCCGAACTAATTCAAATTTACATTGGCTGATTTCCAATATTACGGCTGTTGTAACAAATTGAAATTGTAGGTTGGTGATGTTTGTCGATGAAATTGCATTGTTATTTAATAAGATTAAAAAGAAATTGCTCTATTTAACTTGTTGAAAGTATTCATAAAAATCAATTATAAATGAAAATATTTATATATAGTTGGACGGACCGATAAAAGAGTCGGTTCCTTGAAATAAAATCAACAACTAGGATAACATTATCAAAATGGAGTAAAATGCATAAATAGAGACGAGTATACGTCCCACGTTTAAGTTACATTTACTTCTATGTCTCCTTCTTTAATATCTTTAAGTGGACGTAGGCAATTTTACAAAAAGCCGAAAAAAAAGAAATCCCCAGTAATTTGCGGGATCCACTCGGCTATAAATGAAATGAAAATTTTTGACGAGAAAAAAGGACTGAATTTGCGTACTTTCGACTTGATACTTACCGCGAATTAGGTCTTATGAGTTATATCGCTAATTTTGATGATGTTACTAGACACGGTGGAACTTTGAATATTTTAAGAGACTGAATTTGCCGCGAGGATAATGGAAATATTAAGAGTTACTTTATGTGGAATCTTGCACATGAAGACTGAGTATGCTAAAATATTTATGACTATTATCATCATGCAACGTTAAATTAAATATTCATGGTGAACATAAAATGGGGCTTATTTTTAGACACAACAATTAAAAAATCCTTTTTGAGAGAACAATTCAGTTGTCCCAGATTCGGTTGACTTGTTTGAAACTCAACGCAATGACGTAATCCCCGGAAATTTCAATAAACGTGAAGGGCAAAGTAGGAGTTTTCAGGAAATTTTGGAAACTTTTAAGGCATTTAGAATTAAATGTGTTTGTTTTGTTCGTATCTTTTATCGTTTTATGCTTATTTAGACTGTTTGGTGCATTTTGAAAGCACGACGCAATGTAGCTGAATTAGCTTTACAGACTCATGATACGTTCCATATTAAAATTCTAGAGACAACTTTTAATTTAAAAGTGTCATTTGGTACCAAAAGTTGTTGGCAACCAACTTCATAATTCAGTTATAAAAATATGTTATTCCTTTGGAACGGTATAAATTAAGTCGTCCACAGACTCATATGCAAATAATCAAATCCTAACTTAATTACAAAACCAAATCATTTCAAAGGAGTACCCTCTATGTGGACTGTCCCAAAGGTTCTGTATTGTAATCAACTATAAATATTAATGTATTTACATACGTTATAGAACTCCCAACTTTCATTAAAGTGAAAATATGCAAATCAACAAAAACTGTGAGCGAAAAAGTTGGTTGCGCTAGTTCGGACCTTAGTTAAAATAAATTGGATGTCAACACGTTTGTGATGCAAAACTGGGATCTATATAAGCACAGCAGCAAAGATGTTTCTACATTGACCAACATAGTAGCTTTTGGGAAGTTTTTTTTGCAATTACAACCCCGTAGGACGACGCAAAGGTAGATTTGCATTTTTATTCGAAAACGGCTGAAAGGGACGGTCAGTTTTTCCAACACCTTTTTCCCTGAAGCGCGCTCAATAATCAACGTGGAAGATTTTGTTTTTAATTGCGACGCGAATTACGTTTGTGAACGAGTACCTACATCAACCAAATTAAAGTACCGGTGTTTTTAAAGGAAATGTGATATAAATGCTCACCAAAGAAAACTCACCATCGCTATTCCTATTAGGTTAGTATAAATAAGACACTTCCTCACATAGTATAGTTAGTTAAAAAGATATAAAATCCCGTTTATACACACCAAATAAACCCTAAACCACTTAGATCCTTAACAGTAGAATGAAGCATTTACGGTCACTTAGACCGACTAATATTTTCGCTACACAATTTCGAGCAGGAACATAAACATTATTGTGGTTTGAACATTAAATATTGTCTGTTACATCTCGCATATAATAAATATGAAGTCTTATGACGTTATTTTAAGTGTGGCGTCCGTTCAGGCGATGTATTAGGGAAATACGTCTCGTTTTATAGCGCGAGGGGAAATTTAACAGCAATATCTCCTTAAATAAAGTCGTGGTCTCGAGTTATGGCAACGATATCTTCTTTAGGTTATATTGAATTCATATTGCTGAGTGATGTATTTGTGAATTAATGTTTGGTAACCATTTTTTTGTGAAAATAAAGTGAAGGAATAGCATGCCTTTTATCTGCTATTAATTAAATAGCAAGAATAAAAAAATAATTCGAAGAAAAGGTTGTGTTTCTTTTAAATCAAAGTCAAATCATTTATTTCATTAAGGCTTACAAGCACTTATGAATGTCAAATAAAGATAAGTTTCATTGTAACTGTCCATTCCAAAAGTAATTTCTTATGGAGAAGAACGAGCAATTAACTCCAATCAACTATAATATTGAAATGTATACTCGTAAAAAACAATAGTAGGTATTTCCAACTTAAACTTACACTTTTAAGTTAAAATCCAATATGTTAATACACCCTCCACTTATAAAACCACTCGTCCGAAAATGTAAAATTCAATTCGGCGGATGAGTAAATTAACGTACTCAAAAATCATTCAGATTGGTCCCAATAAACAGATTTAATCCAGATTCGTCATTAATTCTGTTACAACGTAATTTTATGGGACAATGAATGAAGTATTATTTTCTCTAAGAAGTAGACAATTGCTATCTAAAAGAGGAAAAGGGGATTTAATTTTAGATTGTTTAATTGGTCTTAATTAAAAATAACCTGTATAAGATTATGTGAATGGATTAACTTAAACTGCAGACAGAAATAATTTTATGTAGAACGTAGGTTATGTAACGTTTGAATATTTCAGGGTTAGAGCAAAAATTGTCGGGTATAGAAGAACTGCGATGTGGTGTACGAATTACCTTAGGTATCGCTTGGTTTATTCATTTAATCTTGCGGGATTATTTAGAATAAAAAAAGGTGCCACAAATGGTTTCTGAACATGAAATGATTCTTTCGTTTATAACTAAGTATAGGTTTTTTTTTGATACTAGAGTTTTCTAGAACAAAAAATAGATAATGATGAAAATGTGTCGGTGTACTAGATACAATTTTTTTACTGACTTTCCAAAACGGAGGAGGTTCTCCATTCGGATGATTGATTTAAAAAAAACGAACATGATAAAAGGGCTTTCAATATAATTGTTCAGTACAAGAAAATCTTTCATATCGAAAATGTTTCTCGTTAAGTAATTGATGCTGTACACCTTTGTAGCAGTTAATGACAAATATAATAATTTATTCATTATATGAAATGGACTGCTGGTATTTATTTAATTGAGTTGCAATTTCGTTAATTGCGGTTCAAGCTTTTGGAGATTTTACGTGATTTATGTAAATTGAAGCTAGTTGTTTGTATTTGTATCGTTATAACAAAGTAAAAGAATTGACCGTGCTTTGGCTATTATTTTCCATTCCCATCATTTTAGAGGTCACAGTCAGTGTCTAACTATAATAGGTGCATGTAGAAAGTATTATGAATTCTTATGTGTATTTTCATTTCGTAGAAAATTATTTTATTTAATAAATCTATTTAGAGCCCTCTCACACTGCACTGCCCTAAACGTTCAACTGACAGTTGACTACGGTTGGCTGACAGTTTATTTTAAAGGTAATCGTGAATACAATCGAAGCTTTTATTCGGTCTGATACTAGCTGGAAGTGTGACTTTTAGACTCACAGTGCGTGCTATCATTCATCTCCTTACTGATTTATGAGCCCTATCAAACTATCGACCGACTTAAAGTTTGCAGTGTGCTCTTACAGCATAGTACCTGAGACACTCCCTACGCCACAATTATCATCATCTGCCTAGCTACACCACAAGCACACAACATAAATTCTCGGTTTGTCTTTCAGTAAACCCGCAGTCGGGCCGGTCACAATTTATTTTAACTGAAGCAACCCAGCAACTTTAGACATTTGCATATTTTCGTCATATTTACCGTGGCCACTAAGCGAATTAACATCACTTAATGATTTTATTATATTTGCAAAGGACGGTGGCTTGGTTTTACATAATAATAGAATAATAGGGCGGTGGAGTCCCATTTATTATTATTATTATCTTAGAGGTGTACATGTGTGAGTGCTGTTGACCGATGTTTGTTCTAGTCTTGTATACACATCTTAGTGTGGTATGTTTGGCTTTAAGATTCTGTAAAGGATATTTTTATTTGGATAATTTATTTACTTATATTATTCTGCCGCAAAAATCTTTCTCAGAACTTACGAGGTATAGCTAGCTATTCACTGTCTCCACTCTAATACATATTGAGTAACAAAATATTCATAAAAACATAATTGACCACTCAGAAAATGACGAGACAAATTAAAAGCCTAAATGAACATATTAATTCACCTATCAAAAAACCAGCCCTCGCTCCAACGGAACAAAACAAAAATACGACAAACGGTACAAAAATACGTACATTCATGAAACAACACAATGGATATCGGACATGTCGCGATCTCCCGACGTGTCAGAAAGAGGCCTGTCGCGTGTCGCAGCGAAAACTTTTAGCAGTTTTGCGAACGTTTCATTTTTAGAATATTCTGTGAAGGGCCGACAACGCTGTTGTGCCGTTACTCAGTTACGTGACTTCTGAAGTGACGTGGAGTTGTGAACGATTTTAAGATTTTTTTAACGTATTTTTTAAATAGGTTTTTCAGTAAGAGGTAAAATTTAGAGAGAAATGGAGCAGATAACGTCGATGCTATGTACTAACTGGCATTTCAGTACTGGGTTTATGTAACTGGAATTTATAAAAAGTAATTAGATGCAGATCTGTAGAATATTATTGTTTGTACTAGAAGATTAAAACAGCAAATAAATGAAAAACACTGTAGATTCATGTAACTGTGTGTTAACATATCACTTACTTTAATAAAGTACATACTACATAGGTACCACTTTGTAAAATGTTTTTTACAATGTGTGGGCTTTTTTAACAGTGTTTATCGTAACAAAACACCTATGTGACACATTGTCAATACTGACCATCCTCAAATAAAAAGGCAACCCACTCTTCTGCACTTTACAAAATAACAGAGAACTTAGTGCAACCTCACTTTAATGAGCCATAGTAAAACTGAATGCTATCGACAGATACATCTGATATTAGAATCTGACTTTGTAAGAATAGGAAATGAGATTTGGGATGTAAAAGCGAGTAAAGTGGTTGTCGTGTAAGAACCGTGCACAGTGCAGTTGGCTTTTATAGACGTATACAATGTTAGTTTATGGGGACAGTTGGTCAATAAGTATTTTTACTGTCTTTTTTTAACCGACTTCATTTTATCTTGTGTCTTTTTTGTGCTGAATATTTATGTACATGGGAAGGTTAAGGGTATATGCAACGTGGTGGTGTAATGTCTAATATATTTATCATAAAGAACATCACTTATTGTATTCTTTTTTTTGGAAATCTTAGATCACAATATCTTAAATAAAAAGTAGGCACAAAATGTCAAACCTAACAACAAAATCGCTGTACAAAAAAAATAACTTCAAGAAAAAAAATAACAATAAATAAAAACCCGAAGGACGGAATTAACGATATTTCGTTAACTTCATAGAATAGCGGAAAGTTTCCCCTTAAGCAAAAGTTCACCGTTTTATTTCACAATAAAAACTCAACTTAGTTTGGTCTTAACGAGGCTGGGTGCTGAAAAGTTTAATCAATTCTATAATCGTTAAAACTGAGTGACGATGCCCGATCGTTTTGTGTTGTTAACCCTGAAAACTTTCAGATAGGAGTTTTTTGTCAAGCGTTGTTGCTAAGCATTTTAGTGTTAGATGACTGATTGTGTCAAACTTGCAAGCTAATCCATTTTAACTTGTGCAATAAATTATTCAAATTATTAAAGCAATAAATAATTTAATTATGTATTTTTTAAAATATGATCTCCCTTGATTAACAAAACGAGCTGATAAGAAAGAACAAAACACGACAGAATTAATATGAATAATTTAAATGGAAAAATTGGTAAAGGTATCACATATTTTGAAACATGCAAAGAAAAAACTTATTCAATAGTAAAAGAAGAAAATTTTCATTCCTTTAATTTCAATGTGGAAAATTTTTTTCAACCCACATAAAACTCATCCATGCATTATATGTAAAATCAGAATCAGAAGAACATTTAATTCCCGGTAGAAATTTAAAATTCAATTGGATAATAAAAATTCAAAGGGAGAAAAAAGGAGCAAAATCAGTGGGAGATTTGAAATTTATGATTACGTAATTAGCATATAACGGTGGACTTTTTTTTTCCTCTCGAAAGTGTGGTCTTTTTAATGCCGTCACAACTCAATTTTCCTCGTACAAATCACCAATTAAGAAACTTAATTAGACGGCTTGTTTAGTATTCATTTTATGTTCTTGACTTGTACAAAGATGTAAAGATATCGCATTTCGTGATAGCTATCGCAATTTCTTCGGGCATATCAAATTAGTTTTTAATTAATTTATTTTTGTTACTGAGAACATAATTATTATGAAAATGGGGCTTACGTCACAATTTTTATTGTAACAGCATACCTCAGACAGTCTTGAATTTCATTTCCAAGCTTTAAATGACCTATTTTTCCTTAAACATTTACTATAACTGCATGGGATATAAAACATAACTAACTATGCTTAACAATACGGAAACAAACGCGGTTTTGTAATAAACAAAAGAGCTATATTCCCTGTAAAAGATGTTCGCAGCACAGCTGCAGCAGTAACCAATGCCAAGAAGTAATTTAAAATTGTATATTTTCCCAACTGTATGAAATGCGTATAAGAAACTGCCTTCCTCGTCGCATGGGCTTGAACTATTCAAATATTATTCACGAACCGTTCCAAATAATGCATTCAGAAATTTTAAATTCAAGAAAGCAGTAAAACCGAATGCTACCGAAAACGTATCATAAGAAGTAAAGAAAATGTAGTCAGAAATCTCGATATTTTTGCGAATCGAGATGTTCTTTAGTAAAAACAAGTTGGAATTTTCGATGTTCCATCGGCTTAGTGCCAAGCTAGGGATGTACTATATATCGACAATTCGACACACAGCGTCAGTGCAATCGCATCGACTGTACAAAATTTAGAAGTTGTACAGATGCTCTTTTATTTTTGTCTGTTGCAGATTTTGAACGTAATTTTGTTTCTGTATCTCGCGTTCGCGAAATGTGTGCTTTTGTACAAAATAAGAAAGGAATTTATAGTGCTTTAGTGCATGTAAGTAAAGTTGAACGTGTATTTTTTGGTGAGTTACGTTTGTTTAAACTAAGTGGTGTTTTTTAATACTTTGTAGTTATGTAGTAACATGTAATAGTAGTGTGTTAAATAAAACCTGTAGTATCTTTTGAGCTAAATAAACAGTTACATGGTAATAAAGGTGCATAAGAAAATCTAAACTAATTATGATAAAGCTGGGTTTTTTTTTGTATCAATACACAAAACATATTTCAGTGTTACCTAGCCCATGTATTGAGGTAACTTTTTTTTCAAGGGATGCTGATAAACCGCTGTGGAAAATAGTGTAAAGCATAAAAATATTCAAAAAAATATAGGAACGCAACACCTTAAGTTTCTTTACACTACTTAATATCTTTACATCACGAAAAGCTATGAATTTACTTTCCAACTACTGCATTTTACATCGCGTCTTTATCAACAGTTCACTCAAAATCTCTTCACTGTAAGATATTTGCGTTCACAGCGTGTGCTCTGGAATCTAAATTGCGATCTATTTGTGACTACATACAATTTTACGAATAGAAAATGTACTTAAATTTTATCTATGAAGCTCTAGAGTTTAAAGTTGGAACTTTCCGTGTAAATGATGTAAAGATATAACTAGAATTGTGTAAATAAGTTATAACTAATTTAACTGGTTTATGTTAAAACTAACAACTACATTTTTTACATTAAAATCCATTCATTTATTCGCGTTTTTATTTGTTTTTACTAATCCTACATTTTGTGCAACAAATATTTCGAATATTTATTCACTGAAAGAATTTGTATGTTAAAAATAGCCCCATTATATGAAATTGTTAACAGTAGGATTTTAATATTTTTTTACACAGAATATAATTATTTCGTATTATGTTTTCATGTTAGTGAATATTGTAGTGAATTGAATGGACAATATTTTTCGCTATCAACATGAAATTTTACAATACTGGAAATGGCACGCAGTTAACTATATCAAATTTCAACACCGCTACACTTTTCACCGAAATTAAGCCGTTTCACTAAACGTATAAAGTTCCGTCCTACTTTAGTGCCCGCATACACGGCTCAGAATAGTCGTCAGTGCATTCGCTTTGACACCACTTTGGATTTCAGATGGCGCCACTGGCGGTGAAGGGAGATGTCGGCTTACATTAATTATATCGGGACGCTAAAGGCTGCCCCGGGCTAAATTTAGGCTCGGATAGCTAAAATCTGTGACGTGGACTAGGGTCTTTAGGAAAGGTAGAGTGAATTGTGATGCCTTTTTTATTGATTTGTTGATATTTTTTATGAATTGCCTACTTAAGTTTGTACCAGCCTATTTATCGTCCCACTGCTGGGCACAGACCTCTCACACGGAGAAGGATTGAGCATTAATCAGTTAAGTACTTTTGTTACTTTTGTTAAATCTGATCAATATTGAAGTGTTTGTGGCCAATCTATAAAGATCAGTTTAGAAGTATCCTATTCACAACATACAGCGTATTTGTTTAGTTAATCCCTTAAAAATACTTTGGATTAGTATTACTTTTAACTGCCCATCTTAAAACCCACATAAAGTTCCTGATATCAACACGAAAACACCAATCCAATTTCAGAAATCGCTTCAATAAAGTCTACTTTCATCTAGAGCTATTTAAACTGTTCGCAGAAATCGGTGCACTAATACAAACTACAACTGGTAAGCGGCAACATTTTGTTAGTCTATTAACACTTTAGCCCAGGGCTTAGGCTATTACGATGTTATGCTGCCCTGGTACCCATAATCCTTGGTCAGGTACATTTATGTCCTGAGTAAGGAGTATATACTGGTATGGCAATTTTAATGCAGTTGTCCGTAGTTAGTAAGTAAGATTCGAAAAATGAAGTAATTTAATTGCGGAAGTAAGGAACTGTAGGAAAACTGAAATAAACTCTAATCGACAAACAATTTATGGATCGGTTATTGTAACAGTGTTCAAAACGTGTCCATAATTTTCAGACAAAGCTTAAAAACGACACAAACCCCGACATAACATCTAGAGTATTTGTTGAACAAGCAAGTAGAACCATCACTAATATCCAGTCTTACATAAAACGCCAAGATAAGTAAACTTCGACGCCCCTATGCTACTTCAAAGAAAGACGTTCTTAACACTGTAAACACAAAGTTCGAGCGAGAAAAATACTTCGCGTCATAAACTGAGACAAAATGTCCAGTACTGTGTCCAAGCTTTTGTGTGGGACATTTCATTTCTGCAAAGTGACCAAGATTTGTTCGCATGGCGGACAGTTAGTATTGAAGCAAATGGACCGTGTTGTCGATATTGTACCGTGAACATTGATTTTGTACAAAGAAATTGTTGGACAAGTGTATGTTGGAAGGGGTTTTAAAATATTGTTTTCGTTATTGAAATGTTTTATGTACAAATGTAGTGTTTTAATATTGGCGATTCAATCTGAATAAGATACTTGGTACCACATACTATGGCTACATGTTTTATTTTTACCCTACCTACTGACACAGCAAACACAGCCAAAAATAACAACGTAGAACGTAAGTAAGTCTAGACACACGGCAGTGTGTCCGCCAAGTTCGAGCAAAAAAAGTGACACACCGGCCGTGGGTTATATTACACGAACCATTTCGGGCCAAATTCGACCCCCCTGTAACTCAAAATCTATTTTATTTACGCATATCAAATTTCTAGTATCTGTTGAGACCCCCTCACTTATCTAAAATACAAAATTTCATTAATATACCTATTGTAGGTCTTGAGATATTGACGTCAGAAAATGGCTATTTTTACTATACACTCACTGACTGACTGACTCATTCACTGATTCACTCATCAAAAACCTAGACCACTTCCAATGGTCGTATTGACTTGAAATTTGGCATGGAGGTAGGTCTTTATGTCAAGGTAAAGGGAAAAATCTGAAAATGGCCAAGTGTGAGTCAGTTTCAAAATAATGAAGGTGTTTTATACCCGGTGTAAATTTATACCCCTTAGGAACTAAAACGAACTAAATTTATCTATATTTATATAATATATCTTCGAATGGTACAAAGGTTTGTATTTAGTCAAAGTAAAGTAAAAATCTGAAAAAGGCCAAGTGTGAATCACTTTCGAAAATAACGAATGTGTAACTTTGATCCACGAACATAATATATGATAACATGTCATGTCAGTCAGTTGGTAAATCTAGTCCATTTAGTTAATCTAGTTCATTTCTTTGTAAGAAACATAGTACATATTAAAAAATCTAAAAGATAGTATAAATGAGACATTTCTTTAACTAACTTCACCCTCCTCCGAGCCTTTTTCCCAATCATGTTGGGGTCGGCTTCCAGTCTAACCGGATTCAGCTGAGTACCAGTGCTTTACAAGAAGCGACTGCCTATCTGACCTCCTCAACCCAGTTACCCGGGCAACCCGATACCCCTTGGTTAGACTGGTGTCAGACTTACTGGCTTCTGACTACCCGTAACGACTGTCAAGGATGTTCAATGACAGCCGGGACCTACAGTTTAACGTGCCATCCGAAACACAGTCAGTGGTGTCTAAGATATACTTAGAAAGTACATACAAACTTAGAAAAGTTGCATTGGTACTTGCCTGACCTGGGATCGAACCCGCGCCCTCATACTTGAGAGGTTGGTCCTTTACCCACTAGGCTACCACGACTCCACCATAACTAAAAACTTCACCATAACTTAACTAACTTCACCATAAGAAAAAAATAAAATAAACAACCTTACAAAAATAAATGAAATCCCACCCAAAACAAAAATGTGAAAGACTGCCAAGTTCGATAATATGGGAATGCTTCGCCTATAAAAGAAGTGAGATCTGAATAAGTACCAAGTTCCATACACATACCTCAGTTAAAAATAGTTACTTTTTAATGATGTTACTTGGCAAGTTTTAATAGAAAATTAAATACTTGATTCATTGCGTTTAGTAGGTTTATAACAAGGTGTATGAAAACTTGCCAAGTAACATCATTAAAAAGTAACTATTTTTAACTGAGGTATGTGTATGGAACTTGGTACTTATTCAGATCTCACTTCTTTTATAGGCGAAGCATTCCCATATTATCGAACTTGGCAGTCTTTCACATTTTTGTTTTGGGTGGGATAATCTTTTCCAGCCCAAATCGTACCGACTTCACTCAAAAACCGAAATAAACAAAAACAAAAAAGAAACAACAAGTCATTATGACACTGACAACCGACGCTCCCCAGTCAGTCTCATATCTGTTTACGGTTCCACGGAGTTGGCACAAAAATTCTTCAACGGAATCTGTCTTGTAACAATGTCAACGGCGTTTGTTATCTCAGAAGTTCGGGGGCAATGCATGGGGGAAACGTGAATTATGCTGACTATTCCCGCAAAAAAAAAATCCATGTAATTTTGCGTACAAGAATATTTTCTGGAGAACAATAGCTCTTTTTGCGGTAAATCACAATGAAATGTACACCATATTCATTGAAATAATTGGTCCAATATTCTCAATAACAAATTCCATCCATGATTCAGTAACAGTGATAATCAAATCGTGCTTTACACAGCCACAATTTTATTGTTACCAGGAAAACATAACATCGAATAAATACAATTTCAAACAATAAACTCTTGGAACAAACAATTGGTAGTTGCAGTTGCTCTTGATTTATACCGTTGGATCTTAAATGTGGGTAGTTCGAGTCCCAGAGTCCCAATAGAGCGTGAAGCCTCCGTGCTTCTGTCAGAAACCCTGCGAGGCAGGAAAAAGTGCAGCTTTTGAAAAGTGGACAAATTGTTATGACGGTTGGTTTACAATTTCTTGTTTTTGTAGCACGTGGATGGACGATGTAGGAATATTTGGATAAGGTTGCACTCGTAAACATCATTGTGAGAGTAAGTTGGAAATACAAAGACTTTATAGGGCCTTTATGCTCCAGACAACTATACCGTTAAGACAACTATAACCTCTAAACTTAAACAAGAATACGAGTACCTAGATAAAATCGGGAAATAAAGGGCATAGAACATTAAAGATGCTTGTCTCATTTCAAGTGAATAAACCATTGCTCATACAAAAATCCTCTACGTTCTTTCCACACTTACAACCAATTCTACACTGTAAAACAACACATATAAGGTCTAATTTCAAGTACCATTCCAACGAGTTTAAAACACAGTTAGACATTCCGCGGTTATGTAATTATGTAAGTTTTTGCGGCAATGCGCGCCTGGGATACATGAAGAAATGTAAGATTTGCTTAATGCGAGCTCAACGTCTTGAGAATATACTTAATTAGAATCTTATTTCCGTACATGTAGAATGAGTTTGTGAAGGAATTTGTTTACGAATGAATATAATGGATTTCATGAAGAGATTATTTCGATAGGTAAGTAGATGTATCTAGGATATTACTGACGTATACCTTTGTCGAGGAATGGTGATGATAATATGTTATTATAGCAAAGTATAATGACAATGCAAATTAGTCACGCATAAACAAGCGAACTTTCACGAACTTTTTCCACCAATGGACACAATATTAACTGAACCAGCAATAATAAAAGCAATCAATTAAACACAAACTAATATTAATAAAACAATTAACAGCAGTTTTGATTTCAATAAACACAATTAAATAAACTGAAATATTAATTTATTTAGATGCATTGTAAAATTTCGCGAATGTGTAAATAAAGTACGTATTTCGTTAATTATGATACATAAAGCTTTTAATTTCATGTATCACTCTTTTAATTGGTAGAAATTGAAAATGTATTAATTTTTAATATTATGTTACTAGAAAGTGGCCGGCAATGGATTGATGGGGGCTGTTCAAGACCGGGATGATTGACGCACACTGGGGAGACCTCCGCTGAGCAGTGGACGGCAAAAAGCTGATATGATGATGATGATTGTAATAACTCCTATTATTGTTAGCCAGGCTGGCCACCATAGACGTAGGTCCCGGAATAGTTAGCGGGACATGCATATCTATAACCATGACTGATGGGAACACTCGATGGATTGAGAGGTGTGGAGACGAAATGGGAGGCTTTTTCACGGCAGTGGGACAGGCAAGGAAAAAATATTGAACTCCTAATGAACTCATCAGCCAAGATAGCATGGATAATATAATTATATGAGATGAAAAATTATAATATCTTAGATCTAGAATATCGACAGTAAGAGCCCTGGCCAGCGGCAGATTTGGTAAAACCAATGAGAAGATACTGCGGACGTGTGTGTGTCACAGAAAAAAACTAGAGTAGAATGACCATTAAAAGCATTTAATTGAGAACAGTTAAGTGTATCCAAAATGATCGTAAACCGGAGAAAGGCTTTCTTCACCCAAAGGCTATTCGTAAGCCTTTTATGTATCTACGAGTCGTGTTCTACACCTTAAGCGAAATTGAGTAACTCCCCAAACTGGGTAGTTCTGGTGCAGTTAGCGTTAATGGGGAACATTCTTCCCCGGAATTCCTTTCGCCTATTCCCTGGGAATTTTCCAAGAGAGCCGAGTTTTTCTGTTCCTGTACTAAGACACGTTATTACTTCATTCCACGAAATGGTGGATTCGTGTTTTTTGGTAGGAAAATTTTAATTGCTATTTTCACGTTTTGATTGTATTTTGGGTAATGTTTGTTTTTCTATGTAATTAGTGTGAAGCGTTTATAACTGTTTTCTGTTTATTACTGACTGACTGTTTCTAAAAATATAACCACTCAATGACGTCTTATGTTAATGTAGGTCATTTTAGTTCCTGAAATTCCACTATGACAAATTTAATTCATTTTACCAATGGATCTCTAAGAAAAAAGTTCAGCTCGAACGAAAAAAAAACTACTATTTTTCTAATGGATGAACTTAAAATTCCATTAAATTTTACAATAACGTTTCCAGTCTTTATTTTTAAGTGCAAATGAAGGTATTTTCACGTCGCTATAAGATATTCGAGGGAATTACCTCTAGCAAAATATTCTTACGGACATTTGCAGGTCATTTTCCTTCATCTTTTTTATTAAAATTTTTCTTTCATGATCTCCTTATTTATTTTTGGTCACTGTGTAATTATATCCCAATGATCTTCTTGATGACATACTTTTATAAATGTGATATTTTATACGCCAATTATCAATCTGGTTAAATATTCAAAAAGTAATTTATTTCCGAATCTTTTCGCTCATAGAATCAATGTATATTTAAATAAAAGGCCAGAACATTTAACCTATATTTGCCTTTTCTTTTTCACTCAGAGATAAAATAAAACAATTTTTAAGCAATTCCGTTCGGCGTCCAAACTTTTCCTATCAGGAAAATCGTGGTAAGTACAATAAATAATGACGAAGCACTTTCAATGTTTGTGGCTGCAGCGACAGCTATAATAAGTAAAGTTTTTAATTCCTTCAAAACTTTCCTCCATCCTGCACGAGGAAGTATACCTAATGTTTATAGAAAAGTGCATTACCTAATTGGTTTTATTTGTTCATTGTGTATTTTATTTATGGACCATTATTGCAAATATCCTGAGACATTTGTATCAGCATATAGTTCTATTTGAAACTCAGATAAGCACACATAAGAAAAGCTCATAAGATGTTTCCCAATTATTATCTCTCAATACATATTTTATCAGCACCCTATTGTACCATTCTCCTGCGTCAATACGTACTCTTACGCCAAACACATGCAAACAAACTGCAACAAATACATTTCAAATAACTTCACCAACTGAACAGCAAGGAAAACACCCTCTTCCGTAACACTCATTCGTAGGAGAAATTTATTTGACAGAACAACAGGCCTTGTCCCCTCGTCGCTATGTCGCCGCGTCACGCCACCAAATTGTAAGCATTTACATTGTGACTCAACGCGGTTTCATTGTTTCGAGAAAATTGAAAATTTTCACAGCAAGTAAGGAAATATCGCTCAGGTTATGTGTAACGTCTTTTCATTTCGGAAGGCTTTATTTTACTTGAATGTTGACAGTGAAAGCTTCGAAATTAATTAAAAGGTTGGTTTTGTTCGGTTGTGTGCCGGTAGATGGCGTTGGTTGTTGCGTTAGGTGGATAAAGTATTTTCAATTGTGCTGCTATGCTATCCAGAGTAACGTATGTATCGTTAATCTGCGCAAAATAATAAGTACGAAGTGGAAGGAAAAAACATATTTCACAAAATAGACTATTATAATATAGGAAGGAATCAAAATCCAAACCTGTATTTCTGAGTAGGTACCTAACACAGAATACTCGAAACAAAAGAAACACATCAATCAAAACAAATGAAAATATCACACAAGGCTACATAAAAATAGTAATAAATAAACTTATATCGTTTGAGACTAGTGGACGCAATCTCATTGAGGCCCATTTTCCTGCGATACCGTGTATATACGACCCGTTAGGGAACGAAACACATATAAAACTAATATATTGTGCCATTTTTGTCCCCTATTAAGTATATCCTTGGGCTGTGCGTACATCATAGCCGGGTATATAATCAAATTATACGGACTAATTACTAAAAACTTTGTTTTAGGATGATAGATTATGATTTTAGTTTCAGTTTGGAATTTTCGTAGTAACTTTTGACTAATTTCATATTTGATTTTGTGAAACTAGAAGACTATCATACTTGTGTTGAGACAATTTGCTGATAACTACCTCATCCTGTGACGACTAAGTTGACATAAAATAAAGGTTGTAATGAATCAAAAATATGTCGAAATATTTAACATTAATGTTATAATTATAGAAGTAAGTATAGATTATGATAATGATGAGAAATTATACAAAAAAAAAATACTTTCAGCTCGTTATACAGGCTTTCTAATATAAAAACTGAAACAATAAGAGTTCATGAAGAGCTACCCATGGTTAATGACATCCATTAAATTAGAACAAGAGTATAGAGCTATTAAAGGGTAATAGCTGAGAGTTCAGGCCACTCCATTACATCCCATGAGTGCCGTTAGACGACTAAGGGATTTCAGACATTAGTAAGATGGTCTGACTTCCACCTTTGTTGTAATAAAATTAACAATTAGTAATCTTGGTTACAATAAAGACTTACTGTATTTTGGTGTTACTTTTGATCGTTAAAGGAACGGACACTATTCAGTAAAGAGGAGTAGATCTAAGAGAGGTCTTAACCCATATTTTTGAAGTATGTAGGTATTCATGTAAAATTATGTATAGGTATCAATTAGTCTCACCAGAAATTGTGTAAAAAATTTCAAAGTCGGAGTCTCCGTACAAAGTCAAAGGATTAGCATATAGTTCACGTAATTATTTTCTTTCATTAGATTTATACGAAAGCAAATGCCAGCACACAATAAACTAACACCTAATATATTACCAGAAAACGCAATAAAACCGTCGCAATACAAATTATACTTCAACAAAATGCATTCGACCTTATTGTTATATAACTCCGACTTTCCGCACTCAATTTGGAACCTAATAACTTGAGTGCTAAAGTCACAATTTGCATGCCAATTATGAAAGTTTAATACCAAATAATTAACGGTACAAAATTGCCAAATGTTAGTATAATTCACCGCATTTGGTGTATCGGGCCAATCCGACAATGGAGTGTGCCATTCGTTGCAATATTAGGTATCATTATCATTTTAATGTGGTGGGGTATTTGACTGCCAACTGTCGCATTGGGACCTCACGTTTGGTTTAAAAGAGAGGCCTTAGGGACTGTAAATTAGCACCTGTTATGTCATAGATACAGTTTTGGAACCATGATTTGTGCTGATTTCAGTTTGAGTTTGCAATGTGAATAGTAGGGAATGCTTTATCAGTTTTACATAATATAGAGTGGAATATTGCATTGATATACAGCGTGATGAATATGTTTAAACATGTTGCAGTTACTGCATTATAATCAAGCCTGTTAATACTTCCATAGATGACAGATAAATTAAGCGCAGATCCAAGTCGCTGTGGCTCAAATCGGCCAGGATCATCAGATACTTAGAGGACAGTTTTCAAATCTTTCAACCAACTATCAAATTAATCCCGCGAGTCCAGGATATTTAGGTTCGTATTTACGCAAAAAAATGGAATTATTTAATAACAGAGGCAAAAGTTGGGCTAAGCACACACAGTAACAAACACAAAGCTATTGTCGGCCCCTGCCCACGATAAATCAGTCCCAAGCTTAGTGAAGCGATTCAGCAAAACGCTCTACTGACTTATAACAGGAAATATATTTGACCTATATATTTCACCGACCAGTTTTTGTAAACGTCCAATAGTTAGAACTGTAAAAACCAACACTTTGTATGCAAGGAGGGGTCGACGTAATCTGGATATCTTTTTGAAATTGGCCAGGAATCGTGATCTCTCTTAAATATAGGGATCCCTGAGTTTCGTTGAACGTTTTGTTAATGAAATGGGCTTCCAAAGGTCTCGTTATGTTGGGTAGAGGGAGACCAATTTTGATGTATTGGGTTTCGTATCAGGATAGGTGAATGTTACGAATGCCTATTTTGGTTGTAGGCAACAAAAGTTATTCTGTATTTTTCAAATATTACCTAGGAAAAGATAAGTTGTACCTACATGTATTTTTAGAATAAGCCGTGTGATAAGTACCGAGCTAGATACATAGGATTGACAATGTTTTCCAATAAAAGTGTTTACTTAGAAGTAATTTGGTAATGATTAAGCCAGTTGAGCTTCATAACACGTTTTCCTAGCTCCCTGTAATCGAGTCTGGATTATAGAGCTTACAATTATTTGTAGCTGTTCCGTACTCTAAAAACTAATCCTATACACACACACAGATACACACATAAAGAAATATCTCCAATAACAAAATCCCAACCACACTGCATCTTTTAATCCGCTTTCAAACTTGGAAGGATTAATTTCCCGTTATCGATCGACAAAGAAAACTTAGCAAAATACCCTATGACGCAAACAGGTTCGCGAATTTGAGGTTAGACAGGACATAAAATACGGGATGAGGGTAGTAATAAACTTCTGGCTGGATAAAAAGGTAAATCTTTACGATCTTGATATTTTATGTTGTGCAGAACTAAGCGATTAATGGTTACTATATCAGACTAGTTAATGGTTATGTTATAGAGTTCTTTTAGTACAGAGAACTCTTAATGTATGTAACTTTTTATAATTTCAAAACTAGCAGCAATCGCAATCATATTCATAATTGTACATAGGTACTCTTCGTCTTCTGCTTAGCCTTTTCTCAACTACATTGGGGCGGTTTTAAGTCCAATTGGAGGCAGCTATGTACCCGTCTTTATATCTTCAGAACCATAGTTACCCATGTTAAAAATACATCCTTTCATCATTATCCTAACAGCCTACTATCTACGGTGCGGGTAAAACATTTAATTTGTCTGAAAATATATTGAATCAACCAGCAATTCTATGTAAACCAAACACTCAACAATATGTAATACCACCACAATGTCACTATCACTTAGTAGCAGGCCAATTATAACTGAAATGAAACCGGCCAACTTGTAACAGCATTGACAACGAAAGCCCAAATGATCCATTCGTAATTAATTTTCACACTAACTAACATGCTAGAAACTGATATCAAATAATGTATTCCATTTCCAAATTAGAGGTTATTCAATGCTAATCCATGGACTAGATATTTAATGCATTGTTGCATTACTAAATGTTCTGTGCAGCATCAAATTTACTGCTTGTGAGCTATTTGCTGTGGCCGAATATTCAAATGGTCTTTATGTTAAACTGGCCATTTTTCCCTTTTACCCTTATCTCGTGATAACTACTGCCGTGGACATAATATAGTTCATATTAATTGGAGCCCATATGGCTATAAATAAACAAAAATATTTCGTCATTCTTCATTTCTTTATATAGATTGCATTTTTGATCTTTCTGTTTTACTGTGATTAACACAGAGACAGATTCGATTTTCCCGATAAAGGTTAAGTTTAGGTTCACAAACGTTTGGGTGTATTGTATAACATATAATAATTTGCTTAGTTTATATTTACTACTAAATCAAAAGGAGTTTAATGAGCTTTAAGAAGAAGTCAAAGTTAAAAAGAAAAAAAAAAGTGTGACTAAATGGTGTTCCTTTCTTCTCTCTATTTTTCTTAAGAAGTATAACTATTAAGCTAACATACACTGGTTTGTTTACTTTGCAATTATAAGCAAAAGGACATTTTTGGCTTATATAGGTCATTAGGCATCTAGCACGTAGTTACAAATTCCATCAATATCCAATATGTGAGGTGAATCCGTGCAGGCTATTTATAGAATAATTCGATATTCACCTCCGTACCGCCAAGACAATTGGATGCCTGCGTATTACAATGGCCGGCGTATTAACAGGGCTAAGCAATCCTTATGCTATATATTTATACGTTACGTACCAAACAAGCTCAGATGATATACTTTTATTTGAAACTAGCAACCTCTGCGGCTTTAGTCTTTACGGCAAAACACCGAAAAACATAATACGATTGTTTATTTTAAATATTGAATACACATACCTACGCTTCAATCGTAATTGAGTCGTGATTGGATCTCGGTAGGATGTGAATCGACATACGTTTAAGTAAAATTAGTAGGATCGCACTCCTGATCGTATTTTCAAAATATTTTACAGACAATATCCTGATTGATTCCTAATTTGCTATATTTTATCCCGGTAAGGGCAGTAATTCCCACGGGACGCGGGTGACACCGCGGGAAAACGGCTAGTTTTTTTTTGTATTTGATGTAGTTATAGAAGATAGAAGAAAGTAGTGAAGTACTGGTTACTTCGGACTTCCGTGAGGCATGACTCGCGATAGCAATACTATTAAATTCGAGGCAAAATAATCTATGAAAATTATTCCGAGGCACTCAACTTCTATACTTATAACATTATATTACCTACTTAGTATACAAAAATGAATTTTAAGCATTGCAAAAAAACTGGCGGCCCAGAATTTTTAACAGAACATCTGCATCATCAGTATAAAAAAATAAAATATCCGCCCGCCCTAAAATTAGCAAAATATGGATACCAACTATTCTTACGCGCTTGGAGCAGCGCTCGCGTCAGTAAACCGGTTTCGCGTTGCCGTCTGCGCCGTGCCTGCTATTACGACTGTGACCGTACAATCGGTTACAATATAAACATCTTTCGCTATCAATAACTATTCTTTTTTGTACTAAAACACAGCAAAATAAAAATATAGGTATCTATAAAACTTATTTAACTATAAGTTGACAAAGTTTTCACAATGAATACAGTTCATTCCTGTATTGTAAACAGGATTTAATAGATACTCAAAGGTCGTGCACGACCTTTACAAAAAGTTGTTATCTATGAAACTTAATAAGATAACATTAACGTTTTCTTAGGTCAAATTCGCTAGGTTTAGGCAGGTATATACTGAACGAATATTTCTTCGTTTTATACAATGGCTTGTAACGAAACCATAGCGCGTTCTTATTTGAGCCAACGCCATCTATCGAGCCACGTGTCTATGATGTCAACCTTTTTACATAAAAACTAGAAATTTACCCGAAAAAACCTAAAATAAAAATAAAAAATACTTTTGGGAGAACTTGAGGTTGCTGCTGTTATTTTTGTCAACGTCAGGATTGCATCAACCCACAACATTAATGAATTAAATGGAAATATAAGATTGCAACTGCTAGCTACTGTTAAGGAATTCTTTAAACGATATTTCGATATCATTATAGAGCCTGCAATGGCAGTCTTACACAACTCGGGAAAATGATCTCGTCAATATCTATATGCATAAGTGTAATAAATCTGTGAAGAAGTAATTTTTGTACATTGAATCTAGACTAATATTATAAAGCTGAAGAGTTTGTTTGTTTGTTTGTTTGTTTGAACGCGCTAATCTCAGGAACTACTGGTCCGATTTGAAAAATTCTTTCAGTGTTAGATAACCCATTTATTAAGGAAGGCTATAGGCTACTTTTTATCCGGGTTCATGCAGAGTTTTCCACGGGATGCGGGTGAAACCGCTGGCAGAAGCTAGTATTTTATATTGAAGAACAAATCGGCCTGCGTGCTTTATTAAAACCAACAGTAGGTACATTTCTAAATAACATATCCTATAAAGCAATAGTTTAATAATTCATAATGTTATTTTATTCTTATAAATACATAATACTTTGATTTTGCATAGAATTTGGCACTCATTTAAGACTGATAAGCTGACATATAAACATGATTTTTGTATTGAACTTGGCTTCCCTTTTCTAAACTTACGTTTTTGGTGGGATAGTAATAGCTAAGTACCTGACACGAAAGACATTGTATAAGAAGGTGTTATTTTCATAACTATTCCTAGACACTCGACTTAAAATAATCGGAATTGAATGGCTCATTCAAAGGTCGTGCACGACCTTTACAAAAAGTGGTTATCTATAAAACTTAATAAGATTACAACTTGTCCAGCGAGGTCTAGGACGTAGCTAATGTAGAGAGTACTGAATGAATATTTATCCGTACTATTTACACATCGACTTATAACGAAACCATAGCGCGTTCTTTTTTGAGCCAACGCCATCTATCGAGCACAAAGACAACTGTCATGTCAACGTTTTCAGATAATATAAACCACTGATTGAAGAAAAAAACACTGAAAAGGACATACAAATTATTTAATTTTGATGTAGCTCTAGAAATTGGTTTCTTGTTTGTTGTTACAGCTTTTTTTGTCACCGTGGCTATTGCACTGTTCGACCATACGAATAAAAAAAGCCCAAATACAGGATTTTGTTTGGATTTTGTAAGATTGAACCTGTAATGGCAGTCATTATTCCGTTGCGTGCGTTAAAGTTACTAAAAATCGCAAATCGATATATTTATAATTGCTTCTTCTTTAGAACTTCTAAAATAGTCTGCGACATGATAATGTGTATCTTTTCAGCTTCGCTCATTGTATCCTTTTTTTCCAAAATAGTTACCCATTTATATGTTTACTAGGTATATTACTGCCAAGATTAACAGAATTGCTTCAGCCGTTTGTGCGTGGACGTGTAAAACACAGCTATCTTATCTGCTTTAAGCAGGAATACCTAATTTCGTGTTTATTTAAATTACACGTTGCATGGAAATTGGATAGGCGTATGCATAAAATTCCACTGAACATTGACGAAGTCGTGGGCAGAAGCAAGTAAACAAAATTGATCATGATCGATTGTCAAAATCAGGTACGACCTATTTTCATCAGACTAGTAAAAGGTTTGCCTCTTATGTGGCTGCATAAAATACAAACACTGGTTCGTTACTGAACATGAAATTAGCTAGATTGTCCAGTGCGCAACCACGATATCATTTCGCATGTCCAGTAAAATCCACAAAGATTAACGTTCGTGTGACTCTAATTAATGGTGTACTTTACAGTCATATTTTGTTGGTAAAGGTAAAAGTTTTACATGAGGAAATGCGCAGTGGTTGATGCAATTAGGTAGACAGAAAAACGAGCTTATCTAGCATATTAAAAAGATATAAGTATGTAGGTACAAATTGTTTAAGTTATGTATCAGAGAGAGTATTTCGCCTTGTTTATAAAACCTTTACATTTCTTTACAACTAATGACGCATCTAATAATATTCTAATATAATATTTTAATCATTCTATTTCTTTTTTTTTTCTTCAATTTTAATAAGAAACAAAAAATATATATTTCATGAACAAAACCTTTGCCCACATTGATCGACATTGTTCAAATAGAATAGAATGAATACAGAAACTGTTTGAACTCGCCTTGAATGGGTGTCCCCCATTCATGTCTCCGAACTAAGCGGTTTAGTTACTTCACAAGACTATCTTAGATGCGTGGTTTAATACAACAATCATATAGGTACGTTCAAATCTATCAAAAGAGTTTATTCTTGAAAACACAGAGAACACTTTTCACAAAGAGAACAGAAACAATTTCACAAAGAGTACAGAAAAAAATTTGAGTAAAAGGATTTTATAATTTCCAACATTTTTAATCTACTTTCGGGCTGGCCAAAACCCGGATTTGCGGATGACAATAGGCTGATCATGATGAATTAACTCTTTCAAAAATAATAATTGTTGAACAGTAAGTGACAGATGATCTAAAAAAGAACTGCAGGTAAATCTAGAAAATCTAGCAAAGTCTGCCAAAGGAAGCGAAATAACAAATGAAATTGAAACAAAACCTTCCTCGTCTACAGCCAACAAAAGATTCCGAACCACACACAAATAAACTAAAATATATATTTAACGAAAACAAGTGTATTCGTGCTCAACGATAGTTCGGAACTACGTCGGCGGATGACAAAAGCTGCTACTCTTAAGAAGTGCTTTCACGAAATCTTAGAAGTTATGTGATGAACGCTATCCCTTTGGTACTTCAAACACGACCCGTTTTTTCACAGCTCGTTTGAAACATGTGATGCTTTTGAATAGTTTCTTTAAGTCGTTTAGTTTGGTTGTTAACAACTAAAGTGTTTGTAGCCAGAAAAATATATATTTGCTCAGTCCAGTTTAGCCATAACCCTATTTTTAACTTGAAATAGGTATCTCAATTTCATCATCTGCGTAGCCTTTTTCCAACTATGTTGGGGTCAGCTTCCAGTCTAACCAGATGCAGCTCAGATCCTGGGTTTTACAAGGAACGACTGCCGCTCTGACCTCCACACTCAATCACTTGGGCATTTCAATTGTATTTTCAAATATAATAAGAGGGATTAATATATTCTTTCTCTACATTTATTCTACACAATTAAACATAAAACGAAAGCCAAAATATCCTTTAAGCTCGCCTCATTACATCGAATAACCTTTAACAAAAAAAGAGAATGGAAGCTTCATAATGCTCCATTCACATCCCAAAACATGTAAAAAAGTGATAATGCCCAGAATCCGAACACCGATACGCAGAGGCCGCTCAAATTTTAATTATTTAAGAGATAAGAAGGAAAGATGAAAAGCCATTCCCTAAGGGACCGAGGAAAAAATTGAACATTTCATTCGTCCGGCCTTTTAAATGAATAATTCCATGTATAATTTTTAGCAATAGATTTAAAATGCGACGTCCCTTTTGAACTTCTAAAACGTTACTTAGATAAGATCCTTTTGTGAATATCTGACTTTTTTTGTGTAAATGCGTAATTGGACTATCTTTGAGGCGGGTACAAAGGTTCAAGCGTATACGTAAGAACTGTTTCGAAGTGGAAAATATAATTGTTCGTATGATGGATTATTGTAGGCAGGGAAAACTAATGTTTAGAGCTGACACTGAAATTAGTCGAAATACTATTAAATGGGAACAAAAACGGCGTTACTTTGAACTTGTTTAAAGATATCCTCTTACAATTGAGTCCAGACCTCAACTCAGGTACAACAATACAAAGTGAAGGATTAGTCTAAACGTTGTCGCAATATCCCAAGTGATGAAAGTTGCAATCTTATAAGCTTACTTGTTTGGTCTATGTAGATGTGGAATGGAGATCCTGTAAAATTGGATTTTATTTTATTAATTGTTGTGTATTGTAATTTTAAAATATTTGCAGAAAAAACAGTAAAATCGTTCCTAATAAGTTATAAGGCATTTAAAATCCAGATTCGGCCAAAACGGAGCGAAGCGGACCAGCTTTTTTAAGAAATTAAAAACATCTCCGCTTAGCTACACTTTGTGGAATCGGGGTTATTTTGCGAAGTAAAAACTTATTATTTTCCCTTTGTAATTATGGTAATTTGCTAAAAGCTACTAACAATACAGTCTCAGATAATAACAAAAACGAAAAAAAATAACAAAGGCCAAACATACGCACTAAAACTTTCGTTTCAGAACTAGCAGAGTAAGCAATATATCACGATAAAAGATCTGCAATAAACTATTAGAGACCAACAATAAATAGTTGGGACTGACCGTCGCCTTATAGGCTTGGCGCTCACTGCTACTTTCCTCGGCTTATGACTCCAACACATGTCGGCAATGTGATAAAACCTATCTGTACGTACGTATCAACAAAATATTTGTCCGAGTCCTAAATCTTTTGGTATCGAAACGAAATAAACTTTGATGGGGATTACATTTGGGCTGATGTTGTTTTTGAAGTTTATTGTTGGATTGAGAGAGCCTTTGATCTGAAATGTTGATTTGTAGACGGGTTAGTGTAGTGGGAGTACACACACACACATACAAACATCATGTTTACAGGATAATTTCTTAGTATTGATGTTTGTATGTAGTATTCAGCTTACTATATCTGGCAATAGAACAAAGGGAGAGTGATGGCTAGTCTAACAATATCTTAGTGAAGTACAGGATACATGAATCGCTACGATAGCCTATTAATGAGAAACAGCTTTCAATTGCAGTTAACCTAAAATGTACATAAAAAACTGTCAAGTTGGACTAGTATTAACGTTACAAACTCAGATTTCGACAGAGACATTGACGAAAACGACTGATCACTTCGAATGTAACGTCGAACTTCAACATAGTTATTCTAAACAGATATCGGAGTTATAAATCTGAATAAGTTTAGTTTACTTACTAGTTTGGATCGCTCAGGGAGCTATTTCGAGCCGTATGCGCACGTTAGGGGTGATAAAATCCAGTTTGTGTCCCTATAGAGCGGCAGTTAAATTTGATGGCCCACTGTGCAGTTTACGAAGCAAGGTGTTACTTTGTCCAAGTTTTGAATGGAGTTAACGCAGTGTGCAGTTGTTTAGTGGAGATAAAAATAGAATTTCCTTTAGTTATGTACTCTTAAGATGTAACAGTCTCAATCTGCTGCCTAATAAAGTGTTTGCCGAGACCTTTAAAACCATTTCCAAAAGACCAAATTGCCTTTAAAAACGACGAAATATTCTTTATAATTCTTCAAAAAGTATCGTGTTCATTATACACATCTTGTGTCTGTTTAGCAATATCATCATTCATTCCACACAGAGAGACTTTTCTATCCGCCATTTCGACCACCTGATCGATGACTCACTCCATCACCAAAGGGCAGAAACTTTTACTACTCCCAAAACTTTCCATAAATAGTTCCGACCTACTCCCAGAAGTTTCTGAAGTACTGATATGTTTTATTACACACGCAAAAACTCGACCACTAAATTAAAACAAGTTAATACTTTGAGAAAACGTTTGAGAGAACTCCAGAGCCGCACTTAACAGCGGTAACGGTCAATAAAAGCAATAAATTACTGAAAGACGCCGTGACCAGAACGTTTACCTCAGGGTTGCTTGGCTTCTATTGAACTGCTGTCGGATTAACTTCGGGGAAATATCATACTTAAAAATGAGGGCATGTAGAATTTATAAAATTAATCACTTCACAATATTTTGCATATTTTAGGTCTGATAGCACTCAATAGGTCTCAGGAATAATCATTGTGATGTATGAGAATAACAGAAAGGGACTATGATGAATGTGAAATATTTAAACAGCGTCAAAAATAAATTTCATTTACTTAAATGTAACCAATAAGCATCTTCAAAACACCAAAAATAGCTTATCCCAAACTTTTGAGATCAAAACAAGGTTAACACACGTCATTTACAATGTAATGACATTAACTCTATTTTAATATCGAAAGTGTTCTAATAAATCTGTCTAAGCTTGCAACCCTGGCGTTATTCGATCGCAGGGAGCGTGGGCTCCTTGCTCATTTTACGACCACCACATATGCTGTCGACGAGTCAGCATTCTGCCCCTACGATACCCGTGACGAATTATTGAAGGTGACTCTAGTTTATTAACCTTGTTTTTTTCTTTCTAGGTAATCGGATTTTATGGCGAGAACTAAGCCCAACAATTTTCTACTCAGCTCTTTCTATTTTTCTAGGCCACGTGTGTTTTGATTTATTTCGTCGCATGAGGTCCCTCGTAAATCCGTGTCTGGATAAAATTGGTCCTTCATTGGGAGATTAGAAGGAGTTTATGGGGTTGTTGACTTGTTACTAACGTATATTACTTAATAATGATGATCAATGTTCTTTAAGGATCCCCCGTTAAATCCCTTCTCGTATAAAGTATGACGTAGTATAGGTCTGGTCACAATGTTTTCTCATTTTCTGAATTTTGTGTCGTAAAAATGAAAAATGTCTTGCTCGATTCATTTTATTTGGAGCGATTGTAACTACTGTAACTTTTTACTCATATGCTTAGCTAATCATATTTTTGAATATTATCATTAAAGCTTCTTTAAAATCGATTTGCTCACATATAACGTTAATACTCAAACTCTTTTGTCGCCTTACAAAAGGTTATTCATACCCACGGGGTCTTATTACAACGCCTCGCCGACTTCAAGTATTTTAAAGCATAAATTGTAAGTTGGACTTTGGAAGTAATTTCTAAGAAATGACTAATGGAGACTCACTTCAGGTCTATTTGAACATTTGAATTGGAATTTCCATTCGAAAAGGCATGTTGGAGTCAAAAGTTTAAAAAGACTTTTGTTCTTTGAATTTATAAGTGCATTGGAGAATGTTGTAGTTTTCGATAATAAAGCGAACTTTTGCAGATGTATCTTGACTGATATATTGTTGAAAATTTTCATGATATAACTGTTATACCTATACTTAGATGGTATTTACAGTATTAAACTACAAACTTATATATTATCCATTAGGTACAATTTATTTAATATGGCAAAAGGACCACTTGTCCGCATATATCTGAACCTAAAAATAACTCGGCAACAATGTAATTCTGCCGCATTGCTCCTTGCAATCTCTACAAAGATAAACCAACAAAAACTTAAGTTTATGTTTAAGGCCACAGTTGGACTTGCGCCAATTACTGCGTTTATGCTAGCCTAGTAGGCGTCGAGCGTAGGAAGACCACTATAAATATCCTAAGCCTTGTTCTACGCCTACAGATTTTTCAAATTGCTACGACGAGACAATATAAATCTGTTGAGACTTTAAACGCTATCTTTAATTTAAATTGTATTGCATACAAACAGACAAAAAATAATGAAAAGCTAAAAGTAGCTTCATTTAAATTTTTTGCCATTCCTCATTCCCAGATTAATTTCATTATCAGTAGGTAAGTATAAATATTTTCGGGCACAAAGCTCGAATCACAACACCCCAAAATATCTTACATTTACACTTAAAGCCTTGTCAAACGCAGTTATTTTCAAAACGATTGCGACTCCGCGCACTAAAAGCTCGCAACACGAACTAAATGCATTTCCAAAAAATAAGCCGAAAGTTGACATTTGTCGCGTACATCCAACGTTGCAATCCAAGACTTAGTGTCCTATCCAATGTCTTTTAGTATCTGAGCTTATGAAAGGCGATGGTACTGGAAATTGAATTTTCAGTTTACTTTCAGACATTTTTAAAATATCTGCTTGAACATTGCTTGGGACAGTCGTAGTGCTGACAATATTTCGACGTGTTTCTTCTCAAAGTCGGCATTCAAGGGCTTAGTAACATTTAGTGTCTTTCGAACGGAAATAAGACGCTCATATTTATGGAATGGCACAAGTTTCTCAGATAAAATGAGAGAAATATATATTTTTGGTGTTACACCAAACTGCAAACAGCTTTTGCTGTTTATCACGAAAATAACTTAAATTATTGACTTGAAATACAACTAATTACAACAGAATTAAATACTCCGCCAACAAAATTCAAAACGCAAACATTTAGCTTGAAAATCACCAGCCATTAAGACGACCAAAATACCAGGCGATCAGAAACGTCGAGTAGGTCACGCAGTCGTCTCATATTTTACTTTTATAGGAGAAAAGGACGAATCCGTTGTTTGTGAAGGGTTGTAGTAATAGCGCCTCGGAGGAGCCTGTCTAATCCCTTTCGAGGGAGGCCTGACCTAAAATTGAAATTCTCAGCCCCTTCTAAGTGGCAATGTTTCACAGGCACAGTCCACGTTGTAACATTAAAGTTTAAGTAATGACGGTGTTCTTTGACTTTGAATTTTCTCGTTCCTTCTGCCTGCTATAGGTTTTATTGCGGTACGTTTTGAAATACGGTTTGGGGCGGTTAATTGCTTTGATTTATTGTATATCTTGCTTAAGGGATTGGAGTTTATTGTTAATTCGTACAAATTTGGAATATCCTGTTCCAAATTCCGTCACTGCAAATTATATTATTACAACAGCTATTACTGACATACCAAAAATAAGAGATTTTCCGTCTTACCACAAAAACTTTTTAACGTCAGTTTAAGACTTGTCTAAAAAAATGTCAAATTATGACGTTGACATATGGTTCATTATTGAGCCACATTTTTTTAGACAAGTGTAAAACAGTTGCTAAAGTTTTTGTAGTAAGGCCATTAGAGTTCCATTCCAAAATTCTTAAATGTTGAACACTTATTGTTGATACATTTAAAGCCAAAAACATTTCATACATTACCACAAATAAATTTTTTATAAGAATAAAACTACTTCCGAATTTCTACAACTACAAAAAAAAAGCCACGACTTTCCCCAGGCATGTTAAGGAATCATAAAACGAATTTAATTGAATGTGAGTATTTTTTATAAATCAATCTTGTGGGTGGTTCTTACATTACACTCGTTGTAAGGTTTATGGCTCATAAATTTTATATTAGACCGGTAGTAACTTCCAATGGCAAGGAAATAACATTGAGTACTTGTCATTCCGAGGTATGTTAAAATATTGGGATCACCTCGTGCCGTATTTTTTTTCTCGCATTTTTAAGCCGGAATTCCTTAGTGCTAAGTTTTTTTCTTTATTTTTTTTCTAAATTCAGTGCTTTATTTTTTTTCTATTGTAATTTCTTAATTTTAGTGTCCTTTTTTGTGAATATTTTATAATTTAAAATTATAAATGAATCAACAATAGTTAATATCTAAACGGTTATTTTTGATTAAATACGTGTGACAAAAGTTTGATGAAAATTTCTAAGGTTTGATGGAATTTTTAGTATATTAGCATAATGGTTTTTTAGCAGTTGTTTGATAGCAAACATTTACACTATTAATTAAGCTACAGTATGAAAATCTTTCATAGTAAGTAATATTTCTTGGCACGATTTTACTAAGAAAGAAAATAAATTCAATAAAAAATACTGATAAATAGTATCTGACCCTCAAAGCCTAGCCGAAATATTTTCTTTTATCGTTACAATTTTCCTTCAATATATCGGATTTTTCTTTTCAAGATGGCCGCCAGAAACAATAATTCTATGTTCTCTGTATTCTTTTGTACGACAATGTCAATACCTCTTACGAAATGCCTTTCAGTGATTTTCAGATTTCAGGATTATGTACTCTCGATGTCGTAAGTGTTTGCTTACTACTATTTATTGTGAAAAATATTATTTCTTTGTAAAATAAATGATGTAGTTTATTTTTCGTCTGTCCTGCTAGAAATTTCTACCAGCATGTATTAGCTAGACTCTTTGTAAATAGACGTGTTAAAAATGTCACGAAAAAAACTAATTCAGCTAAAATTAAATCTAAATCCATTGAGACATAATTTCCTACTCAACAAGTTATTTAATAAGGCCTCAAGTATTTAAAGAAAGTCTAAGACACCAGCTTTGGAGGATCTAACACCTAATTAATGACCTCTGTTCATTATCGAAATACCAGCGGTGAAGGGTTGGACCTCGCAAATTCAATGACTAATGGAACGCCTTCTTTATATAAAGTATTTAATGTGAAAAAGGATTTATTTACTAGTAAAGAGGTCGTTAAACAGTTAATTTAATTAATGTGACGTACATAAATAAAATAAAAAAGAATCAGTAAGTACTTCAAACAACTGCGTAGCTAAAGTGCTACGCGATTTGTGCTACGAAGTCTACGTAGCGCTACGAATTCTCGTAGCACATATTGAACAGCTAGCACAGATAGCAATCATGACTTTCGTGGCTACATAATAACACGTTGCCACGAGCCCCCTAAACATGGCTAAGTAATCAAAAGAACAACAATCACGAACACTTCATTATCATCGTTTAAAAGTGCTCTAAAAGAAAGCTTTTACAGCTTAGCTCTTTTAGCCGATTCCAAGATGTTAAGTAGATATCTCTGGGGTTCAGTGCTCTAAAGCAGACGTGTTTGCAGCGTATCCTATTTTCGTACGGTCGTCGTTCAAAGGATTGTGACATACAGACACTTAAATTTGTGTAGGTTAGTTACTGGATGGTACTTATTGTTTAGATGGTATTTAATTTATGTATGTGATAATATTTCTATGAAAGTATACTTAATAAAGCTGAAGAATTTGTTTGTTGGCAAGAACTCTGTAATATCAAACCACACTGGATTGATTTGTTTTTTTATTTCAATTTTAGTTAGCGAGGTGTCAAAGAAGGCTTTTTTCATAACCAACTGCCACTAGCAGGAAATTTATCAAATATTAAAAATTATTTAACATATGAGAATAATAATATAACATTTTTGAACGCTTTATACTCATTGTCTATTACCAAACCTACGACACCCACAACCTGCCTACGATCGAAGAAAAAAAAATAACCCCTCTCAAAATGCCCACAACTCGCCAACTTGCCGACCCCTGTGTATCGTAGGCATTCTTATTCACCGTCGAGTGCAACGACCCCACCATCGCCAGGTGTATAAAAATCCACAGCAGGGGTGCCCATTGTGTCTCAACGTGACTTGGTATATCATGCCTGTTGAATGAAACTGATTCTTTTAGTTACGAGGTGGTTTGGTTAGCTATACGCATAAATATGTATGTGTAAATAGAGAAATTGGTGTGTCGATTCGTAATGTTAAAATTAAAGAAGAAAAGGAAATTGTCTGTTTGTGTATATTAATTTATTTTTCAATTTATGTACACACGAAACAAACAAGAGAGAAGAAAAGGATATAAAGACAAACGTATATCAGTGATTTCTGGAAAACGAGAGGTTTTCATATGGAAGTAAGTTAAGAGTAAGCATTAGTTATCTACTTTAAAAAAATAAGTACTGCCCGTAGAAAATACCGTACGATGCCGTAGGCATTAGCTAGTATTCTTAGGTTACACTTGACTGAACCGTTCCAGTATTGTAAGCAAGCGGAAAAACAAAAGCATGTGAGTGTGTTTGTGTATGTTGTTTTCCTTGCTAGGGAAGACGAAACTTCGTACAAGGTTTGGACAAACAGGTATACATACTTGCTAATTAGAAATTATTTTTACTAAAACAAATATGTAAGTAAATGGTATAGAAGAAAATAGCTCTGATGTTTTTCTTTTGTCCTAAGCGATTTGCTATAATAGAATTTTTTGAGTGATATTATTTAAAGGTTTACTTTTTTATGGCTACCAATTAAAATCTTTTCTAGTCTGTAACTTTAGACCGTATTTTAAATAAATTTATTTCAGAAAGACACTTTTACAGAGCAATGTAACCCTAATGCAAGAAAAAAGTATTTCCCGGAATACCGCGGCGGAGAAATTCCGTCTCTGACATAAATACCTCCCGGGAGGAAATCGCTGCAAATAGATTTAGTAAGTGAAAGTAGGAATTTAATAGGAATTTATCATTTTCCGATAACCTGTTACAGGAATTGTGAATATTTTCATTTTAGGATTCGAGCCACGTTTACAACCAATATTTAGGGATTCATTTAGAATGTATAAGTTGTTGCTAATGGAATTTACAAAGCACACACCCAAAGTTAAATAACTCCAAAAATAGCCCTACCAAAAATGAAAGTAAAAAACAAACAATCACCCTTTAACCATTCGCGGAACAAACACTAAAAGAAAAAAATTGAGGGCGTACAAAACACATTTACAAACCCAAATAGATTTGGATTGACGTAAAAAAGGACATTTCCACACAAATGTACGACAAACTATAAGTCTTGGGAATCGTCACTTTGGCTTATACATCTCAATAAATTCCTCTGACAGACCTTTGTGGGTAACATACAAAATGGCGGACAGGAAAAATGACTGGAGATGAATCGTCTCTGTCTTGACCTTTGAAATTAATTATCTGATGATAAGGTCACGATTGAGGCGTATAAACCTTAATAGAAATGTTTTTGAGAAGCTTATTTAAATTGCTTCAAAACAATTGGACAAAATACCTACGATATTCTTTTAAGACCAATTTAATTAGTAACGTGTCTTTTTAGGAACACTTGTGGGTAGAATTCCAATAATAACTTTGGTCTTTCTAAATCTAAAAATGGCAGCGATAACAATAAATTAAATGGCGAAAAACCCGCACCTGCATTCCAAAGTAATGGTATCCTAAACCGCATTCGAATCAAAAATCGAATAGCCGCCTCACGCCTGGGAACAATAACCTTTTCCAATAAAAATCCTTAATATTATTCGGCGTGGCTTGAACTGAAATAGAAAAAAGTACGTTTTTAACACGTCGCAGGAATGAAATTCGACAGTCGTCTGTCCAATGGATACAATTGCTGTCGGCCGGAGTTCACGCGCCGCTGGCTTTCAGCCATGGAGACCCGATGACGTAATTAGGTACCTCCCCATATTCGGACCCAGCTTTACAGTAACGCTGTTTTATTTCCCGGAAATCTGTGGAAATAACTTTTGCTACGTTTGTTCTGGAGACGGGATTAACAACGTTTGACATTGAAAAATTTTAGGACCTTTTCGGTAAGCTGAATTAAAACGAATCGGATAAAGAATGTTTTCAAAGGAAATCCAATAAGTAAATAGTCAAAAATACATAGCTTCGATAACTAAGTACAAAAGCAGAAAAAGTGTTAGCTTTGATTTAGATCGCACGAAGAGATACTTCGAATTAAAATATCTGCTTTGAAATGCTGTGTCGACATCAATTTGTAAAACGTAAATAATATCTTCAGAAAACATGATCTATTCATTAAAGATATGAGACGAAATAAATGGGACCGGCTTTTATATAAATTCACGGAATTTTACTCGTCCTCCAAGTAATATAAAAACGTATTTAAAATGTATGTGACGCCTTGTTAATTTGTTACGCTTAGTATCATTTTTAGGGTTCCGTACCTCGAAAGGAAAAAACGGAACCCTTATAGGATCACTTTGTTGTCCGTCTGTCTGTCTGTCTGTCTGTCTGTCTGTCTGTCTGTCTGTCTGTCTGTCTGTCTGTCAAGACCCTTTATCTTAAGAACGCGTGGATGTATCAAGCTGAAATTCACATGAAATACTCGGGTCTATTGTCCCTTTAGGCTGTGAAAATATCAAGCTTCTAAGCCAAGCCAATCAAAAGATACAACCGATTATGTCGATATTTTCAACAAATTCTCGACACTCGCAAAGGAATCAAAACCTACAGGGTACTTCCCGTAAACTCAGAATCTTGAAATTTGGCATGAAGCATTGTTATATAATGCAAATATAGGAAAAATTGCGAAAATCTCATTTTTTTTGTTATATAATATAATAAAAATATTTTAATAAAATGAAACTTACTACCTTATTTCTCACGAACGAATAAAGGTACCAAATTGAAATTTATACCAAATACCTAAGTCTATTGTCCCTTTAAGCAATGAAAAAATCAAACTTCTAAGTTAACGCGATCAAAAGATACAGCAGTTTTACCAACACCTTAGACGAATTTCCGTCACACGCTAGGGAATCAAAACCTACAAGGTACTTCCCGTGAACTCAGAATCTTAAAATTCGGCACGAAGCAACGTTATATAGTACAGATAAAGGAAAAATTGCGAAAATGATAAATTTGAAGTTACATAAAATATTAAAATATTATTTTTGCTTACATGACATAAAATATTTTTTTAATAATTATAAACTTACTACCTACCCTTTTTCACATGAACGCGTAGAGATATTAAAGTTTTGAATAAAAAGTGAAATACATATCAAACACTAAATATAATCTTTCTTAAATATAATGGCCTCTAAACTGTGAAAAATTTTAAATCATTCAAAGGTCATTGGGCACCTTAGTATGAAAACCATACCCACGGCGGATACGAACGAAATATAGCACAGTATAATGATAAAGGCTCTGATTTACTATGGCATTAGTCGCATCAATGTGAACCATGGGAATCTAGAGAAAATCAGGTGTAAACATCAAATATTTTCCTCATTTCAATGAGGAATTTAAACGACCAAGTTTGACGGATTTGAGAAATCATTTTTTTTGTAGTGAAAGAGTATACTCGCCGTTTATTTCCATTGTCATCAGGTCAGGATCTGATGATGGAAATCCTGAGAAATCGAGGGCAACTATCAGGAATTGTAGGCATGCATAGGATTAAAACTTGATTCTCAGATGTATGTCTGGTGATACTATCAAACAGTGAAGGTTTAGAGCTTATGTGATGATGGAGACGTGAGAAAGTCGAGAGAACTCGGTATGTTTTAGTTACGTCGTGTTTTTTAAACCGGCCAAGTGCGAGTCGGACTCGCGCACCGAGGGTTCCGTACAAATGCTGTATAGATAAAAAGTGAGTTTCGCGCCAACCGTTCAGTTTAGAACAATCATAGTTATGGTAATTTCGTGAGAGTCAAAATAGTTAATATTTTTTATTTTATAACTAGCTTCTGCCAGCGACTTCGTCCGCGTTAGAGTCGGACATTGTGCAAAGAGAGGAAGAAATAATAAACACCAGCCCCTCCAATTATCTAAATCTATGCGTACTTACTGCTTCTTTAAGTAATAAAATGTAAACTATTAATAATTTGTAATTTGAACGAATATTTAAACACAAAAATAACTAATAGATACCAACCTATTTTATAAAATAACAACAAAAGAAAGTTAAAAATAAATTATTTAAAACCTAAAAATCGCGCAATAAGGTTGAACGCTCTGAACGTTTATTCGCATCAATCGCACCAACAGCCAAATATTGTATGAAGCTCGCGCAGCCACCGCGCCGCGAGTCGCGTCGAGCGCGGCGACCGTTGCACTAAAATGATCCTTATAGCGTGCGTGATTCAGTATTCACGCGCGGTGGCTTATTACCGTTTTTCATGTATAACTTTGGTGTTTCTTTACCGATTTAAATCATTCTTTTTTTAATTAATAGATAATACTGTTAACTATGTTTAATTAGTGTGAGTAAGAGTGTTATAAACGAAATAGTAGACAAATATAATCAGAAAGCTCCGAGCTGCTAAGTTACCGAGAGTTTTACGTGTTATTGTGAGTCAACCATAAAAGATAGACATATGCTCCCATGGGATATTTTTTACATAATTTTATGAAGAATATTTCCATCGTACATGGTTTCTGTGTAGCTGTAACCATTAAGGCTGCACACGCGACGGAAGCTTAAAAAATGGAGTAACTTCTCCCGTTTTCCCAACATTTACCTTCACTGCTCTGCTCCTATTGATCGTAGCGTGATGGAAAGTATCCTATAACCTGCCCAGGAGTATGAAGAATATTTGTGCCAAGTTTCATTAAAATCTGTCCAGTAGTTTTTGTTTCCATAACGAACATACAGACAGACAGACAGACAGACAGACAGACAGACAGACAGACAGACAAAAATTTTACTGATTGCATTTTTGGCATCAGTATCGATCACTAATCACCCCCTAATAGTTATTTTGGAAATATATTCAATGTACAGAATTGACCTCTCTACAGATTTATTATAAGTATAGATATAACTAAAATAGTAGGCCAGTACCTTGTAAAAGTTATTTTATTGAAGTTTTATATACAACATTTTATAGTCATCATTCAGAAATCTGATTGAAAATAACTAATTATGTCTTAAAGGTCATGGGGCATATCTGACCCGCTTTGTAAAAAGTGGCGGACATGAATCAAAGTCGTTTTAAATCGTGGAGAATGGTATGACGTTTCTTTGAATATAAATATTTTATTAAAATTCCATGGAGACGAATGTCCAGGATCGTTTGAAAAATATAAAAGACAAGCAGTTTCAGAGGATTGTACAGGTTGCAATGCTAGTTTTTATTGGTAAAGACATTTCATAAAGAAGGAAGGTGCCAATCCGGATGACCAGGATCTGATGAGGATCTGGAAACCCAGAGAAATCGAGGGCAACTCTTGAATATTGTAGGCACGCATCGAGTCATAACCAGACATGTGAGTGTATTTTTGAGGGTACTGGTAAACTGAAGGTTTGGAGCTGATTTGATTATGGAGACTACAGAGAGTCAAGGGAACTCCCGAACGGTATGTTGCAACTACCACGTGTTTGGGCTTATTTTATTCGTATTGGCGAAGACTTTCCACAAAGATAGGTTTGACTGCCATTGTGGGATCGACAGCTAAGATCAGATATAGTTATGGGAACTCCTTTACAATTTATAACGTAACCTTGTGTTGGAGCTTATTTTATTTTAGGTGATGAGAATTCACTACTAACTTGGGTTAAAGCAGCCATTGCAGGAATGGGATCTTTTATTTTTGAGGGATTAATCACCTAAAGAGCCCCAGTTTCAGGTTTTTTTCCGCCTGGTTTCTAGAGCCTTGACAAAAGTGTAATTCTGTCCCTTTCTTTGTTTTATAAAGTCGGCATTATTTTATTTTGTAGCATTTTACAAACAAATCCAACTTCAAACATATAAAAAAGCAACAAGAAAACAAAAGCAAGAAAGAAATTAAAAAGATGTTAGGTGCATCGGTCTAGAAGTCGGTGTCTAGAGGATGCATCTATATTTATTTAACCACCGAGATATAGACCGATGCATATAAACAGTTTTCTTGTTGTTTTAGAAGTTGTTTTTTTTTGTAAAAAGTTTTTATTTTTATAACTTTTGTGAAAAGTTCTCGTCAATACGAATAATATAAGCCCAAACACGACGTAACTAAAACATACTGTTGAGGAGTTCTCTCGACTTTCTCACGTCTCCATCATCAGGTAAGCTCTAAACCTTCACTGTTTGACAGTATCACCAGACATACATCTGAGAATCAAGTTTTAATCCTATGCATGCCTACAATTTCTGATAGTTGCCCTCGATTTCTCAGGATTTCCATCATCAGATCCTGACCTGATGACAATGGAAATAAACGGCGAGTATACTCTTTCACTACAAAGAAATGATTTCTCAATTCCGTCAAACTTGGTCGTTTAAATTCCCCATTGAAATGAGGAAAATATTTAATGTTTACACCTGATTTTCTCTAGATTCCCATGGTTCACATTGATGCGACTAATGCCATAGTAAATCAGAGCCTTTATCATTATACTGTGCTATATTTCGTTCGTATCCGCCGTGGGTATGGTTTTCATACTAAGGTGCCCAATGACCATTGAATGATTTAAAATTTTTCACAGTTTAGAGGCCATTATATTTAAGAAGTGTTTGATATGAATTTCACTTTTTATTCAAAACGTTAATATCTCTACGCGTTCATGTGAAAAAGGGTAGGTAGTAAGTTTATAATTATTAAAAAAATATTTTATGTCATGTAAGCAAAAATAATATTTTAATATTTTATGTAACTTCAAATTTATCATTTTCGCAATTTTTCCTTTATCTGTACTATATAACGTTGCTTCGTGCCGAATTTTAAGATTCTGAGTTCACGGGAAGTACCTTGTAGGTTTTGATTCCCTAGCGTGTGACGGAAATTCGTCTAAGGTGTCGGTAAAACTGCTGTATCTTTTGATCGCGTTAACTTAGAAGTTTGATTTTTTTACTGCCTAAAGGGACAATAGACTTAGGTATTTGGTATAAATTTCAATTTGGTACCTTTATTCGTTCGTGAGAAATAAGGTAGTAAGTTTCATTTTATTAAAATATTTTTTTTATATTATATAACAAAAAAAATGAGATTTTCGCAATTTTTCCTATATTTGCATTATATAACAATGCTTCATGCCAAATTTCAAGATTCTGAGTTTACGGGAAGTACCCTGTAGGTTTTGATTCCTTTGCGAGTGTCGAGAATTTGTTGAAAATATCGACATAATCGGTTGTATCTTTTGATTGGCTTGGCTTAGAAGCTTGATATTTTCACAGCCTAAAGGGACAATAGACCCGAGTATTTCATGTGAATTTCAGCTTGATACGTCCACGCGTTCTTAAGATAAAGGGTCTTGACAGACAGACAGACAGACAGACAGACAGACAGACAGACAGACAGACAGACAGACAGACGGACAACAAAGTGATCATTTTTTGAATACCATAAGCGATATCCAATTTGTTTTAAATTATGAATTAATTACAAACTCGTTTTACGTTTTATGAAGTGAAATGCAATTAAGTTTACGTGATAATTTCACATGCCGTTAACGATAACATTGAAAGCGCCAATTTTAATAATGGCTGTCATTTATTTAACGTAAAAAGACATAAGTACTCTCAACATCAATGGCTCAAAGGAAACTTAGACGTCGAAAAATAAATTCCAGGCGTACTAAGTTCGCTCCGTAATACTGGGGCGCCGAATAAAAAAATCCGAGACGAAAATTCTTTTGTCTAAACTGGGATAATCTCTGAGAAGGCCAATTGATGAAATCTTATCTTTATTGTGACAGTCTTGATCCCGTTCGCTCCCGACTAATCATGAAGTATGGGCCAATAACAAAGTTCTACCCAAGTTCGCTATCCAAGTTAACTTTCATTAGCCCTCTTTAGGCTCCTGCTCATATAAAAACGTCAATGTAAACTTAAGTTGGATTTATGGAGTTCTCGGAAGACTTTTTAGTAGTTTACTCGTGAATTTTGGTTGAAATAAATATGTTGGTGGTTAAGTGGAACTTAGGTTAGCTTGGTTAAGTGAAATAGGGGTAGTGTCACATGGAACGGGAATAATGGTAATATGTGTTGATTGCGGTTAGCAGAAATTTGCACCCAAGCGTAGAACGGTCACGACGGAACAATTGTTGCTAATGCTTGGTCTCAATTTCATCCACAGGCATGCTTGTCGTTTGGGCAAAGATGGGAGCTATAATAGTTTTAGAACTCATTTGTGCGTCTGAGTTAAAATGGTAGTAATAAAATTATGCTATGACCACAGCGATAGGAAAACGGAATTTGAAAACAATAGCCAAATGCTACTTGAAAATTACTTTCCATTATCCCCAATACCATAAAATACCAACAATAAATTCGCAATGTTGCCAAAAATAACTACCAAAAATTAATTTGAAACGACTCCAAAAGTTAAATAAAACCTTTTTTATAGTTTTTATATCCACAAAGTTTTGCATTGTTACATTGGATTGGTCTGGTTATATCCGAATTTAACCGGTCTGAACCGGTTTCCGAAGTTGGCACTCTGTCAAAAGTGGTGCATGGCTTACGCTTGCACCAAATTTGGTTCGTCGCAGAGTTATCGGAGCAAATAAATTATAGAAGTAGTGTTTTTGCTGAATTGGCCGATGGAATAATTAAGTTTCCTGTTACGTTCAATTTTCTACTTGAGATCAGAACTTTCGCTGTGGTATTCTTGGCAGTCGACATAGTTTAAAAATTAGGTGTCCCAAAATATAGTGTCGTTTGGTCAACATTGTATAAAATGCAAAGAGACACTTCGTTTTTCCAATATGGCAACAATGTAAAAAATCACTGCAGTACAAAATGTAATAGCAAGCTCTATCCAGTATCGGAGTCTATAAAAATAGACGTATAAACCATTATTGACGTTGCACTCGGGCTACACTAAAACTACTTTTATACACTTTAAACACTTCAGAAGTAAGTAACACCTTCAGTTCGCAACTTTAGATAAGAATCGAGACTCGATTTAAGTATGCTACACTCTGAAATGTACGTGCATAGGGTTGGAATTGTAAATGTTTTTTTTTTGTGGTGTGAAACATATGACTTTCTTAAAGATATGTGTACTTACGTGTAAGTAAAAAGAACTGAGATTCGAAGTAATTCAAGTGCTTACACAAAGAATAGGACCTTAAATTAGTTACATAAAAAGACTACGCTTTGAATAATAACTATTGATCTCCAGCTTAATAATATTCAAGAACGGAGCAAAATAACTTCTCCCACAGAACAACAAAATATGTCGTATTTACTGAAGGAAAAAAATACTGATTGAATGAACGTCAAGTGACACGAACATCGGTATTGAATTAGTACGACAGAATCAATGAATCAAAATGGCAAAGAATTTGTTGCGCAAAAAATGAGCGCGCATCAAATGTTTCAAATTCAGGGCGTTTTGCATTCTTCTATGTATTAATCAAGCGATAAAGTGACGGATGAACAGCAAAAAATATGTTTTTTAGTCAAAGGCAAATTGTTTAGTTATTATTATTTTTAGTTCACTGCGTATGTTTGAGCTAAAAAGCTATTTAACTGTTGTTAAACCAAAAATAATTTCTTTCCACTATTTACAAAAAATAAATAATTATATATCATGGGTTTAAGATTAAAGGTAAATCTTTGTTTATTTTTTTTTTTAATAACTGAAGCTGAGATTTTTTTCATTTTTTCCGTATTTGGTACAAAGTAAATATTGGTGACTGTTGTGTGCCTGTTTCATTCACATTTTCAGAAAACCCAGTAATTTTTTTACCATAATTTTATCCTTTGCGCCTATTTCTACAAAAAATATAATAAACATTGATTCGGCCGTTTCAACGTTAACGTATTCTAAATTATGAAAACTTACTTAGTTTATTTTTTTTTTGTTTTCACACGGTTTCACTGTTTTTTTAACCAGTTTAGGTGTTTTTGTTCAAATTTCACAAACCAAAAAAGGTAATAATAATAACGTCTCAAACAAAAACAAACAGCATCGAAACACCTCGTTAAATAATAAAAAAAAAAAGAAAATATTATCGTTCTCAGTATAAATTTAATATGAAGCTTATACCTGGATGAAGGTTGTTCGTGACGTCAGACCTACCCTCCCGCCTACGCAACGAACATTAGTAAGTAGGGATGGCCAAATTAGTGTTTGGAGCTCATTGCCGACTATCGAAAACGGTCTTGTAAGCCGAGTAATCGATAAAGGTAATTATTACTGTTACTGTTACAAATGTTGAACTTAAAATTGATTGTAGATTAATTTCTGTATAGTTAGTTGATTTTTTTACATATTTTTTTTCGTTTAGTAATTGATAGGCTTCTGATTATCAACATTAAATTGGTATCAAGTGATCAATATTTAATTTTAGTAAAAGAAATCTCGATACATATTTATTGATACCCTCTATTTTATCGCAGACTTTTATTCAACAATAGGACGATCAAAAAGCTAAAACAGACTCGATATCGACTAATCGTTGTTGTGTACATCACTACACAGAGGTTAATACAACAAACACAAGTGAAATGAAATGATGGATGTTGTTTAAGTCGAGTTCAAAGAGTTCACAGTTACTTTGACTAAAGGTTACAGCTAAACACTACTGTTTAAGATTTTCTTTGTTAAATGCGTAGTTGGAAGTGTCACTTGTCTTAATTGAAAATAGGTATTTTTAAGAGTCAATAAAAAATAAGTTAGCTGTAACGTATTTGGGAAGTCAAGGTGAGAGTTTTTAGCAACAGGTAGAAGGGATTAATATCATCCTCCGAGCCTTTTTCCCAATCATGTTGGGGTCGGCTTCCAGTCTATCCGGATTCAGCTGAGTACCAGTGCTTTACAAGAAGCGACTGCCTATCTGACCTCCTCAACCCAGTTACCCGGGCAACCCGATACCCCTTGGTTAGACTGGTGTCAGACTTACTGGCTTCTGACTACCCGTAACGACTGCCAAGGATGTTCAATGACAGCCGGGACCTACAGTTTAACGTGCCATCCGAAACACAGTCAATGGTGTCTAAGATATACTTAGAAAGTACATACAAACTTAGAAAAGTTGCATTGGTACTTGCCTGACCTGGGATCGAACCCGCGCCCTCATACTTGAGAGGTTGGTCCTTTAAAGTATGAGGGCGCGGGTAGAAGGGATTAATAATGGTATTAAAAATACATAAGCAAAATGCACTCGATTATTATCTACGTTTACTGACACGTAATCTTTAGAGATTTGATATAACCAGTAGTAATTAATCTACTGCATATATCTGATGATGATGATGATGATGATATATCTACTATTCCTAAAACCATTCATCAGAGTCCAACACCATCTATAAAACAACAAATATTCATTAAATTCCATTAAAACCATCGCCAATAAAACACAGCACAAGCCAAATATTAGGCCACCTAAAAACAAAAAAGAAACGCAAACGGTTTTTAAATATCGCACGTCATACATTGCTGGTTTTATTCGGCATCATACGTTACTGGGTCGTACATAGCAACCATTCGTCACTTTACTTGGCGTTTTTATAGCCGAACCCGTCCATTGATGATATTTGCACGTAGCCTATGCGCACACTACAATCTTTTAGTTGGCCGACGACAGTTTGTTCGGGCTCGTAAATCAGTATGGAAATGAATGGTACGCAAATAAGATCAATCAGGTATTTGGCCGATATCAGACCGACTAAAAACTTTGATTGATTTTCTTTAAAAAATATTTTTACATATTTTTAAAATATTACAGTATGCTGGTACACTTGGAACCACGATTTTATACGTCCCAATGACGAATATTGTGTTTCGATGAAATATTTTAACATGTGTGTTAGACAATGGAATTTGGTGAACCCATATATTTCGATTCGATGTTTTTATGGACATCGGTAAAATATAGCGGATTGAAGGATTATGGCGTGTTGTGAACAATTATAGGCTGCGTATTTTATGGCCGATGGTTTAGAAATTTATTTTATGAGTATGTTAAAAATACAGTTTTTTTTTGCAATTCATTTGCGGTTTAAAAAGTTTTGCTAATTGTTCTCAAGAAACAAAAACCGAGCGCTTTTCTAAATATTCTTCTCACTACAGATTATATAGATTACTTGTATTTATTTTAAGCCGGGACACTGTAACGAACACAGAATCCAATCATATTAAACATCTCAGTATAGATTCCAAAACTTACACTGAGCAAGTATATTCCCAAAGGGAGTAATATTTGAATACAAATGCGAGAGAACGCGGAAGATCTCAATAGGATCTGTTCTTGAACTACCTATTTCAAAAGAATATTCTAACTTTGTATTCTGTTCTGCTGTGTGTTACATAAAACACATACTTTAGTAGAAAGATGTATATCTGTATATATATATATTTAAATAGATGTATATATATATATAGATGTATATATATTTAAATTTCGGCCCCAGTGACAAAGGTCGTGTCGATAAGGGTAGCAAACTGAATTATGTAATTATGCGTAGTACTTCTTTGGAGTATGTAGCCCTGGTAAGTGGACTGTTCAGAATTCAAAATTATTAATGAAGTCTGTTAATTATTTTGGAAATTAGGTAAGGTGGATTTATAATTACATACAGCCTATTTTGTTGCTGTATAAATTTAAAAATGATGTTACTGTAAATGTAAATAAAACATGCGTATTTAATCTCTCCGTTACTAATTCGTTCCACCATGAGTCAGTTAAAATAAAGATTCGCGATTTTGGACCGTATTCTAAAAGAAACCCCAAATTGATCAGTAAATCATATAAAGCGGAATATCTCCATCAAGGAAGCCTCAAATAAGTACGAACAACAAAACTGTCTTAACTGGACATCAATGGGCTGTTACTCCATCCTGGGAAGAACCTCCCAATTTATCTCCCGTCTACACCACAATAGACAAATTCCCATTCATTTATCAAAGCCAAATAACCTAAAAAGAGGGAAAAACAATGCCCCCCTCACTTAGAATGAATTAATCAACGCAGTCACGCTCGCCAGTAACGATGGCACGGAGCGAAATATAACGAAAGAAGTTAGTTAGCAAGTTCGTCGAAGTACCAGTTCGATCCTGTGGATGTTTTATACAAGTTTTTACGTTGTTCCTATTATTATCTTGTGTGTGCAATGGCGTGGGGATGATTGGATTTGTTTTAGTGGATGGTCCAAAGTTTTGGCATCAGTCAAAATTATTGACGTTGCTCCATTTAAGCACTGTGGAGATCGCTGAGTCATAAAGTGGTTTAGGATTTATGGAGACTAGACAGGGATTGAATACTGATTATGATAGGCAAATTATTGATCATATTACATGGTTGGAAAGGATGGGCAATTCAACAGCCAATTCCGTAAGACTATTAAGTTATTAAACGTTTTTTTATACTTATGATACTTGCTTGTTTTATTAGTAATTAAATAAAGTATCAAGACATTTACAGGAAAAATTTCAAAGCGCAAAAGATCAAAACTAAGCATGTAAAAAGTATAATTAGTTTTTGATCTCAAATCTTTCAATGGCCCCTAAGTTGTTTCACAATTCAACATTGTGGAGTAAATCTGATCAACAACTGCCGGTACCAGGGTCTCATAAATCAAATGCAGCTTTTATATTAATCCGCTTAAGAGATTGGCGATTGTAAAGATTAAATTTTATTGATTGCGAAAGACCAAAAATGAAAATAAGGAATATTGCAATAACTTTCCTGCCATTTCATTGTTAAGCCTATTTTTCAAAATTATTTTCTTTTGTAAATAAACCTTTGGTAGGTTTATGTTGTACATTTCATTGTTTTATAACACAAAATTATGTGGAAAAACTGTGTGTTAATAGAATATATTTTTTTTGTTATTATTCGTTTTTACTACTCGCATAACTCAATCACTCTAAAATGTAATTATTTATGTACAAAAAAAGGAAAAAGCCTATTTACATATATACACCGTGACTTTTAGTCGTCTTACAAAGGTGGTCCACTCAATCTATCCGACATAAAATACCACTAGACACGATTATTAACTTTATAGCCTTACTTAATTAAGATAATAGGTGCAAAGAAAAATACTGAAAAAAAAAATGTTTACGTATCAAACGGTAGAAAGTAGGTACCTTCCCAACGCGCCGCGCTCCATTGATACAAGATTCGGGCAGCGCTCACAACAGGGTGTTCTTATAATCTACGTCATGCATCATAATAATGAATTAATTTTTATTTTTAAATTTTGAATATTTTTTTTAATGTCATATTTTTTTTATATATGAACGTTTACTAGTCATTGGATACATTAAGTGGGCTGCCGTTGTAAGACGACTAAAAAGTCACGGTGTATTATATATGACATAGAAACTACAGATATCAATCACAATTATTTACACAAATAAAGTCAAAGTCAAAGTCAAAGTCAAAATCGTTTATTGAAAATAGGCTAGATTCTAGCACTTTTTCACGTCAAAAAAATACAAAATGACAGCACCCCCAAAACGCCCCCCTTTCACCACTTCCTAGTGTTATGGCTGGGAAGAAGAAGTGGTGAAGAACAAACTTCCCAGCAACACAGCTGTCTATTACAATTTAATTATAATTAAATTACAATTATACAATTCAATATTAGTCGCAAAATATATATATATAAAAAAAACACTTGTTGTCCACTTCAGAGCTGCCATCTGCGTGTATCTGTGAAATAATCATTAATGTTATAATAAGCCTTTTTAATCAGTATATCCTTAATTTTGATTTTAAAAGAACTGTCCGTTAGTTCTAACAAATGAACTGGGATTCTATTATAAATGCGTATACAAAGGCCCACAAACGAACCGTGCACTTTATGCAATCGATAGTTGGATGCGGTTAATTTATGTTTATTTCTAGTGTTGAAATTGTGCACGTCACTCTTTTTACTAAAAAACTCTATGTTTTGCCTTACATATATTATATTGGCATAAATATATTGAGACGCCACAGTCAGAACACCAATATCCTTAAACCTTTCCCTTAGGGAGACTCTAGTACCTAGTCGGTATATAGCACGGATAGCACGCTTCTGTAACACGAAGACATTTTCTATGTCGGCAGCATTGCCCCACATAAGAATTCCGTAAGACATAACACTGTGGAAATAACTGAAGTACACTAAACTCGCCGTGGCTACATCGGTGAGAGCTCTTACCTTTCTGACAGCGTACGCAGCAGAGCTTAGTCTATTCGTGAGGCCAGTTATATGCTCACCCCATTGAATTTTGGAGTCTACAGTTATTCCTAGAAAAGTGGTAGCTTGGACCGTTTCAATTTCCTCGTTGTTTAAAACTACACTGGGGCCGAGATTTTTCACGTTTGGCAAAGCAAATTTTATACATTTGGTTTTCTTCGCATTCAAAACCAAATTATTGGCTGTGAACCAGTGCGTTACTAACGACAGACACGAATTCACGTCATCAAAATCTACTCTATTCCTATCAACTTTAAAAATTAGAGACGTGTCATCAGCAAACAATACTACATCACACAATGATTTTAAATAATATGGCAAGTCATTAATGTACACAAGAAATAAAAATGGCCCTAGAATCGAGCCTTGCGGTACGCCCAAACAAACGGGTAGATTGGAAGATTTGACACCATTAACGTCAACACATTGCATTCTGCCGCTTAAATATGAGCTAATAACACTAAGTGCGCTATCTCTAATGCCATAGTACTTAAGCTTCTGAGTAAGCGTTTCATGTTGGACGCAGTCAAACGCCTTAGAAAGATCACAAAACACCCCAATTGCATTCTGCGACTTCTCCCACGCGGTATAAATGTGCTTCAGTAGAGCAACTCCGGCATCCGTTGTTGAGCGACCCTTAGTGAAACCATATTGTTCCGCATGTAAAATATTATGTAAATTGAAATGGCGCAGTAGCTGATTTAAAATGATTTTTTCATAAATTTTGCTTAACGCGGGTAAAATTGAAATCGGCCTAAAGTTGCCTAGGTCATTCTTGCTCCCTGATTTAAAGAGTGGTATAACCTTACTGTATTTCATAAGTTCCGGAAAGGTACCTGACTCAATACACTCATTAAATATACTAGCCAAATAGGGTGCAATATCGACAATAATACAGTCTATAACTTTTACAGAGATACCCCACAAGTCACCTGTCTTTTTTGAATTTAATGACTTGAAGGTTCTAACTATATCATGAGGTGTAATATAACTAAAAGTAAATGTGGCTTCACATTGGCTAACACTACTTCGTAAAAATTTTTCGGCGTTGGTGGTAGAGGAGTCTAAGTCGCTAGTGGTCTTTATTGCAATATTAGAAAAGAAGGTATTAAATTCTCTAGCTACATCCGAATCTTTCTCATAAACTTGATCCTCATCAACGATTTTGTATCGAGTATCACGCTGTTTATTTTTTCCAGTCTCACTATTAATAATATTCCACGTAGCTTTAATTACACTATTACTGTTCTTGATTTTATTACTAAAATACATCGATTTTGCCGCATAACAGACTTTTTTAAACAATTTGGAATAATTTCTAACAAATGTAATAAAATTTTCATCAAATTTATAATTTTTCATTTCATACAGCTCATACAACTTAGCTCTACTCTTGTAAATGCCGGGGGTAGCCCACTCATTGAAATTAGCCGTTTCTTTTATTACGAAAGTTTTGGTTTTAAAACTAGAATTAAATTCATATTTAATGATATCGAACAGAGCTCCGTACATTAAATGGGGATTGTCATTATCTAATATCTCATAGCCTAGTTTTGCAATTATATTATTTTTGAAAGTATTAAAACGACTGGTTGTTAAGGGGCGACATGTTATTTCCCGTTTGATTTTATGCTGTCTATCAGGAAACCGTGCCAGTTGACCACGGTGATCGGAAGGAAGGCCATTGGTAATCAGAGTCTCCGTGGCGGTACAATTACTAAATATATTATCTAAACAGGTTGACGAGGTTGCCGTAATTCTTGTTGGTTCTAGAAATAAATTAAACAAGTTGAAAGATTTAAATAAGTTAAGCAACCTTATAGTTAAGGGAGATGATTCTAAAATATTAACATTGAAATCACCGCAGACTAAAAGTGTTTTACTACTTGAATTTAGTTTAGAAAGGGAATTTTCCATTACCGATTCAAAGATGTTAAAATCCCCAGAAGGAGGCCTGTACACACAAATTATAACAAACCGCTCCAGTTCAACACATGACAGTTCTATGTTGCGCTCCACTGATAATTTAACTATATCCAAACGTTCTTTACACTTTATATTATTAGACACAATTATAAGAGAGCCACCATGGATGGCTTCCTTTCTAACAAACGCACTTTGTACTGTGTAATTACAATTATTAACCCTTTCTCATCCCATTCTTCTTATCTAAAATTGTTGCTCTATTTCACCGATCACCACAACACGACCAACCACAGCTACCAGGCGCGCATAAATCGCTGAGAGTCATTGCAGAATTTAATTTAACCCACTAACCCTTTCTCATCCCATTCTTCTTATCTAAAATTGTTGCTCTATTTCACCGATCACCACAACACGACCAACCACAGCTACCAGGCGCGCATAAATCGCTGAGAGTCATTGCAGAATTTAATTTAACCCACTAAGCATTCTTTTTGTTCCAGCTCGCCTTAAAAGCAAAAAAATGCTTGTACAGCCAACATCGCGGGACAATCTCGGGTGTTAATATAAATTTCATGAGCCAAGCTATCGCTGCGTTGCTGTTTTATTAAAAGTCCGTTGTTTAGGCTCGATTCATATTAAAGTTAAGCCAGTGTCACACCGTACCGAACGTGGGAATTTATTTATTGGTACTAGAATGTAGGTCACGTTCGAACTTCGCTTGTACATCGTTTGGGTAAAAAGGTTCTTAGTGACTAAACGGAATACGTGTTATGGTAAACGGTTTTTGTATATTAAGGTCTCTTTCGTTTTGTGGCCGTTGTGTTTTATAAACGAAAAATATTTTCAAAAAGAAAAAAAATCCTGTAGTCCGAATACTGAAATGTAGAAATTAAAGTAACATTTGAGCATTTCGAGGTGTGTGACTTTTTCATGAAAATTCACCATATCCACTTAAGACGAAAACTTTTAATGAAATATTTAAGAATCAAAAGAGAAATATCCTATTAATATACTCAAAGGCTACCCTATCCACTTAAATATTTATTCAATTAATTAACCTAAAACGAAATTATTATTCAGAAACTAACGTTTTCAAAACCTGTCTATGAAAACGCATAACTAAAAACACAATAACACAACCGCTTCGGTGTAACAGTCAGCCGTAAAAACCCGGGGCGTAGTAGCATACTATTACTTATTAAAGCCTCGCAGGAAAGCTAGCTTATAATTAGCTCGTAACTCGAAAGATGGACCAGGGCCTATGGGAACCATGACTGTGAAAGTGCTGCAAACAACCCAAGTTAAGCAAATTAATTATTAGATACAGCTTAAAGTTGATAATTTAAAATTGGTGTTGAAAACTTCCATTTTAAGCCGTAAACAGCCAGTTGTTTTATTTAATGTTTTCTTTGAATTGGATTAATTTTAAAACGGTTTTGAAGGCTTTTGTTCGGCATACTGAGAATCGTATTGCCTAGTTGTATTACAATGTAGCAAGAATTGATGCTGCCGAAGTAATTTTGATTGGTTTTGGATCATGTTATTTATGAAGTAAATTCTTGAAAATAATAATTTACTTTAACGTAAATTCAGGTGGGTTTAAAAACATCAACAAAAAACAGGAAGCACATATTGGATATTGTGATAAAATGTGATTATAAGACATCATGTATATTTTCATGGTGTTAAAATATTAACAAGCCAATATTTTGTAACTTATAGAAGTTTTTTTTCACGAATGCAGGTAAATCATGGTCGTGTGCGTGAATGTTCATGCACATTGTCTTTTTATGCGTAAGCTGGGGAGCGCTCAGTAGCGTTACATACATTCGCAGACAAGTATGACTTACCCGCTCTTGTGAAGTAAAATATCTTTAAGTATGTGAATATTATAAGTAGGTATAAGGCCTACCAGTAAGACATGGGTCCTCCTTGGTTGCGTCATCGACAGATCGAGACTTACCTGAAAATATAAGAAAAACTTACATAAGTAAAGTGAAATAGGCAAAACGTTGAAGTATGGTAAATATTTAATATTAAAATAAATAAAAAACCGTACAGATCGAAAAAGGATTATTGCTCAGATTCCTATATTAATGTTAGTAATTAGTAACTAGATTAGCTTCACGAGAGCAAGTACAATGGCATGAATAATAAAAGAATATACATAAGTTTACATTAAGTTAAACGTTGTAGGAGTATATTCAAAATCTTCAAAGTAACAAGTTGTATGGGTCTTTTATTGAAAAAAAAAACTTTCTAATAAAATCAAGCTCGGGCACGATAAAAGCACTAATTAAAACAAAAAATAACACCGTCCAAAATTTCCGGGACATTAACTCCAAAAATAACAGTTACAAAATAATAATACTTATCAGCAATTTTTTAAATGAAAAGAGCGCAAGAGATTCTTTAAAGCAAAACTTGGAGTATCGCAAAATATTTGTCACATCACTGAATTGATTGACACTTCATCAATCATGAGGAAACAAGTCTGAAAGAACACAAAGTTGGCGGAAGAAAACTCGATGGTCCTTCACTCCTGATTCTTTTAGATATAAAGAAAATGTCGCCCATAAAGGACCTCTTGTTTAGAGTTTAGAAAGAGTTTTATAGGGATTGGGAAATTAATCAATGATTAGAAATATAAAGCTGTATTTGAAGTATAAAAATCGCATAATTCAGGATTTTTTACTGTGATTTACAGGCTGTGATATTTAGGCAATATGTAGAGGTAGAGGCGATCCTTCGGACACAAACAATTTTTTAAGCAAACTTTTTCGAGCAAACTGTAAAAAATTGCTTGTGGATATTAACGTAAATAAAATGTTCAACCTATGTGCGCGAAGTATTATGCCAGCAGTAGACACGCATTCGTGAACAAATGTGGAAGCACAATTGTGATGGAATCTAACCATAACAGACCAAACAATAGGCAGAAATATTGAATAGTTCATGTGTAGAGGCTAACCAAAAATATGCAGCTACTAATTCCAGCCTAATAATCCGCATCATACTCCAAAATAATCCATCATGGCTGACCCATAATTTCATCGTACTGATTGACATTACAAAGCCAGCAAATAATAGTGACGTATTAATACTTCGCTTATAATTAACGACAGATGCATCACAGTTGAGTGTCGACCACCAAACCACATTCCATTACTAATTGTTGTTCGAATAGAAATATCTCGTATTACAAGCGGTTTTGACTATGTTCGTGGATTAATGAGTTTATATGATTATTTTGCTGGAAGTGTAATCGCTTGGTAATACGTTTTTTGTAGTCCTAATAACTGTAATATTGTAGTATTGCACTTTATAATATTATATAGTATGACAGATATTTTTATTTAGGAATTATATGTACATATTTACATGACGTAAAAATAAACTTATTTATACATAATATACAACTAAAAACAATTATAAAATGGCATCAAAAAACTCCTCATCGCTGCCCACCGGGAGTGTACCCAAGAGGCTGGCAGCATTGCCACGTTGGATGGCAGTATTGCATAGGTACGTCATATGAAAATATATAATGTTTAGAAAAATTGTTTTCTCATATTATGCTCCGACGTATATCTTCTGAATGATCTAGGTATAGAAACACATAAATCAAGGTTCTACAAATGATAATATTGATAAAACAGTGCTGCGAAAACTTTAAACAAACTTTAAAATGTCAATCATAAGATTCATATTTATGTACTTGAAAGTCGGAAAATCATTGTGTGTTGGCGACATTCCGTCTGGTTTCTTCTTCTAACCTTACATTTCCTGCTTTTACAATTTTGAATAGTTGAATGTTGAAAGAAAATATGATTGCATAACTGTTTCCAACTATGATCAAAGCTTAGATGCACCTTTAGAAGCTAGCCTCGATCAGAAAATTAAGCTTGAATCACAAAGTTAGCTTTGGAATTGAAAGCAAAACGAAGTCCATTTCCAAAAATTGCTTTAGCAACGCAAAGTAGGTCGAGTTCCGATAGGTAATAGAACCGAAATAGCAAAATTCAATCGACCGAATTATATTTTAAGCAGTAAGGCAAGCTTATACGAAGTACCAGGCGAACAGAAACTTGTAAGAGCCACGTAACAGGCCAGCGATAAAGTAAAACGATAACCGGCTAGTTTCCACAAAAAATCATTTTGAGCCCGTGTCCCTTTCTTGATAGAATTGTCCGTAACTCCCGGGAGCCTTCATGAGCCCCTGAATTATTTCTATGAAATAACTCCTTGCCTTGGCCCAAAAATAATTGGGGAAAAAAAGAAAGAATGAAAGAAAAAAAAACGCGTACAGAAACTAACCGTTCCCAAAAAGGCAATTTCACTCGCAATCATGAGAAATAACGATATTACCCCATAAACTTTCGACGTGAAACCTAAATATCTCCTCATACCTTTTTACTTCTTTACAGACATTGTTTATTTTATATACGTGGACCATTCCGGCGGTCCTATGATATTTTTATTGTGAGGTGAACGAAAACGATTCTGTCCCTTCTGTTTATTGTGTTTTAAGTTTGGTGAACGCTTAGAATTTTTATGTTGAATTTTATCGTAGCATTTGGGCGTAGAGGGCTTCAGGTAGGAATCATTACGCGTTTGAATTTCAACTAATGGTCGTAGTATTGTTACTGTATGCCATTGTGTGCCATTTTCTTTTTAGGGACACAAGATCTTGTAGGACATAATGTTATGTGGGTAGGTAATGTTCTTGCTAAAACTTTTAGGTCTTGTAGACTCTTGGGACCCGTTATTACTTTATGAGAGTTTAAGCTCGATATTTTACAAATGCTACGCGTCCCTTTTTTCTGCATTAATTTGGAAAAGGGTGTATGAAAGTTCTTTTGAAAATATTATCTAAATAAAATGTTTTGTTGATTAGTAGGTAACGTTTAACAGAATAGACAGATAATAAATGATCAATTTAAAACGAGAAGCAAAATTCTTATGTTCTTAACTTTGGTCCGTTTTAGCTTTTGAAATAAAGTCTTTAAGAAATTCTTTGATTTCCTTGGATGAAATATTTCCCAAAAATAAGCCCTTTCAAATGTTCCTATCATATCTGTACTTGTATCAGATTTAAAGGCGCGAACGCACATTCATGAATACTCAGTGATTCAATCAGATTTCGTAATCCAATACCGTCCGCAAATCTTTAATATCACAGGCAAAACTTTTGGAATATATCAACGAATAAAAGGTAAAATCCGGATGCATTATACATGAGTACACATGAGCAGATTAATAAATATAAACTTTTTTATGGATAGTGGTACGTATGTGGGTCCTTCATTTTTTCCGGAACAGAAGTCGGTCAGCGAGTAGGTAATCTAACCAAATGATAGCTGGTCAATCATTATCAGTCTTATTATCCCAGTGCTAAACACAGGCGTCTTCTCGTGCAGAGAAGAAATGTGACTTAAGCACTAAACTTGCTAAAGCCGGATTGGCGGTTTCAAAGGGTTCTATAGCACAGATGCTCCCATCCACGGAGCGACCGTGCCAAGCGTTGCTTGACGTTTATATCGTCCCATGCAACTTTAACTTGTCCAAGATCTTCTCCATGACATTCCATATTCTATCTTCGTCTTTAATTTATTCCAAGTTGGTGCAGTTTCTTACATTTCCGATTCCTAGTTCCTATACCTTCACTAACTTGACTGATATACCATTACTTACATAATATGTATGGTCAGTTAAAATACCCTTGACCTGTTTATGTTAGTATTGAAATCTAAAACGGCCTGGTTAGTGATGCGGCATAAACTCCACGGAGCGTAGGTGATGGAGCGCGCTCGACTTGTGAATAAACTCGTTAAAAATATAACTTTGTTGGATACTGTTACTATGCCATAAAAAGTACATTATGACATGTAAGTAATGAGTACTTGTAAGTATTTAATTATTGTATGATTGACTAACTGCTTCCTCCCGTTTCACTCTTGTTTCCTGGAAAATACTACGCACACCCGAATAAAATATGGCCTATGTCGCCCAGTAGAGTGTAGCCTTCCAGCAGTGAAATAGCCTAGGTCACCCGAGGATAGAGCAACTTTCCAACAGTGAAATAATTTTTCAAATTGGACCAGCAGTTTCAGAGCCTTACGAATTGTTTCCATCAAAATATTTGGTGCAATAAGTGGTAAACATAAAAGAAAAAATAAAGCCATAATAGACCTGTAAACAACTGAACCTGCGTTGAAACGCCGTCTATTTGCAATTCATTATTTTCCAATACAGAAATTGATTCTTCCAGGAAAAGGCGTTTAAAATGGAAGCCAATATTCCCAAAGAAATTATAAAAAAGATACTTAATTAAATTGTTTCCAGAAATAAATAAAAATGGCCAAGCTTATAAAAAAATAATTTTGTAATTTTGTTGTTTTTTTGGCAGTCCCCTAAAATATTTATTTTGTTCTGATTTTTACTATTTTTGTCGTTATTAAGGCAACAATAATACATAGTGTCTGAAAATTTCAACTGTCTAGCTATCACGGTTCTTAAGATACAGCCTGGTGACAGACAGACGAGCAGCGAAGTCTTAACAATAAGATCCCGTTTTACCCTTTCGCTACGGAACCCTTAAAATCATCTTTAATTTTGAAATGCTATTAAAATAACATTTCCACGATAATTATTGTGTACGAGACCACAATTCCGTGAAGTATGAAATTAATATTGCTATCACTAACCAGGCCGTTTTAGATTTCAATACTAACATAAACAGGTCAAGGGTATTTTAACTGACCATACATATTATGTAAGTAATGGTATATCAGTCAAGTTAGTGAAGGTATAGGAACTAGGAATCGGAAATGTAAGAAACTGCACCAACTTGGAATAAATTAAAGACGAAGATAGAATATGGAATGTCATGGAGAAGATCTTGGACAAGTTAAAGTTGCATGGGACGATATAAACGTCAAGCAACGCTTGGCACGGTCGCTCCGTGGATGGGAGCATCTGTGCTATAGAACCCTTTGAAACCGCCAATCCGGCTTTAGCAAGTTTAGTGCTTAAGTCACATTTCTTCTCTGCACGAGAAGACGCCTGTGTTTAGCACTGGGATAATAAGACTGATAATGATTGACCAGCTATCATTTGGTTAGATTACCTACTCGCTGACTGACTTCTGTTCCGGAAAAAATGGAGGACCCACATACGTACTACTATCCATAAAAAAGTTTATATTTATTAATCTGCTCATGTGTACTCATGTATAATGCATCCGGATTTTACCTTTTATTCGTTGATATATTCCAAAAGTTTTGCCTGTGATATTAAAGATTTGCGGACGGTATTGGATTACGAAATCTGATTGAATCACTGAGTATTCATGAATGTGCGTTCGCGCCTTTAAATCTGATACAAGTACCGATATGATAGGAACATTCGAAAGGGTTTATTTTTGGGAAATATTTCATCCAAGGAAATCAAAGAATTTCTTAAAGACTTTATTTCAAAAGCTAAAACGGACCAAAGTTAAGAACATAAGAATTTTGCTTCTCGTTTTAAATTGATCATTTATTATCTGTCTATTCTGTTAAACGTTACCTACTAATCAACAAAACATTTTATTTAGATAATATTTTCAAAAGAACTTTCATACACCCTTTTCCAAATTAATGCAGAAAAAAGGGACGCGTAGCTTTTGCAATTATTCTGGCTCGCGACCATCGACCGCAGCGCGACCAGATGTGTGAGGCCGCACGCGATCACGCCAGTCCCGGTCAGAGATACCGTGCCCACCGCGACCAATCAAGTGCTTCGTTATTTTATATTATTAATATTTTTCTATTTTCATGGTAATTAAAATACATTTATTTATTATTACACACATATATTTTTTTATTTGTTTTCTATTTATAATACATTGATCGATTTTGAATTAGGATGGTCACATGGATTTTAAACTTATCTGCGGCAGTGCCGGTCAGCGATAGCACACCGTCCCGATCGCAATGAATTAAACGTTGTAATAACGTAGTTACCTATGAAAAATTTAAACAGCATGCAATTCATTTCTTTACATATTATTAATTTGGACAGCTAATTTATTTAGTTTATTTATACATTTACTTCGGGCATCAGGCCTATATGCTGTATATGATATGATACTGAAACACTTTCTGATTATAATGCGGTGTGTGTCAGTGTGGAGAAGTCTTGTGTGTAAATAGGGTATTTTTAAGGTAACGACACATTCACACAAAATGCTATGTAATTTTTCTAAAATAGAAAGGTAGTAAGAAGAATCTGGTAGTAAGAAGTATACCCAAATACACACAAAAGCCTAAGTTACCAAGCAAAACTTAACTAATACTTAGCTCCGTAAGCGATGCAGGAATTGGTATGAATAACGGAAATAACCTAATAGCTCGTAACGAGGATAGATTAGTCTGTACTAAGTAACACGTTTGACTGAGTATATTCCACAGTATATTTGGTACAGGAACTGTTATATTAGTAGTTAATTATGATGAATTTCTTGGTTCTTATTAATGTAACCTCAAAATTTTGTATTTTTTTGACCATGCTGTCCCACTGCTAGGCAAAGGCTTCCCCCATAGGTTTTCATTTTTCCCTATCGGTAGCTGTTTGTGTCCAGTCCACGAGGCAGCTGTCCAAATCTTACTGCCAGCGTTTCCTGGATCTTCCTCATGGTTGCTTTCGACTCCGAAATAAATATGGAAAAAAATCTATAAGTACTAATATTATCAGATGAAGCGTTTGTACGGTGGAGGTATGAGAGCAGAGAGTAAAGCTCATCATACCTCGCACTAAAGGGAGGATCCTCCGACCGGACACCGGCGGTGTCTTAAGTTGTAGTACCGCTACAGTACATTTGAACGCGCTGAACTCAAGTAAGTAAAATTCTGATTGATGATCAGTGTTAGATAGTGTATCTAGAAAAGCTAAAGGCTAATGGTTAATTCGTGCGCGGAATTGTTTCCACGAGACGCGAGTGAAACTGCGTACCGAAGATAGTATCCAAAATAAAATGTCAAATGATTTATTTCTAATCAAAACCAGTATAATATGATTTCTAGGAACGAAGCCGAATTGATGGAACAAAATTGTATATATCTTTTGTTCCATCAAAATTATTATTCATCGGAAATATTGTAAATTTCTACTCACGAGTAAATACTATCATGGAAACCAATAATAACGCCACTGTGGTCAATTTATTGCTATCGCTGACCGGCACTGCCGCAGATAAGTTTAAAATCCATGTGACCATCCTAATTCAAAATCGATCAATGTATTATAAATAGAAAACAAATAAAAAAATATATGTGTGTAATAATAAATAAATGTATTTTAATTACCATGAAAATAGAAAAATATTAATAATATAAAATAACGAAGCACTTGATTGGTCGCGGTGGGCACGGTATCTCTGACCGGGACTGGCGTGATCGCGTGCGGCCTCACACATCTGGTCGCGCTGCGGTCGATGGTCGCGAGCCAGAATAATTGATTCCTGCTCTGTTGATATAGCATTAATTAATTTTTGTGATAGCCCTCGTATTTTATTGGCGGTTTCACGGTGGTTTTATCTAAAAATGTTTTGGTCAAAATGTATTGAATTGGTATTTTAGATTGAAAATAACAATAAAAACTTTCCACAAAAAGTTGTACAGTATATGCAAAAAATTAATGTATGTATATTCAGCTAACAGCAAAAAATGCACCCTAACACACTTATTTAATAGTGGCATAGTGTACAAAATTAAATTTCACCGTGTTAATAAACACATCTCAATTTTAAGAAACAAAACGCAAACCTTAATAATTCCAATTGTTTGAACTAGATATCTAACCAAATTAAACGCCACTATATTTGAAACAGAAAGCGATACACAAATGTGTAGATCAAACAAGTTGCTTCTAGCTTACAACGAACGTGTTCTAGTGGCCAGCCTTCGATTTAAACATGTTAGCGACGGAATGGCTTTCCAAGGCTAAAGATATGAGTTTGACGTCACTGTCAAGTGATATTCTGTTGGTGTGTAGTGTATAGGAAACTGTTACTAACTGTTTATTGTTATCGATGATTTAAGAACATTTTTGAGTCAAAAAATAACCATAAACCAAATAATTTATTTTATTTTTGAATAAGGTTCGATTCTGCAATCGACAGATAGCTTTTATCTGAAGAATATGTGTGACGTATTGACATATTTATTCCTGAGATTGGTTATCATCAGATGGTTAAACTGATGAAAGATGGGCCTTTAGTAGAATGTAAGGTTAAAAACGGACCTGTACATAAGCCTTCTCAATAACAAACCACCTAATAAATTTCCGACAATTATGAATAGAATGATGAACAAATTAAGAAGTCGACAACCCATTACCTCTAAAAGGCAATGTAAAAATTCAAACAAAAAGAGCAGCCGACAATTGTCGAAGCACTCCACATGCCTGGCTTGATAAAGCTACCAAGTCTGAGTTCAATTTCTATACAAATGGAAGAGAAACAGTTGACTCAGCTGATTCAACACATGGCGCTCCTGGGAATGAGTCTACGGCATAGATAATGCGTCTTGTTAGTGCTACTAGTTCCTACTAAGCTGCGAAATTCAAGCTGCAGTATGCAAAGTACAGGGAATATAGGATTTAAGCTTCATTTAATAAACGAGATACGGTTTGCGGAATAAAATGAATGGTAGGATATACGGGGATATTATATTCCGTTCCTTAAGCCGGGAAACGTAGTGTGTTCTATTTCTAGGAAAAATGTGAACGAACGACTGTGCTGCGTTGCCAAAATTTTTCGGAATGTGCTTTTAAAAATATGCAACGGTTTATATTATTTTTATAAAAAATGTAGCTGTGTTCACCGCCGAAAAGGAGATGTTATATTTTGCAGTCACCAGGTACCATCCATTTACTGGATTGATCTCTCCTATGCTCTAGAGTAGAACATTTAAGACAATAGAACATTAATTGTGTCTCGTGTGAATCATCGCGATTCCGGCATACTACAGATTATGCTCTATGCTTTACACTAATGATTCTATAGAAACTCCTGACAGCAAAGATATCTCCTGATAGGATCAAATAGAAGGAATAGAAGTATTCCTTCAGTCCCTGTATCCCTGTGGCCTTTTTCATCACCCCCATTTAGATCACAAAGGAAATCTGTTCTAACGCGAACTACAGCAAAACTAACTGGGTGTTTAGCTGGAGCCGTCAACTGTGTTTCCATTTAATCCCTATCAAGATGTAACAGAAACACTTAACTTCAGCTGGTTCAGTGAATCTCGCGGGATAAGTTCACAGCACTGATAATACGTCCAGTTAGGAACGACAAGTTAGTTTCTCTGAAAGCTGACTTGCTCGATATTCGATGGAATAGGATCTGGTTCGAGTAATTAAGGGTTATTGTTTTACTTTGAATTTATTTGTTAGTCCGGGATGCGCTTTTGTTGGATCTCATTTGGGTTTTGATTGGATTATGTATGGCTATGAATTAAATTTATTTATTTATTTATTTAATACTTCATGCACAAGTTTGTACAATGGTGGATTTAACGCCTTAGGCGTTTTCTACCAGTCTTTTTTTTATAATTTACTTTTATCTTGTGTAGGAATAGGTATGCCCAAGTACCTTGTAGATACCATTATTTAGTCATGAGACTTTATCGTACCATTAAAATATTTGCTTACTCTTTGTGGGCTACAAAAGTGAAAGAAGACATAAGACCACAAGAATTGAATACCCTGTATTCTGATAAAACTGATCTTCAAATAAAAACAGTTCATAGCCATCACAATCAGTACTTACAAAATCAGAGCATCGTTCAAATCAATCTACAAGACAAATATCGTCACGCTCACCTTCTTTTGTTTTACCTTTCATATTGGAGTCATCTTCATACATTCATAGTTGAATATATTTTATTTGTTCGCAACCTTTACCCGGTAGCACGGCTGAATGGTTTTCCTCGGGAGACTTGTCAAAAGATTGGCCTCAATCTGGAATCCAATCTTACGAGTCACAAGTCAGGGGGTGTCACTGATCACTGACCCGGGACGTGTTTTAGAAAATCCTCACATACTTCAGTAAGTACGAATATTCAATGGGGATTTTACTGTGGAGCTTGTTATGGTTTCTATAGGAACGTGTCATTCAACTCTGTTGCTAAGTTCTTTATTAGACTCGCGAAGCTTCCGTTATCTTTTTTTATTTTTTCCTCTTTCATAGTTTAGAATTTTTATCTTCCCTGTCTTAAGGTTTCTTGCTAATCTGTTGTAAGTCGTTCATTATTTTCAATTTCATAATTTTCTTGTTTTTTTCCTGTTTACAGCTTTATATCAAATTCATAATACAAGAGATCAAAAAGATCAATATTAACAGTAAAATAAGTTCTGGCCGTATTAATAAATTGACAAGATGCAAAAATCAAATAAAGGTCGAACTAAAAATAACTTTCAGTAATCCAATTGAACGTTCCCAGTGAATACGGGACGTGAAAACCAACCGTATTTATGCATGGAGAACACTACAAAAATAAAAAAAACTTCAAAGGTTCAAGTAATGAGTATTGTCTAGACCCTTACCTGCAAATATCTTTACATTTCTTTTGTCTTACAAGCAAACACTGGACAGTTAACGACATTGTGGAAACCAGATTACATGCAAAAAAATCCTCTTATTTTACCGAAATAGAATTCGAATCATTCTGCGTGTAGACGCTTCAACCTGTCAAACGTAGTCAATTGATAAAGGTCTCTAAATGTTCAATAGTAAAGTTCAAATCCACTTGAAACATAACATAGTATAGCCGTAGAAGCAATTATCCATCAGAGCTGCTCGTCCCTCAAGATCCATTAATATAAGGGCGCTCCACACGTCTTGCCATTACAATAGCCTTCTTTGTCCTCTGACGGGAATTAATTGACAAATCGCTGGGCCTTTAATTGACGGCAAAGTCAAAAGCAGACGCGAGTGACGGATGATTTGAAAGAATAGCTTCGTTAATACATAGGTGATGTTTGTTTTGGATTTCAGATTGTATAGGAATTTTGTATATGTTATTTTGTAATAGGGGAGTATGTACATTGTATGATTTTTATTCATTGAACACGGTAAGTAAATGCTTCATGTATGCCACATCTAGCACACTCCTATGATTTTATGACATCAAAATAAAAATCGAAAATCAATCAACCATAAAATCAATCATCGCATTTGCTTACAGGAAAAAATCTTTAAAGGTACGCTATTACTTCCACTTCGAAACTCCCTATCTGAGAGCAACGAAATAATTTCAAAATATATGCTGTTCATATTGCTCTGAAGAAGTCTGTAAACATTTCCAAGCAAACGAAGGTGGAAGTTTGTCACATACTTCTCGAACGTTCGTTACATTATTCAAGTTATACGCTTTTTCCGATGCAGTGTAAATAGGAAATTGAATTTTGCAAAGTGTACGCGAAGTTAGCCGACCGTGTGTATGCTTCGCTCGCATGCAAAGTCTTAGGATGTGTTTAGATACAATTCTTTTGAACTGCCAGTAAGGGAATTGGACTTTTCTTTTGAGTTTAAAAAGCATGTTTTTATTATGACTAAAAAGTTTTGTATGGTTTATATAAATTAACTAAGATATATAAGATACCTTGTAGCAATGACAATAAAGAAAACAAATGTTACAGTTTTTGTAAAAGCACGCAATGATCTCAACTAACTGTTTACCGAAGAGGCAGCTAGATAATCATAATTTTACATAAATCATCTGCCAAGTTAGCCATCTGCAATCTAGTTACTTAATAACATCTGATGGTAGAAACAAGCTATTTTTAAGAGTAATATCTTAGAATTTTCCTGATCAATATAAAGCTATATTTTCAAGCTTTAGCATACAAACAAACTCATCGGCTTTACATATATTAATGCTTAAGTACAGATACACAGTCTGAAGGTTAGAACCATCATAAAAACCCGTCCATAAAAATTCGCAAGTCTTTGTATGACCCAAAACTGAAGTGACCCCTTACATTTTCTCTTGGTCGATTTAAAGACTCCAAGAATGTATTAAAGTACCAGCACACTGCAAACTATAGTTATCGGCACGAATCTCGAGCTCTGACCTACATCTGCGCAGAAGTGATTTATTAGCAAAGAACCAATCCCGAGTGACGGCTATGCCGCGATGCACTGCGGGCCAATCACCGCTCTAGCCCGCCCCCGCGCCTCACTTCATACCACAAAAGGGACACAATAAATTACTTCTGCGCAGGTGAAGGTCATAGCTCAACATTCGTGCCGATAACTTTATACAGTTGAAAAAAATATATTTTAAAAAATCGTGATTTCAATCAGTTTTTAGTCGATCTGATACCGGCCAAATACCTGATCGTTATAAGGTATATGCGTTCTACACATTTCCATACTAATTTATGAGCTCGAACAAATTATCGGCCGACTAAAAATCTGCAGTGTGCGAGCATTCTTAAAGTTACACGAACGATTTAAACTGTTCTGAGATTGCATATAATAGAGGAAGCAGTTTCAATAGATTGGACGATTATACCCCAGTTTTAAACTACTTTTATAGGGTCGTTGTAACAAATTATGTGCGAAGAATTTACGACGCTAAATTAAAAGTTCTAGTTGATTTTAACGATGTGGTTACGGATAAATGTCGGTTTTAAAGGGTTTTAATGGAGAAAGTGAAGGAATTAATTTACAGTTGTCGTGTTACATAATTTTGCACTTTACGTTTGGATACGACGTGGAAATGGTGATGTTTAGTATTAGAGTTTGGTTATGAATATTTTGAAGTTGTTAAATGGACAAGTCTTATTTATTAGGATTATTATAAATATCAGGCTAGATATTAGACAAGATTAGACAAGATAATAAAATAACGAGATTTAAAACGCAAAAAGCTTTTAAAACCACGTTCCAAGAAATATTCCATATGAAGGCGCATTAACACAAGTAAATGCAATCAATTCCTTTATCCCTCCAATAGAAGAATGCGACATATCACAAAAAGGACACGGACTTCGTTTTACGCCAAATCCACAGGGAGGAGGGGAAATATTATTTCCGTTTGCGCTTTGATCACGTCCCCACGGAAAAAATATTACGATAAAACATTTCAATACAAAAATCGAAATAAAAGAACAATGCGATCTAAAGTAAACACGATAAATATATAATAATTCCATTACCACGCCTCATTGAGTTTTGCCGCAAAAACAAAAACGAGATTAGATAATACGAAAATGATTTTCGACGCCACGTAACTCGACCCGGGCACTAAAGTCACTACTCAATTCGTATAACCTGACCGAATCGCGGAGTCACACAGAACATAAAAGGTTGAAACAAAAAAGGCACAATTTCCACAAAACAGTATATCACCCACAATCATTTATCAGAATATAACTAGTGGGGCGGAATGGGATACATTGGCTTGGACATTTTCGTCGTTGTACGGGTTTTTGCCGACTTTTTTTGACGTTATTTTTTTCACAAAGCTGCTTTCTGTGGCAGTGTGAGGCTTTGTACAAGTATTTTTGTTTTTAAATGCTGCGAATTGTTTTTTTCGTGGCCATTTCAGTTTTTGGATATAGCTAACACCATTTTTTGTCACAGATATGCATATTTACATACATTGTAGTTACCTATTAGTTTATAAAGGCCATGGAATGGAAAGCGGTCTGTTTCATGTTCGTTAATATTTTACTGCTTTTTAATCAAACAGAAAAGCATATAAAACGGTCGGTAAGCTTTTGGTATTGATTCTTCTTAGTACCTACGTCATAAGTTTATAAGTTATTCAAAGTTACAAATATAAGTTTGTGTTCAAAACAATATTTATTTCGTTTAGTCCATATAAAGTTAGATAGAATTGCCAAATGAGTAAAATTCTACGAAGCGATTTGTCTTCGGATACTATTTTTGTTTTTTAACAAATATCGTAGAAAAAAAAAACCTATAAAAATTAATTCGTGACTCAGATATTTTGCCGTTTTGATATTCTACCGTTTCGATGATTTTAGGCTTTTTATTGATTTTAAATGATATCTAGACTTATTTTCCTTTAAGAGAATTTGTAGCTTGCTGTCGAGAGCTCTAAGAAACGATGATTGGTATTTATGCCAAGATTATTAATAGGATGGATAATAAAAAGTATTTTACTAAAAATAAGGCATCCAAAAATGACGTTAATAATGTTTTGCCGATGAGTACGAAAAATCCGATAACCTAATTCCTTCAAGTACTCAGACTAATTCTTTACGATTTTATTCAGTACGAACCACTATTTAGAAACTCCACAGACTAACAAGAAAGTATACCAAAGTCCACTTTGTTACCGCCCGTATTGACCTCTCACCGACGAAAAATTGCAGAAAAACACGACTAAGTAACTTTTCCTTCTATCCAAAGTTCTTGTATCGTTAGAATATCAATGTGGTACAGACGTGAACTCCAGCCTGTATTCTAAACGTTTTTGTGAGTTAAGGAATTTCGGAAGCAAAAGTTCGAAAGTGAATTCTTGATCCGTAGTTGTCTTGGAGAGCGGCTCTCGTGATGGTACAGTTTCATTTAATTATTGTGGTGGAGATGTTTGTTGCATTCCAATGTAGCTGTGCTCTTATGAAGAGGGAGGTTGATATACTTTTAGAAATAATAATGTCGCTGTTAAGTCATAAGCTAGTATGGTCAAGAAGTTTACCCGATTATATTAGATAAGAAAATATTTGAAATAATATAATAGGTACAGATATGTGTGTTTAATAGTACTTTAAAAATGTTTAACAAAGTAAAAAGTGGTAATCAAAGTAATTTATTTCACGAGATGTTATCTTAAAGGAGCTCTAAAACGGAGATAACAGCCAATCAAAGCGCCATTTCAACAGCCAATAAACAACAATGTTAAATCTGTCCTCTTCAATCCACATACATGTACATGATAGAATGTTTTTAAAACACAAAACAAATCGAAGTCCACATATACATTTAACATGTATTTAAAACACAAGTGGAAGTTGAAGTTTAGCCTAGAGAGAGACCAATTTGCATTGCGTAAGCGCACGTACGCAAACCCTAAAAAACTTGTCAACATTTATTGAGTTTAACCCTCCCGTGCCTTTGATTAGTTCCAGGTAAACAGTTTTCTGGGTTAATTTAGCTAGAAATAGCTTTTTATTTACTTTTAAGTAAGTAGACGTCGAGGGTCCCTAGGCAATATCTATTAAATAAAACGATATCAATGAATTTATTTTATTAAGGGTCGGGTTAGATTGGTTTTTCTGTGAAAATTGGAGATCGAAAAGTAAAGTAGTGAGTTTGTAATGAAGTTTATTTGGTTGGAGTCCAACTTTGATAGGAATTGTTAAGTTTATGGTAATCTTATAAGATTTTCTTTAAGCGTTACGTATTCAGCGTTTGAAGCTTTTTTATTTAAAGATAGATATATATGTATGATAGATAGATAAAAAATAAAATTATGAAGCATAAAAATCACGACTTCATCTCGATTTAATTAGCCAAATGTATTCATATAATTTTTCTTCATAAATAAAATCAGTATATTGCTAGTCCCCACAAAAACTTTTTACCAAAAACAGCTCTTTCCTCTCAGACTCTCAATATTTGAAGAGGCAGAAGTCAAACGTTCGATCTTGGCAAAAGTCCCCGAACAAATGTTGTTTGCTTTCGTAAATGCAATTACCCTTTCTTGGGACAGCGACATGGAATGTTATTATATCACTATTTTATTAAGGACCCTCAATATAAAGCTTAGGACTGGTAGTTACGTAAAGTTGATTTCAATGGACTGGTTTTGGTGATAAGAGGGAAGGAAAATCACTCTCTTATTTGTTCAAGTAGCAAGGATACATATGTATAGATATAGCTAGGGGTTAAAAATAACAATTGTGCATAGCTTAACCTAATAACTTCTTGTATAAAAAAATCTAAATATCTGACCCATATCTGACCATTACATAAAAATATTTTTTTCACTTTCATCATCCTTTTTATCGTCCCACTGTTGGATATAGGCGACCTCTCACACAGAGAAGGAGTGAGCGTTAATCACCATCATAATTCCACCTTGCATGTTTAAATATACCTACTTCATGTTTATATGTCGATTAGTTATCTATAACAAACAGTGTAGGAATATGAGACGATCTCGGTTCAACACTTTTAAGGCCTCTTCTCCATAAAATGTCTTCCCATAAAATACGGTACATTTAATAATTTGCTTGATACATGCGTCTTCAAAAGGTGGGAAAAGGCTCAACTTACCCCTTAAGGGATGAAAGTGAAACCGATATACATGTACCTCAGGGATTTCGAGGGCCGATATCCAAAGTTACCAAAAATAAACTTGGAAACCATAAAGGATAGGTCAACAAAAGTTTGCACAAAGGTAAACCTTGCATCGGAAAGGATTCGCGGTGATAGTTAGACAGTTTTGATAAAAATCGTGTCGAGTTTTACGAGTTTTTGTTGAAACAGAATTTTTATTAGGGGTAACTATGTCACTGGAGCAGTTTATTATTTCCTGCTTTTATGTGGTGGTATCTTTGTATGAAATTATTTAATATACCTACTTAGAATTTTGTACTAACATCCACGCACAACAAATAATGAAATAAAATCACGCCCTTACCAAAAGGAAAGGCAGTTTTCAACTAAATTCAACATCAACCCATCTATTTACCGACTTAACAAAATTAGATCAAATTGCGTACACACCGAACCCAAAATTGGTCCAAACATTGGGCCAAACGGCCAACATTAAACAAAATTTCAAAGAACCTACTGAAAAGCGAATGTACGGAGTGAATTGAAGTGGGCAAAGGGAACCAACTAAAACTGAATTAGCCTGGTAGGCACTGAAAACTCGCAGCTGAATTCGGTTTGAACGTGACATACATAAAATTTGTTAAGTACGTGAAATATGTTGATTCCAAAGACTTCGTCGGCAGAATTTATGGGCCTACAGCTTAGGAGATACAGTGGCTTTATTTTTTTACAGTTACCAAATTTTTGTTTACCAAAACATTTTTGTTACCTACCTACAAATACGCCGACTACATTCTCATAAAAGAAAACAGCGTAATCATTTTTTGATTAAACTCTATCAATATTTATACAAAAAGCTATTGTTGTTCAAATAAGTAGCGTACCCTTTTTTATTATAATTCATGGTTCAAGAAGTAATAACTGATAACTACGTATACTTGATCCCGAGAGTAATAACCACAACAAAGGGAGGGCCTCCCATGCGTATTGCTAAATCACAAAGCCTACTCGAACTAAGCATCGAAAATAATAAGTCCGCTTTTATCGTATCTGAGGAAAGAATCTTTCAAGCCATTTTGTGAGTATAAGTAACAAAATCGCAAACTTAATTCAACCCTTTTATGAGGAAACAAGGAAATTATGTTACTGTGGTCATTCCGAAATTGTGAACTTCTTATTCTTGGATAAAACTAAACCAATACCGTTGTGTCGACAAACTTGTTTCGTATTCCTTGTGAAATGATGGCTAAGGTAACGAATCCCTCGAAATCCTCCTCTTTTGTCCCGGTAAGAATTTATCAAAACGAACGCAGACAGAAGCATTTAAAAAGTCTTGTAAACTAAGAAGGTCGCAATCAGATGAATTTGCGAGCGAAAACTTTTTTTAAATAAAATTGATAGCGATGGTTAGCGCCGGCCGCGGGGCCACTGTTATTTTTTAATTAAATTTTTCATCTTTCGCTTTTGAAGATACTGATATTTAATAATTATGGAATACTTTTTTGCCAGCATATTTTAACGCAAAAATTCTTTTGTTTGTTTTTTTTTTGTGGTCTCATCAAATATCAAAATAAAAATTACAATGAATGAGAAAATTAAGTTATGAGTAATTTGTTTCATAGTAAATTGAATTAACATTAACATGTTAAGAACAAAACAGAGAATGTGGTCCCCAACCAGCGATTCATAAGAATTAATTGTATTACTAGAATGGGCAATAATGGGCATCCAAATGAATGATTAGCACTGGCAATTAAAATAAAAAAAAACATCACAGAACCCACAGAAATTTAACAAAGAATAAATCGAATCGAACAGTTATAAAAAAAATCCCCAACAAAATTACCACTAGGTACCATTTCCACTAACACTTCAACGGACAAGGGGCACCTGTTACTAATACAGTGAATATAAAGGTACATATGTATCCACAAGTAACATGATCGCCTCATTGGTCAGGGATAATAAGCTAGGGTAACACTGAGTCATTTAACTTAATTGTTATTGCCTTTAAGTGGCCATCTGATAACTTTCAGTGGACGGTAAAAGGTTGGCGGTGAAAAATTTGAGGGTTCGCGGTTTTTGGTAGCTATTTTTGTCGTTAATTGGTTGGGAGTAGTTTGTAGCCATTGAATGCTTTTGGTCGGACTTAAGGTGAGAGAGGAAGTTACTTATCGCGTGTTGCAATTTGAATAGTTTCATTGATAAAAGGAAACTTACAAAACTAACAGAATAGTATGGTGTGGTTACCTATAATTGTTTTGAATGTTTATATTACTGCAGTGTAGCTTCTGTAGGCGATCCATATAAATAGTTATAAATTAGTTCTATGTATTTTTTTGTAGTGGTCAGCTTCGATGAATACTCTAAATACCTTTATTTCTATGCGAGAGATTGGTAGTACCTACATACTACACTAGTAGAGCATACGTTGATGTATTGTACAACAATCATAATAACACAGCAATTAATTCACCATAAAACAACAATATTGACATGAAACATTGACACACAAGAACCTTAACCCTATCGATCTGACTGAACAAGGTAAACATATCGAAAATGAACAATATTAATTTACCAATTACAAAGGGCTTATCCAATTGATCAAGCATTTACTCCAGCTTCCTCCGATAGGACCCGCATGAAACAATTAGTTATCTGTTATTGTAAATGAGGTGCTAAATTAGTTACCATCAGTATTGAAGCGAATGTCGTGCCAAATGGATAGTTATTATTTAGCTGTATTCGATAATTATTTGAAATTTTGCTTACGACTAGCCCTTTTGATGCGTTTTTGCAAGCGTCTTGTAAGAACTACTGCTCGTACCGGGATGAAATATAGCCTATGTGACTTGGGAAAAGTGTAGCTTTCGAATAGTGAAAGATTTTTTCAAACAGGCTCTATGGACACGAAGCCTTTAGGGTACAAACAAACAAAAACTATTTCTGTATATTATATTAGTATAGTTTGTTCATTAATTTTTGTTGGAACCAAAAAGATGGCCACCGATATTCAAGCTTCCAAACGACTGGTAGGAAGGTCTCAAGAGACAGAAACTTCCCTACAATACTTGACGAATTATATAGTACCGCCTTCTGAACCAGTTCCTGGAATCAACCACTTGATGAGATATTTTAGAAGCAAGAACGCATAAACAGCTAATGAGAATATTTTTGAGAAATGAAAAACAGAGAAGTGTATGTTACACAATTTCGCAGAGGTCAAAGTTGTCAACACCATCGGAACATCAAATATAAATCACAAGGTCATACTTCAAAACCTAGTAGCAATTACAAACATTGGCGAAGATAGACAAAGCCGTGAACAAGTTATCTACCCATGCAAAAAACGTATCATTTTTATCATTCACCTGCCAGCCATCGTTTTCAAAGAATAAATGATTCTTCGCGAACTAAGAAATGTGTATTAATTTTAATACAAAGGTAAGTAGGCAATATAGACGATACTTGATTTTTCATTCAAACTTTTCACAAAGACCGCTTGCCAAAAATTACTCTCGATCCCAAACGTCGTTTGACGATACGCTTTCCCTTTTCAAAAAGTTTTTAACCAAAAATCAATATAAAGAGCTCAAAGTTGAACAAGGGTGTTCAATAAAGAAGAAATTGTCGATCGCAGTCTCTTAAAGATTTTTTTTATTTCACTTTTCCTTGAAATTTAATGACCAGTAAAACATCACTGCCTAGAAAATTGCAAACGATTTGACGCGCTTATCACATTTTCCAGTATTTAAATATAATAGTGAAAATTGGTTGCATTTGTGCACGTTGGTAATGGTGTGAAATGAAACTGAAAACGAAAGTTTTGTGGTACACCTCAAAATAAGTTATGTATATTTGTATAATATTATTTTGTGGATAGAATCTACTCAATTAATATCATTTGTCTCATGTTACAAATATGTTTGTATAATTTATGTGATTAATTTTATGGACTAACGTAATTAATGAAACAAGAAAAAATACGTATTTCCTGAATTAATTTCCTATATAAAACAACTAGCTGTATTGTTTCCCATGGTGCGAACCACCTCTCGAGGGAACTGCTTTAAATCTTTTCAGCAGTTTTGAAGATGCACATACAGACAAATATTTGTATTTATAATAATCTTATCAGATACCACAGTGTACTCAAAACTATTTCAAAGCACCTCTACTTTAACAAGACTTCAAACTATGACTATAGCTTTAACTAAAATCTAGAAATAGGTAGCTACTGGAATAACATGCTATGCTACGTATTAGTTCGCCTAAGTTTGGTATTTGGTTCAACTCGAAGTTTTATACGCTTTACTTGAAGTTTGTACTTACAAGTTCTCAAGAATAGCTTGTTTTGTTCAGGTAATACGTTTTATAATTTCGCCTAAGACTTATTTTATTTTATTAAGTATTATGTATTTCAAAGTTTAAGTCATGTTTGTGTTAGTGTGTCTGTATCTCGTGTATGTTATGGGTAATTACCTGAAATAAACAATATTTAATTTAATTTAATTTAAAATTTAATTAATTTAATTTAATTTAATTTAATTAATTTATAATCTTTTCTGTAGAAAAAAGCTTGTATCCCGTTCATCGATATTTTTTTGAATCTTTTTGAAATTGGTAATTATTTACCCAATTGCGCCAGAAGAATTTTTGACAAATGTGTAGCTACTGCTACTGTTGCTTTCAAAACGCAATTCAATTACTTTCTAGTAGGTGTAGTTCAAACAGAATAATTCAAAATATTGTAAAGATTTTGTTTCGGCTAACAATATGGTTAACATCACAGCTGAATTTAAAAAAAAAAAAAAAAAAAAAAAAAAAAAAAACAGAATAAAATACAGTGCTTATATCATTTTCAATACTTTATAAATACTGGTTTTAATTAAATCATTATTTAATCTTTTAACTTATCTGTGATCATAGCTTCACATCACATATGAAGGTACATCTTTCAACCTTGATTTCAGAGGTCACAGCATACAAAAGGTCATATTACGCAAATAATAGCTGTAAATAAAAGTTGACGTCCACGGGTCCATTTGATAGAGGTCCAACTTACCTGAAACAAGTAAGAACGCTGTTTAGTTATGTATGATATTTATCTTACTTATGTTTGTGAAATTGAAATGAGTGACATGTATTTTGTATCTAGTTAATATTTGGGAACCTTATCCTTTTTGTTAAGTCGCTTAATTGTTGATAAATTATGTAAATGCTGTCAGAATACTTTTATGATTCTGAATTAATCAGTACACTAATTATGCCTGAACTTTTTATAAGAACAGAACATGCACATGACTTGTGTTACAACGGCTGTTAGTAATTTACGAAACTCTAATTCCATTCTGGGTACCTATGTTCACGATTCCTGGCACATGTTGTCTTTTGTATAACTAGATGGCGTTGCCGCGTTTAAAAGCAAGCTATGATTTCGTTACCAAGCACAATGCGAGTGGCATTTGCAAATAATATTAAAGTTTTTGCTAATTTAAAGAGTGATTGATTATTTTATCATCAGAAAAGTTCCTAAGGAAATAAGGCTCAAAGTTGAACAGGGGTAACTTCAAATGTTAATAAAAACAACTCATAAACATTAGAACCAGCATCGTGACCTCAAATAAAAAGCTTTACGATATTCAAATATTTAGTTGCAAGTTTTTCTGCCACTGAAGCATCGGGTTAATTGCAAGTCCACAGAGATACAGTTAAAATAGCTTGTTAATCTTCTAGAGTTAGTGCAGTGTACTAAATACTAACTGGCTTGGTAATAAATTCATTTGAATAGAATAAAAGAATTTCTACAAATGGGATAGGTATGTTTTTTGCAGAGGAAATTGTGTGTTGTTGGTGGTTTATTTTTTGTTTAATTTTACCTGTTCGATAGTTTGCTTGTTGTTACCGATAAGAGTTTAATAACAAATATTATATCCTATCACGTCAAGTCAATTCCAATAGAGTTATTTTTATTAAAATGTTGATAAACTTACAATGTATTAAAAAAAAACAATATATTGAAAATTAATACAATATCGTTCATCGAATATCCTACAATCGAAACACGAAGCATCAAAAGCTCATAAAAACACGAATATTCATAAACCATCCAAAAGTGTTCACTGTTTTAAAAATATCCTTACAGATTACCAGCCAAACCGTGAAGCGATTGATCTCATTGCCCACCGCAAACATAATAAAAATACGTTTAATATTTAAGCAACTGCATGCAGTCAGTAATTAATTAAAAGATTCCATCGACACGAGATTGGGCTCCTCAACGAGAGCTTGTTACACAACCGCAACCGTTGAAAATATCGGTGTCCGCAAAGTCAACAGTTCAGCATAATTGAATCGACATAGGTAATGGTTGTGATAAGGGAAGGTGGGGCGGTTGCCACCTGTAAGGGGGCGCCACGTGCAGAAACAGAGAGACAGGGACGGAACCACCCCTCTCCGTCACTCTAATGGCTGACGTGTACGAGTGCTCACAGGTAGCGTGGGTGCCGCACCGAACAGTCTAGCGCAACATATGCTCAACATCCAAATATATGCCACATACCGTCCCGTTATTTTGTTTCATAGCTGCGTACGTAAATAGGCCTCCGTTACAAGTTTCGATTTCGATTCGCCATTGTGAGGCGGCGTTTGATAACGAATTCAATCATGGGGAAGTAGGTGACGCAATTTGCGTTCATACGCCTCAAGGAAACGATCGTAAAGGGATTTTTGTTTCCCTCAATGCCACCAAAAAGGAATATTGCAATGAATATACGGCAGCGGTTTCTTTAATACCTATGGCTGTCATTTTAATCTAGACGTCTACGTCACTGTCATATTTGTGACTTAAGTATTCAGATGTAAACATAATGTAAAATTTAAAGTAAAAATGCAACAGTTTATAGATAGCTCCACGGTATTACTCTTTCTAACTAATGCACTGCAAATGACACTGATTGCGTGTTTAATGTTTCCGATTACTGATATAGTTACCCTCTCCAAATACATAAAGCAATTCTCCGAGTATTTGAGAAAAAACAACTATACTCTCGCTATTGCTTCTGTATATATTTTGATAATAGGAGGCTTTGGAGTTTATGGGCCAATGCTCACATTGTTCAATAATAAAATTCCAAAACATGTGCGTCCTGTCGAAACATCGGCTGAGCAAATAGAACGTATCATTGTATCTACAAACGCAACCAGGAACTACTTGCTCGCATCTTTTTCACTTTTCTTTCTACTCATTACGTGGAGAATACTTGAATTGATCATATTTTCAGCCAGACTTCACGAATTTTCCGATTTAATGGGCCACTACAACTTGATCGACATTGCATTCTCTCAAGTCCATGACGATGACCTACCTGTGGTGAAAATTATTGAAGATACGTTAAGTGGAGACGAGGATGATGATTCTCTAAATTGGCCTTTGGTTGTGCATCTCAGTGAGAAAGAGGCTATAAGGCTAAAAACGTTCTTGGAGGAGACTCCTCAGGCAGTAACTATTATACAACAAGACTCGTTGATACTTATCCCCCAGCAGTCTGATGCTGTCGAATCACTAAGCTCATCGCGTTTGACCCCCCACAAGGTAACAGACCCAAATGCCGCGAAGAACCGAAAATGATTAATATATTTAGCATATGTATTGGAGCTACGCTATTTCTAGAATTGGTTGCGGTGATCGCATTATTAAAACCTTTTCAACAACCATGTTTCTTGAGGGATGCTTACCTTAAACTTAAAACTAAATTTCCCCAACCGCCTAAAATAATTGCGTTACTTCTAACTGCTATATTTTTTGGTACTATATTAGAGCTTTCTTGGGAAAGCACTGACCATCGTCATATCCTTTTAGACGTCCATAACACTAATCTCATTCTTCAATTTTATGGTAGTAAGGTGTCACTATGCTATACTTGTTTCTTCATGCAAGCCTATCTCTTCTTTTTGATCGAATGGCTTGTTAGTTTTTCAATAAGAATTGCTCGACTCTTAGAATTTGAGCTTATGTGCAGACATGCCGTGTTAACTAGAGACGAAACCACACAGATTTCTAATACTACAGTTATTACAACTGATGTGTATTCGGCTTCTGTTAGTCGTCCTTTTCCAAAAATAAACCATCTAGTACTAAACAATGCGATCACCAAATCCGTAGAACTACCATTTAATTATTAAATATTTGCAAAGGTACATTTTTCAAATTACTTAAATTTGTTAACAAAATTAAAAAGACATGAAATATAAACATTTTAAAACCATGCAGTACAGTTTGAAAAAGTCCGATAACAGATTAACAGGCTAACACCACAAAAGAATAAAATGACGAATTTCCAAATTCACAAAACGAATGCTTGTCATGACATTGTCAGTAGACTGTCACAAATATAGTGAAATACAAATGCACAAAAAATAGGAAAAGTGTACCAAGAAGAAAAAAACACAGTTAACGTAACAATGCCATAGAAACAATTTCTCAACCACACCAGAATATTAACACCAGAAAGATGGATGCCAGCTGTATTATCCTGAGCTGCTTGTTGATGATCCAAATGGCCATGGTACTGACTATGCTGAATCCTATCTACGATGTGACGAAACTGACGCAATTCATAAATGATGTGACCAAGTCTTACAGACGAACATATTTGTTCTCCATCGCTTTCTATTTTACATCTGTTCTATACCTGGGAATGTACATTCCTCTGCAGAGTATTCACAAACTGATATTCACCGTTAACCTTCATGAATACGACAAGTTGACTCTGCTGCATAATGTGGAGAAGAACTACCTTACTGCTGGTTTCTCCCTTTTCCTGGTCGTTGTGATATACGGCGTAAGAGCACTACTTTCTTACACTGCCAGTTTAAGTGTTCTTACTGAGAAGGAAAGTCACCATTCAGTGGACTGCTCCAAGGAAAAAACTTCAAATAAGTTAAATAGCAATCTCTTACCTAAACTGCTGAGAGTAAAGAGATCAATATCATACGAAACAGTATTTTTCACAAACGAACTGAGAGAACAACTCAAGCTTATTATCAGGAACGTGGATTTTCCCCATGACAAGACCGCACTTTCTAGTCTCCTTGGAGCAAATAGAAGTTCTAGCCTGTGATAATAATTTTCTCAATAAATTTTTTGTTCATATTTTTGTGTGTTTTCCTTCTAATGATTTTTGAGTTTAAATCTTAGTGTAACACCTTAGTGAGAACGAGAAATGTACCAAGACACAGCAATAAAAGTAAAATGCCAGTACAGAAGGGCAAGGAAACGGGAGTGAGAAAAGGGAGCGTATGTACATTAGAGGGCCGAAATGTTTTCCCTTGAATTGAGTATAACTTTTATAGGGTTCCGCACAGAATCATAAAACGGCATACTTATTGATTGGAAGCTACGTCTGTCTGCAGTTGAAGCAAGGTGAGGTCACATTCATCTTTAATTAGGTACAGCCACCGCCACAAATTTAGATCTACAGATAAGCCGCGGAGATTCAGCAGTTTCCATATTTACACACACATGTTGAATTATGCTGTAGGTCGTATTTAAGGAGCTGACGTCGGATTTGCGTATAATTGTATAAATTAATGTGAATCAGCAGGTACGTTTCTTGGAAATGAAATTAGGTATTTAGATAAATGATGATCATATGATATTAAAACTTCATGTGATTGGGTATTTAATTATTGACCTATATTATTCAGATACCGTTTTAAACATTTGTAGGTATTGCTAAAATAAGGACGTAGGCTAGTTTTAATTCAGGGGCAAGAAGTCGTCCCTCGGAACGCGAGTGACACCACGGGGAACAGATTGTATTTAAATATAACCTCATGAAACTATAACTAATTTTCAGCTTCCTAATGTCCACAAGAGCAAGCATTGATTACAAATTCGAGGCATAGTAAGAATACATGCGTATTGTATGGTGTTGGCACCAATTCAAATTTGCCAGTCCGGCGCCAAGCCTGTCAGGTATCAGCCAGACTTTGCCAGAATTAATGCTATACTGTTAAATTTAGCATTGTGCGGCTAAATATAGAAATGGTTTTTGCTATTTGCTTTAGTGGTTCAATGGGTCATGGAGGTTTGTAGTGGTAGGTAATTTTTTATTTTGTATTGCGAATTTAATAAGAAATTTCCATAATCTTCAATACAGTTCCAATAATTTTCCAGAAGTTTCAACCGTCCAACTAACGAAGGGGTCGATGAGACCCCAGTACTCGTATGATATTCAATATAATTATACACATGACAGCGCACACGGGTTAGCATGGAGGCAATTAGTAGCTGACACTATTTACGCACCAACTGGCTTTCGAATGACTTTGAACACGGTACGAAGGGTTGAGCTAAAGATTATGCGAAGTTGTTTAAGAGAAAGCAGGAAGTAAAAATTACAAGGTTTAAAAAATAACTTGTCTTTGAGAACCTTAATTTTTGCTGGCATTTAAATGAAACTTGATGTTAATTATTGCGACTCTCAATCCTAATTGTGAGGTGTAGTTTGTTTATTTGCTTGAACGCACAAATCTGAGCAACTACAATCCGATTTGAAAAATGATTTCACTGTGAGATAGCCCATTTATAGAAGGAGGCTTTAATCTATTTATCCGAGTACACGAAGTAGTTGACACGGTAGGCAGATGAAGCCCTCGGGGGAAGCTAGTTTTTACAATAAAATCAATTTCGTAAATTATGACAAATCATTAGAATCTTATCCTTTAGATCTAGGTATAAAACTGTCTAGCTTAACCCACACCTTGTAAAGGTCAGGCAGAGGTGTCTTGTTACTCCTACATTTTATGGAAACACAATGTTATTGATACCTACATGTACATATCATGAAATCTCAGCATGTATTTATTATCATTATCCTACAAATGTCTCCTAGACCAGACAAGGGCATGGAATAGATTTTATCTACCCATTACTGAGTACTAGTATGTTTGGAGAAAATTCTTTAGTACCACTTTTCGAAGAATACTCACTAATATTAGAATTCCGAAGTATAAGTGTTCTTCTGTGAGACTCCTTTGGCTTTAAGCGTTTTTTTTTATAACAACCTGTAGATTTAGATCATTTTTCGCTTTCGTGCGTCTTTAAGCATACTTAACTTAACAACAAGTAATATATCCTACACCTACTGAGTCAAGCAGAACGCATCACTGTCCTCTAAAAAGTTATTCAGGACGTTTTTGTGCATACGCAATGACTGCGCAGTCTTAAAATATTCACACACTACACACATTTCTATTGACGTTACTAATACTTCGGGAGATTCAACTAAGAATAAAAACAAGTTATTTTCGACAATAATTACAACTGCCATAGAGTACTTTATTATAAGATTTATTTTATCCCCATATATCCCTTTTGAGAGTCCCAAAATCTACAAAAACAGGAAACGGCAATGGCCTTATAAATGGTATTACGTTGTAAACGATGAGAGATTAGCAGTAAAGGAAGTGTTTGGCCGGAATTATACTTTGTTTTGTTGTATGTTGTTTATTTTTGTTTTTGCTCTCTTTTGTTGTAGGGATGCGGGTGAAGATTGTGGGGGATAATTTTAATTGAGATGGTTATTCAATTTAGGTGAGAGTGGCATGAATAATTTCTGTTCTCTTTTTTTTTTATTGCGACACAAGATCCTGATTGTAAACATTACTATTATAACAATGAATATTTAGTTGTAGTGAAGTTTGTAAAAAACTGTTTTTCCTTTTTTTTTTCTTAGCCGATATTGTCCCACTGCTGGGCAAAGGCCTCCCCATTTTGTCTCCACACCTCTCGATCTTTTGAGTCTTCCCACCAATCATTATTTTCTCCTATGACATGAAATAACATTTACATTGATGACTATCATATGGCAGTTGTACGAGTTAAGCTTTCAACTTCCTGACAATAATTTCGAAATATGAAGCATCAAATATAAATGTTCCAAAACACATATTCACAACTGCCCAAAACAAAAGGTCTCACTGCCTCACCGAGACTCAAATATCGACCTCAAAAGAACTTAGATATATTGTTATCAAAGAATCTTTTGATCTCAATCTTCCTAAGGCTTCTTTTTAGGACACTGAAACAGGCATTGTCTTGAAAGGCTATTTTCGTTCTAACTGAAAGGTTTATTTAATTACACTGTGTTCTTTTTTGTGGAGTTCAAGAAGCTGTTGATGTCTCTTTTGAAGTATTTCGTGAAAAATATTGTGGTTTTGTGTTAAAGGCCGGTATTTTCATTGAGTACAACAAAATTATAGCGTAAGGCTTGATTTTTACGTTCATCATTCATCCATTTTTTTAAGGAACTCAAAGCATGCATTTTTTGAAGAAACTAAAACACTTTTAAAATGGCTAACAAAAATAATTACTCTATGTAAACAAACTTGGTAGATAGCAGCAAATGTACCCAAGAAAATTACAACACCGTGCTGACGTCATTTAAACCCTCAAATGCTTGAATGAACACAACTAGGCAAGGGTAACACAAATACTACGAAACTTCCAGTTCGCATGTTAAATTGTACCGTTTACCGCACAACGAATATTCAAGCGCAAAAATAAATAGCTCTGAATAAAATTCATCACGCTTAATAACGGTTAAACGACTTGCAAACGACGCATACGTTGCCCACCGAAAATATTAAACCCGCCTTCTGTACACCTATTTATAAAAACCAGGTAACCATGTTAGAGTTACCGCCCGTAACGTTGCCTAAATTCTCGAAAAAAACAATTGAACGTGCGATAAAAATCTCCAGCACACTGATAAAAACGTACGTACGATTTTCTCGAGTTCAAAGTTTAAGTGTTTTAACCCGTGGAGTAATAGTGGTGGAAAATCTTGGCGAAACAGCTTAATATAAGCCTGCTGTAGATAGAAGCAGACAGATATAGCAGTCCTGCTAATGGCTCGGGGCAGGCGAGCCAAAGGCACACTCGTAAATAAATGAGCGAATGTGTTTTCTTTTTTTTTTCTATTTTTTCTTGGCGGTGGAGCTCTGAAGTTAGGGTCGGATGAGATTGTTTTATGACTAGTTGTAACGTGGAAAGTAGGTTAGTTCTGTGTATTTAGCTCAGTGATGAGCCTGCTTTAAATACGGATGCGAGGAGGAAAATACACTAGGTGTTAGTTATGATTAAGCTGAGAAAGATGCTTGGTTATATTTTGTTTCTTGGGAAAATATACTTTTTCTGCTTGGATTTACAACCTCACGTTGTTTTTTTCTCTCCTATCATAGCTAGCTATCTCCTATCATAGCTAGCTCCTATCATAACTACAATACATACCTAGGTACATTTCTTATCCTAATATCGAATAGAATGCCTAAACAGAATTTTCAAACGCCGTTCAATGTAAACTTCGTGCTTAAAAGTATTCACGAAAACTGTGTAAGACAAAATTTATCCATTCCCTCCCCCTATCACTTTATTGTAGCCATTTTCTGGCGCCCATTGTTGTGTGGGAGGGGGCGCTGTAGTTCGTGACCGTACGCCGACAGGGCGTGTGGTGCAAGTTATAGGAAATTGGTATTTAGTAGTTTATTTGAGTAAGAGTTTTTCAGCATTGGGATTGTGAAGTTTTGGTTAACAGGAGCAGCTATTAAGTTTTACAGAAAATGAAATATTTTTAAATGTGTATGGTTGTCTAATCGTGAACGTTATTAATCGACATTCCGAAATGGAAGAGGTTCGGTTTTTTGTATTTTTTTAAATACCAAGACTTTGTTAACTAAGTATCTCCCTGTGAATCGTCTGCATATTTTCAATGAAAGTGTTAAATAAAAAAAAATATATGTACTACACATAGTACTGTATTACTAGAGCACTCACTATAATCACTACGTAATACACTGCATATTGTTCAGTTAGCTTTGCTACCACTTACATAATTAGCTAATAAGTATATTGCAACCCTTGCATTTCTTTCCCACCACTTGCCATTTTAATAATTTATGTTATCACAAGAGACATATAGAATGAAAAAATATATGGAAATAAACAAATAGAAGAAAGAGATGAAAAAAAAAACAAGTTTTTTCGCAACATTTCTTGCCTTGAACCGTCCCCTAGTTACAGAAAACGTTCGCCAGCATCGTCCAAGCCCGATGTATCAGATATAACCTTAAATTATTAATGTTTATTCGTGTATTTACTTCTCTCTCGCTGAAAGTCGCTGTTCAGCAGAAGCAAGTTTTTCTATACTTTTGCTGTTGCTATGTTTAGATGTTACTGTTTTAGTACTAAGTTGTATGGAAGTTTCGCGAATATTCGGTGACTGGGATTAATAGTTTTGAGGCGTGTGACGGGAGAGGCCTATGTCAAGTAGCGGACTTGACGTTGACACGCTGATGATTGCATAATTATGTAGACCTATATTATACTGTACAGTATTGTTATTGCCGTCTGGAATAAATTTATCACTAGCTCGTAAATTACCCTAAAATATTACCTTTAGAGGTGACAAGAAAGTCGCAACACTTATCAATAATACGACTCTAAAAGCCTTTTATTCAATTCCAATTTATTTAACGCAAAATATGGGCAATTTATTAATCCATTATTCTATTTGGGCTTGAATAGTAATGTAAAACAGCTGTTTACAGCCACTTAAAAATATAAAAAACAAAACTGAAATCGATACGATTGACATTCACAAGATGTGCCATTGAAAGACGGCTTAACCTTAAGAAAATGTATACAATAGTAGGTCAAACTTGTATGTAGGTTGTTTTTGTATCTCAACAAATACATATTTTTTTTTTGCAATGTAACTATTTTACTTGCTATGATTTCTGTATCCCACACGTCTTCAGTGTTCTCCAAAATTGTGATTTCAGGGGCATTTAAACATTTAAAGGCTAGATGCAAATAAAGACACTTTTAGTAATAGGTTCAGTATTCTAAAGGCTAGAGTGATTTATTTAACTTTTCGTATCATTGTCGGAGAGTGGGTAAATTGCGAAAGGCAAGCATTGCCGCATGAAGCGGCTACTTACGTAGGTATAAATAGAACCGATATAATTATGCCTACGTATCTTACTGCCGTAATCTTTGAAGTAGGCGTTCTGCTTATGCTAATTTTTAAGGGTCGAAACAGAATATTTGCAAGGGCAACACCCATTTATTTTTACGATACGACCTTAAGCGTTAAAGTTTATTTTAGGTGTTACCAGCCTCTGCACTTTGCGGTTAGGTTTTTAAAACGCCTATTTTATTTATTGTCAATGCTTAGAAAATGATATGAATTAAAATTTTAGTGGTTGAAAGCATCATTTTGTTTTGCGAAATTCAGCTTATCGAGGTATTTATAAATGAGATAAGAATTTGGTGCCTAGTTGTTGCTTGGTGTTCAGTATTATCTGTGGAGAATAGAAATGCTTAGTTTAAATGGCACCCAGTTGCAAAATAAGCAGGAATAATCAAAATAGGCAGGATAAATATGTCTTACCTTCAAAGCCGGAACTATTGTAATGTTTTAAATTTTGAGATTTTTTTTTTGTTGGTTATGACTATTACATTTTCTTCCTCTAGTTTCACATGATACAAAACAAACAATCGAAATAAATCAATAAAACAAAAAAGAGCAACAAACAAAACTTTAAAAACAAAACCGAGCAACTTCCCAATTCACTTGAACCATTCCACATATCATATTACTTTGTTTGTAAAACATTTATATAAATATGTCTGTTTATCATATTTACTGTCGGTCCAGCCATAACCTATGCTGTTAACATACTTACGACTCGTATATGGGGCAAAACTGTAACTGGGGTGGGGTGAAACTGTAACTAGCATGGGGCGAAACAGTATGGGTATATGGGGTCAGAACTCCCTGCCAATATTAGGCATGGGAATACTAATATGCTTGATTGCTGTGTAAGCAAAGAGGTACATTTTATTTGTATTGTTTTGTGGTATTTGCTTATTTGTTATATTCTTTTGTGTGGTTAGCGGTTTCACTCAAATTGGTTATTTCATGAAAATAAATGTTGCGTTCACTGATTCATAAACATTCCTTTATAATGGGTTTTTATTTTAGATATAGATATAGGTATTTCCTGAGGGATTCCAGTTGCAGTATAAAGTATTTTTAAACATTTCCTCTTTTTTATATCAGAGTGGAATAAAAATAGCCATAACAAATCGAACAGCGAACTTCAAAAGTACTATTATATAGTTGATGCAATTTCTCTACCACAATTCTACAACCAAAAATATAAAATGAAATACAAACAGCTAACACAAAGGTTGTTTGAAATAGGCCCAAAATTGCTATGAACCGAATGCGAATGAAACCTATTTTGTCACCATAAAGGATGAACCCACACGATTATCGACTCAAAACTGAGCTCATTGCAAACGGATTATGTTGTACAAAGGACTATCTGTGTTTGATGAGAATATGTCTCTATTTTGAAACGATTTTGTCGATCATATTTTCGTACTAAGGTTTCTATGTTGTACTTTTTACTATGGACCTGAGACAATAGCCATGTGCATAGCACAAGTAATTGCATGATACAAGCACATATCTATTCTAATATTATAAGAGGAAAACTTTGTTTGTTTGTTTGTTTGTAAAGAATAGGCTCAAAAACTACTGGACTGTTTTTAAAAATTCTTTCACCATTCGAAAGCTACATTATCCACAAGTAACATAGGCTATATTTTATCCCGGTGCGGGCAGTAGTTACCACGGGACGCGGATAAAACCGCGGGAAAACGGCTAGTACATAATATAAGAGAATTTAACTCGCGCATTGATATACAGGCCTTATTAAAAAAAAAAACAGATCTCATTAAATTATGTACGGTTAAAATGTATAGTCTAGCTAAAACGTAGCCTGAATTTTCACAATCAAAATAATACTTTGAAGCAGACTTCCATCGCTACAAAGCAAATAAATGACCCATCCATGCTTCCAGTCTTACCACAACGAATGCTGTTTTCAATCAAAACAAACAGACAAACAGACATACGTACAGTCAACAAAGATACCGGTTAACAAACAGCAGTAACTATTTAATGCCACCTGTTCGCCACGTCAAAAGGGGTTTCGTTCACAAAGCGGTACGTGACAAATAGATGATTTGGGACGTTTGGGCACTCCCATTGTCAACGAATTGCCGATACAATGCTAAGGTAACTTGTCACAATTATTGTTGGCATACAGTTAGGAAAAATGTATTTTAGGCCAATTGGGGTGATGTTATTTTTGAAGTCAAAGGACGAAATGATGTGTTCCACGAAAATTTTGCAAAAAAAAACTCGTGTATTTATTTTTATTGGTTGATATTCGATCTTCTGCAATATATGTATGTATACATCAAAATAATGTTGTGGAAATGCTATCTGCTATACATACCGATTTTAAAAAGGTGTGTTATAAGAATAAATTCCGCGTTTTTATTTTTACGACGATCATTTAAAATCTATGAATTTAAATGAAGACTACAAAAGCCATAAAACACCGACATTACTTTAAATTTAACAAGAGCTTAATAACTGTAACTTCCTCATAATAAGTTGTTAACTGTCTTCTTAATTTCCGACTTAAGTTAGTACTTAGCTAAAACACACAGTCTTCAAGTAACAAACTTCCGTTTTTCCCATCATAAAATTTACTTTAGCTACCTACATTAATCTAGATAATGCTAGACACATTAGTTCTTATTTCAAAAGTTTTACAGTTGAACCACAGACCTACATAGCCTAGGTACCTACAGACAGGATAAAACATTATATTTTTCTCCTTTCTTTGTTTTAAAAGTGTATTTTCAGAGTTTTCACTTCGCTCCGCTTCGCTCCGCTCGCTTCCTGAAACCTTTAATACAAGGTACACCTAGATAACTGAAAAGTTAATTTACAGGATGCTTGAAGAAGATTATTTTTGTTTTAGAGATTTTGTGCTATCTATCTAGTTTTAGGTCTGAGGGTTATTTGCTGCGCAGTACGTACCTCTACATCATAGCTTTTGATCATAGAAAATGATTCATCTCCTTTTAATCCGATAGTTGACTAGTGAAAAATGCCTTTGGCGCATTAATTCCGAATGTTTTTTTACAGTGACAAACAACGAGCAGAAAGCTTATTCACTTTAAAATGTAAGTTCGTAGTATTCTAGTGTTTAGAAGGAGGAGCTCCAAAAATTTTACAAAAACAAAATGTTACTAAAATGTAAGAGTGTTAAATACATTCCCTTTTACGCTTTCTATACTAGTCATGCATCTTAAACCCGTCACACACACAATAAACGGTAAACTGGATCACTATCACGACACAGTGATCCATCATGTCGATTCTACCGGTTTTATTTAGTTATTTTTATCACCACAATTTGACCGCTCACCGACACGGTGGTATCGGCAATCTGGGCTGCAGGTGAGTGCAAATGGATAAGGTAAGTTTGTGATTTTAAATCTGTGTTGATTTTATTGCAAGCTTTAAAACATAAGAAAAGGGCCCCTTATTGTCTTACTGGTTTTTATAAATAGTATCGAATTGCCATTAAGAGTTCATGCAGATAATTTGTGGTGTGATTTTATTATTATTATTTTACTATACATTCCCGGAAAAATTTACCTTAAATAAAGTTCACTGATTTTAAGCCTAAACAAACTAAGAGTAGATTAGCCAGTATCCTTACATATCCTTCCGAAAAAAGACACTTAACATCATGTCAACCTAAGCATACTAAAACCACATTTTTACACAGCGACATAGACATTAAATACAACATACTTTTGCACAGAAATACATTGTATAGTACAGTACATTTGTATAATTTACTGAGCACACAAGTATATGTATTATTCCGGCTTCCAAGTAACATTGTCTCGGCGTTCGCTAATTTTCGTCCCACATGTTACGCGCGATACTTCTGTATTTAAAAATATATTTTTTGGAGTAAAAATATCGTGTTGGAGAAAGAAAATGTACTTTGTTTAGCATATTTTGGCAGTTAGTGGCTGTACTTGTTAGAATTGAATTGTTTTTAGGCGCAATTCTGCATATGATTTTTAGCCGACTGCTAAAACGTTTGTTTTTGTTGATTAAAAATATCAAAGCAAAAAGAAAAAAAATATTTGATGTGTTCTTACTTTATATTTAATGCAATTGAAAAAGGAAAATTACTTCGGCATCTCTCAACAAAATGATTTGCAATTTTCCACAGATTACATAAAACGTACACAACCTCCCAAAGTTTCCTACATAAAGTGTATATAAACCTTTACAAAACCCAAAGGGTGAAGATAGGTGAGTACCCTAGGGCCCTATTTTACCCATACATCACTCATAATCGACATTCTAATTTCTTCCACACGACTTATCCTTTACACCTCAGAAGAGACCACTATATACCGTACTATACAGTATTTTATGTCATGGTGGGTAAAGAATCAACCTCTCAAGTATAAGTGTGCGGGTTCAATTCCAGGTCAGGCAAGAACAAATGCAACTTTTCTAAGTTTGTATGTACTTTCTAAGTATATCTTGGACACCAATAACTGCGTTTCGAAAGGCACGTTAAACGGTACGTCCCGGCTGTCATTGAACATCTTTGGCACGTTGGTCGCTACGAATAGTCAGAAACCGGTAAATCGACAGCCAGTTTTACCCAAGTAGCCAAGTAGGTGAGGACCTCATATAAGTAGTCACTCCTTGTAAAACACTGGTACTCAGCTGCGTCCGGCTAGACTTGAAGCCGACCCCAACATAGTTGGGAAAAGGCTCTGAAGATGACAGTATTATATGGGCATCCCATGGTGTCACGTATCCAGTAACGAAATTCTAGGCCACTAAAACTTATTGATATTAGACTGGGTAACGTTACACATGTATAATGACATATCTGGAGTTTTTTACGACTCTTGTAGCGAATTTTATGACCGAAGTACGAGGGAGGGTAGGTAGGTATTATAGCCCTATTACACAAGAAGGGTCTTGTGTGTTACCGTGTTTCTGTACATAAAAATATGTGTTAGACTGTCAGTTCTGATAATGTAAACAGAGGTGTATTTGAAAGCGTATTTTTTATATGAAATGACATTTATACTTGTGGGTTTTTCAGCTTCAAATAAATATTTTTTTTTCCTACGCAAGCAAATATTTTTTGAGGTACCATCTAAGAAACACTTGTGAATTAACCAAAATTTATTTGGTAGTCTATTTACTTTGGCATCAGAAAAAAAAAAACAGATTGACGTAAAATTTTCCGCACAATAAATCAGTCCCTTCTTATTTAACTAATTTTCGTATAAAAAATACATTTATTTTCATAATATAAAAACCAGAATAAATACGTATTCAAATGTACAGTAAATACTGCGGTAAATTAAGTACATTTAAACACGTTTAGTCCATTAATTGATATTTTTATGTTGGAGAATTCTGCTCGGAATAATATCGAGGGAGATAAAATGTTAGCGAGTGATGCTTACATGGGTATTCAATTAATCGTTTGTGAATTGTCACGGTATTTATACTGATTTTGATAAAATTGCTCCAAGAATTTTTCTTTTATGATTTGCTACTTTTTTGATGAATTTTGCTGTAGAAAATATTAATTTAGATAGATGCCAGTACTTGAAAATATTGTGATCTAGACATGTTTGCTGACGTATAACTTGGCTTTTAGTATTACTTTCTTACTGAGTTCCAGTAGTTTTAGCCATTTTAAGATAGCTTAAAAGGGGGACATTATACAATATTTTGATCCCAATGTCATTATTATCTGAATAAAATAACGTCGGCTAGTCATTTAATTAAGAAGTCATGTCATGCAGTGGTCAAATAGAATCAAATAAGGTGTCCATTAATTGATACACTCTACAACGCCACACAACACAACAAAAACTAAAAGTCTTAACACTAAAACACTGCAACTAAAACTGCCTTCATAAACAAGCAACAACAAGCAAGACCAACCAAAAACGGATATCAATACACAATTTAGTAAAGTCCGCAGAAGCTGGGCAGAAATTCATAAGGCTATCGACACACGTCCGAAAGCCGTACCGTAACAGAATTTTGCATCTAAAGTGACTTCATAAGCTCATCAAAGTGTCTAATGTACACACGGCACGAGGCCTTGCGATAATCTGTGCACGGAGGGTATGGGTTTGTGCCTTAGTCGATATACGTTTGGGGTATTGCAAACGTCAGATGTTATGTTAGAGATTTTAATTTGTTGGCTGGTATTAGTATGACCTAGGAGGAACATTACTTCTGAAGAAGAATGTCAAATCTCGTATTGCATTATTTTAATTAATTTTGGAAGGATGCCTATCTATGCATTTTATCGATCAAGTATCACTAAACGTTAGAGATATCTAATTCACTAAACTGGTTCAAGTTTCTACTTAAGAAAAAAAGGTTCATTACTGACCATTAAAAAAAAGAAAGAGAACTGTGCACAGTTAATGTAGATAACTATAGCTACGTTTACGAAAGGATGAAATCGTCACTTAAGTATATATCTATACAAAGCAAGAATTTTCGTTTTAAATATTCTAAGTGACTGACTCTTTCACTCATCCCAAGACAGAAAGAAACAGCATATTTCCACGTAATTCCCAACAAACCCTTCGTCTTGGTCCATAGAATAATCTCGCTTTCATTTCGCAGCATCTTCGTACAGATCGCTTTAAAGATAACTATTGTGTTGCAAACATTGTCTTACCCCGTGGCTGTGTTTGTTACCGGTGAAAAGATGCAAAGCATATCGATTTTACTTCGAATGAAAGCACACTGTAGACCAAACAGTGGGCCGACAATTGAACCTATGATTGGTGAAAACATCTTTTAAAGAAAATCTGGATTCCAATCAAAGTATTCAATCGGTCTGATACTGGCCAAATACCTGATCGTTGTAAGGTGTGTAGCTACCATTCATCTTCACACCGATTTATGAGCCCAAACAAACTATCGGCCGACTAAAAGTTTTGCAGTTTGTCTGTACTCTGAAATGATGGTATTACTTTGAACCTTGATAAGCGTGGGCATTTTGTTGAAACGAACTTGTATTTTATTCAAACAAAATATTGGTAAAACAAGCAAAGATTCCCTAGATTGATTGAGTACATATTTGACTTGCCACTTCGGAGGCAAGATTATTAGATTATTATTCGTAAATAATGTCTGCTGTACAATTACACGACACGAAAACAATTTAGTTCAACAACGAAATAATCTGTTAAAATTATCTGTGAGTGTGAGTGTCCATTTGAGCACATTGGATTGGTTCTGCTGTCATTTGAATATCTTCGGCAGTCTATACGGGTATTCAGAGCTGACAATCAGTTTTACTAATGAGTATCATGTTGCCCGGATAACTGGGTTGAGGATGTCAGATATTCTATGGCTCCACGTAAAATAGTCTTACTCAGCTGCATCAAAATAGACTGGAAGCCGACCCCAGTAACTAACTACTGATACTTTAAACAAGCAACCAGAAACTAAACTATAATTCTCACACGCCAAACTACCAGGGCAGCATAAAATAAAGGAGCCATTCACGCGCCGCTGACGAGTTTGCGTCAGAACAAATTAATACCGGATAAGTCGTTACCGCGATCAAACCAATCGTTGCAAGGAAATGACGTATCGCTGTTCATTTGAGAAGGGAAATCGTAAACCGTCGAACGGAAGTTTCGTTCGTTCGCACCAATTAGGGGCGTTGAGCTATACCGCGATTGTACTGATAACAGTCAGACTGTGTTTTCTATAAATGTTCCGGTGCCTGTTGATCGGTGCGGACAAATCATTTTTTGGTACGTTTTAATCTGTTATGATAAAAATATCACATTCCGTAACGGATAATATACCACAAATATAGTTTTCTAAGCAACTATGGTTTTAATCGATCAACTAAACGAGAGCAAACATGGCTAACTGAGGTATTCCAAAAAATGCCACAACATAGGATTCTTTCAAACGTCTTACTTATACTTGAATTTAGACTAATAATTCTTGTTCATGACGCTTTCTTCCTCTATCAAAGTTATTTTTAAACACCATTGTTCTACATAAGAGACACAAAAATATTCCCAATTTCACAATCAAAATAACTCCATTCATCTCTAAAAACTATTATTTACAGACAAACCTATTCGAATATTGACAAACAAAAATCAACAACCAGACAAGCCAATTAAGCATGCTCCGAAAATTCACACAACAGACAATAATCGAATAGGCGTCTATTCGAATAGGTATCTATTCGATTTAGTAACAACAGGCGTTAGGCTAATGATATTACCACCGACACATGTCTAGCGTGTCAATTTACTACACTTAATATCGAATGCTACAGGTATCGATCGATTCTATTGTGCTTATCGAATAATTAATTACGTCTAAATCGTTAGCAACAATGTTGTACACTAAAGAGAAAATTTGCTTTAAAGAGTTTTAACCATTTTAAGATGAGATAAATACTTGAAATCCCTTTTAGATCTTAGCAATTTTTAATAGCTCGCTAGCACCGATATTTCCGGGAAATATTCAGTTTTCCTTTAAATTAAAAATATCTCAATTTATCAGCAAATATTGACTGGCTCTTGTAGCTTGAAAACCTTTTAAGTTGCACAGCCAGTTACTATAGTATACTAAAATTACTTTTGAAAATCGACAAAGATTTAAAATGGAAACTGTATAAAGCAACTTTATAGTAGGTACTCGTGGTTTCCAGTGGTTTCACCCGCATCCCATGGAAGGTTAACTTTTTCCCGTACCCGGTTAAAATTATACACTTTATCACCCAGGGATAGTGTAGCTGCCCAACAGTGAAATAAATTTTCAAAATGCTTAAAAAATTACATCACGCATGTTTTAACTTACCTTTTAAGTAACCCAAACCATTTTACACGAGCTTGTTCCCAATACTGATAACTTAATCTCACCTTTTTGTTTTAGTTTCAAAAAATATAACATTTTATTCCGAACATAATCTGCTCTTTCACGACCAGAGTCACGTAAACTTTGTATATCTCAAACACTCGTACATCAAACAAATAACAATTTCTTTGGAAATTTTACAAGATATTTACATAATGATATGTCTCTGTAATATTTTGGAAATACGAGCGATTTTTTGTTGAAAGTTTGTTCTTAAGATGCAAACATTGTGAGTAAAGAGTGTGCTTTTGTTTTTGTTTAAATAAATGTTTGTGTTTACTGTTTGTTGGTTTAGTTTTTGAATACTTTTATATCGATGAAATAAATGCTGAATAAAGTGATTTTGAGACAGGGGAACTATTTAGAAAGACAGACTAGGGCTATGTCTACTAGTAAATTAATCAGTTTAATGCCAAAGAATCATGGGTGACTCAATAATCTTTAGGTATCTTTACAAAATAAATGTATTAGTCAATTTATAAAATTTTCTTCAATGTATGACAAAATAAAAGTTACCCTCAATAAAACAGAACACAGTAAAAATGATTTTCTAACCTCAAAATCAATCATTTCAAATTTTAGACCAACCCAAAATGCACTGAATTCCCTCAATAATGAAGAACTGCAGATTCACATAGCAAGCGATTTTCAATTCGCTTAGCGGCCTTCATTCATACGTCAAGTCCGAACTGGTATTCCCGTGGCACTTCACTTGCCCCGCGGATCCGTCTGTGTTTGAACCATTCATTCATATTGGTACCTATGTGAATCCTTTGCCTAACTTTGTATGGAATTAATTGGCTACGCGTAGTGTTTCGTATGAAAATGTGTGTTACTTTGTTGTGAAAATTAAGCCCACTATTTAAGCCTCCTTGATATTTGGGAGGTTCGTTATGCATGTGGCGTATTTATAAGTCTATTAACGTTTTGACTCCTGATCGTTCTAAATATGTACCTATGTTCCCTGTTGCGAGTAATATATCTCATCTTAAAGAAAAGGTTTAAAAACACTTTTTATGTGAATACAACATCGCAAAGTTAACTTAAATAATAAATATATCAATCACACTCTACATAATATTACAATTTTAAAATCTATTTAAATATGCTACGACGCTACACCAGACGCGTAGACTTCGTAGCGTCGATTCTACGTATCTCGTAGCAATTTCGTAGAACCGCTCTTCGTAGCCACTCGTTAACGCGGTTGCAACAAAAATTGTATTTATATTTATGGATGTCGTAAATGGCACTTTAAGGTATTTTTGTAATAATATTAATGGTGGAATATCGTAGAAATATATGGCATTATTTATTATTACGAAAGTTTTGTAGGGATGTGTCATAAAAATGAATGTGGCATTGCAACTGTCGTGGATGTAACTTGAGGTTATTTTATGTTTGCCTATAACATCCTACTTCTAAGGAGGATGCTTCTCTCATATGATACTTAAGAATAAAGACAGGAGACTTTCAATTGTATGTATACCTAAGCCTTCTCTAACATATGCTAAATCAGTTCTCAGTTTGACAACTTACAAGCATAAAAATATATTCCTTTCAGAGCTATATTGATCGTCTCTATATAAAACAGAAAGTGTTTAGCTCAGTTTATATCGAGCGGCAGTCTATGTGGGCCAAACTAAATAGCTAAATGAAAATTGATTAGCAGCTGACACTTTGCCTGAAAATTAGATAAGTTTGGCTTATTTTACTTCACAATTTACATGGCTAGACTTTATTATTTTGTTGTTGAGGCTATGTTTCATTATATTGTCAGTTTAATGATAGTCGTATTTAGGTCGAATTTGAGATAGACGTGAACTAATTAAAGGTGAATTAAAATGGTGTCACGAATTAATGGAAAATTAATATCTTGTATCTTTAAGGTATATTATTTATTTGTTGGACGGGCTTTCAACACCTATAAACTTACATGACTTCTCTTAGTGTAGACTGAATTACTTGGAAAAAAATACAATACAGAACTAAAAAGGCAATTTATAAATTATTACAGTGCAAAAGGAAAATGTCCTACGTCGAAAAACAACGTTTTCATCACAAACATTCTCTCGATAAGCCAAATGAAACGCGAAGGAAAAACTCGTTGTCACAACACTAAGGGGGAGGATTCCGATCGTTTTGGGGTAAAAGGGGGATGATTTAATAAATATTCAAATAAAGGAAGAGGCCCTGACTCTATACTATGTGTCGATCTGCGGTCTCCAATCGACAAGCAAAAATACACACTAATTGAATACCAGTAAGGTTGAGTTTCTAATGACGGTGTGAAGGATTTCTAACTAAAAATCGGCCGTTCATTATTTTTTACGTAACTTCAGTTTTCAAGTAAACAAATAAAAAAACAGCGTTAGTATTGATTGGCGTCTGTAGACTGTTGAATGTTCTGGAATGTTTTTAGATAACATTAGAAGGTGATGGGAGAATATTTTCGCATGTTTTCTTGGTGAACAAATACCAGGAATTAATGCTACCTATTTTTCCTAACATTTCTAATGTTATGGATTTCCGCAAAGTAAACTCTGATTACATCATGTAGAAATTAAATCGTTGATTCATCCAATTATGGCAAACGATTTTTTTTATCTTATAATCATCCCAATTTGAATACTCTAGTAATTTAATCACAATATTCAAGCTAAACCCCTGAAACTGATGTGCACCAATATTTTCCCACAACAATTTCAAAAAATCTAATTCCAAAAAATCTCCCAAGCTTCAACAAACCTGCCACTCAAAAAAGTCCACGAAAACACCCCGTACACATCCCGATCAAGTCTACAGTCTACATAAGTGTGCATCCTGTATAATCCGGGACAATAAACGTTTGCCGCTGACTAAACAATTTCCCGGAGATAAAAACCCTTGAAAAAACTTCATATTTGATACATTGACGGCGCGACGCAATAACTGCCTCTTGATGATAACGTGATAAGCGATGCTTTAGTGATGTTAAATGGTGATAGATGCACTGGTGTATTGTGATACGGTGACATTGTTTTCTTGGAGTGTGATAGACGATTTTGTTTATTGTGAAATTTGGAAAAGTGTCTTTAATTTTGATCCATATTATTGTTTTGACAATTTCTTTTGGTTCTTATTGTATGTCAGGTTAATTTTATGTTGATATTAGGTTATTAACAAAAATATCAGAATTTTCGAAAGCTAAAATTTTTTGTTTTAGTTTTATTTCACAACTATTATTATTATTTTTTACATTTAAAACTTCAGCTTATTTCAACTGTATACCATTTTCAAAACCTGATCCTTCAAGTACAACAAAACGATGCTTGAAAAATTCATACCTCATAAAACACCTCATTTATCACGATAATTGAATTATTCATAACTAAAAGTATTACCATTATGAATGAACTGAAAACCTTAACAGTTCTGTGTATTGAGAATGATCCTGATTTCCCTGAGGCCATCGTAACGAATCGGCAGTCACTTTGACATTGATGCTTCAGTTATGACGTAGATAATACGATTTTCCAAACAAATACACTTGAGAGCAATTTAATTGGGTCAGTTGCAAAATCTTTACATGTCACGTGTCAATGAATGTTACTTGTAGTTACTTTATTCTGCCTTTGTGATCGATATTTTATTTGCGATCCATTTTTTTGCCTATCTAGCATTGTATTTGCGATTAGAGATTTAAATTGTATTAGCTCCGTAAGAATTAAGTATTTCAAACGGTATCATCATTTCCCGAGCCTTTTCCCAACTACGTTGGGGTCCAGTCTAACCGTATTCAGCCGAGTACCAGTGCGACTGCCTATCTGACCTCCTCAACCGGGTTACCCTTATTCAACCCAGTTATTTCAAACAGTATATAATCTCAATAAAATGGATAGATTGGTTTTAGAAATTAACCATTGGAAATCTTCTCTCTAAAAACACTGGTTCGTCTTCTATATCAACACTCCTTAAAGCAATCAATGGATGTTTATTAGATCTAAGTATGCTCCTATCAACGTGGATGAATAATATTCTTTCTAATCAGATAACTGTATGCAACGGAGATTAGAATGTTAAGAGAAAATTGGTGTTACGCGTATGGATAGAATATGGAATGAGAAGAGGAAGTTTGAAAGTGGCACCGGTAACCGAAGACTATGTGGAAACCGGCTGTCATTGTATGGGCATGTGATGCGGGGGAATGAGGATCATGTTGTTAAGAATAATTTGGGCATGAACTATGATCCATACAGGAGATAAGGAAGACCAATAGAAACGATGGATGGATTGGGTGATTGTCAATATGGCTTGAAATAATATAACTTGTGTGATGATGGCAGTTAGAAGAGTACCTATGGCAAACAAAAACATAGTACACTTTACAAGAGCATTTTCATCTAATTTTCGAAGGAACCATTTTATCTGTCCTATGTTAACTTCTCTGATTATGTAATATTGATTTCATGATTACATTTTGGGCAACTGAATTAGTTACTATCAAAATACAGGTTTTGTTTATGATGAAATGTTGTTTTTTTCCAATATTTAGAAATATGTTCTTCCGAAAATTGAATACCATTGATAGCTAAGTGATTAAAGGCAAAAGGTTGGAGATACTACAACTCTCACTGCGCAAAAGTAGTCTGTTAAGTAGAAAACTTTTCAAATATCATCTTTGTACCAATTTGATATCTGAACCATCCTATTCTTTCCCTAAATGTGTCTAAGCGACTGCATGTCAGACCTCTGCGATTTAGTTGCCAGTTTATGTATTGGTATTTAAATAAGTTAAATAAAAACAGCACATATTTTAAACTGAACAGAATACATACCGTTCTCTTTCAGCATCGACTACAAAACCGACGAACAATTTTTTTCTCAGAACATCATTCACACAGTTTTTCCTCGAATTTTTATTTTTACCTCTTTTTTATTTATTTCGTTGTATAGCTACGGTATTTTCCTTCACATCACTTAGTTACGCTTGCAGAGGTAAATCGAGTATCACAAATACGGGGCTCGGGTTCCATTCACGAGTGAAACTTTTACAACGAATACGTTTGTATACATGCTACCCTGGTAGTTATGATGTATTCAATAGTACATTTACTTGGTGAAATGTGGGCCTAATCATGGATTATTATTATTTTGGATGTTGTTCGTATATTGTAATTGCTTATTAATGAGAAGTAGTTTTTGCGAGTAATTAATAGGATCATTGAGAGTATTAAAACTTCTTTTATCTGACTGCAAATGTGTAACAACGCTAAATTAATGGCATATTAGTTCTTTTTTGGTCTTTGGATACGATTAGTATTGATTCCAAAGGACCAAAAGCCCAACTTAAAACCTGATAGCATGTGAACAACCTACATAATATTCTGCCACGTGAAATGTGATTGCCTGAAAATATTTCAGGCACTTTACTAAAACTTTTAGCGGAGGCAATATTTCCCGTCAAATAAAAAGAGGGCTAAAACCGTGCACGGCTGTGGTCCTCAGCGACATAGAGTAAGTAAGTGCTCTCCAATCCGCGGAATTGAATTTCAATCAGGACTTTGATTGGCTGAACCAAATTCATAGTATTTTATTGAATGGTGGCTGAAAGCTTTTTTCTTATAACATACTATGAAAATGTAAACTGGAACGTAATTAAAGTAATGAAACAAAACAGTCGCTTTCGACGTAATTGTGCAAATGAAAACCTAGAAAAATAAATCCAATGCGTTCCAACAACATTTCCTCGCAAATAACAAACATTTGCACAGAAATACTGTCACCATAATTTCATGCGAACATCCAACTGAACTTTAGAGAAAATTCGCAATTTTTGACTTAACCCACTTTCGGCTTGAGACGGCAAATTGCAACAACCGTACGCACGAAATTTATGTACGACGACTGTACAAGTTACGTCGCAACGTAATCGTAAATATACGGCGGGAGTGCGGCTATGGGGAATAAAGTTATGGGTCATTTTGAGAGAATGGCTAGTGGCTGATGTCAGCCACCTAAGTAGCGGTTTAGGGATTATTTTTAGAAGGCATAAAAGTGCTGAGTGTTGGCACTCATTCGCGTCGTCTGAAAGACGATTCTTCGTGGATGTGTGTAGGTTTGTCGTGTAAAGATGGCGTTAAATTCGTCATTAGCTAAGTAAGCAGCGTTCTCGTGTAAAACATGTGAATTATGAATGTTTCAGTAAATAAATGTACACTGAAATCACCAGAACGCTTTCAAAATGCGGGGATTATGTCAAAATTGTTTTAAAATGTGTTTTTCTGGACTGTAGTGAATGGTAAAATGTGTATAGTAAATGTTACTCACAGTGTAGCGCAAGGGGGGCACATAGCCGAGAGCGCACGAGTGGTCGCCCGCCGCTCGGCCGCGCCGCCGCGCTACCGCATGGCGCCGGCCGCCAGCCCCGCGAGACCAGCTCCCCGTGCGCGACCACACCACGACCACGACAACCAGTCCACGACTCCCCACCAACAGTCCGACTGCCGACAAGTCACAACATCCTCACTATCAGACAGCTCTACGCCGCCACCAGCCGCCGCGTCGACAGTAGATCACACTCGCACGTTAATAATTTAACAAAACTTTTTCCTAACCCAACATTGTCGCAATGCAGAAAAACCGCTCCGAGACATTAAATACGCTTTGTCTTCTTGTACGACTTTACATGCTAGCTTATTTATTCACGGGGAAAATTGCGTGCTCGCGTGGACGCGACGTGGTGTCTGCGGCCGTTAAAATTGATCGGGTTTGTGTATACTCACATTAGCATGCCAGCGTCGGCCTCCCGGTTATCAACTATCGTTAACGTAAACAATTGAACACACAATCATTTTGTCGAGTGGCGCGGCGCGATATCACATGCCGGTCGGACGCGGATCGAAGGAGCCCGGGCGTAGGCGGCCGGCTCGTCAGAGCATCGGCCCCGGGGGCTCGGCGCCGCAGGGCTGCCACCGCCAGCACACCGTATGCGGCGTTTGCTTGCTAAATGAGCGGATTAGGTGCGCGGGGCGGAAGTGTCGGAGGCGACACGCGCGTCGTTGCCACTGCAGGCCGCCACTGAGGCGGGGCGGCCCGGGAAAGCCTCCCCGCGCCCTTCCCTCCCCCCGCCGCCACCCTCCCGCTCTACCCCGCCCGCCATGTGCCCGGAGCGCGCTCAGCCTCTCGCCTCGCAAAGGGTTGTCGGCAAAGGGAAATTGCTACTATCGTCTTTTTGTCGTGACGACAATTGGCCGTGCTTTAGGCGGCGCTTTCTCTTTGACTGGAGGTCCAGAGCGGGTCGCTCATTGCATCTGTGAAGCTATTTTATTTAGGGTTTGATCGGGTTTGTAATATTAGAATTATTTGGAGTCATGTATCGGAGTCGGCGCGTTATGTAACGCCGTGCGGCTGCCATGGCCGTCCCGCAGACGCAGCGCGCCTGTCGGAATACCCCTAACGCAGCCCTTAAATTTCTAGTGAAACGTTACGAGTGAGCGCGAAGTTTGCCGAGCTCGGCCGACCGGCATCTACGAGCGCGGCCGAACGCGCGCGACCGGCGCCGCCCAGTCAATAAGGCCGTCTCCACTCGCCGAACAAAGACACTAACCTATAATAATTACATTTAATTAAGGATAACTGGACTATTTTGTGTAATAAGCATATCGCGCTGCAGCGTTAGCATCCAGATTTCACACTTGATAGAGGATAATAGGCATGATGACAAATTTTTAAATTCCTTTGTATGATGTAGGTATACGTCTATTTTATATGAAAAATCATTAATTTTAAGAAAATGCGAAGTTTTTTTATCAAATAATTGCATTTTTCTCTGTCCACTTTGAATCCGGCGCGAAAACGCTTGTTAGTGTCATGTCGTCACTTGTGACGTCACGACTGAAATTACAAGACGCAAGTAAACAACGCTCGTGCAATAATTAAGTTTTTTGTGTTATTAAATATGAATTCGAAAGGGCATAGGTGTTGTGGGGTCCCCCAGTGTAAGAACACATCCAAAACAACTCCTGATGAGTTATTTGTGTACGTTCCTCACAATAAAAAAATACGAAACAAGTGGCTTAAACTTGCAAGGCGAGATTCAAAAGCAATATTGCCCAGGGTACAACTTTATTTTTGTGAAGATCACTTTGATGTAAGTTATTACATAGTTCTCTAGATTCTAGCATAGTTTATAATGTAAATAACTATTTCGAGGTTAGGTTTCATCTCTCATTGTTTTTTAATTAAACTAGTATACTTACATGGAAGTTTTAACATTTCTAAATTCAGCTGAACAAAAATCTTTATTTGATGCCAAAAACTTTCCCAGCATTATGATATCAATTCTAGGCAAATTAGCGCTGTTTGCCTTGATAAATCCGGGCTCCATAACTCATGTTATAAACAATTAATTAATTAAAAACAAAGATCGCAGTGGAAGTTCACAATAACGAAATGTGACGTTCGCGCGCTTTCGCGCGAGTTGTTTTGAGAAATGACGTCACGAGCTCTGATTGGTGTTCAAGATATCATGGCGGATTGCCTTATTTCGTAATTTTATTGTATAAAAATACATATTAATCACATTATTAATAAAGAAAACAATGCGCGTTTTATATTCCAAGCTTCAAGTTTAATTTAATAAATATATTATTTTAATGATTTTTGATTACTGTCATCATGCCTATTATTTTATACGTGTAGTCCTTTAGTGTAGCGCACGTGTGTCATAGCGGTTAATAGGTTAGTGAAAAAAACTTGAATATTAATTGTAATATTCAAGAGCGGCAAAAAAATTGACAGAAGTTATTTTTTGAATATATTTTATAATAAATCGGTCGGTATATTATAGGTCGTTGTTTATTATAGTTGGTAAGAGGTCGGTCATCCCACGTGCATCAGCCGAGTCCGTGCAATACAGCCTGATGACTCGTCGCCATAGATACGCGCATGTTATGAAACTCAATGCGTTATTTTAGTCTGTCAAAGTATTTTGTTTTAATTTGTCCATATCATATTTTTTATTTTATTGCTATGTATTGGTTACAAAATAGATAAAAATAAGTATTGTAATGTCGTTTCGCTCAGTTTTATTAGTCGTTAACTGTATTCTTACAGTTTGTGTAAGACACACACACACATAGTGGGTGTTTATTTTTGTACGTATTCTTTTAATTAGGTTCGATTGAAAAGCATTTATTTAATTAATTCGACCTAAAGGACCAACAAATTCTTGAATGCAGATTATTCCAAAATATTTTTTGTGACACAAAATTATTTCTTCCTTTTCGACTCAAGGTTTTTTAGTAGTATTTTTCGCTTACTTTAAAATACTAATTTCTGGTCTATTTTCTAAGTGGTATAAAACCGAGTCGTTTGTCTGTGTATCCTGTAAACCGTGTGATGGATTGTAATGCGGTTTTCACCGTCATTTCGAGAATTCCTTGAGGAAGGTTCAGGTGTATAATACATTCATCTTTTCGGGCACAGTCGGGGCTTGTCGCTAGTTATACTTGGATATAGGTGAGATATTTTATGTAGTAGATTGGTAGTAATGCAATGTTGGTACGGTGTCAGTATGATTATCGATGTTGAGTTTCTATTTCGATTTTGTAAGATATTCAAACAATGGAAGTTTGTATGGAAAATTATGTTCTTAGATACGGATGTATATACGTCGTTAATTAACATACGGTTTCTTGGAACTATTTAGGAGTATATTGATTAAGAAATTGGATAACTTATCTTTACAGGTTGCCTGTTATGACATTAGATTACTATTTTATGACAATCACCAATCATACTTTGCAAGAACGTGCTGATTAAGGGTTCTACCTTCTCCGCATGAGGAGAAGCCTGTGCTTTGATGAGAGACAATAAAAAGGCTAATAATGATGATGAAATATTTCAGTCACACAAACAGCAAAGAAAAAAAACAATTTAAATTCAATGTTTACAGCCACATTACGACAAAATATTTGGTATCGACAAAGCTTTGAGAATACATCGGTGAGCCAACAAAGCATGCCATGATGGATCGGATCGGGTCGCCGAGTCAACTATCCGACAGTCCATATAAAACGGATGGCAACCGATTGCATACGGATTTTTGATGCGTTAGTATGTACCTACATATATGTATGTCGGGTATGGAACTTTCTAGTTTTAACTTGGTTGTTTTATTTTCAGTATTATTTCCTTACTATATTTATATGATAAAGTAGCTCTGACTGTCTGTCGGGTTTTTATGCCAAAGCTACTCCAAATAAAATACAATTTAGTACACAGATAATTAGGAGGTGAGAAAGGATATCGGATACTTATTAGACGGTTGCGTGAAGTGGTTATCCCTGGTCGTGTCGGTAATAATACTATTAACTAGGTAGTTATTGATAATGTACAATGTCATGGGTTGGTACATGGTGTAGTTTTGAGTCATTATGATTCGTCTAGTTTATTCACCACGAAGAATTAACCAAAGATGGACCTACATTTTGGCGTTTTAAATTTTTCCTTCCAGCAAGACATTTTGGCATACTGTGTTAAAAGACCCGTCAATATGTCCCAGTGTGTAAGGAATTTTACAAAACGAAGGATAAAAATTCAATTAAAATAATAATGAAACTATCCAAAGCGTAAAATAAGAACGTACAAAACTTGTGAAGTTGAAATAAGTTGAATGTTCAATTTAATTGAACAGAACAAGTGAACATTTTGTTCTTCAGAACTACACACATCAAAAGTGTCTAGGGATCAACATATATTTTTGCAATAACTTTTCTCCTGATTGATATTAATTAAAATTTTCTTTAAGGATTCATCAAATAAAGTGTTTTCGTTTGTCACAGTAACGATAAACCAAGTCACCTTTGCACTAATAAAGAAATTTGCCATTTTCCTAATAAAGGGATTTTTGACATTTGAAACACTAACACAAAAGTTCGAAAAAAAAGACTGAAATAACAGTTTTCTTTAAAAGTTTATTGGGTAACTTAAACAATTAATAATCCGTGTTTCTACCGCGAACACTAACAACACAAGAACATCGGTTTGGCATACTCAAAATGAGTTCATCCAAATCACGATGTGGAATGGCCGCCCATGTTCGTTGCAACAACAAAAAAAGGTCTTCTTGCGACTGGATACCCTCCATATTCGGCAGAGCTCTTCTCTGTAGCATATCCCATGCATGCTCAATCGGGTTCAAGTCTGGCGACTGAGCAGGCCAGGGCAGGACATTGATGTTAGCTGCCGCGAGAGTCTGTCTTACAACTCTTGCGGTGTGCGGTCGTGCATTATCATGCATTAACTGAAATAAGGGACCGATTTGCACTTGTAGAGGAACGATGACGTCTGATACAATCGTCTCAGCATAAATTTGAGCGTTGAGGTTGCTTCTGATCCAAATCAACTCAGTTCTTCCGCCGATCCAAATACCCGCCCATACCATGATGGTTCCACCACTATAAGGATGGACTTCCTGGCAGGATTTTAATCGCTGTTGGCGTCCAGGGGTTCTCCAGTGTCGTATACGTCTTGTATCCGGTCTCATACCAAAACGAGACTCATCAGAAAAGCACACGAAACGCCATTGTTCTTCTGCCCAATTTCTGTGTTCAAGAGCCCATTGATATCGAATCCTACGATTGTGCATTGCTATAGGTGGTACCCGTAGCGGTCTTCGGGAATGAAGGTTCACTTCATGCAAGCGGTTTCTGACTGTTTGGTCGCTAATTAAGTTCCCTGAAGAGTGATGAAGCCTCACGGCTAACATCATGGCGGTTATTGTTGGAGCTCTTCGAGTTAAGATTTGAATGTATCGGTCTTGTCTCCGTGTGGTGCAGCGATACCGTCCTCCATGGCGCTCAGCTACGGTACCAGTGCTTCGGTAACGTGTCCAAAGTCGACTGATAACACTCTGACTTGTATTCAGAGCTAAAGCCACAGTACGTTGCCGGGAACCAGCTTCTATCATTCCCACGGCTCTGAGCATTTCTTCCCTGCTTAAATGACGTCGCCGCTCCATAATAACGTTGGTTTTAATCAGTAGTAGGGAAACAGTAGCACTAATAATGTCTTCAATGCGTTGTATGTGTTTATAGGGAAAATATTGACAGCTGATTTTCATCTTTTACTCGAATTTGATTCACAGTTCCTGATTCAAATTATGAAATGCACCAAAAAGGATCCATATAAATTTATAAAATCATAAATTTATTACAAAGCCACATCTCAATCTCAAGAAATCCGCATAAAAATGCTTGATCCCTAGACACTTTTGATGTGTGTATGTTCTGTTCTGTATATAAAAAGAGCTCAATCGCCTACGTTAAATGATCTAAGAATTCTTATAAGAAGTCTATCTATAACTTTAACCAGCTTTAGAGAAATTGGATGGTATAGTGAGTTTGGTTGTCAAACCCGTCGAGAGTCGGAGATTCTCAAATTTACTGTAATTTGACGGTAAATGCAAAATGAAGGACAACGATTGTTTACTAGGTACGTGTGATCTTATAATTAGGTTTTCCAAAAGCTAGAACTAAATAAGGTCCTATTTTATTGAATAAGATTAAAAAAAACTGAAGATATTTCTACGAAGATTAACTCATCGATAAAAAAAATATATATTGAGATCGGTTTAGGTCTTATTTCTACATCGTAGCTAGTACCTACTAGTACTTGCTAATAACAAATACTAGCTCATAATCCTTTACCATCTAGGCTAGGCTATAAATAATCCTTTCCAATTTTTTCGATCTAGATAAAATCCTCAGGATAAAACATCAGTTTATACACCTAAAGTACATCTTCTTATACGGAAGTCAACTGTTATATATTGCATAAAAAATATATATATTTGTTTACTGTAATTAATTCAATAGATCGACATTTTTAAGTAATTATGGTGGCCTAGCGATTAGTAGTTGTACGCAATAGGAAAATAAAGTGAAAATAACAAAAAAATATATTATAAAACTTGAATAAATGGAGGACATCAATATAAAGAAGCTCTGTAACAACCCACAATAGCACCAAAGACACGTTTTAATATAATGTACTAGGATTACAGGAGCATGTAGGATGTATCGATCACGGATTATCACGGCAAGGGTTTCGTCTCTTCTGCCTACAAACATAATCTATCTAGTGAAACAGATTCCTATTTTATGTACTTTTGTATGCTCAATTCATTTTAAAAGAGTTCTCGTATTAGGGCTGCTAAAACATTAGGTAATGAAAGAAAACACGTACAAACCTCATCATCTTAATTTAATTCTTTGAAGGCATAGGTATCATAGAAGAATTAATATATAGTCTCTTTCTGTGAGACAATGTAGGTAAGCTTGAAGATCTTGATTGACCAGGGCTAATTTATGACCTAATTGTTCCACGCGGGTGGAACCGACCCGCGTCTCGAGATAACTACTTTCCACATCCGGATAAAAAGTATTGCTCATGTCCGTTCTCAGGATCTAGACTAAAATGATTACAAAATTACATTTATGTAGGCATATGTGTGTACAGACAGACTAATAGTTACTTTCGCATTCATAATTTGAATGTTACACAGGCAAATTCAGCGCAAACGAGGCCCCTAAAAAATAGGTGTATTTTTCCTTACACTTTAATCAACACACATCCCAGCTTAAATTTCATACACCTCAAACACGAAAGCTCCCATATGGCAAAATGTATGGGGTTTACAGCTATTTAATACCAACATTAAACCCATGAATTTAATAGGATATCGACTCATTTTCAACCACTACACTTGTGGTAGGATTAGGAAGGGCGTTGAAAATTGCAAAAGCTTTTAGCGATTACAGGAGTATTTATGTACCTACGTACTGTTGATTGTGTGGACTAGGTTTTGGGGCTGGTGTTGCCTGTATTTATAGAACGTGCAAGTTAGAAAGTTTGCCATTGAAATGTTATTTTGAAAAAAATACTTAGGTAATATATTGCTTTCAGGGGATTTTATATTGCGTAATGAAACCGCTTATTTCTATGTAAGCTCTGTTTTGGCTCATCCTTTTGACTGTTTAAAAGTGAATTTAGAGTTTACCTGTTCAGTGAAGTTATCACTTACAGTCTGACCATTTATTGGTGAGGTTGACTGTATGTATTAATACAAATGACGGTATTTTTTCTTCAAAACTGACAGCAACTGGACAAAACATTCGGTACCCTTTTAATTAGAATTACATAGGTACATTCAAATTTCTGCACTGTAAATATGTATTTGTATTTTGAACGATGATTAAATGATGGAAATAATACGATCACAATATATACTGTAGTTATCTGAGTTACTAGTGAAATGTGTGCATAAAAATGTACTACAGTAAACCATTCTAGGAAACACTCGTTAGTATAATACATTCTATCCATATTTGCATTCCCAGTGCAGCATTCGAAACTTGAAACATCAATTCTAAGCTTCTCTACATTGAATTCAAGGAAAATATTTTAAGGGTTCCGTACGGACACACTGTTAGTAGGACTTTAGAATCCATATTGTCTATCTGTCAGTCTTTCATCAAGCTGTAGGTACCCAAAGAACTGTTAATGAGTTGTCACAGGCGATAATTTTTTTGCTGTGAATATGTAAACATTTTAGGAGGCTCCTATACAACAAACATGGTTTTTATACATAATTTATTTATTCCCATATACATTATTTTTACACATATTTTTTTTACAAATTCAACAATGTAGTCAATAATGGTAAAGAACGCTTCGTGCGCTTGTCCGAGTCGCACTCAGCCGGTCTTAAAAGGGGCCGTCGCTATCTTTACAATAAATGCATCTTTCACCTCAGGGACTGCAGTTGCATCGCACTATTTTAAATGTGCATCAATAACTAGCTGTTGACAAGCGCTATTCTTTTACGAAAAGAAGATTAATGGTGGCACTTTTATAAATCATTTTGCAATTTATCTAGCCTCTAAATAGATCGGTATGGCGTTTGTGGAATATAAATATTATCACAGATACCTATTCTATAAAAAAATACCGGGTACTTCTCGCATCTGGCTAGAAAGTAGTCTGTACGTATACAACATGTAACTTAATTAACGCACATCCTGAAATTAGTTTATTCAGAATCGTTTACTGAATCGATTTATATCATTTTTAATATAGGTAATTTTTTATACCAAAAATAATTAAAACTACGGAAATTATTGTCATATTAACCCTGTACAGTCAAAACAAATTCAAATAGACCGTAACTCAAAGTAATAAGACTTCGTGTATTGTCGGCTTTTTCCGTAGTTTCGTTATGTTGTGTCGAGTCGAGCGGCGCGCGGCGCGATATTTGCGTGCGTAGTAGTATGACCAAAAAGTTCTCCAAGAATTGGTATAACTAATTTAGTAAATAACAATGCATATACATGTTAAATTAAAAATTCAATGTATGTATTATGATTATAACATAATATTCTAATTGGGGTGTTTGAGGGTGTGCGTTAATTACGTTACATGTTGTATATTTCTCAGGCTCTAGACTATCTGTGTACGCATTTAAATCAGTACAATAATTTGGTCGTAAAAGCCGGTCCAACAGATACACACAGAACAGATACTGTTAATTTGCGTTGATTGACTGAACAGATTATGGGCTAGTTAAGTATTTAGTTTTCTTACGGCCAGTTTCTTCATCAAAAGTTAAAGTTAAAGTAATGTCTAAAGTAAAAGTAACGGTCAAATTCGTTTTTCAAGGCTAAAGTGACAGCAAATCTAATAGAAAAATTGAATTTGACCGTTACTTTTACTTTAGACATTACTTTGACTTTTACTTTGGCTTTAACTTTTGATGAAGAAACTGGCTGTTATTGTCCAAAATGCTTGAAACACGTCTACAGTCTGCTTAAAATATTACAGTTTGATCATCGTCGTTAAGACAATAATATTTGATACTCAGCAATAGAATCTGCACCACGTAGCATAAAACCCAAGAGCTGAACCACTGCGCCAAACACTAGTCACATCACACGTACTCGCCCATTCTTCTGCGTCAAAACGTTGGCGGACGAAACAAGTTGTCTAGAACGATATATTGTGTGTGGGCGCTCACTTATTGCTAAACACGGAACAACTGTAAACTGTGCCAATATAATCAACTGTGATACCTATTGTAGTATTATTTATTTAAGATTTTCTTATAGTATGGTTTTATATGACTATCAATTATATGGCAATCAATTGTAACACAATTCTTCCTAAAACTAAGTAAGTATTAAAACTTCGAACACTTTCACTTGCATCTAGAACTAGTTCCTATTCCATTTATATAATAGCCAGACACAAAATAGCCTATAATATGTAATAGTTATGTATAAGCTATGTTATTGTCATGTTTCATCAAAATTCGTTCAATAGTTTACGCGTAATTACACTCTTAAAAACTTTTGCATTTATAATATTAGTAGGATAATTATATTGTACGACTTAACAACCATTCGAATAGGTATCTATCTCATATCACCGATACACCTAATAGCATTAATAAACTTGGCAAAATGTCTACTAATATCGGTAATATTAATTTGACTGTATTTACTTGTTGTTCAGTAATAATTATTCTCAATTAATTTCAAATCAGATACCCTCTGGTAACAACCACTTGAGATAAATCGCTGTTTCTTTGGCGAAGTCAAGATTGATTTCACGGGTTTGGTAACAGTGCTTATATTTTATAAGATTGGTAACATTTCGAATTATAAAACAAAATATTTTAGAATATGGTTATACATAGCTGTAAGCCATACATATATTAAATTTTGAAACATCATGTCGGTCAATCTGAATGAATGCATAAGTGTCTGCACTTACTTATCATTATATGCCAAGTATAAGTTTTGCTTTACCTAGCACTTTTTTTTTAACGACGTCAAAAATCATCAAATGATCCCGCTGTGGGTTGGCAGCGGTGAGGAAGTGTCAGACTCTTACTGACTAAAAACCGTCGTGTTCCGTCATAGGCCTTTTATGTACTTTACCTAACACTGTGGTAAGAAAATTACATTTGTATGAAAACGACCTAAAAAAGCCATACACATGTGTTTTCTTCAATTATCTAAAACAGTAATTATACACAGCTTTTCCTAAATAATAACGCCACAAATATTTCAATCAACACTTGCGCGGTAAAACATATTTAATCAGGGTTCAGATTAAACCTAGCGTCCCTAACCGAGGCATCAATATCCCTCTTGTTGCAAACACCGATTAAATTACGAGAAGAATTTATTCCAGAAAGTTCTGCAGCTTTGTTTACACTGCATTTTGTATCTTTAGTAAGAAGAATTTAAGATTTCTATAAAGATATTGAAGATTTAAGCTGTTGGTAAAAATCTCTGCTGTATGCTATTTATATCTTCATATAGAGATTTAATTAATTGCCCCTGATAGGTCATTAAAAATTGTCGTAATAACCGAAAAGTTCCAGCTCTTATCTTCTGGTTCCATCATCAGATCAGTTCGACAGTAGCATATTATTATGTTTTCATCAAAACTACATACCTACAGCTGCCAATTTTCATGACGCTACGATCCTTAGAAGATGGTTAAATGAGCATGATCCCCTGTATCCAAAAATCATTCACATCTCGTACAATTCTCTCACACAAAACTCTGTTACAGTAACCATCAGTAAAAATAAACTCAGGACTTAATGACATAAATGTCAACATCAACTTTCAATGCTCACACACGCTGACATTTAGTTACAAAAACCCATTAAGCTGCAAAAGCGATTTCAATCTTATTACGGACACATAAAGCTTATTTTCTATTATTTAGCACATGTATTCAGAACTCGTTACCGTCACCGATAGACTGTCAAGCATTAGCGGGTTTTTGTATGGGATGACCATGATTTTGGATATTTCAGTTTATGTAAATTGACTGGTTATCAGCCAGTCTGTTATATTTACCAAGGGTAGTACAATATTTGAAACGAAATATTTATTTATTTATAATACTTTCTTTACAAACAGTACAATGGTGGACTTAACGCCTTAGGTGTTTTCTCCCAGTCTACCTTTGGGTGGTGGGGAAATAACAATGGTAATGGAAATATTTCCACTTCACCATTATTTATATTTTTCATCATTCATATTATATTTTTCAATATAGCAATTTGACTCAATTTTTTTGTATTTTTTTTACTTCAGAAGGCCAATAACGCTTCAATTTCGAGACTTATCTCTCATTAATCGAACTCATGGACACCATACTTCTAACTGACATACCACCAGATTGGATTCCGTCAACCAACGCTTTTAGCGCCCTCTAATCTTTAAACCTTAAAACTATAAAATGTTCCAGAGCAAGTTATTATTATTCAATAGTTTATCATGGATATTGACGCGGCCTGTCTCCGGGGAGGCGTCAGCATTTTACTGGGAACTGTGCTCTTCAATTTTGTATAAGAGTTATTGATGTGACGTGCTTATTTAAATGTTTTGTTGTTCATGTGCCATTTATAGAATAATATGATAAAATTTTTTAGCTAGTGATAACATAGGATTTCCGAAAAGTCCTGCAAGCTGCATTTTCAGCTGTTTTTTTTTTTTTACTTTTCCATTTAAACTTCGATTCAAACAGAAGTCATAAAAAGGCTTTCAGGAAGCACGTGAGTACTGTCAATGACATATGTATTTTCAATCTTAGTTCTTGAATTCTGATTAAGTACACGTTTTAAGTCATAACTATATAGGAATTCTACAATACCTGTCTACATAACGTGAAAGGTTACTAGTGCCTCCATGGCCTAACCCAAACACTTTATCACCCACATTAAATATATAGGAAACAAAAATATAAAGGAAAAGGCAACATCACGTAGTCAGTTTTTAATCTTACCCTCGAAGTAACTCGCCGGCGAGAGTTTCCTTCATCTGTCAACATAGTTACCAACTTTTCAAAGATGTCCAACAAATAGTTACTTGAAAGTATGCAACGAAACTTTAGCTATGTTGCATTGAACGATTTAGAATGGATAGTATTTTTATTTGAACGTGGTAAATATTGAAATACTAATATTTATTATTCAATATCGCAACTTGACTTAAGAACACTTTTAGTTTTTCTTTATACCATGACATGTTTTCAGTTCAAAAGATCAAAGTAAACTTCTAAAATATACGTTCGTGTAATAAATAAAAGGTAAGTTTATATTGTTCCGCTATCTACGTAATTACTAATGTTTTTAGACACTTGTGCTTGCACATATTTATACGTATTCAGACATATAATTACTGTAAATTTCGGTACGGACTGGTCATTTCAGTACTTCTATTTTAAGGCAGGATGATTTTTTCCATCGATAAAAAAGGCATAAAAAATACACCTATATCAAAATTAGAGATTCGTCAATAATACAAATGTTAATATACCTAGCATGTTTCTGATAACACATTTTTCAAGTGATGCTTCGTCTACACAAATGTTAACATAGCATGACTGATGGCACGTTTTTTCAAGTGCTGCCATCTCTGCTTACTCCCACACCCAATACAGTCGTGAAAATATCATTGCTTACTGCAGACTCAGGTCGGGCGCGCGCCCGTTATTTGATTTGTGAAATCAATTCGTCTCCATTGCAGCCGGTAACTCGATATTTCCATTACCGTTTTTACAGTGTCCGGGGTAGCGATGAAAAATTCTTTCGTTGACAAGTGTAGGCTGCTTGCGATATAGATGAGACTGTTTTGAGAAATAAGTTGAGGTAATAAGTATAAGGTTATGTGTAAAAAGATAAAATATTGGTTGGTAATTAACAGGTTTAATTAAATAAATCTTGCATTTAGGTACGATTTCATGGACGAGTGGACGAGTACCTACATAACGCATACGCACTAAGATAGGACCCCACCTGTTTCGTATATATAATACTGAAGTTAATCATCTTGCCCAGGTGACAACGAAAGAGTTTACTCCAAAAGATCTATGAACAATGTTTAAATGCTCTCGTGATTGGCTTACCACAAACAATGCTAGAAATAGATCATACGTATCAAAATATCACAAAAACTAATAACGTGGTTTAAGTTAGATTGCATTCGTTTCATGTAAATATTGATACCCAGCCGCATATGGTGAGCTCGGCACACGATACAAAGTTGAGGTTGCTTCCAATCTAAACTGAAAGCCAACTTCAACCATTTTTGAGTAGGCTAGGCGGATTAATATTATGGAAAAAGTACAAACAACTGGCTGTGTATGTGTATAGGTCAGTTTGCAATGTAGGCATACTGTTTCTTTTCGATTTTATTTAAGTTTACGAAAGTATTAATATTACACCATGTTCTGGAACTTGCTTCAAGTAATTGGGTTTTATTATAAAACAAATCTTTAGATATTTTATTAAGATCCGCATCAAAATTAACATGATCGTAAGCCTTTTGTAATTGTCTTACCACAATCACCACGTCTACTCAATATTGTTGATGACAAAATACGTACTATAAATACCTACAATAATAGGTACAAGTTTGACTTTTGTCGTAAGTAATTTACTAAAATTCACTAGTGCTAACCCATTTAATTAAGAGAACTTCTAGAAAGTTCTATAAAAAAATCTAATCAGCTGTTCACATACATACTTTGTACTTAAACGTGTCCAACTTTGTATTTCACCTTTACTTCGAACAAGTAAAGTTTTAAGCTACTTTGGGAAGCAAAATTTGCGAGTCAGCATTTCGAAATTTCCCAGTGTAGCTTAAACAGAACATGTCGATATTGAAAAGGAAACTATACTTTGTGTTTCGCTGGCTTTTAGGAGAGGATAGTAAAATGTATGCCCGGTGTTGCCTGGGCTTGTCGGACTTGTTAGCATTTTTTTGGCTACCTAACATTTTTGTAGCTACGCTAGTGCGTTTCAAGAACTTCAAATTAAAAAACGTTTCTTTTGAAACTCTGTCTATCACTTTAGTTTTCAATTACTGATAAATAATTTCCTTTCACAGGTTTCTTGGTCAAACCTTTTTTTTTAAGTGATCATTAAATTAATTATAAGTAAAGTATAAATAAAATAAAATAAAATAAAATAAAAGTATAAAGTAACTAAAAATAGGTAGTAAACAAACGACTGCAAAACGTATCAAAAACGAAATGGACTTAGAAGAAATAAGTCTAAAACACCAGCAGTAGCAGAATAACTGCCAAAAACCACTCTGTCTGTCTCTAGAAACTTGATAGTCCCTGAAAATATTTCTGTGCAAATGTCAACAAATTTTAAACCGACATGCAACTGGCCAGATGTCAGTGCTTACCATTTCTAGACTCGAGTGCAACGCAAAAGAAATGCATTAGTCGTTAAGAAAGGTGCAACGGTAATTTTACACCAGTCACACGGGCCGGTGAAGATGTAATTCAATTTTGAAGGTGCCATTTTGTGAGTTAAGTATTTCAAGTTTTTGGAACGCTTGAGCTTTGCTGTTTTATTTAGTTTTGAAGTTAAAGTGGTTGACACTGCAAATTAATGCATTAAATTAGGTAAAAGAAAATTATGATAAACAAGTTTGAGGCCCGGTTTCAGTGGTCAATGATAAAGTGTCAGTAATCCGATAGTTAATACTATATGCCAGATAAAGTGTGCGTATAATTTCTGCCACATATTGTTATCCAAGACCTGTGAATCCAAAAGTTCTAGTTTACTTGACAGATTCTTTAGTTACCGATAGGCTATCAGATACTTTATCATTAACCGATGAAATTGTCCGTAGAATGTTTTTATTTTTGTATTATTTACTTCATGATATTGTACCTACGTCTTTCGTGAGTATGATCTACATTTCTTAACTAGATGACTAGTTCTGAAAAGCAAAAACAAATGAATACATGTTTACTCCTTCACGCTTCTATACTCCTGAGACTAAGAGGTCACTCGTTGTGATGAAGGCTTGGCATGCGATATATTCACGTCTAGCGAAACCGTCTTCCAAGTAAACAGTTTCAATTTGAGATCGTTTAAAAAGAATCAGGAAAAAGTGAGGGACAAAATGAGGATCCTAAGGTCCAGTATGTACTAATATCAACCGTATTTACTTTTCTCGGAGTTTCAAACAATTATAGAAGATCGGGTTCATGGCAATTTCTGAGCATCTTTATCGGCTGGTTATCATCATCCACACAACATTACCTAAGAATTAAACAGTGCGGGTTCTTTGAATTAATTCCTTACTATTTCTTCGATGTCAAGCAGTTCTACAATAAGAAATCTTTGTAACACAAAAAAAAAAAAAAACATTTTTCCGATTATTCCAACGTCCCTCAACTAACCCGAAACCGTTCACCCAAAACCAAATCGGCCTCTAGTTTCAAATAAATCGAAGTTCGTCGCCAGAAAATTTAAGTCCAATACAAAATATTGGACGAAATGGAACTCAGCCGATTGCTTTTATATTTCGTAGGATATCCGATGCTATTATATTTATTGGTTTTAGAAAAGTGGCCTCCGGGCGGTAATATCGCGGAGAGAATTAAGACCTACTGATGGCTTTCTTGCCTTCCCGATATGAGACTGTAGACGTAACTTTACTGTACAAATGTGGATGTTGTAATTCAATGCTGCCTTTTGTGTGGATTTTGTGAAATTAATTAGTGAAGGTGTCTGGAATGTAAGAAAAAATATTCTATGGAAATTGCGTTACTTTAATAATTTTCTGGAATGTGACGTCTAGTTAGAGATCACCATCCCTTATGAGGGGATCTCAAGGAGTTATCCACCTACGGCTACTTCGCTTTATTCACGACAAATCACTTCAAATCCTAAATATGTGTTTCTATGAAAAGTTAAAAGTTAGAAAACACAATACTTTGAGTAAATTGCCCTAGGACGAAAACTAACAAATTGTAGACATGTATATTTATAGAAACATGGACAAGCCAAACTTTCTTCAATTCTTTAACTATATCAATTTCCGGTCAAAATATTAATAAAAAAAACCTGCCCAAACTACATGTAACTAACCCAGTTTAAACCACAACATACATAATTTAAGTAATAAAATTTATTTTTAATATGGAAATGTATAAAAATGTACCAGGGTCGCATAAACCGCGAACAGATTTCACTGGCCTCGAGCCAATGGCAAGAGGTTCGGCTGCCAAGCGGGTTCGACTGCACGGTAGCTGTAGTTACAGAATAGAGGATAAAGTACTGAGTTTTTAAACAGTTGCGTTCGATTGGTGAGTGAGGAAGCCTTTTGAAAAATTTAAAACAATCGCCAAACTTTCACAGATATACGGATAGAGAATGTAGGTCACTAAGCTGTCGATACACTTTTTAAAACGATATAAATAACTCTTTTACCCTTCTTCCATACAGATGATATTACATTTAAAGTCTCTTCTACAATAGATACAGCTACATTGAAAATGACAACACAAAAATAATATATCTTCTCAAAACTACATTTCATTTAGAGCATAAGTATATGTAGCTCCTTTTTGCTTGATAAATGTATTCTAAAAAAAGAACTCTAACAGATTGCCTGCCAACCCTAGAACTATCATCGAACTAGATTTGCAAGTACCCACACCGCAGTAACAGATAGGGTTGACCCAACTTATATTTTAAGTTCGCCGATATACGAGCGGCGTACATAATGAATGAGCTAGAATCGACCGCCCACCATTACTGAAATTTGGTGGGTCATTAAAATTGTAAAGCACCTGCTTAGTAGATACGGATACCAGGTTACTTAACGTGTGATCTTTTAATCATTTACATTTGTTAATGTTTCGGAAGGCACGCTAAATTACTAGGTACCGGCTTTGTCCAGAGAGTCTGACAACCAGTCTTACCAAGGGGTTGAAAAGGTCAAATAGGTAGTCGCTCCATGTACGCATCTGCATCTGGTTAAGACTAGAAACCGACCAAATCATAGTTTGTGAAAAGGCGAGGCAGATGGTTTGGGCTAGCTCCAGCCTACAAAATATTTCCTTTACCTCATAGCTCTTTAAGTCTTATATACCTCAAAAATATAATAAAATACATCCCTAACAGTTTCCTATACGTACGTAAGTAATTTTCTCAAGGAGACAAACAGTCCATAGACCGTACATTTGAAGTTTTACGACGCGTCAACTGAATTTAATGGATCGCAATGGCGTTTACACACGACGTCGACTTTATAAAGAGCTTTCTACGAACTGGTCTTATTTTTAAGGACTTTGTTTACTTCTAAATAAGGCTTTTCTTTTATTGCTGACTTAATTTTTAACCCCCGACGCAAAAACGACGGGGTGTTATAAATTTGACGTGTCTGTGTGTGTGTGTGTGTATGTGGCATCGTAGCTCCCAAACGGATGATCCGATTGTAATGCGTTTTTTTTTTGTTTGAAAGGAATGTCATTCGGGAGTGTTCTTAGCTATGTTTGGTGGAAATCGGTTCAGGTCTTCAAGGTCATCAGCTCGTTTGATAGGTGTGATAGGAATGTTACACGCTCAGTTTACTTGCATGCATATGTGGAATCTGAAATTTGAAACACTAATGTCTTCTGGAACCACTGAGCTGGTCTGCTGTTAGGGTACGAAGATAGGAGACGTAACCCTGAACTGCCTTTTAGTAAACCCATCGAGTTTGGGCTCGTTGAATTTGTCTTGACTAGTTCTCTTCATGTTTCTAATTGACGAGAACCTGATGCTGGAAATGGGATGTGACGGATGAAACCCTGGAATGCCGGAATGAAACGGATAAACCGATGTATATTTTTGCTGAAAATCTAGAATGACCAAAGGTTAATCTTTATTGATTCTCAATCTGTGCAATTCTCCCAGAGCCAGTTTGTCATGAGGATCGTTAAACAGCTTCCTTTGGCCGAGATTGCATATAGCGACCCCATCTTAAAATAAAAGAAATTAAATGAAAGAAGGAAAAATTAAGGAGCTCCTTCAAAAAGCATGAAATAAAATAAAATTATAAATTTTAAAAAACCCCCGACCCAAAAAAACTACGCAATTAAACCTCATAAAAAGCAAAAAATAACTTTAAACAGTACGTAAATACAAACTAAAGCATGTCAGACTAAACTAAATTTTGACGTGTCGGGGGACCGCTTTTTACCTAAACTTACATAAATTAAATGATACCTACCTAATTACAACATTCGTATAAAAAAACACATTATCTAAACAAAATTATATACAAAGTTATAAGTAGTAGGTATATAATTACTTCTAACGTTAGGCTAATAAATTAGAGCGGTCCCCCGACACGTCAAAATTTAGTTTAGTCTGACATGCTTTAGTTTGTATTTACGTACTGTTTAAAGTTATTTTTTGCTTTTTATGAGGTTTAATTGCGTAGTTTTTTTGGGTCGGGGGTTTTTTAAAATTTATAATTTTATTTTCTTATAATTATTTTCTCTTCTTCTAATGTTTTACGCTATTGCTGTACTATATGTATACATTGCTACTATATGCATTTCCTGGACTATCCATAATATCTTCCTGTTGATCTTCGACATCTTAAAAGCTCTTTATTTAATAGCAAAAACTATTAGTTTTCGTTCGTGATAGCACATCAAATTCAAAATTATAAAGCGTGTATTAAGCTTAGATTACAATTTTAAACATAGTTTACAAAACGAAATTCCAAAATTGACCTAATAGCGCTTCTCCCTAGAAAGAACAAGCCATTTCTCTTACAGAAAACTATCCTAGAAAGACAAATAGCCTTAAACCCTCAAGAGAAAATAATGACCGATTATACTCAGAACACAAAATATACACATCCAATCTACCACCACTAAAGTCGCCTTTAAAATTTCATCTCAAAACAGTTTTTGACGTTTAAGAAATATGGCTTCCTCAAGAGATGGCTTATTCAAAGGCACTAAGGAATGTTTTGGAACAACTTGCCAAGTATTTATCAGTTATGAAGTTGTATGGTTTCTTGTGGTATGGCCCAAAGTTGAGTATAAACTGTTTAGTGACATAGTCGGCGTCCTTAGCAAATTGTGTTAGCGTCTTGCGCTGGCAGCTTGTAAATGTTGAATATTTTCGCGTTGCAGTTCGTTGAGTTAGGAATGTGTAGAATGCGTTGTTTATTTTAATGGCTGATAATTTTTGTAGTAGTCTATTTTTGCTGTTTACTGTACTCATGATAGATTATGACGACTATTCAGATTGAGAAACAAAAACTCGTACTCAAAATGAAGTCAACATAAAGAAACTTTTTAAATGTTTCATTCAAGCTAAAACGACAACAAATCAAATGAAATAGAATGAGATACAATTAAACATTACCCGAAAAGCAACCATACAAATAAAATACATCATCTCTACCCTTATCAAGCTTAGATTTTTTTTACATTATTTTCAATTTTTCAATATAAAAAAATCCTTACAAGATGACTAAAATCCGTATCTTTAACATCTGGTTGCAATACAATTTCGGTCACAGGCCACAGTCTATTGACATGATACGGTGCATGCTGTAAATGCATTTCGACACGAAGCGCCGGAAAATTTTCAGCCAAAAGTGCTTTTGGTGTTTATTTTTTCTTTTTATTGAATTATCATCATCGTCACAACCATCTCTGCGGGTGTATGGATTCCTGGTACACGATTATGCTTGAAATATAGATTTATTTATCGTTCATATAAGTTTTTATCAGCCATGTGATGAATTAAATTCATCAAAATTTCCGAAATATGAAGTTGGTGAAAAACACGTGAAAACCATTTTAGGTAGCAAGTTTACTTTTTTAATTGTAATACTAACACCGTTCCTTGAAAAAGTATAACATGGTAGATCCGTGACAGGAATGTTCAATTATTTTCACAGACAGAAAATAATTGAACATTCCTGACACGGATCTACCATGCTATACTTTATTTTCTATATTTTCATACCTGTATATTCCTAAGAACTTCCTATCTGTTCTAAACACTTGTAAACAAAATGTATTATTTATTTACGAATCTCAGTAATCGTTCATGTACACGTCAAATAAATAAAAAGGATCTCTTCTGTACTCATATTTTATTAAAATAGGTATGTCAGCCTAGTCGCGCTCTTGTTGACAAAACACAACTCCCTTTCTTGAAAACCATCTTAAGTTATACATAAACCTGTACCTTAAGGCTATAAACATAAAGTTTAATTTCAAATAAGTCGTAGTTGAAGTTAAGTTTGTGAAGGCTTATTCGAATTACAACGCCCTACGTTCAAGAGATCAATAAGCGTTCAAAAAGTAGATTTGATCCACAAGTAGTACGCTGGGTTGAGTTACAGACAAACAGTCGTAATATGTGGAGCCAATATATTGGGTAGGTATCTAGACACACGGCAGTGTGTCCGCCAAGTTCGAGCAAAAAAGCGACACACCGGCCGTGGGTTATATTACACGAACCATTTCGGGCCAAATTCGACCCCCCTGTAACTCAAAATCTATTTTATTTACGCATATCAAATTTCTAGTATCTGTTGAGACCCCCTCACTTATCTAAAATACAAAATTTCATTAATATACCTATTGTAGGTCTTGAGATATTGACGTCAGAAAATCGCTATTTTTACTATACACTTATTCACTTATTCACTGACTCACTCATCAAAAACCTAGACCACTTCCAATGGTCGTATTGACTTGAAATTTGGCATGGAGGTAGGTCTTTATGTCAAGTTAAAGGGAAAAATCTGAAAATGGCCAAGTGTGAGTCGGTTTCAAAATAATGAAGGTGTTTTATACCCGGTGTAAATTTATTCCCCTAAGGAACTAAAACGAACTAAATTTATCTATATTTATATAATATATCTTCGAATGGTACAAAGGTTTGTATTTAGTCAAAGTAAAGTAAAAATCTGAAAACGGCCAAGTGTGAATTACTTTCGAAAATAACGAATGTGTAACTTTGATCCACGAACATAATATATGATAACATGTCATGTCAGTCAGTTGGTAAATCTAGTCCATTTAGTTAATCTAGTTCATTTCTTTGTAAGAAACATAGTGCATATTAAAAAATCTAAAAAATAGTATAAATGAGACATTTTTTTAACTAACTTCATCATAAGAAAAAAATAAAATAAACAACCTTACAAAAATAAATGAAATCCCACCCAAAACAAAAATGTGAAAGACTGCCAAGTTCGATAATATGGGAATGCTTCGCCTATAAAAGAAGTGAGATCTGAATAAGTACCAAGTTCCATACACATACCTCAGTTAAAAATAGTTACTTTTTAATGATGATTACTTGGCAAGTTTTAATAGAAAATTAAATACTTGATTCATTGCGTTTAGTAGGTTTATAACAAGGTGTATGAAAACTTGCCAAGTAACATCATTAAAAAAGTAACTATTTTTAACTGAGGTATGTGTATGGAACTTGGTACTTATTCAGATCTCACTTCTTTTATAGGCGAAGCATTCCCATATTATCGAACTTGGCAGTCTTTCACATTTTTGTTTTGGGTGGGTGTATATTACATACCGCTATTACTAGGTATACATGAATCTTGAGGAGTTCTACATACACATTGACATTATTGATAGAGAAAAGTTTAATTATGTTAAAATACATAAAGTACTTAAAAAACTTAATGTATGTCAAAGAAATGAAATAATCGATAGAGATAATGTAGCTTATAGCTTGATAAATTAGAGAAAACTATTGTTTTTTTTAGATTCTCAGATTAGTTAGTGTTTTTGAGTGTTACTATTTTGAAAAGCTTGCTAAAACTGTAAAATTACACACAGACGAACTTGCATATCTTAATACATCTTTTTTTTTTTTTTTTTTTTTTTTTAGCGACGTAAAATCATCAAATGACCCCTCCCGCTGTGGGTTAGCAGCGGTGAGGGAGTGTCAGACTCTTACTGACTAAAATCGTCGTGTTCCGTCATAGGCCTTTTATGTACCAGGGCCGCGGTATCTCTTTCGAATAACCCGCAGCCCCGGCAGGCCTTGGCCCTGCTGGGCCCCGCTGGGGTTGCTGACGTCTCTTTGAGGAGCGCGTGGAACAACGCGCGCCGTCGACACGGGTCTGTCGTCTAGGAAGACAGAGGGACGATGAGCCACCCGAACTCACCGCCCACAGACCCACGCCTACGGTGGCCGGGAGTCATCTCGCGACACCCGGCGCCCATGGTGTCTACCTGGTCCAGCGCGGCGGCCGGGATGAGAGGTGCGGACTCTCTGGCGTTCCGCCTCCTCCTTCTCGAGCATGACCGCTTCGCAGAAGGAGGCGACGGCATCCCATTCCCTCTCGCCCCGGACCATGGCCTGAACCAGGGCCGGACGCGAGAGGTCGCCGCCGCCCAAAGCCTCGACGAGGACCCGGCGGTGCCCCTCCCATGCGGGGCACACCTGGACTGTGTGGTCCACCGTGTCCTCGGGGCTGTCCGCACAATGGTGACACCCGGGCGCCTCCTCACGACCGATGCGGTGCAGGTACCTCCCGAAACAACCGTGTCCGGTGAGGACCTGCGTCATGCGGTACGTGAGGGCGCCGTGACTCCTCCCGAGCCACTCCTCAAAGAGGGGACTTACCGCCACGATGGTGGCGTGCCCTGCACTGGGTTGCGATAGTCGCTCCCTCCAGGCCACCATGAGATCGCGCCGGAGCTCCGCCCGCTGCGCGACAACTTGCCGCGGCAACGGGGTTTCTCCCCGGCGCTGAGCCTCCTCGCGCCAGTCGTACAGGCGCAAGAAGACCCTCGCCTCCAGATCCCACGGTGGCAGTCCAGCGAGTAGGCCAGCTGCTTCGCGGGAGATCGTGCGGTACCCCCGGATTAGCCTAATGGCTATCACCCTTTGGGGCACGTTCAGGTAGTGCACAGCCCGCGGCCGTGCCGAACGTGCCCATACCGGGGCCCCGTAAAGGGCCATGGACCGCATGACCCCCGCGTAGAGTTTACGGCAGGGGGCGTTTGGGCCTCCCAGGTTGGGCAGGAGCCGCTTGAATGCAGCACCTGCCTTCTCCAGTTTGGGGCCCAAACGTCGGAAGTGCTCGACGAAGCTCCACCGGCCGTCGAGGACGAGTCCCAGGTACTTCATCGCCCTCTCGACGCCGATGGTAGCCCCCCCCACCGTGACTTGGGAGCCTGAAGGTGGCGCGTTCCGAAGCCCATGAAAGCACATGGCCTCGGATTTGTGCAAGGCCACCTCCAGTCCCAGCAGCTGGATCCTCTCAATGACTATCGCAACCCCGCGCGTCATTATGTCGGCCGCCTCCTGGTGCGACCTCCCTTGTGCCAGAACCAGCGTGTCGTCAGCGTAGCAGACCACGCTGACGCCGCTAGGGAGGTCGGCGCGCAGCACCCAGTCGTAGCCGATGTTCCACAAGAGCGGCCCCAGTACCGACCCCTGCGGAACACCGCACGACATCTCTCGCCGGTTCCATTCCCCGTTGTGACCAGGGTAAATGATGGACCTATCCGACAGATAGGCCTCGACCACGCGACGAAGGTAAGTCGGCACCCGGTGATACCGGAGTGCCTCCCTGATGCAACTCCAGGGAAGGGTGTTGAAGGCGTTGGCGATGTCAAGAGACACCGCCAAGACGACCCCCCCCCGGGACACAGCATCCCCCGTCGTGAGAGCTCTCACGCGCATGATGGCGTCCACCGTTGAGCGCCCCTTGCGGAAACCGAACTGGTGGTCCGCAAGGTCCGGCCCTATCCCCCCAAGGTGCGCGACGAGGCGGTGTGCGACAACTCGCTCAAAGAGCTTGCCCACCTCGTCGAGCAACACGATAGGCCGGTATGCGGACGGAGAGTCCGCAGGGCGCCCCGGCTTCCGTATGAGGACCAGTTTCCCTGTCTTCCAACGAAGTGGGAACTGGCCCCTCTCCAAACATGCGCTGAGAAGCCCCCTAAGTCGAGGCCCGAGAGCCTCAAGGGCCAGGACCCAGGCCTTGCCAGGCAGGCCATCAGGCCCTGGGGCGGTGTTTTTGGCTTTCAGCCTAGCCACCGCCACTCTCAGGTCCACCCCAGTCACCTCGGGGACATCGTCGTCGTCGGAAGTGTGGTCCGTACTTGACACCGCGGGTTGCAGAGACATGGGCGGGGGAGAGTGTTCCCCGCGCGAAGGGAACAGAGCGCTCACCACCTCCTCCACCAGCTGAGGCCGAAGACTCTGGGTCAGCGGGGGGGCCCATGGGCGGAGCTTGCCCCGCACCATTTTGTACGGGCGCCCCCACGGGTCCCTGTCCAGAGACCCCAGCAGCTCCGCATTGGCCACCTCCTTGGCCTGGATGATGGCCAATTGGAGGGCGGTCTTCGCAGCTCTGTATCCCTCGTACAGCTCTGCTTCCCTGGCTTCTGCATCCGGAGGGCGGATGCGCAGCCTGCGGTGTCTGGTGTACAGGTGCCTCGCAGCGACGCACGCCTCTCGAAGGGCGGCGATCTCGCAAGACCACCAGTACACCTGGCGTCGGGCGCGTCCTGGCGGGGCTCGGGGCATGGCCACGTCACAGATCTCGGACATGGTCTCCCGGAACCACTCCGCCTCGTCGTTGATGTCGGCGGGCCTGTCCGGTGATGACACCCAGGCCTGCACGACTGAGGCTTCCAGGAGAAGCTCCCGGTCCAGGTGCCTCAGCGCCCAACGTGGACCACTCGGGGTCTGCAGGACCGGCGCGCTAAGGTTCTGGGCGGAGACGTCAAACCGGATGTACCGGTGATCGGAGTAGGTCTCCACCCTCTCCTCCACGCGCCAGTCAAAGACACGCGGCAGCAGAGCGGGGCTGGCGAACGAGATGTCCACCACTGACTCGCCCCGCATCCGTACGCACGTGGGGACAGAACCCCGATTGAGGACGACCAGGCCTGCTTCCAGCGCCCAGTCCTCCACCATCCTACCCCGTGCATCTGTGCGTCGGGAACCCCAGGCCAAGTTCTTGGCGTTGAAGTCCCCTAACACTATCACGGGGAGGGAATAACTTCCGACGACGACGGACAACTCCAGGAGGGAGTTATGGAACTCGGCGAGAGTTCGGCTCGGGGAGAAGTACACCCCCACGACGACTATCTCCCCGAACCGTGCTGCGACGCAACCCCTTCCACTCTTCACCCCTTCGAGGGAAGGAGTACCAGCGGCGGCCGACGATATGATGGTCACTGAGCCGCTAAGGTCCTTAACCCAGTCATCCCTGGGAAGGACAAAGTACGGCTCAGCGACCACGGCGATGTTGATCGACCACTGCGCCATGCTTTGGAGCAACAGATCCTGGGCACGGGCGCAGTGGTTGATGTTCGCCTGGAGGAAGCGTAGTGGAGCCAGGCTAGCACTCCATCACGTCTTCCTCCTCTTGAGGCCCAAGGACGGGCGCTGCGGCAGCAGCAGTGGCGACGGCGACAGCGGCGGCAGCGTTGGGGGCGGCGGCGGCCGCAGGAGCTGCGGTGGTGGCCACTGCGGAGGTGACGGCGGTGGCAACGACGGACGGCCGACCCTTGCCCTTACTCGGCTTGGCGGGTGGGGCACAGGTCTTGCTCCCCGCCCGGTGTTCGGCCGGCTTGCCAGCAGCCGCACATGCAGAGCAGTGCGGCGTGGCGCTGCATTCCACGGCCTTGTGACCGGGCTGACCGCAGCGGAAACAGAGGGCGCTGCGGTCGACCTCCGAGGTGCAACGGACACCCACATGATGCCCGACGTGGCATCGGAAGCACCTCAGCGGTCTGGGGTCAAGCAGCTTAACCTGCGCCGACACCCAGCCGACCAGCAATCTTCGGCCGTCAACAATGTTCTTGGCCGCCGTCACGGGGCAGCTCACCGTGATGGTGCACGTGCCCCTGAAGTCGGGACGTATGTTGCCCGCCTTGACTTCGTCGGCGGAGCACCCACCCGTCCTAGCGACGGCGGCCACTACCTCCTCCGCAGTAGCTGAGTCGTCCAGGCCCATGATGCGCAGATCCGCGCACTTGTGGGGCCTGGAGACTCGGGCGTCGTCCGCACTTATGGACGCCCTAAGCCTCTCGGCTAGAGCGTCTGCGGCGGGCCCACTGGCCGCTCCTGGGACCTCCAGCATTCGGGCGCCCGTTGCGGTCACCCTGAGCCGGAGGCCGGAGGCGATACCCAGCTCCTGCAGGTTCACCGCCTCCTTTGCTTGGGCGAGCACGTCGCGGTACGACACGCCCCTTTTGACCGCGTCCGGCTGTAGTGTGACTACTACAGCCGCGGTTTTGGGGGCGCGGAGTTGCGCCGCGGCGGCTCGCTCCCTGCGCCGCCGTTTCTGGGCCTTCTTTTTGGCCGCTTTGGCCGCCCTCCGTTTCTTTTTCTTTTCCCCCACCACCTGCCACTCAGACTCAGTGGCAGAAGAGGTAGGGGCCGCGGACGGTGTCGGCTTTGGAGGGCGTTTCGCCACTGGTGCCGACGACGGAGCCGGTGCTGACGGTGGCACCGGGGGCCTCTGCGCCTGGACCGCCCTTGCGGTCTTGGGCTTTGGCTGAGCGGGCGCCCTCCTGGTCGGTCCGTTCGGCGCCGCGACAGGGGGCTTGCTCGGCGGTCCCCTTCTGGGTGGGGGTGCCGCTGCAACCGCGGCCGCATAGGAGGCCCTTTGGGCCGCTGGGGGCTTCGACGCCGCGAGGGGGGGGCGCAGAACCCTGCCCTCCAGGACTGAGAAGCGAGCCTGGAAGGCCGCCATCTCCTGACGGACTAGGGCCAGGATCTGGCTCTCAGCCGGCGCAGTCTGCGCCTGTTGCCTGGCCCCACCGCGCTCCGCCCCCTGCTCGCGCATCTTAGCGAGCTCCGCCCGGAGACTCCTGTTCTCCTCCACAAGAGACTCCAGGGCGGCCGTCAGACGACCCACCTCTTGCTGCAGTTTGGCCAGCTCGCTCACGGGAGCCCGGCCAAAGTTGCTCACCGCTGCGGCGGTGATGGAGGCGGTGGCGGCCTCAATGGCGCCGTCCTTGCTCGCCTTTTTTCGTTTTAGGGCCACCTGCCTGATGGCGGACTCCACCGTCTTCTCGAAGTCCGCCCTCCGCTCCCGGTCGGAGCCGATGGCCGACTCCTCCTCGGAGGAGGAGCTCAGATGAGCCGCTCCTCCGCCACCCCCAGAAGCCCCAGCGGACCCTTCGCTGACGGGCCTCCTGGCGACCTTTTTGGCCGAGGCCCCGCGACCACCAGAGGAGGACCCGGGGTCTTCCCTCCTCCTCTTGAGGAAGGCGTCGACCCGGTGGTCCTTCTTGTTGCGGGGGAGCTTAAAACCCCCCGCATCCCCCTCGCTGGACACGGACTCGGATTCCGAGTCCTCATCCCACTCCTTTTCGTTCTTATTATTATTATTTATTTTTTTTAAAGTTTGTGAATCCATATAGTTCCCACGATCATGAGAGCAATTGTTCGTCCACCCCGGCAGTGGCCTCATACCGGGGCAAGCCTACATACTGTTGGGGGCGGCTGGCCCCAACAGGGGGGAGCGCTAACGACCGTGTCCCCCACGGCCATTCATCCCCTCGCCGCGCTCCCGAAACTTGGGATTGGGTGGTTTTTTATCAAGAGGTGTCCTTCCTCTGGGCCGGGCGATTAAGCCAAGCCCTCGGCGGCGGCATTATGCATGCCTCCGTCTGCTGTCCGGCCAACCCGGCTCAGCAAACCCGCCGAAAGGTTTGCTCTTCGTTGTACGAAGAGCAAACGACCACCGCTTTAGTGCGCCTGCACCTCCGCGGGTATGGCCGCATCCTTGCCATGTCCACTAGCGTCGACTGGTCAGGAGCGGCCCCTCCCTGGGTCCCTCTTTGTCTGGCCTCTCCCCTGAACCTTTCCGGCATGAGTATCTCTACCGGCAGAGCTTCAGGATCATTGAGGCACGCAAGCCCCACCACGACGACAACGTGGGGACCCCCTCGGTGGGGATCTTAATACATCTGAAACTAATAAACGATTGCAACTGTTATTCAATTTTCTGTTACGTAAGTTTATCTTATTATGTACTTGTCTGGATAGACCATCTCAATATACTCCAGAGAATTGCACTATGCATATTGTAACAAGGTCAAACACCTTTAAAGAACCTTATTTTGCTAGAGTCTGTTAGGATTGTAGCTTGTTAAGTGACTGCCGACTAGACTTCATTCTTTTGATCTTGACTGTGTGCTTGATTTGATATTTGTTTATTGAATATCGGACCTTTTTAGTGGAGTTATAATTATACCTTACATAAATATAGTCATCTGAATTGACCACCTTTTGCTGTTTAGAAAGTCCGTGAAAAATTAAATGATTCTAAACAAGAAAAGTATTCTATTTTAAATAGCAATTAAAAAAAAAAAACCGGCATAAGTACCTACTATTATGCCCTTGCATAGAAAACTATTTTTTTACGCCGATTAAAATTGTTGTTGATGCTGTTTTTTCTACAAAACTTATTATATGAGATGCTTCGATGTTTCCAAAAGTCCTACAAATAAAATAAAGATACAACTTTATTCAAGATAAATACTCCTACAAAGTAGTTGGATAAATAAATAAATAGTGTACAGAGGGAAGCAATCTAAACAGATTGATGCGTATGTGTTGCAGATATTAAACTTGTCGCTCTAAAGAGGTGGAAAGGAGTCCAATTAAGGGGCAGACATTTTTTATAGAACTTTCAAAGTAATTTATGTACGTATTGGCAGTAGTTTAGTCGCTTAAGTTATACTATTTAAAATACGAGTGAGTGTTCCGATGATATTAAATTAATTTAATTTTAAAGTTGTAATATTACGGTTTAAATATACATTGTATGATTATTATATCCTATCCTTCTTCGTGTGAGATTAAACTTATACCCAGCAGTAGGATAATACAATGTCTCAGGATGATGATTTCTATCTACCTATATACTTATCTACGATGAACATAGATCCAGTAGTTTTTGAGACTATAACTTGAGTGTGGTTGATCAATAAACTGCAATTCGAAATAAAAAGCGTTGTGGAGTGTGAAATCACACTAAGAAGTTAACTATTAAAATAAGAAGACACCATAAAATCTTTAGGTCTTTTAAAGAGGATTCCTGTTGGCCAGTTAGCTTTTACAGTGAAGAGCAAGCACTTAGACCACTCAGGCGTGATATAATCAACTGGCTTAGTAAATCTCTCTTATTTATACTCGAAAAAATAACTCAGTTTTGTGTCTGATGGACTTCTTTATATACAAAAGACATTGTACTTTGATAAAGCCTAAATATTGTGTAATATTTACTACGTGCTCTTGTCGCTACTAATGTTAAAATGTGAGGTGAGTCAGTTTATCAGCCATGGTTTTGCAGTAAAACTGTTAAGACGTATTTACCTGATCAGGAAGTATGGTTTTGGATTATTTTTTGAAATAACTACCACATTAAGACATATGCCCAGCCATTTTCCTATCTCGGGGTTAGCTTCCAGTTTAACAATGGAGCTAAGTACTAGTGTTTTACTAGAAACAACTGCACATCTGACAACTTCAACCACTTGGTAAGACTAGGCATTATCTTAATAATATTAAATCCTATTTTCTGTTATTACCTACCCCTTAACTGCAATATCTATTACAGGGAGGCCGTCATTCACCCCTAGGGTGCACCATGCGGACTCGTTAACGCATAGGTCTGCCCCATTGATTGCAATGTACCCATGGGTGGCTAGTGGCATGGGTGGCTACTAGCTGTGAACCTAGCCTTATGCCCTGTAATGCGGAAATTGTAGGGATATCGGAAAAATGAGGGGTGAAGGGTAGTGTGTGTGAATTATGTGTTTAGAAGTTTGTAGGTAGAATAGTGGATAAATGTCTTTTTTGTTACAGTTAGGTAACTTTGAAGTGGTATATTTTTTTATTGAAAGTTGGGGATGCTTTATTTTTTTAATATCTACAAATAAATGTATCTTTCATGGTATTTTTTTATTTATTTCGAGTATCAATGATCGAAGGAAAAAATACGTGTTCGAAAACTATGTAGTTCATAGTTAGTCTTGACTGTCATTGTTATTACTTTTTTATATGCTGTACGTAATTATTATTATCTATGTCAATAAAATAAGTGTACAAAAACTGAAACTAGAACTACATTATTTTCTCACCAATCACAATATCCTAAAGAAAATCAAAACTAAAGCTGCAGACTTTATGAAAACACTTTCATTTTATCACTGCGACCCTGATCCCCGTTTCCAAAAACGAGTCAACATAATCTGATCAACGCCATGTTTAAAATTTGTTTGACTGCCATAAACCAAATTGGTTATCGACCTGTCACTCGGTTACCGGAGTATAAAAAGCGGTATTTCAAAAGAGACTTTCCAATATAATCAACATTTTTAACACAGCTGTCTGGTTGGTAGTTTTAAGCTTACAAGCTTACTGGAGTGGAGAAATAATGGTAGTTTTTATCTTATTTCGCACTAGCTGTTTCCCGTGATTCTACTCGTATTCCGAAGGAACTTTTTCCCGCCCCCAGATAAAGTAAATGTCAGAGCCTTAGGCTCTAGATAATCTTTATAATAAATCACATTTAAATCGGTTATATAATAGTATATAATAATAGTTTCGCATGAAAACCGGATAGACAGACAGACAGAGTAACTTTCGCATTTACAATCTTAGGATTAGCACAAACTACATTCTTTAAGTTGCGTGGGAAGTAAAAGCTAAGTCCTATGTAATCTTCATAATTAGTGGAATTAACTAGCGAAGGATTATTATCTTTTTAGTCTACTTTAAAAATAATTCAGTAAGATGTACGTAGTTACCTGACCGTCTTATTACAACCATCTTGGGTATAAACTTATGTTTATTTCACATTCATTTGTTTTTACCGAACCCTCATACCAAATCATCATAATACACAGAACTTTCTAGGAAACAAAAGTCTATCACGTTACCAGCAGTGTACAGCAAATACAGTCTAGTCTTCTCGAACGATTTTTGAATGCACCGTGTGCACAACTGTACCAATTACTCTTGCGGCCGACCCCGCCGAATATTCTAGGCTGACCGGATACCGAGCGATTTTAAATTGAATTTTTGAGAATTACGACGACAATTTTCAGAGTAACTTGGAATGTAAGGGCGACTGTTGTGAGAGGAGACGCTATAAGATTTGTAGCAAACAATTTTTTTTTGTTGTGGTAAAAAAATTGTTGTTCCTTTTAATAAGCAAGCAAAAAAAAACCTAGAAACTTATCATCATCTATGGAAACGAATCTAATAAAGTTTTTTTTTATTGACTGAGGTAAATTGAAACAACCTTAATTATGCTTACATTATCTCAGGGCACCTTTTTATATTCAGACAGAGACGCAACAAAGACACAAATACGGGTTTACCTTAAATATATGCTGAATGGAATTCATTTTAAAGCGTCACAAATAATAAATAAAGGCTATGTAAATAAATATAAAAAATATAAATCATGTCAAAGTTGTCATCCGTATATTTTCAATCTATTCACCTTCAATTTCCAGACTAAGGAATACATACGAACGTTTGAAATTACTGCACTGTCGATTTTGTTTACAAAGACCTGCAATTTTTGTTTTATTTAAGTTAAGTTTTACAAACACCACTCATCATCTGGCTAGCCTTTTCCCAACTATGTTTAGGTCAGCTTCCAGTCTAACCGAATGCAACTGAGTACCAGTGCTTTACAAGGACCGACTGCCTATCTGACCTCCTCAACCCTGTTGCCCGGGTAAGTTACAAACACCACTATTTTTAAAATTGCTCATAGAGAGGACTACAAAATTTTGAAAATAACACTGGAAATAAATCTGATGAAATCCGGCAAAGCCTAGGAACGGAGGAATGTTCACAAGCGGCTTACAAGGCACAGAACTACGTAATGTTGTAGTTCAAAAATGTACTTCTTATTTGTTATGTGATCCTGGTAGCTTTGGTTGATTGTACCTCTAGTGTACAAGAAGAGGATGGTTAAAGGTTGATTTCTATAACCGATCTACTGGTTGATTTGCGATTAGATATTGAATTGCTACTAGCTCTATCAATATTATATCAAAATTCAATCGGGATTTCGGAAAAACGGATAGATCGGTTTTATAAATCCACCGTGGAATTGTCTTTCACTTCTAAATAATAAAACTATATTTTTATATACTACACTGTGTATGACTTTTAGGATAATCCTAAATAATCCTGTAGAATGTACAATGGGTTTTTGTTCTTAAGATTTATTTTGACGACTACAGTGGACATATTAGATAAGAGAGATAATAAGAGACCTGCAGATATTATTTTCCGAATTAAGTTCCATGATAACTACGGTTTCGTTTATAATGATTGCTATAGTAGCGAAAAAAATAATCCAATGCCAATTTTTCTAGATTACATTCCAAGGCCATGCCTGTTACAGGCTCTCGTAAGCTTAAAATAAAATATAAAAAACTACAAACAGAAGCATTAAACCTCACCGCAAAGCAACAGAACATCGAATAAAATGGAATTCTTCATCGTTAATTTTCCCTTTGTTTTTCTCAAACACGAAATAGTTGACCAACTTCCACTTGATTCTAAATATATAAAAGTGAATTTTCCAAGAGTATTTTGTTGGGAATTTATACAAAGCTTTGGAGGTAACTTGGTAGTGTTGCGGTTTGGTCGCTGGGGAGGCTATTGTACGGTTTCTATATCTAATATTACTAGGCAACTAAAATATATCGTTTTTGATAGCTGTATTATTCGAACAAAAGATGTATGGAGCAGACTATTCAAAGCTTATAAATAAAGGAGGGCCACGTGTAAATATCGAGACGCCTACGTTACATGACTACGCTGCTACGGTGCTACGGTGCTACGCCGTAGCTGACGGAAAATTATTGTTACAAGTACGTTTCGTTTTGCGTAGAATTTTAAAATTTACATATACTATCTTAACTCATGCAATTGTTACTTTTTTGCTGGATACTTACATGTCTCATTTTGAAACTGTCAAAAAAAAATTACACGTGTGTGCATCAAAAACAACTCACAAAATTAATTTCATAAGCCTTTTAGAAAGGTAATACAATTAAGGCAACTAACCTTTGTTACCTTCCGTATCCGGCGTCCCCATAATATATAAATTTACGAACATCCCCGGGCAATAAACTCCTTTCTTAGAACGTTTAAAGCATGAAATGGCCGAAATATTATCTTAAGGAGCCATAGTTTGACCTTTACGACGTTATTCCATCGGATGATTCTTCTTATCGTGTTTATAAATTGAGGAGACGTTTGATTGGCTTGATATTATTATAATTTAAGTAAGGCTTTATCCATTTGCTTAATGGAGTACCCATTGGAAATCAAATGCAAGATGCAACATGCTGTATACACTACACTAGATTACAACTAAATATGATCTTCTACCTTTTTCTATGAGCAAACCATCATTGCCTTAAACAGATTATCAATTTCGCGATATGCGTTGAAAAACGTTGACTGTAGTTTAGTCGCACGAGCAGGGACTAATTGTACCAGAATAAACTAGAAATCCAGCATCATAGACATGAAACTCTTAAACTACTTTTATAACCTTCTAAAGTAATTATCACCTTGATCCCTGTTTATTTAATTTTGAACAAGGTCCTTCCGACACGAGGTAACTTTGTGACATTTTCAGGATAAAACATCAGCCTTTTGATCTATCACATTTTACAGCATTTTACTATTGTTCTGTGACGTCACCCACGGGAAGCGAGCTGGCAACGTCGCAAACTCAAAACGGCACGGTTTTACAACTCCTATAAAAATATAATATAAACAATTTTTCAAACTTCGAACATTACCGTTTTAATACACTGCGGGCCAATACAGAGAGCGATAAGTCAATTGTCACGCACTAACTTCTGGGAGCATTACCGACCAAGTACTTACTCACTGATCGGGCTTTAACTTCTCACTCACAAGTTCGCATATATTTTCGTGCAATAACAACCTTTGTCTGAGATCATTTCAATAATATCCGAAGTTTAATAGCAACGTTCCGCAGGCTCGAGGCAGCAATAAAATTTAACGTGTCGTTGCCGAGTTTTGTGACTTTACCTAAATTTATTGCCGAAACTTTTTCACGCGATCCATTTGTTAATCTCGGGCGTTGCGTATTCACATTTGAAAAATACGACAAGCTATATGTTTCAGTTTTTTTTGGGCTAACGCGTGTCGTGTCGCGAAAACTTGTGTGTAGTTTTTTGTGGCTCCAATTGTAACGATTGATACTTTCCAATTTTGATTTTGACGTAAAATGGACCTTAATTCTGTGCTCACCAATTTAAGAAATATTAAACTGAAATTAAGCAGAAAATGGTTACTTCACTACTGGAATAAAACACCAAAATTGAATTATCAGACCACATCCGACATTCAGACGTAAGAACTCAAACCAGTAGAAGAAATAGGATACTTTTTATTTGGGTACACAAAATAGTTCCCTCAGGGCGCAAGCGAAACCGTATTAAACGGCTTGCTTACTATACATTTAATTTGCCATAAAAACCCCATTACTCCTATAAGACCGTTTAACACCTCCTTAAAATGGTATTTAGGATAAATCCCGAACATTTACCTGTTTACCATAAAATGCGTATGCAACTCAACGAGTGGAGTCTAACTTTGATGAGTTCTGAAGTTAGAACGATGTAATTACTTATGTGGAGTTAAAACAAAGACTGTGGGGGAGACTGGTGGGGTATTTAGGAGTTTATTTTTAAACCCTTTAATAGGCCGAGTTGAAGAGCTCGTGCTAATGTGGATGGATCACACACTAGCATGTGAGATTGTTGGCGTTGCGACGCATCCATGTCTACTTTAAATTGTATTACACTACGACTCAACTGGAATTCCTTACGATCCAAGTTTAGGACACTAGAGTAATGTGGTAGTGTGTGATTCGCCCAAAAAATAAGGTCTTATAAGGTTAAACTTAACTTGCCATTCGATCATAACCATCCATTCAGCTTTTTATAAAAATCTATTTACCATAAAAGTTTTGCATACCTTTTTATGTAGAAGACTGAAAAATAAATAACTAAAGTACCAAGGCCTTTTTTTTTTTTTTTTTAGCGACGTAAAATCATCAAATGACCCCTCCCGCTGTGGGTTAGCAGCGGTGAGGGAGTGTCAGACTCTTACTGACTAAAATCGTCGTGTTCCGTCATAGACCTTTTATGTACCAGGGCCGCGGTATCTCTTTCGAACAACCCGCAGCCCCGGCAGGCCTTGGCCCTGCTGGGCCCCGCTGGGGTTGCTGACATCTCTTTGAGGAGCGCGTGGAACAACGCGCGCCGTCGACACGGGTCTGTCGTCTAGAAAGACAGAGGGACGATGAGCCACCCGAACTCACCGCCCACAGACCCACGCCTACGGTGGCCGGGAGTCATCTCGCGACACCCGGCGCCCATGGTGTCTACCTGGTCCAGCGCGGCGGCCGGGATGAGAGGTGCGAACTCTCTGGCGTTCCGCCTCCTCCTTCTCGAGCATGACCGCTTCGCAGAAGGAGGCGACGGCATCCCATTCCCTCTCGCCCCGGACCATGGCCTGAACCAGGGCCGGACGCGAGAGGTCGCCGCCGCCCAAAGCCTCGACGAGGACCCGGCGGTGCCCCTCCCATGCGGGGCACACCTGGACTGTGTGGTCCACCGTGTCCTCGGGGCTGTCCGCACAATGGTGACACCCGGGCGCCTCCTCACGACCGATGCGGTGCAGGTACCTCCCGAAACAACCGTGTCCGGTGAGGACCTGCGTCATGCGGTACGTGAGGGCGCCGTGACTCCTCCCGAGCCACTCCCCAAAGAGGGGACTTACCGCCACGATGGTGGCGTGCCCTGCACTGGGTTGCGACAGTCGCTCCCTCCAGGCCACCATGAGATCGCGCCGGAGCTCCGCCCGCTGCGCGACAACTTGCCGCGGCAACGGGGTTTCTCCCCGGCGCTGAGCCTCCTCGCGCCAGTCGTACAGGCGCAAGAAGACCCTCGCCTCCAGATCCCACGGTGGCAGTCCAGCAAGTAGGCCAGCTGCTTCGCGGGAAATCGTGCGGTACCCCCGGATTAGACTAATGGCTATCACCCTTTGGGGCACGTTCAGGTAGTGTACAGCCCGCGGCCGTACCGAACGTGCCCATACCGGGGCCCCGTAAAGGGCCATGGACCGCATGACCCCCGCGTAGAGTCTGCGGCAGGGGGCGTTTGGGCCGCCCAGGTTGGGCAGGAGCCGCTTGAATGCAGCACCTGCCTTCTCCAGTTTGGGGCCCAAACGTCGGAAATGCTCGACGAAGTTCCACCGGCCGTCGAGGACGAGTCCCAGGTATTTCATCGCCCTCTCGACGCCGATGGTAACCCCCCCCACCGTGACCTGGGAGCCTGAAGGTGGCGCGTTCCGAAGCCCATGAAAGCACATGGCCTCGGATTTGTGCAAGGCCACCTCCAGGCCCAGCAGCTGGATCCTCTCGATGACTGTCGCAACCCCGCGCGTCATTATGTCGGCCGCCTCCTGGTGCGACCTCCCTTGTGCCAGAACCAGCGTGTCGTCAGCGTAGCAGACCACGCTGACGCCGCTAGGGAGGTCGGCGCGCAGCACCCAGTCGTAGCCGATGTTCCACAAGAGCGGCCCCAGTACCGACCCCTGCGGAACACCGCACGACATCTCTCGCCGGTTCCATTCCCCGTTGTGACCAGGGTAAATGATGGACCTATCCGACAGATAGGCCTCGACCACGCGACGAAGGTAGGTCGGCACCCGGTGATACCGGAGTGCCTCCCTGATGCAACTCCAGGGAAGGGTGTTGAAGGCGTTGGCGATGTCAAGAGACACCGCCAAGACGACCCCCCCCCCGGGACACAGCATCCCCCGTCGTGAGAGCTCTCACGCGCATGATGGCGTCCACCGTTGAGCGCCCCTTGCGGAAACCGAACTGGTGGTCCGCAAGGTCCGGCCCTATCCCCCCAAGGTGCGCGACGAGGCGGTGTGCGACAACTCGCTCAAAGAGCTTGCCCACCTCGTCGAGCAACACGATAGGCCGGTATGCGGACGGAGAGTCCGCAGGGCGCCCCGGCTTCCGTATGAGGACCAGTTTCCCTGTCTTCCAACGAAGTGGGAACTGGCCCCTCTCCAAGCATGCGCTGAGAAGCCCCCTAAGTCGAGGCCCGAGAGCCTCAAGGGCCAGGACCCAGGCCTTGCCAGGCAGGCCATCAGGCCCTGGGGCGGTGTTTTTGGCTTTCAGCCTAGCCACCGCCACTCTCAGGTCCACCCCAGTCACCTCGGGGACATCGTCGTCGTCGGAAGTGTGGTCCGTACTTGACACCGCGGGTTGCAGAGCCATGGGCGGGGGAGAACGTTCCCCGCGCGAAGGGAACAGAGCGCTCACCACCTCCTCCACTAGCTGAGGCCGGAGACTCTGGGTCAGCGGGGGGGCCCATGGGCGGAGCTTGCCCCACACCATTTTGTACGGGCGCCCCCACGGGTCCCTGTCCAGAGACCCCAGCAGCTCCGCATTGGCCACCTCCTTGGCCTGGATGATGGCCAATTGGAGGGCGGTCTTCGCAGCTCTGTATCCCTCGTACAGCTCCGCTTCCCTGGCTTCTGCATCCGGAGGGCGGATGCGAAGCCTGCGGTGTCTGGTGTACAGGTGCCTCGCAGCGACGCACGCCTCACGAAGGGCGGCGATCTCGCAAGACCACCAGTACACCTGGCGTCGGGCGCGTCCTGGCGGGGCTCGGGGCATGGCCACGTCGCAAATATCGGACATGGTCTCCCGGAACCACTCCGCCTCGTCGTTGATGTCGGCGGGCCTGTCCGGTGATGACACCCAGGCCTGCACGACTGAGGCTTCCAGGAGAAGCTCCCGGTCAAGATGTTTCAGCGCCCAACGTGGACCACTCGGGGTCTGCAGGACCGGCGCGCTAGGGTTCTGGGCGGAGACGTCAAACCGGATGTACCGGTGATCGGAGTAGGTCTCCACCCTCTCCTCCACGCGCCAGTCAAAGACACGCGGCAGCAGAGCGGGGCTGGCGAACGAGATATCCACCACTGACTCGCCCCGCATCCGTACACACGTGGGGGCAGAACCCCGATTGAGGACGACCAGGCCTGCTTCCAGCGCCCAGTCCTCCACCATCCTACCCCGTGCATCTGTGCGTCGGGAACCCCAGGACAAATTCTTGGCGTTGAAGTCCCCTAACACTAGCACAGGGAGGGAATAACTTCCGACGACGACGGACAACTCCAGGAGGGAGTTGTGGAACTCGGCGAGAGTTCGGCTCGGGGAGAAGTACACCCCCACGACGACTATCTCCCCGAACCGTGCTGCGACGCAACCCCTTCCACTCTTCACCCCTTCGAGGGAAGGAGTACCAGCGGCGGCCGACGATATGATGGTCACTGTGCCGCTAAGGTCCTTAACCCAGTCATCCCTGGGAAGGACAAAGTACGGCTCAGCGACCACGGCGATGTTGATCGACCACTGCGCCATGCATTGGAGCAACAGATCCTGGGCACGGGCGCAGTGGTTGATGTTCGCCTGGAGGAAGCGTAATGGAGCCAGACTAGCACTCCATCACGTCTTCCTCCTCTTGAGGCCCAAGGACGGGCGCTGCGGCAGCAGCAGCAGCGACGGCGCCATCAGCGGCGGCAGCATTGGAGGCGGCGGAGGCCGCAGGAGCTGCGATGTTGGCCACTGCGGAGGTGGTGGCGGTGGCGGCGGCAGACGGCCGGCCCTTGCCCTTACCCTTGGTCTTGGCGGGTGGGGCACAGGACTTGCTCCCTGCCCGGTGTTCGGCCGGCTTGCCAGCAGCCGCACATGCATTGCAGTGCGGCGCGGCGCTACAAGCCACGGCCTTATGTCCGGGCTGACCGCAGCGGAAGCAGAGGGCGCTGCGGTCGACCTCCGAGGTGCAGCGAACACCCACATGATGCCCGACGTGGCATCGGAAGCACCTCAGGGGTCTAGGGTCCAGCAACTTGACCTGTGCCGACACCCAACCAACCAGTAGCCTACGGCCGTCCACAATGGTCCTGGCCGCCACCACGGGGCAGCTCACCGTGACGGTGCTCGTGCCCCTGAAGTCGGGACGTATGGTGCCCGCCTTCACTTCATCGGCAGAGCACCCACCCGTCCTAGCGACGGCGGCCACCACCTCTTCCGCAGTGACTGAGTCGTCCAGGCCCATAATGCGCAGATCCGCGCACTTGTGGGGCCTGGAGACTCGGGCGTCGTCCGCACTTATGGACGCCCTAAGCCTCTCGGCTAGAGCGTCTGCGGCGGGCCCACTGGCCGCTCCTGGGACCTCCAGCATTCGGGCGCAGGTTGCGGTCACCCTGAGCCGGAGGCCGGAGGTGATACCCAGCTCCTGCAGGTTCACCGCCTCCTTTGCTTGGGCGAGCACGTCGCGGTACGACACGCCCCTTTTGACCGCGTCCGGCTGTAGTGTGACTACTACAGCCGCGTCCTCCGTCTCTTTTTCTTTTCCCCCACCACCTGCCACTCAGACTCAGTGGCAGAAGAGGTAGGGGCCGCAGACGGTGTCGGCTTTGGAGGGCGTTTCACCACTGGTGCCGACGACGGAGCCGGTGCTGACGTTGGCACCGGGGGCCTCTGCGCCTGGACCGCCCTTGCGGTCTTGGGCTTTGGCTGAGCGGGCGCCCTCCTGGTCGGTCCGTTCGGCGCCGCGACAGGGGGCTTGCTCGGCGGTCCCCTTCTGGGTGGGGGTGCCGCTGCAACCGCAGCCGCATAGGAGGCCCTTTGGGCCGCTGGGGGCTTCGACGCCGCGAGGGGGGGGCGCAAAACCCTGCCCTCCAGGACTGAGAAGCGAGCCTGGAAGGCCGCCATCTCCTGACGGACTAGGGTCAGGATCTGGCTCTCAGCCGGCGCAGTCTGCGCCTGTTGCCTGGTCCCGCCGCGCTCCGCCTCCTGCTCGCGCATCTTAGCGAGGTCCGCCCGGAGACTCCTGTTCTCCTCCAAGAGAGACTCCAGGGCGGCCGTCAGACGGGCCACCTCCTGCTGCAGTTTGGCCAGCTCGCTCACGGGAGCTCGGCCAAAGTTGCTCACCGCTGCGGCGGTGATGGAGGCGGTGGCGGCCTCAATGGCGCCGTCCTTGCTGGCCTTTTTTCTTTTTAAGGCCACCTGCCTGATGGCGGACTCCACCGTCTTCTCGAAGTCCGCCCTCCGCTCCCGGTCGGAGCCGATGGCCGACTCCTCCTCGGAGGAGGAGCTCAGATGAGCCGCTCCTCCGCCACCCCCAGAAGCCCCAGCGGACCCTTCGCTGACGGGCCTCCTGGCGACCTTTTTGGCCGAGGCCCCGCGACCACCAGAGGAGGACCCGGGGTCTTCCCTCCTCCTCTTGAGGAAGGCGTCGGCCCGGTGGTCCTTCTTGTTGCGGGGGAGCTTAAAACCCCCCGCATCCCCCTCGCTGGACACGGACTCGGATTCCGAGTCCTCATCCCACTCCTTTTCGTCTTTTTTATTATTAGTTTTTTTTAAGTTTTGTGAATCCATATACGTCCCACGAGTATGAGAGCAAGTAACCGTCAACCCCGGCAGTGGCCTCATACCGGGGCAAGCCTACATACTGTTGGGGGCGGCTGGCCCCAACAGGTGGGAGCGCTAACGACCGTGTCCCCCACGGCCATTCATCCCCTCGCCGCGCTCCCGAAACTTGGGATTGGGTGGTTTTTTATCTAAGAGGTGTCCTTCCTCTGGGCCGGGCGGTTAAGCCAAGCCCTCGGCGGCGGCATTAGGCATGCCTCCGTCTGCTGTCCGGCCATCCCGGCTCAGCAAACCCGCCAAAAGGTTTGCTCTTCGTTGTACGAAGAGCAAACGAGCGCCGCGTCAGTGCGCCTGCACCTCTGCGGGTATGGCCGCATCCTTGCCATGTCCACAAACGTCGACTGGTCAGGAGCGGCCCCTCCCTGGGTCCCTCTTTGTCTGGCCTCTCCCCTGAACCTTTCCGGCATGAGTATCTCTACCGGCAGAGCTTCAGGATCATTGAGGCACGCAAGCCCCACCACGACGACAACGTGGGGACCCCCTCGGTGGGGAAGTACCAAGGCCTTACGATTTTGTTTCACGAAACTTGAGTTTTCCATTATCTCATGGGTACAATATATTTTGTAGGATGAAAAGTTTCTCCTTGCAGCGTCGCGACTCAAAATATAGACGCAACTATTTATTTAGTTTTAATACCTGAACTGCCATTTTTTAAAGTGAAAACCAAGTCGAAGTTTTCTAAGTATTGCGGTATTATGAGTTGACCCAAAAATAGCCTACGCGACTCCATCTTCATCATTAATCGGAAGGAGAAGGAATAAAAATTATCCTTCAAAGAATATACCTCTATCCGTGTGTCCTGCTGTCACGTCAAATCTACTGAATATATTTAAATGACATTTGATACCTATGCAAAGAGTCTAGAGCCTAAAAAGGCTATGGACTACTTTATATCCAGGTGCGGGTAAAAGATCCCTCAGGACGCGGGTAAAGTCACGTGGAACAGCTAGTGATACATAAATCAATTTACCTGCGATAACAGGTATCGACACCCTACTCAGAAGCTGTGTATGTGAAATTAAATGAAACTGTCAGCTGCAACAACAAAGATACGAACTTTCTGGAACAATACCAATCAGTGGCGGCCATTTTAAATAATATTGATCGACAAAACTGTAAACGATGTGTGGGATATTGGGAATTTGTTTATATATCATGAATTTTGTTTTATTTTCTAGTAAGTAATTAATTAAGCAATTCCTACAGAATAAATAAAACTTTTGATAAAGGACATAGGCTACCATTTACCCGGTTATGAGAAGGAACAAATGTCAGTCACACTCACTTCACGCGGAGCATTTTTTATAAATCAAAAACAATATCGCTTAAAAATTAACTACAAAGGTATACTAAAAAAAACTTCAGTACCGCATAATTACTGAAATATCGTAGATAAAACATCTGTATAAGAACATACAAAATTACCAAGCTAGGGCTTTGACAAATGAAGTCACACCCCTCCTTACTTTAAAGCCGTCATGAATAAGTTTAGATTTAAAATATTATATTCTGATATATATTCTGATGTTTATTTGTATCAGCGCCAGGAGTAGATAGTTGTCTAAGTATTTACTTCATATCACCATGCCTCGATTTAATATACTCCACATTGATCTTGTTTTTCTAAATAGGTCTTTTAAAGTCTCATATGTATGACAGGTACTTCAAGCTAGTTGGAATAGCACAATTTTGGCTCAAAGATCTCAAAGATCAAAATCTATACTAAACATATCTTTGATACAGTTCCAATATGTTCCACAATACATGAAACATATAATCAATGAGGTAGGCAGAGAGAGAGTGAGATAAAATATAAAAGATCATTCCTTGGCTCATTACACTAATACAAATAATAAATAACTTTCACTTTGACGTACTACCTATATGTACAAATCATTAAAATCTGTATGTATTTCTGTCCATGTGTGAGTGAGAACTCTGTATCCTGGTGCTAATATGGTGCCTTACATAAGGAATTACATGCTCCAGATATCAGAATTATAATGAGCTAATACTCCTGGTATAAAACTTGGAATAACTTTAAGATATGTACATAATAAAGACTTTAAATTCTTATGCCGCTTCAAATCTGTTGGATTGTGAATACTATATTATACCTATACAACGGTAAAAGGAATTAGTTTAAATTGCTGTTTTAGTTAATCATTAGGTACATATTGGGATAAAGCAAGTAAAAATCTAATAATTCTAAACATCTTAATGATCTAATGACAGCCTTTTTCTTTTTGTTTTTCTCCGCGCAACAAAATGAAGAATCGAATATTGAGAAAGGGTTTTTAAATCACATACATGTTTTATGCTATTTTGCGGTTCCTCATTATTCAGTCCAAATCTTTAGAATCTCTAGGAAAACTCAACTAATAAAGAAACTAGCAGAACAAAACTCCTTATTCACCAACAAAGTACATAAGAAGCACCCATAAAAATGTTAGTTGCCCAAACTATGGTAGTAAGTTAAATAATATAACGTCTCAAGTCAACTGTAATTCACGGTTAAATATAAGCAAACTAACTTTATAATAACATGATATTTTCATATTTCCCCGCACTAACAACGCGGAATGATGCCACGGGTACAAAGTATGAAGTCTCGGACTTGGATACACTTGGGAAGTGGCCCAAGTTATAAGCAAAAAACGATTGAGTAGTTTTCAAAATTGATTAAGAAATAAGGGAAATAATGTAGTCTTAGCTGATTCCTCCAATAATTGTCTTGCACTTGAATTTTGAGGTAACCATTCGTGTTTAACCAATAAAAATACACTTTGGAATGACCATGGTGTAAACTAACATTTATTACTTATTTTATTATTGTCGTAAACACGGACAAAGACTAAGTATTTAAATGAAAAGCCATGGTAACCAATCTGAAGTAAACGCCAAAAAATTATGACATACAAAAAACACTTTTAATCGCAATTATACAAAAAAATCAAAACAGTTCTGCCACACTCATTATCTACTGAGCCTTTTCCCACTCTCCCACACTATTCAAGAAAAATATTTTACTCGCTTCTTCTCGTGGCTTGTACATTGTTAACAAAGTTACGCGGTGTATTCATACCAGTTTACTGGCAACTTTTAACTGGCCAGATGTGCCACAACCTCTTGGGTATGAATCTGATTTGCCTGCAGATTAATACGAGAGGCAAAACTTTTTTTTTATTTTACTACAGATGAATGTTCCAAGACTTCTTATACCTTGAAGAGCTTCTCGACTGGATGGTTCCAAAGTTTTACATTTAGGGGAGATATTTTTGTTTTTAATTTAGTAATAAATCTAATTAAAATGCTGTTACTTACGCTCGCGTTACCTAATTCAAGATGGCGGCGTTTAAGAAAGTTCGCCTTGTTTCTTGTGGGATTATAGAATTTCGTGTTTCTTTGGAAATAAAAGGTCTCAATATTATTCTTTTTTTATTTAGTAACTGGGCTTTGTAGTTTGTATTTATTTAATGGTATCTGCGATAATAAGTTATTAAAATAAATGCTATACAATGCTCAGAATCTCTTGGGCAAATTACTTACTGACTGAAACAAACATGCTAATTAAGCCAGCCCTTCTTCGTTCTCCTGAATAAAGTCATTATCATAATATGAAATCTTCAAAATATTCCTACACCCGTAATTGTAATACCTCGTACCTAAGCATGATATTCAACAACTTTCCCGATTGATCCCGTTAAAACTCTCCGGGGCGGGATTTTCACGAAATCGCGGAGTTTATACGGAGGCATCGATTCCGTGAGCATACAACTCGAAGCCGTAACGAGTGGTGTGTCAGGTGCCCATCATTTTTAGATAGAATTTTAAAAAATATTAAAAAACATATAGATAAGGGTAAAAACTTAGAACTACACACGTAATGTAGATAAACTCAAATTCTCTGGTGAAAGCACGACACACACAGCCAGAGTTACTTTAGCATTTAATGATATTAGTGTGAATTGCAGCGTTTGTACTACAATCCAATAAAACAAATAAAAACTACAAGACACAGCTAATGAACGCCCCCGAGCGCTTCAAACCAAAAAGGTGCAACTACGAAACGAAAACTTTTTAATATTACCTTCGTCAACATTAAAAAAATACCCGCAAAATGTGAAACGACTGAGAACATAGTTTCCGTCAGTTTACTCTAATTAAACATAACAAGAGTCTCATTTCTCCAACCCGACGCCTTTGCCTGGATTTAAGGTAAAATACTAATGAAGCAAGGAAAATTGTGCTACATTTCAAGTATTAGTTGAAAGCCGAAAAGTTATTTCCAAGTAAACTCTTGAGTCCTGGGCCCCGATTCTTCTAATTTTACTTAAGCGTCATACGATTCACGTTCGACTCGATTCGACTGAGGTCCAATCCCGACTCGATTACGATTGAAGCGTATGTGGCATTCCGCTATTTTTTCTTTGAAATAAACATTTTTATCCTTTTCTGTCATTCAATAATGAATCATTTTGTCTGCAAATGATTTACGATTGCAAAATGATTGTACAGCAAACTACCGTATAGACCAAAATCACCAAAATAGCAGACCAATCGCACACCAATCAAATGTCAATCGAATACGATTGGTCTTTTATTAATAGCAGAATGCCCGATATGGTTAAAACTGCTATTGCGATCATATTCGATTCGATTTCTATTCGATTTTGACAATATTAACTTAGGAGAATCGGGCCCCTGTTAAAATGTTGATGTTTATATCAAAAATTATCTTTAAGGAAAATGGTGGAGGATGTGTCAAAAACGTTACATTTTCTTGATCATTAGCAACCCTATTTCAATCATTTTATATTTTATTTTATCTACAAGTACAACTACATATATATAATTGATACTACAAGTATCCTGTAGGTATAAGTATGATAAGCAATAAACAGCTGTGTTGCTAAGAAGTTGGTTCATCGAAGCTTCTCGAAGGCAATTTTTGTAATCTAGTAACAACTGCTGAGGTGTAGGCGTTTGAAAGCGCAAGATATATGAACTGCACCGTACCTAATGACGTACCCGCAGCGAGTGCCAACTATACCTACGGCCGCGTGACGTATGTTGCTAGTGCTATTTGGCTGCAGCTCTGTCCATAATTCGGCACAGGTCGTGTCCTGAATGTGGTGACACTGTTTTTAAACTTCACCGTGGCTGTTCTGGAACCATCTACAAGCTTTTGCCAGCCGTTCCATCCGCGACCCGAATTCGAGCACACAGATAAGAAGGAGCCAATATCGATCTTGGACTTCGACCACTCAGATAAAAAATTGCCTATACTGATTTTTCAAATTGGACCAAGTAGTTCCCTAGCTTTATAATATGTACTGCACTAGTATACATTATTTTTTTCTGATTCATATCAAGAGTTGTTAACCTTATCATGAAAATGTGCTAATTCAATATCATTGTAATCTTCTTATATATAAAAATGAATTGCTGTTCGTTAGTCTCACTAAAACTCGAGAATGGCTGGACCGATTTGGCTTTTTTTGGTTTTAAAATGTTTGTAGAGTTCCAGGGAAGGTTTAAACGATACGAAGTTCGCGGGATCAGCTAGTTTAATATAAAAATTAAATAATGACAAAATTTAACTTTTTTAAAAGAAATCTTTTAAATTATGCCCAGCTAAAGGCAGTAACATACCATCTTCGTTTAGTAACCCCGCAACCCTAAACTATATCCTTGCACCTTTATTTGAAGAGGGTCTATATACTACTACGTAGGTAAGTATATAATATGAGTAACACCCAATCCAAATAGGAATGAGCACAATATTTATTACATTCGGTAGAACTGCTGGGTTTTTCTGGGTCTAGTCGTGTGTTTTTCAAGGCTTGAGTGTTAATGATGCGTTTAGAATGGCAGTAGGATTATTGTTTAAGTATCTGTAGGATAAATAGATTTAAGAGTTGTTTTGGAATAACCAAAAGGGTTTTTAGTTAGTACCAACAGCTACTAAGATTGGTAACACAATCTGGTATGATCCATACGGTTAATAAGTTTTCTTTTATGATGATTCCGCGACGTAATATGAAACAATATGTCTAAATATTAGCCCTTAAGTTTAACAGGTATTTACAGGCGATAACACTGATATTAATAAAATTAAAATAAAATTAAAATTCTACTGAAACCAGCAGACCATTTACACTAGAAATCTTTTCAAAGCTGAAAAACTCAGAGCTCGACAGACTGACCAAATCACCTAAAATCGTATACTACAACCTAATCCTAATTAGCTTTCCCACTAAATCAGGTAATTATGCAATTGGCCGGAAAATATACAAAGTCATAGGCTAATTGATTACAAACCCCCGCTGCGCTGGCACTCGCAAATCAAATAGATAGCGACAGATTTGCATAAAATTAAACTATAGCAACATGTTGCAGAAAATGGGCCAGAAGGTTCACAAATTCATCACCTGCGTAACCCTTTTACCATCTATGTTGTGGTCGGCTTTCAGACTAACCGTATGCAACTGAGTACCAGTGTTTTAAATAGAGCGACTACCTATCTCTTTATACCTATGTTTTGTCTTGGTAGGACTGTTTGTCAGACTTTCAGGCTCCTGACTACTTATAACGACTGTCAGAGATGTTCAATTGACAGTCGTCGGAGCCCACCAATGCAACACTCAGAATCTCGTCATGACAGATGGTCACTTATCCACATTAAGCGTTACTTTGCCGTGTGAACGATTGACCTGTGTGACTGTTATCTAACCACAAACAGCACTTGGATATTTGGATAAAATGTATAAAAAATCTAGCACAAGCTAGTTCAAACCTTCTGCTCTCTCCTACACAGTGCCACCAGTGTTTAGCTAGTGTCTAATTGTTGCTGTTAAATGTGATGAATGGGGATCAATTTGGTGCTTTAGTCCGTGTAGTTTTTGGTTAATCTGCTACTCTAAACGTTGCTGATGTAATACCGATCCCGGAGACATAGTGTGTTGAACGCTTGAAGCTGCATGCTTGGAGATAACCTGGTGTAGGTATTAGGTGTTCGGGAGTTTATTGAAACAATGCTGCGTTGATAGCAGATTGTTGTGAGGAAGTGCAGTTTGGTGTTGAGGAATTAGGAACGGTTTAAGGATGATGCTCGTTAGTTACGTGAGGGTTCATTCTGAAGGAACATGGAGGTTTTATTAAGGGGACATAGACGTATTTTGATGTATGTATTGCTGGTTATCTTAAAATGAATAATATGTTTATTGATCTGGTTCATTTTTATGTAACAAAAAATATAATTGTAAATTAAATAATTTTATCTTTGAAGGGCTCATCGTCATTAACTTCTAGGAGGCTTATGATCAACGAAGGGCTTCTACGGCTTTCTGCGGCAGTGATGATATTGATGACACATCTAAAACAAAGAAACAAATGGTTTATATAAAACTTTGTTTTGATGAAACATTTTGTACACTAGGTAAAATTACAAACTTGCAGCATTTTTTAGAGATATTTACTTAAATTAAAAACTAAAAGAAGACTGGCTTAGTTAGAGATTACTGTAACTAAAAAGTTTTGTGGCTCAGTCAGTGTCGGAATCAGGTGCACTATAAAGTTGCATAGCGGTTGCATAGTGCAGCCTTTTCTGTCTCGGAAGCTGTGTTACGTAACCTACACTCATGCTCTATTTTATAAGGAATTCTTTTGAAATTAGGTAAAGGAAGATTGTTAGATACTCGTAGTTACTAGTATATCAAAATAAAAATGACAAATTCATTGTTGTTACATTATAGAGGTACACATGTCAATACCGAGATTATAAAAGGTAGTAATAACATCGGAACTTTTATATTTTTTTATCTTTAAAATCTGCGGTAAAGTCCAATAAAACACATTACACACTAAGTATAAGGTAGAGTTATATTAACATTAAAGAGCCTTATGTATCTGTTTAACAAATAAATTATTTAGATTTGGTTGTGGATAATTTTGCTGCTAATTCTCACCTATTTCTAAAACAAAAAAAAAACTCTCCTGAAACTAAATATCCACTATAAAAATGCTCGAGTCATGGTGCACGCTGCAGTCAACTGCATCGGAAACGCCATTACGCGACTCACCGCGCGCTATCCTTAACAAATTGCATTACTTTCAATCCAACATGTCCCCGATATTTGTTGCTGTGATTTTTCTGTTTGACTAATCATTGCTTATTGGAGTTATTGTTTTTCTTTATTTTTATTTATAATAATCTTTTTAATCAAAGCTAAAAATAAGTTGGCAGGTGAGTGATGATGATTATTGTTTCAATAATAAGTAGTTTGAATGAGAAAGGATTGAATTTTGGGCCTAGTAGCTTGAAACCTTCTCAACAAATGGGTCCAAATCAATGGGGGCAAATCAGTCCTGTGGTTCCTGAGATCAAACGCATTCAAACAAATAAACTCTTCAGCCGTATAATATGTGTAGATTAACATTTCTTTACCACACGAAACTCACTTCATTAGGCACTTCCCCCAAAACACAGGTAGCCAATAACACCCAGTTAATATAATAATTGACAGGATTAAACGTATATCATCTAATTACATATCGCATTAGGCGACCTGTCAACTAGATAAATTTGCCCGGCTCGCTGAAACGCACATCAATTATTAATTGCGACAAAGATAATTAGTTATTTAACGAATAACATGTGTCTATTTTGGTGTACACCTAATTAATGTAATTGATTGTTGAGTTGATTAGTTCTTGTGTCTTATGAGCGCCTAGTACTTTGTCTGTGAAGATGAAGCGGTTTTTGGATTAGAAATACAGGTATTTCATGTTATTTATTATTTTTTGTTAATATCGTAAAAAATATACTTATACACAGAACCCTACAGTTTAAAGGTACATATTTCCACGATTCGACATAACTGATTCCCGTAGCCGGATGGTGACAAAAATTCTGTTTTAAAATGCAAAACAACTCTTTGCATTTTCGAAACACCTACATTAGTGCATGGAGACATGTAGAGAAAAAAAAGCCTTTTAATGTTTTAATTATTTTTCTTTATCCTTTTCTTAAGTTGAAGAGACTTTATTTCATGAGCTAAATAAATCACATATTCCTTAAAAACTATGAACGAATGTTATGGTTAATTTTAATACTATTCGAGGTTGGATTTACTGCTAGAAAATGAAATTAAAAAGCCGAGGGCTGCACTGAATAATTTCAAAATGCTGTTTAAAAGTTTCAGTGACGCAAAATTGTGATGTTCCGCGAGCTTTTTTAATTGAATAATATTTTTTTATTTGTTGTTGTACAGTTTTTAGCATAGGAAATTAGTCTATTCAGACGTCGTGAGTGTGCATTTGTACGTATTGTCTGAGGGATGGTCAGCTTTTCGTTTATGCTTGAGAAATTTCATGCATTTTACGTTCAAAATATATTTTTGTTCGCTTATTTTGAATACAAAACGTACATCATTGAAATATATCTATTTCTTAAGAAAAAACTAGGTTGAAAACGAAAATAAAGGTCATCAAATATTTTCTGTAGTCAAATAAACGCTTTTGATAAATGTTGGAACATCAACAACCAGTTGCTTAAAATCTAAATGAATCCGATTTACAAAAAAACATTCGATGGTCGATGTACATTATATTTCATTATTATTTTGTGTTCTGGTTTCATATTATTTGGCATGTATGTATGTATTTTTTTATAATATTCGTAGTTTTCATGTGATTTTCTTATTTGATTGCTACTTAATAGATGTATTTTCTACTTCAGTGTATTCAACTAAAAACCTAAGATTTTCAAAAATACATTTGCTTGACCAATGGAACAAATGGCTGAACTGATTTAGATCAAAATTAGTAAAGAGAAAGATACACAGCGAAAAATATAAGAAGTGTTGTACTTATTGTTCCTTTAAAGCGCCAGACAAGATTAGCTTCCTAAATTAAATCCCTTTAAATCTTGTCTTTCTAATTCCACCTCGTTGCTCATCCCACAAGTGTGTATGTCACGACATTTAGTTGCATTCTCTTGATGATAATATATATGCACTAGTACTACTGACATGCTGTGTTTGCAATTTAAGCCGTGAGACCGCAATGCGGGTTCCTGGCGTACTTAAAACTCAGTGTGAGATGTTCTCTCTGATATATGCTTCGTACACGGATTTTTTACTATTTATAGTGCCTAGCTTGTTATTTTCATCGTGGCTGTGGGGAGCCGCATCTGGTTATAGTGGAACAGACATTGTTTTTACTGGGAATGCATAATATTGCAGTGTGGCTACCATTTTTCTTCTCAAATGAACTGTGTTAGAGTATTGGATTGTTTTTGAAATTTTATGGGTTTGGAAATATTCTGTATATTTACAAACAAATGCATGTATTTAATTTACCCATAAATATTCCCAAAAAATAAATACTTTTTGTTTCAGTGTGTAATACTTGTTTCAGTGTGCACTAACAAGGCTTTTAACATCAAAGTTATCGACTATTTTTTTTTGTATTTGATCCCGGACCTATCCTAAGCCTATAACGTAATGTGCTATTCGAGATTTAACAGGTTATATAAATCGAAAAATCTACTCATTTCAATATATATATACTTATTCTATAACTTCGTCATTTTTTTTTTACTTTACATGTTATTCACAAACGAACTTATACGTTTTCTTTTGTTTTTTTGTTTATGACGGAAGACATTACACTACACGAATTAACCCAAGAAAGTGTAAAACTAGCATTCCTGTTATACCCTCTCAATTTTACATCCTCGGCGTTTATGTAACGTAAGTTCTACTCCCCAAACATAGTTAGAGACCCTTTCTGTAGCAACTTCCCGACGGATAAGCAGCTGACAATGTTTATCGACTGTTACAAACTTGGGAACTTGCCTAGCATAATTATATCGCATTAATTTAGAAATCTGAGTACACAACGTTTTAGCATAACAAATTTTGTTTTAGTAAATAGGTGTTGGATACTTTAATAATGTGGAAAGTCAAGTGTCTTTTTAAGATTAGAATGGTTGCTTGGTTTCTTTCTTCCCTTTTGTAACATTAATGTGGCCAAGACACTATAGCTACATACATGTTCTTCATTTCTTCCATAACAATAGTCTACTCTAAAAACTATAGTAAAGTGCGAAAAGTTAATAATCAACTAAAACTTTGGCATTAAAACATGAAAGCGTCATCAAAAATTGTGATCAAAGAGCCAATAAATAGTTTTATAGCAGCTCTTCATCACTCTTCGACCAAAATACATGCACTGGCAATAAAACGGTAACACACGAAGTGAACTCGGCAAACATGCTTAAATACACTGGCGTGCAAAAGTTTCGCCAATTACCAAGTCGGGAATTTTGCGAAACTCGATTCTACAAGTCGAAGATCGAACCGCTCCTTAGCCGTAATTAGGCAAACGCTAAAGACGGGCACAAACACAGCGTTTGACGCTATTTGAGTATCAAACTTTGGTGCAACGTACAACTTTGTATTGCACGCTGGTGTATATTGAATTAATCATTGAAATGCATTTAACACGGTGCATTTGTTGGTGTTTAAGTAATCACATTTGAATAGTGAATGAAGGTCTAAATGCCGGATAACGGGGTTATTACAGTTGCATACATATTTTGCACTAATTACAATTACCTGATAATTATATTTTTTGTACCTAGCAATGTAGTTTTTGGATATGCTAGGCATAGGTCTACAAACTCTTAATAAATGTAACCAGCTTTACAACAATAAGTATGCAACTGGAATCTGCGCCTCTATTTCAATTCCAAATGTGCTTTACCTAGTTAATTAAGGCTACCCAATTTCTGAGCACTATGAATAAATCTTTATAAGTAAATTCAAGATCGAAGACTCTTCTCAAAAAATATTTACAACGCTTTGAATTTACACTAACGGACAAAAAAAACCAACCACCCATCGTGGTCCTAACAAATGATTCTTAAAACCGCGTAGTATGAAGCAGCCCTTAGATCCTTAACAGAGTCGTGTGTTATTCATGAGCCAGGTGGCTCCTATGTGCTACACTTTTTGTATGTATAATTTTATTTTACGCCTGCTTCGCTGCCGTAATTTCGCTGTATTTAAATGAGCGTATATTTTTGTTCAGTATATATTTTGGATTCATTATAATTTCCTGCTTATGTTTGCTAGTTTGGAGTTTGTCTTTTTTGTTGGGAAATGAGAGGTTTTTGTCGTGAAGTGTTTAGTCAATGTTATTTTTGAGACTACTTTTTATTTTACAAAAAAAAGACAAACTCCAAACCGGGAGGTGCAAGTAGGTACCTATAAACGCTTACAACACAATAACACGCTTATAAAAATATTGTAATCAATTTTGGCAGGCTATAGCAGGTAATCAGTTAACCACTCTTAAGAACACATTTGACAACTTTTATTCAACATTTCAATTTTAAAAAAACCTGCATATTTATTATTTCAAAAAGATAAAACAACAAAAACAAACACGATCTCCAAAACCGCTGGACATAATTTCAATACCAAATCCACGTAAAGGTGTGCCCACACCATAAACATATCGATACAAGTATCGCGTTTATTACAATGCTCTTTCATGCATAAAACAGTAGGCCAAAAACTAATAAGAGTTAGTCGCACCTTGACAAGGGCCCGTGATATTATGATAAATAGAGAACCCTCGTCAGATGCTTGAAACGGAACGTTGTTCGAATCCTGTGCGTTGGATGTGGCAGAATAGATTGTTTTTTTTTTATTTGCACAGATGGGAAAAATGTGTTCTATATTATTTTTTCAAAAGTGAGGTGACTATTCTGATAGATGCAGCTTTTGATTTGTAATATTAAAACTGCCAGCTCAATCTAGATTCCTGATTATTAATACTTTTACAGGTTCTACTTTGTTTGGACTCGAAAGGCTCCGAAACCGAAGCTACACTCTTCTCGAGTGACTTGGGCTGTATTTTATCCCGGTGTGAGCAGTAGTTCCCACAGGACGCAAGCGAAACCGCGAGAAAACAACTAGTAGACAATGGGACATTGCTAAAACTGTAAAACGAAAGTTTACTAACATTACATTTGTATCGATTGAGACAGAACATTGTCACCCCTAACATTTTAAAGTACGTATATTATGCATGACGGTATCTGCTCATACATTCGCAACACGTATTCTATTAGTAGTAAAAATCAAATGGATAGCATACACATACAATAGGTGTATTTATAAACATCGTGCATACAACGTTGGAACTTTTGCTAAGTAAAGAACCAAGCTGAAAGAAGAACGTTGCTTCTTTAATTCCCAGAAGACATATAAAAAGTGTTCTTCTAAAAATAAATTCAGTGAGACTTATTAGAATATTCGTTGCTCTAAGGCGTGGGTTTACAGAAACTATAGTGGGTGAAGATTAAAACGTGAATAATATATAGGGAGCGTTCGTGAATGAATTTGAAGAGCACGTAAATAAAAATATTGACGCGCTGTCATCTTTGCACGGTATTGGTTTTTGGGGTTTGCAGATGCTCAGTTAGTTTTTATAGGTAATAATTTTGATGTTACTAGATGTGCATTTTGTTACCCTTGAACATGGCAATGAATGAAAGAATAAATATCCGAAGAACTTCAAAGAGTTTTTCTTTGAAAGAAAGGAGATTGGGCAAGAATGTATGAAGTTTGGTCCAAATGTCCACCACGAACGAGACCTATATAATCAAATAGTCCACTTAATTTAGAGTAACTTTTACTAAGAAAGTGAAAAAAAAAACAATGCCAAAAAAAAGTTATAGCCAAAAATGTATTCTTAATTTTCGGTAGTTTTTGTATGTTATCATTATTATTTTTTATTTTATTCCACTTCCATTTCCGCACTTTATCTAAAACTAAGATGAGCAAGACACATTTGCATATAAACAGCTCATATTTTTTTGCCCGATGGATGTACGAATCACTAACCAATTGAGGCTTGAATATACTTAGCGGTGCCTGGATCTAAGAAAGTTCTATGTAACTGGTGGTGTCTTCTCTCTGATAATGAACAATTCTATTTTGTCAGAAGTTACAGAAAGTACGAAAATCGAACATCACGAAAAGTAATTGAAAAAATGAAATTGAAAAAATCTATAAAATGTTTTATTTTATTTTGCTATAACTTTTTTCTGGCATTTTATTTTTTTTTACTTTCATAACAAAAAATGTTCTATATTTAACGGGCTATCTAGCCATATAGGTCTCGTTCGTGGTGGACATTTGGACCGGAATCGCCCATTGTCCTTTTGGCGGAAGATTTTCAATTTCAGGATTTTTTCTGTAAAAAGGAAGCATTAATAGTAGTATAAAATCGATTTCAAAGTACATAAAATTACAAACAGCATATTCAACACCAAAAAACATTTCCAAAAAAAATTTTTGGTCCATTATTGCGTCTATTTTGAGATAGTTTAGTGGCAGTCATGTCACTGAGCACGCAATTTCGTTTTCCATTTAGAGCATTCCAGTGCAGTTGTATTTGGTGCCAGTCGAGCACTGTGTGACACTGATGATGTTGGAGTGGTAGCCTGAAATGTAGCATATATTTTTTTCGTAGTTATGTTGAACTTAAAGTTTACTGAAAAAGGTCGAATTTTATGAGGGTCCATCCGTTTACAAGATTAAATAACTCCGTTTTGGAAATACTGGGTAGATTTTGTATTTTTATATAATTTACTGTCATACAAATCTTGTACGATAATTAAAAAAAACAGCGTCATACATACAACGTGAAAACGACGCAATTTTGGCGGACCTTCGAAAATTTCACTGTAATTCCTAAACAAAATATCCAAAAAGCTCCTCAAACAAGCTACTTAAAGTATCAAAAGCCGATCTTGCTTATAATATCGTATATCTAGCCGACATAGGGACACGTTACAACTCGATACCCACATAGGGACCCCAATCGGCCTGAAACATTAAACCCTAGGTCAGGGAGAAGGTTCGCAATAAAAATGTGCTTTATTTTACAGGTACCGATGCTTTTAGCTAGGACCTTGATCAATGAGTAACAGGGTGAATGGAATATTACGTGGGCTCTCTATCAATGTGTAAACATTTCGATTTGCAGTTACGTAAGTCAATATCTTTTCATGTCAGTTGCAGTGCCTCGTTTTGACAGGTCAATAATATTACCTGAATAGGGATAGTTAGAAAAGAAAGAAAGAAAATACATTTAATTACGTAATTGAGGACGCATACATAAGTACCTACATAAACAATCAATATAATAAATAAAACAAAAAAGGGCTAAAATAGAAAGAAAACAAACATGAGGGGGTAGTATGCGTCACAACCACGCAATACGGCCCTCGCTCAGCATGATGCTGCGACCCCGTGCGAGACAAAGTCCCAGCGCTGATTTTCAGCGACAGCCGAAACTAACGTTATGGCGTCCAACGGGTGATTATGCGAATATGTGTTAAATAAATTGTGTTTAAATATATATTAAATAAATAGTGTTTCTTTGAAGAATATAATAGAATATAATTAGTTTACTCCATATGATCAAAATACATGTGGTCGCGCCATTAATTATCTATGCCTGTAAACCATAGAGGTCAGTGCTGTAACTTAAACATCTGTCAAAAACTATTTCAGCTACTGAAAATAAAAATGTATTTTTAATGGCGACCGACGCTTTCGTACTTTATTATAAGAGGGTAATATGCTTTACAAAATATTGTATAGTGTGTATGTATCATACGAGATAAGTATCTTGAGCAACGAGTGACTAAGTTTTATCTTATCCCAGTTTGGGATCGTGCGAGGTGTTATAAAATATGCTTTGTCATGACGGTGGGTGAGTAGAAGTTACACGTGGATTGCGAATAGTACGTAGTAAGCAGCATTCAACTTTAATTAAAAAACAACATTTTAGTTAAATTAGGGAATATAAAAAGTAAGGAATAATAATGATTTAATTAAATTTAGAATTAACATTAAAATCGTAATGAATTGATATCACAGGTACATAAAAATATATGAGGACATAACAAAGAACACAGATGAAGGATATTTGGAGCAATATGAGCCGACACAGCCCCTCCTCCAAGATTGCTCAACGATCAGGAGCCACGCTTCTGCTACAAGTGTGCCTCCAATGCATCCCACGCCTCAGGAAATCCCTACACCAGCGCATGTACGCCATGACCCCGTAGGTAAGTGACAATACAAACAGTTACCATGCGTATCAGCCAGTTTGTTCCCTTAATAAATGTTTTTTAAGTAGGTATTTGAATGGTAACTTTGATTTCAGGCGTCGCAATGGTGGAGGGATATCATTCCAACAGCGTGTGGCTGCAAACTTGAAACAACCTCGGAATGCTATGGTACGATGCATTGGTACCACCAGAGGGCATACCACGGACCGGAGACCATGATCTGAACGGATGGGTTTCCAGGTCAACTTGCTATATAGGTATTCTGGTTTTTTTGAATCAATAACTCCAAAAAGCAAATTGGCCAAGTGCAGCCTCCTCCTGGCTGCCATCTTTAATATATCCAGATTATTTATGTACGGAGTCACGTGGCTTCTTCGAGGAATGTTTGTGCAGAACCGAACACAGGCATTTTGAATACGCTGTATAACGTGTTCTGTCCTAGAAAGAAGGCATGGTCCATACACTATATCACAATAGTTTAGCCTAGATAGAATAAGACTGTCAACGAGTTGTTTGCGCAATGGGATGGACAGGTACTTTCGTATTCCATACAGAACCTTCAGTCTATAAAAACAGTTACGCAGAACATTATTGATATGGGCCTCAAACCTTAATTCGGGATCCATAGTTAAACCCAGATTGCATACTAGCTCAACTCTCTCAATGCTCTCGCCCATGACTGTCAACGCAGGATTAGTGGTCAAGATTGTACGCACTTGGTTCCTAGAACCCAGAACTATAAACTTCGATTTAAGTTAAGTTAAAATAAGGAAAATATTTTTTAATAAATACAATATACCTGACCTGATATAATACCTGACCTGATATAAATATACCAACGTGTTCTGATTTCTATCTAAATATTAGAGATTAAAAGAAATTGGTCACCATTGTAGGTGGCATTTAGAACAAGGAGTATATTGACATAAAGATATAGACATGATGATTTTTTGCTGTTGGTAAGTACTTACAATAATTCTATTATAACAAACAGAATAGAAGTGAACTCCAAAGTTACAACATAAATGTAAGATCTAGCCAAACTTTCAGCATTACAAATTCAAATAAGTGCAACTGTCAACGTTCCTACAAATAAGATATTCTTGTTAGGCGTAATTCAAAATGTAGATACGGGTACCGCAATGCAGCATCTTCTCAAACTTAGCTACAATACTGCCTACCCACTGGGACCGTTGTGTTAATTAATTGTAGCAGGCACAAATGAACATTTTTGAATTATTCGAAGATTGGGTTAATTTATTTGGCCGGCAGTGTAATAAAACTGTTGTATTATGTTGATTTTGTTTTTATAGCTAAGCTAATAAGTTCTAAAAATGAATGTTGTTTGAATTTATCGCAGGATTTTATGAATACATGTAAAGGATCACGTCGTGAAGTCAAATGGACAAGCCTTTTTACAAATTCAAATTACGTAGGCACATGATGTGACATGATAAATAAACAGGGTTACTGGGTAAAAAACAAACACAATAAATATTACTTATAATCGTATTTTTTCGGGATTTATTGGGATAAACTGTCGAATACGAAATAAAAGGCGTACGAAGGGCCTTTGCCTCTCAGTCCTCGTCTCCACAAGAAATAAAAATAAATCCTATATTTTACTACGCAATCAAAACATAATCTTGGAATTCGAAAACACACTAAACCTTGGAGTCCATAAAGCCGACACTGTCGAGTCAATTCCGACGCGACAAAAACGTAACGACAATTCTACATTTGAAAAATGCGAAAACTTTTTCGTTTAAGTTTGCAAAGTCCCGCGTTTTATGTTCACATTACCGACAAACCTTTTTGGTGCTCAACCCGGTAGGTACGTATTTCCAGGCATCTTACTTTCAGTCTCAAATTTATACGGTTGAACTATAAAATTTCTAATTTTGAGGGTGACTGATTCATTTTGATATCTCTTCCGCAGTGCTGCCATCCCGGTAGACGCAATAATTTGAGTTGAGTTTTCTTTCAGTGTTACTACTTGAACAAAAATCCTAAAAATGTTAATTACGTAAAATACTGTTTCCGTATAATTTGTAGAGCAACTATATTTTACATTTCTGCCTAAATAAGTATGTCCGTGAATACATTTGCGTCGGCAATGTTAGTATATTCGTGTCAAGTGCTCTACTAAGTCATTCAGCGCCACGTACTTTTCGCCGTGAAAGGCCTACATTTATTACAGCTGCGTTACTTCCGTCAACCCGGCCTATCTAAACACGCAGGCCGTCGTAACATTTGAAATTTAATTGGTCGCAGCGCCATCTATTATTTCTAGCGGGGCACTAAACATTTACAAGGGATGAATGGACTAGCACGCATGCGTACTACGCATCGATCCGACTTACCTCTGTAAATATTCTATTCAGCGATAAAAAAATCGCAGACTACGTAATATTTCTGAAATCTGTATAGTTCATATGATTCCAAACTAATTCATATTCAAAAGTTCTTAAATAAAAGATTATTTAAAATGAAATCGTAAACATAAGAGAATTATTTAATGATGAAACTTATAATAACAGAGAAATTCAAACTTTGCGCAGATATCACAAACGAAAATTTTATTATTAAACGTCGATGAGCCCTCGTTTCGGCGATACGGAATATTTCATTCTACCAATAAAATTTTATTCGGAGTCGGCGCACTGACGCCATGTTTACACCGTTTTCCCGCCAGTAGGGGCGCCACGATCGCTGCAGCCTCTCGGGCGTAGCTGTCAAAATTACTTTTACGAAAAAATCGCTTTACTTTCAATTACCGCTAATATCCAATCATTGGAAATGATGACTTTGACTTATAATGATAAAGTTTGTGTTTGATTAACCCAATTCGATATCCGCATCTCGTGTAAAACATAACCTTTTTGTGAACGGTCCGCGTCCGTGGTATATGGTGACAATAATTTTCAGTGTTATTGCAAAATGTCCCGGACATTTGTTCTTATCTTTTTGTTTATTTTGGGCGTTTGTTACGGTAATCCTGATGCGAAACGCCTTTACGACGATTTACTGAGCAACTATAATAGACTGATTCGGCCGGTTGATAAAAACAATAATACGGTGTTGGTGAAACTTGGCTTGCGGCTGTCACAACTGATTGATTTGGTAAGTACTTGAACAATATTTTTTGAAACATTGGAAAAAGTAGACTTGGACAAAGTTTGACGTATCTGATTACGCTGGCTCGTAAATTAATTGTGACATGTACCATGATGAATTGGGAGATGCGTTAAGCAGAATTATTATTCTTTAAGATTTCAAATAGGTATTCAGGGGAAATTATTAACAATAGGACGATATTTTTAAAAATAAACAATCTGTGTTATTTTATTCTGAGTAATTTAAATTACACTCTATTTGATTTACATTTTTATGTAATTTCTTGGCAGCCAGCAATAATGTAGATAAATAAATAATAAAGCAACAGTTAATTATACCTAAATCTTACCACCATATCTAATTTTGATTTATTTGTTAGTGAGTAGGTATCAATATGGTAATTTATTCAAATATCTATCATAAATTCAGTTAATGAATGAATATTCTCATTTATAACAAATCTATCCTACTTCCTATTCATACCTATTTAGTAATATTATAAACGAAGAACTTTCTAAATGTGTATGAAAAATATGAACGTGGTTGAAAGCTACAGGAACAAACCAGTCTAATACATAAAAGGGTATACTGGGGTATACCGACAGCTAGGTATATTAATTATTATGCACGACAACAATAAACATTGTTTCATTATTAAAAGAACAAAAAATAAAATATTTCTTGTTGGTTTTGGTTAACAGCGCTTTCACACTAGCGATTTTTTCACTCGGTTTTTTTGAGCGGCAACGTTAGTCTGCCGCGCGTATACGAGCAACGGCAACCAATTGAAAGAAGAAGAAAGAAACATTAGTATGAACATGGAATATGGTACGATAACTTATATGGTTTTACATTTCTAGTTCTAGCCATACTCTGTCATAATCAGGCTTTTACACATTTTTTGAACTACCGGTACAAAAGTTACCAAAAGTATCAGGATCCGCGTAACAGACTTTTCCCCTCGGAATATGTCAGACGCATACGCTCAGTTTTGCTAAGCGCAACTAAAACCACTATTATGAAAACGCCTGATTCGCTTACACTGTAAAAATAAAACTACAAAAACCAATATCTTGATTTCACACCAATCTATTGTACCAGGACAGCATAAGCATCTATGGTGTATTGATTACCGCAAACCGCCGTACCTCTGGTTACCATAGCAACGGAGGGTTCTACAGGTGCGACGTGGACAGCCCTCATGGGCCTAATCAAATATTTAGTAAATATCTATAAATTATAATGTTTTATAGTTTGTTGTACAGCTTGTTTGTTGAACTTATGGTCATTTTCGGTTAAGATAATGAGGTCAAGTAAAATCTGGTAAGGGAATTAACACATTGGCTCTGCTGTCTCTTGGAAACTACTTCACACAGCTAGATAGTAAGCCTATGGTCTCCTCCGGTTTTAAGGCTATCTAATACAATAACAATTTTCCATATCTGATGAATGGTTCCTGAGATAACGGCATTCAGGCATACATACTCTTCAGCTTTGTAATATTAGTATGAATAGGGTGTTTTTAATCTATACTAATATTATAAAGTTGAAGAGTTTGTTTGTTTGAACGCGCTAATCTCAGGAACTACTGGTCCGATTTGAACAATTCTTTCGGTGTTAGATAGCCCATTTATCGAGGAAGGCTGTAGCCTACTTTTTATCCGGGTTCGTGCAGAGGTTTCCACGAGATGCGGGTGAAACCGCTGGCAGAAGCTAGTTAAATATAAATGCGCAATACGTTTATTGGTTTACTGTGAATTATAAAAGGTTTTGGTGAATAAAATATGATTAAATTAAAATATATAAAAAAATAATTGAGATCCATCTAAGGTACAAAAATATATTTTCAATGCATGGGCGTAATATGTATCAGGGGCTCAAAGAAAACAAACATGAATTATGTACCTAGGTATCCATCAAATACCACAAAGGCCCGCCGACGCTTAACACCATTTTCTTTAATCCGATCCGGATTGAACCGGTTAAATCCCAAACAAACAGGATTCTTAAATTCGTGTTTGTGCGGTTAATCCCTTTTCAAATGTTTAAGTAGGCCCATGAGGGCTATCAATATTCGTAGCACCTGTAGAAGTGTTGCTATGGTAACCAACCACCATACCGTATTGTGGTTTCATGGACCCCTGATTTTCTTACATTGAAATAGAGCTTTTGCCTACATGATGCCTACGTGACCGCACCTAATGAAACATGAAACATTGTATGATAGAATTTAATCAAAGCTCTGCTCTGGTTGTAGTCAAGAAACTTAAAGAGTTACACCCAACTCCTGAGGGAACTACGTACTTCCTGCACTAGGATGGGAAACTATCCTTTAGCCTTCCTTGATAAATGAGCTATCTAACAATGAAAGAGCAACTGAAATAGGACCAGTGGTTTTCAAGCAAACACCCAAACTCGGCCTTATAATATTGCTCAGTTGGATACATAATACTTTAACAGAGTATCTAAAAACTCTATATAAGATCGCATTTTTGAAAATCCCAGCATCACTGCAGATTAGAATCGTAACTAGAAGATTTTTTCATGTGTTTTTGGCACAATAATTTAGAAATGGCCAGTATCGTAACAGCATTGGGCAAGAATAACGACCCAATTTAAAACAGTTTTCCAATTAAAGCACCCACTGCGTTTTACGATTACGGTTTGTTCGGAAAACATGGCGGACTGGTATTCTTTATTTTGTGTCATAAACTCTAATATACTCGCCATTATGATAGTTGATGGCAGAGAGTTTTGAGGTTAAAATCTTCTTCACACATGGAATAATAAACGGTGTCAGGCAAAAGCGTAACTTAAGTTTAGTACTTATATACAAGGTGTTGATTTGCATTTGTGCCATAGTTCAGGAGGAGGACATACAATACGTAAATAATCAATTGGAATTACAGTAGATGGGAAATAACTAATATGCACTGCTTTTTTTGTCATTGTAATGTCGTGGTATTTCCGAAGTAATCCAATTTTATGAATGAAATTTATGAGTGATCGTTGCGTATGCTTTGTGTTTGCGTTTGTGTGAGGGAGCAGCACGGTTTTAACGCCAGTAACATACGCGCCAAGTTTAAATAAGGGCTAGATGACATTTACGGAATTCGGAAAAAAAATTAAAGAAAAAAAATTACGTACCATTTTTTTATTGATTTGGGTCGAGAATCATTAGCATAATTACCTCCTTGAATATGGCACGGATGCAAATCAACAGCTTGTATTTTGAATACAAATTAGGTTCCTAAAAAGTAGGTATAGGTGTACCTGATATTGATGAGCGTAGTAATTTTAAAGTTCTTTTTCGGAGTCAATGCAAAACCTACATAGAAGAACTAAACACAACCTTTTATTTTGCAAAGACACCTATTTAATAGAACAGTCTTCAGTCTTTGCTAGGTTACATTGTTAGGGTACATAGCTTACACTTCCCAAGATAATACTAAATTAATTTGCAGATTACAATATTGTATCGTTTCAGATTAAGCTTAGCTTTAGCTTATGTGTATCAACACGGCACCGTATTCTGTATTGGTGACCATATTTATTACTATGCTATATACCTCTACATAATGAATGAAGCACATTATTTCTGTGTGTCTTTAATATGTAAACAAACAGCTGTATTCGGTTTGACTGGAAGTCAACAACACGACTTGTAAAGCCGTCGTTCCAAAACATGTTTTCAATATTTTTTCTCATTTACATTTCTCCTCTTTTTATCGGACATTTAATTCAGCCGTAATAAATTGCATACAAAATTACAAATAACCGAGGAATACTAAAACGCATCCATTGTCTAGTTTTCAAGTTGAACTCGAATATTTATTACTGCAATAAATTGTGCAAGTTTCAGCCCGATCTTGAAGATTACGGTGCACGCTAACTCTATAGGGAACACTCGGTTTTTAATTTGTTGGATTGGGTTAGTTTGTTAAAGCTTGGTAAAACGATCAGTATTGATTAATGTAGGATGTTGTGGTTTTCATAACTTGTTCTAAGTTGTTTGAGAGTGTAGTAAATTTTATGCGCTCTAATAACGTATGGAGCTCGTAGTTAAGTTACAGCCGCTCGAGTCGATTCATCATAAGGTTAAGCAACGCTTGGCATGATTGGGCCATGGTTGTGTGACCATCATCTCATTCCGAATCCGTGCCTCGGTCGCTTAAAGGTCGCTTAAATTGGTGGGTCCTGACTTCTTCAACATCTTTAGCAGTCGTTCTGGGTAGTCAGAACCCAAAAGGTCTGACACTCTAAATTCTTGTTTTTCTTAATATTGTGTTGCGACTAGATTACAATGATTAATTAATTACTTCGTTTTATGTTTTCTTTTAATGTAAATATAGATGTATAGAAATTGAATGTAACAAACTACTTCGAATAATTTATGTAATAATTACTACTACAAAGTTTTGAAAATAATCTTGAAAACCAATATTCTTACCAGCTCCCGTTACATACAAGTACTCAGTATCAGTTAGTGGGTCAAACAAGTGAAGCAAGTTTAATTACTAACGTGTAATGAACGAGAACCTTGGTACATCCTACTTGTAGTTACCTGGTTTCTTTTTGTTATAGACTGTGTGTTGGGATTGCTTCTAGGCTTTTAAGTGGCCCTGGTACATTGATGTATTTTCAAGATTTGTTTTTATCTACATTTTGATTACGTGGATTTCTTTATGCTATCTATTTGTTTTGCGATTAGCGATTTAATTTTGACATTAAGTATCTCCAAATAAATTATGTCCAAAATAAATTATGTCCAATGTCTGATCGCAAAACTATTAGATACATATAAGATTGAGTAACTAGTGAAAAAATATATTAAATATGCAATTTTATCATTGTTATAAAACTCTAATCAGATCTACGAGAGAATTTTTTAACCTCTCATTAAAAACGTATTCTAAAGAATGAAACTTTAACAGGATAAAAGGTAAGTTAGGACAACTATTATCATTTAAACTAGGTGGAAGTTGTGGGTGGGTGAATTCCTCACGTAGCTGTTAGTTCGGTAAAGGAATGTTAACTATGGGTACAAAGAGCCTCTGTCGCGATGTATTCTGTATTTTTAGTGCTCGAAAATTTCTCGTATGTCGTCTTTGTTCAAACAATATGTATTCGGAATGTTTTTGGCTGTTGCTTGATTGGATGATCCGCATAACTGTGTTGGTTGCTGAGTTTGGATAATAATTCAAATGTAAAATTTTTTTTTTGGTATTAATCTGTGTCTTGTACGCTTTAAGAAGTTGATTAACTTAATTCATTTACTAAGCGAGCTATGAATGAGTAGTAGCTTAAAGTTGCTGAAAGATAGGAAAATATTTGAGCACAGTTTGAGACATGAGCTGTATGTTAAACAAAATGATAGCCATAATTTCTAGAAATTTCACATATGCATCAAGCTTCTAGAATTAGTAGTGGGTTTGTATGTCGTTTAGATCGAAAATCGATTACAAAAATCGAATGTAGCTAAACAAACCGTTTTCAATCCGGAACTACAAACAAGCGGGATGGAGGGATTTTATTTTCGCATAACCTAGTCGCTAACGACTTCAGTTGTAAAGGGTCCTTAATTGAAATAAAATTGACGTTTACAGTCTGCGCGGGGGACTCTTAATTGCTATGCAGTCGGCCACGTAAGCTATTCTCGATCGGTCTGCATGTTCCTCGGCTATCATCGGCCATCCTCGGCAACCATCGGCAGTCCCCGGATCGTGTCCGGTTTGAACCGGTTTTATGTCGTTTTTATGACTCAGCCATTCAGAACCGGAGTTTGCGTGCCTGAAATGTTTTCGAAATTGGTTTGATCTCCTCGTTCGGAGTATTTTTGGTTTTCGTGAAAGTTTAATACGTGAGAGAATGTTGTACCTATACTAGATGGAATAGCGGGGATAAAGGCTGTAGAGTATTGCGGGTTTTAAAAGTAGCGAATAAACCGAATGCGGTGGTAGTTGTTTATTTTTTACCTCAGCATTCTTTCTGGTTTTATATTTAGGAAGGTTTACTGTTGTGTTATTTTCAAAAGCGGAATAGTCCGAAGAACCGAAACAAAAATACAATCAAGAATTTTATCGACACACATCACATTTCATATCAAAAACATCTCGAACACCCTCAAAAAGAATGACTCAACAAACCCGAACACAGGTGAACGCACTCTTGATATCGAGCTCAATAAAAACGATACTATAATAACCACTCACGATACACTCGATACCCCTGCTTACGTCACAGCTATCGTATTTTCGTCTTCGCAATACAAAACAGACGAAATTGCTGACAATACAAAAGTCTTGTTCAATTTTGTTTAAACGAGACACGTTTTACAGAAATGACAACAGTAAAACGTTAAACGATGTCTGGATGTTCGCGTTGTAAAGTACCTAGTTATAGACAAATCACCTTGGGAGTTATAGGGTGTTCACTTCTAGCGATTGATATGAGCGAGTTGACCGATGGTCGGGTGAAAATGGTTGAGCTAAAAATAGACTAGTCTTGAAAATGCTGAAGGTTTCAAGTGGTATCGACGCCAATTTTAACAGAATCGAGTTACGATTTTAGTTTTAAATCAAAATACATTCTTAGATATTCTCATAACTGAAAATATACCTCTCTAAAGGTAGAAGAAAGCTAGCTAAAAGGTCATGGTTACGTTTTCTATACCTATATCCTATTATGGCTGCTTTGTCTAAAAATCATGTTCAATGGTGAATATAAAAATGGTTTCCGTTAATTGGCCTTTTCAGCAACTTTCCTGGAAACTTTTGTATCGTAGTCAAGAGAAACCACTCTTATATGTAAAGATTATACTTCTTTCAAATATATTTTTATCTTTACCTTCTGAGCAATAAATTGGCAGATATCTTTTAAAAAATTACACATTTTGCCCTTAGCAACCCAATATTCTCCAAGTATAGAAACTTTCAAACAGATCGAAATAACTAGTGCAAAGGTTTTTTCTTCGGCCATGTCCTCTGGCCGGGTGCCAGAATGCTTAGCTTAAAGGCAAAGCTCATTAGCGAGTGCAGAAACAGTTTTTCAACCATCCATATTATATGGGCTGGTTCGGAGTTTTTGCCTTCTTATAATATTATCATTAAAGTTGCTATCGTAATTATACCGTCTGAAGTTCTGGTAATGTGCTGCTTTTATTTTTTTTATATCAATTGTTTTAGCAATGGTTATTAAGCTTATTAACACTACATTTGTTATCAGTGTTATTTTCCTGTATCTAGTGAGACATTAGAAAAGCCGCTGTAGCCGATAATCGGCTAAGCGTAGGTCATCAGTGAGACATTATGCAAAAAAGTGTATGAAGATCATGTATATATCTAGGGAAGTATTAGTTCCAGACACAATCTCGTGATGCATAAGACTTGTTTGAAAACTGTCAAAGAATGGTCTGTCCGTATCTTGTCCAGGTTGAAACGAAATTCGTCCCAAATAGAATACAAGCCTTAGTACGTACGTTTGTAAGAATGCGAAATAAAACAAAAATCCAGTCGTACATTACCGGTCTTTGAGAACACGACCAATGCTGTTAGAAACATTATTGCATCTTGTGCGATTTAAGAATTCCTGAAATAAATCTGTATAGCTTCTAGCTCTTATTTCCCGTGGGGTCAGACCAGAAGCCAAATCTTCAAAGATGAAGCCACATTTTTAGCCTTTATACATCGAAATATCGAGTTTTAAAATAAAACATTAGGGTAACTTGAACCGCAGAAGTTGTTCATTTTTATGGTATGAAGGAAACTTGGGAAAATGCTTTTAATGTGAGTACTACAAATGATCGAAGAAATGTGGATTTATAGCAAGTCGCTACTAATGTGCGCTGGCTGCATTTGTTTAAGCTTATGATGCCCTGGTATCAAAGGTATCCACTTGTTGAAAATTCTTTTGGAGTGCTTTGTTTTTTTTGCAAATTGTATTATTTATTATAATAACATAAATACATCAAATATACAACAAATATAGTGTTTTTTTGTATTACCTTTACGTACGTATTCATCAACACGTTATCCAAAAATAATTCGATGACCTTCCCAAAAATTCATATTCGAACAAAAACTTAAAAAATGGGTCATTTAGCAAATTCAGAATAACTGAAAAGAATCCATACTGTAAGTATAGTAATTTAACTACCCCAACAATGATTTCACTTGCCTAAACACCTTCAATGCCGGGACTTAAGGACCTACACATGGCACTCAATTACAGCATGCATATGATAGCTGATAGCAGAGCTCAACTAACGGTGATTACAGGTGAGATGTTAATTACCGGTGCGGTAACAAGTTAACAGCCAGATGCATACATACATATACAGGACATCCTTTGATTAAGTCTTAGAACTTGGCTGAAGATCTTATTGTACACTGAACAATCTGCAGAACAATCCACTCAGCATTAAAACAGATTTTCAAAGTAGAAGTAACTTTCTTTCAAACTCGAAAGTAATTCTGTCTGTTTGTCGAGCTTTCACGCCATAACTACTGAACTGATTTGGTATACTGATAACTAGAGCTTAAGAAAGGACATCTAGGTTTCCTTTTTATCCAGGTATGGTATGTTCCCTTGGGATGAGGGTAAAGCCGCGGGGAACAACTGTTATTGAGATCGTTTACACTATAACTTCAGGAACTACAGCCTTCAGTAGTCATAATGAGAATAAAAAATCTGATGAATGTTGAGGCAGTCCATCATGGAACAAACAAATACTTTTACCACATACTGAGCACCCTTCAACTGACAAATACATCTAACAAAATTACCCAAATAATACCCCACTTCGTTTTCCACTTCACGCCAAACTCAACCTTATCTCCCAAATCACGAGGTCCATTTTCCTTTGTCACAGTAGATTACACTACTTGCATCAAGACTTGGCCGTTACACTTCATGCATGATTCGCGCTTGATCTGCGTGTCATCTCCTTAGTTTGGGATGCTGTGGAATATTCATTGACCAATTTCACTGGCACGCTGTGTAAGGATTGACTTCGGTGTAATGAGCAATATTCTAGCGTGTAATGTAATATACAACGGGGTGGGAATTCCGGGATGTACTGAGTTCGAAGAAGGAATTGACATGAATATACATAGAATACGAAACATTTTATTTCCTGTTCATTAACATGATGAGGTCGTGTCTAAGTAACAGCCGCAAGACCCAACCGATCTTAAAATATAAGCAATTCTTGGCACCGTCGATCCGTCAATGGCAACCAGCCCTATTACTAGTTCCTCTGTATTTTAGAAGGCAATTTTTGTGGATCCTATTTTTATTTGGATATCCTTGGCATTGATTTTCCGTAGTCAAAAAGCCAAAGAAAAATGCCACCAAAGAAGCAAAACCTTATCACTTTAACACATTTACTAAGATCCCATAAATGCCGAAGATCCTTCAACGCCCAATATGGCGTTCCTTCAAACAAATGTTACGCACGCTAAGCCTAACATCGGGTCCCTTAGCAGAATAACATTCATAACGATTACCTAAAGCAGGATATGTGCACACGGCTTTACGAAGCTAAGGGAAGATTTAGATCTTGAATTATTAGCCAAATTCGGTCTAAGGGATTTTGGGAGACGTGCGAATTTCCTTACCTTTTCGTGACTTTATTGAAGTAATTTTAAGAGAGGTTTAATTTTTTATAGTTGGTTACTACTAACTATTCATATAATCTTTTCAGAGATTTGTCACGTTTTCGCTGATCCGGATAAAAAATATATTCAAGGATTGTTACTCTTTAACTACCTACATAGAACAGAAACCTATACCAGACTAGTCGAAAAAAAATGGGTCCCATTATAATGTCATTTTCCCACAATTCTACAACAAATATGCATACTTTTCATTTTATTTTATTATTAACTCAACATTCAACTGACTGATACTATTTTTTTATTCAAATATTTACCTTCCAGTAACCGTATGTCTTTTTGTCAATTTATCTTGTGTCTTTGTAAACTATTATTGCATCTTCATCTTCAAATGTGTGTGTTAATAAATAACACGAAACATATCACAAATTGTTATCGACAGACAGAACTATGTAATAAGACTACTATTTGTACTCCTGTAGTCCGACATAGTTTCTAAACTAAGGCACGCGTTCCCCACTGACCTGCAGTATCCATTTGCCAACAAATTACTGGTAGGTATCGACACAGCTGAATAGTTCGGTCCGTCGCACACTTGGAATATTAAGGATAAGCCCCGTCACATACGTTTGTTTAAGTCACGGGTTTGTTTAAACGATCTTAATACTTTTTGAGCAGTTTTTTAAAAGAGTATATATAGTAGCGTTTAGTGTTCAAAATCCAACATTAGTAATTATTTAGAAGCTGTTAGATTGAGTATTAGAGGTCACACCTGATCAAATAAATAAAACGTTAAGAAAATAATGTCTTAAAATACTGCGGTTTCATTTTTTGTGCCTGATAAAGTCCTCTTCTGTGTCAAATTAACAAATCTGTAGACTCAACTCTTTCTCCATTCTTTGCTCCACACGACGTATAGTGTCTAACATAAACCTCAAAAATCCATCCTTTTAATCCAAAATAACCCAAAAATTCTAAACCAAGCCTGTTATGTGATACAGGCTATTTTGCCCCCATGAATCAGGGGCTAAACGGTGCAAAGTTGGTATTCCGATGTAGCACCGTGAGCTATTCAGCGTGATGGGCACACGTTGGCAGCGGTCCAACTTACGACAATCGATTTACATAACTTGTACAAAGGATCAAAAATCTATTTATACGGCGTGATTTAGTTTTTGCGTGGTCGTGTCTTGTTTATAGGCGGTCGGTGCATTTAAGCGTGCTCTTGGCATTTTTATAGGACACAAACATAATAGTTTTTGAGCTAAATATTACGAGTGTATTCTATAGTGAGCGTTATTTTTTATGGTCTGTTGATGGTTTGGTTGGCTATTGGGTTATAAGCTGTGTTGTATGAGGATCCGTTGAAGTGAATATTGGTTTTATGTGGGTCTTGGTATCTACTTAAATATTATGCCTATCCAGCCATTACATAATCTAATTTACTTTACAGAACATTGATGTAACTTTAATGTTTTGACGTTTTTCATGGAAGAATTCTGTTAATAGTTGTCAAAAGTTTTAGCTATATATCATTAAGAAGTCTTTGACGTACATGAATAATAATAATAAATAAACGTTAATTGTTCAAGCATTTGTGTTTACAATTTAGTAACACTGTTACTTAAACTAGGTAAGGCCTGTGCTATAAGTGGCAGTACATTTGTTTATAGTATGTGTCTTTCTAGAATAAGTTGGGAAATGAAATTAAAAATTATCTTAAAGTTTTTATTATGAGATTTTTTTTGTCAGATTTGGTAATTTTGAGTCTTAGTTACTACGATTACGACGTTCGACGTATAAACTTCCTTATCTACTCCCCTTATGTTCTTCCTTTTATACTTCCTTATACACTTCCTGATGTACTCCCCATATGTACTTCCTTGTATACTCCCCTTATGTACTTCCTTATGTATTCCCCTTATTTACCTCCTTATATACTTCCTAATATACTTCCATATCTACTCCCCTTATGTTCTTCCTTTATACTTCCTTATACACTTCCTTATGTACACCCCTTATATACTTCTTTATATACTTCCCTTATGTACTCCCTTTATTTACTTCCTTATATACTCCCCTTATCTACTTCCTTATTTACTCCCCTTATGTACTTCCTTATATACTCCCCTTATCTACTTCCTTATGTACTCCCCTTGGGTACTAACTTATGTATTTTTAACATAATATCATCCCTTCTATGAGGTGCTTTTTATCTGCCCGAAAGAGTATTATGATTCAATTAGCTTTGTATTTGTTACAGAATCTCAAAGATCAGATTCTAACAACGAACGTGTGGCTGGAGCACGTAAGTAACTTTGTATTAATTTATTTAAATACATGCAAATTCTTGATGGACTGTCTGCGGCAGACTGAAGCCAGTGTAGTGACATAATTTGGACCAGCTATATGGTACATGGTACGTACAATATTTTATGTAAGAGACTGGTACAATTTGGACACAGCCATTTGTGTATATGCATATTGTTAGGGAGTGTAAATGACCCCATTTCTTAAAATTATTTTACAAAGACTGAAAAAAAAATCGTAAATATAGGATTTCAATCCCATTATATTTGCAATATTAACTATTGAAGTTGTATTTTTTATACGCCTTTATGTTCAGGAATGGGAAGACCATAAGTTCAAATGGGATCCCCTGGAATACGGTGGAGTAAAGGAACTATACGTACCATCAGAACACATCTGGCTACCTGACATTGTGCTGTATAACAAGTAAGTACGAATTAAATATTAAAGTATCAATAAATGCCTACAAAATAAGCTGCCACCATGCCACCTGCTTTCTTCGAAAATGAAAAGGTTGACAATAAATCAACAACGGAAAACAGAATAATTCACTCTTATTCCAGCCATACAAACGACTCTGGCAGACAGCAGCTATTCTCTATACGATAAAACCACTTGAATATAAAACTGCACTCACGTCCAACACTCCCAAAAGCCCAATTACAGAACTCATAGATGTTCTAACCACACAACGAGCGACATCCGATACGGCTCGCGTACGAATACGTTTAGCAAATTAATTTCACAGCTCCGAACTTGGCCGTCCAACATTTGGACATTAGCCTGCACCAAATTGCATTGTTGTACCAGCGAACTTGTCTGTAGATGCCATAATTGCGAGCGGCTTTACGCTCGCGTTCGCTGATTAAAATATTTCGCTTTGTTGTAATTTACGAGTTATGTGAGAAAGGTTAATTTTGGAATTTTTGCCGTGTTTTGATGGGACAGTGGACACTGAACCTATAATACATCTATTTATACACATAAAAGCTGTAATTTCACAAGTTACAAAACAGTTTATCGGTATTCTTAACGAAACAAAAACCATAACACCATAAAGTCACCAAACCAAGCCCCTAAAATCGAGGAAACGCCGAGATTTAACGAGTCAGTTGTTATGGACAGTACATTCCCATCCCATGATGCATGGTGTTCCGTCGCATCGGTACTAGGAGAACATAAATCATGCGGTTCATGCGTTCCACTTAGATACACGGATCTTGATAGCTTCTTGCCATAGCGTTTGTTTTGCTATGGCTGTGCCAAAAGTGTAATCGTGGAAGGGTGGGTTGGCGTCGTGTTTGAAATAATTTGTAGCATTTCTTCTAGTGGCATGAATTATGATTTATTAAGCCTTATAAAAATAATTGAAAGAGACTCTTTTTAGACTTCGAGTAAAAAAACTGATTCATCATCAGCTCAAAAGTGTCAAAATCAATTGACAACTGACTCAAACAAAACCAACCAGTCAAAAACGTTTGTTTGTCGTGACTTCCAACAAAATAGGCAATGTATCCTTAACCTAATTGATTGAACGAAATATCGACAAGAAAGCGTTCGCGAATGATACATCATGTTGTGTCAAAACAGGCCGGTGGACGATTAATCATGGCTAGTGAATGAGAGACGCACGTGCGACTAATCTTACGCTGTGTCGACCCTGTGTAAGCGGCTTATGTCTTGAGAGAGAGGCTAGATCAGCTAACTGGTCTGTCGGTTGGATTTCTTGCCTGATATTGTCTGATTAGATGCAATAATGTTGATTGTATTTTCGGTGTTTAAAATTGGAAAATATTATTTAGACAATATTGTATTGTATACTTGTCAAATTATACCAATAGTTAAAATGCAATAGACAGCTGCATTGCTGGGAAGTTTGTTCTTCACTGCTTCTTCTTTCGAGTCATAACACTAAAGTCGTGAAACGGTAATGTTTTGGGGGTCCGCAATTCTTCGTGAAAAAGTGGCAATCTTATAAGCCTAGTTTCAATAAACGATTGTGACTTTGCCTTTAATAAGAGAAAATATGTGGGTAAGCGGCCTTTAAAATATTAAAAAAAAAACGTCGTGTCAAAAAAGAAATTCAAAAATGTTCAATTCCTCACTACAAGAAGAACTGTAGGTACAAAGATTTTCACCCTACAAGTATTATATTTTATTATATACGAATTAAATACTTTTAAGCCCGCTAATCCGCCATAACTTGCGCCTTATCTTCTTCGGACCGTACCGTCCCTTCACGTATCAGCTGCCTTTTGATAGGTTTATGGTGGCTGTCATAAATTGGGCAACGCACTACGCTGGAGTATAATGCCCCATAATATATGTATATGTGGACGTTAGGCGGTATGTACCGGTTTATATATGGCAATTGTGTTTGCGCTGTAAATAAGGCTGGCTTTTTTGAGTAAAAAGGGTTATTTTAGCAAGTTTTTTTAAATTGAAGGTAAGATAAAAATCTACCTGTCGTACTCTCAAACATCAATATTAAATATAATGACCACTCTTTCTTCCGATAATTGTCGTAAAAAAGGGATTTCTTCTTTATATCAGTATCTCGTACTCAAGTGGCTACTATTAAGATTATCGTTACCCAAAGTTAAGTCTCAAATAACCGTAAATCCAGGCACAAAACAACTTTAACTCAGAAAACCAATCGGGTGTTACGTCTAGACACACAAATATGTATTCAAATCTCTTCAAAGCGATTTCTGATACTACACGTCTGCAAACATCTCCATACATATTCTGTGACCCTAGTACCTACTACGGCTATCATTTGAACATGTTCAGCAGTCGTTACGGGTAGTCAAATGCCAGAAAGTCAGACAACCAGTCCTAACAAGAGGAGGTCAGATAGGCAGTCACTCTTTGTTATTATTAAACACATGCCTATGAAAACAAGTTCGAACCTTTATTAAGTTAACAATTATTAAAGAATGTCTAACACCCTATGTGACCCTAGTACTAAAACTCCTTATTTCACCAGTGCTGACGGTGAGTACGTAGTGACAACGATGACGAAAGCAGTGCTGCATCACACTGGGAAGGTTCTGTGGACTCCTCCGGCCATCTTCAAGTCTTCATGTGAGATAGACGTGCGATATTTTCCGTTTGATCAGCAAACTTGCTTCTTGAAGTTTGGATCTTGGAGTTATGATGGTGATCAGGTAAGAATTTGAAAGGACCTGTTTCATATAAAATATATTGCAAATTTTCAATTTTTATTGAGTAGATATAATCGGTCATTACAAGGTCTGTAAAAGACATTATAAAAACCCTAGTGTAAATTATCCCGAACGCAATTAGTTGATTGAGATTACAGAAAATTTATGGCAGATCAAAGAAATTTAATGGAGGTCCCTTTTTCATTTGTTTTCTGAAGGGAACTCTATTAAATTAGCAATTAATTATAGAGCCGTGAAAACACAATTAGTAAATACGTCTCAGAATATTTTCACCTACTGTGTACTGCTATTTATTCAGTTAAGAACAAAGACTCAAATGTCAGACACATTGTACTGCTATTACGAAAAAAGCTAAGAACTATAACAATTACTACTTATACACAATACTTTCTAACTCTCAGACGAATATGATAAATGGTAGCTAGCCTAAATGGCTTTTTCAGAGGATTTTTCCACTCGAAATACTAGCGGTCAGTTCGGATCATTGCATACTCGTAATGTTCCCAAAATAACACATCTTATGTTCGCAGATTGACTTGAAGCACATTAATCAGAAGAAGGGTGATATGGTGGATGTGGGCATAGACCTTCGCGAGTACTATCCCTCAGTGGAATGGGATATTCTTGGAGTACCAGCGGAGAGACATGAGCGGTATTACCCTTGCTGCCAAGAGCCGTATCCTGGTAAGTTTAAAATAAAAGTATAGATACATATTATGTATAATTAACAGCCTTTTCATACTGGTCAATAGGCATGATGACAAATTTTAAATTCCTTTGTATGATGTAGGTATACGTCTATTTTATATGAAAAATTATTAATTTTAAGAAAATGCGAAGATTTTTTATCAAATAATTGCACTTTTCTCTGTCCACTTTGAATCCGGCGCAAAAACGCTTGTCAGTGTCATGGTGTCACTTGTGACGTCACGACTGAAATTACAAAACGCAAGTAAACAACGCTCGTGCAATAATTAAGTTTTTTGTGTTATTAAATATGAATTCGAAAGGGCATAGGTGTTGTAGGGTCACTGGGGGACCAAGTAAGAACACATCCAAAACAACTCCTGATAAGTTATTTGTGTACGTTCCTCACAATAAAAAAATACGAAACAAGTGGCTTAAACTTGCAAGGCGAGATTCAAAAGCAATATTGCCCAGGGTACAACTTTATTTTTGTGAAGATCACTTTGATGTAAGTTATTACGTAGTTCTCTAGATTCTAGCATAGTTTATAATGTAAATAACTATTTCGAGGTTAGGTTTCATCTCTCATTGTTTTTTAATTAAACTAGTATACTTACATGGAAGTTTTAACATTTCTAAATTCAGCTGAACAAAAATCTTTATTTGATGCCAAAAACTTTCCCAGCATTATGATATCAATTCTAGGCAAATTAGCGCTGTTTGCCTTGATAAATCCGGGCTCCATAACTCGTGTTATAAACAATTAATTAATTAAATACAAAGATCGCAGTGGAAGTTCACAATAACGAAATGTGACGTTCGCGCGCTTTCGCGCGAGTTGTTTTGAGAAATGACGTCACGAGCTCTGATTGGTGTTCAAGATATCATGGCGGATTGCCTTATTTCGTAATTTTATTTTATAAAAATACATATTAATCACATTATTAATAAAGAAAACAATGCGCGTTTTATATTCCAAGCTTCAAGTTTAATTTAATAAATATATTATTTTAATGATTTTTGATTACTGTCATCATGCCTATTATCGTGTATACGCTTGACAGGAAACAATTGACAACTACCTTTACAAAAATACGGTTACAAAAGGAAATTCAGCAACTGTGAAAAAGCTTGTAACATAGAAATATCTTTGGAGTTTTCTTGGCTTGACCATTAAACACGTTTGTTGAGATTTCTTTTGCAAAACATTATCTAAGGAGTCAAAATTTAAAGCCTGTTACTTTAGTTAGATAATTATTATATTAAAAAATACATACGAGAAAAATTAAAAAGGATTTAACACAACGATGCTCCAATATAAATCTAATCAAAGTTTTAAACTAAACAAATTACTTGTTCCGAAGTTTGATTGGATAATATGCTTACAAACTTGCAAATATGGGCTACCAACTTCAGTAAAGTGTTATTTCTCCTATGAATAGAAACTTCTTGGAAAATATAACAAATATTTGTATTAAATCTTGAGTTAATCTCTGTTGGTGTAGCTTCAATATAGTTTGGACCACTTCATAATGCCAGTTATTACGATCGGAGACGAGGTAATAACTTTCATAGGTTAAAGTTCACTTGTAAAAGACAGTGTTGTTTCAATTTAAGTCCAAATTGAAATAATATATAGTGGAAAAAATCTATTTCATGTTAAAACGATGATACGCATCGCTACATAAAATATTTTCAATTAATGAAAATAAAAGCTTTTTATAGATAGGTTTTGGTTCCTTTGGGTATATTACGAAGTATCCAGTAAAATTAAATGTCAAATCAGTTTTAAAGGCATTTTATGCAAGTCTGTTATAAAAGTTTATGACTAAAACTTTAATTATAAGCCTCTCCATTATGGAGAGGCTTATTCTTATAATGGAGACTCCATTACCTTCAACGTCAATAAACCCAACTTCCAAACGGCATAAAATCATAAATAAAACAGCAATAAAATCAACAATTCTGCCATTATCTCCATGAAGTTGGCATCAACCAAGTCTCACTAAAACCACCATCTTTTGAGACAATCCTTTTATTTCGGGGAGTTGTCGCACAACGCTAATCTGGGAACATTGTAAATTACCGTAGAACGGCGAAAACTCTTATCTATGCAAAATTAGTGAGTTTTACTGCCGCCATCTCTCCTTGAACAGGTTAAACGGTTGTTTCGGTAATGTCTTTGAGCGCGAACCCTGAATGCAGATCAGCTCTTGAAGCTTCTAATTTATCATGTTAAGTTAGTACTGTTGTGTATTTATTAGCTACTGTTGTGAGAGTGTTCGTGTATCGAAGATTCTTCTTTGTTGTTTCTTCTAGACATTAGTTGAATCTGCACTTTTCCTTATTCGTGAACTTTTAACGAACGGATTTTCTATTCAGTTTACCTAGTCTTTTGCTATCCATAATAGTACCACGCCTTCGGACACTGATATATTTAGCAGCTGGGTTTTGTGATATGTAATATAATGAACCAATATTTACCTATATTAAAACAATAACACCACATATGCGAATGGAATGGAATCATCATAAGCGATTAACAGTATCACACACGGAAAACTGGCAAAATAAACAAAACCTATTTGTAAAACCGCTCAAGTATCAACGATATAAAGGAACTCGTTCGGACAAAAGCTTTGAAGAGGCCCACTTGATGCCTATAGAAACCGTCTTTATGCACTTACAGGCAATTGTTAGAGAATCAAGCAGTTTTCCCAGCTAGTAACACTACTTATGAGAACAAAATACACTGACACTTTAACAGGAAAACTTGGCTTCGAATGCTCAGATTTATTTTTTTATACTTTTTGATTTTACTAAAGAAACAGTGTCCTTTTTCTGTAGCGAAGTTGTAGCCAGATAAAATAAATTCGCCATTAGTACCTAAGGCATCCTCTTAAACCTCAGCTTTTTCAAATAATGTATCCAGTCTCAAGAAAACATAAACAACTAGGAATGGCTCGCAACTTAAACCGAACATAACTCCAAACTTAATGAGCGTCATCTCTTCAACTGACAGATGTCCAAAAATAACAGCAGCCAGTTTTATGCTTAGTCCTGGGCATTTTTCTTCCCCCTCATACACAGTCCTCATTCATCCCAACGATTTAGCAGGCCATACTCTCCACGTCCAGTCATTGTTATTCGCGTGTGACAGATGGGCCATCTCCCGGCTGACATCACGCGCGCCCTTACGCAGCATACGTAATTTCGCTTACGAAGCTCGCCGTTTAACAACCATATATTTCACGTTTAGATAAACACATTTGGAAGTTCATAATGACACCCCTTTCATTTCAGCTTAACGGCCCTCTGGAGATTTTCAACCTTTTTTCCGTTGATACATTTTCACGTTCCACACCTTTGGCTGGCTATTTGATTATTATTTTTATTGTAAGGTCAAATTGTTTTAATTTCTGTGAATTATGGCTGTAAGGTTTGTAATTGGTTGTGATTATTTATATAAATTGCGTTTATTTTAGATGTCGATGCCAACCTTGTTTTGCTATTGGATACTAAAATGCGTTGTTTTCTTGGACCTGACTGGTTCAAAACTAGGTATATTTTGATAAAGATTATTACAATTAATTTGCCAAAACATTATTTATTTTCTATGAAACCATGAACTTCAATCACAAAATTGTTACTATCCAAAACACAAGTCAACTATAACATCTTCAAAACGTCTAAATCTTAGCAATTTGCAGAGAGAGCACCCTGTAATTACTGCCTACTTCGAGGTCTTACCGCCGTCAAAATACAATCCCCCTTTCGATTCTTTGATGATAATTGCCGGTATTTTACGAGGAAAAGAGGAATTCACGTCTGTAACAATATATCGATTCGAGAACTCTCCAGTTAATTATTATTGGGAAGGAAGTTGTAATGTCTGTTGTTAATTAATTACCATTTAAGATACCAGCCGCATAAGAAAATACGATAAAATTAATTCGGAGACCGAAACCAGTATCGATATAACTAACCATGTTTTGCTATGTAACTAAACAATAACTTAATGAACACCTAAGAGTAGGAAAATGTGGGTCCAGCCTCAGAACCGCCAAACATTCAATGTTTTTTTGAGTTTTCGGCGTCATTTCAACCTTATTCAATTGCAGCAACCCCTATTACTTATTGATATGGACTTATTTACATAGAAAAAATTGTCGATGGTTAGCTAGGTAGAAAACGATGATTAGAATAAAAGGTAAAATATTGTATCTAAGATTTAAAAGTACAAACGAAACTACACCCAACAGAACCCATTGTTAATAACAAGGCAAGAATCAAACAGCAAAACTTTGCGTTAAAAACTCAGTAAAACTTCACCATTTAATACCATTTAATCTATTAAACGTAGCATTAAAGATAAATCCGGGATCCTTACAAACTTGGGGAACAAACAAATCGGTTAGCAGCAGGAGTTTATCTTTCTGTAACTCAGTTCTTAGAGGAACCTCATTCACTACAGTAACTGACCATAACGTGTTCCAGTCTAGACAATAAGATTCTTCACAAAGACTGAAATTAAATCCTTTGTCCGTTTCAATGTCTTCTGGACTTTACAAATAGAGGTTTTTATTAAGAACTACCATTTTGTTGTTGTAAATCTTAAGGTTTGCAGGATATGTTTCGGGTAACCTACGTGAGATCTATTTTTCATTCTTTAGACTTTTATTTTATTTTATTTAAATTGATGTATAGTTTGTACGTTTTCGATTTTTATTATTTATTTAAACACGCTCATATTTTGCTTATATTTAATATCTAAGAGCATTGTAAATTTTCTGATTGCCAAAGTTGTAGTCTTGACGCTGATTGGCCCAAAATCACCATTAATAAACTCTTAGCTTGAAATAGAATAAAGACCACATTATATTATTACAAAATAAAGTGTATCGATTACAATTTGTTATTTTTATTGCCTAAGAATGGGTACTATATTACTTCCATTCTGAATACATTTGCAATCATGATGTTATATCTAGTAGGATCTTATCGTGTAAAATATTTGTCGAGAATTCATATTTATAAATAAATCGGGACTTACCTGAACACGACACTGTATGGCTTTTGGTGTCCACTAGACCAGTTTAGTTTTTAGTCTAGTCTCCTTTGGTCGTCACAATGTTCACATATTGGATTCGCAGTGTCATTTACCCTACATAAGTACATGTACCGACATTTTTTGGCGGGATTTGCGTCTATTTTCACTACGATGACGATTATTTATAAATGTGTACGGCGGAAGTTTAAAAACGTTTATTGACAAGAGTTGCTTGTTTCAGATATTTTCTTCAACATCACGCTTCGAAGGAAAACCCTATTTTACACAGTAAATTTAATTGTGCCCTGTGTTGGCATATCATACCTGTCAGTCTTAGTCTTCTACCTTCCAGCAGATTCAGGGGAGAAAATTGCCCTCAGCATTTCTATATTACTATCGCAAACTATGTTCTTCTTGCTGATTTCGGAAATCATCCCTTCAACGTCACTTGCCTTACCATTGCTAGGAAAGTACCTACTATTCACTATGTTACTGGTAGGACTATCGGTAGTGATCACTATAATAATACTAAACGTTCACTACCGTAAGCCGAGTACACATAAAATGGCTCCTTGGGTACGGAAATTCTTTATAACGAAACTACCAAAGCTACTACTGATGCGAGTACCAAAGGATCTGTTGAGAGATCTAGCTGCTCAGAAAATTGCTGGAAGGAGTATGAAGAATAAGAATAAGTTTAAGGATGCTTTGGCTGCTGCTGAACAGACGAATTCTAATGCTTCAAGTCCTGATTCTCTGCGTCATCATCTGCCTGGTGGATGTAATGGATTGCATTCGACTACTGCAACTAACAGGTATTGTTTAAAAGTCCTTTGGTTTCCTTAGAAGATATTTTCTTCTACAGAAATTGCTTCATTTTGGTCCATTTTAAAGGTTCAGCGGACTCGTCGGAGCTTTGGGCAGCCTTGGTGCTGGTTACAACGGTCTACCATCAGTAATGTCAGGACTAGATGACTCTCTTAGTGACGTGGCTCCGCGCAAGAAGTATCCCTTTGAACTGGAGAAGGCTATCCATAACGTGATGTTTATTCAACACCACATGCAGAGGCAGGATGAGTTTAATGCTGTAAGTATATTTCTTTTATGAACCTACGGATATTTTTTTCAAGTATGTGATTATTTGAAGTCCTAAAATTTGTTGAACCTGTTTGCACTACATCATCGCAACCAATGTCTCATATGGTCCTGTATTTTCTCCTACTAGGAAGACCAAGACTGGGGTTTCGTGGCCATGGTACTTGATCGTCTCTTCCTCTGGATTTTCACCATCGCCTCCATCGTCGGTACATTTGCCATTCTTTGCGAAGCTCCATCACTGTACGATGACACCAAGCCTATTGACATGATGCTGTCTTCAGTAGCCCAGCAGCAATTCTTACCAGTTGACAGTGGGGACCCATAGGTATTCGTGAAACCAGATGAAAATTTCAACTGGTAAAGGGTATCCTTGGAGATTTGAAAATTTTGAAGGGCGTGATGATTTTGAAGGGCTCAGGTAATGAGGGTTAAAATCAATGGCTAGCAATGTGAATCAACGGTTGTTTTATGCGATTTCAAAAATATTGTTGGTAATTTAGAATTTTGCATAACTATCTACCTACTTTCTTATTCGGCGCTAAAACTTTTGATGCTAAATACTTTCCGAAAGATTTACCGATTTTTATTTATAATGCTTTAGACTAGTCCTGGGAGTTTGCCAAATAAAAAAGAAAATAGAGTTTCCAGTTCATATCAAAACCACCAAGAACGTGTAACATTTTGAAATATGTTCTGAAACTAATTACCAAAACAGGTCTATTGCTAATTTCTGAAATATCTTAGTAATTAAATAAGACTTTTCTTCTAATGTATTCATAATCCTAATTAGACGTTGTGAAGCCAAAATAGGCTGTGAATTGTATCGTAACATTATAATATAAGTAGCTTAAGGTTTCAAGTAAAAATTTAGTGTTTAAGTTGGATGAAGCAGGAGGGTAATAAATTGTTCTTTGTTCAGTTTGATACGGTACACTAATAAATTATTGTCTTATCTTATTTTTCTCGCTTTAGATAACGTTTTTTTTAAGGTCTCTAAGAAATTGTATCGGGGATGCGAGAAAGTATAGCGATAGGTTCTGGCGATTGGCTATCCTGAATAATTCAACAGTGCCTATTTTATTTATAGTTATTTTTTTCCAAACAACGTATTTTTGTGGAATCTGTAACTACGCACAATGAAGTAGATATTTTTTATTTTACAATCGCAAATTAGTATTTTTTTTATGTTCCTAAAACGGGTTGTGTTAGGCACCCTTGAAGTGATATTTTAAATGATTATTTCGACGTAGGTTTTCTTGCCAAAGAAGATAGATTGGGTGAAATGTTACATAATGTTTTGGAAGTATACATTTTCTTTAACAAAACATGGCTGTGTTAGTAATAATTAACTATTGTAGTAATGAGATTCGTAATGCTCATCGTTTTTAGGGTTAGAAATTAACGTTTGGGTATCCAAGTTTTTTATAATAAATTGTTATAATCATGTCTTTTGATTAATAGTGTTTCATTGTTTTAAACTTTTTTACATGTTCTATTTGCAAATTGAAAAAACATCTTAAGTTGATGGTTCATTTTTAATACAAATTGTAACTGCCGTTTTTTATCTTTATCAATCATTAATATTTGTACCGTTTGTAGGTATTAAAAAATGGTGTTAATAACATTATTATCAGGCTAATATTCTGTAACACACATAATCCATATCTTATAAAATGTATTTAAAAGTGGTAACGATTTTACTCAATTATTTCAACTGCACTTGCATTAGTAGACTCATTTTGATATTGCACAGTTCTTAAAAACAACAATTTTACATTTACTCATCAGAAGTTCTATAGATACAAACTAAATTTTTGTTGCCCTATACGATACTTAACTTTCTTTGTCTAGTTTTAGATAAATTATGCTAAATAAACCTTAAAAAATATCGATTGTGAACAAATCCTCCGATATATTGACAATTTAAACATTAGTTTGTGTACGAAAAACATTAATCACTCATCTCTCGATAATTTACACTATGTGGTTAGGGTTCGATTCCCAAAACTGTGTAAACCAGCCTTTTAATAGAGCAAAGTAAACAAACAGCTATTTTGTTAATTAAAAACTTTAATGACTTTCCTCTATCAAGCATTAATTTATTGTGCTTTATCAAATTGGGGCTATCTGTGTAGCTATAACGGTTTGCCAAAATAAACAAAGTAGTCGAATTAGTGTTAAGCTCATGTAAGTTTAGTTTAACGGACTTTGTAGCTGTTAGAGTTAACTGAAGCCGTGTTTATAATGTAAACTTTGACTTAATAAATTGACGAAGTATGTTTTTATTTGTTTTAATTACCTTCTAGTTAGTTCGGTGCCATTTTTGAGTAGGTATTTTAGCTTACAACTTGTCTTATAACTCTACTTTAATTACTGTAAAACTACATAGCCGGTATTTACCAGTGTTTTGCATGGAATGGCTGCCTATCTGACCTATCAAGTTACCTGGGCAAAACGGTTGTCACACTTTCTAGCTTCTGTAATTTGGTAACGACAAAATATGTTGAAAGGACCCGAAATTTTAACGTGCCGTCCGAAACACTCAAGGACTGATTATAGCATGACCATGAGCATGAGCGTCCATGGACCGACTGCCTCAAGCGGTGCTTGACTTCGTGAACAATCCATGAGGCAGTTGCTCAAACTGGAGCTCCTCAAATCTAAAGCAATTCTCCTACTAATAACAACTTATGTACAGTCAGCACCAAAAGTCGATGAACAGAATCAATATGACAAAACACCTGTTCACAATAAAATGCCATAAGTTATAGTCGCAACTAGGAAACAAAATAGACTGTACACCAGAAACTTACAAAAGTCGTTAAACACGAGTATTTCAAAAGTATCTGTGCACTAGTATTCCTAAAGTCGCTGTACACCACCAATCCAAATGTCGCTGAACATCATTGTATCAAAAGTCACTAAACAGCAGTAAATACAAAATTAGGTTAACAAAGTATATTTTTAATGTTGCCGTGTGTTAATGTACTTTTGACGCTTATGTTGTTCAGCTACTTTTGGGACAGTACTTGCTTGACCTTAATAATGTATGATAACACGTTAGTATCTATTTCAATAATTTTAATAATTATTTTGGAAATACACTCTTTTGCAAAAAAAGCGGGCACCTATGCGAAATCTTAGTTTTAAGGACTTTACGTGTATTTCAAAGGGTTTTAATGATTGTAGTATGTTTCTAGCATCAAAAGAGTTAGCCAAGCATGCGTGAGAGTGTATACTAAATTTGAATTTTGTACAATTGCTAAGAAATTGGTTAAACCTTGTTTTGGACTAATTGCTGGCAGAAAGTTCGTCGGTGTTTTGAAAAGTTTTTGAAGTGATTTTCAGAAAACTGATAATGCAGTCTTAATTAATGTACCTTTTTTTTAGATCAAAACATTTTTGAAAAACTATGCGTATTTGATAAAATTTTCACCTGCTCTAAATGGGCTATACTGATGATTGATGGCAATGTTAAGAGTTTCGGTATTTTAGTGTAAAGCGTTCTTCTATTTAGATATTATACCCACGTGTTTTAAAATATCGCTTTTTCATAATTAAACACTATTTAGAGGAGTATCAGTACATTGGGCTGCGACAAAACCAATTTAAAGTAAGCAGTGCCGATCACAACTCGTCTCCTTTCGGACTTTAACATTTTTAAAAATCTTGAAATTCTACAAAATACAGAACATAGCGCATAGACTGTGAGCACGAGGTCTTAAGGTCTCGTAATCACTGATTTTCAAACAACCTCGTCTCTTGGGAAACTCCGTAGACCTCCGAAGATCTATGAGTCTGAGCGTTCAAATACCGTGTTTTCATCCCACTGACATTTTATTAAATAAACTTGCCTGCACCGAGATTTCCTAGCATCTACAGCACTTTCCTGCTTAAATCATAACAATAATTGGCTATCTGCTCATTTCTTAAGAAACTTACGTTTGGTCAATACCTTTGAATTCTTGACTCCCTTTCAGCGAAATCATCGTTTAGTAACCCGATACCTATGGAGTTATAGAGAGCTTCAACGCGGCAATAATTAGACTTTTTAGATAGCTTAAACCCTCCTCATCATTTTTCATGTGGTTAATTTTAACATTTATCACAAAAATTGGTATTTTTTAATGTCAAAGTCCGAAAGGAGACGAGTTGCGATCGGCACTGGTTACTTTAAATTGGTTTTGTCGCAGCCCAATGTACTGATACTCCTCTAACCTCCCCACTCAGAGACATTTAATGATTACTTAAGTGACTCCTTAGTGACGGAATGTCATACAAATCCTTCACTAAGGAATGGCTTAAGTAACTATTAAATGACTCTGAGTGGGGAGGTAAATAGTGTTTAATTATGAAAAAGCGATATTTTAAAACACGTGGGTATAATATCTAAACAGAAGAACGCTTTACACTAAAATACCGAAACTCTTAACATTGCCATCAATCGTCAGTATAGCCCATTTAGAGCAGGTGAAAATTTTATCAAATACGCATAGTTTTTCAAAAATGTTTTGATCTAAAAAAATGGTACATTAATTAAGACTGCATTATCAGTTTTCTGAAAATCACTTCAAAAACTTTTCAAAACACCGACGAACTTTCTGCCAGCAATTAGTCCAAAACAAGGTTTAACCAATTTCTTAGCAATTGTACAAAATTCAAATTTAGAATACACTCTCACGCATGCTTGGCTAACCCTTTTGATGCTAGAAACATACTAGAATCATTAAAACCCTTTGAAATACACGTAAAGTCCTTAAAACTAAGATTTCGCATAGGTGCCCGCTTTTTTTGCAAAAGAGTGTATTTCCAAAATAATTATTAAAATTATTGAAATAGATACTAACGTGTTATCATACATTATTAAGGTCAAGCAAGTACTGTCCCAAAAGTAGCTGAACAACATAAGCGTCAAAAGTACATTAACACACGGCAACATTAAAAATATACTTTGTTAACCTAATTTTGTATTTACTGCTGTTTAGTGACTTTTGATACAATGATGTTCAGCGATATTTGGATTGATGGTGTACAGCGACTTTAGGAATACTAGTGCACAGATACTTTTGAAATACTCGTGTTTAACGACTTTTGTAAGTTTCTGGTGTACAGTCTATTTTGTTTCCTAGTTGCGACTATAACTTATGGCATTTTATTGTGAACAGGTGTTTTGTCATATTGATTCTGTTCATCGACTTTTGGTGCTGACTGTACATAAAGACACAGATGAATTCACATGAACGTTGCCGTAGCATCCAGCTATTTACCCGACAGCCAAGAGGAGTTATATTTTCATAGTATATGTCTATGATACTGTAAGCTCTGCACCAACACATTTTCGCGTTGAAATATGTATGTGTATGGAATAGAAAATAGAGAAAACAGTTTTTCAATATTATGCTAATAGCAACGATAGATCACGTTGTGAACGAGGAGGGACCTATCGCCGCTTTGCCCCACTATACTTATACATAGTAAAGTATTTTGAACATGATAAACTATCAGAATATTTTTTTATGAAAAATAGAATAAAGATACTTATATTATTGGGTAGATAAAGGTTCAAATAGCACATTTACCCTTTAATAATTATGCTCTTAAATTATAACCGTTAGCCTATTTCTATATGCTGGGAGCAAATGATGACTTTTTCATTTAGAACTGCATTCATTGAAAATTAATAGGTGACTGGTCGTCGTGATGACATCCTTCAAGAACCCAACAAGTAGATGAAAGAAAAGTTTTTTTTAAATTATTGGCACTATCTCACCTGATTGTAGGCGACGATGATGTGATCGAAGATGGGGCTCCCCTGCCAAAAAGTAACGATTCGCTCTTGACTTACAGACTCCCACGTACTGTTACAAAGACTAAGTACTTCTACAAATACACAAGCTAAAAATACTAACAAAATTCTTCTAGAATATCGACATTTTTCCGCTTCGCCGACATTAGCTCAGAGTTTAGTTCCTATTTACTCTTCCCTGAATTATTCATAGGCACTGACCGATCACCTTGCGATTCCCTCCTACTTCCGAATAAGTAATTTAGCAATTCAATTAGCTTGAGTTTTATAAAAGACTTTGGATTGAAGCTTTGAAGAATTTTGAGGCAGTCGCGTTTATCTGGTCGTAAAATTTACATTTGTTATGGTTTAAGAAGGGAGATGGTATGATCCTCGTAGACATAAATCAAGCAAGTAAATAGTAATTCTACTATCATTTTGTTTTAGAAAGAACAATATAACATTGATCTGTGGCTGTACATGGTGAGAAAATTAATATAAAAATTATGCTTTAGTAGCTTTTAAAGTTGTGCCTATGCCATAATCATCTTTGGATCGGTTTGTTTTAGAACTGTAAATAAATTAAGATAACGAACAATGTACGTAACTAGTAACCTACTTACTTTAAAACTTTATCAACTAGAGTGCATGTTGTCATAACGATTATGTTTATTGAAACCATTGTAGGAACGTTTTTAGTTCAACAATAATCAAGACAGGATAGTTACGTAAACACACTTTACGGATTTTCAATTCCTGATGATAACGTACGTGCCAGTTATATAAAAATATCAAGTAATGTACCTAATCTACTACACTAATATCATAAAATTGAAGAGGATGTTTTTTGATTTGAACGCGCTAATTTGATAAAAAAGAAGTAGAAGTCAGTTAGTAAAATGTTAGGTTATGGACTTTACTACTTATTATGTGGTTTATCTAAGACAGTATTTTGCTTTCTACTTTAAACCCGCATTCAGCAAGTACGTATTAAATCTATCAATCCCAGAGAGTGGATTGAAAATAAAACTTTTAATGTAAACTCTTAGTAATTTAAATGCAAAAAATCCCCACAACTAATCCTAATGAGTTCACAATAGCGGCTTTGTTTAAGACAGATAATCTTTTTAAGACGGACCATAGTCAAGTGGTCTTAGCCGTCGAGGCCAACAAAAATAATAGCCTTTTTTTTCTTCATTTTCTTTTCAAGTAAACCCCTTTATAAATATTTTTGATATCATTAATGTTACATTATTTATTTCAAAATAAGTATATGCCCACAACTTACCTACCTTTTTATGTCGGAACAAAAATTCCTAATTATTTGCATTCCCGAGTCGCAATGTACGAACGGAATCAACACAGAAACATTTTTTCAATGTCAGCCCGTCAGAGGCAGTGGTGATTAAAAACACCGCGTCCCGACTCTGCGCCCCTAGTACATGTGACTGGCCACGTTCCAAACTGACACCGACTGCTCCATGGTTTTTGCACATTCCACTCATAGGATTTTAATTCTAATAGCTTTGTTAACGGTTCACGTAATCTTGTTAGATGGAAATGGAGTTTCTTATCAGATTTGAAAGAAAAGGAAAATGTGAGGGAGGAATCTCGAATACACTTATTGAAGACAGGAAAATGGTTAACGATGTTTCGGGCCATATTTTTTCCTCGTGAGAGGTTGGTAACAACAAAAGCGATTCTTCAACATGTTACATTTGTCTTTGGTCACAAAACCAAAGAATTTATGGTGACACTATCAAATGTTATTCAATTCTTATTGTCTTGCGATCTTATCGCGTGATCTGAAAATTATTACGCTAATTAAGGGACACATGGAGCGAGAACTTGCACCGCAGCGACCATTTTAGTGTTTGCGTGGTAGCAGGATTTTTAAAATGGCGGCCCATTGCCCCGCTCGTCTAGTTCAAACACTGAGACTCCATTAATATCTCCTCGGTACGTGTGCTGAATCGTAAGTTGGGATCTAAGTATTTTTAAATGTACAATTGTCGAGAGAGATTGTATAGAAATCACGTAACGCATTTTTTATGGATTTTTACCAGCATACGGAAAAACTTGAAATGTTTTTTCCAAGGAACTTGTTAAAAGGATGTTTTGTATTGCATAATAAGAGAGTGAGACTTTTATTAGGGCTTATAACAAGTCACTCTATGTATTCTGTTTGTGCATGAATATAAATTAATCAATTGAATATGAATTAAAAATAATAAATGGAATCAATATCATCTCTCATCAATGTTTCTAAATTGTAATGGGTGCTAATTAAACAAGCTTCTTTTTAATATCATTATTCGCCCCCAAAAATGTATGTTGCCTTCTAAATTACTAAGTCAGCCACAATTAATAAAGCGTCGAGCATCTAAATAATACTATCTTAGCCACGAGTTATCTTCCACTCTAAATACAACTCAGCATGATGGTTATTTTTTTGCATCTAAATTTGTAGCATGCATTCTAACAGTAAACTTCTTAAATACTATTAAGTGACATCATAAAAATATTTATTTAGCTTCTAATTTTTTAACTCGTACCTACTGCGTTTTTTGTTTAAAATATAACACATCCCATATTAATTGACCCAGCATGGAAGTAAGCATGCAACATGCAGCAAGCATGGCTTCTGTCACGGCTCCGGCGCTGCGGGGCTCCGGCGGTCCCATGCGAGCTTATCGTCGCAGATGGTTTTCACGCTCACCACCTCAGCTCGCAGGCCGCCTCGCCCCTCCGCGCCTACGCGGTTTTGAATTGCACTCTAGGGGTAGGGCAGACAAGACTACGTGGAGTCGGTTTTGCAGCGATTCGTTTTCGACACTAACTTCAATTTTTAATACAATGTTTTTTAATTGAAGGTTATAAATGGCAATATGCTAAATAAAATGAATCCAAATTAAATTCTACCATGAAAAAAAAACGAGCCAAGAAAAACGTTGATCTCGTTTTTCTTGGCTCGTTTTTGGAAAAATGAGGCCGAGTTAGTAAATTAGATGACAATGTATAAATAAGAAGGACAAGTTACAATATTTGATGATCTTTTATTGAAGCTTTCTAGTAGATGGCGTTGTAAAAAAGACGAATTAGTTTATTAGAGGCTATGTCATTTCCTCGTTGCTTAGTTATAAAATTAGAAGTTTAATGATGTGTCCAATAAATAATTTTGTGGCTACACTTATTATTTCCCAATTGTAATTATTTCTTTGCAATCTGTCATATTGTGATCATAGAGCAGCGAGTGAGGTTCGATTCTATGTACTTCATTACTTGTTATTAAATTTGTCAGTCCAGGCGCGAATTAGCTGCCAGGCCACTTGACGTTAATAAACATTGCGGACGTACCAGCGAGCTCTGAGCTCCCAATCCTTGCCATGAATGCGCTAAATCCTTCAAAATTCAAGGATTAGGGGGAGAGGAAGGAGGTCTAGTTAGGTCGGTGGCAATTTTCCACTAGTTTCTTGGGTGCGATCATCTTGAAAGTTTTATCTTTGCAATGTGAAACTTCGAGCCACGACCGAGGGCTTGGCGTAAATGTAATTTGACAAATCTTTGTATAATATGAATTCTGAATAATATATTCGCTTAGTAAAGTTGCCATGAAACTTTTGTTACAAATTCGCAGCCCTCAAAGTTGTGGGTCAAAAGTTTTTGTTGCTATTGTTTCTGCGATTGGGTGACCGTGACCTTTCAAATGATAACAAAGAGCTGAAAATATAACCGACACAACTTCTGAATAGTTTGATTTATGCATGTTTCACGTAGTTTTGTATTTTACATACTACAAACGCCTGAAATAAATGATAGTTTTCCGTTGTGTTCAAAAGTCCGACTGTTCGTAACAAAAGTGTACGCATTTAGTGTGTTAGTAAGTATTGGCGATCTTCTTTTATTGTGGACCCAAAAATTACATTCTTCACATACAAAATGACAAGAACTTAAAATATTATGTCGTTAAATATTTATCAGAAAAATAACAAGGTCCATGTCCGTGTCTACATTTTTATATTTAACAATCATCATCTAAGCTAGTGTGAGAACCAACAAAAAAAAGCAAGTAAAAAAATCAACCCCCAAAAGAAAATATTTACGAGAGCAAAATATCATCGTTATAAAACTACCAGGAGTACATAAGCGACAACGGATGGTCTCCCACCCACTATAGCCAAGTTAGCGATAAAGTGCGAATAACTCGAGCGCCCGCCTCGACAAACTTGCTCGAGTGACAGACACGGCCGAGAATAATCTCTTAAGTTTTAGTTCATCGCTACCACGATCGCTACCCATAGACTCGGCTGTGACGTATAGACGACGCCGTAAATTGTCGAAAGCAACTGATAAAACTCGACAATTGTTGCTGTTACATGAATTATTACTTAGATAAATGTGTCAATGGGAATGAGTAGTTACTTGACTCGTAATCTGAATGGAGTTTCTTTGGAACTTGTTTTGGAACTTTATTTTCTCGTTATCCTGAAGATATGACTTCTCTCTATGATATTCGAATTGCAGCTAACAACGGCCTCTTTACGTAGTTCAAGAGGCAATTAGTCTACTATCAATGTACGATGCGGTGGGCCTCCCCTAAACCACACAATATGTCTAAAGGGGCTTAGAACACAATATATGTGCACCCTTTAGTAATTGTAAGGTGGTTCATTTAGGTTAATCGATTAGCAAGGTCACATTGTAACGTCGGACTGAATGGGTTAATGAAGATGAAGATCAATATGTACATATGTAACACAATAGTAACTCGAATTTAAAACAAAGAATGACAAGAAAATAAAATTAAAAACTACAGAAATCGCTGGATAATGTTACAACTAAAAACAATTTCCAGGTACCAGGATATAATAAAACGTAAAAGCTCAGAGAACCACTCCAATTAGCCGCATAGTTTCACTGTTCAAATATCGAAGGGCAAAAATTATAACGGATTAACTAGGGACCAGTGGCGTCGCAAACATGGCAACCACATCTGCAATTCAATTAAATTCCAAGTTAAATTGCTTCTAGCTTTGTAGTGGCAACATTGAATTATTTGCCAGCTGTTATAAACTGCCCATAAACCATATTAAACGACAGATTTATTTATGCATAAATTCCTCGGTTCAATTCCGAAATTGCGTATTTATTTCGTGATAGTTCCTTACTCAAACACTCGGGTGTTTGAGTCAATAAAGTGGTATAAGTTTATTAAGCTAACGATCGACTTTTTTATTATTGACTAATAGAAATGAGACTATCATAAGTTTTTACAGACATATTTTATCACATTTTTGAAGCTCATTATTACTTGCGAAAATAATAAATAACACCATTCTCACAACCAAAATAACCCCAGCAATTTCATAAATGGAAATCGAACTAAGCATTTCATAACAAGGCTTATTAATTGAAGCTAAATGTCAAAAGGATATTACCCCGACACGGGCCGTGTTTACAAGATCTTTTGATACCGCAATAACAAACCCAAGTGTGCCAGAAACCAGGATCAAATCCCAAGACTAATAAATATGCCAATGATTTGCCATCCAATTCGGCTGACTACAAAATCTTTCCGATGGGAGCTGTGCATTAGCATACAACCCGAACAACTTAGTCCTTGCTTTGCCGAAGTCAACTGCTTCGGAAAAACGTCCCCTATTCCTTCAGTACTCACGAGCCCCTAGTACTTTTTTCTGAGCCGTACAGATTTTGTCAAGGTTATTTCCTGAGGTTTGAATACGAACAATCCCTCAAAAGAGCTCACCTCTTTCAATGAAACTTGTGAGGGAAAGTTCGTCTTAACTCCTCTTAATTTATGCGTTTCGCGTTTAATTTTGTTCGGCTGCTAACCCACAGCGGGAGGGGTCATTTGATGATTTTACGTCGATAAAAAAAAAAGGTCCGGACGGGACGAATTTGATTTTCAATAGAAGACAATGCGGTGTCCTGTATAAACTGACGACGGGATAGTTTGCTTTCGGGCTGTTGTCTGAGTGAGCACTTTGTTTAATTAAAGTACCAAATCCTTTTTATCAAAGGTACAGAGTACCTTCATCATGCCGATGTTTAGTCTTATAAGCGTTTTGGATGTATCATCTGTTAGCTTGTAAGATTAAATGAAATAAATAAATAAATAAATAAATCAAATGTTTTTAAATGACACGGGTCAGCTATCCCTTTGTTCGATGTGATTGAGCTTCACAAATTGTCTTTGATTTTTTATTCAATAACTTCATTTTTCATTCAACTACATTTATCACGGATATCCGCATTTTCTCTCGTCATGCTCCCTCTGACGGCGGGAACCTTGCTTGAATGAATCGTCAGCGGTCGGTAAAATTTTATAACTTAGAAGCGATTACAAGCAGCAGATGCACTTGACGATTCTCTTAAATCTCGAAGACAGCATCAGAAACTTTTCAGCGTCTGAATTCGAAACTTTATTTTAAAATTCACAATGTTTGTTGAATATGTAAAAGGAAAAAGTTGCATATTTACAAACTGTAAAATTCAACAATTGTAATAATTGTAATAAATAGGTTCGACGATCCCGAAAGAATTTGTCGACATGTTGGATAGACTATAAGAAGGCCTACGACTCGGTCCCCCATGCATGGCTTAGGAGGGTACTGGAGTTGTATAAAATAAATACAACTCTACGCGCCTTTCTTGCGTCATGTATGGAGCAATGGAGAACGGTTCTTCACTATCCAGGATGTAGACAAATTGAAGGGACCGGCGATCCTATTAAGATCGAGCGGGGAATATTCCAGGGTGATAGTTTGAGTCCACTTTGGTTTTGCCTGGCCTTGAACCCTTTGAGCACATTGCTAGAGGGTTCGGGGCTGGGCTATCCTTTGCGGAGAGGGGGTCAGGTTATATCCCATTTGCTTTATATGGATGATCTGAAACTGTTTGCCACTACAGAACTGCAGCTGATGAAGCTACTGAAGATCACTGAAAATTTCAGTAGTTGCATCAGGATGGAGTTCGGTGTGGACAAATGTGCAGTCATGCATGTAAAGCGAGGGGGAATTGTGGAATCTGAGGGAGTACAACTCTCAGATTCCATAAACCTGAGATCACTCTCCGCAAACGATACATATAAATACTTGGGTATGGCGGAGGGGTTAGGCATCAATGTGGCTGTCATGAAACAGTCATTACGGGAGCGTTTCTTTGGCCGCCTGAATAAGGTCCTAAAAAGTTCCTTATCAGGCGGCAACAAGGTTCGCGCCTATAATGGTTGGGTCATGCCAGTCCTGATGTACTCCTTCGGCATACTCAAATGGACTCAAACTGAATTGGATACCTTGGATAGGAGAGTCCGCACACTGCTGACCGCAGAACGAATGCATCACCCACGATCGTCGGTGATGAGACTGTACATCCCACGGAAATGTGGAGGCCGAGGCTTTTTAAATGCAAAGACGCTCCACAACCGTGAGGTGTGCAGTCTCAGAGAATATCTTCTCAAAAGCGACGTGGGTATGCATCGTGATATGGTAGCAGTGGACAAAGGACTCACCCCGCTATCGTTGGCAAATGAGAACTGGCGCAGACCTGTGGTACTAACTACCCATGATCGCAAGGAGGTATGGCAGAGCAAACAGCTACACGGACGCTTCTTCGGGGCTCTTCATGGTCCCGATGTAGACTTCAATGCGTCCGTATCTTGGCTACGCTTCGGTGACTTGTTTGGAGAAACCGAAGGGTTTGTATGTGCAATTATGGACGAAGTTATCCTTACGAATAACTACCGGAGATATATCGTGAAAGACGGGACGGTTGACATATGTCGGGCATGTCACCATCCGGGTGAGTCTATCAGACATATTATATCTGGTTGTTCTCGTTTGGCTAATGGTGAATATTTGCACAGACATAACCAAGTGGCCAAGATTATCCACCAGCAGCTTGCTCTGCAATACAACCTTGTAGACCTTGAGGTACCGTACTACAAGTATGCGCCCGACCCAGTTCTGGAAAAGGACCATATCACGTTGTACTGGGATCGATCTATCATCACTGACAGGACTATTGTAGCCAATAAGCCTGATATTGTGGTGATAGATCGATCAGCGCGCCGCGCGATGATAGTCGATGTCGCCGTTCCGCATGACGAGAACCTTGTGAAAGCTGAGAAAGAGAAACAAATAAAGTATCTCGACTTAGCGCACGAGGTTGTCGCCATGTGGAGTGTCGACACGGCTGTTGTTGTGCCGATTGTCGTTACGGCCAATGGTTTAATAGCCAAGAGCCTCGACGAACACCTCAGGAGGCTCTCGTTGGGCGGCTGGATCAAGGGACTGATTCAGAAGGCAGTACTCCTTGATACGGCACGTATTGTGAGGAGGTTTCTGTCTCTGGGACCCTAACCACCGGTACCTTGGACCCTGTGCCCGATATCGGTGGCAACCTATTTTTTATATTTTTAAATGTTTTTTATTTTTATATTTAATATTTAAAAATGTAAATTATATGCTTGAAAATAAATAAATTACATTAATAAATAAAACAATTTGTAAAATTCTTTTACGGTAACCTATTCTGGTACCATTTTACACGGCTGTCCTAAAATATCTTCTTCTAACAAAATTTAAAAATAATAATGCTATTTATACTTAACAAAATATTCATTGTAAAGCTCTGCCCCAAAATGTCGTCCCGGCAACAATATATCAAACGCCAAGTCACGAGCTCCTAGACTATTTCTTTGATGCGAACGCACCAGAAATTTTCAGAATATTCTGAATTTTAGAGCAAATTATGTTGAAATAGTTCCTTTAGCTTCTATTATCGTCTTGGCGTGGAACGCTATAAGCAAGAGGTGACTATGATCTTTGGTTAATCTGGGACAGTCTCTTCGAAGAATGTTGCTATTCTTCACTTTAATTTTTTGACCGAATACAAGCAAATGCTATAAAAATTACTAGTCTATATAATATCTGAAGTTCCTCTTTATATCTTTGTTAATTCAATAGAGTTTTGACCAGTCTCCCTTTATCAGAATTCATGGAAACACGACAGTCATACAAGACCTATTGTTACGCTATAACGCTCCTATTTTCATTAGAGATAAGTGACGCATGGGTATTTTAACCCTTTATCTTTGTGATTATCATGTGTGGAGCAATTATCCCGTTAGGTTTAAACAGCCTTTTGAACCTGTTAATGTTACGTCTTAAGGTAAATTGCTTATGTTTAGTATATTACAAGCTTTTATTATTTTTTTTATTTTTATTTTTTACTTTCACCTGTCCCGTTGTCTGTAATCAAATCTTGCAACTTAAATTTGATCCACTTCCCGGTTTCCGATTGAGCTGAAATTTAGAATGCATGTATAAATCGGATGACAATGCAATGTTATTGTGACATAAAGCTGATCTGATGATGGAGCTGGAAGGTGGCCATAGGAACTCCGTAATTAAATGATGCAACCCTATCGAGTTTGAGCTCATTAGATTCGTCTTGACAAGTACTTTGATACTATATGGTAACCAGGGTCTGATGATGGAGCCGGAAGGTGGCCATAGGAACTCCGTAATTAAACGACGCAACCCCATCGAGTTTGGGCTCATTGGATTAGTCTTGACGAGTACTTTGATACTATATGGTAACCAGGGTCTGATGTTGGAGCCGGAAGGTGGCCATAGGAACTCCGTAATTAAACGACGCAACCCCATCGAGTTTGGGCTCATTGGATTAGTCTTGACGAGTACTTTGATACTATATGGTAACCAGGGTCTGATGATGGAGCCGGAAGGTGGCCATAGGAACTTCGTAATTAAACGACGCAACCCCATCGAGTTTGGGCTCATTGGATTAGTCTTGACGAGTACTTTGATACTATATGGTAACCAGGGTATGATGTTGGAGCCGGAAGGTGGCCATAGGAACTCCGTAATTCAATGATGCAACTCCATCGAGTTTGGGCTCATTGGATTAGTCTTGACGAGTACATTGATACTATATGGTAACCAGGGTTTAATGTTGGAGCCGGAAGGTGGCCATAGGAACTCCGTAATTAAACGACGCAACCCCTTCGAGTTTGGTCTCGTTTGATTCGTCTTGACGAGTCTCTTGCTTTCGTCCCATATTAATTATATATGATTGATTGGATGGATGACCCAATGCCAAGGTGAGCACGTGCCGAGGGCTGAATGGTATGAGGGTGTATAAACATGTCTTGCCGCTAACGTTGCGCCTCAGGGTATATTTAAATTCTCTAGATGCTCTGTAACAATCACAATTCCACAGTTATCTACAGATCTAGGCAACATATGCGGCAGTTTTTCGGTAACCTCGAGAAGATCCTGAATTCACATAATACACCAAATCAGTTCAATTTCCTGCTAAATTTAATCACGGCACAGCTGAAAGAAGAATCCCGATTGTCTTGTCTTGGGCTTCAACTATGCATAAAATGCAGGGAACTACTGTAGATCATGCTGTTATTTATCATCCTCCGAGCCTTTTCCCAATCATGTTGGGGTCGGCTTCCAGTCTACCCGGATTCAGCTGAGTACCAGTGCTTTACAAGAAGCGACTGCCTATCTGACCTCCTCAACCCAGTTACCCGGGCAACCCGATACCCCTTGGTTAGACTGGTGTCAGACTTACTGGCTTCTGACTACCCGTAACGACTGCCAAGGATGTTCAATGACAGCCGGGACCTACAGTTTAACGTGCCATCCGAAACACAGTCAATGGTGTCTAAGATATACTTAAAAAGTACATACAAACTTAGAAAAGTTGCATTGGTACTTGCCTGACTTGGGATCGAACCCGCGCCCTCATACTTGAGAGGTTGGTCCTTTACCCACTAGGCCACCACGACTCCTATCATGCTGTTATTTATCTAGGCTCCAAATTGTTCGCTGCTGGTCAAGCTTATGTAGCTTTAAGCCGAGTTAGGTCTTTAGCAGGTCTCCAAATCGAAGAACTTGACTGCTCCAAGTTGACGTCGAAGAAACCTTGTAATGTTGATGCATTAAAAGAAATGGATAGAATGAGAAACGTTACAAATAATTAACAAGTGATTACATAATTTCAACATTATTGATATTTAAATCAGTACATATTACATATCATGTGAACGAACTACGGACTTCATAACGGAATAACGCTGCTACGCGCTGCGAACTATGTACGTCGTAGTAAATCTCGAATTAAAAATAGAGGTACTAAAAAGTTATAAATAAAATTACAGAAAAAAAACCTTTTTAAAAACAAGCTTTTATTTAAATGCCCTAAAAAGAAAAAAATAAACATTTTACACTAAAACTTTTACTGTTAACCTATAACGTCATTTCAAATTAAACACATTTGACACAATTTATATATTATAAAAGCTTGTCGCGAGATCTAGGTATTCGTACCTGCTGCCTATTAAAATTATAAAACTAAGAAAATACGAATACTTAGTAATACGAATAGTTAAGATCGAAGTAGGCGTGAGTAATACGAATACTTAAGATCTCGCGACAAGCTTTTATAATATATAAATTGTGTCAAATGTGTTTAATTTGAAATGACGTTATAGGTTAACAGTAAAAGTTTTAGTGTAAAATGTTATTTTTTTTCTTTTTAGGGCATTTAAATAAAAGCTTGTTTTTAAAAAGGTTTTTTTTTCTGTAATTTTTTTTAATCGCAAACATACCTCGATACATTGACTCGATAATACAATTTATCCAGTAACATTGAACCGAGACTTACAAAATTAATTTAGGTAAACTTTTACAAAATGGATAAAAATAGCAATAAATCTTATAAACTTATAATACCACCTATTTGCTATTTTAACAAAAACATGATATAATTATTGTAGAACAACAACTAACTTTGTATTCAAATACTGAGCGGAGGTACCAGGACAGCATGAAACCCAAGAGGTATCCTCAATCCTTCTAAGGGCCAACGTGACGTAATCACACAATATTCGTATTCATACCGGCGCGGCCCGAAATGACGACGAAGCCCCTCGATTAGGAAACCGATTGACTGCCCTTTTCATATTAAGTACACGTAAAAATCCTTTTATAAGGATACAATCGAAACACATGGTGTGAATAGGCCTTATAACCCGGGTGGAAATACTCTTTTTTATGTTGGTATCTTACAATTACGATTTTTCCTTGATTCGGTCTCCGAAAGTAGGTTAATATTTTTATTTTTGTGCAAGTATTACGAAATACCGTCCCTAAGTTTTCATTTACGTAAAATCTGATTCGAAATGACGTCAGAAGTCTCTCTAGTTAGTTATAATCCGACAATTTATATTTTCTTCATTATAAACAGTTCGCCTAGGGCGGTTTCATAAAGGGCATGTAGCGGCATCTCCCTTTGTGCCACAAGCGTTCAGTTATTACGCTTCGTTTACCGGTTTTTACCACATTTTACCGGTTTTGTGTAAGTCTATGACGTCATTGTTCTACCGTTGAATATTTGCTTGTTGGAGTTTATGAAGACAACTCGTGTTTTGTTTCAAGAAGCAATAATAATAACTGAATAGTAGGTAAGTATTAAGTGTTATTTAGCAAGAAATTACTCAAATAATGCTAAGCTTTTTTATTCATCAAAATGTATGGGCGTATTTGCTTAATTCGGTTTCGTTATTTCAAACTTCAATTCTCATACTAAACATCATATCGCGCCCTTAAAAGCTTGTTCGACTTCTATCGCAGTCCACTGCTGGGCATAGGCCTCTCCAAGTGCATCATTTACGATACATCGATTTACACCTAAATTCAAGGTAACTTCAATCAACCACCCAAGTTCAGGTAATAAGGTAAACATACAACCCACACACTCCCACGTAAAACAATGTAATATATTTATTTCTAAGAAAAAAACGGCTTCTAATCAGCCGCAGGCAAAACCTCGCAATGACGTCTACCAGCTTTATCAGAAATAACCACGGATGAAGAAAGGATGAGTGGAGATGCCATAAGGCAGGTACGTCCCGCGCTTTCTTCTAGGTCAAATATTAATAACGAGTGTAAGCAAAACTATCGGTTACGAGTGACCCAACGAGGTGTTTTGGTTGTTTGATCCATCCGTCGAAGATTTCTCTCTGTCTAAAGAAGCGTATGAGGGCGGAGCCAGTTATGTTTTGCGTCACCCGAGCACCCGCAAGTTGGCGACGGACTTTCTAAGGAGTTTTTCCGTTATGACATCTCCGATCGTCATTTTGTTCTCCATGGAACAACTAATGAACTCAATGTATAAAGAATAAGATATCGGTTCGTTGAAACAACTCGGAATTATGCGGTTCTTTAGGGTAAGAAACAAAGTAAAATGGAGTGAGATAGTAAGGAAATACTTATTGTATTGGTTGTCTAAGGAAATAAATAAAGCAGCTCAATTTCTGGTGAATGTTGAGTTGCGTTAGACCTAATGAACTAGATTTAGCTAGCATTGACGTTCCCTTTTTTTCATGTAAATAAACGCAGAAAACTATTTTATTGTTCGCTTAAAAATAATTTGATTTGTGTTTGTTCATACGCACAAGCCAAAACAAAAAATATATCTTAAAATTACATCACATAACTCATGTCACATTTATATCCTTTCGTCCTTTCAACTTATATGAAATCTCCATATTAAATATAGCGCTATCGCAGTTTTAAAACAACATTTATATCACAGATACCGTTAATAAATATGAAAATGTTGCCAAATTGTCTCCGAATATTATCAGATATTAAAATTCGAAACTAACTACATACCGTCGTAAAATGAAGACGATATAATTAATCACTGACTCGACTGTTGCTTAGATATAGACATAAATCTAGGCTCAAGTCGACAGGCTAAAGATGAATAGTGCGGGACATATTTTCAAACGCTCCAGGCAAGTACTATGGGAACTCGAACGATTGGCGTTTGTTTTGCATAGATACTGTAACGTAGTTAGAAACTCTTTCATTTGTAAGGTTTTATTCGTTAGATATTTTTGATACTGACCGGGCAATCATTTCAAATGTATTCGATTTGTTCCATAGAATAAGTTTTTATATTGAAGTGTGTCACTTCACCTCTCGAGCCCAAGCAATAAACGTCGTGATATCGAATCAGTTTTTCATTTTGAGCAAGATAATTGGTCCTGGTATAACAATTTGGTGGAGGCGCCGACGCCAAAGCCCCAAGTATTTTTCAGGTCACGCTAAAAAGTCGCTTGGTGACATTTTGAAGTCGGGAAGAAGAAAAGGCTGGATGAAGTCTTCCTGGGCATTGTAATAAGTTCTAATGAGATATTGGAACACGCATGAAAGCAGCTAAGTGAAATTTTAATTAATTTAGTGTGTGAAAGATGTCCCAGGACATAGAGTTGTTTTCTGGCGTCAATGACGTTTCTTTTGAAGATTTCCTTTTCCAATTTCGCATCATTGCTGCAATTAATAAATGGAAGGAAAAGGATCTAGCACTGTTACTAGGTGCATATTTACAAGGCCCTGCTCTGACGTTTTTCAAATATATTTACGTAGAGGGCATTGAGTATAAGACGCTATGCGATAAACTTAGGGCAGAGTTCCCAGATAATATAAATTATGTAGAAAAATTCTACAACGCTCGACAGGAGCAAGAAGAAGAATTACTGTCATTCTATTACCGTCTGTGTGGGTTACAGACCAAAGCAGACATTGCAGACGATAACATTTTTATTAAAGTGTACTTAAAAGGGCTTATTTTTAAATATAAAGCCGCATTAGGCTCACAGCTCTTTGCATCAAAATATGAGCTGCGTGATACACTTTTCCAAATGAGAGATTTATTTGGAGAAGTACAGAGAAATTTTATCAATTTGCCTGTGGTTCCACCAATGATTGATGATAGGAAATACTCTATGAAATATGAAAGAAGTACTCCGTGTACACCTAGTAATACACAATTAATTTCTAGCATGACGAAAGAAGTGCAGCCGAGCAAAGACATGGAGATGAGAGAGAAGGAGATGGAACAACACGATGAGGAGCAGAACGTGGAGCTGGTGGAATTCCATGCGATTGGATCGGAAGTAGAGTATAAGTCTGGTGAGACCGGTCCATTTATTAATGTTCTGATTGCTCAACAGGAGTTTAGGGTGTTAGTGGACACAGGAGCTTCGATCTCTTGTGTATCTGAGGAGTTTGCAACAAAGCTCGATATTCAATATATCAAAGAGAGCACGAAGAATTCTGCTACGACAGTCTCTGGTGCTAATTTAACAATTTTAGGAGAAGCATCATTGAATTTATTAATAGATTCTTGTTTTTTCAAGCAGAAGTTTTTGGTTATAAAGAATATTCAACAAAATATAATTCTTGGCCGAGATTTTCTCTCTAAAAATGATTGTTTGATAGATTTTTCTAATAATTATTTAATTTTGAAAAGGAGTTTTGTTTCGAAATTTATTGATATTGATACTTTAAGAAAAAAGGTGTCAGTGTCAATACTGACGGATAAGGATGGATAAGGATCACCATAGTGACACAAATAATGACAAAACGACAGATGACATTGGCGACAAATTAAATAAAAATAATTATATTTATTTTCAAAATAAACTAAAAGTAAATAATATTCGAAGAAAAGTTTTGCGAAAGCGACGTAAACGTATGGTTTTGAAGTCTAGTCAGACTTCTACATCATCAAAGGTGATAAACAATAAGAAGTTTGTAGATTCTTGTTATTGTTATCGGAAAAATGTTAAGAAAAACAATGAATATCATCATTTTTATCCTTCAGGGGGGAGGATAGACACGCAGCACAAAAAACAGATACAACTGCGTAATATGAACAATAATTTAGGGTTTCTAAATAAACAAAATGTAAATAAATATAAATATAGGAAACATTGTGATTGACTTATAGTTTTTATAATACGTATTTTATAATTACATGTTACCTGGAACGAGTGGTACGAGCATTGCCGGTGAAGGGATTGAAGGTGAGCTACTTCATCTTCGTGAGAAGATGATGTCCACGGCAGAGCTACTTCATCTTCAATATGAAGGAAGATGAAGATAACCAATGTGGTCAAGCCTGTGTTATTTTTATAAGTTTTTTTTTACATTGCTCTGTAAATCTGATCCCAAAATTATTATCTGATTTGGTTTTGAAAAAAAAATATTTGGATGGTGAATTGAGGTTGAGATCAACTTCGCAATAAGGGGCATAGCCTCGCGAAGAGTGTTTGCTTGACACAATGGTTTCTGCCGAAGATTTATGATCCCTATATTTGATTTATTTATTATTTAATATTCCAAAATTGTAAAAAAAATAATTATTGGGTAAGATGTTTAGTTGTATCACGTTAGGTGAGAAACTTTGATAACGGTGACTTATCCCTTCATCTGACACGTTAGCGTCCGGCGAAGTTGTAAGTTGTCAATACAGAGCTTTTCTTCGCTTGAAAAGTAATCCCTTCAGGACGGGTGTTCACTTTGAATATCCTTTGCTATTAGAAGCACGTTTCGAGGCTTTTTGCGTGGTTTTGCCGCGAAAAAGTTCACGATAACATGTTTTCTTACAGTGCAGTTTGGCACACTTAAGTAAATAACTGACATGTTATTGTAAACTATCCCGTTGTGAGGGACGTGTTTTAATTTCCACGCATAGGTCAGTTTTCGGTTAGATGTAGGTAGGTAACATTTGTATGATTGTCCGCCTATAGTTGCGCTTTTGTGATAAAGTTTCCACTTTATCCTAAGGGCGTAGCTCGTGTAACGTAGTTAGAAACTCTTTCATTTGTAAGGTTTTATTCGTTAGATATTTTTGATACTGACCGGGCAATCATTTCAAATGTATTCGATTTGTTCCATAGAATAAGTTTTTATATTGAAGTGTGTCACTTCACCTCTCGAGCCCAAGCAATAAACGTCGTGATATCGAATCAGTTTTTCATTTTGAGCAAGATAATTGGTCCTGGTATAACAATACCTCTTTATGTGCTCTGGTATCCTAGTACTCATGATTCAATGGCCAAATTATTAAAGAAAAGAAGTTATATTCGAATTTAATTCATAATTAAAAAAAAATACATATTTTTTGCATATTCCTGCCTATTTTATTTAATGGATTGGTCGTGTTATTTTGCATATCGATATTAAACAAATGCAAAGTTCCTGCAAGTTTAACTATACCTATGATTATTATAACTCATCACTCAAGTTACTTATTTATCCTTCTTTAAAATTACAGCCTTAATAAGTTCAAACTTTCTGCAAACTATTAAATTTTCAAACATGGTTCCATAGTAGGTACCGAACCTGACTAGGAGCTGATAGGAGCTCATAAAATTGATAGCAGGATTTGTCCGGGCACGCTTTGTATGACGCATCGAATGTTAGTGACGTCATAGGTTATAGTAATCGCCCTATTAGTTTAGAGACGGGTAAACTTATTGAAGACTTGTTTTGTAAGCATGTTTGGATAGTGTGTATGTTGTTGTAGATGTAGATAGTTCATGTGAAAATTCTTAGAATTCTGGTAGAGATGTGTCATTTGGACAGGTTTGTGAGTAATATATGAAAGTGTGGCAAAATAAAACTAACGACAATTAGTCCCCAGGCCGGCGAACAAATTTTTTTTTGATACGTATACATTTAAGACTTTGTGAGTGCCTTCCTTACGATGAGTCCGACAAACTTTTCGAATGCGCAAATTTTGGTGCCGCTGCGTTTTTTAATGCTTGACTCCTGAAATTGTCGATATGACGTCACTATGGCTCTTCGTACATACACGTTTCATTTTTTGAGATTCGTTTAATAAAGTTAACTAGAGAATGGTGGTCAACTTGTCCGATAAAGATCGTGCTGCATTTGGAGTGTCCACCATCCTGAAAATGTCGGTATGACGTCACTCCGACTCTTCTTACATACACGTTTCATTTTTTGAGGTTTGTTTAATAAAGTTAACTAGAAAATTGTGGTCAACTTGTCCGATAAAGATCATGCTGCATTTGGAGTGTCCACCATCCGAAACATGTCGATATGACGTCACTGTGTCTCCCCATACATACATGTCGGACAAATACAACAATGATAGTTAATACTATTCTTATTGCAAATATCGACTTGTCCGACAAATGTAGTGAGTCAAATAGTCAGTTCGACAAGAAAATGAGAAAAAAATATTACAACTGGAAGAAGTTTATTCTTTTTGTCAATTTCTGACTTAAATATTCACGTGCATTATTTAAGTATATTAAATTGGCATACTACTTACCAATTTTAATTACTATTTTAGAAAAAGTAGCCTGACTAAGACGTATTGTTGATAGTTTATATTATGTTAAGGAATAATATCCCACATCTATTAATGGACTATATATCAATCAAAAGGTCTTTTTAAGTGCAACATTTTGTCTCAACATACCACTTATCAATTCTTAGTATTTTAGAAGATATAGCCCAAATAAGGCGTATTATCGATAGGTTTTAATATGTTAGGGAATAATGTCCCACCTCTAGGTATGAACCATATGTCAATCGAAAGATCTTTTTTCTATATTCCGTCTTAACATACCACTTACCGATTCTTAGTATTTTGGAAGACATAACTGACCTAAGGCATATTATTGATACTTTACATTGTGTTAAGGAATGACATCTCACTTGAAGTTATGAGCCATATTTCAATCAAAAGATCTTTTTAAGCGCAAGGTTGTATTAGCATAACTCCGACAAATTGTCAGTACTTTAAAAGCTACAGCTTTTCTAAGACTATATTATCGGTAGGTTCTGTCAAGCTTATCCATTACTTCTTTAGTAACAAATTATATATTATTTGAAAAACCTTTCCAAATGAAACATTTCGTGTTAACATACTTCTGACAAATTGTTAGTAGTTTAGAAGCTAGAGCTTATTTAAAATTATAATTATTGATAGATGTTTTCAATTAAATAAATCCCATCTCTAGTAATGAGTTATACATAATTCAAAAGACGTTTTAAAATGCAACATTTCATATTAAAAAAACTTCGGCGAATTGTTAGTATTTCAGAAGCTAGAGCTTATATAAGATTATTTTATCGATAGGTGTTTTCGAGTTAATAAATCTCTCCTGTAGTAATGACACATATATCATTCGAAACGACTTTCTAAATGCAACATTTACTATTAACATACTTCACACCAATTGTCAGTACTTTATACCAAATCTTAAAATATATCTGTTACCGGCCGAACCCGATTTTAGGACAAACCAGTTTTGCCTAGGCTCAACTAGTTCTTCCTATAGGCGTTAGGATTAACTAGTATAGCTACTTATATCAGGATCAACTAGTTTTGCCTAGCCTAAACTGGTCCGTCCTATCGGGCTTAGGACAAATTAGTTTGGACTAGGCTCTACTAGTTAATCCTAACGCCTATAGGAAGAACTAGTTGAGCCTAGGCAAAACTGGTTTGTCCTAAAATCGGGTTCGGCCGGTAACATATCTATATTTTCCGGACGGTGGACACTCCATATGCAGCATGATCTTTGTCGGACAAGCTTACCACAATTTTCTAGTTAACTTTATTTAACAAATCTCAAAAAATGAAACAGGTATGTACGAAGAGTCGTAGTGACGTCATACCGACATTTTCAGGATGGTGGACACTCCAAACGCAGCACGATCTTTATCGGACAAGTTGACCACCATTTTCTAGTTAACTTTATTAAACGAATCTCAAAAAATGAAACAGGTATGTACGAAGAGTCATAGTGGCGTCATATCGACATTTTCAGGATGGTGGACACTCCAAACGCAGCACGATCTTTATCGGACAAGTTGACCACCATTTTCTAGTTAACTTTATTAAACGAATCTCAAAAAATGAAACGTGTATGTACGAAGAGCCATAGTGACGTCATATCGACAATTTCAGGAGTCAAGCATTAAAAAACGCAGCGGCACCAAAATTTGCGCATTCGAAAAGTTTGTCGGACTCATCGTAAGGAAGGCACTCACAAAGTCTTAAATGTATATGTATCAAAAAAAAATTTATTCGCCGGCCTGGGGACTAAATAATATTACAATGCTTACTTTCTTTGAAATAAATCCCTTAATTTGGTGATGATCATCATTGTCATTTGTGACCATGTAAATATAATTATAGTGGACACTAGCTTTACTTCATGAAGACAATATTGCCCAATCGCCATTTTGACTTTAAAGTCCTGTTACTACTTAGCTCTGTTACAACCAGTCCCCCGCTCTCTTACTAATGTATTAATGACACGTTTTGGTATACTTCTAATTTTGGGTTTCAATAGTCTTACGTAACAACAACTTAAATTACTCTCGATTTTCCTTCGCCCATTTGAAACCAGCCCTACAGGAAAATCAGATAAAGCATTACTACTTAATTGCAACTTAACTGTCAAACAACACAAAAGCATTTCAGATCCAAGATTAATTCGTTAACTTAACAATAGTGGTGACTGGTATTCTCACTAATAGTATCGTCAATTAAGCTCTCTGCGTCATAGTATAGGTAAGTAACAGAAGGCTTGTAAGAATCTAAATTACTATTATGTCAAACAGAAGTTATTAGAACATTATCTTCTTGGTGTAAGTTATTGTAGTCCTCAACTTACCTACCTACATAGTCAAGTCTGACCTTCGTAGTTATTGCACTGTCGATAAAACAATGGATATGTATAATTTTGTACTTTTGGTGTCATCTATCTTAAAAGAACGTTTAAGAATTGGACTTTGCTAAACTAAAAAATACAAACAAACGAAATGAGAACATTCTCCTTTTGGGTAGCTGGTTAATAATAAAATTGTGAACCATTATGGACCAAAACAGTGTGGACATTCTTGGAAAATCCAAGACGACATAAAGTGGATCTTCTGTGTTACCTAATCCAACGATTACTTAGAGTGATTTTAGTGGAGAACAACGCCTTAACGACTTGCAAAGTTTGGCACGTAAGGCCGGACGCTGGTGAGCCTAACAACTGCTCGAGATTGATGCTCACACCCTCACAAGTTTTGCTACAGGCTCTTAACATGTATTTACTATAACTGTCCATACTAATATTATGAGGAAGAGAAACTTTACATTAATTTTATCTTTTATTCCAAATATTATAATAATTTTCAAAGGTATCTATGAAACTATAATACATGATTTACATTAAAAATTAAAACTATCTAAACGATATTTAGAAACTTACAATTATAACCTACAACTAAAGATCTAAATAAAAATATAAAGATCTTTATATTTAAAACACTCAGTAGATTCGTTTATCATCATCATCCTCCGAGCCTTTTTCCCAACCGTGTTGGGGTCAGCTTCCAGTTTAACCGGATCCAGCTGAGTACCAGCGCTTTACAAGAAGCCTATCTGACCTCCTCAACTCAGTAGATTATCATGAAGCTTTATTCTTTGTTTAACCTGTAGCTTTATTCTAGGCTTATGCTACACATTTTCATATGTTTAACAAACATTCATACGTACAGAGCAAACAAAGAACCTCTTTTTTTAAGTCGGTCAAGAGCCATACCTGTTCTATACACCTCTCTCTTACAAACATCTCAACTTACGATCTAAGTTCCTCTTACACTTGCACTTAGAACTTGCCCACCTCAATAGCATATGCAAATAAGTTGACATCAAAAATGTTTGGAACTTACTCCGTGTGAACAGGGCTTCAAACTTCCCCGGCCTGACAAATGGCGGGAACTTGCTTTATGATTTTTTATTTGTAACCTTCAAAAAATATGAGGATGTGTTATTGTGTTAAGTATGTTATACCAACAGGGGAAAATCTAAACATAGTGTTTAAACACTGGTTGATAATGATGGTTATACTTTTAGTAAGTAGGGTCTTCTGAGAAAAGTGAGTGCAAAATCTCAACCACTTTACCAGGAACTCAATATTATGAGCCCGAAATCAGGATACGTCCCAAAATTATAAAACACAACTGATGTTAAAAGAGGCAAAGAGGAGAAAGTAGTAAAAATAAGATACATTATGCAACTTTCACATAAATAGTGATAAAAACAAAACGAATGTTTATCTAGCAGTACCAGACTCCTTTATAGTTAGTAAATGCTTAGTTGTTAGCGTATGTTTACATCTGAATACATATTATATTATGAACTTACTTGTTGTTCGTTATATCTTCGCAAGTCCACTGAACTCGAAAGTTTTCTTGTTAAGGCCCGACGACAGCTAGAGTGGACTTTTAACAGGACCTCCACCTTATCATGATAGCCTGGTAACTGTGAAAAAATGTTAATGGAGATTTTATAAATACACTTTAAGTAAAGAAGTTTTGATAAAAAATTAACTAAAACTGTAGAATGTTATTAAAATTTAACTTGACAAAGTCATGAAAAGATCATGGTATCTTTTTATTAATGAAATAAGTAAAACTACATACCTGTATTGGTTTAAAATTAGCGATCAAAAACGTAGATAGCAAATGAAGAACCAAACAAATCCAAAGCAAAATATCCATCGAATCGAAACTAGCAACGAAACAGAAGCAGCGAAACCTCGATCCGTCTAAATAAACCCCCTCACTTGCATATCGGTTTCCATAACAGCCTCCATGACTTTACCAAAATAATCACAATAAAAGCAAAAATCCATCAGCGTAGTTGCATTCGTTCGTCGTCGGCCGTCACAATCCGAGGCGATTATAGAGATTTCCATTTTGCGCGAAACTTGAAAATCTCAACAAAAACCGTAGCCGCGTTATCTTCCCTACATCTCGAATTGTTTTCGCTTGCGGCTTATCTACGTCCTTTGTGTTGGTTATAAATTCGTTTTCTTTGCTTTCCACGGAGAGCCCACAATGCCATTTCTGTAGATTACCTCGCTTTTTATTCGGGATATCAATTTTGGATGGCCTTTTTTCTTCGCGAATCTCGTGTTGACTTTGTGATAATGGTTTATCTGCGCCCTTTGCGAGTGATAAGTTTCATGTTAATTACGAGGTAAATGTTTTGGTGGGCCCTAAATTGTTTTGTCATGGTTTGTTTGGGGTTTATGGCAATAAAACACAAGCGGCTTATGGTGTAACGCGTATTTGAGATATATTATTTGGAAGATGTTGTCTCCAAAATGTACACATTGAAAACATTTGTGATATTCCGAATTTAGATTAAGTTTTATTTGTATTTAATTGGCGGCAGAATTAGATGAACTACTTAAAGTTTCTAAGACGTCAAATTACAAATTTCTCTTCGAAATAAAGGTTTACTTTAGTCTAGATTTTGAGTGTTATCCTTCAAACTACTTAGAGTACCTAATTTAAAATCAACTTTAAATGTATATAAAGGACAATATCAGTTTTATACTTTATTTGTGTGTCTGATCCACAGAAATACTGATAACTCCAAAAATAACCTACCACGACGCTGTACAATCATTCTAGAAATTAAATAAACTCCGTATGAAAAAAACTGAAATAGAAATAAACGATTCACTTACTACTCTTACTAGTCGATTATCCAGGAAGGCAAACAAATAACAACACAAAGAAACATAACAAAACAACCAACAAAATCAAAACACACGCCAAAAATTACCATTCTTAATTGCAAAATTACAACGTATTTGGTACGTTAATATCGTTCGGAATCCGTGATCATTGTATTTATCAACAATGGCCGAATCAGCTATTGGCAATAACCGCCGAACACGAATGGACATGATGTCCAGAATTCTAATGTAACAGAATGTTGCGTGCATAAACAACTGTACAAACAATTTGCGGGAATTTCGTGTTTGGTATGAGAGTTTGAATCTCGACTTTTCGGGTATTTTGTGGTTTATTGTCTACTTCAATCTACCTAATTACTACAAGTGATAGTACGCAGGTAAGTATTTCTTATATTATGAAGGTAGCCCCAAAACTGATTCTACTTTGGGTGTGAAAAAATTCTAGCAATTACGTAGTTACTCGATATTAATAAGTGATTCGTAGGTATAATACCAAAGAATTCCTTTAATAAAATAAAAGACAAAAAGTAAAATTCACATGAAAATTCATACAAGCTTTTCAATTTATCTCCACACCAAATACCAAGAACCAAATATGTAACAAACGAGCACTTTCGGATTCACAATAGCTAGAATTCCAGGTAATTTCAACTTTCGCCAAGTTCCGTACACATTGCACTTGTTTCTATCGAGTGCTGAACAAACGCCGCGGGCTTATACGCGACAGTTGTGCCAACTGAGAGAAAATTAACACTCATTATAAGGTCTTATAGGGCTGTATCAATTGTTTTAGCAAAGAGTTTTATTGGTTGGAATTAGGTTGGTATACTCGTATTTTAAGGGTAGGCTGAGGAGACCACTTTTGAAGATGAATAGAGATTTGGCTTGGAAAAGGAAAAGCATATGTCGCTTGCCAATTTTCTGTTTTCATACTCATAAAAAAGCATTTGCTATATAATATAATGTTAAGTATATATAATACGTATTTTCTCCTTTAAAAAAAAACATACATGATCATATTTATTACATTCAGGATCAGGATACATTACTCCTGATTGTAAATTCGTTAACAAATAATTTGATTTATTAAACAATAAACGTATTGAACCTATAGGTTTAAAATAACACCATATTTCACGTTAAACCCGAATTCCGGCAAGCTTATTAAATTTAATCCGTGAAAATTTCAGTAATATTAAATCGCACCATCACATAACTATGCAAATGACATAAAAAGGGAATAAATGCTACGTTTTCAACACAATTGACATTTCAGAAAACCGATTCATAACGAATCGCGATTCATTTTAATCGGATAGATCTACATTTACCTATGAATACATGGTGTTAAAAGTTCAGTATAACTTTCTATAAATTGAAGTAACAATCAATGCATTTAAAGTGACATATCTGTTTTGCTTAAATAAACACAAACAGAAAGTTAAAAATAAGACCATCAAAATATATCTCCCTATCAACTGCTAGCCGAAGATAGATGACAAGATGGATGGATACGGAATAATATTATTTTTATAAATTATTAAATTATCGCTCGTTTCTGCTCTCTCACCGCTGGGTATAAGCTTCAAGTGCTGAATCTCACCCATAAAGAAAATATTTTTTAATATAAGAATAGAAGTACTACATACAAAGTTGATCAACCACTTGTGTATTTCTAATATATAACCAAGCCTATTCATCCACATATAGTATTATTTTTTTGACGATGTCAGATCATGATCAGATGTCAGCAGAGGTGATGGAGTGTCAGACTCTTACTGACTAAAAACCGTCGTTTTCCGTCGGTAACTGTTTCCAAAGATTCCGTAGCCCCGGTAGATATAATTTGAGCATGAAAAACTGTTAAGTCTGTTATGTCTCATCTAAAGGAATTCTGTGAGATATCTTTCATTTCGTCCTGGACCTTCAACTACAATCATAAAGAAACCACCTCTCTTCCTTAATGCTACAATAGGCATGATGACAGTAATTAAAAATCATTAAAATATTATACTTATTAAATTAAAGTTGAAGCTTGGAATATAAAACGCGCATTGTTTTCTTTTTTAATAATTTGATTAATATTTATTTTTATAAAATAAAACTACGAAATAAGGCAATCCGCCATGATATCTTGAACACCAATCAGAGCGCGTGACGTCACCTTTTGGTCGACGCATTAAAAACTCGCACAAACGTCACATTTCGTATTGTAAACTTCCTCTGCGAATCTCTGTGTTTTCATTAATTAATTGTTTATAACGAGTACTATTTAAATGTAAATGTTATTAAAATCGAATATAAAATAACACGAATCATGAAGCAAGGATTGATTAGGCAAACAACGCTAATTTGCCTAGAATCGATATATGCTAGGAGAGTTTTTGGCATCAAATAAAGATATCTTTAGGATGCAAAAAAGATGTATTATGTCTATGTGTAAACTAAAAGTAACAGACAGTTGTGCACCTTTTTAGGGTTCCGTACCCAAAAGGTAAAACGGGACCCTATTGTTTTCGCTCCTCTGTCCGTCCGTCCATCCGTCCGTCCATCCGTCCGTCCGTCCGTCCGTCCATGTTGGATTTTTCACAGATGATATATTTCTGTTGCCGTTATAACAACAAATACTGAAAATTTGAATAAAATAAAATAATTTGGGTGGCTCCCATACAACAAACGTGATTTTTTTTATGGTACGGAACCCTTCGTGGGTAAGTCCGAGTCGCACTTGGCCGGTTTTTTACCATTTAGACCTCGTACAAAACCCATATTATACTAGAATCTAGAAAACTATGTAAAAACTTACATCAAAGTGATCTTCACAAAAATAATGGTGTGGGTAAAAAATACTGGGCAATATTGGTTTTGAATCTCGCCTTGCAAGTTTAAGCCACTTTTTTCGTATTTTTTAATGTGAGAAACCAGAGAAACGTACACAAATAACTTAAAATGAGTTGTTATGTATGTGTTCTTACACTGGGGGACCCCACACCACTTATACACTTTCGAATTCATATTTAATAATACAAAAACTTAATTATTGAACGAGCGTTGTTTACTTGCATCTTGTCAACCCAAGGCGTGACGTCACCGGGCGGAGCTCCGGCGCGATCTCATGGTGGCCTGGAGGGAGCGACTGTCGCAACCCAGTGCAGGGCACGCCACCATCGTGGCGGTAAGTCCCCTCTTTGAAGAGTGGCTCGGGAGGAGTCACGGCGCCCTCACGTACCGCATGACGCAGGTCCTCACTGGACACGGTTGTTTCGGGAGGTACCTGCACCGCATCGGTCGTGAGGAGGCGCCCGGGTGTCACCATTGTGCGGACAGCCCCGAGGACACGGTGGACCACACAGTCCAGGTGTGCCCCGCATGGGAGGGGCACCGCCGGGTCCTCGTCGAGGCTTTGGGCGGCGGCGACCTCTCGCGTCCGGCCCTGGTTCAGGCCATGGTCCGGGGCGAGAGGGAGTGGGATGCCGTCGCCTCCTTCTGCGAAGCGGTCATGCTCGAGAAGGAGGAGGCGGAACGCCAGAGAGTTCGCACCTCTCATCCCGGCCGCCGCGCTGGACCAGGTAGACACCATGGGCGCCGGGTGTCGCGAGATGACTCCCGGCCACCGTAGGCGTGGGTCTGTGGGCGGTGAGTTCGGGTGGCTCATCGTCCCTCTGTCTGCTTAGACGACAGACCCGTGTCGACGGCGCGCGTTGTTCCACGCGCTCCTCAAAGAGATGTCAGCAACCCCAGCGGGGCCCAGCAGGGCCAAGGCCTGCCGGGGCTGCGGGTTGTTCGAAAGAGATACCGCGGCCCTGGTACATAAAAGGCCTATGAAGGAACACGACGGTTTTAGTCAGTAAGAGTCTGACACTCCCTCACCGCTGCTAACCCACAGCGGGAGGGGTCATTTGATGATTTTTGACGTCGGAAAAAAAAAAAAAAAAAAAAGGCGTGACGTCACAAGTGACGGCATGACACTGACAAGCGTTTTCGCGCCGGATTCAAAGTGGACAGAGAAAAATGAAATTATTTGACAAAAAAACTTCGCATTTTTTTAAAATTAATGATTTTCCGTATAAAATAGACGTATACCTACATCATACAAAGGAATTTAAAAATTTGTCATCATGCCTATTCAGTTGAATTTAAGATCAAGCCTATATTCAGTGAAAGTTAAATTCCAAACTTCAAGACTAGGAATCCAGGTTTAAAACACGACTTACCCTGAAACTTAGTAATACAAACTGAAGAGAATTAGACGAATATCTAGCAGAATTACTGACTACTAGAACATATTACATGAATACGCCAATAAATTTCTGCAAAAACTAAAAATCACTCCAATCATTGGTTTTCAAGTCTTCTGATATCGCTAAATAAACAGCGAGCAAAACTGGAGGACAAAGCGATGTGAAATAAGTGGAATGGGTTTCCCCGTCCAGTTGCCGTGGGATTATCCCGGGGGATTTAAAATCCCGCGGCGACTGAATCCCCGTGGCCGCACGAAATGCCGTTTCGACGAGTTTCCAATAACTGATTGGTCATAATTGGAGAGCTCATTACTTATATGCACTTTGTTGATTTTTATCCTGTTCGAATATTATTTGTTGTTTGTGCTGAACAGTTTTATTGAAATCTACGATTGTTGGATGTTTTATTCTCGTTATGTTCTTGTTGTAGAATATTGTGCAGTTCTTATTTTTCTGGTAATTGGGGCTTAAAAGGATGGCCTGTGTATGGCAAGGAGTGTTTTAAGACCTCATTTCTATTTCGATCTATGATTTTTATTATATTAACTTTAAAATAGTACCTTATGAGGTCAACTGTGTGCACGTTACTCTGCCATTTTGTTACATAATCTCACGAACCCATTGTGTAAGCGTATGAAAGCAGCAAAAATGAATTATAAAATTAATTAAAAAGCCTTCCACGTTGAAAAGCAGGTAGATTCAAATTTTGATGACTTTGCAACTTAGATTCCTAACGTTTCTAATGCATTGATTAAAGTACGTACCAGGGCGTCAGCTTCTCAAAGAACTAACTCCGGAACATTGCCTGCATTATGAAGGCTTTACAAGCCAAGTTCCACACTTAACTCGGTCCACTCAGTTTCATGGGCGCGCAACAAGTGTTTTCCATAAGTGAACACACCTGCTCTGCTGTTATATGCTCCTAGTACTTTCATCTATTGTTGTATTGATGTTTTTTTCTACTTTTTTGAAGCTATTGATATTCATTGTCTGTTCCAGAGTCTGATCTAATATGGCTGAAAGTTCTACAATGTATCAGTGTATTGTTACAAGCAGCGAATAGATGAACTTTAAATCAAATGAAGACTAAAATAACCAAAAAAGAGAGCACCTCGCGACAAAAATGGAACAATTTAATCACGTGACATTACCAGGTCTTACTAGAAATTGTCAGTAATCTCCCTTTGTTACGGCTATATCCGTATATAACCGGGGACTTGATAGGATATCGAACAAATGTTCACTCGCTACGCGGACAAATTGCCCAGCTTACCCGGCCGAAGTGGATCTATTATGTGATGTTTTGCTGTGACGTTTATCACGGATAGTGATATTATTTTGTTAAAATACAGCGACAATCAATTTAGGCTTATGAATAGAGGTAGATGGATGGAATTATTCGACCATTTAGGGAGGGGAACAAGGTATTCGTGTCTGTATACGGCCACGGGTTGAGCAAAAACGTTAGGTTTGAAAGTGACATTTAGTGTACTACTCTAGGCACGTGCGTCTGACGAACCTACGTTTTTAACAACGATAGAAATAGTAGCAACGTGCAGTCCAACATGCAAACTCAAAAATCACGCTAAAAAGCGCCTTATGAAAAAGACTGCACCACAAAGCATTTACTTAAAACAATTTATGTACTTCATACATCAGAAGCTTAAAAAAAACGATTAAAAAACCGTTTTCCGAAACAATATAAACTCCTCATTTCTCCTCACACTCACGATGCGAAAAAGCTTAAAACCAATAAATAGCTAAATAATAAAAAAAACCGAGGACATCGGCAAAGTGGATCGTGACGGTTTGGTGCCCTTCGGGAAACTTCGTCGCACTTCGGGTAGCATCGGGAAACTTCGGCTAGCCTTGTCGGGAGCGGTATTCCATTTACCGTGAAGGGGATTTGTGCTAATCTGCCTTCGATGGGGCAATTTGTATCGCCCATTGCAATACTCAACAAATGGCTTGCATACCGTCTCTGTGATCTGTTTCTTGGATTTCAAACTGGGTTCGTATTTTTCTGTTTTATTTTTTAAATTTACTTTGAAAAACTAAATATATCGATACCTATGTAATGTACTTCAACATGAGAAGAGGAGCAGATTTTATTTGGTAATGGAAATTGTTTTTGTATTGTAGGTAATTTTTTTCGTGAAGCAATGAAAATCATACTTGCAATTTCAGAGCTTCTATTGCTGTTGATACTTATTTGGAAAACACACTTCACAATTTAATCTCCTACCTAGGAAGAGAGGAGAGAAAAATTACCAATCATAAACCCCAACCTTAAAAACTCATAATTTCAAAATGAAAAATCCTGAAGCAGCAACACGGAACAATAGGACGGTAAGCGCAAATCGCCATGATCTATGTACACAAATAAACACCCATTTTTCCCCAAAAAAAGTTTCCCAAGTTGCCCCTACTCGGAATTTATGGACCCATAAAAAATTACTTACGAAAAGCAAAGGTAGACATTAAGGTGTGAAATGAGACATATCGCGAGATAACTACACCGCAAATAAGGTTGATCCAGTCCCGTGAGAGAAACCGGTAATGTAGGAGAGAGACAGAAGGTCAATTCAAAGCAGTTCATAAAAGATTACAACAAGAGCAAAAAGAAATTGAAATAATTTTCATTTCTTTAATATTCGAATCATAGATGTTACAGAGACAGATGCCAAAGTCTTTATGGATTCTAAAAAAACGTTCACAAAACAGTCTGGGCTCTGTCTCAAATCAGTCGGGTGCATGACAGATAAGTGTCGGTCCTGCACTCGACCTCTCTCCAGTTGTTTATAACTGCAGCTCCAATTCCTATTGACCATAAGAGAGCATTTGCTAAAATATGGACTTGTGCACTGTAATATGTCCTACACAGCTGGTTGATCTGAAAACTGGTTGGACGCCACTATCATCAATGTTTTACAACCTCAAACGTGGTACTTCTGCTGGTATTAAGTTACAGTGACAGTATTGCCAATATTCTGAGTGGTAAATATGCCCAAGAGTTATCCTTGATACCTCGTGTTTTCTTACGGTGACATTGCGTCATGTTTTACTCGAGTACATTAATACGTGACTACTGTGAAGAAGGATAGATAAAGAAGTCGAATAAAGTAATTATAATATAAGCAGATAGGTATGTAATATACTGAACTCGTTTAAAAATATTATGCCATCAATGTGACACAATGACTCCAAGGGACAAGAAAACCAGGCAGAAGGTGGAAAATTTCTGTAGGTAAAGGGACTTTTTTGTATTAAGAATAATGAAGGAAGTAGGTACCGCAAGAATAACTCGTGTTTGAACGATAGGTACCAAAAACCCCCTTTCCGACATATTAAACGTATTTCTTGATATGTACTCATGCCATGAACTGGAAAGAAATGACAATCAGGTAAAGGAGCTCTTGTAAAACCATAGCTTCCTAAAACATTGATTTAATTCCTAAGCTTCTTTCCTAAAGTAATAAACTTCGATCCAGACATCCATTCATAAAACAATCGAAGTCTTAAAAAGCTTAATCATTAACGACTTAAAAATCCTAAAAGTGCTTCATCTATTAACAATTCGGCACCTCACCCAGCATTGGGAAGTAAATTGCTCATGAATTGCTCATAAAACGAGCACTACAAACAATAAAACTAGCCTCACTCCGCGCGGTAGGATATCTAAGGACGTAGGCTTACCGTGGCTGTCTGTTACACCGTGAGATGAAAAGATAAACGAGTTATAAAAAAAATATTATATTTTAGTTTCCCTCGGAATATACAACATGTATGGTAATTAACGCACACCCTCAAACACCCTAATTAGAATATTATGTTATAATCATAATACACACACTGAATTTTTAATTTAACATGTATGTATATGCATTGTTATTTACTAAATTAATTATACCAATTCTTGGAGAACTTTTTGGTCATACTACTACGCACGCAAATATCGCGCCGCGCGCCGCTCGACTCGACACAACATAACGAAACTACGGAAAAAGCCGACAATACCTACACGAAGTCTTATTACTTTGAGTTACGGTCTATTTGAATTTGTTTTGACTGTACAGGGTTTATATGACAATAATTTCCGTAGTTTTAATTATTTTTGGGATAAAAAATTACCTATATTAAAAATGATAAAAATCGATTCAGTAAACGATTCTGAACAAACTAATTTCAGGATGTGCGTTAATTAAGTTACATGTTGTATATTTAGCCATATACAGGAATGAATTTTAAGCAGTGCACAAAAAAAAACTGGTGGTTCAGAATCATTAACAGAACATATCTGCATCATCAGTAAAAAAATGTTTTTCATTCTTTTGTCCGCCCTAAAATCAGCAAAATATGGATACCAATTATTCTTACGCGCTTGGAGCAGCGCTCGCGTGAGTGAACCGGTTTCGCGTTGCCGCCGTGCCTACTATGACGACTGTGACCGTACAATCGGTTACAAAATAAACATCTTACGATATCAATAACTTTTCTTTTTTGTACTAAAACACAACAAAATAAAACTATTCGTACCTATCTATAAAACTTATTTAACTATAAGTTGACAAAGTTTGTGCACTGGATAAAATTCATTCCAGTATAGTAATGTACTAGAAAAATCTACACTTTGATTAGTCGGTACTATTAAATGAGCATCGGCATTCGATTTTCGTAATTATATCCTACTGATTTAGAGCCTGGTGCTCTTCTCAAGTACGCATGGGTTCGATTTCAGGAAAGTACCTACCAATGAAACTTTCTTACATTTTATGTACTTTTTAAGAGTACCTTGGACACCTATTGAAAAAGGGTGTTGGCAAACATCTTGAAGAAATCTAGACTTTCGAGTCTAAAATCGCCAATTCGCCCTAAGGAAGCGTGGTGATTAACGCTCGGTTCTTCTCTGAATAAGAAGAGGTCTGTGTCCTACAGGGCGACAAAAAATATTTGCTGATATATAAATTGTCCGTCGTAAATTAGATTACTTTGTTTCAAAACTATGTTTTCTTTTCTGCAGCCAAAATAAAATAGGTACAATTCGGTGTAACATCATCCCGGCTTTACAATAATCTTCCATTTGAGGGAGCGATTTGTCTACTAGACGTACAGCAGCGGTAGTTTCTCACAGCCCAGACATTACAGTCTGCACGATGCGATCGACTCTGCACTGCACAGCTCTGCAGAGCTCCAACGCTATTTGATAATCGAATAAAAGGATATTGATGTGTAATAAATCGTGGGGATGATGGGAGTGTAAGATATATTATGGTTACAATAGATCATGTCTGATGTCTCCGTCTCAATAATTCCTGAGTAGTCAATTTCCGGATATATGCAATTCTAAGGGGTGTCTTAAATCATTTCCAAGGTTTTATTCAAAAAACAAAAGTCAAGTCGCAGTTTTCCAAAATAAATGGATTTGAATTTGAATTGATACATTAAAAAAAACAATCACAGCTAGGGTCACCCGACATTATTCGCACAAACCAAAAGTCCCCTTCTTTTAGAAGTTTTGCACGATTTTCCTCATAACACACCTAAACCAATGGGAACCGCATAAATATGCAGATCTGTAAAAGACAAGGTCCGATTACAGCACCGTGGAATTTATGCGTCATAAAAAAAAGAATAATAAATGAGAAGCCACCCTTAACGTGACGTCACAGTTAGGGTTGCCAGTCAACCGCCAGTTTATTGGACAGTCCTATGTCCGTACGGTTCGGTAGTTTATGGAGGTCCTATCGACTAATGTAATTAAGTTGTTTGCTGGTCAAAGGAAACAGGTACAAATTGGACATTTGTAATGAAATCTATCTTTGGCTGTGTAATGGGAATTTTTGATGGGGATTTGGTTAGAAGTGGTTTAATTTTATAGTGATTTAATATACTTCGAGTTATCCTTACTCAATTATTAGATAACAAACAATATCTTCATATTAAAATATTTACTAGCGGCAATAAAGCACGCTACCCATTAGATATGCAAGATTTGCCCACTAATCGGTAGGTACATGTCTTTGTGCCTCTTACTCTGAATTTCGATGACGACACGTACAAACTGACTTACATACTAAGACGTGACTTGAAGATCCTTGCTTATTCCTTACATATTATGTGTTTCGTGAGGCACATAATATTTAAAAAAATATATACACTCAGGATCTATTATAAACTACGTCAGAAGCGATTACTTTTGAAAATTCCAAAATCATTAATTACCTTAGAACATCTTTTTTGGGAACATAATTATGAGCTTTTTTTTCTAATCTCAATTGCAGAAAACATACATAAAAAACAAATGCACCGTCATAAAATTATAGAAACCAAAAAATTACCTTTAAAATAAAACAAAAAAAATCTTCTAATATGCATATGTTACCATCAACACATGTTCGAAAGAAAAAATGCAAATCATAGCGAGTAAGGCGTCCTGAAACTCGCTTTTATGGCGACTCGTAAATTACAGGGGGCGAGCGAAGCCGGGGTATAAACATTGCTATTACACATGGTACCCGCTAACTTTCTGCTGAACATTTTTTTTACCTTAGAGTACATGTTAATTCATGTAAGAAGGGTCACCGCATTTTAAGTGTGTGTACTGAAAGGATTTTTGGGAAGGGTGCTTTTAAATATTATTATTTTTGATGCGTTTGACTGTACTTGCTTCTTTGTAGCGAAAACAAATTCTCATGTGAGATATATTTTGGGATTTAGTTTAGTGTAGCTAGTCAGAGGCATGTGTGGGGACTGGGATATCAGAATTAACAAGGCGTTAGAATGATAAGAACCGAAAGATGACTTTTAACAGTTTTTAACAGAATGACTATTATACGTTTAAGAAAAAGAAGAATGCTATTAAGGGTAATATGGTGATATGCTTAAGAAAAGAAAGAAAAGTTATAATAAATAGCGTATTATTATTTATTTTGATGGTGTATATACTCTCAATAAATAAAGGCAACTGATGAACCCCAATGCAAAACATTGAAGCTTCATAACACGCTCTGTCAAATACACATTTATTTCTCATTACGCCGTCTCATAGAGAATAAATTGATCAAAGTTGCTAACTTAGATTAAGTTCGGTTAAGTTATTAAAGGGCGACTCGCTGGGTTTTTCGCTTCGAGATTGTTAACCTAGATATTATGATGGGCCAGTTTCATGATTACGTTTGACAAGTCTGTAGACTATATCTAGGTAAGCTTAGTTTTTAAACAATAATGTAATTAAGAAACTACAAGTTTACTTCTCATTTTACTAGTAAAGAGTATAGGAAGCATATATTTTTTATATCAAAGATAGACAAAGATATTGTCTTATTTCCAAGTCATTGTATTTCTAATTCTAATCTTTAACTATATCTTCGTCGACAAATTATCAAGTAACATCAAACAGTAACCTTTTATAGGCTCTTATCTTAAAGTCAAACCATCGACCTAACAATAAAAGGAGACGCAATTTACTTTAATACTGCATTTAGAAATAAACCCTTTATTGTAATAGGGGTCACTTTATACCCTTCACCTTCACATGTCAATTAATTAAATATCCAACAAAATAACAATCCACGGAGGATCTAATCAAGACGTCTTACATAATAAATGTCGAATTTAGTAACTTGAACACCTTGATAACTATAAAATGAATTCTCAACTTTAATCCGAGGGTTATAAAGTTTAATTTCAGATGGCTTTGGCTAGGCTCTTTTATGTGCCACCTCGAGCAATAAAGACTGTGTAACGAGGTCCGTAAAAGAGTCCTCTTCGATTAAAGTAAAAGTAATAAATGGCTTTAGTAAGTTCCGATTAGGGTTTTAAAACGCCATGTTACAATTGTAACGTTATTGGAAAGGCCTAGCCTTATTGGTGATATTTTTAATTTGGCATGTCAGTTTTATGAGTGTTGATGGTTTTGTATGTTGCTGATCGTTTTAGCTAATTGCCCATTATTTGGGTTTTAAATTCTACATTCAGCAACTGGGATATCTATTTTTAAAATACTTTCAGTATATAAACTTTCTACGTGTTAATTTTTCATACACTACAAAAAAATCAAGCATTATATTCACACTAGCATCCGCCATCAACTTCACTCGCATCTCGTGGAACTACTCACCACGATTATATACAAAGCCTTCCTCGATGGCTTAAAACTGAAATAATTTTTGAAACCAGGCTAACCATTCCTGAGATTAACACATTCAAGCAAACAAACATGTAGATAATTTCCATCATTATATTCAGAATATTCATGGCTCAACAAAGTTTGTTATTACCCTTGTATCTTCCCGTTCTGGCCGAACTTTATCCACGTATTCATAAGTCACAATACAAGAAGAGGCCATACCTTTTCTTATTTTTATTTACGTTCACTGATCGCTGCAAGCGGAAACATCGAAGCCACAGATAGATACACATTACAGATAAACAGTAATTTAATATGGATACGTCTTTGGAATAATGTTTTATTTATTTTCCGTGTTAAAGCAGAATAAGTTGCCACATATTGGTAAAGAAAGCAAGAGTCCATCTGTTTATAGGTACGCGATATGCAAAAAAAATACTGAAAAAGATTAACAAAACAAATGTACCAAAAAAAATATGCTGAAGAAACCGTGATGACGGTTGAAATATACAAGTATACATTCATATATGTATTAACTATCTCAGTTTTCTAAAAGAGGAGTTACCTTCTGCTTTAATTTTGCTGTGGTCTCACCACAGACATAAAACAAAATATTTTTTTCATCTCGAGTCAGCCATATTTCGTGGGAGGACCATTGATTGGCTGTCAACTCCCAAACACAATAACAACAGGAAAGTCCTTTATTGTAGCGAGAAAAAGACGTGTGTTGACGTTTTGTGAGATTGCTAGTGGCACCACTATGTACTAGGAAGTCGCGGGATGGGACGCTTGGAAATTGATAGAAAGAGACTAGTCAATATTGTTGGTTAGGTACTGTCTTTGACTTTGTCAGGGTAGCCGGAATTGGATGCTTAAAAATGGAGCTAAAGGGTCTCGTGTCTTCAGTTGTATATCTATCTGGCAAATGTCTTTGAAAACTATGCCACATGTGCTTTAGAGAAACAGCTAAAAAACACGTTTGTAAATTATGTTTAGACTCAGTTGTCTATAATTACAGAAGATGGCCTATGTATTTCTCAAATAATAAAACATAAGTTCGCAAAATATTTAGTAGCTTGGTACCCCAGCTTCTAATCCGTTCTAGTACCAAACACCCAGCTTAAACGCACTTCACTGCTTCCACAAACCGTCAAAGGTGGAAGTCCGGTTCTTAAGAGTAAGTCCAAAGTAATACACACACAATAGTTTACGTTAAAAGTTCCTTTTAAAAATGGATAAACTTTAAAACGGATTACAGAAAACGGACCGGCGTGTGCCGGACCGATCGCCAATGGCCACAACTTGGACGGCTAACGTATTTTTGAAAGGCTTATAAAGTGAGTACTGAGAACCTTTCTACTGGAATTACTGCTTTGAAGGAAGCTTGGCCACTTTGAAACAGAATTCATACATGATTCTTTGTGATCAGTGTTTTATTTTGTTGCCAGCTTTTTATCCTGAACTGTTTGAGATCGGCGCTGTAGATGATAGGTATATCATATAACAATTGATAACAATTACCCAAACCTATGTAGGTATACGTTTTGATCCAGCTTGATATTACTATCTAAAATTACAACTTACAAGAGTAAACTTATATTATTTGGTACGTAAGTATATCTACATAAAAAAATCTCATGCAAACATTTCAAATGTTAGTTTATTCAAAAAGTATATCGGATTATAAAAGAAAAATGCTCTACCTAAAATACAAAGTAGCGATCCTGTCGTCAAGATTGGTTTTACAATTTGTGTCAATTAAATGACACAATGAGTCAATATCATTGCATTAAAACAATTGAATGAGTGCAGTGCAGCCATGACGCTCATTGACGATATACTTATACAAGGTAAATTACCTTGCTCACTGATTATTTACATAATGGTAGGTACGCATAATAAGTCTATATTTATTAACCGCATGAGTCAACCTACTGATAACAATATATGTATATGTTAGGCCGTTGATTCCGAATGTCATTGATAGATCTTTGACTATCTGCACCCGGCAGGTTAAAGTTTTTTCATCAAAAGCAAAAGCCAAAGTAAAAGTCAAAGTAATGTCTAAAGTAAAAGTAACGGTCAAATTATTTTTTTCTATTAGTTTTGCTGTCACTTTAGCCTTGAAAAAACGAATTTGACCGTTACTTTTACTTTAGACATTACTTTGATTTTTACTTTTGATGAAGAAACTGGCCGTAAGAGAGTATTCTTGGTATTGAGAAATTCTAATGGGATTCTATTCACTAGCTTACAATAAAACAAACACACATACAAAAAGCTTATAATTATAACTGGGGCGAATTATCAAACGGTATCCATGTTGTTCGTCGGCTTATTAAAGTTAAGCGGGGGTTAATATTTAATCCGAGTTGCGCACAACTGCCGTCGGGGGGCGCTAATGTATGCGGCGTCACGGCTCGCGCACTGTACGGGTTGAGCAAATGCGGGCGCGTGTCACACCAAACTGTAAGGTCATATTGGAGATGAGGCGGCGGGATTGTTCGAAAAAGTTACCGCGGCCTTGGTACAAAAAAGTCTGACAATCCCTCACCGCTGCTATAAACCCACAGCGGGAGGGGTCATTTGATGATCTTTGGCGTCGTTAAAAAAAGGCAGCCAGCCCAACCACTACTTTGCTGTCTTACTACCATGATACTCAAAAGACTTTAAAGGTTCTTCGATCTAAGAAAATGCTTATACATTAATTCATTTTGTCTTACACAGATGTTGCACTGAAATGAGAAGAGAGATTGATGAATTATCTTATAATCTTGCCCCCGAATATAATTTCCAATGAAGAGCGGAATGAATTCTCCATGATACTAATTTCGACAAAATGGTAACAACCTTTCAGTATGCATTTGTACGAATATTTAGTCCTCATTTTTCTCGTCGGTGTGACAGACATCCAGGCGTACAAGCCAATGAGTTACTTACTACTTAACGCGTATCATGCGTTCAAAGTTAAGGTAAGTGCTGCGAGGAAACTTTTTGAATGTGTTCAAGGCTTTATTATATATATACGCCGACACTAAAATCTCTCGTATAAACTTGTGAGGTACGGTATTAGACTTACGACTGTTCTGATGTATGGCTTAGTTTGATACTGTTTCTTGTAATACGATTTCAAATGGGAATACCTAGACATTTCTTTAAACATGACATGACATGAGTTTTGACATGAAAAACACACCAAAAATGCATTCTTCTCACTAGATAAGACCATGATAGAATAATTACTAGAAGTAACTACTGTTTTAGATATTACAGTCAATACAAATAATGGATGACTATCTGCCCCAGGCTCTATATCAAGAGCAAGAGCAAGAGCTTTAGAAATTACGTTTTAAATAATGTTAAAATCCGAAATGAGAACCACCTCGTTTTGGGAACTCGGTCTACAATAACTCTATTATTTTAAATACTGTACCATTCAAGCTGTAGCTACCAGGCGCGCATAACAACAAAGTGGTAGCAGCAACGATTGTTAATATTTCCTACTAGCCGGTCCCCGAGGGCACCTGTTGGCTATTCTTTCAGGGAAACTTGTTAAATACTTGATAGCATGGTCTCGACAAGTTGGAACTTGTTCAGAGTGTCAACTGCGAACGTCGCTATTTGCTGGTACACTGGACGTGGACTTTATTTCAAGTACGTGAGAAAACATGCTCCTAGGGTTATAATATTAAGTTTATTGCAATTTGTATACATGGCTGGTATCGCTGCATGAATTTTTAGTCTTGCCCGGTCAGCGAATATTCCGTTTTGAAAATGCAAAATATAAGCCAAAAGATGGAAAATACGATATGGAAAACTGAATAGTAAATTGAGAAGATCGTAATACATCAATCAGTACCTAAGTAAATACAACAGGCAGTTTTTTCAAGGAATTTAAGATAAGTAGTATTGAACTTCAAGAACACCCTTCAAAGTACCTACTCAGGTTTGGTTTTACGTAGTCTACCATTGATGACTGATGTCACGACATAACAGGACAAAAAAGCATTACCCACCCACTCCACATGATGTCCGCCTGGTACATAAATAAAGCTTCCACTAGCAACATTTTGGCAACATACATCACCGGCTAGCCAGTACATATTTACGGTTATAAAACCCCCCATTCACTACGCGAATGCGCGTACATCACGCGTTCAGTTTGTCGTAGGTCACGTAACACCGCAATTTGCCGTCCAAATGGAAGAGTGCGGTTGTCCGGCGACGTGTCGTTCCCTTTATTGCTAGCTTTATTTTCGTAACAAATAAATATATAGGATAATAAATATTTTCGGAGTTTCCTTTTTCTTGATGGTTTTATTGTGTTAGAAGAAGATATATCTCTTTCTGATGTGTTAAACTTGACATTAATAAATAGAAAAGTAAATATATATAATGTTTGATACGACAATTTTAAACTTGAAATAGGTAAAAAACATGTATTTTTAATTACCAAATAATTAAAATTTTATTTCTCACAGCATACCCACTTCTTTAAATGTGTATTCAATACAAAACTATCACAAAAAAAAATAGATAATATAAAAACCCTTTGAAAAGTAACTTAACATACCTATATTCATAACTTAACGCGCGCGTTAACGTTAACTTTAATCTGACAAATGCTCGTAAATCACATAATAACGCAATAACATCACAGACTGACGTTACGCACTGGCGTTTATTGCTTCTAGGTATTTCATACGTACTTATTTCAGTATTAAATTTATAATGACGATTATGTACGCTCATGAATTTATTAAGGTGATGTGAAAACTTTAGGTACTTTATTACCACTCGTTAATCAAATGATAGAAGCTGCAATTTTATCCGGGTGCAGGAAGATGTTCTATCAATAAATAATAGTTTTAAAAAAAACTAAAAAACACGCTTTTTATAGAAAACCGAACTAAAAAATAGCAAATAAATTTTAATGAATTTAAATTAAGAAAATAGTGTTCAAAATTTCAATGAATATAAATTAATAATAGTGTGAATACAAAAAAAAATATTAAAAAAAAAGCGTGGGGTGCATGGTGTCAATAGTTATAAATATTTTATTGACAGATTTTACAGATTTATTATATGAATAGATATGAGTAGAGTGATTTTCATTTCGATATGACCTTAAAAAGCACCCCACGCTTTTTTCACTCACATACAATGAATATATACATAATAAATATAACAATTTGACCTTATACTAACAAAGTTTAAATATGTATAACAATATTATCTTAAAATAATTAACATAGATATGGAAAGACAATTTAACAATATTGTGATTTTGTACATTTGATCTAAAAGTAAAGTAGTAAATATTTGTTGTATACTTGATTTTAAACATATGTAAAGTGTAAATTTCTTCTAAAATAACATGCGTAAAACATAAATCTTATTCAACTACGAGTAAAATACATATTTTGGATGTTGGTCTCTTGATGGTTGAGGATTTGGTGCGTAACGTGACGACACGGGTGATATTACGAATAGTTGTCACTATCCATACAAGTGGGAAGTTCTCATCAATACAAAGAATATAAGTCCAAACGAGGTATTTTACTCAAACTCAAACTCAATTTTTTTTATTTCAAATAGGCCTATGAAGGCTCTTTCGAAACGTCAAAGTTAGGTGCACGGTTCCAAAGAGTTGGTCTCATGGAGAAGAACCGGCAAGAAACTCCATGGACACTCTTTTTAAAAGAAAATAAAAATAATTACAAACATACAGTTTTCTATCTAGTCCTGAGAATGTTATACAATCCAAATTGAGCTAAAAATGTATTAATAAATTATACAAAATAATTTTAGTGCAATCGTTACATATTCAGTTGTCGAGTTCCCTCGACTTTCTCTGGTCTCCATCATCAGGTCAGCTCCCAACCTTCACTGTTGCATAGGTCTTGTCAATACAAATAATTTAAGCCCAAACACGAGGTAGTTTACATATTCAGTTGTCGAGTTCCCTCGACTTTCTCTGGTCTCCATCATCAGGTCAGCTCCAAACCTTCACTGTTGCAAAGGTCTTGTCAATACAAATAATTTAAGCCCAAACATGAGGTAGTTTACACATTCAGTTGTCGAGTTCCCTGGACCCTCTCTGGTCTCCATCATCAGGTCAGCTCCAAATCTTCACAGTTGAATAGTGCTTTTAGGCGTACACCTGAGTGTCAAGTTTTTACCCTATGTATGCCTACAACTTTCGAAGGTTGCCCTCGATTTCTCAGGGTTTCCATCATCAGATCCTGACCTGATGACTATGGGACCAACTGGCAGCTATTCCGAGTCGAACAAAAAAGAATCACGTAAATCGGTCTATAAACCTCGGAGTAATCGATGTGTATGTGTAACCTCCTCCTTTTTGGGAAGTCGGTTAAAAATGGAATAACTTTATCAAATTAGTGTATTGTCATCGGTCCTCAATAAATCTACAAAGTTTGAACGAAATCTGGCCGTTTAAAGTGGGTCAAAATCGCGCCCAAAGAAGTCGGTTACAAACCTACAAACATACAAACATACAGGTGAAGCTAATAAAAAGCGTGTAAAAAGCGAGTGGAACCACAGGGAAAAGCTGGTATAATTAGTAACGCATTAAGCAAAGATAATATACTTTTTAATTTTCTAAGCTCTCTTCACAAAACTGCTTGTTGCCAGAAAACTTATTTGAATTTCAATAAACTATTGTCAGTACAAAAACATTTTTAACTGGAAATCTTAATAACATCTAGATTATTCTAGATTGATGGGGAATGAAACGGGCACCCCTTTCATGTGCTAATCCAATGGAGATTACATTCCTGAAGCTGGTGGAATCTACCTTTAAATGTTCGATCTTCAATGCAAATAGTTTACATAACTTGCATTGGGTATGTTAATAGTACCGTTTTTGGTTACTGGCTGGCTATAATAAGCAAGGAGGTTTAAACAGATTAAAGTTGCAAAGAAATTTTTTTGGGTCACCTGAAATATAGCAATTAGCAATTAAAATAGTCAAGCCTGATACAGGTTCAGAACCAATCTATTTTAGACAATAAAAATACACATATTGTAAATGTATTACTCTTTCAAAAAAGCCTTATCGTCAACTCCGCATGACACGAGGCGACGTAGGCACTTTCAAGAGAGAAAAAAATGTATTTTTTTAACGAGATCCAGTCAAAAGAAAGTATGAATGCATAACTTCAAACATACCCATTTAAACATTTTATTGTGCGCGAAACCCTTCAGAAAAGAAAACCTTCCCTCATTATAATAATTAAAGATTTTCAGACGATATCTTTATTAGACACAAAAAATCTTCATCCCTTTATGCTCGCCTGGTAGCAGGAAATTGGTAGGAAACATATTTCCGTTCGTTTCCTTTGAGATCTCGCTATGATAATGTTCCTCGGAGACTTATCAATTATACGGTTAAATTCATAAGAACGGTATTTTGTGTTTCTTTTGTAGAAGAACTACTAGAAATTAATTAGTAGATTAATTTACTACGATCAGGAAGGCAGAAGAAATCAAACTCGATAGCAAAAAATAAGTAATAAATTGGTTTCGCAGATACAATTAGGCATGATAAACATAGAAACATAATTTAGCATAACCAAATCTTATTTTTTTTATGCCCAAAACAATGAATTCGATATTTACTTTAGAAAACTAATCAAACAAAAAGAAATAAGAATTACAGAGCCCAAAATTCCTTAAATACACTTTCAATTCACGAAATCAAAACAAGGGAGAATTCAACTCCCTGATTTTTACCCCATACGCAGACATGGTAATATTTGCACTTGCGACGAACAGACAAGACACAATCACTGTTTGTCCAGCTAATGCGAGGCACACACGCTCGACTTGGTGTGTACACACGCGTTTGTGTGTGCGTGACTTTATGTATTTACGAATTGGCATTTGTTTTGAGCTTGATTTGCAGTTTTGCTGAATTTTGTTGACAAAAAAAAATTACACGATTTTTTTCGGCTTTGGCCTTAACTATGTACCTACATACATAACATTAATTACATACATATTACAAAGAAAATATTGAGCAATCTTCAATATTAACTCCACACGGTTAACTATTGGAAACAATATGTAATTACGCATAAACTTACACGGCTGTCAAGGAGCTGTCAAGGACATCAATATATATAATAAATAAATATTAATTTGAACCGCAAAACCTAGACTTATGCCGCAAATTGCTGCAGGAAAGCTCAGCAATGAGAACACAAAAGTGAAATGTAAATAAATAAATCACCAAGAACAAGGTGATTACAAGAATAACGGCATAGTGCTCCAACCTGTCATTCCTGTCATCTGCAATTAATTTTGCATAAAAAAATTTCAATTTCATCCAGTTATTCATATTTATATCCACGGATCTCTAAAAATATTCAACAGCTGCGCCACGATGCACGGCGCAGCGCGGCGGCGCCTCCGGTGGCGTCCTGATGCGTCACCAGTGACACCAGGTGTCAAAAATGACTCTTTCAGTTTTTCTGTGTTTTATTAATTTATGTTTATTTCTAATTTAATCGAGTAAGTTTACTGTTTTTTTTACATGTTATGTAGTGACGCATGTAGTGATGGTGGAAGTCAGCCTGCCACATCGCTGGAAGGATCAGTGAGATGCCCCCACTGCCCACAAGCACGTTTTTTTAAAGGTGAACGGGGTTTGAAGGTGCACTGCGGCAAGGTTCATAAACCTCACGGTGTGCCTTCGGCCCCCATATCCTTACCTAGTACCCCATCTAATCCTGATCCCACCCCCATTTGGCAACAGCTATGTAAATTGAAAAATTCCATACCCGTTTTAAAAAGAGTTCCTCGAGGCGCGAGACCATCCGTGGCAGCGTGTTTGGCACGATGCGTCTCTCTCGTCGTCCGAGAGAACTCTGAACGTGCTTGGGAGCGGTTACTTACCTTTCCCTATAAGATACTACATGTCCAAAAAAATTTGGCCTCCAAAAAAACCCTAACAGCCCAAGTTAAAGAGAACTGTAATAGTCCTTCTACTTCGTTTGACCCAAAATTTACAGCACAGTTTTCCCACAAAGGACTCTTGCATCATGTAGAGTCAAAATTAGGGGAAGGTGACATAAGGGGTGCCGCTAGAATTCTTTTCAGTAGTGATGTGGTTGCGCCGTGCTCCCCAGAGACTGTTGCAGCTCTGGAGAGTAAACACCCGGCAGCATCGGATGACCTCTCCTTCCCCGACCCTCCTGCCCCAGACTCAGATAATCTATCAATTACAGCCAACCAATTGTGCGCTGCTGTCGGCTCCTTCCGGAGCGGCTCTGCCGGTGGCCTCGACGGCTTGACGCCGCAGCACCTTAAGGATCTGACGTGCTCAAGCGCCGGGGAAGCTGGTGAGTCGCTTTTGAAGGAGCTGACAGCCCTTATTAACCTAATGCTCTCCGGCAATGTGAACGGAGCCGTCATCGACGTTTTGTATGGTGCCAATTTATGTGCCCTGCGTAAAAAAGATGGCGGCATCCGTCCCATTGCCGTGGGATGCACATATCGCCGTATCGCAGCCAAGTTTGGCTGTGCCTACTACAAAGAAACCCTGGCCGCCAAATTTCAGCCCTTACAACTAGGTTTTGGCTCGAAAGGGGGTTGTGAGGCTGCGGTACACGCCCTTTCCACGTATGTAAATAGCGGGAAAGGCGAGGTCATCCTTAAGGTTGACATTAGGAACGCCTTTAACTCCGTAAATAGAGATACCTTGTTGACGGAAGTTAAAAATGAAATTCCAAAATTATATAAATTTCTTTGGCAGTGTTATAGACATTCAACTAAATTACTCTATAAAGACAAAGTTCTAGATTCGGCCGTCGGATGTCAACAAGGTGATCCTCTGGGGCCTGCCATTTTCAGCTTGGCTATTAACCCTATCATTCGACAGCTAAATTCTAAATTTAATGTGTGGTACCTCGATGATGGGATCCTAGGAGGCGACGCAGATACTGTAGCTGACGACTTTAGATTATTAATACAAAAATTCGACTCGATTGGCTTACAACTAAATTTATCAAAATGTGAAATCTTCATCCCTGATAACAACCAACAAGTCTTTTCGAAATTCCAATCCATAGCTCCAAATTTGACAGTACTAGAAAAAAGTTCCCTTCGCCTCCTGGGATCACCTATTCTCGATGAGTCCTTCACCAGTTATATTAACGAGAAAATTCAAAATTTTAATGATGTTTCAGAGAGATTATACAAAATCAGTATACATTCGGCCTTCACTTTGATTCGGTATTGTTGTTTTGGACCAAAATTTACTTATATTCTTCGCTCCTCACATATATGGAAGCACCCACAAGTTTTGGACAAAGTTGACCAAATTATCAGAAGCACCCTCACCTCCATCCTCAATGTGGCCTTGGACGATCGAGCCTGGCAGCAAGCTGCACTCCCAATACGCATGGGAGGTCTCGGCGTCCGCAAAATTTCAAGTGTTAGTTTACCGGCATTCCTCTCCTCGGTTCACAGTACTGATACATTAACCAGAAAGATATTGTCGTCTTCTGCACTGGTTGATGTTGAAGTACCGTGTTTGACCGACGCGCTGGATGCCTGGAAAATGGCTACTCCCAATACGGATTTGCCCGGCAACCGCTGCTCTCAGAGACAATGGGACGGGCCGCTCTGTAGCACTATACGGAATAATCTATTAAATACGTGTAATAGTGCTGCTGAGCGTGCCCGTTTGTTGGCTGTGGGAGAGTGGGAGTCGGGCCTCTGGTTACAGGCGATCCCGTCATCTAGCATAGGCACTATGCTGGATGACACAACGTTCCGCATCGCTACATGCTTACGGTTAGGCGCTCCCTGTGTTGCTCCGCATCGCTGCCATTGCGGTGAAGCCGTCGACAGCCTCGGGCACCATGGTCTGTCGTGCTGCAGAAGTGCTGGTCGTATTGCACGGCATGCCAGCATTAACGACATTATCCGTCGTGCTCTTTCCACCGCCGGCGTGCCAGCCGTGTTAGAGCCTAATGGACTGGTACGTGACGATGGAAAGAGGCCAGATGGTATGACGTTGTTGCCATGGAAGTTGGGTAGGCCCTTGGTGTGGGATGCAACGTGCGTCGACACCCTGGCGCCATCGCATCTTCCCTGCACGGCAGGTCATGCTGGTGCGGCTGCTGCTTCTGCAGAGACCACCAAGCGGCGCAAGTATAGTAACCTTATTGGGAACTATACTTTTGAGCCATTTGGGGTCGAAACGCTCGGACCATGGGGCCCGAGTACGCGGTTACTTTATAAGGACATCGCGAAAAGGCTTGTCGACGCTTCGCGTGACCAGAGGGCTGGCTTATTCTTCGGACAAAGAATTAGCATTGCCATTCAACGTGGCAATGCAGCCAGTCTTCTGGGCACGTTTCCGGAGGACAGTGATGCGGAGGAATACTTCGACGCCTGATCGATGCTCTTTTATATTTTATGTTTATATATATTTTGTATATAGTATTTTATTTTTAGTTTTGTATAAAGATAAGTAGTTTAAGTTTGTATATATGTATAGTGTGTACATTGTAGAAATAGATTATAAAAATAAATCATAAAAGTGTAGATTAAGATTTTCTTAAACAATAACAGGTGTTTAGATAAATAAATATTGTTTCACAGGAAATAATTATTCATTATGATAAAATATTGAGATAAAACATATGTAGGGGAAAGTGGTATAAGATGGGGTCGTGGGGTAAGATGGGAATTGCGAAAAAAAGAATGTTCCAAACATGCTTTGAAATTACTACTAACGTCATCTAATGGCCTTTTGAGTAAGTTATTCAGTGCCGCAAGTGTCATGACAGAAAGTGCGTGCATTGAGATTTCGTAAGTAATTTATTGATTTTGACGCTTTTAATCTAATATTTCGACTAAGTGATCTACGTGACTGTGTGAAATATATGACAATAAGACGGTCGAGGTATTTTTTTCGTAAACCTAACATATTTTGCTAATTTATGAGCAATGTTTCAATCGAGTAGCTTTGGTTTTCTAATCTCAAAAAAATAATGTTTGGTAAATAGTCGTTTGGGACATAATGGGGTACCACGGTACCATACTTACGGAATCTCCATACAAAGCTAAACTAGAAGAGAAGACAAAGAAGTAAGAAACCGAAAACACAAAATAAGAAGACAAAAGAAAACCAATAACAAAAAAACTAAAAATAGAGCCAAAAAAAAATGTTGAATCTGAAAGTGACACTGAGGATACTGAATATTAATACTGTCAGGGTTTGTTTTCTCAATCTACTGAAGGATGGATCACTTGTGAGTTGTGTGGAAGATGGGTGCTTTGTCCATGTGCAGGAGTTGAAGACGATGATGATGAGGCGGTACATATTTGTCCCAATTGTGGCGACAGTGATTGATTTGATGTACCCCACAATCATACCCCATCTTGCCCCATTGACGGGGGCAAGAAGGGGCAAGACACAGTTTTGAAAAAAAATATATTTTCATATGAAGATTTAAATTTTTGAGTTATTGTTGATTAGAATATAAGAGAACTAACACTGCTTGTTTCTTAATTAAAGTTTCTATTTCGTAAAATAATTTTTTGTTTGTGTTTCAGCAACTTTTCCTTAAAGGCCCCATCTTATACCACTTTCCCCTAATATTGCTCAATTTATTTGATCGTCTTGGGAGCGCCTTAAAATTGAAGCATCAATTTATGTTTAAACCCGATTCTGCCTTGTTAAATAAAACTTCGTAAAAGTTTTTTGCATAACTGCTAGATTAGTTAAAAACCTTAATATAGTAACAAAGGCAATAAACACGGTGACGTTCGCTACGTTGTGCGCTGATCGTCAAAGGCCGCGTCAACTGGCGTCACGCGCCTTTGTGGCGTGTAAGCCGCGCTTACTGAAACCGTTTGTGAACAAGTGTGATCATTCAGCCATTTACCAGTTGACTTGCACTTTATGACGTTTTTTCTCATCCCGTTTAAAAATTTGGGTGTAATTTAGTTTTAAATCAGTAAAAATACATTGTTGTTGCATGCAGGCCCGCCGCTAGCTGTTTGTTCGCCCGCGTGCAAAACCGATTATGCCGCCCTACGACTACATATTATACTGGGTTTTGTCAAAAAATATATAAGGGGTGGGGTCCAGGGGGACCGGACCCCCCCCGCCCATTCATATCCATTTTACTTGTCCAACAGAAAAAAATATGTACATGCACCGCTCTGATTGCAAAAAACGCACTTCCTTTTGGATACATAAATATTGCAATAAGTACATAACATATTACACATAACTTTTTATTTACTTGAAATGCTCTAAGTCTTAGAGTAACCTAAGAAGTCCTGGGTTAGCCCATAAGCAGACTAAGCAATTGCTTAGGGCATCAATACAGTGCAATCATTACCCAAGTGGCCCCTATGTATTGAAAGATTGTGATTAATGGGTAGGTACCAACATAATGTATATCAAAGTGCTTAGAACAGATTATGGGTAACTTAAACTAACGAAATTAAATATCTATAGCAATGTTTAATTTCAGTAAAATATGTTATTAATGGTTTTTGGTGGGTTTCCCGTTGAAAAAGTCGACGCATGAGACATATTTCATATGTAAGGAAGCGCGAGCGAAGCGAGCGCGAAATTTTTTTAGTGTAAGGACACAAAACAAATAAAAACCACTGTAAATTAACAAAGCAAAGTCAAAAAGTAAGATATGCACAGAAATGAAGTGCTAATGTACATGAAGCCGCGCGCGACGCGAGCGCGATTTTTTCCTTAGAGTTTTCATGAACTAAACATATCATAAAAAGCCAAAGTGAACAAAAAGCTATAACGGACGTGCGCGAAAAATGATTTTTCGGAATAGAATGCCTCAACAATTAAACAAAGATAAATTGCGATCAGTGCCGGTTTTAACTCTACCAGCGCCCTGGGCGAGATTTCTACGGCGCCCTTCAACTGCAATTCAAACCCATACGAAAAACAGAGGTGTGTGTAGTTACCGATTGCGCGAGCGAAGCGAGCACGAATATTTTTTTTTATAGTTAACAAGTCGAAGCAAAAATTACGTAAAATGTAGCCCAATCGTACATAAGTTATTGCTGGTTGGTGAATGCAAAAACACCGGAACATGTCTTATGATTGCGCGAGCGAAGCGAGCGCGAATTTTTTTGTTATATTTTAGAACTCAAAACAAAAATTACTTAAAATTTTGCCCAAACGTACATAACTCTTTGTTGGTGTTGGCGCCTATTTATTATATTTTTGGGAATTAATTTAGTACCTTAAATAAGAAAGTTCATTTGTAAACTATAAGTTACTTTATTATTAATAAAAGAACTAAAAAACGACGCTACCTTTTTGCTAGGGTAGACTAAAATATTGTTGAAAAATAAAACAACTGTAAAGTGAAGCAAGCCCGAAAATTTTTGAGTTTTGGATCACTAAAAGTCCTAAACATATATAATAAAAAACGACTGTGAAGTGTAGAAGCCGCGAGCGAAGGGAGCGTGATTTTTTTTGAGTATTGGGACATTAAAAGTAGCTATATGTGATAAAAAAATTGAAGCGTAAAGTAAGGAAACCGCGAGCGGAGCGAGCGCGAAAATTTTTGAGTTTTGGGACATAAAAGTAGTGTTTGTTCGAGAATTTCTCAAATTTAACGCGGAATTAAACACAAATTCGCTTCGGCGCCCCTGAGCCCGCGGCGCCCGGGTTATTCACATACGCTGCACCATAAGTTAAGATGGCCCTGATGCTATCCATTCATTTGGATACAGTTCTTGTAAGTTGCAATCTTTGATGAAATTTAAAACAAAAATAGGAGTAACATTCTGATCAAGGATTGGTGGGGGCGCCTGCGGTGCCCCTTATATCCGGCGCCCTGGGCCGTCGCCCAACCGCGCCTTACCGCTACTAACTGCGATATCTGACATGGAGGCGCGAGCGCAGCGAGCGCGAATTTTTTTGGGGATGCAAAGGGTGAACCTCGTCAAAATTGATAGGGGACGACCAAAGCGAGGGCGGCTATTGCTGTGTTCGGAAATATTGAAATCAAATAATTGGTAAAAAGATATTGTATTTTTTTAATATTACGTGATAAGTCACTCGATTTGCCGCCCCCTAGGACGTGCCGCCCGCGTGCGGTGCACGCCTTGCACGCCCGCTTACGGCGGGCCTGGTTGCATGCTATTCTAAGGGCCGTCTACAACACTTCTCGATATCAAACGCAAGAAAAGATTGTTAAAGTAATTATCGTAACCCCCAAGTTCTAATTTGGGACAGAAAAACTAACCACATCTACATTTTGAAGTCTTCTTTTTCAGGTACGTAATTCCTGCTCCAGTAATCTCAATATTACCTAAAAGCACGTTTTTCTAGACCCCAAAACTGAGAAGCCACTACCAAGTAAATAAACATGACTGCATGACCAGGGCGACAGAGAATATGAGGTGGTAGGGCGAAACACTCATAAAAGATGTGCAACCGCGCGACCCAAACTTTGCTCTCTGCACTTATCAAGACATATTGCCTCGTTGAGCTGACACACGGACGGGAACATTTGGAAGCACAAACAACCTTTAGGCATGCAGCTAGTGGTACGAATATATTCGTCTGTTTCAGGAACATCCTTACAATTGAAAGCCTATAGCTAGTCCTACCTGTATTATTCTGCAATCGCAGTACAAAAATATCTGCCTGTAATTTACTTAACACCGAACAAAATACAAAAGAAAATTTCAAACATGTTATGCCGTGAGCAGAATTTCTACAAGGTGCTCAAACTTACAGCAACTATTAGGCTTTTCGATTCAGACGTACAAAGACACAGAATTTACTGAGCAACAAACTATGCAGTATGTACGATGCTTGAAGGTACAACCTCATATTTCGTAGACATTATACAGCATCGGCTAAAAGCCTTTGCATACGAAAGTTGTGCGGCCGCCACCACGACCGACGTTCATAATGGGATTCTTAGCTCACTTTGTTTAGCAGATGAATACCTTCAGGGCAATTATGACTCATGTGTTTATTATCTCCTGGTAGCTTAGTTGGCGTGACAATTTATATTTTGAGGTTGCAGCAAATATAAGCTACATTTTGGTGCTATGTTATAAGGTCAAAATTAGATGGAAAATAAATTTTGATTTTTAAAATATGCGTTAAATACGATATCGATGTTAATCTACTTACCTTTCTTGCAAATGACTTCTATTATAATATTCGACTGAAAGACGAAATTATGATCCTACATTACAATGATAAAGAATCTGTCAAGATAGCAAAAACTTTGACTTACAAAGTCCTTAGTAGACAAGAAAACTTTTGCATCATTAGAACCAGCAGCTCCACAAAAATAATAATTTATTACAATATCTAGATAAGATCCAAACTTAATACCTAGTTTTATTTTTGAACAATAGATTTTGTCATAATTTGCAACTCGGCAAGAGTGATTTTCTTCTTACGACTTTAAGTAAAATATTTCATTTTTATCGAAGCATATTTGAATTTAAATACGTCTTATGTTATCAACTTTTAGATTTATCTCTTCATAACTGGGTCTTCAACTGAACATCTATTCAAATTTTTTATGATAATATTTCACATTTAGATTTAATTCGACAGTTACTAAATAAAGTTTTTGTTTTCAGGAGAATTATTAGCTAAGTAAAAACAACCTAGGTGCAAATCTCATTCCAACTGCTTATGTGATAAATTTTTGGTTTACTGGTACTGGATTACTACAAAAAAGTGCTATATTTCTACAACCACACACACCATGACAATGAAATAGCAAAACATCCCAAAGGCACATGTCCCAAGAAATTTGCTATCCAAGACTCGTCACAAAGTTTAATCTTTCCTTCCACACCATTAGGAACTAATCGAGAAAACTGCGGCTACCCACGACCATTCAACTAAGACCTCTTTAATTACTTCATCATAGTGACTCTGGTCGAAAATTGTTAAGATTAAGAACGATGGGAGGTCTGCCTAGGCTGGTTTCCATTGGTCGGTAGATGTAGGCTTGATGTAAGTTATACGTGAAGAGATTAATCTATGTGATTCATGTGTATTACTTGTATTTTAGCTTTTGTTCCCAATCTATATAGTTTTGTTTTACTCTGACCAATTTAATAGACATTGGATACAACTGATACAAATACTATGAGTCCATGCAAATATCTACATGAGCAGTTCACTTCGCTCGCTTGCCTTAGATTTTATATGGTCGTAGAAAAGTGCAGCTTGGCTTAACAGCCAACTATATTATATTGACGTAAGTTCTACACATTTATTGGTTCTCAAGCAATTTCGGCTGTATCAAAACTACTAATTTGTAGTACACAAACAGACAGATACATATATTATGTAGGTATTGTAAACTATCAGAGAAGCCAGTCGCAGCAATAACGCATTAGAGCGGTTGTATCCGACATATTCATGCTCGTTGCATTGAGCGTATATTGATTACGCGTTTGTTCTATATTATGGGTGTTTTCATTTTGATAGGATCTAGGTATATTATTGTCTAAATTACATACAATCGTACTAACATTATAAGTTTGTTAGAACGCACTCGTCGCAGGAACAGCTGCAATGATTGGAAAAATTCTTTCACAGTTGGATAGCTAAGTCATCGAGGAAAGGCTATGGCTATGTATATTGATAAGCGGAGTAGTTCCAAGGTATGTGGGTGATACAAGGGGAGGAAGCTTGTTTAGAACATATTAATACCTGCAATATAATCAGGTCGGATATTACAGATAATCGGAAATTATCGGAATCAAAATTGCCAGAAACTCAAATTATTTCATTTTCCTTTTGAAAGATCTAGAAAGACGCAGGCCAACAAAACTGATTCACACGTACAATAAGTATGCGGTACAAATAAATAGGTGAGCGCAATATCGTTTGGATTGCGCCCCCTGACATGGGTCGACACCCGTGTCCGGCTGCTGTTAATTTCGCTTGTCGACTGCGCTGGGAAGCTGGTATTCAAGGGAGGGGCTTAAGCGGTGATGCTAGCGGTTTGGGTGGAGGGCCTTACGTTTTATGCGCTCCTGGTACCTATTTCTGTAGTGCACCAGCGTATACTAACATGATGTTGCTCACAAAAAATAGTTCATAACTAAAGAATATAAGATTTTTAGTAATATAATAACTAAATATATAACTGAGTCATATTAAGTTACCCTTTTCTTTTCGTAACGAGTAAATTACCGCGTAAAACATGTATTGATGTGAAACAATCTACAAATTGTCCACAAATAACATCTTAACTGGTCACATTAATTGGCTGACTAAAACAAATACACTATAATGAGCTATTAATGCGAAAACCGTCAAAACAACCACTTGTGTAATACTGATTACATAATTACGAACATGGAAGCAGTCACGCAGAATCCATTGGGCCCGAACAAAACCTGCCATTATGATGCCGTTATAGACATTATCAATATCACTAATGGTAGCAACTTTTTCTCTTTATTGCCGCTAGAAGGACGCAGGTGTATGGTAAATTGAATTATACTTTAATAGAACTTAGTTGTTAAATTTTATTAGGTGAAGGAACTTTTTGGACAAAAGTTTAATGCTGTTGGTACGGTGGTCAGCTATTCAGGTTTCAGTATGTTAACTTTGTCATATGTATTATGTGCGAGACATATTTGCTATATTTTCCTTAACCAACCGTAGAAAAATCTACGATATAGAAGATATTTTTAAAGAGTATTTTTTTCTCTTTCAGTATGCAAATATGTCACTTCTAAAATGCATAGTACTTACTTCCATAACAATAATTTATGAATTTTTCATTTTCTCCTATACAGAAGCATTCAAAATTCGAAGCTGCAAACAAAATTTTGATAATAGCCATTTGGCCGAAAGATCTTTTCTTAGCACAACATCTTAAGACAAAAGACAAAACAAAACACCGCAGCCATCCGGCTGACACAAAACAATATAAACAAAACATTGTTAAACTTCACCATCGGAAAGTTTAATTTCAATATAATTAACTCGACATTTTGAAACATACGAAAACAATTTAGGGACGACTGCAACACAATTTATAAAGTAAAAGTACCCCAAAATCTAAAGAACTTTTGAAAATTATCGCTCAAGTTCTTAGCATAAAGTTCTGAGACAGAATTAAGTGGAACTGAGTTTTATAAAAATATACGTCCTACTTGAGTTTTGGGGACGTTTACAACGGCTATATCTTCGGTATTATTAGATTTGCCTGCGGTTGCCGGGAATTTATTAAACAAAAAAAGATTAGAATAGCCCTTGATGTTATGAGATCCTGGTAGAGAAGTGGTGTGTCTTTTAGGTTTTGAATTCTAAATTGAATAGAAAATTGTTCAAGTAGGTAGTTTTTGTTTGTTATAATTAATTTGATTAGCCTAATAGACATTACGCATTTGTGTTATAATCGTTCCTACCATTACTTAATCTAGCTAGCATGATGACACTTTCTAAAACGGTTTATTGTCACTTGTTTCATGTTACTCGTGACTGCGCAAAGGGTCACAGAAAAGTTATTATCACAACAGAAAGTTAGTAATTAAATTACGCAGGCACTCTAAAAGATGCTCCCCGCTGTCTAATTTTTAACTCCGCAACAGAATAAGGAGTAACAAATCTCGACCATTTAGAAGTCAATGTTATTAAGGCGCAGCGCCCAAATTTTAATATCGCACACCAAAGTTAAGTCGGAGTAATTATTCAGCGCAATTTACGCTTGGCTAAAATTGCGCTAATCTGGCAAAAATTCTGACCTTAAAAATATTGCCTAGGCCGAGGCCGGACGAGAATATTTCACTAAGAAAAATGTAATAACAAAAACAATATCTGGGGAATCCTTCAAACTGGGCGATAAAGTACAGACCTGATTATCGCTAGGCGTCAAGTGACGTCATAATTCTCTTTTTTTCTCGGCGGCAGCTCGTTAATTCCCTCTCGCAACAAAATGAGGCTATTTGAGCCTCTCCGAGGAATATAACAACGTAATTCTATAGAAGTAACTGACTTGCAAGAAACATAGAGGGCTTTTATTTACTGACGACTTAATAAATATAGGTAATGGAAGGTGACAGTTGATTTTTCCGGGAACTGAAAATGATAAAGGTAAATTCTATTCATAGCTTTCATTTCATTATTTGGGGTTTGCTATTTATGATTCTTTTGATGAATTAATTGAACAAGAAGAAGAATTGTGGAACAACAGTTGTAATATATGGTTTTCTTTCACAATACATGACAATGACCATTCCAGAACTACAAGTACCTATGTTACCTACTTATGTTTAAGCAAAAAAATAACATGCTCTTAGCTCACATCCGATTTCCATTATTCCTAAAATCCTATAAAACACAAAATTAGTACGTAACACGCGAAACATTGAAGATTCAGTGGCGTGCGTCACCCTTTGAAAATAATTACACGACTCGGGGTTAATCTTATAGGAGGGTTCCGTATATCCAAGATGAATAATGATTATGCGAGTGTGCCTCTTGATCTCTCATAGTTAGATTATATTTAAGTACGTGTAGAACATTCTAGATCCAATTAAGGAAATTAAATGAAGGTGAAAATACTTCTTGCAAATAGTTCTTTCTTTTTGTCCGGTTATTTGAAACAATGTATTGTTTTACCGTTTTCACTTTGCAGTTTCATTTTTTTTTCTATCCTGTGTGTCTGTCGCATGATTGTCAGTTGTAGCAACATTGTCCAGTTTTACTCTAAGATAATGTTGAAAATTGACAATATTTTTTCCCGTTATTAACGCATTTACAAAGGTCGGTCGGTCTAACTCTTTTGTGTAATCAATTCACAAATCATTTTCATCTAAAATAAATTAAACAAAACAATACTTTTAAAACTCCTTACCTAACATTTATTCTTAAAGACGAAACGTTCTTCGAAATCCAAGCACAGCAAGTTGTCGCGACAAAACTACAGATCAGCTGCATCAGACGTTAAGACCCCAAGTTGGTATTCCAGTCGAAACTTGATGTCTTTGTGTAAGTTCGCCCCTCAAGACGCCTAGTTGGCGCCTGCTTACACCCTCACGTAATATAAATAACTGAATATTATTATATAATTATGACTAGTGCAATTGACTTAATTAATGGCTTCTAAGAACGGCTGACGGATTGTGTTTGGAACTGTCTGACAAATGAAGATCTGAGTTCTAAATTTGAATGTTGTTTTGTTTGTTTTTGGATTGTCATCGAATTATAGTTCGGCCATTCAAAGAATGCGTTCCTGACACGTCGCGATTGAACTGACGACGTAACTTTGCAATGGCGTTGCAGTTACGATAAAAATATTTTTGCTGGTTGTTTACCGTTTTAACAATTGAGGAGCATTAAAACAACATTATTATATCAATAATCAATGAATGTTATAATTTTGTGCCAAACTGAGTGTCAAATAACTTGGTAAACAATATTTTTCTAAATCTATACTGCGCTATTACAAGGTTATGTCAGCGGTTTATATTTTGTAGTGCTGTGCTAAAAATAACAGGCAAGTATCGTAATCTGTTCTTATACAGTTATAATATAAAATAATACGTTTTGATTTTCTTTTTAAGAATTGGAAAATAATGGACTATAAGACTTAATTATAACGTTTATGAAATATAAAAATAAAACTATGACCAAACCGCATTTTTATACTTAGATTAAAAATGGTAACCCCAAATGGCGTTATGGGCCGCCATTTTGTGACGCTAAAACAGTCGTCCGTTGTCGTTTCGTGCGCATAGACCACGTTTTTCAAGTGTTTTCGATCTGTTTTTATTTGATTACCCGGCTTTTGTTAGACCGAGATATCAGGATTGATTCTGTTATTGATAATAATATAATTATACATGTAGGCGAAGATGATGATGAAGACACCACCTCCTCAAGCAAATCGGAGTCTGATTAATATTCTGTTCGCACATTCAATTCAATGTACTTGTAACAAAGAATAAATAAAACAATTTTATTATATGAATATTACCTTTTTTTGGTTTCCACTTAAATAACTAAAATATAAAACAAATGATTCCGCCAATTTAAAACGAAAATAATCTTAAAATAATGCGGCGGTTCATTTTGAAGGAACGGTAACGAACTCAGTGTTATGTTGTGCCCATCACTAGTCGTGACTAACTGATAGGTGTCAGGAACGCATTCTCTGAACGGCCGAAGTATAGATAAACAAACAATGCAGGTTCAATCACGTCGGTTAAAATACAAAAGTTAGGTACCTAGTCGTAGTGACGATATAAGTTCAAAGAGAAAGTGTGTAGAAAAATAAGTTCAAAGAGTCGAGACCAATTCATACTTTTGTCACTTTTTATCCACATGTGTAGTGCCTAACACTTAACCTTCCCACTCTATTATACGACTTATAACATAAAAGCCTGTATTAAAGTTAGATTAAACCGAATCAGAGCAAGGCACTCGACGGAACGGAACGTCCTAAGTGGTCCGGCCCTACTCCAAACTTTGAGTACGCGAATAATGGGACGAATAATTGAATTTTAACCAATTCTCGCGAACGACTGTATACTATGACCAACCAGTGTAAGTAGACCTCCCGTCCGTCTGTACGCATAGAGAAAATATGACGAAACTACGTCAAGTACTAGGTTAGAGAGGTCTGATAAATTGGACGCTGTTACTGGACTTTCTCAAAGGGTCTGACGAAATAAAATGCACTTAGACTAGTGATGGTTTTGTTCGAAAGGTCTTCAGAAGGAAGAACGAGATTATTTTAGTCGATATACGTGCGATGTGTTAGATAGGGACTATTCTGTAGTACTGAAGCGTAAATGTGTTGCTCGACAATATCTGAAGAGGGTTAGACTTTGTGAGTTTTTATCAAAGCTGAAATCTATTCAGTTTGACATGACTATAGAGTTGACGACAATTGAGTTGACGTAATCATTATATTTTTTTAAGTTTTATTGAAAATCTTTAACTTTACCAAATACTAATCTTGTACCTAAAAATATCAAAGTTTTCTCTTTAGTGTCTACTAGACTAGACCTAAGAACGCGTACGTTTAATTTTCTTGGCTTATAGATGTGCATAAGGTTAAAAAAGGCAGCGTATTTTTATCTAGCAGCTTACGGTAATATATTGCCTTAATAAATTAGAAAGTTTAAGTCATATTTATCTTAACCCCTTAAAGTCCTCTAATTTCCATATAAACTAGCGATCAGCAGCAGCCGACGAGCTACGTAAAGTAAATCACTTCTCAGAGCTAAAACTCCCAACAAAATTCAAACTAAAATATCTAATAGCTGAGACTTTGCGACTGACAGCCCCCTAATACATATTAGATCCCCGTTTGACAAAATGGACTTTGATCTCACTAATACCAATAAAATTGAATATAAAAAATCAATTTGTTCCTCAACCATTCATTTTTACGAATTCGTATCTAATTTCTTTCTTATTACTCGTTCATTTATCAAGAAAAGTTTCCGTATTAGACTGGCAGCCATTTTTCATTGGGATCCTCTGATTGGACAGGCATGTCAGGTGACGTCATAATGGCGGCAAAAGTCGTTAATTTGTAAAAGGAAACTGTCGCCATGTTTGAACTTTTTGGTTTTTTCCCATCATGGTCTCGAGGTGTGAGAAAAGGTTTGACATGTTGACTTGATGTTGAAATATTAGCATAAAATGTATCAGCATTTTGTGGTTTATGCGTGTGCGTGTTACTTATAGCCAGATAAGGTGGATCATATATTTATGCTGAATACGACGAATTTGCTAAACAAAGATCCTGTAACATGACATTTTAATCAAGACCAAAAAGTAAAAATCTAGATTTTGAAGTTACAGTGTCACTGTTGCTAACCACCAAATTATATTAAGTTACTGAAACGTCAAATTAACCAATATTTCCAGTCAATATTACCCCGGTTCCATTAATATCATAATGTTGGGCGACAATCACTCGTCCCCATCTATCCCGTGTCTGCAGTGTGTCCCAAATTTCCGGGACGTCGTGACCCTGACATATCCATAATAGGGTCGCTAATACCCCTCTTTTATACAAAGCTATTTTTAATTCACCTCTTCTTATTCTATTCTGCCCTGGTATTTTTTTGGGTGTTCAAACTGGTTAACTTTGGAAAATGAAATCTTACAAATTATTTTTTATTAAAATTCTTCCTTCCTCTTCTTGCTTGCTTGCTTCCATGACCTCTATTGTTTTTTATGCATACGTTAATAACTTTAAAATATTAAAAAAAAACTTCTACTTCTTTGTATGGTATCTTTTGCTAATTTAAATTCTCTTGCTTGCTTCCGCGTGGCAATTAGGTGTATTTTAACAAGGAAATTAATTTCCCATAAAATATTTATTATGGCCTACTTTGGCTTCGCGTTTATTTTTAATTGCTTCATCTTTTTACCTTATCATCAATTTACCTTGAAACATTAATCAAAAGCAAAAGTTATTATTGGACGTAATTAGTGTGGGAGTTTCCGTAATTTTTGGTTCTTCTTTGTGAATAATGCATGTATACGGCATCAATGATCTAAATAGATGCAAAATAAATATATTTATAAAGTAAAGAAATATCATGACTTTTCTTTTGCAAATTCATGCAGCAACTTTCAGCTAGAAACAAGAAGCCTTTTAAATCATAAACTGCCGTCGTCAAAATTCATGAAACGACCGACGCTTAGGTACAGCATATTAACAATTTAAAGTAAAAGTTTAAATAAAAGATAAAGTTTACAGGCAAACTCCAAGTTGTGGAGTGTTTAAGAAATACTGTAGTACAATCAAACATTGTTTTAGCTGCGACAATGTTGGGAACAGTTCTTGAGACTTGGGTAATGTTGCTTTACTGTATTCTCATTTAGACGGTAGGTGCTGAGTTCATAAATAAGTAATGTTTTACTTGAATTGTGGGGGAAAGAAACCTATTTATTTTCGAATACCACAGGTTAACCATAGGCAAATTCTCCAAATAAGTAGTTTTTTTTATTCAACATAATGTGTGTTTTTTAAATGATTCTATGACATCCCTTTTCAAGACTCAAACTCTATGATACGAACGACAAGTTTAATTAACTCTATCATACAACTTTCTTGTCGAAACTATTAAACAAACTTGAATCAAAACAGTGTTTTTAAAACCCGTCAACATAAAAGCACAATAAAGTCCCCCATAAAATAATTGCAGAATAAAGCCGGCAAATTTTAAAAGATTTTATTCGCCGTCCGCACTTTACCATCGACAGTAAAGGACTAAACAACCCTTTAGTGCCGCCATAAACCAGTACGTTTTCTTTATCCAAGTGGGGCTTAAATCAAGATGCTGTCCGCAACACGCAGTGCAGAACGGGATTTTATTAAACCTGCAGTTGAGAACAGATGTAATGCAATTGCAAGCGGCCGCGGTGGGGTTAAGAATTTAAACTTTAATTATTTTTACTTGCGTTCTTGATTCAAAATTGTGGTTTGTGTTTTGTTTTAATATTTCTGTGTTTGTGGAGCGGTTCGTTGTTTTAAGTTATTTATAATATTTTGTGTATTTATTAAATTGTTATAGCTGTTTATTTTGCCTGATGCTTTGTACCGAGTAATCATTTCTAACGTTTTCTTTACTTCTTTTTCGTCAAAGAATATGCAAAATAATTTATACATTTATATCTAAGTATCTGGCATACCTTTCGTTGTGGTTCTTTTTGGTTCACCAGCGATTGGTAACCATCCATCTATTGGCATCCATTAAAATATCTTCTTAAAATTTTACCAAGCCCTGGTACTGACAAATTGCATGCAGCGCTCGAACGCTTAACTTGCTCGTCTCTAAGTTCTAAAAGAAATGCGTCGCACGCTACCTATTAGGGGCAACTTAAACGAACTTAGGTTAACTTAAATGAAAGAAGAATAATGTAGTTTAACGCTCTTTTTAATTTAAGATAGTCTGGTTTCCTAAAAAGAATATTAGATTCGCAAGTCCTATTTAAAAGGGTGTCAAAACTTTTCTTGTACAGAATGTTACTTAGAAAGTAACTGGTTACACAAATTAGCAGTTATAAAATTCTTTAATACCTAACAGACCGATCGAAGCGGCCCAGATCGGGACCATCATTGTGAGCTGGAGATGTTCCATTGTGCCCTGGCCAGACAACGCTCTCGATCCAGTCGATGAAGCTGGACACCTTGGTATATACTCCTGGTAGACCTGGTAAAGCACAGCCAACGCCAAATGACGTCACGCCGATGACGTAGTGCATGGTACCTTCAGTCAGTATGGGAAGTGGGATCTTCACTTGGAGAGGGCCACCAGAATCACCCTAGAATTATATAATAAAATAAACATTTTTTTGCATTAAACAAATACTGTTAGTAGGTATCTTATTAAATCAAATAACATGGAAATGGAGATTATTTGTTTTTTACCAGGATACATAATTTTAATTTTATTATATTAATCGTAGGGTTTTACCAATACCACAATTTTTTTAACGTCACTCGGTGGGTATTTCACCAGGAGCGCAGCGAGCATAAGAGATGATTTTATTAACACTCTTTTTAAGAAAAAAACACATACTCCAGAATGTAGCTTGGACTCTGTCAGGTAATCTGAATTATCGAAAAAGGCATAAACTAATATTGAAAGGATAACAAGTCAATTACGGTACCACTGATTACCTGACAAGCATCAACTCCCCCGCCCAACTTGCCAGCGCACAGCTGATCTGGCTGCAGACCACACCAGTTCCTATTGCAGGACATATGCAGCAGTCTGTTGCATTTGGCAAAGTCGATAATGTCTACGGTAGCTGCGAGAAGTTCTGGAGATGTTTTCACTGTACCTGTAACGTAAGGTGATACAATAAAATATCAAGGTAACAAATCATTTTTTTGTCTGTTTTTTAAATATTTATATGAAAATTTACAGAGACTATTTACATACTGTAATAGACCAGTTTAAAGAGAAATAAATGGTGATCTTCCATGTACCTAATTGTAATCCCAAAAAAACTATAGTACCTCTATATATCAAAAGTCTATTTTGCTTATTTTCGACAAGCAAAGCCAAGAATGTAAATAACTAAACAAACCTGACTCCACTACGCCCCATCCAGTAACTTGAGCTTCATCACCGTACTTAGTGATACTTTGCTTAGTCCACAAGCAAGCAGGTTGGATATCCGTAGTGAACGTCAACTTTCTACCCAACTCCATCAGACAAATGTCAAAGTACTGCTTTGGGGATTTATACTTCGGATGGTTTATAATCCTGATAATAGTCTCATCTTGTGTACCATTGATCTAGAAGAATTTTAAGAACATTATTGCCATATTAATTCCAATCATCTGTGAACATGAAGCCCTCTACTTACAATATCCTGAATATTCTTATCCCCTAGTCTCACAATCTTGGGGACAGTATCAGCTATTGTGGTATCGCGAGACGATGCACTTGAGCAGTGGGCAGCAGTTAGGACGAATTTGGAGCTTATCAACGTACAACCACACATGAACTTCCATGTACCTACAACCGCTTTCCATCCTATCGCGCCCTGGTAGTTGAAAATAATTGATCACGTGATTGCATCATATATTGTAGATAGATTTTAAAAGTTCTTAATTTGAATTCTTACCATATTGGGGTAGTCTCCAGAAAAAGTGTAGTGACCTCCAACAATATAAGAGGAGATTCCTCTTAACCTGTGCTCCTGACCTTTAAAAATATTCGCCACGTTGAGACACTATTAACAAAGTAGCTTATAGTATTAAGAATTACAAATGCAACAGTTACACAGTTAACAGTAGTGCAATACTCACACTCATTGTCTTGCCCTGCTTTATCACTTCGAACTTTCATCTGCCAAATATACTCGTAACATTCTAAAAAATCGTAACAAAATATTATTTTTGATATAGTTATGTATCAGTCAGTATTCAAAAAAACGTAACACTTACTGACTTCGCTGATCCGTCTACCAGGCGCACTGAAGTCAGGTGTAGGTGGTGGGACAAAGGGTGCGCAGGGATCATATGGTACTAATGGAACTTTTGTCTTATGTTGTGATGAAGACAACTCATGAGATGAAGGAATATTATGTCCAGATCTGTCATGGTGTGACGAACTTGTTTTCTTTTTGGCAACAGGAGAGTCAGCCAAGAAAGATTGAGTAGATGTTGTAATCTCAGCATTCGGAGATATAGTGATAGTTTCTGTTTGTGGAACAGATAGCGTACTTGTAGAAGATACTTCAGTAGGTATCGTTAAATTACCAAGTAATATAGGTATAGTTGTTGGATTTTCTTCGTTCTGAGGAGTTGTGGGTATTGGTTCAGTTGTTTTTGTATCGATAGTATCCGGCTCAGATGATTGAGGAAAGTTGAGAAACGATAATATGGACCTTGAATTCTGTTTACTCCTAACAGGTGACTGTAAATAAAACGGAATAAGTAAAAAGGCAGATCAGACATTGATTATTTAAAAGGAAAGTACAAATAACTTTACTACTTACACCAGAATCACGAGCTGTTTTTGGAAGCCCAGTTGCAGATACTGCAATGCATTGTAATTAGACCATTATTACATTATCTCTCCTCGTTCTTTTTATAACAATAAAACAATAAATCAAGCAATAGCAATTTATTTTAATAAATAAAACTTACCAATAAAACAGAATACAATAACACAAAACAATTTCATCTTAATAACTTACATTAATTCATTAAATAACAACAAAAAATGCGTACTTCTAACACTGTCTCTATACATAACTTAATTAAATAACTATCACTCAGTTAACTTAATAGTTACAATTAGCTTAATATTTGAATCAATTAAAACATTCTTAGCTGCAATCATAATACTATTACGATAAAGTAATTGGATGAAGACAATTAGAAAAATATCAATTTTATAGAAAACAAAATTAAGTTAACCAAGGGTTTTCTACGTCTTTATATCACGAGTTAAATAATTGGCTACTTTGAATCCTACTTTCCCTGACAAACTAAATAAGAAATCACTGACATGCAAAAAACAAATCTGCACCGATAATCTGGCTAGGAGCTTATAGTTTACTTCTATTATCTTGACCCAATCATCCCATTTTCTCTTAAGAATCATCACGATTATCTCGTCGATTTCCATGAAAATACCAATATTCATTTATAATCTGGCCACACAATGCTCTCAATCCAGTCAATGAAACTATCTACCCTGGTATACACTCCCGGTAACCCAGGAAGACCACAGCGTATGCCGAATGCCGTCACGCCGATTACGTAGTTCATGCTCCTCACCATGTCAGGATATGTGAAGAGGAGTGGAATTTTCACTTGGAGCGGTCCTCCAGAGTCACCCTAGTGGAAATAAAACAAAATTCACTTTACTGACTTGTAGCCCCATAATATACCTCTAGTCTTTTACCAGGAGCAAGTTACAATTGGTGCAGTCGTCTCAAAAGTAATCTATTACATCAGAAATTGGATTGCGGCCTTTAAAAAAGTCTACTTGTTAACCAATTTCCCAAAAAGGAGATGGTTCTCCTTCCAAAAAGGAGTTTCAAACTACAATATAATTAAAATCAATTCGATAATATATGATTTATGGCTAGACAGATTATAATGTTCTGACGTATAATTACCCGACAAGTGTCAACTCCTCCCGTCAGTTTACCAGCACACATCTGATAATAATAATTAATAATAATTAAATCTTTATTTCTCTTCCACAAAGGTTCTTAAAATTAAGTTCACAACATTTTTCAGACCAGTCCTTTGTGGGAGACTGGTATCCGCACTAGGAAACCCTGTCACGCAGATTACCAGGCCCCCCCACGAACATAGTGTAACTCAATATTATAAGTGTACATAACATAAAAACCAATTGTAGCAAGTAAAACAAAATCAAATAGGAAAAAATAAAAAATAACAATAATTGGAAAACATTTTAGAGATTAAAACTACTTGTGGCTTGAGTGTATTTATTAATATGTATTTATATATTTCCTGGTGTTAAGTAAATATGATTTGTGTGTTAGTATGTGGAGTATAATGTGAGTGAGAGTGTAAGAGGGTGTAAGTGGATGTGTGGGTGAGGAGTGCGTGTATGTATGTATGTGAGATGTGGGTGTCAGTGAGTGTATACCTTATATGGCTATAGTTAAGAGATTCTCAGTTGTAACGTAATCTAGATCTAGCAGATACGTGGTTAACACCCGCTTGCATTTGACTTTAGTAAGTGGATAAATATTTAGTATAGCATTAAGCTTGTTATATAAATAGGAGCTAAGAAAACAATAGCTGCGGTGGGATAGTGCACTTTTGTAGAGCTTAGTTGAGCATACCTTACCTTTCTTACGCTTATGCGCGTTTAGGTTTGAGTTATACTGAAGAAGAGAATGCGTCCGCAAAACGGTTAGCATGATAAAAAGTTGACGAACAGACAGAACTCCGCATTTCTGGTACAAATCAGTAGTGGGGTAAAAGAATGATAGCGAATGGGCTACCTTCAATATTACTCTTTGTGCTCGTTCAATTTTAATCATATGCATCTTAGCAGCTCCTCCCCACGCTGTGATACAATAGGACAATATGGATTGGCAAAGTGCAAGATAAACCGCTTTAAGTACAGTTAAATCCGCAACATGGCGAAGATTTTTAAATATAAATATCAGTTTTCTTAATCGTTTCGATAATAGGTCTATATGTAATTGAAAATTTAGATTTCTGTCTATAACAACACCAAGGTATCTAATAGAGTCCACTTTTTCAAGTTTAGGGCATGTACAGTTGTTTGATGAATGATTATTACAAGAGTGGGCGATTATACCAAGAGCGGAATTCGATAGGAAGCGGGTATTTGTTAGTGTGAATGTGATATACTTTGTTTTGGTAGTATTTAATGTGAGACGGTTGTTATTTAGCCAGCTTCCGACCACAGAAAACCCCTTTTCAGCATGGCTATAGACTTCTTCCCATGTATCTCCATGAAAGAGTAGTACTGTATCATCAGCAAAAGTGATGATCTTTCCGTTAGTTAGATTTAATTGGCACAGGTCATTTATGAACGTTAAAAATAGGGTTGGTCCAAGGATACTTCCCTGCGGGACACCAATATTGACATTGCAATCATCACTTTGCCATCCCTCGACTATTACGCGCTGATATCTATCACTAAGATAGCTCTGCAATAAATCCAGTTGGATTCCGCGTACGCCTACGTGTTCCAGTTTCTTGAGCAAGAGTGGTGCCGAGACTGTGTCAAAAGCCTTTGCTAGGTCCAAAAATATTGCAAGGACTTTTTTGTTTTCATCAAGTTTAGTTATAATAGTATCAGTTAATTGGTGAACTGCATCAGAAGTTGATTTACCTCTCCTAAAACCGTATTGGTTTTCAGATAATATATTTTTGGATTCTAAGTATTTTATTAGCTGTATGTTGATAGCTTTTTCTATAATTTTAGATAAAACTGGCAAAATTGAAATTGGACGATAGTTATTGACACAGTCCCTGCTGCCACTCTTGTAAATTGGATGAACCAAGGATTTTTTAAGCTCCGCAGGGAAAACGCCTGTAGAGAAGCAAATGTTGCAAATATATGCTATCGGCTGCGCTAAGATGTTAGCATATCTCTTAATGATACCACTAGGAATATCGTTAAGTCCCTGAGCACAGCTGGTTTTAAGAGAGAGTATAATAGTTTTTATCTCACTGGCATCAACTGGCAGAAGTACAAAAGAAGAATCACGAGGAGGTAGGATGGGATATTGATTGTAGTTAGACAACCCTAAAGTGGAGCCGGCCAATGAAGAACCTATGTTTACAAAGAACTGATTAATGTTATTTAATGATTGATGTGGTTTATTCAAGTCTATCAAATCTAAGCATGAGGTGTTCTGTTTTTTAGTAGATGTTATTGTTTTAATTGTGTCCCACATTTTTTTAGTATTGCCTTTACATTTCGAAAGTTCTGTCCCATCATACTGCTGTTTAACTTTTTTTAGGATATTATTGCAAAAGTTACGGTAGCGAGAGTATATTATTTTATTATTGATATCGTCAGGATATTTTTTACATTTAAGATGTAGATTGTCGCGGTTACGCATGCAGCGCAGTAAGCCTGGAGTAATCCACGGTTTAATAATTCGCTTACGTCTTGGTAAAGTTATTTCTTTGGTGCAACAATTGATCATTGTTTTAAGAGTTTTTAGAAAAACAGATACCGCATCGTCAGCACATGTTAATGAGTAAATGTCATCAAAGTCTGATACCTGCATCATCTTGTCCAGGGCTGCGAAGTCTGTACGGGTAATTGTTTTTGTACGCAGCTGATGCGTTGATCGTAAATGGGAAAGACTTATGATGACAGTGTAGTGGTCGGTAATAGTTGTGTGTGACACTAGACATTTGACCAATAATCTAGTTTTAACCACAACATGATCGATGCATGATCGAGAGTGTGTCGGAATATAATGCGCAGGCATGAGTCCATGTGAGGCGAGGAGATTGAGATAGTCTTCGGCTCTGTTATCAGTGGTAGAAGCTGATATATCTATATTGATATCGCCGGTAATGAAAATATTTTGGTATGACGAAAGCGATTTTAAAATGTTATTTAAGGATTCAAGGATCAAGGATTTAAGGATTTAAGGATTTGATGTTCGTCTAGTCCACACCAGTTTCTATTACAAGAACTGCTCAACAATCCGTTGCATGTAGTAGAATCTATTATGTCCACATCTGCAACTAGTAGCTTAGCAGAATTCTCTGAACTACCTGAAAGTAATCCCTCGATTATAACATTGTAACTTATCTTCTTAAAGCGAGTATCAGATGTATGATTTCAATGAGGCAATTGGAAAGGCTATTTAAAAGGTTTTGGACCCGGCTACTGAAAAGATTCAAGGTTCTTAGGTTCTTTAACGTCACTTTATTTGCCCTTGACAATGCCTTTATAAATGAAAGTATTTAACTTGCTATAGTGACTCGGTCTCCTTACCAGGTTCCTCATCCCAGCCAGTGATTTTAACTTTATTAACGACTGCGTCCATATCATTCTTGTTCCATAAGCAAGCAGGTCGTATTTCCTCAGAAAACAGCACCTCTTGGGCCAGCTCCATCAACGCGATATCGAAGTACTGAATTGGAGACTTGTAATTGGGGTGGACTATTACATTAATGATTTTTGCATCAAAAGGTGTGTTGTGCTTACTGTTCTGAAAAACAACATTAATAAAAGGGTCAACAACCTCATCACTCTTTAGTTATACAAGTTTGTACATGTCAGTTACTTACATGGTCAAGCATTGTTCTGCCCAGTCGGACAATCTTGGGTTTAGTATCAGCAAGGAAAGTCAAATCCGCCTTCGATGCCTCGGAGCAGTGTGCAGCCGTCAGCACGAATTTGGAGCTTATGAGACTGCTACCGCACATGAATCTCCATGTACCGTTCAACGCCTTCCAACCTATGGCGCCCTAGTAGATATTAATGTACGTATTAGTGAAAATAGGATGAAAGAATTCCCAAATATAGAAAAATACAACTTAAAAAGACAGTTTTTCACCAATCATTTCAAATATTAATGGGACACGATAAAGCAGATGAATTATGTATTTTCGTGTTAATCAGATTCTTGTTTGATATGTGCAAAGGAAATAAATCTTACCATATTCGGGAATTCCCCTCGTTTAGCTGCATCGACGTTGACAGGAAATCTTGTGTCAACAAATAAAGGCGCTTGTCTGCGACTAATCTTGTTTGACCATTCCGGAATTGGTCCTAACCTGCCTGTAATATAAAAAGGCAAATTAAACACCTGCCCAGTCAATATAGGTTACATTTGATCATGCTTTGGACTGTAAAATTTTAAATTCTCCAAGTATATAGGGCGCTTAGCACGAAATTTCATTTTTTTAATCTATAAGCGTTGGGTGACATAAACTTACAGGTTTTTTGCCTTGAAGCTTTTTCAGCTTCATTTATTAACAACCAATGATACTCGAAACATTCTGAAATATAAAAAAATAATAAGTCGCTTTTGCTAATTTGTAGGCATTCTTTGTCTTTGCCATTATTTACATCGGCAAATTCATATGCAAGTAGTTTTTTGATCTTGAATCATCTATTATATATGTTATGGACCAAGTGATAAATTGAGCAGTATACATAATGCCCGGTCATTATGAAAAATGCCCAATATGAGAGTGCAATTTGATAATAATTATTCAAATAATCAAATTGACCGGGCACTATACATATTGCCCATGACCTTTTGGGCAAAGTAATACAAGCAACGTAATAACATATTTATATTCAATTTTTTATTGTTATTGCCATTTAATTTAAAATTAACTAAATACTAAACCACTTAAATAATCAGCCTCATGATTTGGATTAATTATGAAGGACTTCTGCCTTAAAAATCCACTAGTTTTTGCATTTAAAAGTTAAGGAAAGTCATATTTAAAGGGTGCTTATTAAACAGGCTCCTTTTTAATATAATTATTCGCCCCGAATAATGTATGTTGCCTTCTTAATTACTAAGTCAGCCACAATTAACGAGCATCTAAATAATACTATCTCAGCCACTCGTTATCTTCTAAGTAAACCACTCTAAATACAACTCCGCATGATGGTTATTTTTTAGCATCTAAATTTGTAGCATGCATTCTAACAGTAAACTTCTAAAATACTATTAAATGACATCATAAAATTTATTTATTTAGCTTCTAATTTTTTAACTCAGTACGTTTAAAATGTAAGCAAGCAACATGCAGCAAGCATGGCTTCTGTCACGGCTCCGGTGCTGCGGGGCTCCGGCGGTCCCATGCGAGCTTATCGTCGCAGATGGTTTTCACGCTCACCGCCGCAGCTTCGGCTTGCTGGCCGGCTCAGCCGGCCAGCCTCAGCCGCGTCGGCGAGCGTTAAAACTACCTGCGCCTCAGCTCGCAGGCCGCCTCGCCCCTCCACACTTACGCGGTTTTGAATTGCACTCTAGGGGTAGGACAGACAAGACTACGTGGAGTCGGTTTTGCAGCGATACGTTTTCGTCACATCATCCTCCGAGCCTTTTTCCCAAACTATGTTGGGGTCGGCTTCCAGTCTAACCGGATGTAGCTGAGTACCAGTGCTTTACAAGGAGCGACTGCCCTATCTGACCTCCTCAACCCAGTTACCCGGGCAACCGTTACGTGGGATACGTTTTCGTCACTAACTTCAATTTTTTGCTTTATTATCAAATTGCCCAACTGTCATGTAGCAATATAATAATGCCCGTGCAATGTGATAAATAATGAAGTTAAGATAGTTATTAATCACTTGGCCCGATAAAGCTAGACATTATTCATAATGCTCGGGCATTATTTATAATGCCCGAATTAATCACATGGTCCATAACATATATACTGTTCTAATCTGGTTCCAATATTTTTAGATTTTATTTTATTCTGTGTTTTCTTTATTTGGTCAGTCTAATTTGTGCCGTTTGTGAGGAACAAGCATTTAATAAACTATAAACCTAAAATTATGCTGAACAGCTTATATTATATCTAAGGTAGTTATATAAATATTTTCCTCGCATATTAGTGTAGTGCCAAAAAGTAAAGTAAGTACTTACTAGTTTCGCTAATCCTTCTACCAGGAGTCCTGAAGTCGGGAAGAGGTGGGTCGTATGGAGCACACAGATCATCAGGAACATTGTTATAATGTAGATCATTAGGAAAATGATTAACAATGTTCAGTAGGTCGATTGCCTCATCAGGTCTTCCATTATATTCCAGATTGTCAAAGGGTTGCTAGAAAAATAATTTACTATGGTTAAGGGGGTAAAGGTAAGTTTTAATCATCATTCTATTTCGGTAAGTGAAGCCTAAAAACACTTCGATGGTACTCGTAGTTTGTGTTCTGATTTGGCACTAAAATCGAAATCTATCTGATAATGTCATAAAGTATACTAACCTGAAATTCCAATGATCCGATCCTCTGACTAATTGAAGTGTGTACACACAACACTGAAATAAATAGAATTTGTGAATTAAAATTCACTGTAGTCTCTGAGTAACAATCTGAGGAATTTATGCAGACCACTTTAAAACTATTATATCTCCCTATGTATTGGTACAAATGTGATTTTTATGTCCAAGCGCAAGTAAAACGTAGGTACCTATCTGAAGCGCATGAAAGAAGTCGATGTCTTAATTAATCGCTAATTTTTAAATATTTTAAGACGTACCCCCAAAAAATAATGCACTGAGAAACTGAAACTTGAGTGCACACATTTTGAACCACAACAAATATGGTACGAGTGAATGTTTTGTAAAACTGCTCGCGATGAGATTCACTTTCACAATGATAAGGTGTCTTCCAAAAATCAGTATAAATAAGTCGGCGATTTGGCAAAATAACGGGTGTTTAGATCAAGCAGGAAAACGAATACCTATATATATACGTACCTTTTAATACGTAGATATTTCCAAGAACGCCGTAGATATTACTCACATGCAGCTATTGAAAAAAGATAAAAAATGCTAATTATTTTTGGATGTGACCTTCTCATATAATGAGAGTCCTTGATAACAGTATCGACGTCAAAAAAAGGCAAGTAACGGGTTCACGGGTCAGTTGTATATTGTTATCCTCAATCAAGAATACTGTTTTGCAGTACCTGCGCTTCAGACTTTTTAGTCGGCCGACATAAGGATCATTTACTTATTTACCGGTATCAGATCGACTCTAAACTTGAACTAAATTCACGGATTACGTTTTTTAGTAAAACCGTGACAAAAAAGCAAACTCATTTTTGCATTCCAATTTATAAAAATATAGGTAGGTATTTATACAAACAATTATGCATAGTATGTCATCATCATCATTATCCTCCGAGCCTTTTTCCCAATCATGTTGGAGTCGGCTCCCAGTCTAACCGGATTCAGCTGAGTACCAGTGCTTTTGCTTTATGCATAGCATTAAGCATAGTATGTAAGGATAAATATTTAATATAGATTCTTGTTGAAACATTCATCAAGTGATCCCTATTTAAGGTTTGAAACGCCAAAAAACGTAAATGCTTGCAATTATTATTTTTTTTTCTGTTCTACAAGTTTATTACAATTTCTGTGAAGTTTGGGTGTGGGTTCCGAGGAAAAGACGTGTCATAAGATTGATTTGGACTGTAATTTAATATACTTGATTAATAACTTATTGATCAAGGAATTTAGGAAAAGGTGATTTCGACGATTTAAATAAAACTCCACAAAACATATTTAAAGTCATCTAAATAAAAAACACAAGAAATAATTATGTAAGCATTTACACTGAAACATAACAAAAACATTTGAAAAAATAATGATAACATGTACATTCAAAAAACAATACTCGCGAAAAAGATACTTAACTCAGACAAACCTCATACATAATATATGTCATGAAGGAATTATTTATTGTTACTCTCTGTTACATTTGAAAAATTAACGTAATGATTTTTAATAACTTCTCTTCTGACTAAATTATTTATTTTCCGTTGGGCCAAACTATTTCCTCAATCCAATCAAGAAAGCTAGCAACCCTAGTATAAACTCCTGGTAGATCTGGCAACCCGCAGCCGATGCCAAATGACGTCACGCCGACCACATAGTTCATGTTGCCTTGAGTCTTTATGGGAAGGTCAATCTTCATTTGTAGAGGTCCTCCGGAGTCACCCTAGAACAAAACAGTGTAAATTACCTTAAAATGCGAGGGCAATCTCCGAGACAGTGGATGGCTAGGAAGACTATCAACGATTGTAAGCGGAGGTGTAGAACATGTTTCAGTTTACTTAAAGATAAGTTGCAATGGTAATTTGCTGCTCCCAAACAGGCTGATTGCATGTCATTGTATAAGGAAGGATTCAGAGATCAACTTGACAAAGAGAAGTTTTATCGACTTCCATTCAACACTAAACTCACACAACACGCCACTCTCCCCTAAACAATACTGTTGTCAAAGAAACATTCTTATTTTTCAACCAGTAGCAGCCGTTTACGCCCATACAGGAATTAATTTTAAGCAGTGCACAAAAAAAAACTGGTGGTCCAGAATCATTAACAGAACATATCTGCATCATCAGTAAAAAAAAAATTTCATTCTTTTGTCCGCCCTAAAATCAGCAAAATATGGATACCAATTATTCTTACGCGCTTGGAGCAGCGCTCGCGTCAGTAAACCGGTTTCGCGTTGCCGCCGTACCTACTACATTATGACGACTGCGACCGTACAATAGGTTACAAAATAAACATCTTTCGATATCAATAACTTTTCTTTTTTGTACTAAAACACTACAAAATGAAAATATACGTATCTATAAAACTTATTTAACTATAAGTTGACAAAGTTTGCGCACTGGATAAAATTCATTCCTGTATAGAAATTTCGATTCGATTTTGACTTTAACATTATCTATAAAAAAAACGGACGGTAGTTTGTTTATGGGGATTTGGATAGGATTATGTTCCTCAGAATACCTAAATCAAGTCCTGTCTCATAAAGGTCTGGTTACTCATAGAGGATATATAGTCTTTCAGTTTACCTGACAAGCGTCAACTCCTCCGTGCAGTTTGCCAGCACACATCTGATGTTCTTTCAGTCCACACCAGTTCCTGTTACAAGATGTCCCCAGCAGCAAGTTACATATAATGGAGTCTATGATATCTACTTCTGCTGACAGCAGGTCTGGTGATGTCCTCAGAGTTCCTGCATTTGTAAAATATTCATACCTTAGCGGACGAAGAAGACTTATGAAGAATTATTTATTATTAAATGCAGTTTTATTTAAAAAAAAAATAGAAAGAAAGAGGCTACCAAAAATACGATGGATGTAGTGTGTAAAAGACGATACGTAAGAAATAATAACATTTTTGAGATGACGAAATTACGATAGACGAAGGATATGGATAGGAGGATTTTGAATAAAATGAAAATCTTACCAGACTGTATAACGCCCCAACCTGCGACTTGTGCCTTATGACTGTAATTGCCAACTTCGTGTTTAGTCCACAAGCAAGCCGGCTGTATGTCTGCCGAGAAATACACTGGTACTTGCAGCTCCATCAACGCTATGTCGAAGTACTGCATCGGAGACTTGTACTGCGGATGGACTATCACCCTGGTTATGTTCACGTCGTAAGCTGGAATACCGTTGCGATCCTAGAAAAGTGAGACAAGGATAAGAAGAGCCTGATTTTTGGTCGTGGTTTCAGCCGAAAGACGTCCACCGCTGGACAAAGGCCTCATACAAGGTTCGCCACTTTGCTTGATCTTCAGTCTTTAAAACTGGTGTAACTGAACAGCTTATATGAATTATGTTCTATGGTAAACCAACTCCGTTGAATGGCAAACTTACTTTGTCAAGAATATTAGTGCTGCCCAATCGAACGATTCTAGGAACGGTATCTTCGAGAGTGGTGTCCCGTTCTGAGGCGCTTGAGCAATGGGCTGCCGTCAGCACGAAGTTTGGGCTGATCAGACTACCGCCGCACATGAACTTCCATGTTCCAATAGCCAGCTTCCAACCTATGGCAACCTGGTACATAAACAATCAACAATCTAAGTAATTGATTTTATTTGCAAGACTTTTATTTTGTACCCAAGAATGATTTACATACCTACGTATATACAGTTAGTAGTTATAGATAATTGGATGCACGTATTTGAAGTCCAAAACTATATACATTCATAGTTGTTTTATATTACTAACCAAAAGGAATGAAACCGATTGATAAATATTTTGCGTTTTTTAGGTATAATTATGGATTTTTGCACCTGTACACATGTGATTAGTTACATTTGATAATGAATCAGCAAGAGAATCATTGATAATAATTAATATGACCCTGACCTTGCTCACGTAGTTCGTCTAAAGCTTATTCCATCAAAGAGTCTTTGATACTAACTTCTAAGGGGCACGCTGTCCGAGCGTGATTTAACAAAAAACTAGCTTCTCTATATTTCAATATAAACTGGTGTATATTTTTTATCAAAAATTACCATGTTAGGAAATTCACCGCGTTTAGCTCTGTGACCTCCAATTATTCCAGGGACAGGCATAATCTCGCGACCTGGAACAATCAATATCACACTACATTTTAAACTACTCATTTAAATAATTATACCTTTGCCCAGTTATCTTCTTAAAACTTACACTTCTCCAATCTTTTGTCTAATTCATCTCGAAGTTTCAACTGCCAGATATACTCGTAACATTCTGAAATATCGCAATACCATGTTTAACGTTTATGTAATATGCGTAAAGACTTGTTCCAAACGATTACTAAAAATCTATGGAGTTACCACTGTTTGAGGTCACCGCACTTGTAACCTTCGAAAATGTACTTATGGCTATATTCGTGGAATATTGCGAAAAAATGTGTTTCAATACGCGGCTCGAGCCCGCTGCTGCTGTGTATGCGCATTCGCGCGCAAAGGTTACAATTTCCCGGCAATTTTATAAATGTTCACACGCAATTTGTAACTGTTGGCTAAAACGATTAGAACAGAAGAAACATTGATGTGCGTCTCAGTGCCGCACCAATCTGGCCTTAAGTATTTCTAGGAAACACTTCGTTCATAATGATAGAGATAACGTCATATTTGGACCACATAATTATGACGTTTTGATATTACCTATTGCGTAAAAGAATTAGCATACTGCCTCGGTCAAGTTTTTCTCAGAAAGTGGTTCCGTGTAATATCCTAAAATGCGATGTACCTACCTAGGCTTCCTCAATGTAAGCATTTAACGGACGAATATGAATTGTATGATATGACTTTCAACAATGCAAATATGGATTGTACGATAACCTTCAATTTATTTTCCTTTAATTGAAAAATATTTGTACCTATGGAACAATATTCTTTGACAGAAATAAAAATAACAAAAACTAAAATAGATCTGTCTTGTGGGTACATCTTATAAATCTCGCTTTAACATAGTATTTGAATAGATATGTGATTTTCCTTATACTTAATTTGCATAAAAAAATGTTCATGGTTACGGCTGTGTGATCAAACAGCGTTCGTTAATCTACGTTGCCTTGGTTACTCAAAAACTTAACACTTATGTAATAGCTACCAAAATCAAGTTCAATCAAAAACCGGTTGAGAACATAAATAAATATGAGATTCAATCTAGACTCGTAGGAGCGTATAAAGATGAACTTCAAGCCTCTTATTTTGCTGTTCCATTCAATTAAAAATCTTTTGGAAATCTTGAACTTACTTCCCTGAAATCGACGTTACGAAGGCAAGCACTAAATAACTTGGATACAGAGACACATAAAATATTTTTTTAATGTTTAGGAAATCATCAATTTATTTAAACTTTGTTTTTTGTTTTTATTCTTAAAACCTTTAATGAAACCCTTTTCACTTACTGACTTCACTAATTCGTCTACCAGGAGCGCTGAAGTCAGGAACATGTGGATGATACGGTGCACATGGATCAGTAGGAGCTCCTTGACGAGATGGGTATAATGAGGGAATGTTAGGCGACCCATCTTCAGGTTGTGTGGGAGCCTGAAAGAAAGAAACATTTAGTAAATGATAATAACTGTTTGCATGGTAGTTAAAAAATCTATTTTAATCTCAATCATCTACAACTCTGTTGTGCTTTATTTCACAACAGCCCCACAGTGGGTACCTAATTTCATTCTGCGTTTGTTTAGCTTGTCAAACATTCTTAACGGCAAAATTGTATTGTAGAATTTATGTAGTACTCTATTACTTTACATGCAAATAAAACAAAACTAATATTTACCTGTCTCACACTTCTAGCCTGCCAATGTCCGTTAGAAACATTAATGGATAACACTGCAATAAATTACATATTTTATGTACACCACTCTTATTTACTTCAAATACAACATATATAGCAAACAACCTTACCTAACAAGCATAATGCCACCGTTCCACTCATGTTTACAAACTTGAATAAATTATTTTTTATATACTTTATGTATGAATAATATTTGAAGTATATATGTGTTTCTCAATAACCGATTCGCACCTGACTGACATAATAATTATTAGTTCTTCTTGTAGAGACGCGAGGGGAAGTACATTGACCATCATTGCTCATTGTTACGTTCTAGTAATTTTTTTAGTTACTTGTAATTCATTATGTACTACATTCTATTCATATTATGGTATCTGTTACTGATGAATCATTAATATGTAATTTATTAATGGCCTAGCCCTAGTTTATCATTAGGTTTTTATTTTCGTAGGTCAGTTTTGATTTGAATTAGGATCGACTGTTTTTTTTTTTCATTCCTAGGACTATTTCTCGCAATGCGATTGGTTAATTTTTTCTACACATTGTTTACAAGTAAAGTGTTTACATAGAATGAAGTAAATCACGAAACAAACTTAGTATCACGATTTCAAATCGTGCCTCGTTATCATAATGATATCACAAAACATTAAAAATAATTGGTTCCAATTATAGTTTTACGTTCTATCCGATTATTTCTAGTCTTCTATATAGTCACCCCCTTACTTATAAAATCTCTAATCACCTTCTAAGCAACATTTTAACTAATCACTACTTAACGTATTAAGTAGTGATTAAATGTTAGTTAAGACATGCTTAAGCAACGTTTATAAGTAAGAATTTTCTTAAACAGCCCTTAAGTATTACTTATATTTAATTCACGTTTATAAGTAAGGCTATCATACTATATGAATACAAATAAAGTCTGGAAAATTACTCAAAATTTATTTAATTCAACATACTGTCTCAAACTAGGAACTAGGCTTTTTACTAGGCGCTCATAAAGGATAAAGGTTTTATGTTTAAATTAATATGGTTGAATGTTGGACAATTCTAAGTTGTCTGAGTAAAATGAAAAGTGTTTAATATAATCTAATAGTTATATTTATTTAATTCAGTCTATAAAAATGTCACACACTTAACAATAAATCATAATTACAATCAGACATCGGCTTATTTTCTAGGCCAAACGATATCTTCAATCCAGTCAAGAAAGTTGAACACTCTTGTGTAGACTCCTGGCTGGTCTTTTGCGCCGCAGCTTTTGCCAAACGATGTGACACCTATCACATAGTTTATGTTGCCCTGGTCCACGATTGGAAGATCAAGCTGTACTTGTAGGGGACCTCCGGAATCACCCTGTAAAAATATTATCATTTTAAGTTCTTTAAAAATATTTTAAATCTTTATTTAGGTTTAAGAATAGTAGGTACGCCTAGACCATTCAAAGTTTAGATAAGGCCGTATACAGAAGTCCATTCGGGTAATAGGTAGATACATAGCAGGTAGATTAAAGCAACGCGAAGCAAAACTGAAGTTCCAGAAAGGACCTGGGTCGATAAGTGCTAGTAGATCGGCCCCGGCTACCAGCTTACTTTCTGTATACGACATAAGGCAGTTTAACTTACCCGACAAGTGTCAACTCCTCCACTAAGATTGCCAGCGCATATCTGATGATCCTCCAGGCCGCACCAGTTTCTATTACACATTTTCCCCAACAGATAGTTACATGTAATGGAATCTATGATGTCTACTTCTCCTTTTAAAAGGACAGGAGACGTTTCTCGACTCTCTGCACATTCAAAAAAAACACACCTTTTTGAATAAATTAGCAAATGCTTGGAAAACATTTTAACGGAACGATAGTTTAAAATGAAATAAATTTAAGGCCTGGTTACACTGGTTGGAAAAAGTATCAGTTAGTTATCTGATAGTTAATGCTATTTGTCAGGTACATAATTCATGCTAGTCTTTGTCAGTAACCGGTGAAACTGGCCATAAGTATTTCTATCTAAGTAACTAAGCAAACAAACCCTTTTTTTAAAAGTGCTTGACTTTTTATTTACTAATTCAATTATTCGTATTAAAATTACTGCAACCACTAATGGCATTAAAAGATTAACAGCCTTACTTATAAAAATCTCTAATCACCTTCTAAGCATCGTTTTAACTAATCACTACTTAAAGTCTTAAGTAATGATTAATTGTTAGTTAAGTCATGCTTAAGCAACGTTTATAAGTAAGAATTTTCTTAAACAGCCCTTAAGTATTACTTATAATTTAATTCACGTTTATAAGTAAGGCTGTAAGAGAATATTATTTTCTTACTTTCATGCGTAAATCCCCAGCCCGCGATCTGAAGCTTGCTGCTAAACGTAATATCCCGGTTGGTCCACAAACACGAGGGTTGCACATCTGCTGAGAAATACACGTTTTTCGCCAGTTGCATCAACGCTATGTCGAAGTACTGCCTCGGTGCATTGTAGTTTGGATGGGCTATGATCTTCTTGATATTCACGTCTAATGCATTAACAGTATCCTGAAAAATTAAATAGTCCTATTTAGATAACAATTCTCCCCATAACAGTCGCCCAAAATGCTTGACAACATTGCCCGCAGAGGGCAATGCTTATACTTTGTATAGGGTAGTTTGTGAAACATCGAAAGCAAACTTAATGAGACTTACTGTCTTAATAAGATTCCTAGTGCCGAATCTGACAATCTTGGGTACAACATCAGCAAACCTAGTATCTTTTTTCGATGCTGCAGAGCAGTGAGCAGCCGTAAGAACGAATTTTGAACTGATAAGTGTACTGCCGCACATAAATGTCCATTCACCAGTTAACAACTTCCAGCCTATGGCGCCCTGGTAGATAAATAAAATATGTTTTAATACAGTTGAAATATAAAATAAAATAAAAAACATTTTTTTAATAAAAATAATTAGTTTGGTGATTCAATAAAAAGTAAAGATTCTATTTACCATATTGGGATATTCTCCACGTTCTGTAGGTTCGCCGTACGTTATACCAACAATGTGTCGTTTTCGACGACCTAAAATCAAATCATCGCTGTTATAAAAAGAAAATCGGTGACTTATAAATTAAATAGATAAACTTTAATAAAAAAAACACGTCCCATTTTAATTGCACTACGTTACTCACAAAAACGTCAAAAAGTTCGTAAAGAAGTTGCGTATAAGTTGTTCTTAAAATAACTAATTTATTAATAATTCATGCAAGAAACTTTTCAAATCTAAGTAAATAACATTAACTTACACGTAGTTGACCTTTCCTCTCTGTCATGACGAACTTTCATTTGCCAAATGTACTCGTAACATTCTGAAAAACAAAAAAAAACTTCTATAATTTATCTGCTTACCAACTGCTAATGGCTCGAGCAGACCGGATGCGTATGCGTAGACGTAAGCGTAGACGTGCGCGTAGACATGCACGTACCATGAGTTGTAATGTATAGAAATGTATGAGACCGGCCACACCGCTTGCGTAGCGTAGACGTGCGCGTCGTTACAAAGTTTACTTCCTTTTTCGGGGTCGGTTAGACGTGATACCAGTAACCAAGGCAACATAAAACTAAGGAGGTACCACGGGGTAACGGGGTAAAGGGCTTATTACATTTGACTAAATTCAGTCGTCTAACAGCCAGTTTCTTCATCAAAAGTTAAAGCCAAAGTAAAAGTCAAAGTAATGTCTAAAGTAAAAGTAACGGTCAAATTCAATTTTTCTATTAGTTTTGCTGTCACTTTAGCCTTGAAAAAACGAATTTGACCGTAACTTTTACTTTAGACATTACTTTAACTTTAACTTTTGATGAAGAAACTGGCCGTAAATAGGTTTGTCTAATTAGGTTTCTAAATGATTTAATGAAAACTACCTTCCTAAATGCGATTACATTTGACTGAATTTAGTGACTGAATCATTTACAGCCAGTTTCTTCATCAAAAGTTAAATCCAAAGTAAAATTAGTCAAAGTAATGTCTAAAGTAAAAGTAACGGTCAAATTCAATTTTTCTATTAGTTTTGCTGTCACTTTAGCCTTGAAAAAACGTATTTGACCGTTACTTTTACTTTAGACATTACTTTAACTTTAACTTTTGATGAAGAAACTGGCCGTAAGACGACTGAATTTAGTCAAGTGGCCCTTAAGGAAAGATGGGAGTACTCACTGACTTCACTAACTCTCCTACCAGGAGCGCTGAAGTTTCGTGTAGGTGGAGCGTGCGGCGAACACGGGTCATTCCGATGCAATGGTTTTCTACAGACTTGGGGATTCTTGAGGTTGAAAGGTAATCTATGTGTAGTAATTGCGGCGTTATGTGGCTGTAACATAAAGATGAAGTTTTAATACATAAGCATAAATATCTGGCTCAATATTATTCTGTCACTGTTCATTTAATATTAAATAATAATGGCGTCCAAAACCGATTTTGCTCAACACGGCTTTTTTCATATAAGAAAGATCAGCCAGCTGCATAGGAGATATTAAAAATATTCGTATATTTTGCATAGTAAAAACCATTAATTAAAACGGAATCAAAAGTTTTTACCTCCCAAACATCTGCCCAGTGCCATTGTGCCGTTGCAATATTTGCCAATATCACTGAAAAATAAAACATATTTTTGAAAATCGAATTACATCTTTTAATTAAAAAAAAAAAAGTTCAAATTAAACCTTACCCAAAAAAAATAATGTTAAAATAACGTTAATAAAAATTTGACACATTTTTTATTTAATTAAAATAATAAATTACAGTTATTATTTTTCGTAGAAATCTGCATTGTTCGATTATTAGTAAAATAATGAGTGAGTATATACACGGGTTTATTGTTTAAATAGATCATTTACCTCAGATTTAACCTACGGTGGAAAATACTATGCACGCATACATGACTTTATCTAAAACTCCACACTTTTACCGGGAAAAAGCAAGCGTGCAGTAATTAAGTTATTTCAGTTTACATCCAATTGTTTTCAGGGTTAGTTGTTAAAAGTTATTAAAGTGTAATTTTTTTAGGCCAACGTACCTAATTGATCGTACCTTATTTGAGTAGTTCAAATAAGGTTTATCTAAATTAGTTCTTAGATAAACCTTATTGTACTTAGTTCAATTTAAGTAGCTACGATCCTCTATTTGTGGCTATTTCCTGAAATTATATAAGAAGTCGGTTATACATATTTCAGACGTGTGTAAGAATAAAAGAGGGTATATTTTTTTTGATATACACTGAAATAAGATAAAATCTCATCTTATGACCCAGAACATATCTGAATACAGAGATAAAAATATTATTTTTACAGTACCTAACCCTACTTTTTAAAATTAAAATTAAATAAACAAATATTATCTTAAAACCCTTGCAACGATAGAACATTAAATTAATGCTTAAATATGGTATCATCATAAGACAATGTTGGTGTGATATTTGCTCACCAGATGGCGCTGTACAATCTGGGCTCATTTCTGAATCGCGCTATGGTTTCGTTACCGCGCGACAGATATAAGCTCGGGCGACCCGAACATTGCTAACTCTGGTTTCCCTTCAAAACGCATAAATCTTTCGCCTTTTACTAAAGATTTCCGTGGAGGGGAACACTCAAATGAGTCTATAATATTTTTTGAATACTCTGCTTCGGCTGAGTTTAGTAATCCGAGAAATCCTTCTGCTGATAAGAAACTGGTTCACTTGTGCATAAGACATCATGTGACATTATTATAGTCAAGCCTCTAAGCGTAATGATTTTGGTTAACATTATTAGCATGTGCTTGACACTGTTACAGCCTTTTTTTATCGTCCCACTGCTGGGCACAGGCCTCCTCTCACATGGAGAAGGATTGAGCATTAATCACCACGCTTGCTCAATGCTTGACACTATTAGTGCAATATTGATAATTAGGCGTACTAAAAACTAACTGTATTAAAATTTGTAATGAAAATGTAACTGCAAGCGACTTAAACAAAGTATTTCCAGTACCACAAAATACGCAGTACCAAAATCCAATATTCACAAACCCATAAAAAACTCCGTCACTTTTTGTCACACCCCATAAAAGCGAACGAATATAAAATAAGGGGATGCACGCCATACATTGGCGTAACACAGTGCCCACAAATTATTCCTCAATCGGCGCAGAGATGAATAACTTACAGCTTGCCTTATCAAAAATAGATTCGCGTTTTTCTACTGGACTACTAACATCGAATCGATGTCTTAGCCCTGCGGGTAACTTGTAAAACTTCCTCATTGGATGTGTTGCTGGATTTGAAATGAGAATGACGATTCTGTATGTTTGTTTGATCTTTGAAACATATGAAAAAATGTATGTCTTAATTGTTGTCGTTACCGAATGATAACCGACTTCAAAAAAAGAAGTTCTCAGTTTGACTTGAGTTTCTGTAGGTATGTACGTTTGTGAGTGATTATCCCACGTTTGGACGAACCACGGTTTTCAGCGTTGTATGTATATTATATTATTATATTAAATTCATTTATTCAAGTGACCATGACTCATTTTGTTAGTAACAATTTTACTTAATTACTATGTTAGTAAATTCCAAAACAAAGCATCCTAACCTAAGATAACTGCCTGTATCAAATCACCACTGCAGGTCTATCACCAAAGTGGAAAGTCTGCAGCAGTGATTCATATACAGGCAGTCGAGTCTACTCGCTATACAGCGCAGTAAGGTGTTGGGGCTGTCCCGCACACGGCGCACCAGGGACGCGCATCTTTTCCTCATTGTTGCGTAGAAGCAGTCAATGCGAGCTTCAGCAAACATCCCTGATGCGCTGCAGAAGCGAGGCAGCCCCATTAAGACCCGGAACGCGTTATTATATTGTACTCGAATGGCGCTGTACGATTTCTGAGTAAATGATGTCCACAGGCTGCACGTGTAAAAAGAGGTACAATAAGCACGGAATAAAGTTTGCTTGACAGCTACGTTGCAACGAGCAAACCTGCGAGCAATCATGTTAGCTCGGACCGACAGCGCCCTTCTTTCCCTCTCAATATCTAGATCATCTTTTAAGTTGGAGGTCAATATATGGCCAAGATATTTAAAATTATAGGTCCTCTGCAGAACCGTACCATTCAACCTCACAGGAGGTATTGTTTTCAAACATCGACCACCAGCTTCAAAGACCATGACTACACTTTTCTTCTCATTGTAGACTAATCCGTGATTTTTAACATAGCCTTCACAGATAGCCAGCAACCTTCTGAGACCACAAACCGAGGCACTCAGTAGAGCCATGTCATCGGCATAGCTAATATTATTGTAACTAACTCCGTTAATGTAGCAACCCTCACGCTCTCTACTGAGCGCCACGATCAGCTCGTTGACGTAAAAGTTGAAGAGCGTTGTCGAGCTTATCCCCCCCTGCCTAACACCGCACTCCAACCCATACGGCTCCGATAGAGCCCCTGCCCAGCGCACCTGATTGATCTGGCCTCCATACCAGTATTTAAAAATGGTAATTAAGTCAGGTGGTACTCCTGCTTCCTGTAATTTTCTCCATAGAATGCTGTAAGAGACCAGATCAAATGCCTTGGATAGATCAAGGAAGCAAGCGTAGGTTGGAGTTTTTCTGTCCGCATAGTACCTGACAGCCCACTTCAAACACAAAATAGCACTTTCTGTTGAAAGTCCAGGCCGAAAGCCGAACTGATTGTCGTGCAAATGGACATACTTATTAAGTTGTTTATTGAGCAGGCTGTCAAGCACTTTAGCTATTATAGTAGCCAGAGAAATAGGCCTGTAGTTAGTAATATCAGCAATATCTCCTGTTTTATTTTTAAGTATGGGAACTACAATTGTTTTAGTCATTTGACTAGGAATGTACCCATGACTTATACAAAAGTTAAAAAGCATTGCTAAAACTCTCGGTAAATGTGGACCCGCAAATCTGAGATGCTCAATGCTGAGGCCATCGTGCCCTGGTGACTTTCCTCGAGACATTGAGCTAATTATACATTTAATGTCATTAACTGTAAAGGTGGTACCCAGGTCACTATGGCTATCAGCATCTCGCATGGACAAGCTGGGGCCCATCGGTGAAGTTATCCTAAATTGTTCCTTAAAGAGGTCAACAATGCGCACAGGGTCACTCTCACCCTGGATGGATACAGGGAAGCCAGGCTTACAACTTAACTTATTCGTGTGCTTCCAAAAAGAACGAAAATCACTATTTGAGTGGTGCGAGGCCAGAATATCCATTTTAATCTGTTCTTCATTGGTTTGGCACCATTTCAACCTTGATTTAAAGATCCTTCTGGCCTCACGCATATCAAAATAAATGGAACCGTTTAATGGTTTTCCGAAGTCTTCCCACAGGCGAAACTTCTGCCTAGCATCCCTGTATGCTTCACTGACATGCCTATTCCAACCTGGCACTACTCGCTTTTTCCTATGAATATTGCGGTCACGAAACAAAATCGCAGATTCCGTTAAAGCACTCAGAATATCATTGTATAACTTATCAATAACAGCTCGATGATAGCTATGTTTACAGATTTTATCAGCACAGGTTGTGAAATCTACTGGGAAGTCAATACGTTTAAGTCTATCATAGCATGATCCAAAGTAGGCCTGCTTTTGCTCAGGACTTCTGTCTCCCCATATCACATTATTTTCATCCAAGTTGAAAATACATTTCTTAACACAAACATGGTTAAATAAACACTCCAATACAAGAGGAAAGTGGTCTGACCACAGCGTATCATACAGCACAGAAGCAGACAATACCGTACTTCTGGCTGCTTTAGTCACTAAGCAATGATCTAGCCATCTTCTTGAGCCATGCGCATCACTCACAAAAGTATAAGTGTCAGAGTTTATTCCTAACAATTCAGTATCTACACAGGTCCATTCTTATTCATCACAAAAACCGGTTAGTTCCGTAAAGAATCGCTCATGTGGATGAGCATTAAAGTCACCAAGAATGTAACAGTTTTCTATATTAGAGTCATCTATGATAGCACTTACCAGACTAAGACAATCCGTGAACTCCACCAGATTACTAGGCACATCTGTGGGCATATACACGTTAAACACTAAGACAGACCTTTCATTTAGCACGATCTTTATCGCACACACGCGCTCACTATTACACTGAATAACCGAGACGTTGTTAAATGCACTTTTTCTCCATAGTATGGCTAGACCTCCATACGGACGGCCCCGCAGGATTCCCGCTGAAGTATCCATTGAAGACGTCCCGGTGCACCCGAAGTCGTCGCTGATACTGTGCAAATATGCCAGCTCCTCTGGTGATAGCCATGTTTCTTGAAGCGCAATTATATCTGATTCAGAGCATAGTTTACGTACATCATGAAATGAACGCTTTATATTTTTACAATTAAAACTTGCAAGTTTATATGTGTTTTTATCCATTATTATTTGTTTATTATGGTGCCGTCAACGGAAATAGCATTTATCAGACTTAGGAATAGATTTTGGTAAAGGACAATGCCAGGGTGTGGGCTCAAAGTTTGCCCAGCAGTGGGAGTAGTTTCAGCTGGTTCCATAGTGCACTCTGAACACGAAATCCAAATATTTTTGAAATCGGTCCCAGAGGTCCCGAGAAAAACCGGTTCAAATGGTCTCCATAGATAGTCACTTAACAAAGCCTGAGCCATTTGCCCAGTAGTGAAAGTGGTGGAAATTCGTTCTTTACTGCACTGTTAACACGAAATCCAAATATTTTTGAAATCGGTCCCAGAGGTCCCGAGAAAAACCGGTTCAAATGTTAAACTTGATCAGTCACTTTATAAAGTCCAAGCCATTTGCCCAGTAGTGGGAATGGTTAGAATAGGTTCTTTACTTCACTCTTAAGACGGAATCCAAATATTTTTGAAATCGGTCCCAGAGGTCCCGAGAAAAACCGGTTCAAATGTTAAACTTGAACAGTCACTTTATAAAGCCCAAGCCATTTGCCCAGTAGTGGGAATGGTTAGAATAGGTTCTTTACTTCACTCTTAAGACGGAATCCAAATATTTTTGAAATCGGTCCCAGAGGTCCCGAGAAAACCCGGTTCTAATGTCCAACTTGAACAGTCAGTTTATGAAGCCCAAGCCATTTGCCCAGAAGTGGAAATTGTTAAAATAGGTTCCATAGTGCACTCTGAACACGAAATCCAAATATTTTTGAAGTCGGTCCCAGAGGTCCCGAGAAAAACCGGTTCAAATATTCTCCATAGATAGTCACTTAACAAAGCCTGAGCCATTTGCCCAGTAGTGAAAGTGGTCGAAATAGGTTCTTTGCTGCACTGTTAACACGAAATCCAAATATTTTGGAAATCGGTCCCAGAGGTCCCGATAAAAACCGGTTCAAATGTTAAACTTGAACAATCACTTTATAAAGCCCAAGCCATTTGCCCAGTAGTGGGAATGGTTAGAATAGGTTCTTTACTTCACTGTTGTCACGAAATCCAAATATTTTGGAAATCGGTCCCAGAGGTCCCGAGAAAAACCGGTTCAAATGTTAAACTTGAACAATCACTTTATAAAGCCCAAGCCATTTGCCCAGTAGTGGGAATGGTTAGAATAGGTTCTTTACTTCACTGTTGTCACGAAATCCAAATATTTTGGAAATCGGTCCCAGAGGTCCCGAGAAAAACCGGTTCAAATGTTAAACTTGATCAGTCACTTTATAAAGTCCAAGCCATTTGCCCAGTAGTGGGAATGGTTAGAATAGGTTCTTTACTTCACTCTTAAGACGGAATCCAAATATTTTTGAAATCGGTCCCAGAGGTCCCGAGAAAAACCGGTTCAAATGTTAAACTTGAACAGTCACTTTATAAAGCCCAAGCCATTTGCCCAGTAGTGGGAATGGTTAGAATAGGTTCTTTACTTCACTGTTGTCACGAAATCCAAATATTTTGGAAATCGGTCCCAGAGGTCCCGAGAAAAACCGGTTCAAATGTTAAACTTGATCAGTCACTTTATAAAGTCCAAGCCATTTGCCCAGTAGTGGGAATGGTTAGAATAGGTTCTTTACTTCACTCTTAAGACGGAATCCAAATATTTTTGAAATCGGTCCCAGAGGTCCCGAGAAAAACCGGTTCAAATGTTAAACTTGAACAGTCACTTTATAAAGCCCAAGCCATTTGCCCAGTAGTGGGAATGGTTAGAATAGGTTCTTTACTTCACTGTTATCACGAAATCCAAATATTTTGGAAATCGGTCCCAGAAGTCCCGAGAAAAACTGGTTCAAATGTTAAACTTGAACAGTCACTTTATAAAGCCCAAGCCATTTGCCCAGTAGTGGGAATGGTTAGAATAGGTTCTTTACTTCACTCTTAAGACGGAATCCAAATATTTTTGAAATCGGTCCCAGAGGTCCCGAGAAAACCCGGTTCTAATGTCCAACTTGAACAGTCAGTTTATGAAGCCCAAGCCATTTGCCCAGTAGTGGGAATGATTAAAATAGGTTTTTTACTTCACTCTTAAGACGGAATCCAAATATTTTTGAAATCGGTCCTCTTTTCTTGATAGATAGAGATATATATATCAGATAGATAGTGGTTTCACTGTTAACAGAATAAAAAAAAAAAAAAAAAAAAACAGAAATAGACGTTTAAAGGTAATAGGCATGATGACAAATTTTTAAATTCCTTTGTATGATGTAGGTATACGTCTATTTTATATGAAAAATTATTAATTTTAAGAAAATGCGAAGTTTTTTTATCAAATAATTGCATTTTTCTCTGTCCACTTTGAATCCGGCGCGAAAACGCTTGTCAGTGTCATGTCGTCACTTGTGACGTCACGACTGAAATTACAAGACGCAAGTAAACAACGCTCGTGCAATAATTAAGTTTTTTGTGTTATTAAAAATGAATTCGAAAGTGCATAGGTGTTGTGGGGTCCCCCAATGTAAGAACACATCCAAAACAACTCCTGATAAGTTATTTGTGTACGTTCCTCACAATAAAAAAATACGAAACAAGTGGCTTAAACTTGCAAGGCGAGATTCAAAAGCAATATTGCCCAGGGTACAACTTTATTTTTGTGAAGATCACTTTGATGTAAGTTATTACATAGTTCTCTAGATTCTAGCATAGTTTATAATGTAAATAACTATTTCGAGGTTAGGTTTCATCTCTCATTGTTTTTTAATTAAACTAGTATACTTACATGGAAGTTTTAACATTTCTAAATTCAGCTGAACAAAAATCTTTATTTGATGCCAAAAACTTTCCCAGCATTATGATATCAATTCTAGGCAAATTAGCGCGGTTTGCCTTGATAAATCCGGGCTCCATAACTCGTGTTATAAACAATTAATTAATTAGAAACAAAGATCGCAGTGGAAGTTCACAATAACGAAATGTGACGTTCGTGCGCTTTCGCGCGAGTTGTTTTCAGAGATGACGTCACGAGCTCTGATTGGTGTTCAAGATATCATGGCGGATTGCCTTATTTCGTAATTTTATTTTATAAAAATACATATTAATCACATTATTAATAAAGAAAACAATGCGCGTTTTATATTCCAAGCTTCAAGTTTAATTTAATAAATATATTATTTTAATGATTTTTTATTACTGTCATCATGCCTATTGTTGTTTCTCTTGCTTTTCAGTCTCTATCTACCACAATCAGTCCTAAGTTCGAGTAGCGTCATGCAATTAATATCCTTAATGGCAATGGAAAAATCTTATCAAGACGAATAAAATAAGCTCAAACACGAGGTAGTAAATAGATACCGTTGAGGAGTTCCCTCGTCTCACTGTCGTCTCCATCGTCAGGTCAGGTCTTAACCTCCACAGTTTTGTGGTGTCGGAGACATATACCCGATTGACAAGTTTTTATTCGATATGTGCTTACAATTTCCGAGAGTTCCATAATGTTTTAAGGTTTCTATCACCAGACCCTGGACCCTGGAACTATTTGGAAAGTAAATCCTTTTAAACAATAAAATGATTGTTTAAATCGGTTGGTAAACGACGGAGTTATACAAAAAAAGAATACAAACGAACTGAGAAACTCCTCCATTTTTTGAAGTCGGTAAAAAAAAATCTCGTTCAATACCTCGTATTTGTCGATTAATATTATAATGCATTTCAATTAAGGTAATAAAAGTGGAATAGTTAAGAGTTCGTAAGCATATTTTTCGTAGTATTGAATAAGAGTCAAACCAGTTTTTCTCAGCACTCCTGGGATAGATTTCGAAATATTTCGGTCTGGGACCTATTATAAGCCTATGGAACATAATACACTATGCAGTTACTGTGGGCAACTCTTGAGCCCAACTTCCATACAAAGAATAGCATTGTCCTTTATCAAAGTCAGATAAAAAAAATCAAAATGTCGCGTTGGTCTTAATTCTAAATCAACATATTTAAAACAATAAACTAAAACTTCTTTTCATCACCTTTTTTTACAGCACACCGTTCAAATTAACAATGACAATCGCACTAACAAGCTATATTAATCCAATATATGTCCAAAACCCAGTGGTTTCTGTGGACGTGGCTATATTGTCGGGCGGCCGACAATTCGGAATGACTGGAAAGTGGTCGCGGGTATGAAAACAAACGGCCCGTACGTGTCTTGCTTGCCTTTCTGATGGACGAAGATTCGAAGCTGTGGTAAGATAGATATGGTGTTCTTAAGGCGAAAATATTAAATGAAAATTGTTCGTTTGCATGTACTACGTAGTTTATTGAAAACTTATTAAATTTGGTAGCAAGCAAATTCTTGGTCAAATCTAACGCTACGTGACACATTCCACAGGACAATGTTTATTTTCATACTTGCAATATATATATATATACCGTGTTTACATTTTAAAGCAATTAATTAATTACTAATTTCAATATTTATTTATTTACCATGGTCAATTCATATCGTGTTCGATATTTAAGATTACACTAACACGCATGCAATAAAAATTATAAGTCATTATCATCATAATACCACATCCATTTCAGAGAATCGTGCACGATCTAAACCCTCGTTCACAAGTAGGCAAGCACAGTTGATCTGACGCAAAGCCAACTTGTTTAGACCATTGCATGTGTAACTAGCTTTATAACCCTACCTCATCACGTATTCAAGGAACACGCAGATTTTTCTAAAAAAAATGTATCGCGTATAAAGTAAAATCACGTATTCTGTTGTTTAGTTAAATATGTCATATTTGTTTAGGGATATATAATCTTTATTTTTTTTAGATTTAAACATTGTAAAGTGGGAATCTCAGTAACTGCATTTTCATGAAACGTATGCAACACTTTTCTTAAAATTCGACTTACATGTTTAACCTGAGAATTATAATAATTATCTTCATACTTAGCACAACCTCTTTTAATAACTAAGTATGTGTCTGGATGATATTACCTGTATAACAGAGTACATTATTATGTACCTGTATAGTGAAATAAACCATTGTAATTACCTTCACCAAGTTACAACGCATCTTGGACTCTGAACTGCGCAGCGGGTGAAATCCCCTGAAACAAAAAAATCAGGTATGCCACAGGATAATAGAATGTGCGTATAAATATTCCCACATTAATTTTATAATACTTAATTAGGAGTGTATTGTACGCTCATTTTATTATGTTAATCGACTCGCCAACGCACCACCACACAGGTCGACAGTCTGACAACGACTGACTCCCCACCGCTCGATCCGGTATTTATAACCGAGTGACGTATGCGCACGAGGCGTCATAATAATGACATAACCTATACAATGATGCACATGTACCTGCATACACTACATCTCTCCCTTGTTGTTTTGATTTTAACCTTGTTTCAAAAAGTTCAACAATCAAACTCATAAATATTTTGGTAATTTCTTAAAGATCTATCAAACACCTGCAGCACAACAAAACCACGCTATCAGATCAGTCCACCGATCACACTGCCATCAAACTGATTTACTTTGTTCCGTTTCCATTTCATTTCCCTTTCCATTTAAGGAGACGACAGATATCGGTGATACTGCGGGACACTACATCCCTTCCCTTGTGAAATAAACATAAATAAAAATCCGTCCCTTTGCAGACGGTAACATACCAGCATCTGCTTCAGGCTCAACAAGACAAATTCGTAGCAGTGATATCAGGCCGGCAAGTTTAACTTCAGGTTTTGTAGCCGCTGTTCCGGCCCTGTATTATATCTACACTAGAGATGATCCGTCCATTTGGCAGACATCCCGCCAATCAGTCCATGTGAAATCAAGCAAATCTCAAATATTGCTGTACCTTCAGATAATGAGCACTCATCTTGCTTGGTTCGACTTCACTTAAAACTGATACAGAATGCATTGTTCCAAGGTAAAAGATCGGCATTAGGGTACCTCATCAATGCTTTTCACTCATTCAAAACCGTACGAGCCGTACGAGGAAAGTAATCACATAAGATCGTCCCAATTGAATGGTGACCTAGATGGACTGTTTCCAATTTGATGATGACCATATACTTTGTCACCCATTTAATGGTGACCACATACTTTGTCTCCAATTTAATGGTGACTCCATACTTTGTCACCCATTTAATGGTGACCACATACTTTGTCTCCAATTTAATGGTTTAAATTGTAGTTCTATGTACGAGTTAAGTACTTTGTGTGCCTTGTAAGCAAGAGAATGCTAACTCAACTAATTTTGGTAATATGTAGTTTTTAATTTGAGAGTGGAATATCAAAGCCTATCATTATCTCAGCAATGTAACAAACAATCTGGTCTTCAACCCTATTGATCAGCGCTGGTACTTTGCACGTTTCTGCTAGTACACTCGCTGAAATTCTGATATAGGCTTTAAATACCCTACATCAATGTATGTCCAATATCTAGTCAAGAAACTGTAAGCTTCTTAGCATTCAACACCCAACATATGAATACCATACTGCATATAATAGTGCGATAGGTATACTTATATTTCGGTTAGGCATCCAAGAACACTATTATCACCGGACATTGCGTTCTGTAATGTTTGTTTGCTTTTCCTAATGTGGTTTTCAAAAATTTAAGTAGTCAAAGAATTATTATGCTTTGATGGTAAGCTTTTTAGTGTCATGGTTACATATTGATTATAACGAAGGTGTAAAGTAACATTACGAATCAGATTTTAACTAATTAGAACCATGTTATGCAACGAACGCACTTTAACAGGTGTCACTAACTTTGCACTATATATTTTGAAGCTGTGACATTCTGCATCACCATAAAATAGAAGAGTCCCTGACCCTCAACTCATGCTCTTCTTCCTTTCAACAAGGTGACAGCAGCTCACAAACAGTTTTCTAGTCGATGCAATTTTCCTTTTGCAAAACAACCGCTAACCTTTCTAAAACATTTGTCTACACATAGATAAATGTGGGATTCTAATTCTATATCTCAATTTCATGAGCAGCTATGCTGCTCTCATGTCATACTTGACCTCATCAATTTGATGATCAGCTTTGTGCTGCTTCCATTTTTAATATTTTACGCTTTTCCAATTTCATGACCGCGTATAGGTAACGTAATTTTTTTTTTTTTGTTTTTATGTAAGTATAGTTGGCTGCATAAGTATGTTTATAGTTTCGTTCAAAAGCGCTTACCCTTTATTGCAGCTGACTTTATCTACGTTGTTTTAGTTAGACAACCAGAATATAAAAATATTATTATCTTTTATAGGGACAGCACCCCAGTAAATTTTTAAACGATTTGGTGACTAAGGGCAATTTTACTTCCTATACTTTAAGGAACACTTACTCAGATTATATATTGCAGTAGGACTTAGGAACTTAATAATATTTTAGTTATTATTAACCAAATGTCGACGCAACTGTGTAGTTTAATTAGCACAAAAGAGTAATAAATGTCGATAAATGTAAATAGTGATAAAGTTCTTTACCTCTCGTGCGAGTCCAATTGTCTTACGGTAACCTAAGATTGGTGTTCTAAGATCAATTATTATTAACCCTAACGCTATGGACACAAGACATTATTTTGTTAATAGATATCCATCCCACCACCCATATGGATCTCATCTTATGGGATGGGTTGAGGAAATTACACAACTTTATATTACAAGTAGGTGTGCACTTCAAGAATATATTAATGTGATGATTTATTAACTTGAGATCAATAAATGGATTCTATTTCATATACGTTCATATATGGTTATGTTATTCGCCCCTATGGAAGCATATTCTTCCACAACTCTCAATGTACTTATACTGCTTATTGGTACTGCAATACTGTAAAACATAATTTGCAAATAACAATATTATAATGAGGGCCACTTTGTTAAACTATTTGTAAACACCAATGTAAATCAATAAAAAAGAGGCTAAGATACCAATTAAAATTCATTCAAGCCTGAATCTTGAAGGTTTTAAAAGCACACGCAATCATCAACTTTTGAGAACTTGATTGCAACAATCATCCATGAGCTAATCATCATTAGACAGTTCCCAGAGTAAGTATCTACATTGGAACTCCTTCCAGGTATCATCCTTAAAAGATTTTTTGTCACAGATGAGAAGGCCCAGTTGGGTAAATGATGATGATGTCCTCCTAGCCGATTATCGGCTACGGCGGCTGTACTCACGTAAGGGGATTAGCCAACTGCGCAGGACATATTATAGTGCACAAGCATTTGCGCAGACACAGGTGCACTCACTGTTCCTTCACTCTCATAACCCGATGGGACGGCAATCCGACACGACCGGAAAGAGATCAGGCGCAGGACCGACATTTACGTGCTTTCCGATGCACGGGTGTATCAATCACCAACTCATCAGCCGCGCTTGCGACAGCTAGACCAACGAGGCAGTTGGGTAGATAAAGTAGCATTGTCAAATAAATCACAGATTGCTCCAATGCTTAGTTCCATATTCTTTTGATCTAAGAGTTTTATATCAACCTAAAGTACTGAAATTACAATTGTGAGCTAGCATGTTTACCAAAGATTCTATCTATTGAATACCGAAATTTTGATCCACATTTTCCAGCTAGTATTGCTGCTTGTATGCTGTTCTACTGTTCTGTATCTTCTGGAATATCTCTGTTGTATAACAACCTCTTTAATACAGCAAAATAAAGTAAAAGTATTGAAATTATACCTAGGGTGACTGAGCAACTGTTATAATTAACACTATTATGGGTAGGCAACCCACTAGAGGTGTTGATGGACTTGGATGTTGTGCATAGGTGAATACATACCAGTATAGCTGGGCGAGTTCTTCAACATCCATGGCCAACCCACTACGGTCCCTCAATGTGCTGTTTGTTTAACTAGATACCTAGCACATGTTTGTCATTTGTAGAACCGTTGAGTATATAACCCACCAGTTTGTTCTTGTAATATCCTCTATATTGCAAGCACTTGAATTAAGTTAGTTAAGTACCAGAACAATATAGCAGGTATAAGTTGTTGACTAGACTCTGAGAAGTTAAGTTTGGAAGCTTTTTATGATCCAAATCACCGGGCACAGAAAATATAAAATTATCAAGATTTACTATTTAGTTGTTGCAGTAGTTGACAACTATCGCCAGATAATTTATGCGTGTACAGTCAATTGAATGACCAGTAGACGTTCACTACCGTTAACTGTCAAGCTGTCACTTTAATGACCAGTAGATATAGACTACTGCCAACTGTCAAGCTGTCAATTTAATGACCAGTAGATATAGACTACTGCCAACTGTCAAGCTGTCAATTTAATGACCAGTAGATATAGACTACTGCCAACTGTTAAGCTGTCAATTTAATGACCAGTAGATATAGACTACTGCCAACTGTCAAGCTGTCAATTTAATGACCAGTAGATATAGACTACTGCCAACTGCCAAGCTGTCAATTTAATGACCAGTAGATATACACTACTGCCAACCATCAAGCTGTCAATTTAATGACCAGTAGATATAGACTACTGCCAACTGCCAAGCTGTCAATTTAATGACCAGTAGATATACACTACTGCCAACCATCAAGCTGTCAATTCAATGCCCAGTAGATATAGACTACTGCCAACAATCAGGCTGTCAATTTAATGACCAGTAGATACACACTACTGCCAACCATCAAGCTGTCAATTCAATGACCAGTAGATATAGACTACTGCCAACAATCAGGCTGTCAATTTAATGACCAGTAGAAACACACTACTGCCAACTGCCAAGCTGTCAATCTAATGACCAGTAGATACACGCTACTGCCAACTGCCAAGCTGTCAATCTAATGACCAGTAGATATACACTACTGCTAACCGTCAAGCTGTCAATTTAATGACCAGCAGATTTTTGGAATAGAATAGGTCTTTATTTGCTTAGAATGCAGGCACTTACAAAATAGGATTGTAAACAACATAATAAGATCCGTGTACATTCCGCCTTGTTGGCATGCAAGCACAACAATTATTAAACACAATTGATTATAAGGCAAATAGGTTATTGTATTATATCCTCTAGGAAATCCCACCACTGCTAAAGTCGTCTTGACGACAATTCAACAACCAGCAACTTTATATTGCTTCCAATAAATGCCTATTATTGAATAAACTTTGATGCAGGTTTAAGAATGAGTAAACTGATCACCAAGTAATGATTTTGTATTATTAATTACTCATTTGATAAATATTAACACCTGCAATAAATATTGCTACTTCCATTAGAATTGTAACAAGGTAAACTTAAACAAAGAATTACGTAAAAAGGTTAAAATTTGTTTGCAATTCGGGTGATACATACATGAACATAAAAGTTATGTATACTTTGTCATTCTACTCTCTTCCCTTCCTTCTTTCCTTTTGCTCTTTTTAATATGATTGAATATTAACATTAGCCGACCCCAACATGATTGGGAAAAAGGCTCGGAGGATGATTAACATCGGTCAGAGGTTACTTGTTGTCAAAGCTTATTTAGCATACATTAATTTGGTATAGGCATGAATAGGACAAATTATTTAGTATAACCTTGTATATCAAATATTTTTCTGGATCACAGAACTAATAGGTAGTTCAAAATTAAAAAATTAGATAATAGGTAACTGTTGGTCCAAACACTCACGGTTTTATCCTCGTCGCCAATGTATTGTACGCTCATTTTATTATGTTAATCGACTCGCCAACGCACCACCACACAGGTCGACAGTCTGACAACGACTGACTCCCCACCGCTCGATCCGGTATTTATAACCGAGTGACGTATGCGCACGAGGCGTCATAATAATGACATAACCTATACAATGATGCACATGTACCTGCATACACTACAAGGAGGATATAATGTGTGGAATGTGCGTGATACGTAAAATCCAAAAGGGAAAATGCACTCAAAACCTGTTAGTAACAAGATAACAGATAATTCACTGCATACATAATTTTATTTTTGGTTACTTTGTTTTCTGAACGTTCGTTAACCCGGTGGGGTCCTCGAGTTATGTTTTGTGCCAGTTCGCTAAATTATTTACTTTTACATTGCATTGTATATTATGTAGGTATAATAAATCTATCAAAATCCATTAGACTTGTAGTGTTGACCTCTTGTATCCGTAAAAGATTAGCCTTACACCTCGCTTTAGCCGAATAGAACTAGTTGTAGCCGTAGGAAACTGGGTACGGTTGTGCCAGGGTACGGTAGTGACAGTCGCAGTTGTAACGAAACTATATGTAAAACGGGGGAGGTTGTGAGGGAGAAAGACGTGGCTCACAAGCCTAAACACGTTCCCCAGTATTGCGTTAGCCGGCGCACGACGTTGACGTAAGCAGGAGCCCACATTGCTTTTCAACAATCAAAAGTAAGTATTTTTGTTCGATTTCGTTTTCTAATTACTGTTATTTTTATACAGATAGATTATCTTGTTATTTTTTTCTTTAAAAGTTGAATATTAATATTTAATTACAAGTGATTTCTTTTTACGTAAAGTATTTGGCAAAATCATGGCGATTTTTTGTTTTCAAAATGATGCGTTGGGTACGGTTGTGTCAATTTTTTTGGGTACGGTTGTGACGAATATCTTTACATATAATAAATCTCATATTATTGTTTTTTGCTTTTAGATGTCCAGGATACGTTTGCGGAAGACCGAAAAAGCGCAGTGTGATATCAAAAAATAAAAAGATGCCGATGAAGAAGTGAAACAAGGGATTTCGTACGTGTAGCTCAAGCTACAAGCCTTTCTACAGCTACAAGTTTGAACAGAGCAAATGTTGTTTTGTTGATTGTTAAAACTATGTTTGTAAGCTTATTATGTTAAACATTTCTACAATAAAAGATATTATAGACCATTTTGATATATGTTTATGCATGTCACAACCGCCCTTGGTATGTGGCCGGTTGTGACACTTTCCCATTTTTTTTTAAATTGATCTTATGAGTAATACATTGTATTAAGGAACAATATATGAGTGTTTTTACGTACACAAATGTACAAATTGCGATACAAGTTCCTTTTCTGCGAGCTAATTTGTCAAATATCAAAATTATTGGTGATCAAACGAAAATTGGCACAACTGTACCCAGTCTACCCTACTTCGGTTTAGCTATAATATAGTCGTAATTATATACATACTCGTAATTATATTATTAGCAAGTTAGATGCAATGACAGTCGCTGGCTCTTGATCTATACCACAATTTGAAATTGGATCCAATCGAATCTTTTTACCTAACTAAATCTTATTATAATCAACGCAATAAGGGTGACAATTGCTTAACAAATAAAACACTCACGCGACTAAAACAATGATGGCGGAACTTCGGCAGCAGGATCAGAATAAGTTTTTTCTAATTACAATCCGATGAATTGGCCCTTTTGTGAGTGAGTCTCGATTGGAGTACTCAAGTAATTAGTGACTCCGTATTCTAATGAAATTCGGGGGATGCTCGCCATTTTTTCTCGTTTTACATATTGAGCCTTGATGAGGTTTTTTGATAGTTCCTTTTTTAAACGCCTCTCTTATTGTTCTGTAGAATTGGCGAGGGATCTGTTTTGGGAACACTGGGGAAATTAACTGCATACTTTATTGTATTTTTTTATATAAGAGGATAGAATAAGGAAGTCTTTTGAAGATAGTTTGAAGCTTTAATTAATCGGTGATATTATGGCTGATTCCTAGAAAGTGGTGTAGTAACCAGCTTAAGCCAGCTTTCAACCATTTCTCTTCGAAATAATTTGTACCCATCGACGTACTAGCAAGTGTAGCTTAACCTGGACATTTGCCATACCAATAAAATACTTCACCATCGGAAATATGAATCTAAACAGGCGTCAGTACATACTCTTCTTGCATGATAATAACTTTATACCGATGTGTAATGTTACAAAATAATGTTGGTTGTATACCAATTTTAGAGGGCATATAAATAAAATCATTATAGTTCAATAGCAAATGTAATGGGACGTTTATAGGCTGTTATTGGATATTTATCTGTATGGTATGGGGAAGGAATACTAATGTATTCGACGCATGCGCTTTGTCACGGGTTTTTATGTTGTAAAATAGATTTTTGAGGGAAATCAGAAATCTCTGACCGTTATAGTTCGGCCATTCAGAGAATGCGTTCCTGACACGTCGCGATTGAACTGACGACGTAACTACATTCATTGATTATTGATATAATAATGTTGTTTTAATGCTCCTCAATTGTTAAAACGGTAAACAACCAGCAAAAATATTTTTATCGTAACTGCAACGCCATTGCAAAGTTACGTCGTCAGTTCAATCGCGACGTGTCAGGAACGCATTCTCTGAATGGCCGAACTATAGTGTAATGCTATATTGTTGCTAGGCAACCGAGTGCCGAGCCGAGTAATTTTATCTTGTGATATTTATAAAATCATTTTTCCTTAAATTTTCGGCACGCATATTGTAATCGGTAAGTTATCTAAAAAAATACAAATATAAAACAACCCTCCACACTCAAACAGATCATACACAGGTAACGATCTCGATCTAGATACCAGGCGCCCATAATTAGCAGGAGCTCCATCTCCGTATGTTAACCAAAGGGATATTAGCTACGTCAAATCTGCATGAATATGTGTAAATTATGTAACTTAAAGAAAAAAACAAATAAAACAATCCTCTTCCACACACTCAAACAGATCAAACACAGGTAATGATCTCGATCTAGATACCAGGCGCCCATATTAGCAGGAGCTCCATCTCCGTATGTAAACCAAAGGGATATTATATAGCTGCCGTTCCCGTCAAAGACGGTGACGTTGACGTGCGCGACACACGGTGTCTATGTTTGATGCGGTTGTGTCATAATCAAGTTGTGCCGGTTGTCTATATACTGTGATGCTGTGTCAGACCGCAAGTCTGGATATGCCTGGATATCTATCTACTGCACGTTTGTACAATGCTGTTGAGTTTTGGTAATGAAATTCTTTGCTGCTAAGACTTTATGGGTCCTGACTACCGGTATCTGCCAAAAGTGTGCACTTATGTCATCATTTTCATCTTTAAAATAATTGGTATGACTGATATTGGTTTAGTGTTCTTCAAATAATACTCAGTAGATATATTTGAATAACCTCTGGGCTGGTGATTACGTACAATGCATGCACTAATCTTCATTTTAAGCTACTTACGATAAAGAGAAATCAGAAAGCTTTATGTCTAAATGTAGTTCAAATCGAGCCAAAAATAGCTTCTTTAGAACGACAGCAACAAATGAAATATACTAGAAGAACGCCAATAAGTTAAATATTCACACAACATTTCCGAAACACCTTCAATTAACTGTTCAGGCTGAAAGTAAGCCTGGCACAGCTGTTACAGCAAGCCATTAACACTCATAGTTGCAGTAACAAATATCAATAGGCACCGATGTGAACCTCATTACGAGTCGAGTGCCACAATATACACTGTGCTACCTGACAAATGTGGAACATTTGCTCAAGGTATGAACTTAAAGCGATTAAGAAAGAATGTTATTTGTACCATGATGGCAGATAGATTATGAAGGAAACATCACTATATAAAGATGACATGTTGCGCCGACCACAAAAAATACTGGAATAAGCGCAAGAAGGATGATGAAAAGGCGCTTATAAATTCTAATTTCACCTGTATCTTGTGGGAACTCCTTCACGCATCGGATAAAAATAAGCATAATATTATTGTAGCCAATAAGCCTGATATTGTGGTGATAGATCGATCAGCGCGCCGCGTGATGATAGTCGATGTCGCCGTTCCGCATGACGAGAACCTTGTGAAAGCTGAGAAAGAGAAACAAATAAAGTATCTCGACTTAGCGCACGAGGTTGTCGCCATGTGGAGTGTCGACACGGCTGTTGTTGTGCCGATTGTCGTTACGGCCAATGGTTTAATAGCCAAGAGCCTCGACGAACACCTCAGGAGGCTCTCGTTGGGCGGCTGGATCAAGGGACTGATTCAGAAGGCAGTACTCCTTGATACGGCACGTATTGTGAGGAGGTTTCTGTCTCTGGGACCCTAACCACCGGTACCTTGGACCCTGTGCCCGATATCGGTGGCAACCTATTTTTTATATTTTTAAATGTTTTTTATATTTAATATTTAAAAATGTAAATTATATGCTTGAAAATAAATAAATACCAATAGCATAATATAACCTTCCTAAATGAATGTGCTATCTAATACTGAAAGATTTTTTCAGTATTAATAATTTTTTCAGTATTATTTTTTTTTTTATTATAATTTAAGTAATTGTTGCCTTTTAATAAATTTTTATTTGTTTGTATAGTACCTAATAAAACTTTTTCTTTTTCTTTTGCATGCCGTAAGGTAGAATGTGTTGTAACTATGTATAAATCTAACATCTTATTTTGTACCCATATTCTCTGCAAAATAAACGATTTGATTTGATTGATTTGATTTGATTTGGTCCGTTCCTGAGATCAGCTCATACAAAGCTAATCTCAAACATATAAACAATATTTTCAGCTTTACTAGGAATATTAGTATAGATTAATCGCACTCTCCAGTACCTTAGATCGCGTTTCACTTTACGGCTGCAAGTTTAGCTCAAACTGCGAATACCTTAGTAGTACAACGCCACAGAACTGTGTTTTGAATGCAACAAATCCAGTCAAATGGGTTCGCCACGCTTTACAAACGATTGAAGATAAAACCAGTCACCTGTCTATCGATATTGACTTTTTAATGCGATTTAAACACGTCTTTATCTCTGTCATTAATTTATTTAATGTGTGTTTAATGCGAATAAAATGTTTTATAACGCTATTAGAATTAAATTTAAAGAAAAACAACGGCTAATGACTTGATTGGATCCATTAGAGAGGATATTGTTTTCCGAAACTTTGTTGTTTATTGTGCACATTAATCACGTTAGAGAGTCTACTGCATTATACATACAGTTACACTGCATTAATTTTCCATTAAAATACATACAAATTTAGTCAACACAACAATAAAAACACATTGAATTTAGAAAGGATTAAGTTATTTTGTGGGTCTCAGCCTTGCACATGGTCACCCTACTCCAGTTGATTTGCATTAAAACCGCTTCTCTGCAAAATGTTCCGGAAATTCTAGAAATTTGTGGACACAGTACGCACTTTGGTACACTTTATGAGTTTAGTTACAATTAAAACGATTCATAAGGCAGTTAATATTCATACTGCAGTTATAAAGAAGTTCTCTTTTGTTTTAATCTCAAGTTGTTGAGCCGAAGCGTAATAATTTTGTTTTTAGTTTATATTGTCGCATGTTACATAAAATACATACTGGGTTGAGTATTTGAACCCAAGCTTGCATGAGTTTTAAGCTGATATTATACTCAATTTTCTAAGATAGCAAAGAAAGCTTTTTAAGGAGACCTAAAGACAAGCTCGTTAGCTATGGATGTGGCCTGAAATTCATTGATTTTATCCCGTACTTCTTTAATAAAGGACGTCCTATATCTCATCGATATGAAACCCTCCGAAATAGACAGTAGGAATGCTAAACACGGTATTGCAACCGAGTTACTCCAGTCAAGTGCTCGTTATAGTCACGAAACCGCACGGCTGTGTATCATCCGTGTCGGCTGCGATGCGGTCACGGCAACCGTCAAAGGACACGTTGCAACTAACTTGATAGCCAAATTGTTTATAAACTGCTGTGCCACTGTGTTTGTAAGAATGTTATGAAATTTTCGTGTGTTTTAAGCTTGAATTGTTTTTCCTGATTTGACAGAGATTTTACGTGGATGTGTTTTTTTCTTGCTCGATTATGAGATCGGAATTTATTCATCTCAATTTCTCTCTGGATTAAAAAAAAACTTGAGATAAACTCTTATGTTACGGGTGTAATGTAAAGTTTTACAAAGAAGTTGCAAATCCTGTTGGTCTGTATAGTAAAATATCTAACTAACGCTAACGTATTCGTCTTCAATAACGAGAAAAGAAATGGAGTTAATTTCAACTAGCTACAAGTTCCTAATTCTTTAAAAGAAACGCACCAAGTTTACAGAGCCCGAATAAGTTAATCGTAGCTGAAATAAAACTATTCACCCAACCATTAAACCACAGCTACCAGGCTGCCATCAAAACGAGGAGCCAACAAAAACTATTCGTTACACGTCGATCGGAGCGCGGTAGGTCTTATTCAAATACGGTAAAAGCCCGCAGTATATATTTACCCAGTATTTACCTACACTCAGATGCCATTAGCCACGGAACGGGACCGACTTGGAAACGAATAAGGAGCAATTTACGCCTATTGCGAACCTCTTGTGAACCAACCAAATGTAATTTACATTTTTCTCTTTAGGATTTGGGGGTTAAAAACCGTTTAGATTGAGCTTGCCGCCGAACTCTGTTTATCAATCGCTAATAGAATAAGGAAATTTTAATATTCTCATTTATATTCTTTGTGCTTATCCTCATTTTGGAAATTATTCTGCCCGTAAAACAACTTTTCTAATTGCTTTTATGAGATGTTGGTATTGTTGTGTTACAATAAGTCCTTTTTCTGTGAACGATAAGCATTCCTGCTAATTGCTATCAATCACTGTCAGCGTATACAGAATAAGTCATTTTAACTTGGGAATTGACTTTTCAGAAAGCTTTAAATAGGTGTTCAGCTCGAACAGATACAAAACATTTAATTCATATTGTATAAATAAAATAATAACCGTGATATCTATTGGAAGTCTCCTCAAACTAGATAATTAGTTACATTTCACTTGGCAGGCGGTTTGCTATGACAAAATCGGCCGCATTGCCTGCAAGTCACTTAATCAGTCGGCTGAAGTATCAGCCGAAACTTGGTTACGCAAGTCACTGCGGATGAAGCTCGCTACATGTTGGCCAATATTGGTACAATGTTGGGCGAACTTTAAATGGAACTTTATCAAATTTTATTGGTGAAGATACATATCTTCAGTTGTTCAAATATTTTTCTAATTAACTAACTTGCTCTATAAATTATTGGCACTTAGCGTCGCGACTATAAAATATTTCATGTTCACTATAACTAGTCGAAATACAATTAAACGTCACCTAAACAAACATGACCACTACACTTAATTAATTTCATGTAAATTAACCAATATTGTGGAAAACCAATATAACTTCAAATTACATCCAATATTGGTTCAAATACTTGCCAAAGTCTGCACGGAACATTACGAACCGCGCGATAATTTCGCGGCCCCGCCATTTTGCGGGCCGCCTAATTGCAAAACTGTCATGGCGGCGACACAGGCCCGCATTCCCGCGCTCACAAGATTTACACTGAATGCCTGAATACCGCCCTGTGTCTTAGAAATCTAGTCGCCCCTAAGCACTCTTGAAAGGAATTTACCCCGGATAATTTAGGGGTGACTGAAATTTTTTAGGTGTTATTTGTTACCAGTGATTTTTTGGTTCTTAATAAAGTGTTGTTTTGGCAATCTGTCATGAGGTAAAAGAAAAGGGGTAGGTATATTTTAAAATCCATTGAGGTGAAAATGTTTCAAATACATTTTGCACTACTTAATTAGTTTTGTCTTTCAACGCAGTTTTGCATTAGAAAGCATCAAACTAATTAAAAACACTCTTAAGGATTGTTCAGCTTATTATTGGCTCAGTCTAAACATAGTCTCAAGTTAAACTTTGGAGAGAGGTTTTTATATTATTGTGTAGGCGGCCGCTAACAAAAGATTTTAAGAAAATGTACCTCCAGGGAGATGAAAACTAGGCAGTGGAATTTTATTTGAGACTCTTGTGTTTTTGTCGAGACTTTAAAATCCTTACTAACATTATACTTACATGCAAAAATAGCTCTGTCTGTTTATCGGGCTTTCACTTCTGAACCGATTTAAGTGATAATATAATTGGTACACAGATAATTTAGATCCTGAAATAGGACGGAGGCTACTTTTTACCCGGCTGCGGAAAGTGGTTCTCGCGAGACGATGACGAAACCTCAGATAACAGCTAGTAGGAAATAGGTACCTACTTCTTTTCATAAGCCACTCAATCAACTAAATCCATTTTCCAAACTAACACAGAACGCACTCTAGAAAATACGAATCATAAAAATCCGAATGCATACAATAAGCATATTTATTACTAGATTGTCTGACATATTCAGAATCGTTTTCAATTGGAATTCAATCCTAGTAATGCGTAACACTCGGCTCATATTGAAAAATATTTTGCTCAACAAGTTGACTCGGTATTGGATGAATGCAGATATGAATGAAATTCTATTTTAAAATGCATCGAGCGCTTGTCAAACAGAACTGACTGGTAATTTATTTTTGTAAGATGCTTGGGAATATATGTGAGTAGGAAATGGTTTCTTTTGTGGGAAATGTACTGTTGTATTTTAATGGATGCAGTAAAAGTTTTTGAGATAGAATCTTAGAGATTGAAATGCAGTTGTAGAAGTGTCGTTAGAGATGAATTGGAAGATGGTTAGTATTTTAAACACAAATAATTCTTAAACTGATTAAACGGTGTATCCAAAGGTTGTGCGAGATGAAGATTTTTTTTCAATGCTTGACTTCTTTTTTCAATTTCTCTAAAATTATATAAATTCATTCAACACACAGAAAACTACCGTCCATAGTTCTCTCAACGTGACACACAAATCTACCTCTAAATAAATTCGTGTACACACGCAACATAAAAACAACCAATAAAATGTTATCTAATCCAACGTACTAGGGCGACATGAGCCGCTAGGAGCACATACATAAACAAAAACTGTACGCGTACCAGGCGCACATAAAATTCCTTCTATCACACACAGCCCTATATATTTCCCGTTCGTTATTAAAGCACATTTCAGTTAGTTGTAGCTGTAGGGACACGGGATATATTATTGAAATAAAAGTATCGATATGTTATGGACCAAGTGATAAATTGGGCAGTATACATAATGCCCGGTCATTATGAATAATGCCCAATATGAGAGTGCAATTTGATAATAATGATTCAAATAATCAAATTGACCGGGCACTATATATATTGCCCGTGACCTTTTGGGCAAAGTAATACAAACATATTTAATTTCATTTTTTTTTATTGTTATTGACATTTAACTTAAAATAAACTAAATATTAAACCACTTAAATAATCAGCCTCATGATTTGGATGAATTATGAAGGACTTCTGCCTTAAAAATCCATTAGTTTTTGCATTTAAAAGTTAAGGAAAGTCAGTGACGCTTCTCGTGACCAAAAGGCTGGCTATTACCTCGGACAAAGGATCAGCATGGCCATCCAACGAGGTAATGCTGCCAGCCTCTTGGGTACGCTCCCAGTTGACAGCGATGGGGATGAATTTTTTGACGCCTTTTAGATATAGTGTATATATATATATTTTTTTTTTTTTTGTTCTACTAGGAAAGTTTTTTTTTTGTGTTGTAAATATGTATATAAATTTGATAAAAAAAAAAAAAAAAAAAAAAAAAAAGGAAAGTCATATCTATACATATAATAAATCTGTAGAAAAGTAATTTTTGTACATTGAAGAAATTGGCAAAAAAAATAGCCAGCATGTTAAAGGATAACTAACAGAACCCATTTCCATCATTTTTGTCATTTTTGTCTGTTTGTCTGTTTGTCTGTTTGTCTGTTTATCTGTTTATCTGTTTGTTCGTTCGGGATTCACGTAAAACCTACGAATTCAATGCAGACAATGCTTATATAAAAAAATTCTACGTAACTTGGGGTATTACTTAGTTTTTGTTTCATCGAAATCGATTCACTCTATCAAAAGATATGATTAATTTTGTGAATTCAAGATGTAAATTATTACGACACGCAATCTGTTTGTCAAAACTGTACATTTGAATGTTGTACTTATATTAGTTGATCGGCCTATTATTAACCTTTACACAGAAAATCACACCTTCATAAGTAACTTCGGAAGAAAAAAAAAATTAAAATTGTGTTTAGCCAAGGTTAAAGTAGCTCCATCTGTGGTAATCTGTGTTAAATAAAATACATAAAATTTGTCAAAGGAGCGAGGTGGTAAATGACAATAAATTACCATACATTCTTTATAGAGGATTATTATTTCAACAGATGGAGTTGTGTATTTTCCGTAATTCACCATATTTTAACACGTAGTGTAATTTTTCGATAGACATTTCAATAGTGTTTGTCAGTTTGCCGTGCCACATCAAAATCCAATTATAATTATCACCTTGATGAAAGGAAAATAATAGTTCTCAGCCAAATATAAAACGGTGCCATCTAAATTATTTTTTGAATATTATGTCAAAAATGATGACTTTAGTATAACAATTAATTATCATTTAAAGTTACAGATGGAGTTTATATCAGGATGTTTTCATAAACATAGTTTAGCTTCTCTTCCACTAATGTGGTGGCCTTAAAACAAATTACTTTGAGTGAATAGTATTAAGTAGACCTTCATTATTTTTTTTGATGCAAAGTATGTAAACTTAATCCTAGAAGAAAGGAGGATCTGTCTCTCGCAAGTGCTGCTAAGCGTGAGGTAGGTAGGTAATGTAGGATTCTGTAGCTTTAAGAACAAGCCCAGATACAAAGTGCAGATAAGAAATGGGAGCTTTCTCGATTTAATACCATACACACGTAAAATGCTTTATGCGTCTGAAAACGTACAAATTGCGCGTCGCATACCAGACACATGCTTACTTTCAACTTCTGATCGCAAATGCACTGGTCACGATTACGAACAGTCTCAGTAAGACCCGAGCCAAGTCTAAAAAAACACCTTTTATATAAAACTACGTTTGATGTCATTCAATCACAAAGACAGAATTGTTTTCTGTTGCAAATCCTATCCACCTGTATCCTATCCTAATCCAGCATGCGTTGCAGGTGTGCATTGCACAAAAACCAATGGTATCCTATTCGAGAAGTCAAAAGAGTCGACCTGCCAACGTCAGCTTCTGCGCTAAGCAAGTGTTCTTAATAGTACCATCAGAATTACATTCATCGTTGAATGAGGTGAATAAATTTTCAGAAACCACAATAACAGTAGGAGCCAAAGCATATGATCGCTTCATAGAGCTCTGATTGGCCCCAGTTGACCAAGTCAGGTCTGATTTGTTCGTTCATCAGATCTTTGAAAGTTTTTCGGTGGACTTTTTTTACTTACTGTCGTCCTGTTTACGTGTGACACAAAATATGGTATATAAACGCAAGAGCGAAATTTTCCTGGTGTGCGGTAGTGACTCCCAGTATACAACACTTTTGTTTCTTTTGATTTGCTGGCTCCACCAAGAAATGACAAATTGAGAGCGTACATTTTGAAAATCTTGGCAAAACTGCAGGTTTCAAGTACGAACACATGAAGTGGACTCTCACAGATACGTACATTTTGCCTATTCGTGAACTAATGCAAACATTTCGGTGGAGTCCCGGCTTAGGCCTCCCCCACATTAGGCGTGCGCGATCCTCGGGTGTGTGAGTAGCGCGGGCGTCGCGAGCACGCTTCATGAACGTCGCGTTTTGCTGCCCTGCGGCATTTACCTACAGCGAGGTCGCGGCGCGCACGCGCCGCTCTCCTTGACGTTTAACTGCTAAGGCGTTTAGCGGGTGGCGGGGATAGCAGGCGAAGGGGTAAGAACGCAACTCGAGCGCCGCGTCGCTTGCACTCTTCACACATGCCGCAGGGCAGCAAAACGCGACGTTCATGCAGCGTGCTCGCGACGCCCGCGCTACTCACACGCCCGAGGATCGCGCCCGCCTAATGTGGGGTCAGCCTTACCATAGTGAGTAAGTGCACAGAAAATCCCCGTCATACAAGTGTTTCTCCCCAGTAGTGAAACTATCCTACCCTATGCGCCTGCTGATGATGATGACTCATTTTATCATCCATCCGGCTATTCCCCAACTATGTTGGTGTTGGCTTCCAGTCACCGAATCTGTTTTAGTACCAATATTTTGCTTGGAGCGACTACCTATCTACCTATCTTCAATCCAGTCAACTACACAAGCCGATATCCATGGTAAGACTGACAGACTTTCTGGCTTCTGATTAGTCGCAGCAGCTGCAGAAAATGTACAAATGACAGCTTTGTCAGACTCAAAGCATATAGACATATATTATAGCTGTTTCCTGTGAAAATTATCAAGGCCGCGGTAACTCTTACAAATAATCCCGCAGCTCTGACGAGCTTTGGCCATGACCGATTCGCCTTGAGCAAGCTTGGTGATTAACATCATCATTCCTTTTCTATATGAGAAGAGGCTTGTGTCCAGCTGTGGGACTATAAAAAGGCTGGTAATGATGATGGCATACACGCACAGATTCATCATCATCATCAGCCTATCGCAGTCCACTGCTGGACATAGGCCTCTCTAAGTGCATGCCACTGAGATCAAAGCATATAGACATAGATTATAACTGTTTCCTGTGAAAATTACTTACGCACCATACGTAATAATTTTCCAAATTGGCTGACTAGATCCAGAGATATTCACAACGTCACAAACTTTACTTCTTTTGTTTAGATAAATGGTCACATCCACAACACAACCTTGATCAATGAATCTATGCGACTGCTAAGTGCTAATCCTAATTATACTGTCACGTGAAAGAATGCACCTACGGGATAAGTAGTATTTTGACTATTCTATATTGCCCACGCAGACGAAGTTGCGGGCAACAGCTAGTTAAAAATATAACATAAAATATAATTAAATTTAAAACCAAAAATTTACAACGTATCTTTGTTTTATACAAATGACTTATTATTATAAAACAAAATAAACTAAAGTTTAAGCGATCGGACTCATTATTTGGCATAATTAACTTTTATTATTTAGCTTCTCTAAATAAAAGTCACATAGAAAATATAATTAAAATAGGGTGCTATTTAAACAGGCTTCTTTTTAATATCATTACTCGCCCCCAAAAACGTATGTTGCCTTCTATTACTAAGTCAGCCACAACACATCCCATATCAATTGACAGAGCATGGAAGTAAGCATGCAACATGCAGCAAGCATGGCTTCTGTCACGGCTCCGGCGCTGCGGGGCTCCGGCGGTCCCATGCGAGCTTATCGTCGCAGATGGTTTTCACGCTCACCACCGCAGCTTCGGCTTGCTGGCCGGCTCAGCCGGCCAGCCTCAGCCGTGGCGGCGAGCGCTTCAACTACCTGCGCCTCAGCTCGCAGGCCGCCTCGCCCCTCCGCGCCTACGCAGTTTTGAATTGCACTCTAGGAGTAGGGCAGATAAGACTACGTGGAGTCGGTTTTGCAGCGATTCGTTTTCGTCACTAAGTTCAGATTTTAATACAATGTTTTGAATCCAAATTAAATTCTAACATAAAAAAAAAGGAACCAAGAAAAATGACATCAAGAAAAACGAGGCCGAGTTAGTAAATTAGATGACAATTGTCCAATTAATAATTTTGTGGCTAGACTTATAATTTCCCATTAAAATAGAACATATAATTTAAAACAATAATCATAAAATATGTAGCAAGTAACAGGATTTATTTATGAAGAGATAGAATAAGATAGAACAACTGCCACCCTCGCACCGCATAAAATATAGCTTTATTATCAATTTGCCCAACTATCATGTAGCAATATAATAATGCCCGTGCAATGTGATAAATAATGAAGTTAAGATAGTTATTAATCACTTGGCCCGATAAAGCTAGACATTATTCATAATGCTCGGGCATTATAAATAATGCCCGAATTAATCACATGGTCCATAACAGATATAATAATTCGATGTTTATAAATGTGAATAAGGATCAAGAGAGATCAAGATTGTTCTCTTAGCAAGCTTTCTATAAGAGAACATTTTCTCAGCTGTGGTGCCCATGTAGTAAATAGGATTTATAAGGAGTAACCATAAAAGTTAATTTAATTCGAGTAATTGTCAATTTTTCTATCAGTAAAAGAATTAATTAAATCAACGAAGCATGTAAGACGATCTAGTTCTGTCAATCTTGATATCCGCAATGGAATTACGATTTTATCATCATCATCATCATTCTACTTCCACCATCCCAATAATGATTTAGTGTCTCACAGCCCTAACACAAAAATAGTATCGAGAAAACACTAAGTATCGATACTTTTTCGTTCTCTAGTTAGTGTAGCCGTCGGAAGGAAGTGGCAAACGAGCGCCGACTCCTCCTTTTAGCAATTGCAACTAAAGTTTTGTGTCAAACGTAATTACTGTATTGCCTTTTCTACGCTTTTAGACCTTTAGATCGTGTCTCATCGCTTTGTAGTCGCGTTGTAAGATCTTTTCATTTGGGCCTTTGCAAGTGTCGTCTTTAGTTCCGTGATTATATGTAGTGAGTGTCTGTGTTGATGGATTGCTTTTGATGTCTGTGAGATGGTTTGTTAGTTGGTGTGATTTTTAAGGTGTATTTCAATGTGTTAATAAAAATTAATCACGATACAAAGTCATACATTGTATACATACATTGGTAATCTAGAGATAATTTTAATCGTTAAAAAAACTTTTTCAAAATTTTTAGTACCTACAATTCTAGGTACTACGGTCTACGCATACTATGCTTCCAACACGCTACGACCACCCATAAGTACTACGTCAGTTCGTAGCATTAGTCAACATGACTAAGTTTGACAGCTGTTTATTCTGTTACCTTCATATCCTTACACGTCACATAAAACTTTACCACAACACTTTATTACCTCACAAATTCATATTTATTCGCAATACAGTGTAATATTTTTAAAATTCCCCATTTCAATATTATTGATACTTTGACGTCACACCGCCGTCATTTTTATTGAACAGTGAATATGCGATCGGTTTTACGATCCTATACAAGTTAGTGACGGTGAGACATGCGAGATGTACGGGGAATGTCTTTGTAATAAAATGGAATTTCAATGAATGACTCGATGAATATAATTTTTGCAATAAAAAAGGGAAAAGTGTCAATGACGCTAAACATGCATATCCGTAAAGGAAGTCTTAGGAAGACGCACGCGGATCACGATACGTACATTATATGGTGACGATTATTTATGTAGTTACAGATAACAAGATAAGATAATTATAACCAATTTCAACACAAACAATCATTTTAACGAGATCTGTATAACTGATTACACCAATATTATCATTTGAACAATAGTATCTAAAAACTATGTACCTGATCCTAGATATGCTTTCAAATTGACCAAAAATCTGTCCACCTAAATAGGGTATTTACCTACTTACTTCGCTTCACATAGTAAACAATATTTTCCAATATTTCGTTTACTTAAACAAAAAGTTGTCCAACTACATCTTACGAGGCGAAATATTAAGAATAACTTGAGCCATCTTAGAAAAATGATTCCGTAGAGCGCTGGCTTGCATCCAATATTCCGATCGGATAGTAAAATGTAATAGTTTTAGTTTACAAAAAACACATTACAGATGAAAATAAAATCTTTGTTTAAGCGCCCGTTTAAACTTTGTCTGCTAGTTTGTAAGAAAAACATTTGGAGAAATTTAAAAGTTGATATTTATAAGAGTATTATGTAGATGGAACATTATGCTATCTATTTGAGTTTGTTTTTATAGTTTTCTATAAGACAAACCCGATTTAACAGCAGTAAGTATACCTTTTCTATATTCAAGAAAAATCTATATTCTCGAGGATTCAAAAAGCAAAGTTGTATATAATTTAAAAAATCTTAAATATCAGGTTTTCACATAAGCAATAAGTAAGACCAATAAGTACCAAAAACACTAAAAACCTGCACCTACCACTGCTATTTCCCCACCACCCAAAGGTAGACTGGGAGAAAACGCCTAAGGCGTTAAGTCCGCCATTGTACTGTGTGTGCAAAAAGTATTATAAATAAATAAAAACACGATGACATGCTGTTCTACCGATAGTTCAATTAAAAATGCGATCACGTAAACTAAACCAGAAGTTTTAAACAATCTAATTTACCGCAAACTAATAACAAAAATACCGAGCTTCAACTAACAAAATCCTCAAAAATATTACAAAGAGGGACATGAAAAATGCTTCAGTAAACGGTTTAACTATTTTTAGTTATAACTCTTAATTAATTACTAGAAAGTTTCGGGTCGCTGTTGTTTGTGAAATTTCGTTGTATGGAATGTGACCCTACCACGAAGCTTGTTTGGTGACATCGCGTCCGAACCACGGTGGACTAGTGATTAATGGAGCTTAACACACTTTGATACTAATTTAAACTGAGTTACGATTTTTTTGGGTGGTTGATAAATAGATTTTTGTGATAGGTGTATTTGGAAATGGCTTTTGAAAAGCTTTCAGTCCTCGAAGAGAAAGATGATGTCTCCATATATTTCTGTCCATCAGCAAGAACCACTTTTACATAAATGAATAGTTATTGGCAGAGTTTTATTACACTTAAATACTTCCAATTTCAGGTACCTTTAGATGCAACTTTTCTATATAACTAAGTCATAATTGTTCTTGTGGTAGCACCTACTTTCAATTGGTATCTTGACAATAACTAGAAGTACCTAGGTGCTACCAATCGGTCGATTTGATCAAACATTTGAAACAAAAACATCATAGTCTTGCAGTTCCTTCAGTCTTATCGGCTGCCACAATGAAGAGAGCCATAGATTTCACTTGAAAACTTGTTCTAATGTTGCACGTAGTTTTCGTTTCTATCGTTGTGCGGAGAGGAAAAGTTTTTCTTGTGAAGAACAGGTACCAGGATGGCATAGGTGTTAGGAGATTGTAGTACATGTACATCCAATACTATTATGGGTTTAATAAAATTGGCATCCAAGAGTGATGGTGTACTTCAAGATTTTTTTAATGATGACCACGTAATTTTTCTGGGATTTTTGCATAGCATCCTTTTTGTATATATTGCCTTGTTAAGAAACTACAAGTAACTTGAAGATACAAAGCCGCCTACATTTCCATTGAGAAGAAGTGCGAGATACAGTGTAGGAACGTATTTTATTTACTTGTCCTATTTTCGCCTCATACGAAATGGCAAAGGTTCTTTCAATAGATGTCCTAATACCAAGAAATTAGCCCATTACCGCTTGTCCATGTTGAAACAAGAGCGCCTACAGTTCGTTAGTAGGGGCCAGGTCCCGATTGTGTTTAAATAATAGATGTTGAGCGCACACAACTCTAAGTTCGGGTCGTTAAAGCCCGGCCGGTCATCCGAGCTAACTACGTGACGTGCTGGACTCTACAGGGTTAATAAATTATGTGGCGCAAATATCTGACGGCTGCCGCATATGTATATTGATCTCGTATTGGTAGGGTTAGGTTTTAATTAAATTCTAGGTATTTGAATTTGGAAGAATATCTTGTGGTTCTCGTAGTGTCAAGGATTTTATGATTAAGTTACTGCCAGACGGTCGGACTGTGAATGTGTGACCATCTTGTTTCCTCCCGAGTTTCCTAAAGCGAGTTAACTTGAGTCCTGCATTTGATGCAAAATTACCGTACCCTGGGACAGAACCATTCCCAAGAATGGATAGCTAGATTGTATTTACGATACTGCACGTATTGCTAAAATAAATAATTTGTGTGCCTTTTAAGAAAACTCTTGTCCTGATTGGAAAAGTTAATTCGAAAGCTGCATCATAACTGCAGAAAATAAACGGACTAAAGTAAGTGTACCTATATAACAAAAGATTTTGTAAGTAAGTGATAAATAACATAAAAACAATACGAAACGTATTATGTACTTAACAATATTGTGACGACCAATTCATCACGAGAGACCTCCGTAGCGACCATTAACAAAAAACAATTACGGCTGATTGCTTCAAAAATAGCTTTAGGCAATACATTAACCGTACTGAAAAAACTGGCCAAGTGCGAGTCGGACTCGCACACGAAGGGTTCCGTACCATTATTTATAAAACGTTTTTTGTATGAGAGCGCCCCAAAATATTTATTTAAGTCTAGTTTTCAGTATTTGTTGTTATAGCGGCAATAGAAATACATCATCTGTGAAAATGTCAGCTCTCTAACTATCAAGGTTCATGCGATACAGCCTGGTGACAGACGGACGGACACAGGAGCGAAAACAATAGGGTCCCGTTTTACCCTCTGGGTACGGAACCCAAAAAACTGCAGGCTACTGACGGATTAATAATGTGAAATCATTCGTCTGTCGCTTTCAACGTTTTTCCAATAACTAACCAATCAACTGTGTTAACTTTGAAAGGAAATCGTTCCGCTCATTGCAAATTAAATTTTTATTGAGAACTTTACCGTATAAATATTTATTATTAATTTGTTTTTTAATTATTTTGATGGTTTCACAGTTTTGTCCGTGTATGTGAAGCTAACATAACAATAAAAATATCTTTCCTAAAATTCGGTTAAGTTATTCTACTCTATAAATTCCTTGGCAGATAAGGAAGGAAGTGTTGTTAGAAACAAACATCCGAAATGAGAACCTCCTCCTTTTTAGGGGTTTGGTTAGAAACAAATGTAATAAATCACAAACATTAATTAACTAATTAAAAACCACAGCTCGCAGCATCGGGACTAATCTCTCAAATGTCACAACAAACTGACAATAAAACAATCATAACATTCTAATTATTTCATTTGGAATTGAAACCAATGAAATGAACAACGATATAACAATGTGTTTTGTCGCTAATCCTGTAGGCTTACATTAAGAAATAAATGCGCAAAAAATACACAAGGCTACTGTAGCACATCTGGTTAATAAGGTAAGGTAAAGTTTAAGTGAATGAGGTATACCTTTATGGTGGCGGGAACAAATAAAATGGCTGAAAAATTCCATATGGTTGATAGCTCAAGCAGAGATTAAATATAAAAACTTAAAAAGCGCTCCTTAACAAAAAGTTTCAGATAAATTAGGTATATGCAGTGCAAAAAATATAACAAACATGTTGCAATCGATACCCTAAATTATAAAAGACACATTCACAATCGGTTCAACCGACTAAAAAAATTCAGGGTCAATGTACAGAAGAAATATTCACACAAAAAATATACCTAAAACATAGCACTGGGTTCTAAAAGAGGGCTACTCACTCCCCATATCGTCCACACACGGCTAAGTTGTCCTCCGTGACAGGAATCACAAACGCTAAGCGTAACCACAAACTGCAGACTAAATAGTCAGCCGACAGTTGATCCGATGGTAGGCAATTTTTTATTTTGATTAAGGAAATCTGGTCTAAAAAAGTCTGATACCAGATAAACACCTGATCTTTGTAATGTCGTGCGTACTACCGTAAATTTTCATTTAATATCTCTCCGGTCGTGTCGGATTGTCGTCCCATTGGGCTACGAGAGTGAAGGAATAGGGAGTGCACCTGTGTCTGCGCAAATGCTCGAGCAAAATAATATGTCCTGCGCAGCTGGCTGATCTCCTCATATGAGAACAGCCGCCGTGGCTGAAATCAGCCTTGGACGCCATTATATCTTCAGACTGATTTATGAGCCCAAACAAAGTATAGGCCGACTAAAAGTCTGCAGTGTGTACTCTAAGATAAGTACGGATCACGAAGAAATGAGAGAAACAGCCTTCTAACGCGTGACGTGTATTGTATTTCTCAACGCTAGGCTCTGGAGTACTGTTTGTTTTATTCGTTTCATTAAGACTGGGAGATATTTAGCTTATAATATAGAGTGCCTGTAATTAGTACTACGTGAGTCTCGCTGATAGGTATCGAGTTTGTCTAGGTAGCTGGTTAGTGGAGGTCTAAAAGGCAGTCATTCCTTGTAAAACACTGGTACGCAACTGCTTTCGGTTAGACTAGAAGTTGATACAGACATGATCGGGAAAGAACTAGGCAGATGAGAGTACCTAGTGAGTAATGATAAATTCTTAAAACATTGGCTGGGGTTTGCCATGGAAGAGCTAAAATTCTCCGAATAGTCTTAGTAGCCTGTCATATGCTGATAATATCTTTGCAAAAGCTTTGAGATACCTTTGCAATCAGTTTATTTTTAACAAATACATGTTCCCTTTTTCGATATTGAGATTTAAATTCTACGTGATCGTGCCGTAACCTTTGAAATTTATAATTAACACAACAATTTACTATCAAAACTGTTCCCTATATCCCCGATGACCCGCCAAAACGTCCCGAGCAGTGGCAATTAAAAGTTACCTGAACAACTGGTTAATAGCAACTAGGTAAAACATATAGCTACAACTATTGATCTAACTTTGTTCGCTTTCGTTAATCAACAAAACGAAGATCATTTCTGCTGGAACTGACATATAATAACTGACGGATAATATTACATTAGATGAGTTTAATGTCAAAGTACAATTTATTTAAAATGAAACTTAATGCCGTTTATTTCAATACGGCTGATAGTCAGGATTTTCCGAACGTCAAAGCAAAAGACAGCCATCAAAACGCCTACCCTTCTCCAATTCCCATGTGTTTTTTTTAAATAAATAATGATAATCGACGTAAAGTTTCACAGTAGAAAAAAAGTTTTTAGATTTTGAATAGGAGACGTATTACGATTATAAAAGCCATTCAAGTACCTAAGACTTAAAGTAAGGCAACGTTTCTGGTTTCGGTATTTCAGCTTAGGGTATAAGATTGATTTTTGAGGATTGGTTGAGAGATATCTTTTTTTTTTTTCCGACGTCAAAAATCATCAAATGACCCCTCCCGCTGTGGGTTAGCAGCAGTGAGGGAGTGTCAGACTCTTACTGACTAAAAACCGTCGTGTTCCGTCATAGGCCGTTTATGTACCAGGGCCGCGGTATCTCTTTCGAACAACCCGCAGCCCCGGCAGGCCTTGGCCCTGCTGGGCCCCGCTGGGGTTGCTGACATCTCTTTGAGGAGCGCGTGGAACAACGCGCGCCGTCGACACGGGTCTATCGTCTAAGCAGACAGAGGGACGATGAGCCACCCGAACTCACCGCCCACTGACACTACATGACTTCTTTGAATCGTGAAGATTTTACTCATAAAAGAAGACCACTTTATACTTATGTGAGTACTTTACCACACATTACTAAATACATGTATAGTTACTACAGCTTTTCAAACTTTAAACATCATTTAGGGCAGTCTGAATTGCCCGGATAACTGGGTTGAGGAGGTCAGATAGGCAGTCGCTCCTTGTAAAACACTGGTACTCAGCCACATCCGGCTAGACTGGAAGCCGACCTTAACATAGTTGGAAAAAGGCTCGGGAGATGATGAGGGCAGTCTGAATCTCTTCCAGAGCAGCTACCTCGTTGTGACCACAAACTACAAACTTAAGCTCATCGGGTCCGCGGAGTAGTGACGTCACGGTGAGCCCGCGTATCGACCGGACCTAATTAATGACACCAACACTCATTATTTTTTGTCCTTATTGCGGAACTTTAATGTACGGGTTATGGTCTGGGTCTGACTATTATTGCTTGGCTTGGTTAGGGTATTTATTTAATTTACTTTTCTTTTGGAGATCACCTAAAAAAATGTCTTTGATGTTTGTTAATGGCTCGAATATTCCAAGACTGAAGTAGTGAGTTACAAAATATAGGGGATATCTCTTAAATTCTTAACCTATTCAAGATTTTCTTTCACTTAATGTATAAAGAAATAATCTAATACGTACCTACTTTTTATTTATCCAAATTCCTATAAGAAATTCAAATGACTATACATACATACACACCACGATCAGTCCGCGATGTGAGTCATCCCCGGTGACATGTTAGATTGTGCCCACCAATTCCCCCCATAGGAATAGCGATTTAAGGCGAAGTCACTTCAAAGAATTTGAAATTCAGATTTACGGTTCCATAGCAAATATTTTTGCGGATTCGGTCTGATGGTTGGGTGTGCTCGCGTCTTTTTTTCAATTTAATTAAAGGAATGTGATCAATGCGGTTCGATTTTGGTTTTATGTAAACCACTGAATACTGTGTAATTTTATTGCGAGTTTTGGTAAAATTAATTTACTGTCACTATCAGTGTCTTTATGTGACTTGAGTGGAATGAATATCATCTGGTCACAAGGACCCAAAATAACATTGTACGTCAATTGTTTTCCAAATAAATCCGAAAAACAACATAAAAAACAGTCACAATGTCGCCTTAACCTTGCCACAATATTTGACAGCAGCTCACACAAATGAAGGGCGTCGCAGAAGGAAAGCGTCACCAGCCGCTGATTTGTTACTCCAATTTAATTGAACCCACCTGACGCACGTCAATACTTAATGGGAACATTCCGTTATTCACGTGTTTTGTTGCCGCTGACAGCGCGCTGATAAGAGTGTGTGGAATATAGTGGAGTATTTTGTTTGTGCGTCCAGTTTTATTGAGTTGCGTTCAACCTGCTGGGCTGTTATGGTAGCTTGGTACACGCAGCCAGGTACCTAATGAACTTTTTCAATGACTACATTTGGCAATCAATACGTCACATTTATTGAGCCTCGAGGAAAACACAATTGACGCGTGATATTACATTACAAGGCAACAATTTTAATCTTCCTTCCAAAATACTACTAAATTCATCCTAAAATGGCATAATAAAATCCTTTCGCTATACGAAACGAAACTCAAGGACCGACATCGCACAATTAAAATGCGGCGAACATGAAAATCTGATTACATAGTTGAAGGACAACAATGTTAGCCAGATAACTTCGGGAACAGAAGTTTTGAACCAAAGAATAAATGCAAATACAACTTATGGTCAGAACTGAGTAAAGGGGACAGCGATTTTGGCATTTCATTTCTCATCAAAATACTGTTCAAAGGTAATTTTGAAAAAAAATTGCCAGTACTATGACCATTGCTGAACACAGAACTCCCCGAATTAGTGCCAATTAAACCGATCTTGGATAGCCAGTACCATTTAGTGATAGTAAATATTTACTCGTTTTGCTGATCTCAGCGTCTACTGGCGTAAAATAATTTGTTAACTATTTTGCTCTATATTCTTTGATTTATGAGCCCGCTCATCGCATCACAAAGCACAACTATAATAACGAAACAGCCTGAGGCCCAAAGCTGTTTATTTTTAAAACAAACAAAACGCTTATTACACTACACGAGACAATTTTGTTGATAACTAAATAGACCTGGAAGCGGCGACTTGGGGGCCATTTTATTTTAAACCACCCCACCGTGAAATCTTAGAACGGCCAACGTAATTACTACGGGAAAGGAGTTCAAAGTAGGTACGTATTTTTTTTTTTTGTTTTACCTAAAATGGGCAGATTGCAGTTTTTGAATTTCGTGACACAGAAAATCGTTTATCCGCATCTTTTGTTTTAAATAGACTGCGAATGATTTTTAAAACAACTTCATAATAATTGTCACAATCGCAACTTCATAATTATTGTATAAGTAGCTAATTAACTGAATCTTATTTGGTGTTATTTTTTTTTTTTTGAACTATTAAAAGGCAAAATAAAAGAAACATAACGTAATTTAGATGTAGGTATTACACCTTTGTACAATTGCTCATTGATTCTTACTTCTTCACTGATAACTTAAAAAATAATCATTACTAATTTTCATTAGTATTGCAAACGAAACTCTTCAGTCCTATTAAAAGTTTAATTTATTTTTAACAGTAGACTGCTCCTTAAACATTTAAAAGGCTAACTTGAATTGCGTCTTTAAAAACTTAACTTAAGTTCCACAGGCACGGAGTTTAGCTATATTTTTGAAAAAAGGAAACTATATCTTAATCTTTTCTCCGCGAGCTTTTGTGACGTACTTCAACATACAAGAAAAGCAAACAAAAATACCGTAGGTAACCCACAAATGTTTTGTAGACTTATATTCATTGGAATAAAACCAAGTTTACGAGTTAAGATCTGCGGTCACAAAAGAGTTGGAACGACGAAGTGTAAATAAAATTGAAACAATCAACGGGAAATTATACATAAAACTGGTTCTTTTCAATTTGGAGGTTTTTTTACAAAAACTGTTGAGTGTTAGCGTTATGTAAAAGAATAGAGAGCGGGGAAAGGTTATTTTGAAGATTTGTGTTAATCTTGGTGGTGAACCAAGTAATTAAAGTATGTAGGTTATGTAAAAAGAACGAAATAGCTCCTAAAACAACATTTCCTTACTGAAGTCGAAAAAAAATATAAAAATCTTTCAATATCTATGTGTTTATCAACAACAAATTAATTATCAAGTTTATCAGATTTTTCCCTTAATTAAAACGAAATAATCTAAACCGCAAATATTTTATCAGCCAGGAGAAAAATAATTGATTTCACGGTTAGATGGAACTGACTGAATTGAGCCTACCCAATTCAGTTGGCTAACAGCTGAATAAAGTACCAGGATAACAGAACACGACTGAGGGTTAATCTTCCCAATTACATACGCCGTACAGCGAAATGATTGAGTTACTCAAGCTACAGCGCCGAAATATAAGTATTACACGGGTCCAAAAGAACATAAATAACACCTTTATCAAATAACCGCTGCGCAACCAGTAGAGTAATATTCCTCCGGTTCATTAACTAATTTATTCTTGAGAAAGTCCCGGTTATCCGGGAGTAGTCTGCAAGAAACAAAACTAATGGTGTCGGCAACACGAGCGCCTGAAGCTGTCGCGGAGGCTTGTGTCACAAGATGTGGTTGTAGCGAGTTAATTCACACGAGCATTATGAACGAACTTTCAGAAATATTTGGATACCTAGTGCACCGAGTAAAACTATAGTAATGATGCTACTAAGTCACTACCATAATCATTCCCTTCTCGTAACAAATCTCGAAAGAACCCTTGTACATTACGGTACAATAGGTACCTCCAATCCAATCCATTCCTCGGCACCGCGATTCCCACCAAATATGTATATTTAGGTAAGTATTTCATTAGAAAAACGCTGCCGCTGCAGCGCAACGTGTCATTGGTCAAAAGTCATGTAACCGCACGCTAGCAGGCCACTACTTGCGCCACGTAATAATTTATGGACGGAAGCCGGTCCGGGGACGCGGCAATTAGCCGGCGCGTAACGAACCCTTGAAATAAATATCATTTGGTGATTAATGCGAGCGGTCTGATAAATATGTTGTTATTATTCATCGGGAATACGCTGACCGTATCTGAGTTTGGTGATAAAACTGCAGTGCGATTGGATGTGAGAACTTTTGGAACCTAATTTCAGGAAATGTGGATATGTCTATGAGTACAGTTGTATCCACAATTTTGCAATAAGGAAACGATTTTCAGTGATTACCTACAACAATTCTCTTATTAAAATGTAGCTCTTACAAACTTACTTTTTCATTTTTTTACATAATCTTCAGGCCCTCCTTAAAATTCCTAGTGCCAGTTTAATTTAGAATGTTGTTAACAGCATCCTTAGCGGTGAAGTCGTTATTTTCTCAGAGATATGGAGCTGTGGTTGGCTAACACCCAGCGCCTGATAACACGAAGGTTGCTCTCATGATCCGCCAACGAGAATTTGATTGTAGCATACGAGGGAATAATGGGGGATGGTTATACGTACTGGGCCCCGATTCTCCTAAGTTAATAATGTCAAAATCGAATAGAAATCGAATCGCAATATGATCGCAATAGCAGTTTTAACCATATCGGGCATTCTGCTACTAATAAAAAACCAATCGTATTCGATTGACATTTGATTGGTGTGCGATTGGTCTGCTATTTTGGTGATTTTGGTCAATAAGATAGTTTGCTATATATCATATCATTTTGCAATCGTAAATCATTTGCAGACAAAATGATTCATTATTGAATGACAGAAAAGGATAAAAACGTTTATTTCAAAGAAAAAATAGCAGAATGCCATATACGCTTCAATCGTAATCGAGTCGGGATTGGATCTCAGTCGAATCGAGTATGTCGCTTAAGTAAAATTAGGAGAATCGGGCCCCTGCTCGGCTTTGTTGAATAAAAGTTTTCCATAAATTGAGAGACGATCCGTTAGATATTTTTGTAAAAAGTAGGCATGGATTGATTAGGTACATTTATATGGCAGTATCTGGTGTTGAGAACTCACCAGATACTGCTGAGTTCTTAGATAGATATTCGTTTGAGTGTCCAATACCTATATCCAATTAACTAATTATTTTTTTAATCAATCAATCAAGCAATCTGCAGATATGGCTTCATTGTAATACTTCACATAATTTACAAAAAAAAAACAACCCTTGCACAACCACACAGCCTACAATATATAAACTTTAATCAGCTAACACAGAATCAATTTTCCCAAAATCCTGATTTCCACAAGTCTGCCGGTGGCTGGCTGCCAACCCTCATGTACGTTCCGCCTTTAAAATGCATCCCCATTAGGCTGTCGGCTCTCGACGAGACTTCAGAACCCGCTGAGCGTATAAACTAAGCCAGTTTGCTTCGCGAAGATATTTCTACAGAAAGAACTGTAAAACGCAACAAATCTGGGAGTTTAGGTACGTATTCTGTTGGGTATGGTCTCGCTTTTGCCATTACCTATTTATATTACCGCTATAAAAATAAATACTGAAAAGTAGGCTAAAAATAATATTTTCGCTTGCAAGAATCCGACTCGCACATCGCCGGTATTTTTTTCAACATGAACAAAACACCCAAACTCTCCTAAGAGCCAGAGAAGATGCGAAATTATTTATAGCGATGACTTCCGTTAAGATTATAACAACCATTAGAATTGATAGAATTATTAAATTATAGCTGTTAACGCCACTTCGCGCTATCGGCAAACTTTAAATGGATTACATTTAAATTAATGAGTTTGCATTCAGTTTAGAAGTTCAACAACAGAACACTGACCGGGGCTAGAACCATAGAGTATGTAGACTAGAGTAATATTTGAACGTGTTAAGAAGTTAAAGCTGTTATATAGTTCGTATAATAATAATTCCAGCCAAGTTTTTGTCGTCAGAGAAACATTGCGCAAGTCGCTACGCAGAAACTAATTTTGCCCATCTCATACTTTCCTTAATTACTTTAAATTGATTAGTGTACCTATGTATCAAAAGGTACTTACTACACTTCTGGACACATCTATTGGCCCACCTAAGAGTTTAGGTTTTGATGGCCCCTACCGAAATATGACTGCTAGATTGAACAAAAACTGTTGATGCAGTTTTAAACCTGATACATTTTACCTTCTTTTTCGATCGTATTGTTTTAAATTTGAATTCAGAATACCATACGACATGGAGCTACACCTAACAAGTCGGATATGCGCCTTGTTAAAGGCAATTGATTTTTGAATAAAAACATGTTTTATCAAATAAAGGTTTAATTTAATACATGTGTTGCCTCCATAGGCATCTACCACAGCTCTCATACGATTAGGCATAGAGTTTATCAACCGCTCTATGAAGTTTTGAGGGATCATCTCCCATTCCTCTTCTATGGCAGTTTTCAACTCCTGCACCGTCTGGGCAACTGGCTGACGAGCCCTAACACATCTTTTTAGCTCGTCCCACATGTGCTCAATGGGGTTCATGTCTGGGCTTCTGGCTGGCCAGTCCATAACTGTGATATTCACATCCCGAAGATATTCCCTGACGATGCCGGCCGCATGGGCTCTTGCATTATCATGCATAAAAAGGAAATTTGGGCCCACATAGTCCGCGTATGGTATCACATGAGGTCCTAAGCACTCACGAATGTACCTTTCAGCATTTAATGTTGGCAGCCGTGGTCCTGTAACAACCTCAAGTTGAGTTTTGCCGCTCGCGGATATACCGCCCCAGACGGTCCTTGAGCCACCGCCATAAGCAACCCTCTCTTCAAAGCAGCATTGTGCGAAACGCTCTCCTTTACGTCGGTAGACCTTCTTCCTTCCATCATTGCCATATAACACAATTTTAGACTCATCAGAAAAGAGTACACGGCTCCAATCTTGCTGTGTCCAATTTAAATGACTGCGTGCGAAATGAAGGCGCACTGTTTGGTGGGCTCGCGGTAGTTTGGGCCCATTAGCTGGATTGTGTGGTACCATATCGCGTTCTTGTAACCTTCTCCGAACAGTTCGAGCGCTCACAGATACTCCGTAGAAGTCGCGAAGTTGTTTTTGTATCTCAATGGAGGTAAGGTGACGATTTCTCAAGCTGGTCGTCACGATGAATCGATCCTGCCTTTCAGTTGTGACCCGAGATCGTGGCCTTCCTTGGCGATGAACAAAGCCGCCAGTCTCGAGGTACCTACGATAAACATTTCGGACCACAGATCGTCTTAAATTAAGTTGAGCACTCACGTTTCTTTGGCTGTGTCCGGCCTGAATAAGTGCCTCGGCTTGGGCGGCGACTTCAGGTGAAGTATCCATAGATTATTGAGAGAACCTCACCTTAATATTAAGAATAAGTAATGTTTGTTGCAAAACCAAAGATATCAATCACTTTTTCAAGAATTAAATCCAAGTAAACCAATAAAACCAAGTTTTCTTAGTATTCGATTGTTTGATATCAACAAGCAGGCTCCAAATTGTCTCTTGTTTCTTTAAATTCTGTATTCGAAATTCAAAAAAAGACTATTGAATGAAATTGTGAATGTGCAAGGTTCAAAACTGCATAAAAACCTTTTGCTCTACCTAATATAAAAATTTAGCTAGGACCAAACGAAACTGAAAATACAAGGTGGGCCAATAGATGTGTCCAGAAGTGTAATTACATTGCACTATGTACTTTTTGTGTCTACTGTGTGTGCTTATCAATAGGTACTAATTAGGACATGTAATGACATTATACACGATTAGCCGCATTATTATATTATACACAGAACGCCATTAAAGGAATCTAGCCTAGTCACATACGCTATTTTGTGGCGAAAAAAATATTCTGGTAGGTATGAAATGTGGCTTTCAAAAAATGAAACTCAAAGTTGGCATTGTAAAACAATTTATTTCGTCTATAATTTGCATTAGATCTAACAATAGGGATAGTCATTGCGTCGTCAACACTAGACTGAATCTAGATTAGTACTTACTCGTCTAGACGACCTGGCAGGGAGGGCTACGCTAAAAACAGTGAAATTTTGAATTTTGATTTAGTTTAACTATTCTGTGTTCCTTTGTAGTACGGTGCAAATAGGACGATAAATGAATTGCTCAAGAGATCTTATCGCCCATATGAAACAAAAAGCAGCACTTATTATAAAAACTAAAATAAACACAAAATCTGCTATTGCCTTCTTAAATAGCTTCGGTTTATTAATTGCGAAAATACATGTAAAAATGCAATATATTACCAATCCATGAACTGTTAAATTGCAAGCACATACCAGGAACACAGATCTCAATAGAAGTTTAAATTTCATATACTTACTAACAAAATGTTTCGTCACAGATATTCAGGCCAACATTATCGCTCCGTAATTATAAACTCTATAATAGTTACAATAAGAGCGAATCTAGTTTGTATTAGGACAGATAGCTTCACCGCACTATCTACGTTTTATATTCTTTCTCTAAACAAATTATTTAGATCATTAGTTTACTATAGAGCGAGCGAAGGAAGTTTTACTATGAAGAAGAATATTTAACATGGTTTTTGTATGGCAAGAAAATTACCTCAAAACATTCGGAATTTCTCTGGACCAAAGATCTTGCAATGTTGACTATGAAATTGTATATTCTCAAGATATCGATAGCTATAAGATTGAAATTGCCCCCATAGAAAAACCATGTCAAATAACAACTAATACACAAGTTAATGTATATTTATGTGCAATAAAAACCATACAGGTTATTCCCGTACATCGTACAAGCTAAGATTACATACGAGCGTTAAAAAAATATGCATCAGTATTTATTTTTATATATATTTTACAATCACACATGTGGAATCGAGTTTTATCCGTACATAGTACATACATACTTTACAATAATTAAAGTAGGGTTACATGAAATGTAAGAGATTATAATTTAATAGTACATTGTAACGAAGCAAACATACTTTTATGCTTCTTAGTTTACAAATCATGTAACCATGCCTTGTGGATCCGTAATATTTTAATAAAAATATTAAACTAACAGGATATTTAGTTCCTATCTGAGTCAGTATTGAGAAAATTAAGGATAAATACAACACAACAATATTGGGTGATACCATAAAATATATCTGTATTTATAGAGTAACGGTGAGGTGCATCATTTAGCTATACCTAACCATAACTGAACCATTTTCAGCTGTCAAATCGTCGATTTGAACAATTGGTAGCAAGTATACGGCTGGTTAGGATTTGGTTACCGTTATAGTTAAATGTTGCAACTTACCCTTAGACTCTCATAAAACGAAGTTGATGCACGTCAAATCCCAATACATATCATACCATGTTTTAGCCACTTTAATTTTACTACTCCGATAGAGCAAAATAAGCTTAAACAATGGAAACACTGAACAAAATTCTTGAAAACATACATATTTAGTAAAAAAAAAAAAATCTGTAGTCAAATTAATAATACGGATCCTGTTCCTATTATTTAATAACACTTTCGTATACACACTTCCTTAAGCTTAGCAAATCAATATTGACTGTTTTATGTAACTATAGATTAAACATTTCTATCATAAGTTCTCGTTATATTTATTTCTGTTTACTTTTTATTATTATAATTTAAAGGCCATTATTAACAGTTATTTTTTCAATATCTATCGATACTTTTAAATGCTATTGAACACTCACACAATTTTTTACTTTTTATTCATTCACACAATACAGCCAAGTTGGCATTGTCGATTGGCAGAAATCGATGCTCAATCGATAAATCGTAATTGCATTGTTTTTCGAATAATCTTCTTTAAAGAATCGGTCAATACAGTAAACTATTTTCTTTCGATATTTTTTTAATTTCAAGTCTTTAAACTGTATTCTTCTCTGGCTACAATTTACGTAAAATTAAGTGGTGTTCCTGTATGCGGTCGTAACACAACTATGTTTAACAGACATGTTCAATATTTAAAGCTACAGTATAGGAAATTGTAATAATATCACATATACACAGATTTATCATCAAACATGTATTATGATAAGGCCAGTTTCTATGTAGAAATAAATGAACAAAATAAAAGACATACTGTTGTTAGCGGTTTTATAATAAAACATGAAATTATTAACATAAAATGCAACACAATTGGACTAAGCAATTATTATTGCTTGGCATAGTTTAAAATCGTATTGAAATTGTTGTCAAATATAGTCATAGCAATTGTTTTATTTGTCAGCCAATTACCAAATACATATTATGTAACAAATGAATTAAAAGAATCCAAAAATCGAGGTTCAATGTATTGGAAGACTGATGTTCAAAGTCTACAGTCGAAAATGTAAAGAACGTGTATTCGTTTCGAAGTACAAGCGATATTGAACTTTAAATACTTTTAAATAAGTGTTACAAAATGTACAAATATAAACAGCAACTCTGTCGAGTCCATGCTTACACGACGATGGGATAGAAAAGCATAGTTACAATAATAATTATTATAAATTAAGTCTGATGGTGTTAGAATGAGATCATTAGAATATTGCTAATTTAGAAATTTTATTTTGGGGAAGCAGCAATATTCGATTTGTAATGACGTTTCTTAGCTTGTCAGGTATTGTCATCAGAGAATTCAGCGTGTGACTAATTTCATCCTAATCGAAGACCGGGACGTGGGTCAAATTAAGATTCCAAGATTTTCTTACATACATTGTTACAAGCGAAACTAATACAAGAGTCCTCTCCTATGTTAATATTTGTATAATGTTAGAAAATCATTGTTTATCGACTTGACCATGTTTTTGGTAAGCCCCAGAATGTGATGAATTTTAACCTCGTGTCGTTTCGCTGTTCCGAATTTGCTCGGAAAAAGAAGTTATGTACTTTTATCTAAACAGAACGAAAATGATGTACGAAAGTAACAAGCTTTAACTTAACAGTATTCCAAAAGGTTCTATTCTAACACCAACAGCCGTACAATATTAATATAGTCTATGTTAATATTCAGAGCGGTATGTATTCTCTTATCTGTTTCAAGGTCTCGAGGTCAGTCGATTGCACTAGACGGTCGAAGGTCTCGGCGCCCACCTGGTTCTTCAATGTCTCCAACTGTAATGTGAAGTTGAAAATAGATTGTAGTTCTTGTTTTGGAAGTTATGTTAAAGTGGAAACGTTAAAATAGAAGTCGCCATTTTATGATCAAATGTCTTCTTATATGAATGCTTGATGTCCGAGTACCAATCAAGAAACATTCACAAAACAACCCGATGTCTGGAAGTTGGCGGTGTTACAGACCCGAAAGCTACTCAGAACAGTAGATTTTACAATTTCATGTCAGCGCGTTTGGGAAAACTCTGACGTTAGGGCTAGTTAGGTATTTTAAGTTTACAGCTCACTTAATAAGACGATGGCCCATAGACAGATTCAGAAGACGAAACGAGACGAGACGTACTAGGAGCTCATACGCTACCTAGCGGTGGCGTGCCTAGGGTTTCAAAATAACGCATGCCCAATAAAATTTTTACCGATTTCAAAAAAGAAAGTTCAGTTTTCGACTGAGTATGTACTATGTAGTATTTTTTCATAAAACGTAATCAAAACTCATCTAAAACTACAAACAAAAACCATTAATCAAAAACATTTAAGTCTCAAGATATGCGTGCGTGCGTCGAACAGTCAGTTTTCCAAAGTATTTTCATTGCTACGGCGTGGTTAGGTTAGGTTCCAATAACAATCCAACTAGTTTTATACACTGATCTATTAAATTTTCGTTTATGCGATTTACTAGTCTGAGAAATATACAGATCAGGCGTCGGTTTTAATGAAGAAATTAACTGTTTTTTCTGAGCAAAGTATTTTACCTTATCTTCGCCAATCAAAACTTGGATGCATAATAAATCCTCACAACTAACAAGGTACAATTACCTCCACTGTAATGTAAGTCACCAAAACAATTATTTCACTGAGCAAATCTAAGAATACACACAAAAAATTTAACACAACTCAACTTTTCTCAATCAAACAAATAAAAACGAAGTTAGTTGCACTCGGGTGTCAAAAACTTAACCAGAGTTGACAAGCTCACGACTCGCGCCAACGTCACGCGCATGCACGGCTTTAATCTGCCATACTGAGCGACTTGTAAACTCGCGCAGCCGCGAAATCGTATACGGCACATCGCTATAAGTGCGAAGGAGACGGAGATAGTATTTGAAAGCCCGGTAAAAGCCGGTGCGAGTAAGCGAGATAGCTATATGTAGATGATACAATTGATACAAATGCGCTCATGTGTGTTGTGTCACTGTGTGGGTGGCGTGGAATAGGTAGATACTTTGTGTTGTTTTGATGAGAATTAAGCGTGCGAACATTTAAATTGTTCGCGTTTGATATTGATTCTTTATTGAGTCTATTGAGCATTTTAGCAAGGCATGCCGGGCTTTTGGGCTTTTATGGTAGTACCACCACTGCTACCTAGTGGTATATAAAGACAAATAAATGGTATATAAAGACAATAAATGACAGCATTCTAATGGCCATCCCCAATATTCTATCTATCTGTTGTTTTATCTTATAGAGCGGTATGTAAAAGTACTAGGAGCATGTTGTAAATTACCTGGTGGTGTGTGACAGCGCGCAGGTCGATGGTGTGCGCGGGGTGCGTGGCCACGAGGGAACGCCTGCGCAGCTCGTGAGGAGTGTCCGCCCCCCCCGCGCCGCCCCCGCCCGCGCCGCCCGCCTCGCCCCAGCGCGCCGCGCCGCCCCGCCCTTCCAGCGGCGACGCCGGCCGAGACCCCGGAGGCGCTAGTAGAGCACTGTGGTAAAGAGAGCTACATTGAAACTAAAATATAGATCCTTTGTTAGTGATTTCAATAACCTATGCTTTAGGTATTTCACATTACTCATATGGGGTTCACGTTACAATTCTCTATGTGGTAAGCAAATCCACAGATAGAGAGATTATGGAAGTCCAGCGCAGTTCGTCTAGATCAGCATTAAGTGGACGCATTTGTTGGCATTGATGATCTAGGTAGTCAGCGCAAGTTATCAATATATGTAAAGTATAATGCGGTAGGTATGGGATGGTTACCATACGAAAATATTAAATGTACCAATGGCAAACTAGACACAAAATCAAAAACGACGAATCAATAGGAATCTTACTCTATATAGGCGCCGTTGTCCTCTACTTTCATGACGTCATTGAGAACTTCGGTCAAGTTGAGCAGTATCGCCGGGAACCGCTGCAGAACTGTGGCATTCTGTGTCGTAAGCAGGGCTGCTAGACCAAGACCTGCAATACAGAAAATAGTTTTTATATAATGACGACTGGACCTTAAAGGGGACAAAGGGGGGCTTAGAAAAAACCTAATGCCCATTTTCACCACCAAATACCTATATTTAAGGATCCCCTAAGAGCATTTAGGGAAAACTTAATACGAATTTCGTTTTTACCAAAGTTTAAGTGCCCCTTATAACCTTTATTATTGAAGGAGCCTTAAGAGGATTCTAAGTGAAACGTCAAGAAATTGTTGGTGAAAACGGGCAATAATCTACCAAACACTACATAGGCTCAGCCCATGTCAATAACCACCTTAAAAAAACCGGCCAAGTGCGAGTCGGACTCGTGCACGAAGAGTTCCGTAAATTACAGTTAAATCAACCTATCTCAAAAACTATAAGAGATACTTTGATCAAACCAAAAATCGTTGAAAGAGTTAATTAGCATGCATCACCTCTATTTTTTTTAGAATTTTATACCCCGTAGTTATAAAAATAGAGGGGGGGGGACATACTTTTTACGACTTTGAGAGCTGATATCTCAAAAACCGTTCACTTTAAGAAAAATGTTTTTTTGAAAACTTTATATCATTTACAAAGACCTTTCCATTGATACCCCACACGGGTATGTACATCGAAAAAAAAAATTTCATCCCTCAGTTACATGTATGGGGGGCCCCACCCCCAATTCTTTTTTTTACTATTTAGTGTCATATTTTTGTAGCGGTTCATACAACACATATTCCCATCAAATTTCATCACTGTAGTACTTATAGTTTCCGAGTAAATCGGCTGTGACAGACGGACAGACGGACAGACGGACAGACGGACAGACGGACATGACGAAACTATAAGGGTTCCGTTTTTGCCATTTTGGCTACGGAACCCTAAAAACGAAGCGTGCTCTCATATTCCAACTTTTCAAAAACAAAGTGTTTAAATTGCATGTTTGTAAATTATTTTATCAGGAAATATAGGGTTGTTAGAGTGTATCCAGGTCAAAGTAATTAAAAAAACTCACCAACAACCTTCCACCTCTCAACCTGTGTCACCAAGTTCATCTTCTCAGTCCAAACATGTAGCAACCTGTTCAGCAACTTAGCGGAATCGAAGTCATACTCAGACACACATTCAGCTGCCTCTTGTACCACTTTGTAGAAGAGGTCCGTTGATAGCAGGATGACGCGGGAGACGAGGCATAGTTGTACGGAGAGTACCATTGGGAGGTCGTCGCCTTCTAGGAGACAGCTGGAAGGGAAGATTGGTGTACGTAGCAGTAACTGGTTTTATTATTGACAAAATATATAGAAGAATGGAATCATATAAAAATATAGGGTATATAATGTGATGGGACATAGGAGTCCCTGGAATTCGGTGTCAAAAATTGACAAAAATAACCAAATTCCTACAAAACATTAAATACGGTAAAATAATCTTTTTTACGTCGACTAAAAATGGGCAAAATAATTTAACATGAATTTACTTAACTGGCAACACTTTCTGATTAGAAAACTTCAACACACAACACTTATGAACTAAAATTAAATCAATCAAAACCACAAAAAATACTCACTGTATAACCCTAATAAGTATAGGCCAGATGACTTTCACCCCCAAGAAGGCATTCCGCTCGGGGAACGTGACACTGATGCAGATTTCCGCCATTTTGAGTACCGTAATGACTCCCTCAGTCCTCATGTCACTCAGCATGTCTTCGAGGAGGAACATGCACTTCCCTCCCGGCCCTGAGAGGAACTCCTCGGGGCAGAGGAGTGTGTAGGCTTGCATTATGTATACCACTATCCGGAGGTGTTCCGATGATTGTTCTGTGGAGAATCGATAGGTATTTGTGCATGTGTTTTGAAGAGTTAGGTAGAAGTATAGCAATTCCAGGCGTATGTGAGAATCTAGACAAAAATCTGATTTGCATATACAATACCATAGGCTCTTATTAATAAATACGGACTTATAATAATCAAAGTATACATCGACGAAAATGTATAATTGTTCCTTCTTATTTCTTGGTATAAAAATCCGTGTTTATTAAGGGGGTAGAAGTTCACTGCTACATATTATTTATAACCCAAATAGTATAATAATAGACAGTTTAACTGTCATCATTAACGATCCTAAAATAAACCCACCACATAGTAAATTCACTTCTCCTACAATTTCTCCTAATCATTTTTGAGTACAATGTGAAAATTACAAGTGACTTACCTAATATTGGGTGTAGATTTTCAGCCAACTGCAAAGTCGCGGGATCAGCAGCCTGCGAAGTTTCTAGAACAGCCAACCAGAGTTCCAGCGCGTCTTCAAGTAGATAGACATGTGCTGGCTCCGTTAGTTTCGTGGACTCGTTCACCACGCTGAGGATCCAGGGTCGGATGTTTGGAGGACATTCGCCTAGCGCCTGGGTAGAAAAAGGGTAAGAATTTGATGGACTGGGATGTACGAGTAAGTTACATTCCAGAGTTAAGTGGCATCATTTCTATAGTTAAAAAAATAACAGAAATTCTTGAAGTGTCTCCCTGTAGGAACTACATAGCGCTATCAGGAGTTTATGATGTTGCGGTGGTACAAAGTTACAGTTACGTCAAATAACTTTGCCGTTGTGAAAGTCCACTATTTCACGGCTAGCGAAGGCTCAGAGTATCGTTTCGCACATTTTGACTTTGGAAACTTCGGAGTCACAAAGTTATTTGACGTAAACTTGTAGCTGCTTCAGCACACGCTACCAGGAGCGCATACCGCCGCAGAGATACATTACCTTGAGCAGGTGCACGAGCGCGGCGAGCGCGGCGGCGCGCAGCATGTTGTGCGCGGCGGCGGCGGCGTGCGCCCACAGCTGCGGCAGGTACGCGAACAGGGCTCCGGCGCCGCCGCCCCGGGCCACGCGGGACCCGCATCGCTCCATCACGTACGACACTACGTGAAGAACGTGCATTTTCGTGTCGCACTCTTCCGATTCCACCTGAAATCAAAATTTAAAGTCAGTTCCAAAATCGATATAAAATTGAATTTATTCTAAGGTTTATCATCAAAATTTTTATAAACCTCTTATAAACACATCCTATCCATAGCAATTTCCCAGAATAAAAATTACCAGGATTTTATGAAACTAAAAAGTCAGATCGATATGTAAAGATAGGTCATACAATACAAGAAGATACACAGTAGGCCTCGCACGTAAAAGTAATCTGAAAGCTAGCAGTTGCCATTATATCCCCACACACTTACCAGGAGTTCATAAAGCGCAGCGATTGCATGCGGGGCGTACGGCGCGAACTGTTCTACGTCAAAGTTGAAATCGTCTATAGTACTCCTCAAGGCTTCAGCCGCCGCCAGTTTGACGGCAGCATCTTCATCTACCCGACTCAGAGGTTCTAGTAAGGCCGCATACATTGCTGGCCTTAATGATTGAGAGGCGCGAACACCACACCATTGACCTGTCATGAAAGACAAAAAAAAAACATAATATGTCGACTTTATTAACTGCTGGATAAGGGGGGTACTTGAATTAATTGCTTACCAATAAGCTGACAGACTCTTCTTCGTATTATTCTGTAGTTATTATCTTTGATCTTAAGTTCTTGACTGAGGACATTCGTGAACCATTCGTCGAAGTCAACCTAGACAAAAAACCATCAATACATTATACCCACAATATTTTAGTTCGGAAATATTTTTTTTGTACAAGTTATACTTACATCATCATACAAATCAAAAGCAGCTAATCCAACGGCGTTATAAATGGCATCCTTCTTCAGTATCCCGGGCAAGTCGTCAGGCGATATCTGTTGTGTCTGTAGTGTTGCTAACAGTCGGACCAGCTCCGGAGCTAATACGTTCCGGAACTGGAACAGCTCCATGAACAACGCTTCTGTGCAAGGCTGGGAAGAAAATATACACGTAAACTTACATAACGTTAGTTTAAAAAATTAGGATTAGAGGCATAAATAAAAACAAAACATGTATATCAGGAACGATTTTATGGGGTGAATATAAATGTCCATTATATGTCCAACATTTTCGAATACAAAACTTTTGTATCTAGTGTGTAAAATTTTACGTAAGTATAGTCTCATGTAATTTGTAAGTCGTGGTGGCCTAGTGGGTAAAGGACCAACCTCTCAAGTATGAGGGCGCGGGTTCGATCCCAACTTAGGCAAGTACCAATGCAACTTTTCTAAGTTTGTATGTACTTTCTAAGTATATCTTAGACACCAATCATTGAACATCCTTGGCAGTCGTTACGGGTAGTCATATGCCAGTAAGTCTGACACCAGTCTAACCAAGGTGTATCGGGTTGCCCGGGTAACTGGGTTGAGGAGGTCAGATAGGCAGTCGTCTTCTTGTAAAGCACTGGTACTCAGCTGAATCCGGTTAGTCTGGAAGCCGACCCCAACATAGTTGGGAAAAAAGGCTCGGAGGATGATGAGTCTCATGTAATTTGTAAGCACACATAAAAGTCCTTATTTTAAGAAAACTGCAGCTTGCAATAATTATGTCTGAAACATCTAGCAACTTCACCATATTCTATATCTACTCACCCTCAAGCTATACTTCCAAGATTCCCCGGCTTCGTCCGTGGCAAAGCTCTCGGGCTCCGCATCCCACAGCGCGAGATCATCAGCGCTCAGCAAGAAATAGTGAGACACGAGATGGCGACACATGTGACAGAGCGTGTTGGCATCTAAGACCTCCATCTTTACTTGGTGGGCTTGGAGAGTCACTACAAGAGAAGATAACCAGTTAAACAATATTCACACTTTCATCTCCATGTTACAAAGGTTTATGGCATTATCAATGAAGCCTGAAAGTGCTATGGTCTAAAGCTCCGTGCCCCAAACTACCAGGAAAACAGCGATTAGTAGGAAGCACGAGGTAGCGACATATGTGTTCAGTTCTGTCAACCAAATTCAAGTGACTTGATGACATGAATTTGGCCCACCAGACCAAATTAACGCGATAAATGCCTTTCGATAGCCTGTTTACAGGAGCCGGCTAATTTTGTTTGCGTGTGCGATGTAGTTCCATCGAGACAAACTATACAAATACATGTTGCCTGACAATCCTAAAAACTTTTCATAATTTAAAAACAACTTACATGGCTCCTTCCCCTGATCTCCTTTCGGCGGCTTATACTCCACACACTGCAGGATTCCCTTTACAATATTGAGGCACTGTATCGTGAACCGTTCATATATCAGAGCCATGCCTTGCTCGGTAAAGCAGTAGTATAGAGCGAACTCCAATGAAGGCCTGATAAGAGGCATATAGGAGAATGGTTGGGCACATAGTACTCCAAGAGCCACTTTAGTCAAATGTATTATGAACTTTTCGCAAAGCTCCAGTGGGTAAATGCCTCTGCCTTTTAGGAGTTTTCCTGAAATGAGTTTATAAAGGTAATTAATATGGTATTTGGTAATTAATAATAAGGATTTTGACGTCAATTTACATCTTAGCGAAATTTTATTGATACAGTGGTTTATTATTGGTCAAGATTCTCTGCTGTAAGGTGATACTCACTGCATTCCAAACTGGTCTTAGCGCGGTCAAACACGACGTTCAAGAAGGCCATAGCATCCTGGCTCTCATGTGCCTTCTTAAAGCCAAACACTGTCAATTTCCTCAATATCCTGAGACATAGAAGTGCTTTCTCTAGATGTTCTGTTATGAGTTCTGTAGCTGCCCCTTCTTGAATGTGTCGGAGGAATACCTCTGTGTTCTCGTGCCAGAGCGCAAGGATGAACGAGTATACTGTGTTTGTTAGCTCCTACGAAATAAGAGTAACTTTAACAATATGCATAGTGCACAAGGGAAATGGATTTGTTATCAAAGAGACATCTAGTACGTACTCTATATATGTAACGAAAGATACACAGGCTTAACGTCACATTGCAGTTCTTGTCTAAATAGCTTTGCCGATTCTAAATTAGCTAATCGTGACTACAAATGTATGAACAAAACTCCCCTGCTTATGTGCGAAGATCAAATGTCTAACTTTCAGATTATCAAAGATCCACTAACCTGGAATGTTCGTCGATCCCCCACAAGCCTTTTGGAAGCCAATGCTTTGACAACATGATGGAAGATTAGGAGTGACCTGTGTTGAACCAGAGGCTGTGGCGCTTTCAGTGCACCCATCAACTCTGGCACTAAGTCTGGCCAGTTGGCTGGGCAGTCAAACCTGGTGATTAACAAAGCTGGTTAATGAGTAGGAATAATTTGATTTTTAAAGTAAATGCTAGAAGTAAAAGACTTAGTTTAAAATAACAAAACCTGTTTACTGATTCTATGATATACATTCTGCAGGTATTTTACTTAAAAACTACACATCAACTCAAAACCTATACAATTAAATGGTTGATAAATCTTACCTGGCAATTTTGGAAATCAATACAGCTAGCTGAGTAGCAATCTGAGCAACTGGCTCACTCAAAATGCTTGTGCTGAGGAGACCCTGCCTCAGCTTTATCCTCTCTTCATCACTGATGGCATTGGGAGCATTCTTCCTCCAGTAACGGTCCACACCATTCTTGAAACACATTACTGCCAACCATCTTACATTCCCGTCTATGGAGTGGTTTGAGAGGACATTCTGAAAAGAGGTGAGATATCTTTTATAATTCCATAAGGATTCTATTTCTATAATATGTCTTGAACATAATTCCATGACTAAATTTGTACTAAATTAAATATTTAAGATGCAGATTACGTATGATTTTAATTTTCTCAAATACATAAGATGATTGGCCAATGATCTCATGAACACAAGTATTTTTTGTAACTTACCAAGGTTTACTTAAGACTTACCAAGAGAACAGAATAGAAGCCAGGTTCCAGCTCCCATTCTTGTAATTTCTTTTCAGCTGGCTTCAACACTTCCGGGTCCTGGCTGGTGGCACGGTTCAGGGTGTCAAGGACCAGAGCATAAATGTTCGGGTCCATGGCTCTGGTAATTACCTATAAGAATAAATTAATATCAGAAATAGATTTGAAATTACTTTCACCATTAAGTAGAGGATGGCATTGCTATCTAGGACTTATTGGCTGAAATAAGAAGAATTGATTTCACTCTGAATTAAAACCTGGAAAGGTTTTTTTCTGATGAAAGAGGCTTGATGAGAGATAACATACAATTTTATTTATTTTATCTTTTTAACAAACTCCCCAGAAAAAGGGAGGTATGTTTTTACACAAAGAAACATATGGAGAACAGAGTAAGTGAACTTAAAATCTGTATTATTCTGTGAAGAACTCAGTATCCACAAAACAACATGTTTTCTAAACATTGGTTTTGTTGAGAAAGTAAGCAGTCTAATAGAAAGACAATATTGAAACCTGAAAGAATACAATAGAAGGAATCTCATTTAATTTTATGTGCAACATGTACATTGTAGCTCAAAAAGCCTTATGTATGTAACAGTCAGTATGTAGTCTAATTTTAACTCAAGACAGACAATAACATTATGTATGAGCAATGAAATACATAAGGTATGACGAATTGTTAGCATAGTAACAAAAGAAAACCACTCCTCAAGATAAATTAAACTAAATAAATCAAGAAATAAATAAACAAGTTTCAATGACTGTCAAGGTGATGATAAAAAATTCTGATATAATTCTGGAAAGTGAGACAATCAAAATATATGTTTTAATTATTGGAGCAACTTTCAATCTCCAAGCTTACAACAGCTTATATTTGCAAATGATACACATGTTTCATTTTTACAGAGTAATAAACAAAAATCATTTGTGAACTTGTGTGGTGTGATCATTGCTGTGGGAGTTTGGTCTCAAGGTTGAGTGGGGTTCTAGAGTAAAGCAAACCTTTCATGAAATTGAAGCCCCTCTAGTTTATTAATGGAACCTCACTGAGTTGACATAAAACACCATGCAATCAATACAGTAATAGTAACATACTTAATTCAATGCTGTATTTTATGGATTATAGAATAATCAAGTAAGTAACACAATAACGTAAACTTAACATGATAATATGTAAGTATAGCTAACAGATAAACTTTCATGTTTTTTACATAAATGAGGTCAGCGCACCGACTGCAGAATACCGAAACATAATTCGTGTAATCACAATGTTTGCAAAGGCAAGCATATAATGTCTTACTACCAATATTTACTCCTTAAACAGAATACCGAACATTACGTAACGCTAAAAAACTTAAACATATGCGAATTTACAAAGTATTATCAGATATAAAAAGAAAAAATCAAACAAACTCACTTTTCACCCTGAAAAGGTAAAGGGCATAACATAACCTCTCACAATGTACATACTACGCACATATCGAAGTAAACGACAGAAAACGGCACTTATTCTAAATATTTATTTAAGAATACATACAATGCACAACTAAACAAAACGATCGAACAGTTTTATTATGCCAATCATGCCGAAGTACCGATCGGAAAAATCACCACGAACGAAATTCCGATTTTCAATACTGCAAAATGTCAATTGATTAGCTGTCACTGTCATTTGTTTTCGTTCGGAAATGCTAACTTTGTGAATTTGGGTATGCAAAATCTTAGCCTTTCTTATTTGTATGTGCAGGCCATAGAAAATAATATAAGATGTAGTTATCGAAAATAAAGGAATTTCCAACGTTTATTTGTATATGGTACAAATCATAGGCTGCGATAACGTAATCAAATCTATATCAACTCCAACAAGCAAACATAATAATGTACACAAGACAATCTCTAGCACCTACTCGACCAGTGGAATGATTATTTGAAGGATAAGAGAGAGACAATTAATATAGGGAGGGGTTTGTAAAATCTGTATGATATTGTAAAGCTGTAGTAAGGGCGAGCCTCAGCTACTTACCGGGTCACAGGTGGCGGATAGTGACACGTCCTATAGTAGGTAGGATAGCTGCGAATATAGGGAAACCTTAATAAGCAGTCCCGGACCGAGGCGGTAGGGTTATCAGGGAGCGGCGGGATGTTGAGTGGCATCGGCATCTCCAAGAAAATCCGCAAACTACCCAACGACGATCCTATGACATGGCGAGTTAGTGCCGCCATTAAATAAGCACTTAGCCCTGGCAGTGGGAAGCAGCCTGCCAGCCTATCTTCGAGCGGATTTCGGCTAACGGGATTTACGGTCAGGATAGAGATTACCTGCGAGCGCGAACACATATTGTTCTCACCGGTTGCAGTACTGCGATCACCAACTCGTCGTGGCTGGCGCGGTGATTATTGCTAAAACCCCTCCAAGTAAGAATGTCAAAGAAATCAAAAAATCGACCCCGAGTTCCCAGCGCTCCGTCACTCCTTGGTTCGAGCAGTGGCCAGGTGAGATGGGGCAGGGGTGCGAAAAGGAATCCCTGGGAGTTGACTAACTGCCGTAAACAACGACTACTTATTGCCACTTATAACATCCGAACAATGTCATCAGAAGAACATCTACTGGAATTAGAAACTGAACTACTCACTATAAAATGGGATATTCTTGGACTATGTGAAATACGCAGGCCCGGTGAAGCAGTGACTATCTTACCATCGGGGCATATGTTGTACCACAAAGAAGGCGAAAAAGAAGGGCAGCACGGAATAGGCTGCTTAATTAAAAAAGACCTAAAACATCGTATATTAGAAATTGGTTGTATATCCAGTAGAGTAGCTTATATGAAACTTAAGCTGTCAAGACAGTACACATTAGCAGTCATACAAGTATACGCACCAACCAAGAGTGATAAGTACACTGATGAGGATGTCGAAAAGTTTTATGAGGATATAACATCTGCTATGAAATTATGTGGTTCTCGGTTTAACATTGTAATGGGAGACTTTAATGCCCGTATAGGCGCGATAGAATCGGACCACGAGACGTGTATCGGAAAATTCGGCTTGGGTTCTAGGAATGACAGAGGTGTAACTTTAGTCCAATACCTTCAACAATCAAAATTGTATGGCATGAATACGTTCTTTGACAAGAAGCCGCAACGAAAATGGACTTGGAAGCATCCAGATGGAATTCACAAAAGCGAATACGATTACATCCTTAGCAACAGGAAGGATATAGTAAGGGATGTGACAGTGCTAAACAAGTTTGCAACTGGAAGTGATCATCGGTTAGTGCGTGCGGAAATAGAAATTAACATCAGCAAAGAAAAGAGAAATTTAGTCACAAAGTCCGCAACACCACGAGATGCTACTGTCGAAATCCTTAGAACGAATGCTTTAAAGCAGCGGTTCCCAAATGGGGTTCCGCGGAACCCAGAGGTTCCGTGACAGGCCCTCAGGGGTTCCGTGGAAAATTCAAATAAATCGTTTCACTTTTGACAATATTAAATTATTATTCATTTTAAAATAAATTGTTTTAAATATTGCATTCCAAAATTCCATTTAGGCACCATGTAGGTGGGTACCACTCGGGAGTGTAAGTCTCGTACTTTCGCGACAAGCGCAGGGGAAGGCCACGGCAGCAGATAAATTAATTCAGTTTTTTTACAAATTGTAGATTAACTTAATACCTCCAGGTCTTCGGCAATCGGCATAAGTAGGTAGCGAGTCGGACAAAAATCACCGCATTTTTTGGGCTTATTTCATCGCCAGCATTATACGTTTTCATACATTTGACAGGACGTGAAATGACACGGCATATGAGTATTTCCAGTGGTTATTTTTACCATGAATCAAAGTGTGACATTATTTCCAATTTTTACACCTCCGCGAGTCCGAAAATTTCGCGCTCGCTTCGTTCGCGACTCCATGTTGCGTGTGATGCTTTCAAGTATCCAGCAAAGAAAAAATTTCGCGCTCTTCCGTCGAGGTTTCCTTTGATGTTTATTTTTTATTCCTCTGGTTCAGAAAAAGCAATAGCGCTTTCTTCGCTAGCTGCTTATTATTTTGGATTTGCTTTTTTGTGTGAATGTTGTACTTTTTGAGACCTTATTAATTTACAGTGGTTTTGTTTATTTTGTGTAGGTAATTAAACTAAAAAAAATTCGCGCTTGCTTCGCTCGCGATACCGGCTACCACTGAATGTCTTTCAATGCTAGCGGGTGCTTGGAACTTCTTTTTTTAGTTAAAAAAATCGCACTCGCTCGCCTCGCACGTGTACAAACCCAATCTATTTCTTTTTGCGTTTACTTTGTCAGTCTTCAAACTGAAAACTATTCACATAATACACAAAGTCAAGGGTGGCCAAATTATTTTCTGGCAAGTGTGGCCATGCTACGCCTGAGTATACTGAATATGTCTCTAACCATATTATAACCTTTTGGTGCACTACCACGCGCCACGAGCCGTACCTAAGTATATTTTACGTCTAGTTAACTTCTTACTTAAGCTAAGGTTCCGCCGAAAAATGGTGAAACGAAAAGGGTTCCGAAGCCAAAAGAATTCGGGTACCGCTGCTTTAAAGTATCAAGAGGTAGTAGACGAAGCACTTCCTGATCTCTCTGAACTGGGGAACATGGACATAGATTCCTTGAACGAGCATATTAAATATAGCTTGACATCAGCACTAGAGGCAATAATCCCAGCCAACGTCAACTTCAGTTCACAGAAGTTAAGCCAGCAAACACTAGACCTAATGGAAAAACGGCGGCTATTACGAGAAGGGAATAAAAGTGATGACATGTCATATCGAGACCTACAGAGAGAGATACGAGAAAACATTAAGCTGGACCTACAAAACTATAATGAACATCTTATAATTAAAGCCTTGGAGTTAAATTCAAGTAAGAAAGTACTGCAGACTAAATTAAGTACAGGCAGGAAAGAAATATTTCAGCTCTATGACCAGCAGAATGTACTAGTATCTAATAGAGAGGAATTGCTTGAAGTAGCGAGATCATTCTATGCATGCTTGTATGAAAGTAAAGTACTGGACCCACACAAAACTCCACAACATAGGCCACACCGTCCACCTATTTGTAATGTAGGATCAGAGGATATTCCGGATATTGCGACGATTGAGGTCAGACATGCGCTGAGTCTAATCAAGAACAGAAAAGCACCTGGTCAGGACAGGGTTCTGCCGGAAATGCTCAAACTCAGCACAGACAAGCTTTGGCAGGCTCTAGCTGTTTTGTTTACTAAATGCTTAATGGAAGGCCGAATACCGCAGGACTGGAATAACGCTATAATTACACTACTTCACAAAAAAGGTGATATTCGTAAATTGGACAACTATAGACCCATCAGCCTCTTGTCGCATATTTACAAGCTGTTTACAAGAGTTATTGCTAACCGGCTGTCCAGGAAACTTGATAACTATCAACCACGAGAACAAGCTGGGTTTCGTACGGGATACGGGACAAATGACCATTTGCAAACGCTGAAAACGCTCCTCGAAAAATGTCACGAGTATCAGAAAAAAGTAATTTTAACTTTCGTAGACTACGAGAAGGCGTTTGACTCTGTGGAATTTTGGGCGGTGGAAAAGGCTCTTGCTGACTGCAGAATTGATGAGAGATATATACGCGTAATCAAATATATGCAGACTCATGGCACATCCTGTATCAGGCTCCACAAGTTAACGAAAACATTTCCATTAGGACGTGGCGTACGGCAGGGCGATACTTTATCTCCGAAATTATTTACCGCTGCACTAGAAAATGTTTTTAAGGAACTAGACTGGAGTGATAAAGGTATCAACATAGACGGAGAAAGGTTGAGTAACTTAAGGTTCGCTGATGACATAGTACTGATATCCGACAGCGTTGATGATATGCTTAAAATGTTGGAAGATCTGCGTAAAGAATCATCACGCATAGGATTGAAAATGAATGTCGGAAAGACGAAGATCATGACGAACATACCTGACTCTCGTAGATGTGACATGCCTGTGGAGGTTGTTGATGATTATGTGTACTTGGGCCATAAAATATCTCTTGGCTATAAGAACCAAACAGCAGAGATCGACAGAAGAATTGCACAAGCATGGTCTGCCTTCGGTGCGAACAAAGCAATACTCCGCTCAAAGAAAATTCCGCAACACCTTAAGACTAGAGTCTTTGATCAATGTGTCCTGCCAGTATTTACCTACGGGATGGAGACAGCGACTTTAACACAGAAATCGGCCGAAAAGCTGCGTGTAGCCCAAAGAGCGATGGAGCGTGCAATGCTCGGCATATCGTTGAGGGATCAGAAGAGGAACGAATGGATCCGAGAAAAGACCCGTGTTAGAGACGTTGTTGTGGCAATAGAGCAACAGAAGTGGAGATGGGCAGGACACATTGCCAGAATGGAGCAGTTCAAGTGGACCAGGAGGCTAATGGAATGGCGACCGTGGGAGAATCGTCGCGGCAGAGGACGTCCCCCTATGAGATGGGTCGATGACATATCCAAAATAGCCGGACCAAATTGGATGAAAGTGGCAAGAAGTAGGCAGAAATGGAAAGATTTGGAGGAGGCTTACGTCCGAAGACGGACAACCTAGGGGCTGTGATGGATGGATTGTAAAGCTGAAGAGTTTGTTTATATTTCAATGTTAGACCGGATAATCCATTTATAGAGAAAGGTTGCAGGCTACAGGCTACTTTCTAGTCGGCTATATACGACATGGATGCATGAAGTATGTAGTTCCCACGGGACGCGTGCGCCCTGGTGAGAACGCTGGTGTCCTTATTGCTATTATTGCTGATGTTTTTTGATTTTTATAATTTTCCCCTTGCCGAACAGCAGTTGTAACACCAGAGTTATATGCATTTCCTTAATATCAAATCAATTTTGCAATTTTAAATCTCCAATGATTTAGGAATACATTATCTACTGTCATCATGCTTATCTTTTAGTTATCGGGGTTATCAGGTTGCCGATAGCAATAGGTAATTATGTTTTGTGTAGAGCTTGAGTAAAATTATTTTGTTGTGTAGTGCACGTTGTTTTATTTGCTATGGCATGCACCATAACATTTAATAGTGATTCCACTGGAAGTTTTTACGCTGGTGATATTGTGACTGGAACAGTTATTTTGGAACTGAAGAATGACCAGAAATTTCAAAGTAAAGTTTTTATTTATCAAACAGTTAATAACGGTTTTACCCCTTGATTGAAGATGATATGTATCCCTAACATGTTACGTAGATTATTTTGAAAGCTCTTCAAACACCATGTCTCTTCATGTAACTGCTCTTTTCAGGTATCGATTTAAAAGTGAAGGGAACTTGCAAGGCTCAATGGACGAGGCCAATGCCAACTATGCCGTATATTAAAAATTATTCAGAAAAGCAAAAACTTATTTATTTAACAATTCAAGATATTTTCAGAGAATTTTATGTTGGTGAGTTGATCGAGAGAACCCATTGCTACCAGTATTATTTTACACCTATAATCTGCTTTCACTCGACGTATTTATTTTTCAGATGGTGCGTTACCGGCCGGCATTCACCAATATCCGTTCCATTTCTCACTGCCGGCAGATTTGCCGTCGACTTTTGAAAGTTCCATTGCCAAAGTTAATTATACAGTTACAATAAAAAGTAAGCCTGCTTACAAGCTCAGAAAAGTAGCATCATTCAATGTTTTAGGAAACATCAACTTAAATCATGTCGAGAAAATGTTGGTACGTAAATAAAATACCGAAGCAAAATTTTCGGTGGGTAGATTTTGACTGTCAAAAAACATTCAATTTATGAACATGCTTTCAGGAGCCGTCTTTCAGCGAATTCCACAAGAAGTTTCGGAATTCAGGAAAATTCACAATTTGTGTGAAAACATACAAGGCTTTTGCACCAAAACAGATCATTCCTTTCGAAATAACACTTGTGAATGAAAAAAAAGTTAAAATACGAAAAATAAACATTATATTAATGCAGGTAGGTACCTAGGCAATATTCGGAATTATGAGCTCTATCTAATCATATGAGTATCTACTTTAGAGTACCTCATTGCGAAAACAACTCCCACATTATTGAAACATTTTCGTATTTCAGAAAATACGATATGAAGTAGAGTCAGGTTACGCCGAGGAAGAAAAGGAAATGGGCAAAACGGATTACAAGAAATTTTCTTTGAACATAGCTGAGTTATGTTTTTTTAACATGGAGATCCCTCAAGTTATACCTTCTAGCTTAAATGTAGTAGACCCTATGATAGACATATCATATGCTTTTCGGGTGAGTTTAATATGAATTTAAGTTTGCTCTCAGATTACAACAAACTATCGAAAACCATGTGGGACTTTTCACAATTTGCAAGCTTGTGTAGATACATTTGATAAACAAGGATAGATTTGTGGTTGTTCCCAGAATATTTTTTCACCAGCACAAGATGTAGCCCCATATGGGGTCAGGAAGTTTCAAGGACCTAAACAAGGAGTTTTAATTTCACTTTCGTTTTGTTTACAGGTTCAAGTGATATTTCCTTTCCATTTCACTTTACAAGAAGACATACCAGTCACCGTGACCACGGCACCAGTTATTCATTACGAATTTTAATTTTAACCCAAAAAGGGGGACATTAATACGTTTATGTAATGTTTTATGTGTTCTGGAATACGTATTAACTTGTGGTGATATGATAAAACTGACCACATCTAGTTAGGCAGTTCTTTCAGTTCAGAAAATTATTTGATATATGACAATAAAAAGTGCCCTGTTTAGTATAATTTTATCTCTTGTAAATACAGATGATGTGTTATATAAATAAGTAATATTTTCCACGAAGAAACGTGTTTTTAATATTCTCCTTTTATTTAAGTAATACATCTGCTGATCTGATCCATTAATTAAGTACTACAAGCTTACGCAAGTAAAATTTATGCCTTAATTTCTTAGTAAATAATTTATATAAGTAGGTATGTGTAAATAGATACATATTACAATATCTCATCCTAGGATCAATGATCCATGGTCGAATCTACTCTACCGGTAGATAGGACTAAATACGCTAAATGTTGTCCAATAACTCTACTACTAACTACTTAATTTTCATCTCTCGTCTCATAGGTATGCTTTCAATTCATTTGATACTGGCCCAATAGTAATTTTAAATTTTCGTATTAGTAGTAACATAGATGGCGTTACTATAGCTTCGATCATTTCTTGCTCGTGATTTTTTCAATAATAAACACCTGATTGCAAGGCTTCAGATGTAAAATACATTTTATTTCAAATTAAAGGTTTCCAAAATAGTGATGATATTTCAAAATCTTTCTGGCTAAATTCCAAAATGTCTTTTATTATTTTCATCCTTTATATTTTTTTTCGAATGGCAACATTAGTTTGAGTGCTGCCACCTGGTGTTCGGCTTACTTTGCGTTACTTTGAAACATTTTAGGAACTTTTATTATTAATATATATAATTTTCGTAATAAAAATAATAGATATTTTGTCGTTTATAATTTACGTATTTTTATATTGTTTTACATTAATAATTTCATATTGCTGGAGCTATCTACGAGTTCGAATACTTTAAAAAGTTTTCAATTGAGCACTTCCCCTTTCCATGACTTTTTTTTAAGAAAGCGGAAATGGTTGGTCCGCCATAATCATTCGTGTGGGTCTGTGCTTGTGTGGTTTGGTTGTCTTTACCGGTGCCAACCATTATTTTTAATTAGTAGTAAGTTATGCGTATGAATCCAGACATGGACGATGATGAGAAGGGGTGAGTTTGTTTTTATCTATTTTTGGTGTGGTTTAAGGCTGTCCACGACGTGCCAACTATAATAGGTCAAACTGGCATGTTCGCTTGGTGTGTCGCATTTCACGGATAGCCAGCAGGGCTTGTGAGGTAGCGTTACGTACTCAACTTTGTTCCCTGAAACTATGAAATTTGTTATGATTTCCTCATTGTATGACATTAAATGCATAATGAAGTAGATACGGGCTGCAAAATATCAATTAGCCTTTTACTTTATACCGGCTAGCGGGCACCGACCCCAAGCCTCGCCGTGCGACTTGCGTGGTACGATCATGGCAGCTATTACTTTCCCATGCTATATTTTCTCTGATTGTTGTTGCATTTCATTGCCAAAATTTACGTAGAAATAGTTTATATAACTGTACTCCAACTTCGAAAGCTGTTGATGTGGAAACGTCGCAATATGTAAAATTAACCTTTCTGTGACTAATCGTTGCTTTCTCTTATCGGTGATTTTGCGCTAGGGTAACGCGAGCGTCATATTTTATAAAAAATATGAAAATTTCGAGTTGAGAGTTTGTAACGAGGTTATTAGATCAATGTTCGAAGTGCCGCGTAGCGCGATCTCATTTACCTACAAGACGCGAAACGTGCTGATTCATTTGCATATGGTTACTTGCGTCGTCGAATTATGTTCATAAACAGTTTTCCTTGATACTGGCTCCGATGGATGTTATTTTCGCGTAAACACACCTAGGGGCGGTTTCTACAGACGCTTAAAATATGTAGACTCCCAGTTGGATGCACAATCGTATGCTATTGTTAGGATACGTGTCATGGTTTTATTAAAATTTACTAACTTAAAGCGACACATTGTATACTCCTAAGTTGTGAGTAAATAAATTCAATTATCTTCAAACAACTTTTTCTTGCATCTTAACTTTTTATGATAGTAATTTCACTTGCATTTTTAGTTTCATCTAAAATGCAAATTGAACAGTTTAAGTTTTTAATTGTGTCATTAAAACTATAGTACCTAACAAAAAAGCAAGAGACCATTACAGTTAAAACTATCACTATGACCCAAGAAGTGAATGGATACTTTCACCAATCTTAGCAAATGTTACTAGACACTAAATTATAACTTTGAATGTTCAAAGTCTGGTCCTAGCATAACTTTCAACATGACTACTGTATGACAATGTAGAATAGCATTGATTAGATAAAATTGCTGATTGTAACTTCCATGTACTTATTTATTTTAACAGTAGAATTATGTGGTTTGTGACTCATTAGCGAGTTATCTGTTGAAAAGGCAAAATTTTATTGGCTTATGACTAAAACTTACTAGTTCTTAATTATGGTTTAACTTTCATAAGGCAGATACCTGGTAAACATCATTCAGTTTTTGCAGTTTGTAAGAAATAACATAATGAATGATTGACCGTAAATCTTTTTTTCACACAAATTCACTCTTACTCTGTGCAAAGGCAGTACAATAAAACTTAGATTTTTAATTACTACAAAAAGTTTTGTCCACTGCAATACTTGAACAGTAAAGTTCTATTTCCCAGGGAGCCTTGAAATCAGTCTAATCTAAATACCTACATTGCCCTAGTGAACTTTACTAACACAGTATCTCGTTCACATAAATATACATTTATAATGAATAGTTTACCATTGAAATAATTAAAAACAACTATTGTAGATTTGAAGTATTTAAACCAGTCCTTATCATAATAATTAATGACTATTGGAATGAATTTAATGTAGATAGCAACTAACAACTAGGTTTTTAGGTCATTTATGATTGCTTCCATCTTGAGATAGATTAAATTCATTTCGTTTCTGCAAAATTTTAATTCGCAATAACATATCAAAACAATAATAAAACATTTTGTCTTGAGTGTATAGGTATCTCAAATTGCTTTGATGATACAATATTTAGTTTAACATTAATATGCATTTATCAGTAAAATTATAGTAATTACTAGGGCAGTTAAAGGCTAGAGTACAGTCGATTGATATTTATGTCAATCACATTGTGTTTATATGGCAGAAAATCTGATCTGATTTTGTTTACTATCAGTTTAATTTTTCTATTGGAATTATTATAGATTATTATTGTTGCATTTCATATCATACAATAAAGCAATTATTTATAATCAGCTTTGTGGAAAATAAGAACTAGGGTAATTGTTTACCTCGTAAAAAGCACACTGATCATAATATAGACAATCATTTTATGATGTCACAGACTGCACTATGACATCTCGTTTTTATAAATAAAGCTTGACCTGTCGATAAGAGAAGTAGGATTACACAGACGCGTCACAGCAATAAATTCATAAAACTGGGGAGAAAACATTAACCTCTTATTTTTCATTTCGATAAGTACAAGTTGTTAGAATAGGCATAACAATTTCAGTACTTGTTGTTGTTAAATATTCAAAAGCAAACAAAGGAAATTATAATGAACTTCGTTCATAATTCCAAATGTCTTAAAACCCAGAACTCCAATGTGTCGCTAACAGTTTCCGACACAAACGCCGGTTGTCATGGACTTGAACGTCATTAAAATTCATTACTAAAGTCCCTCTCACTACGCTTTAGTTTATTTCGAGCTTTCATGTAATTCCTCGTTGTTTGGAATGGGTTTCGAGCTTATTATTAAACTGACTCAGTAAATGGAGGGATATTTGACCTATAAGTTGCCCTGGTAAAAATGATTTTCGGTACCGTACCTAGAGAGGTTAAAAGTCTGAAAAGTCACGTGTTTAAAATGCCACATGTTGACACGTCATCAAGTGCATTCAAACATAACCAAATACTTGTTATTCAAACAGTCATTTTACCAAGGCAACATGCGCAAGTGGACAAGCCAAAATAGTTTAAATTAGCAAAAGCATTTCCTAAGTGCTATAAAATATCTGTATTTACATCCTTTTGACCCAGAAAACTGTTCGTCGGTGGTCTGTCATGGGAGACGTCTCAAGAGAATTTGCAGCGTTACTTCTCGCGTTACGGCGATGTCATCGACTGCGTGGTGATGAAGAACAGCGAGTCTGGTCGCTCCAGGGGCTTCGGTTTCGTCACCTTCGCTGAGCCGGCGCTCGTCAACGTAGTGCTGCAGAATGGGCCCCATCAGCTTGATGGCAGGTAAGGAAAATCATATTTCACAGGAAAACAATAGTACCTAATGATTTGGACACCGGTTTGGATTCGTCGTAATTCTTGGGGTAAATCAAATCTAGAAATACCCAGTGGATCCATGCTAATTAGCTGTAAATAATGTTGATGATATCATCAATCGTGAAATTCCTCGTATAGGTTAGTTTTTACGTGAAGTAAAAATAATTTTACAATTAATTTAAAACAAAAAAACATTGCTTTAAAGTACGTTAACTTCATGCCATGTTGGGAGATTAGGTTAAGCCTATTAGTATTACTAGACACAAGAAGATACCGTTACTCCAGTGAATAGCGTCAATTTGCCACGGCGAGTTTTTGTTACATTGTTTCTACTTTTCCATACGATTGTTATCTGTGTTAGGTTAGGTTAGCAGCGTAGTAAAAGTTACTATCAATAATATGAGAACCATTTCGCGAGAATATTTTAGATAGCATTACTTTTTATACAAACTTTCCTTTACAAATATCACTTGTAGGTTGACCCCAAAACCGTATTGAATAATAAACCACGCCATGATCTGACAGATTCTTATGATAAAAGGATATATCACTGTAATATCAACGAGAAATCTTTCTAAAAAGATACAATGTTGCATCCACAAATAATTGTGACCCAATTCTTGGAACAGAAATAAACTGTATGTATGGCCTTACTCAAATGGACGTTGGTTAACCTGTCAACCTCTACATTTTTAATTTTTATTTCGGCTTTAATTAGGCTATGGCTGAAAGGTTGATAAATATAATTCAAAAATTGGGCATAGGTAAAGGAATTCCACCAACTTAAACGTTTGTGAAATGTCCATGACATAGAAGAAAAAGTCCGCTAATCTCCGAATTTTGGGGTCAACAATACTGGCATGGTTTATGAGGTTGTTCCGCATCGTGCATTAGGACCATTAGGGAAATTATTTAGAAAATATCACTTGTTTTGAAATGCCTTCGTTGATTTAATGAGTCACTCATAAAACTGGACTATGTGCTAGTCTTATATGTGCTAAGCTTATTCAACATTTATTTCGTTTTTGTGTAAAACAATATTTTTCTTATAACAAACGTGAATTTAATGACATATAAACAAAGTAGACATGGTTAGAATTTTCTATGCTGGCTCCAGAGTACGCGCCTCCGCAAATAAAATTGTTAAGAGATAAGTTTCCTCATAAAGTACTTTGGTTTTGCAATGCACACTAGAAATAAATCACCCACTAATATTGTTACATGTCTATTGTCATCTAATTAATTGTAGTCACTTGATGCAAGTCGGTCCTACACGTTGCGTGATAAAGATCTCTACATTTTTACTATTTTTAGACCTTCAAGGTCCAATGTTTTAAAAGAAATTTGTGCACAACATACAATTAATTATTTTCTGATAACCAAATGAATTCCATAGTGTTTTCTCATGTTAAAACAAATGCTGTATATCGGTTATATACGGAAAACCCGAAATGCGAAATTGAAAATTCAAATAACTGTCGACAAAAAATTCGTTGCATTATACATTTAGTCGTACGATAAAAATGTGTTTTTTTTTAATATTTAACGGCATCAAACTAAATATTAAAATAATTATAGTTCTAGTTATTATAATATTTTAATAAAAATCATCATCATCTTTAATCACAAATTACATCAGATTGCTATTTTATAAAACGGTATTTTATAATATTTTATAAAACTATGCTTTCAGCTCGAAAGCTAAAACAGACGCGGTGGGTGGTTAGATATCCTCCGAGTATTGACGTGTGATACCCAAAGATAAAAGAAAGGCGTCGCCTTTACGACCTGCTCTCCAAATATAAAACCCTATCCACATCCAGGCAGTGCCTTCAGTTACATTACTGATGGTACGTTCAGATGTTTGTGGGACATTAACACGCAAATTAGCATATACTCCTTGTTCCTATGGACAAGAGAGTCTACAAGGTTTGCGACAAGGTTCTACTCAGTTATTAACACTATAATTAGGAGAGCATGGTTACACGACACGAAACTGAGACATGATGGCGCCGAGGATGCTGACTGATTGCATTATGTCCTTTATGAACAAGGAAAAAGTGAGAGGCCGAAGTTTAAAGCTGGCACGTTAATTCTAATGTCTTATGATCATGGTGATACATTGGCAGTTTTTTTTTATATCTGTTCATCAACTTCTTTTTTTTCTCTTGAATTAAAACGGCATGAATCTGCAAATAGGGCAATATAACACTCAGTAGTGTAAAATTACGGGGTTATTCCCGCTCGGTAACACCCTTTCGTCAACACTGTTGACGATCGGGAAAAAAAGTTTCGTTCGTTCGCAGTGTCCATTAATGCTGGTTTCTATTTTTAAAATATTGACTCCACGCTGAATTGGCAATCACAGGTTGCAGCTGTTAGTCAGAAAGTGACCAGCACGCTGCGGTTCCTCTATCGCTTGAAAAAATTTCTCCCAGTTAACGTGAAGGCGACGCTTATGCAAACTTTAATCTTTCCCATAATCGACTATGGTGATGTTTGCTACTATGACCTGAATGCAGATCTGCTCAATAAACTTGACCGGCTTCTCAACAATTGCATTCGATTCGTTTTTAATCTCCGCAAGTACGATCATGTGTCAGCCTATCGAGCGCAACTTAAATGGCTACCGATAAGACAACGTCGTGTGATGAGGGCATTAACTACTCTTTTCTCTATTCTACACTCTCCCTGTACGCCTTCTTATTTAACTCCTCACTTCCAATATATATGTTCTCAACATAGCAAAAATCTCCGCTCCTCTAATAATCGTCTTCTTCACTGCCCTGCTCACCGGTCAGATATCATTCACTCTTCCTTCTTTGTTAAATCTATTCTTCTCTGGAATGAGCTACCTCTGGAAGTCAGGATGGTTAACAGTCGTTATACATTCAAAAAGAAATTACGCGACCACATCCATAGGAAATTGGCAGAATCGCTACCGTAGATTGTTTTTTTTTTATCTATTTCTTTATCTCTCCTGGCAATTATATGTATGTATGTATATTATGTATTATTATCTATATATATATTGTATACTTTTAAACTAACTATCCAAACAAAAACCTTGCACCTACCACTGCTATTTCTCCACCACCTAAAGGTAGACTGGGAGAAAACGCCTAAGGCGTTAAGTCCGCCATTGTACGAAATGTGCATGAAGTATAAATAAATAAATAAATAAATAAATATGGAAATAAAATGGCATGGATTTTTAAAATGTTTTAATGGTTTATATAAATTGTTCATTAAAGTTATACATAACCGCATAAGAGGCCAACTAAACAAGCATCAACCAGTTGAACAGGCTGGATTTCGCCCTTCCTTCTCCACGACCGACCATCTCTTTACACTAAACCAGATAATAGAAAAATATAATGAGTACCACAAACCGTTGTACCTGGCTTTCGTGGATTATTCCAAGGCTTTTGACAGTCTCAAACACACGGCGATTTTTACATCCTTACGCGCACAAGAAATAAATGAGACATATATAAAGCTTCTGGAAGAAGTCTACAGGGCCAGCACTGCATCGATTAAAGTACTTTCCTCTGGTCCATCATTTTTAATAGAGAAGGGCGTAAAACAGGGTGATCCGCTCTCCCCTAATCTATTCACCTGTACACTAGAAGAAGTCTTCAGGAAGCTCACCGTGCCCTGGACATCTAAAGGCATCGTCATCGGTAACAAAAGGCTGACAAATTTGCGGTTTGCTGACGATATCGTTCTTTTTGCGTCTACTTCAGCAGAGCTCCAAGAAATGCTCCAAGACCTGAGCAGGGCAAGCCGAGAGGTTGGACTTCAAATGAACATGAGCAAGACACATACGATGACTAACAGCACGAAAGGTAGGGTTGAGGTAGATGGGCAAGCTCTACACTATGTCGACGAGTACATCTACTTGGGCCAGTTAGTTTCCTTCGATAACAGGCAAGAGAAAGAAATTGATCGCCGCATCGAGAACGCCTGGAAGAGCTACTGGTCCATGAAGCACTACATGAAAGGGGATCTTCCCCTTTCACTCAAGCGAAAGTTAGTCGACATGTGTATCTTGCCCGTCCTAACCTATGGTGCGCAAACCTGGTCCCTCACCGAGTGTCAGAAGTCCAGGCTCAAGGTTTGCCAAAAAGCGATGGAACGTAGCCTTTTAGGTATTAGACGAACTGATCGTGTACGAAATACCGACATACGTTCCAGAACGGGAGTCGCTGATGTGGGCCGAAAGTCGGCAATATTAAAGTGGAACTGGGCCGGACACGTCAGCCGAATGCATCCGGAAAGATGGGCCACTATCGTCGCTCAGTGGACACCTCAGGATGGACACCGCAGGCGGGGTAGGCCCCGGAAGAGATGGCGTGACGACCTTGACGCCTATTGTCGAGACTGGTGGGCTCGGTCGAAAGATCGAGAAGTGTGGAAGCAAGATGGGGAGGCCTTTGCCCAGCAGTGGGACAGTATGGGCTAAAAATAATAAAAAAATAATAAAAATAATTTAATGGTTTATGTTTGATCTTTTAAAACACAATTAAGTTGAAAATAAAAGTGGCCTTATCATGTGCATAATAACCATTTTACACTAAAATAATAAGTAGCGTTCGTCAACACTGTGAACGAACGAAACTTTTTTTTCCCGATCGTCAACTGTGTTGATGAAAGGGTGTTACCGAGCGGGAATAACCCAAATTACGCAGTATTGCAAAAAAACTGCGTCGTTCAGGTAGAAAAAAAACTGCTTAGTCACCCTATAATTTTTAATCTAGATATTTTTTCCTAGCAACCCCAGCAGATAGGGCTAACTCATTCACTCGTCCCTTCCCTACACCCTATCGGCGCTGAACGCAAGTACCTACCTATAATATGAGTAGATATGACTGGGAGAGTTGCATAGGGGAATCGTGCTCACCCCATGTGTAAAGCCAGGCTCCAGACTGGTTTGATTCATTGTTTGTTATCCTGCTTTTATTTCTGTTCATTTTCAAAACAATTCGATGTTATAACTTGACTATTAACTCAGATGATAGAAAAAGAAATATGATCCGATTCCAAAATAACTTTTTGCAATAGATATAGACAATCAGATTATCGATCCACAAAATTCAAGTAAGCATTTAGTGATTATCTTAAAATGTACACGTTTATACATATGGTTTATCGTAATTTTCTCCAAAGCAAACGTTTTATTTGCATTTGAAATAGTTTTATCACTTCATCTATTGTTGGTATCAAAAGGTTTCACATCTGATCAAACATTAAGTCGTAGAACTGTTGCTCAGAGGGTAACAAACCTGAAATTATTCAATCGAGTATGACTTGGTGACTGACCGCAAAGAACTTATTCTGAAACAATCAATTCAATTACATATTATGATTAAGAATTTTGAAAAAGACATCTGAATTGCGAACTGTCGTCCGAGAAGTTGATTAATAACAAAATTCATAAACTCACGGTAACTTTTTTATAGAATAAAGTTAAATTTTAATGCAATTGACCGTAAGAATTCTGTTACAAACAGAATACAAATTGGTTTTGCACAAGTTGCTCGAGATGAAGACGGATAAGGTTCAATTGGCACTAGAAAGAAGTGGACTCGCCCCGTATACAATAGTGGTAGTACCGCTTAGTTTTTCAATGCAACACTCACTATAGTTCGGCCATTCAGAGAATGCGTTCCTGACACGTCGCGATTGAACTGACGACGTAACTACATTCATTGATTATTGATATAATAATGTTGTTTTAATGCTCCTCAATTGTTAAAACGGTAAACAACCAGCAAAAATATTTTTATCGTAACTGCAACGCCATTGCAAAGTTACGTCGTCAGTTCAATCGCGACGTGTCAGGAACGCATTCTCTGAATGGCCGAACTATAATACATACAGACATCCATATTAACCTGACTCTGGTTTCATCTGAAATCCGAACATGGTTTTTATTTCATCTCAGTCTTTTGTAGTTGTAATTTTATTGCCTTTCTGGTATTGTGATACTGAGTTATTTATTTCATGGAATTTTCTAACAGTTATCATTATCACGCACTAATCACCCGCAATAAATGAATTATACATTCAACTGACGACATTGACTTTTATTTCAAAACGGGGTCACCAGTAACAATAGGAATTTCAGTTGATGCAGTGGTTTTATTTTATTTGCTGCGATATAAATCGCTGAACACAGATATTATAAATTGAACTATCAAACGTTTGTTTCGGATTAGGAATCAATACAATATTAAAACCAGAATCCTAAGTGCCACCCCCGTAAATACACGTGTTCGTAGGTAACGCAGCCACGCCCGTTTCGGTTGGCTTGTTGCAAATTCGATCCTGGATTCTGTTCGTATCTGAGCCTGTGATCCCCGGGCTAAAGGAATTACAGGACCTCCTGTTCACCGGGAAGTCGTAAAATGTTATAACTACAGGATTTCAGTTGGTGTATTTCGAAATATTCTACAGTATCCTTATTAAAACCTCTGGTCACGCAAGGGATGCGGAAAGATTGAACCCACGAGTTATAGAGTTATATTTTAATGAAACATCTGCACTGCTGTTTTGCTTCATCTTATTATTGAACTGAAAAAAAAAAAAAACTGGTGAATTACGAAGGATCAATAAGTTTTTTAGTCGTAGTTTTGTCCATATTTCTCTGAAAACGTTTGAGATACAGGTAAAAAACTTTTACCTGTACGACAACTCATTCAAATCCATTCAGCCGTAAAGTCGTGAGTAAAACATACCACATTGTGCAGCAAAAGAAAATAGGAATATAATACGTTTACATTTTATTAATGCAGATTATGAATACAGAATGAACTTATTACAGTTTTCCAGAGTAACATACAGCTACAGGAATATTATCTGAATAAACTAAAAATAAATAAGTGTGAGAGGAATTTCTTGCGCAATAAGAAAGGGAACAAATATAATGACCACCATAAAATGCTTTGATACCCTTAGTTTTGCAACCAGAAAAATCTACTGAACACCAGAAAAATAAAGTCTAAAAATGTAATAGTACCAGCTATTTTAGTCACGACTTCACTTTAAATTGTATTCGACCACCAAATTTAGTAAATGATCACCAACTCTTGACGACCAAATTAATGTATTATTTTTGCCTAAATAAGTCACTGTGATTGCCATAAAATGTAGGCTTATTATCAAATAAAGTATTATGATGCCATATTAAGTTATGTGTCCGGCTTGCAATGCATGCGTGAGTGTCAGTATGACGAGTGACAGGGGAAAATGGAAGAAAATGACATATTGCGCCGACCCCAAGTAAAATTGGGAACAGGGCAGGAGAAAGAAGAAGAAGAATGTGTTTCTCAATACACTCCCTCGAAAACACACTCTTATCGCACTGTTTAGAGGCATGCAATAGACAATTTTCCACCCTAGTGCAGGAAAAGGGTCCCCATAATGTTATTACATTTATTGTATCAGGCCGAACTTATTTTTTTGGAGTCAGTTTACTTAAACAGGATAGCAAGATGTAAAAACTTTGATTATCATTTTATATTAAAACGCTGGTATAATTTTGATGATCATTCACTACTTTTGGTGATCATTTACTACTTTTGGAATAACAATGATTTATTTGGACTCATTTTGCTTAAATAGGATAGCAGAATGTAAAAACTTTGGTTATCATTTTACTTTAAAATGGTGGTTTAATTTTGGTGATCATTTACTATTTTTGGCTTGCGCATGATTTATTTTGGAGTAATTTCACTTAAATGGGATAGCAAAGTGTTAAAACTTTGGTTATCATTTTACATTAAAATGCGAGTTTCATTTTGGTGATCATTTACTATTTTTGTCTGCTATTTGTTACTATTTCTGGTGATCAGTTAAACATAAGCCAATAAGAAATAACTGATGTCTGGGTATATGTAGGTATATCTTCTATGAATCTGATTGTGCAATTAATAGAAATGCTGATACCAACTTAATTATGAGAGGTAAATGCATTAACATGCAGACCTTGTTGATGTTAATTAATTTGGAGCGCGTAATAAGCTAAATTAATTAGATTATTAGAGTAAAAATGTCTTATCATGTTCCATAACGGAAACGTCTCTAATTAGATTATTAATCGATTTTTTATATACAAAACACTATACCAGGAAAATAATGGCCCTATTTTTTACATTCGTTAAATACTAAAGAGAACTTTATACTCGTTTCCTTGAAACAAAAACAAGGCACGTCTTTCAAGTTATTTGTTAAACTTTTGGTCATGTAACATTAATTTTGTTTTCCCAGTTGCCTTCCTTTTATATTCGGCTTGATGTAAAAATACACGGCTTATGTTATTTTTACTCTGTAACAAAATTTTATATAAGAGAAGCACAGAGAAGGAATATTTTGAAATAAGATACTTACATGGGCTTTAAATGTTTTGTCATGGATATCCGCAAAGAAACGCCTGATTCCATAATTTATAAAATGGGATTCTTGAAATGCTTACTTTATAGAAACATGTTATTCAAAATCCAATTCATCCATCAGGACCATTGACCCGAAGCCGTGCAACCCTCGCACGCTGCAGAAGCCGAAGCGCGGTGGCGGATACCCCAAGGTGTTCCTCGGCGGGCTTCCATCTAACGTAACCGAGACCGACCTTAGGGTGTTCTTCGGCCGCTACGGAAAGGTCATGGAAGTTGTCATCATGTACGACCAGGAGAAGAAGAAGTCTAGGGGTAAGTGTCGTTTACTACTGTCAGAATCGTTAAAAGGGCCCCTTGAATACACGACTTTTTGCCGTTAAACCATGTGCTGCTACTGTCTTATTCTAAAGTTATCGATGCAATATTGATCACTTTTTGTAAGGGCATGTGCAGTCAAAAGTATCTTACGGCAAAAAACTTGTGTTTTGTGTCCGTTTTCACAGTCATCCCCTAAGTTCATGTGAATTCTTAATTGTATTTAGGTGGCTTCAAGGGCATAGTTTCATTGTCACCATCACTCCAATGATTGGTATAAATAAATAAAGAAAATGGTTTAATTATGTATATTCCATTTAGGGCAGAGGTTTTCTAAGAAATAAATGTGGTGATAAAGGGGGATGTCTGTGAAAACGGGCACCAGATGCCTATTTTTATTCTACGGAAGAGTTTCATGTGTTGCTTCTCCATCGCAGCTTGCTGTCGAGGTGAGAGGACGTGCGTGCATAACGCCGGTAAACAACATTATGCAAATCAGTTCATATTATAAATGTTTACTTGTCATAACTTCACACTGGCCGTTCACCATGGTAATGACACTGCAAAACCTTTAGTAACATGGGAGTAATTTATAAAAGTCAGATTCTACAAGTCATCAATTTCTATAGTAAAACTACCGGTTTCGAATTGTGCAATTTAACCACATATTAGGTTTATTGGACACAAATAAATGAGCTACAGCATACCTAATGGTACTTTGATGGTAACATCATTTCGTGGTAAATTTTCTTACTTACAAGGCAACGACTTTCACGTTCAATACTTTCTATGTAATTAATAACTGTTATGTGAAATGATAATGTTTTAATATCCACATCCAGGCAGCGCCGTTAGTGCTAACTACTGTCGGTGCGTTCAAGTGTTCGTGGGACATTGACACGCAAATTAGCATATACTCTTTGTTCCCATGAGCAACAGAGTCTACAAGGTTTGCGACAGGTCACTTGGAAAAGACTGATTTATGAATCTATTCGACTTGATAAATAATATGAGTACATTTCCATTTAATATCCATATCGTCAAAAGCGTTTAGTATTGTGATAGAAAGGTGTTGTTCAACTCCAACCGAACAATTTATATTGAAAACAATAATCAGAACAAAGTTCACAAGCAACAAACGGTTTTTGCCGAAGAAAAAGTGTTTCGCTTTCCAATCTGTAACACAAGCTTGTAGGGTTAACGCAATCGAAATGATACGACCTCAATTGTGAGCTCAGTGAAAGGTGTCACCCTTCGCGGCGACTTTATCAAACAATTTACGACTTGTGTAATTTGTGTGACCGGTTGTGATCCGAGGGTAGTACGCACGCCCGGACCGATCACATCTTTTTATTAGTTCGCTTCATTACGAGAAAATTGCTTCATAAAATGACGGAACAAAGAACCGAAAGGCATAGCTATGTGATGAGAAAGTTTCGACAAAATATAATATTGTACACATAAACAAGAGAAGCTATTTGCTCTCTTATCCTAGGTTTTATCTTCGTTTGATGTTGTGAGCCATAAATATACACTTATATGCATTTTTGTAAGAACTTGATTTGCTAATGTGTGGTTGTTTCAGAATCTTTTCCACTTGTCACAATATAAAAACAAATTCGATTGTTCTAGGCTTCGGTTTCCTGTCTTTCGAAGATGAGATCTCCGTTGAGAGGGTCACTCAGGAGCATTTCATCAATCTCAACGGAAAACAGGTAATGTCACTATTTTTGTACGTGATTTGAAAACATCTGTTGTTTGCCAAATATTTTTGTTAGCATCTTTCGCGTTACAAACATCCCGAAGTTTGACTGATAAAACTTAAATTCTTGTGCAATAGTGTATAGGATTAATCGATTTGGTCTTGGTAAACAAATAACACAGATAAAATTATAGGATTGTATTTTCCTTATAGGTTTCAAACTAACTGTGTAGTCAATTTATTTGTGTGAACTCTTTTGAACAGAATTATTAAATACTGTTGTCTAGTAAGCCGTAGCAACAGATTGCGTGAGATTCTCTGATGTGTCATCGCATATTATTATGTATGTGTGACGTAGGTTTTAATCTTTTCCGGGTGAACGACTCGTGGAATCTTAGAAGCGTGCAACAAAATTTCATTCACATTTAAATTATTTTGGAGTTAGATATTTCGGGGATATTTTTACAATGACATGTAATATCAGAGGTGATTCCAGTAGATCAACATTAAATGTGAAACGCGTTCTACAAAGTAAAAGAGAGAAGGAAGTGATTATAATAAGAAGAATAAAACGAGCTGTCAGTTGACAAACTAGATCTTCTTTAACCGAAACTACGTGAGCAGGTGGAGATTAAGCGTGCTGAGCCTCGCGACGGTTCCGGCAAGCTGGGCTCAGGCGCCAGCGGCATGGGCGGCGGCGCCCTCAGCGCTCCCGGCGACGCGCCCCAGGCCGGCCAGTGGGGCCCGCCCGCCGCCGCGCCCATCAACATGATCCAGGGCCACAACGGCCAGATGGGCGGCCCACCGATCAACATGCCGATGGCTGGCCCTAACATCATGCAAGGGTGAGAACACGTTCTACGTAAAACTGGTTTTGTGACATATTCCCCTTATGCTTTGTGTTTGGAACACTTGTGGGTCTTCTCTTTGTTAGTTTGAATACATCAATTGATTTCTCCATTCATGTTTAAATTTTTGGGGTAAAAAGCATTTCTTACATATTCAGAGATAAAATAATAACAATAAAAATTCTGGCAATTCTGGTTATTGCAATTTACCGACAGCTGAAACATCTGTTTTTCTAAAAACAACTTTTTACTGCGAAAATTCTTGTACAGTTGTTTTAGGAAAGCTGAAGAATGTATGTTGGACTTGGGCCTAAAGAACCGTTGAGTTAATCGTGTGTCGTGTATTAGGTACCAAGGCTGGGGCACGTCCCCCGGGCAGACGTCGTACGCCGGGTACGGCGCGGCGGGCGCGGGCGCGGGCCCGGGCAACTACCAGGGCTGGGGCGCGCCGCCCGCCCCGCAGGCGCCGCCGCACGCGCCCGCCTGGCCCGCCACCAACAACTACACGCAGCACACGCAGCCGCCCGCGCAGGGCTACGGCAGCTACGGTATGTACATATAGACATATACACAATTACAGGTTTCAAAGGCTCTGATGGTGATGACTTGGAAGTTGGGATCTAGTTATTATTTTCTTTAGGATCTTCAACAAAAGATGTACTACACATCAGAACATAGGTATGACAAAATAGGAATACAAATTGTCATACCCATGTCAGAAGTTATACAGCTTTATGTCTAACAACTGAGTTACTAGTACAACCCACGGCGTAGGACACGTCGACAACGAAGGCTATCCTGTGAAGCAAGATGATAAACTTTTTCTTTATAGTATGAATTAACTTATTTTTTATAGGTCGTGGAGTAGCTGAATTACTTTACTACTCGAAGTAATAAATTAAGTGATTTATAGAATAACATATATGCAGTTACATTTCTTTGTTTTTCTTACACTTATGCATGAATTTTTTCAAACTGACCTTCATTTAAGTAACCTATAATTAGTATAGTAAGTAGGTATCGACGGGCAGCAGTGTCATCGATCACTTCAGGCCTATGTCCGCTAGTGGACTGCGATTGGGCTGACGATAACCTAGTATAGTTAGTATTAGACGGAAGTATGAACCTTTAACTTAAGTTTGAACAAGTACACGCAACCGCCTGCGCAGAGCTACAGCAGCTATGGTCAGTACACACCTCTAACAAATAAATTGTAATCAAAGTAATCATGTCTAGTGGAAGTTAGTTACATTCCCCTTGAATATTCACGCGAACTATACAAGTCTATCCACATCCAGGCAGTGCCTCCAGTTACATTACTGATGGTACGTTCAGATGTTTGTGGGACATTAACGCAAATTAGCATATACTCCTTGTTCCTATGGATAAGAGAGTCTACAAGGTTTGCAACAGTTCCTTTATAAAATCAATAGATTTAAACTTAGATTTGAATTTAGAAGACAATACAAAGGTCGTTGCAAGCACTAGCAACCAGTCTTCATTGCAAACACATTCATATTAGAGACACCATAAAGATTGACACAATAAAGTTGTCATGTCGACATGTAAACAAAAGTCATGTCGCTATCGCAGTCTACTAGGCTTGAAGTAGAAGTCCCTGTAGTGTTGATTAGCCGTTGTATGCCGGCAACGCAGATCCGAGATATAATAGAACATTCATTGTTTATATTGCGGCATACGAGAGGTTAATGTGATGTTATTGGTGTGTACAGCTAACTACAGCTCTGCGCCGGCGGGTGCGTCGGCCGGCGGCAGTTGGACCAACTGGAACATGCCGCAGAACTCCAACTCTACCGGCTCCGGTGAGTACTGGATACTGGACTGACCGATACAAAACGCGGAGAATAAGAATAATAGATGCAGGCGCGGCTTCATACTTAAAAACATATGTATATGGTGCTGGGTTACGTATAAATACATTTTGATCAGTAGGTTAGTGATAGCTGTAATTGTAAGGAGGACGATCGTTTCTTTAGTGCGGTTAAGTTTTATAACGACGTTTCTGATGTAGATATGACCCAGATTTTTATTTGGGCCCTACTGTTAGTTTAGCCGACTGAATACAATGCAATTTTTATCCCATGTTAATAGCTAATAGAACTAAAAGTATTCGTTTCTACTTCTTCTATCAAGTTAAGGTTATCATTAAGTTTTTGAAGGTTTATAGAAGGCAAGTAATTAAGTATGAATAAGATTAGCTTTAAGTTATTTTATGTTTTGAAATCCTTGAGGCTTAACATTGGTATCGCTGTAGGCTCGTACGTGCCGCTGTCGGAGGGCGGCGAGATGTACGGGCGCGGCGGCGGCGGCGGCGGCGGCGCGGGCGGGCCGGCGCTGACCGGCGCTCTGTCCTCGGCGGCGCTGTCCAAGTCCTCGTCTGCCGACTACTCCACCTACCAGCAGTACCCGCCCGCCTACCAGCAGGACCAGGTACACGCGCAATACCTCACACAACACGCCGAATAGATACACCTAAATAGATTTAGTACTGACTTACACATTTATACGAGCCAGCGTGATGATACTCCCCCGTCAGTATATAACTTGCATCATTTTCTGACGGACGTATCGACCACGCTGGGCTCCCGTGACCATCAATAGTAATTATACGAGCGAGCGTGATGATACTCTTCCACACTGTCATAACAAACTTGCACCATTTATCCTGTGCGGCCATCTTGTGATGGACGTATCAATCACGCTCAGCTCCCTTAACCATCAAAAATATTGTTAAACAAAATTGTCCGCTTATGTACTTGCGATACTGGCAAAAAGTACCGTTAAAACCGGTAAACTACGAATACTTGAGCTATATTTAGATATCAGCTTATTATGATGTTTTAATGAATTTCCATTTTCGATGTAATTAACCGCTTCTTCATTCCACTATATATTTTCAATGATTTTATATAAAAATGTTTTAAAATTCTTGATCATATAATTTTAAAGCCAGTATCTCACTTACTCAGCTAATTCTAGTTTTGTTACTTTGAGAAAATTTTAATTTGACGTGTTCCGAATCACAGCCGAATTATACGGGTTTATGGAAACAAATACGCAAATGTATTACCATAATGTAAATCCTGGTAGCCAACTGTATACTGTTTTACATGAAATATAAGGTTTAAGTGGTATTGGATTATTCCAAATATTTCAGTTCTGATTCGGCTTACCCATATAATCCGATTTGATAAAAGGTGTGTTTATAATTCACGGATTGTCAAACAATAATAATAATCGATCAGTTTTCGACACTCGGTCATTGACCGAATCTTCAACTAATATAAGCCAGGAGATTAACGAGAATCTTTCTCCTTGGCATACTACTGTTGTATAAACACATCTTCCATCGTTTTCGTGCCTTTTGCGTTTTACCTAGCATGAATCATTTGAGCATTTTAGGCTATAGCTGCGGTGACGGTAAAGTAACTGCTATAAACACGACATTGCCATTTTGAGTGGACATTTTCGAGGTAAAGAAATACATTTTTATGCATACCTGTAAAAGCTAGTTCATTTGCAAGAAAATCAGTAATACTTGCTTTAAAATCATGTACGACTCTGCACTGCGTGCAGTGAATTTGTTAGTTTTAAATAAAAATGTGTTTTTGGATCTCAATTCATGCTTTTGCCGAATTACATTCATATTTGCCGTACCCACATCGACACAGCGCCGTATAGTAGTAACAAATGTACGCTTGATTATGCGGGCTTGCTCTTAGTTTCTGCTTATTTAGTAGGCGAACTTTGTATCCACAATTTTGCAATTATTTAACTTGATAAAAAGGAATACATATTTAGAATATTTGAACTTGCTTCAGTACAAACTATAGCAAGATTTGACATAAAAAAAATAGCCGATGGACGATTGACGTCAAGAGAAAATATGGTTACTTGGCACCAAAAAATCTGTGAGTTGTCCCGTAAAAACAAGTTGTACAATGAAATACAATGACATTATAATAACAAATAGTGAGTGGTAGCTGTGTCAGTGGGTCGCGTGAAATAGTTAACAATATGCGCTCGATTGAGATCTAACGAGAGCGACGACGCCGCACCGCGCGTGTGGCCTCGCCGCACTGTCTCCAACTTAGATATTGGATGACTTTTTGTTTTTGTTTGCCTACCTTTTGCATTCCATCATCCAATATCAAAATCGCAAACAATGATTTTATTTTCCAACTATATCTTGGATGCCAACCTTATCCTCCATGCTCGTTTTTATTTTCACATCATATTCCCAGTTTTTTTTTTATTTATATCCGTTAACAAATCCAAGGTACGGTTTTGTGTCGATGATTGTCGTCCATATCTTATCGATAGCTATGGACCTGCACAAAAGTACAGCCAAGTTGACATCATATAACTTATATTATTTGCTCATCACCTCGGGGCTTGCATCCTTCCTTCCCACAATCCTTGTTCCAAAGCTTTACTCTATGATTTGTATCCTGCATCTACCTTCGTATTAGTCTGGCGCGGTTACGGTGTGCCCGAAAGCATGAAAGACTTATGACATTATTGTACCCAGTGTCAATTAAGAATGTTTGGACGCGTGAGCTGTATGAATATGAATGCATAGGGAACTCTCGGTACTTCTGCATAGTTCAATTTGGTTGTACTTGCAATAGTTGTTTGCGATTTGAGAATGAATGGACTAGAGCGAATGTACTGGTGAGCGAGTGATATTCAGCGAAAAATTGACTTTTGGAACGCGAACAAAGGAATCGCGGCTCAAAGCAGCATGGGTTGATAGTATAGAGCCATTAGTTTGCCACCCCTGCATCCGTGTGCTGTGTTCGAAATGCTTGTTTATTTCACGACAATGTCATACGCGGCGACGACGAAGCCCACTTATCTGCATGTTTTCAGTGGCGAGATTAATGTGCGATGTCTTTTTGATTTTACGAGCTATGCTGCGGTACTAGAGAATGGTAGACGCGGCGCTGTTCACGGCCTCCTCTCGCGGCCATAGTTGACAGACGCACCGCTATCCATAGTGAAAAATCAAGAAGATTAGTGTTGTTATCGAGTTTCGCTGAAGGTCTCTCATCACCGACCTCCACGGTTCCTTCCCGCCTCTCCTCCGCTCCCGCCCTCCTTCGCCTAAACTTTCATCTCGCCCTTGGGGATAGTCACACGCTTTCGCCCGGTCCATCTTCACGCGCTGCGCTACTTACATAAACCTGCTAAAGATCCAGTTGAATTGTGGCGAGTGGGACTTTATTGTCTTGTTCTTCTTTTCCAGTTGGTCGATCAGGGCCCACAAGAGTGGCTCCTCCAGAAAGACAATTAGAGATAAGGGCGGGTATCGGATGAGGGAATGTCGCGAAACACTGGGGATTTCTCACTATGGACGGTCGGTTGTTGCGACGATAACGCGCGCTCATCATAAAGGCATCGCACCGCACTAGATATAAGCTTACCCTTAGTTCCGTTCGATATTCATATATAATATTGCATTTTGTAGCCGTGCGAGATGATTCAATCGCCTTGTTTCATCTCAACACTTGTAAATTGGCATTTAAAGTACAAATTAGTAAAATTTGGATTTTCTCATATTGTTACAGGTTCATTAATAGTTAATTTTATCGATAAAAATAATATTAAGAGCTGTACTTTAAGTGTTCAGAGATGAGAGTTCGTCTATTCTGTTAAATGTAACCAGAGTACATTATTTACAAAATTATGTTATACAAGTAATGTCATGGAGCATTTGCTAATGCGGCCCAAAATTTTATTCATTTAATAAACTAGAACGTTAATTATGACGGCAAATATCAAAAAAGGAGTACCTCATTTTATGCTCCATGACGCCGGTAAAAGGACGCATCGCAGCCGAAGCCCGGCTCGGTTAGACCCGAGAGCTATATTTTTGTACGTCGTAGAGCACGTATAGGGCCTCGCTTCAGCTGGATGCGTCCGGGATCGATGCTGACGTGTGCGGGACTGGTAGGGCTCGACGTACGGCGGCGGCGCGTCGCGGTACACCGCCACCGAGTACCACGGGTCCGCGCCCGCCGCGCAGCCGCCAGGTGTGCACCACCCGCATCACGCGCCCAAACACTTCAACGCCAACGAGTTTAACAAGGAGTGGCCCGCCGCGTAGGCACCACGCACACACACCGACACCACACACACGCGCCACGGACCAACAGACGCGGGCTTACCAACTAAACTGTTTAACACTACATGCTGTTGATAAATTTACAACAAAAATGTCTTCAGCATCAAAATTCCTATAAACCGCGATTTCTTTGCACACCATCTTTCTAATATTTATTTTCCTATTCATATTTAAGTAAACCCTTTTCTTGTAAAAAAATTTCGGCAACCCGAAGAGCATGTCACCTCGCTTATATTACCCAGTCCCGTATTGTCTCCTGGTCCGGGGCGCAGACACGACCGCAGTGTGGTTAACTACAGTCGTATCGCTCACACGTTGATATACACAATTCTTTTCTAAAGGTACGTAGAGGTAGGTAGAGTGAGTTCTGTAGTTTGGTACGCTGCGATAGACGCACACGCAGACGTTGGTCCACCTTCTAGTACGCACTTGTACCCGTAGCTTAGTACCTTGACGCTTGTGAGACACGAGATCCGTGTGATCATTGTAGATGTAGCATTCCGCTTGACGTTTGATCGACGCAAGTGCGTGCTCGAACGGTAGCTCATCATTTCGACGGTTTCATTCGATCGACTCCATCTATCGATTCTATCTTAGTCGATATATAACATAACGACTAAACAGAATAGGGATAGCTAGTATTTAACCGTTTTGTTAACGTATACTCCCGTATAAATGACTCGGCAATTTCAGATACCTCTGTTGAACTTCCCATTAGATGATAGATTTGTAATTTTGTGTATTTTTGGATTTCACGAACAAAACGACATAAATAACGTGAAAAATAGAATACGAATACAATGCAACAAATTAATATTTATAAAAATTAACTAAAGTTTAATGGATAAATTTAAATTTATTGCATGCAAATAACCTAAAGCCTGTGAAGGCGGGTATGTAATTTAAGTCGTTGACGACTACATTAACACAAACCCACACGCGTAAGTAAGCGTTAATTTTAATAAGTAAACATATTAAAATAGTTTAAACAATAATATTCAAAACTATTAGGTATTAACACTTTTGTCTGCTAATTTGAATAAGGTACTCCCGCACTTTTTCGCAAGTTTTGGCACTCTGCCGTCTCTGAACGCTAAGATGAAGGAATGACATTAGCCAGTCGATAAGCACCGTTCACTCGACACTCGTATCGCGGCTCTCACATGACTCGCCCAGAAGTTTTCGCGACCCCTCTCCTAAAGCTAAACGACGCTGTCATTTGCGTGTACAACAAGTGTACACATTTTTTTATTAACTTTGCTTTTAATATTCTCTTTGGATGTGGGTTTTTTGTGAAAGATTTATTTTCCTTCACACATTTCGAATGTTTTATCGGATTTTGTAAAGTGATTTCTTTGAATAATGTCGTGTAGTTGTATGGCAGGCCGGTAGAGGCGAGTCGCGCCGCCGCCCGCTCGCCGCCGCTCGCTCGCGTGACGCACATTTGACAGACACTGTTAAACAAGGCCAATTTAGGGAAAATGACCTAAAAGAACTTAACTTAAGCTAATAACTTGTATAAATATTTGGTATATATATCGGTATGTATGTTTAATGTTAGAATTTTGGTTATTTACCACACACTAGACTTAGGAAAACGGTAGGCATGTAATGAGATATTTATGTGTTAATATTAAACAAAACATAGTGACTGAACGTGATTTTAATATTTTAATTATTCCCGTTTTTAAAAAGGGAACAATTCTGTATAAATATTCGTAATTTTAATTTGTTTTCTTATATGCATTTTAGTTTTTTATCGCAATTTTTAAGTTGATACTATTATTATATGGAATTTATACTTTAATGAATTAAATTTACCTGCCAAATTGTTAACGAGCAAACGATATTGTCGTATGTGTTAAGTAATGAAGCTCAAGCATTTAGGATATAGTTCGGTACGTGTGAGCGCTGCGGCCCGGCCCGCAGCGCCGCACCCCTCGCGCCCTCACCATACATTTGTACATATATATACTTACTTGTGTGTAAAGCATAATTTTAATCGATTCTCTCGTCACATAGTTTTAAAGTTTTAATTTATGTGATTGCCAAATATTTTTAAAACTGTATAGAGCTTTCGCCGGCCGCTACGGTCGCTATGTTAGTCGTATCATAATATGTACCCGACGCGGACGCCGGTCGCGCGGCCGCCCCGCCCCCTTACAAAGTGAGTTATAATTTAAAATAACATTGTTAGATTAAATTTAATGTTAGTCCTTTACTGTACTATATCGCTCAATCGTTTGACCGATCGACTGATTAAAATTTTAGTGATAAGCTAAGTAATTAATCGCGGGGTAGGTCGGCGGCCGCGCTCGCGGATCGCGTCCGACCATTATTTGTTGTAATTATCTTAGAGTTTACGGCCCTACTGATAGACTGCCCGACGCCCAAGGACGGGAGTTGTTCCTTTAATTTTAAATAATAGAACCGCGCCGCGCCGCGCTCGATAAGATTTGTTAATAAATGTTTTAAATAGACGAATTGTTGATGATTACATTGAATGCATAATTTGATCGTTTAGAATAGGGTTATTTAAGATCGCTCCATAAGTAAAGTATAATTTATCTATTGAGGAATATTGTGAGGTGTAAGCAAATTTTATAAGTGACTAGCGGTCCGGGGCGAGGGGTGCGATGTCCCAAATTTAACGGTAAAACATAGTGAAGAAGCCTTTTACATTGTGATGTTCATAGTTAACGCGCATACATTTCTTATAGCTCTTATAATATTAAACATTACAGACTCGACTGACACACAATCAGTATGTAGGGAAGTGAAACTCGTACCTTATAACAATATAATGAAATAATATAAACTAATCGAGGTCGGTGCCTGACTGCCCATTAGGTTACGTGTACATGTGCCGCTTTGTACCGCTTCGTTTACTCTTCGTTCCTATGTTAGTTAGGTTAATTTGTCTCGATTCATTCCTGGTTAATTTTATCGTACTCGGCATAGGTAGTTCGTTCGTTTCGGTCTCACTGTCTCGTATCGATTTTACTACTTGCATTTGTTCGCACTAACCCGGCCCGCGTGCCCGGCCGGCCCGGGTCGACCGGCGCCGCGGGCTCCCCTGCACATGTTCAGATCGCATAATACCATTATGTTCCATTTCGGTTACGATTTTATACTTACTGTAGGTTTAATGTACATCCACCGATGATACGAACGAAATTGTTCACATCTGTTTTAATATTAGGAAACGATGCCTTACAAAAAGTTAAGTGAATATAGAGATGATTTATAATTATGTTACTTTCAGTGATAACGATTAGCACTAAGGTGTTAGACACGGGCTCGGCCCCGCACTCACAAACCTTTGGAACAATTTAAGAACTTAGTTTGTAATGAACCAACGTGGCAATCTTCTTATTAACATAAAGAATATAATTTATTTAAATAAAGTATATGTATTAGAAATTTTAGATTTACTCAACATTAAACTTAGTGCAAATTATTGTGAAAAAATCAATTGAGACTATTTATATGGGTTTTAATTATTATTATATAGGAGAAGAACATTAAATATTGGATGAATTTATTAATTAAAAATAGTTAGCAAAATACAAATACGATAAGACTCGTTAGAGGCTCGTCTGTCAAATGTGGTGTTCACACGCGCGTGCGCCTGCGCTCCGCGTCTCTACTGCGCCGTCCCAGTCCCCTCCTTCCGCAGTCCCGCAGTCCCGCAGTGACGACACGTGCATTCTTTGCATTTCAACATTACACTCTGTAATATCGACACAAGATATGCAGCTGTATCTTTAATAATGTTTATCAAATAATATTTTAATCATGGCTTAACTGTAGTACTGTTGCGTAGTTAACCTTTCGACTCTTGTTTGTATTACTTTATATTATAGTGTACGCGGTTTTTATATGTGTATGTTTATTCAGTAGTATATAAAGGAAACAATGTTTTGTGTAAAAGTGTATTTTGGTATAATGATAAAGTAACGTTAGCCGCACAGGGCTCGACGCCGCAGCGCGAGCGGGCGCGGCGGTGCCGGGCTCATTATTCATTAATAAATTTATCATCGTAATTGACTAATTATACAAGACCCCTAGTGTTAAACATTAGATTAGCAGTCGATTCATTTTAAGTTCACTGTTTACTCGTCTATAAAATTAATTCATTTGCATTTAAATGTATATCAGAGGACGACACCAGCGTCCGTCTTAACTGTAGTCTTTTCGAAACTTATTTTAAAAACAATGCAGGTATTATTAAATATAAAACCTCATATTTATACTAGAATTTAATATAAATGTAATTATTGATCCCGAGTAAAATAAATTTCACGGGCTTTACAGTTAATTATAACATTAATTATTATAAAACCTAGGGCAAGTTGTTATTTATTTCTGTTTTAATTAAAAAATTGATGTTGATTATTTTTTAAACTATTATTTTCTTTATAGTAAATAAAAGTACATAATTCTCGATCGATTAGAGACAAAATTGTTAGGTGAGCTATCGACTGATGTACAATATTTAAAGTAATGTTTACTTACAACAGTACCTATATAAGTTTAATTTACTCCGGCCCAATACGGGGCGGCGCTGTATTTATACACACTTGTATTAATTTCCTAAAATGTAATTAATCGGAAGCGGCGACCGCGACCTAGCCACAAACTAAGCATGTTACAATTGTAAGACTATTATCTAGATTTGTTGTAATCTTGTAATATGTAATCTATATACTTAGCCCTAACGTGCTGATACTTGGTGAAGCCTAGCGGGGCGCGCCCCACATAAGTTACTTTATGTTCGTATAAAAAAGAAAATTATGATAGACTTTACACGAGCGTCCTTATTGTTTCTTTTTTACGATGATTACCTAATGATAATTAGTTAATTACGGTTTTAATTATTAATTTTAACCGAAGCACTAAAGTAAGACGAGAAGCTTGTACGCGATGATTTATTGATGTAATAAGTGCTATCACACTACATAACACTGAGGTCTTTCGGAGTAGAAATTATGCATTATTCATATTAGGTATTTTGGGTATATATATTTAGTGTTAGATTTAACTGGTAACATATAAGTATGTAGTTTATAATGTAATGGAAGAAATAAACACTTTTGTCGTAGTTTCCTATTATTAAGCTTCTTCTATCTTAATGGATTAAGTAATTACTACTGGTTGATTAATAAAATATTAATATTACCACTGCAAATATTTGAGATATCTTATGATGATATATATATCTACTTTAAGGACATTATAAAACGTAGATAATTAAAAGAAATCAAAAATTTCAAAATAAAATGGCATTTTTAATGTTCGATCACACACCCCTACCCCTGTATTGAATAATATCCTCCAAAAAGGATTTGAACAGTTATCATAATTTTTGTTTTTATATTGCGACATAAGTCAATAAATCACAATAGAACAAACATAATAGTCTTACACTAACGGCAGTTTAACACGAGCACACATACAATTTTGGAGTTATTGTCGTTTCCATTAATTATATTGATATCTATATACATGTATAGTATGCATACACTTCCCGTGCACATAACACTATTCTACGGTAATGTATTGCACTTGCTATATATTCTATTCTTTACTTATTACTATCATAAATATCAAACTTTTCTTAGTGCCTTATGTGTCGTAAATTTGCTACAAAGTCAATATTCAGAATACAATGGCGTGCAAGTTTTAATCACTTACCGGTACATAAACGCTGGCAAGCTTGAAAGTGCTAATTTAACTTAATTGGCAATACACAATTTGAATGGCGAAAACAGTCATTGTATTGAGAATTTTGCTTTTACACGTTTACCGTAGCTTCTGAACAAGTTAAACTGACTAATATGTACGGCAGAGGGCGACGGTGTGGCCAGTAACGCTGGCAGTCCCAAGTATGTGAACGTCCCACAGATGTCCGACGCCATAGGAACACCACCGCAGGTCCAGACTCTCATACTTTATTAGACCAGTCTACTGCGTCATGCAGAACATTCTCCAACGATTCCTGAATGGCCTAGAGCCTACATCCAAAATTTTAATTCAGTACAGCTCGTATGGCATACGTACGTTCGTTCATACGGCACTTTGCAAGATATTGCTTGCCGAGACGATGAAGAAAAAGAAATACCAAAGACTTTTCCTGATTAATAAGAAGTTTAACTCAGTAACGCTAGATGGCGTCTTGTCGCAGACACAAATAACAAAGTATTTTTGATATAATCCGAGTAGCGTTCCGTTGCCCTCGCCACAGTTATGAGAAATATAAATAAGTGATGAAAATTTTACCGTTGACTAATTCGGGGCTGAGTCGTCGCCGCATGCAATTTTATCATACAAACGTGCCGTGTGACGTAGGCTTATAACTCCCAAAGTATAACTTCTTGTAATTAAATTCATTAAAGATTTATTTTTACATGCCATGTTAAATAAAGTATTCAACAGGTCCCAATGATGTATTGCGGAGGTATGGTGTCGCCACAGCCGTCCTTTTGCAATGTGTCCGACATATCAGCGTCTGTCTCAGGTTCTCCCTTTCCTTTCCCCCGTCCATCCTCCACTAGCCATGTAGTCCTAGTATTCAGACATTTTATACACTTGACATTATTAAGGAATTCATTAAAATATTTGTGGTTTAATTGATACATGAAATAGTTAGAATTGATATTTGGAGGCATCTGAATTTGGTTTAGCTGTAGGTAGTCTAGAGTCTAGGCTATAGGGTACACGGGTTAATATTGTGATCAATCTTCACAAAATCATCTTTTGAGTCAAACAAAAAAGTTTGGAACTTTTCAATGTAAGGTTGATGATCACAATACAACCTCTTTGTCCTAAACCTAAGTTGAATGAATATTATCATACAAACCTCTGGTGTGTGGAAAGTGGTGCGTGGTGCGGTAAGTTCCAGTTTATTTTTTTATTAAAAAAAAAATAGTAAAATCTTAATTTGTACTCAATTGGAATTTGCTTGAGAATATTGCTATGAATTTATTAGCTAGTTGATGACAATACTAACTTTAGTTTCGTACCAGGTGATGACTATGAATACACCGGCGGGTCCGGCGATGGCTACCAACGGTCGTCGAAGCGCAGCTACCACGGGTCATCGTCAGGAGGGACTGCCTCGGCGTCCTCCTACCATCCCTATCGGCGTTAACGAGTGAGCGGAACTCCGCGCAACTCATGACGCCCTGGTACTCCGGGCACACTTGTCAATGTTTGTTAGTCTACGAGGGTTCACTCTCTTGCATTCCGGTACGATAGTATATCTTATAGATAGGTTAGAAAGTTATTTTTTTTTCGCATAGATTGTTACAATTTATTTGTAAGAGCACCTGTCATAGACCGCCACTAGATGACGTTAAGATAGTGCGGACTGATTTATTATTAACTCGCTTTAAACACTTTGGACATAATAATAACTAAGGCACGCACCTTTATGATATAAAGTTAATAAGTTTATGTAATATACAAATTAGGCTAACAAACCACCTCGTGCGAGACTCCGTTTATTAACAAACATTGTCGTACATTTTACTTGTAAAATATTATATCTCTTTTTCTACGAACGCAATCATTGAGTTTGTAAATTATTTTTATTGAAAAAAGGTCTATAAGGAACGCCTTTTACTTGATCGATTTAGTTTTTGATGGAATTTACTTTTGACTTGAAGCATTTCTTTGACTTGTAATATTGGACATGCACCTTACTAGACTAGCGTGAAGTATGTCTTGCGTCATCGACTTGACGATAACTAGATATTATAAAATTAATAAGAGGCGTCCCTTTTGGTACGTTTTTCGAATTATTAAGTTAGTAGATTAGTTTTTTCTTTTGGATATATTTGTGTAGTGTGGACTGATTGGACGCATTGATCCAGTGAGCTTTTTTAAACTGAAAATTCTCAGTTGTAATATCATTCTCAGAGTTAGGAGCATTTTTATATATCAAAGCAATAGTTCCCAAATTCTGATCTTTTAGCATGTTATTCCAATTGTTACACGGTTTGGCTGTAAGCCTTGATATGTATAAGGCAGTAAAATGTATGAGTGTGTATCTGTCCCGCCTTAAGCATCCGTCGGTATCGCGTTGCTCAACGTTTTTGTTTAAGACCTTGGGAATTACATAGTTAATTAATCTTTTAAGATAATAGATTATAATCTGTAACCACCATTTAAAATAGTGACTATTTAATCAATTACGCCAAAAAGTACCTCAATGTTTTTAATTTTAAATGTAATATCCTAAGGTGGGACTACTTTTAGGCATGATTTTATGTGTAACTATACATACCACCAAAGGTAATGACAAAATGAGCTTCAAGTTTAAATTTCGGTAGAAATTAAATTGAATAACGTATTTTTCTAATATTTACTCGTAGACATTAAATAGGATAGCCAACCATGTGAAATGGTTATAAATTGTCTGTGACTTCAAAGAAATCATGTTCGTAAATAGGTATTGTTGTTAATGTAGGCATTTATGACGAAATTCGAAAATTTCTCTCGAGTACGTTTCAAATGTAATAGGATATTTGGTTGATTGTTTTTGATGAAAGATATTATTTTCTTGATAATGTTGGAACTTGCACCCACGCCGTCAGGCTTCTGAAAAACAGTTGCATTTGTTAAACTGTTCTCTCCTGAAACGTGTGTTTTTGTTTAACCTTAATAAAAATACTAATTACTTTAAGTTTTATTTAAATTCACTGACAAGACTGTCTAGCTATCCTCCTACTGTAACTGTTTAGCTGTAATTTCTTCATAACACTAATACAGGTATATAAATTAATAGACGGTACGATTTTTATAATAATCATATTTTTTTATTTTTGAATCATTTTAAATTACATTTTATAACTCGAGTAGGTAGGCCTTGTTAATAATATTTAAATAATGTACGATTAAAATTTAATGACATCGGGTAAGTACAATCGAAAATAGATCAGAAGTTAAAAATGTATGTAATTAAAATTAATGTTTATAATTTTTAACGATGTAATATAAAATAGAAGTTAATGTACATTATTATAATTATTATAAATCGTTTAAAGTTACGCCGATGGACAGGTATTACATTAGGTCAGATGATTTTAATTTAGAAATTACATCTAGATATATCTAATATTAATATTAGGCTCTAAAATTAAGAGGTCATGATACTTTTAGCACACATGAATTTTAATTATAGTTTAGCAGTTCAATATTCTGGACCATAGAGATAATGATAGCCACCTACACATTACAACTAAGTTAATATTTTGGCTTAGATTTTTATATTAAACGTGTTCTTTATAATAAATTAGTGTTACGGAAATTCTTATGTAGAGAATCGTCTAAATAAACTGTGTAAATTTAATTTCCACATTATTTTATTACAAAGCTTACACTAGGTCATTTTAATCTTATCACCGATGGACAGACATTTTTTACATAATTACATTAATTTACCTTTGTATTTAATATTAACGCTTGCGATGCGTTTCTTTCCTTAATTACAAAAGCGATTTTGGATGTGCACATTTTTTAATGTATGGAATATAATCCTACATTGCATGAATTCAATAATAGTGCAGAATATAGTGGATAATGTAATGAATGATTGAAATCGACAAGCGGATCGGGTAAGGCACTAGGATAGAAGCGAATATTTACAACAGATGATGCTAACTGCTTACTTGGAATTGACTTATTTGTTCCTTTGTATTGGAAGGCCTCATATCGAATTAATTACATCTAAGCAGCAGTGACATCTAGTCAGAGAGCAGACATTTTTGAGTGTTTAAATGGCTTGAAATAGGCAAAGGTAAAATAGCTTTTTATCATTATGATATGAACATCAAATTTAGGACATAGCAGGTACAATGGGGATATGGAACTTATAAAATAAACATCACACATATATTACATAAAAAGTTGATTGGAAATTCCAAATAATGTTATTTGAGCATAATATGGAAACAGCTAAATTTGTTATCACATCCAGAAAGACTGAAAAATCGAAATTATTTTAAGAAACACCGAATATTGAAAATGCATCAAGTATTGGCAAAACACGAGGCTAAAATACAGGCCGTGAGCCACTCAATTTCGGCGGGCTAGGTGTGTAGGCAGCGCAGGTATTGGCCTTGTGAGGGCTGCGGTAGTGGCCACGGCGGCCCAGTCTCATGGCGCGTTGGCGGAGTGGCGCCGCGCCGAGCAGTTGGCGCAGTCGCACGGCCGCGGCGCCGCGTCCTCCGGCACGTGCGCGTGCGCCGCGCGGTAGCATAGCTCGCGGTAGCGGGCACAACCTGCGGGGGGAAAACATACTTAGGATGCTGGAAGCAAAAAGAGGGGAATACCATGGTGTCCAACCATAATTATATTCTAGGCTTCTAAAAGTTCTCCGTCTGTAACTAGGGGAAGGGGTCTATGCCTATCCAGCACGGGAATTTAAGGACTTGCCCAGTGACCAGTGATAAAGCGGATCTGGGCATGCTAATAGGGATGATTAAGTAATTACTTGGTAAGTAATTGACAATAGGGCTTGAGTGAAAAGCTGATATAAAAACTTGAGCTTTTGCAAGGTTTCTTGGCATTATGATGTGTGCGTTACCCAGGCCAGATGTTGTCGAAAATGGTCATTTGAATCTTATAGATAACTAGCTGTTGCCCGCAACTTCGTCTGCGTGGGCAATATAGAATAGTCAAAATACTACTTATCCCGTAGGTGCATTCTTTCACGTGACAGTATAATTAGGATTAGCACTTAGCAGTCGCATAGATTCATTGATCAAGGTTGTGTTGTGGATGTGACCATTTATCTAAACAAAAGAAGTAAAGTTTGTGACGTTGTGAATATCTCTGGATCTAGTCAGCCAATTTGGAAAATTATTACGTATGGTGCGTAAGTAATTTTCACAGGAAACAGCTATAATCTATGTCTATATGCTTCATAGACATAATATTAGTAAACAGGACTGCGCATATAAACCCAAAAAACGAGCCGAGTGAAACAGTTAGTACGGAGGCTGTCTGTCCCTTTCTAATAGGGTGACTATGAGATTAAGCTATGTGAGACAAATCCGAATTTGCTAAGATTATTAAACGCAGATTGGTATTGAAGTTTTAACTTACGCAGTTTGTGACCTTAAGATACTTATAAAGGCTTTTAATAATTAGCGGGAATTAGCAGTATAAAAGCAGGAAGATTCGAAGTGAAGACTGTTTTTTTTTGTATTTCTACTTCATATATAGACTGCTGAGCCATTTATGTCGCCTTTCTTCATTTTTTGGGAAGCTATAACAATAGTACAACAGTTTTAAAATCCATCACCCATTGTTCGGAGTAACCGAACACCTTTACGCAAACACGTGAGCCTCGGCCCACAATTTTTAGCTTTTAGTGCATTTTCGGTCGTCATCGTACACGGGCGTGCATTCAACTAACATTTTTGTAACGATTTTCGTAAATAAACAAAGTTAACGATAATCGCGAGTTTCTCATCTCATTCAACATCAACAAACAACGCACATCCCCGAACATTGGTCCTTCGAGTGTTGCTGTGTTTTGGTGTCTACCAGTGTTTTGTGCTATCAAATCGACTGGCCTCCCAGAAGCGGGTCTCACCAGTCGGTTTGAGAGGTGCTTGTATCACAACAGCGAGTACCAGGGCACAGAGGGAATCAGCAATAACAGTATAGGGTGTGTGCGCTAACATTTTAACATTAACAACAACTTAATAACAAACAATAACAATGGAAGATCTTCTAACAAGACAAGCTGAGCTTACAACATTAATCGAGAGGATTTTCACTAACTTCAAGAAGGAGAACATGGAACGCAGGAAGCTAGTGGCTAAGAAGAAAGCAACAGAATTAAAACTTATGTTTCATGAGTATAAGGAGAATGATGATGTTTTGAAGGAGTGTAAAGATCGTTCTAGTGACTACTTCACAGGAGGTTACTTTATCGAAACAAGAAACTACTATCTGGAAGCATTAAACTTCATAGAACAGTACATAAAACAGGATGCTGGAGAAAACGTAACAACATCTAACAAAACTATAGAGAGTGTTGATCTAACAAAAATTATAAAGCAACAGGAAGAACATGCGGAGACTGTAACCAAGAGTACAGAAGAGAAGTCCGAAACCAACAACACTAACAATAAGCTAACCGAAAAACTGCGAAAACAAACAGCTAATTACAGAGCCTTCCAGCGTACCATATCGAACATCGACGTAGGTATTTTATTAGAACATTGGGAACTTGAAGATGCGATCAAAACATTGGAATCACGCTGGAAAATCATAGACTGTCTTCACTGGGAGATTGAAAGTGAATTGGAAGCCGAAGGTAAAGAAGAGTTGGAACTACTGTACGATAAATACGAAAAGCAATACCTCCGTTTGAAGAAGTCTATTAACTCTAAAATGTGGTCGGAAAAACATAGAGACAAAACAACACCTAACTTAGAAGTACCAACATTCAACGGCAGTTACAACCAATGGGTGTCCTTTAAGGATTTATTTTCGGAAGCTATCCACAACAATCCTTCACTATCTAAGGCGCAAAAAATGCAGTTTCTGAAGAGTAAGATTCGAGGAGAAGCTGAGCGTCTCATCCAACACTTGCCGATTAGTTCGGACAACTACACAGTTTGCTGGGATATCCTTAACCGCCGTTACAACAACAAAAAGCTTATATTTACATCTCACATCAACATGTTACTAGATTTACCAGTTTTAAAACATCAAGCATTAGCGCCAATCAAGAAGATGCATGACGTCACTCAAGAGTGCCTTAATGCAATAACAAACCTGGGTGTGGACATATCCACCTGGGACCCTTTACTTGTACATCTTTTGGATCAAAAGTTAGATGTTGACTCCCATTCCGAGTACATAGACTCGTTGAAAGATCGCCGTGAGTTACCGGTTCTCAAAGATTTTTTAGACTTTTTGGAAAAAAAGTTTACTGCACTAGAGTCATCTCGTCGCAAGAGCGAAACCTTGCCACAGAAATTTGGCAATCAATATTCTCAACAAAATCCATCAACATCATATGGAAAATTACCTTACCATCGAACAAACAATTATTTTAATTACAACAAGGGAAGCGCAGACAAACAAGTTATTACGAAATCAACATGCAACATAACTACAATAAAATGCCCATTATGCAACAACGGCCACGGACTTTATAACTGCAAAAGATTCTTGGAAATGTCCAGTGAACAGAAATTAAAAACAGTGAAGGAATTAAAAGTCTGCATGAATTGTTTATTTAGTCATAATGGCAATCCATGTAAATCACCTCAAACATGTAGAAAATGCTCGAAGAAACATAATACCATTATTCACGATGCCTGCAATATTGGGTACAACACATCGACTACAAATGTAGCAAAACAAAATGAAATTCAAAACCCTCACGTGCGTCAAAGTAATGAAAATGACTTATCAGCCGAGGTTTTGTTGTCAACCGCTATGCTGAAGGTTAAGGGTACTGATGGAACTTATCATGATATGAGAGCGTTAATAGACCAAGGATCGCAAGTTTCCTTAATAACAGAAAGGGCGGCGCAACAGTTAAATCTGAAAAGACAACATTGCAAAGGAACGGTTATTGGCGTTGGAGAAAAGGAAAATAGTGGAAAAGGGTTACTAAACATTCATTGCCGCTCGATCTACAGTGACTACGAGTTTCGAACTGACGTCATTATTATGAACAGCTTGATTGGAAACTTACCCAACAAAACATTCAAAAAGCCAAACTGGAACATTATTGAAAACATATCCCTCGCGGATCCCGATTTCTACATTAGTCGACCCATTGACATTTTGCTTGGAGCAGATGTTTATTCTTTAATTCTTTTAAGTGGCATGATAAAAGGGGACGAATCAACTCAGCCCGTCGTACAACAAACAAAACTTGGTTGGTTGCTATGTGGAACCGCCAAAACATACCAGTGCAACATAGTGCATAACATTGAACAGATACAAAAATTTTGGGAAATAGAAGAGATCAGTGAGCAGTCTCCTTTATCAGTACAAGATCAACAATGCATAACATTTTACAACGAAACTACAACACGAAAAGAAGATGGACGCTATGTCGTCAGGTTACCGTTAAAGGAAGACATAACAAGTAAACTTGGGTCTTCTAAACAAACTGCACTGGCACAATTTCGAACCTTGGAAAACAAATTTAAAAGGCAACCAAAATTGGCTCAGGACTATAAGAACTTCATGAATGAATATAAAACAATGGAACATATGATACCGACAACAATTAGTAACCAGACACCTGAGTATTATTTGCCGCATCATGGAGTTGAGCGTGTCGATTCTTTAACAACACAATACAGGGTGGTATTTAATGGTTCTCATAAAACAAACACAGGGTACAGTTTGAATGATCTCATGCATACCGGCCCTAATTTACAAATTGATCTACAAACACTTCTTTTAAAATGGAGACAGTATAAATATGCTTTTACGAGTGATATTGAGAAGATGTTTCGTTTTATAGCAGTAGATGAAAGAGATCAAAAGTATCAGAAAATATTTTGGAGAGAGTCTCTAGAACATCCTATTCAAACATTTTGCTTAACAACTGTCACATATGGAACCCGCGCCGCTCCATTTCTGGCAATAATGACTTTAAGAAAACTAGCAGCCGATGAACGTGAAACATACCCAGAAGCCTCAAAAGTTGTCGAATCAGCATTTTATATGGATGACCTTGTACATGGGACAAACACAATTGAAGATGGCAAACAGTTAATCTCGGATTTGAACGCACTAATGAAACTAGGTGGTTTTAACTTAAGGAAGTGGTCGTCGAATGAGAAAAAGCTACTGGATAACATTAAGAAGGACGGAAACAAATCAAACAATGAAGTATTTACATTTAAAACAGAAAACATTTCGAAAACATTGGGCTTATGTTGGAACTCAACAGAAGATAAATTAACATTTCAGTACAACACAAACAAACCTAAAGACAACACCAGAATAACAAAACGAACACTGTTATCGGAGATCTCAAAGGTCTTCGATCCGCTAGGTTGGATGGCACCTTTATCAACCAAACTTAAACTGTTGTTTCAAAGGGTTTGGAAGAAAAACATGAAATGGGACGATGAAGTGCCAATTGAAATTCAGAAGGAGTGGATCAAGATTAAAAGCGAGCTCGGCGCAATTAATCAATATGAGGTACCAAGATGGATACGCAGTCGCAAGGAAGATATCATAGAACTACATGGCTTCTGCGATGCGTCTCTTGTAGCCTTTGCTTGTGTCTTATACGCACGAGTCAACGACGAAACAGAGCCAGTGCTATTGGCCGCAAAAACAAAACTGGTACCTCACAAAAAAGCAGTAACATTACCCAGATTAGAGTTGAGTGGAGCACATTTATTAGCAAAACTTATGAAGAAAACACAGGATGCACTTTCGGAACATAAAACACAAATATATGGTTGGACGGACTCAATGGTCGTGCTTGGATGGATACAGGGCGAACCAACTCGATGGAAAACATTCGTCGCCAACCGAGTGCAACAAATAGTTGAAACAATACCGAGCACATGCTGGCGTTATGTAAAGTCGGGCGAAAACCCAGCCGATGTAGCGAGTCGGGGTTTATACGCACAACAATTAAGAGACAACATTTTATGGTGGCACGGGCCCTCATGGCTCACAACATTCGAAAATCAAGAACAAGAGACCCCAACCTACACAACAGAAGAAGAAGTAAGGTTAAATAAATCATGTACTGTTAAAGAACAAGAAGAAAACATTATTGAAACATTATTGCATAAACACAGCTCATTCAATAAAGTAAACAGAATAATTGCATGGTTGTTACGTGCATTTGCACCTAAGCGAACAGACATGCCATCATATCTCACATTACATGAACTTACTGCAGCAAAATTACTTATAATTAAAAACGTGCAACAAATGGAATTTAGATCGGAAATTGAATGTTTACGCAATAAGCAAAGACTAAGTACAAAAAGTAAAATATTAAATTTAAATCCATTCATTGACTCATCTGGTGTCTTACGCATTGGAGGCAGACTTGAAAACTCAACATTGAACATGGAGATGAAGCATCCAAAGATCATACCACGTGATAGTCGTCTGGCTGAGCTTTTAGTGGACGAAGCTCACAAACTTACCTTTCATGGAGGTCCTCGCCTTACTCTGGCCAATCTGAGGCAGCAGTATTGGATACCTGGAGGGAACAACGCTGTGAAAAAACGTCTGAGAAACTGCGTGATTTGTCGCAAAAACAACCCACAGCAACATCAACAGATAATGGGTGATTTACCCACTGCACGTACGGAGCCAGCCCCGCCCTTTTACCACACCGGAGTGGACTACACCGGTTTCGTTGAAATCAAGAGCAACAAAACAAGGAACGCAAGGTCGATGAAAGGTTACATTGCACTTTTTATTTGTATGGTCACAAAGGCCATACACCTGGAACTTGTAACAGATCTAACAAGTACAGCTTTTTTGGCGGCCCTAAGAAGAATGACGGCCCGACGCGGAGCCCCACGCTATATGTATAGCGACTGTGGAACCAACTTTGTGGGCGCTGATCGTATTTTACAACAAGAACACGAACAAGTGCAACAAACATTTGATAACAACTTCATGGGTATACTTGCTGATATGAACATTGAATGGCATTTTAATGCCCCGTCGTGGCCCAGTGCCGGAGGTTTATGGGAACGCGCGGTTCGCAGCTTAAAACACCACCTGAGAAGAGTGATTGGGTCACAAAAATTAACATTTGAAGAATACTACACAATACTAACACAAATTGAAGCCTGTTTAAATTCAAGACCCTTGTGCGCCCTAACAGAAAACATTGATGATCTTGATTACCTGTCACCAGCCCACTTTCTCACAGGCAGGGCAGGAGTAACAATCATAGAAACACCTGAAGATGGAAGAACAAGATGGTATTTGACTAATCAACTATTTCAACAAATATGGAAGAGGTGGAAGTCGGAATATTTGTCACAACTTAACGCACGAAACAAATGGTTAAAACCTCAGGATAACATTCAAGTAGGGAATTTGGTCATTATTCAAGATGAAAACTTACCAGCCGGGAAGTGGGCGATGGCTCGAGTAGTCGAACTGCACCCTGGGCGCGACGGATATGTACGTGTTGTTTCACTGAAAACTCAACATGGGATCATCAAGCGGCCAATAGTCAAATTGTGTTTATTACCTATTCGACCCGCGCAAGATGAACCTGAAACGAAAACTGATAACAAACAAACTAAACAAACAGGAAAGAAAGGAAACAAGAGGCACTGCATTTCCGCTACATTGTACTCCGTTGTGATGGCACTAACATTCTTTATGACTCTTATTTCAAATGCCTACGGAACAAGTAACATCACCCAACTGAACGAAAATCAAGCAATCTACTTTGATCCCATTGCCAAAATGCAACTCATACGACACCAGTGGACGTTGGTAGCCTACTACGATATGTCACCGTACTGGGAAGGAATAACTGCCTTCAAAAAATATTCAAGCTATCTGGAACAATCCTGCAATCGCATGAACAATACCAACAAATGTAACATGATTGTACCACAACAAAGTCACGAGTACACGGAGTTGCAGTATTATAACCAGCTGTTGCTGACACAACATTTCATAGAGCACTCCAGACGGCGTCGCGGGCTTATCAACGGCATTGGATATCTCGCCAATGGACTGTTCGGCGTATTAGATGAACGCTTCGCAGAACAGTACGCCCAAGACATTGAACTTATAAAACGAAACGAAGCACATTTGAAGAATTTGTGGAGTAATCAAACATCGGTAGTAGAATCTGAATACAACTTAATTAAAAGGATGGAGAAAATGGTTGCCATGCAACATAAAGTCATAAACAAACACCTGAACAGCCTTGATAAAGCTTTGAACACTATCCAAGCGGAAGTAAACGAAATAACAAAACAGCAAGAGTTTATTCTAACAGCAATTGCAGCGAACAGTATGCTTCAAAATCTGAAAAACATTCAAAACATGATGTTGGACACTATTTCTGATGTTTACCAGGGAAGAGTAAATCTGCATTTATTAACACCAAAACAACTACAACATCAATTGAATGTTATTTCTGGCTTATTAACAGGCGACGTTACTCTACCGATTGAAAACATTCACACAGATTTGAAACAAATATACGAACTTATGAAGATAAGAGCCAGAGTTACAGACAAGTATTTTATATTCGAGATAAAAATACCATTAATCAACAGAGAAACTTATGATCTCTATCACCTCATTGCAGTACCGAAGTTGTACAGAAAAAACATGACTCTCGCAATCACTCCAGTTTCAGATTACGTTGCCATTAACTTACAGAAAGACAATTATTCACCTATAACTACAGAAATATTACAGAAATGTATAACCAGAGGAAGCTCAACATACATGTGTGACTCAAACACACCGATATACAAGATGAAGTCAGATGAAGATCTTTGCATACTGGAGAGAAATAATGTATGCAAAACAAGCAGTGACGCGTGCAAAAGCCAGTTCATTTCATTAACAAAAATAAACACATATTTATATGTATGTTGCGAGCAGTGTCAAGTGCGAATCATATGCGGAGATCGGATTACGCCGCACATACTTATGCGCGCTAATGTCATTACTCTTGATAGCGATTGCGTAATGACAACAAACTCTTTTACAATACATGGACACAAACACTATGAGAGTCAATTTAAGGTCAAATATGATACTCAAACAGCAGTCCTGGCACCGATTAACCACATAATCAATCTGACTATTGATCAAGGATACGAGGACAATTTGGACAACCAATCAAATGAAACAGAAACAGTGCACAACAACTTGCTTAGAGAGATAGACTTGAAGTTAAAACAGTTGAAAGAAGAACAGAAATATGAAAGTATCACTTCAATGTCTAACCACGACATACATCACTATGCGGTTATCTACATCGTATTGGGGATAGTGGTTATCTTATGCGCTGTTTTCCTATATCGAAAATTATGTAGAAGCTGGAATACAACCCCGGAAGAGACGATCAACGAAGCTCAACCAATGCCCAGGACTTCTAGGATCAACAAACACCAATCGCAAGCTCAAGAAGAACACGAGATGAAAGAGTTTAGCAAACCCAGACCCGTGTTCCGTAAATTAGTTTTTAATAACGATTCGGAATAATATTTTTCTATTTTTGTTTAACATTGTATAATAATATTTTTTGTATTTTTGTTTATACTTTATACTTTTTTTGTAATGGATGCACACCCCAGCCTCCCTCATCTTTGCTGGTCGGGAATATGTTCGGAGTAACCGAACACCTTTACGCAAACACGTGAGCCTCGGCCCACAATTTTTAGCTTTTAGTGCATTTTCGGTCGTCATCGTACACGGGCGTGCATTCAACTAACATTTTTGTAACGATTTTCGTAAATAAACAAAGTTAACGATAATCGCGAGTTTCTCATCTCATTCAACATCAACAAACAACGCACATCCCCGAACACCCATATTTTCACTCATTACAAGAATTCATGGGCACCCTAGTTGTTTGGTTTACGAAAATGTTATTATTAGCTAACCTGTGGAACGATATATTGCAACCACCATAGGATTCACTTTTACTAGTATAAACGCAACATACAAAAACATACAAAAAATATAAACAAAATTTTAAATGCTGATTACGCGCCAAGAATGTTCAGGGTTACCGCTAGAAAAAAAATATGTTGTTTATGTTTTAAGAATAATAATTTATATAAATAATTTATTCGTATAATAAATTAATGCGATTTTTATTAATTTGTTGACTTTCAATTGTTAAAATAAGATAAAAATATATGTGATTCAATTGTTTTTTTGGGAAGACAAAACTGTTGATCACAACATTTTTTTATGCTGGCAAGGTGTTAGAAAGAGACAAACGGCCTCCGTTCTAACTATCCCTCTCGGCTCGGATTTGCCTCTGTGTATTATGCAACAAATTTAGTACATTATTGCGTTGGAATAGAGTTCAATTTCGTAAATATATATTTCGAGCGTGCGCAATCTTGTTTATTATATTACATCTATGATATGCTTTGAGTCTGACAAAGCTGTCATTTGTACATTTTCTGCAGCTGCTGCGACTAATCAGAAGCCAGAAAGTCTGTCAGTCTTACCATGGATATCGTCTTGTGTAGTTGACTGGATTGAAGATAGGTAGATAGGTAGTCGCTCCAAGCAAAATATTGGTACTCAAACAGATTCGGTGACTGGAAGCCAACACCAACATAGTTGGGGAATAGCTGGATGGATGATAAAATGAGTCATCATCATCAGTAGGCGCATAGGGTAGGATAGTTTCACTACTGGGGAGAAACACTTGTATGACGGGGATTTTCTGTGCACTTACTCACTATGATAAGGCTGACCCCACATTAGGCGTGCGTGATCCTCGGGCGTGTGAGTAGCGCGGGCGTCGCGAGCGCGCTGCGTGAACGTCGCGTTTTGCTGCCCTACGGCCTGTGTGAAGAGTGCAAGCGACGCGCTCGCGGCGAGCACGCGGCGCTCGAGTTGCGTTCTTACCCCTTCGCTCGCTATCCCCGCCGCCCGCTAAACGCCTTAGCAGTTAAACGTCAAGGAGAGCGGCGCGTGGAAGCCGCGAGCGCGCTGCAAATGCCGCAGGGCAGCAAAACACGACGGTCACGCAACGCGCTCGCGACGCACGCGCGGCGCCCGCGCTACTCACACGCCCGAGGATCGCGCACGCCTAGTGTGGTGGCCTAAGCCGGGACTCCACCGAAATGTTTGCATTAGTTCACGAATAGGCAAAATGTACGTATCTGTGCGAGTCCACTTCATCTGTTCGTACTTGAAACCTGCAGTTTTGCCAAGATTTTCAAAATGTACGCTCGCAATTTGCCATTTCTTGGTGGAGCCAGCAAATCAAAAGAAACATAAGTGTTGTATACTGTGCGTCACTACCGCACACCGGGAAAATTTCGCTATTTCGGAGGACGTTTATATACCATATTTTGTGTCACACGTAAACAGGACGACAGTAAGTATCCACCGATACACTGTCAAAGATCTGATGAACAAACAAATCAGACCTGACTTGGTCACCTGGGGCCAATCAGAGCTCTATGAAGCGATCATACGCTTTGGCTCCTACTGTTATTGTGGTTTCTGAAAATTTAATCACCTCATTCAACGATGAATGTAATTCTGATGGTACTATTAAGAACACTTGCTTAGCGCAGAAGCTGACGTTAGCAGGTCAAGTCTTTTGACTTCTCGAATAGGATACCATTGGTTTTTGTGCAATGCACACCTGCAATGCATTCTGGATTAGGATAGGATATAGGTGGATAGGATTTGCAACAGAGAACAATTCTATCTTTGTGATTAAATGACATCAAACGTAGTTTTATATAAAAGGTGTTTTTTTAGACTTGGCTCGGGTCTTACTGAGACTGTTCGTAATCGTGAACAGTGTATTTGCGATCAGAAGTTGAAAGTAAACTTGTCTCTGGTATGCGGCGCGTAATTTGTACGTTTTCAGACGCATAAAGCATTTTACGTGTGTATGGTATTAAATCGAGAAAGCTCCCATTTCTTATCTGCACTTTGTATCTGGGCTTGTTTTTAAAGCTACAGAATCCTACATTACCTACCTCACGCTTAGCAGCGCCTGCGAGAGATAGATCCTCATTTCTTCTAGGATTAATTTTACATATTTTGCATCAGAAAAAATAATTAAGGTCTACTTAATACTACTCACTCAAAGTAATTTGTTTTAAGGCCACCACATTGGTGGAAGATAAGCTAAACTATGTTTATGAAAAAATCCTGATATTAACTCCATCTGTAACTTTAGATAATTAGTTGTGCGGCTTCTGTAATTGTTGCGCACATTTTTAAAGGACATTGGGCAGATTGGTATACCCCACCAATAGCGATGTCATACATATCATTGGATAGGCCTTTTTATGTAGAACAACATTTACTATGACAGCTTTGCTGAAATGTTTGTCCGTTCTGAGATATAGATAAAAAACTGTGCAAAAGTTAAACTAAAGTTAACTTAATAATCTATTGATATCTCAAGTTTTTAGAGGAAAAACTAAGTTCCACTAAGTGTAAGTCTCCTGAGTCCTACCTGTTGTGCCCGTTAGGGTCCATAATTGTTACTATTATTTAGCATTACCTTATACTGTACCAACTGGATATTGGGCATAATGATAAACCCCACCAATAACAAAGTCATATATATCGTTGGACAGGTCTTTCTAACTGGAACAACATTTACTATGACAGCTTTGTTCTATTGTTTGTCCGTTCTGTGATATGGCTAAAAAACAATGCTAATCAACACTTTAATCTGATTTTCTTTGAAAAATAACACCAATGTCTTTCTTTTTTTTATTTTTTTATAATCATTATGTAAGTCGTGGTGGCCTTGTCGGTAAAGAACCAACCTCTCAAGTGTGCGGTTTCGGTTCCAGGTCAGACAAGTACCAATGCAACTTTTCTAAGTTTGTATGTACTGTCTACCTAAGTATATCTTGGACACCAATGACTGTGTTTCGGAGGGCACGTTAAACTGTAGGTTCCGGCTGCCATTGAACATACTTGGCTGTCATTGCGGGTAGTCATAATTCAGTAAGTCTGACACCAGTCTAACCAAGAGGTATTGAATTGCCCGGGTAGCTGGGTTGAGGAGGTCAGATAGGCAGTCACTCCTTGTAAAACACTCAGCTGCATTCGGTTAAACTAAAAGCCGGTCGAATCAATATTTTTTATGTACTTTAGAATGAGAAAGATTTCATGATCATGAGAAAGAGAAACTCTTGTTTGTGTAACAGCCACATATGTCGATCGATCATAAGGATCATAAGCAAACGCTTGGTGCGGTCGGTTCATGGTCGTGCATGGATAACAACAGAAGACAAAGAGACTGGCAACCAATCTTACCAAGGGGTAAAGAGTTGCCCAGATTACTGGGGTAAGGAGATCAGATAGGCAATTACATCCGGTTAGACTGGAAGCCGACCGCAAGATAGCTGGGAAAAGGCTAATAAGATCATATTGAATTATTTAAATGAACAAAGTAACGTATGAACGAAATGTGAGTATTATTCTTATATTCATATCTTCTATTTCATTCCGCAATGTACAGTATAAGGTGGAACTACTAAATATAGTAACAAATGCAGACTCACAGCAGGTACTTAGTACATCGAAGACATACATAGATTTTCCTTTAAACACTTAATCTGCATTAATTTTAAGTTTGTATTTTATCTATATATCAGAACGGACAAACAATAGAACAAAGCTGTCATAGTAAATATTGTTCCAGTTAAAAAGACCTATCCATCGATATGTATGACTTTGTTATTGGTGGGGTTTATCATTATGCCCAATATCCAGTTGGTACAGTATAAGGTTGAAATGCTAAATAATAGTAACAATTATGGACCCTAACGGGCACAGCAGGTAGGACTCAGGAGACTTACACTTAGTGGAATTTAGTTTTTCCTCTAAAAACTTGAGATATCAATAGATTATTAAGTTAACTTTAGTTTAACTTTTGCACAGTTTTTTATCTATATCTCAGAACGGACAAACATTTCAGCAAAGCTGTCATAGTAAATGTTGTTCTACATAAAAAGGCCTATCCAATGATATGTATGACATCGCTATTGGTGGGGTATACCAGGTCCCATATATTTGTGCCCATTGTCCTTTGTTGCGCTTATAGTTTTTTAATTATTTCACAAAAACATTTCCTGCTGGCGTAACGTTACGCCAGCCAGACCTTTTTCAAATGGGAATATTTAAATAAATATTGCCTATAAAATTAGTTGTCTAGATAAAGTAAATGTTGTGCCATATTTTGTATTTGTTCTTTCTTCGGTTGCGAAGTTAATCGAGATTTTGCTGGGGTAACGTTTCTGGTTTTGCTAGATCTTTGAAATGGTTAAGCGGATTCTTATCATATTTTGTACATGACTTCCTAGGACTTAGTTTAAATTTGTTCGGTAATAATAAAACCAAAATAATGTATATCTTAAAGGTTATTCATTAAATGAAAAAACATTTCAAATGGTCCCAGCACTCTCAATAAGAAGTCTAAAGACTTACTTTAAACGTTATTTTTAACCGACTTCCCAAAAAGGAGGAGGTTATCAATTCGGCCGGTATATTTTTTTTTTTTTTTTTTTTTTCTATGTATGTACATCGATTACTCCGAGGTTTATAGACCGATTTACGTGATTCTTTTTTTGTTCGACTCGGAATAGCTGCCAGTTGGTCCCATAGTCATCAGGTCAGGATCTGATGATGGAAACCCTGAGAAATCGAGGGCAACCTTCGAAAGTTGTAGGCATACATAGGGTAAAAACTTGACACTCAGGTGTACGCCTAAAAGCACTATTCAACAGTGAAGATTTGGAGCTGATCTGATGATGGAAACCAGAGAGGGTCGAGGGAACTCGACAACTGAATATGTAAACTACCTCGTGTTTGGGCTTAAATTATTTGTATTGACAAGACCTTTGCAACAGTCAAGGTTTGGAGCTGACCTGATGATGGAGACCAGAGAAAGTCGAGGGAACTCGACAACTGAATATGTAAAATACCTCGTATTTGGACTTATATTCTTTGTATTGATGAGAACTTCCCACTTGTATGGATAGTGACAACTATTCGTATCACTGAAAAGCTTTAAATAAAAAACTTTTTTACAAAAAAATTAAACCGACTTCCCGAGACACTAAAAAGCAAAAAAAAAAAACTATTTTTAGGTGCATCGGCCTAGAAGTCGGTGGCAAAATTAACTTAGTAACATCCATAAGACACCGACTTCTAGGCCGATGCACCTAAAAATAGTTTTTTTTTTTTGCTTTTTAGTGTCTCGGGAAGTCGGTTTAATTTTTTTGTAAAAAAGTTTTAAAGCTTGTAACTGCCTTCAAATGTATGTGAAGTTTCATTAGTATCCTGTAAGTATTTAACAAGTTATGATGATATTCAGTTCTTCACGAGCACGGTCTTGATGCGCGCGGTATTATTTGGCCACTAGATTGGATATATGAACTGAATGTTATGTTAATAATTAGTTATATAGATCAGTTGTATGTCAGTAAAATTTCAGCTCAGTACATTGGATAATTAATGAGATAATACGATTAAAGTCATTAGGAAGTGAATGACCGTGGTAACCCGACCAAGTTTAGGTGGTTACGAAAAAGCGAAACTGCATTTTTAATGCCCTAAGTAACGTGTAGTTGGCCATTGACATTAACGTTAACGCTAACGCAGATGTAGCAGTAGCATTACAGAAGCCGCACAACTAATTATCTATAATGCTACTGCTCCATCTGCGTTAGCGTTCCTCACATGTCCTACACTCGTCCTAGGACGAGTTCCTTGCATGCGTGCAATGAGATTGCATTAATGTAGCCAACATCACTTAGCGCGCTAAGCTACGCACTAAAACCCTTTGATGTGTCCAAAAAACCGACACCCGAGTTATCGCTTAACGTTTAATGCTATTAATAATGCCATTAAAACGTTGGCCACATCTGCGTAACGCCAAAATTTAACGCGTTAAGACGCAGGTGGAGCAGGAGCATAAGATTCAAATGACCATTTTCGACAACATCTGGCCTGGGTAACGTACACCATTTGATATCAATGACCGGGCATTCTTTCGTGAAGAGTAGTAAACAACGCCATCTATCGAAGTAGACAGGTACCTGTGGGTGGCAGTGCAAGCCTGGTGTCGGCCGCGAAGCCTCGCTGAGCCAGCCGGTCGAGGAGAGTGCTGGCCGACCATCACCTCTCATTGTTGTGCTCCACGCCTGGAATTCAAAAATTACTTATAAAAGGCAATTTTACGCCAAATCAATTATAGATTCGCTTTAGATTCTTGAAACAGAACTCTGTGGTAAGGTTTGTACCTACTCTATGTATCTAGGTCTTATCTACATATGTAGGTAGGTAAGTAAGAGTAGGAAGAATATTGAAGATACATTTGGTTCATTAGAGAAATGAAAAATATTGATTTCTTCAGAAGCAAAGCATAAAAAACCTAGTAATAAAATTAAGAATTTGAACAAATTGAATAGCAAAGATACAAATATCTACTAATTAATTACATAGGTAACTACTCATGAAAAGAAAGACACATTACCTACCTTCACTGGGGGCGGGAGAGTGGCCCCTGGACCTGTCATCAGCACGCGGCGACGCTGAGCCGTCAGATTCCTGAAAATATGAAATAGCAATCTTTAAAACTTGTGGAAAGTGCATAATAAAGTAAGTAAACATTTAGGTCTGCACATGCATGTGGACATGACATGGCCATCCCACCTAATCGCATGTGCACTGTGCCCTGAAACTTGTTCACTGCAACTTTCTTTAATTTCCGAACGCATCTTTTCTTACATTTCATTCTTCCGCGACCGCACATTATGAGTTGGCTATCCTTTCCTTTCCCCCCTCTCCCACTACAATATAAAGAGAAGGAAGACTCCCGGCATGCCTACTGCAAAACCGCAGCCGGAACTGTTCCGCTGATTCAAGTTTTTCGAATCACCCCGACACCCCTCCGCAATTTTATGTGAAAATAATTAATCAACCACACCACTCCATTATTAAAACCGTATAAATCAGTGTAGGTATTAGGGTAGCCGGCACACAAGAACTAACACAACATCCATCCAGCACATGTAGGTCCCTTTTCTTTCACCAACTATCTTGCTCACTCCATAAAGTAAATAACCACTAGAGAGCGCACTCGCCAATTTCTTCTAAGAACACAACTCACCGCTACGGGCCGGGGGACGGGGCATAATTCGCGGCTACTATTGGTCAGTTCAAGGTCGAGTTGCACGAGTACGCTCAGCAAGGGATGGCTCTCTTTCAATTAAAAAAACAATCGATAAAATATATTTCATCGTAGTAATAAATACTCAAAAAAAAAAAGTATAAGAATATTTAATAAAAATCAGTCTATTACAAAAAAGAAATCCGTACAAGAAAATTATTGATTCTTAAAATGTATTAATTTAGTATACATTGTTGGAATCGCTAACTAAATAAACGTCGGAATTGTTTTAAATATTCTAAACAGTCGGGGGTGAAGTGCCTTGAGTAAACAACGCTGTATTTTGTTGGAAACCAATTTTCCCTATTGATAGTACCTCTCTTTTATTTCTGGAATCTTCGGAAATCTAAAATGATTTTTTTTTTCGATTACCTGTTTTATTCGACAGTTAATTTACTCATTGGCCAAAATTAAACATATTTTTGATTAAATGTAAATGTACTATTATCGATATCCACTTCATCTTTAAAGGTAACAACCCAAAGGACAATGGGCGATTCCGGTCCAAATGTCCACCACGAACGAGACCTATATGGCTAGACAGCCCGTTAAATATAGAACATTTTTTGTTATGAAAGTAAAAAAAAATATAATGCCAGAAAAAAGTTATAGCAAAATCAAATAAAACATTTTATAGATGTTTTCAATTTCATTTTTTCTATTATTTTTCGTGATTTTCGTACTTTCTGTAACTTCTGACGAAATAGAATTGTTCATTATTAGAGAGAAGACACCACCAGTTACATCGAACTTTCTTAGATCCAGGAACCGCTGAGTATATTCAAGCACTTCTGGCGCCTCTATTGGTTAGTGATTCGTACATCCATCGGGCAAAAAAATATGGGGTGTTTATATGCAAATGTGTCTTACTCGTCTTAGTTTTAGATAAATTGTGGAAATGGAAGTGGAATAAAATAAAAAATGATAATGATAACATACAAAAACTACCGAAAATTAAGAAAACATTTTTAGCTATAACTTTTTTTTGGCATTGTTTTTTTTTTACTTTCTTAGTAAAAGTTACTCTAAATTTAGTGGACTATTTAACTATATAGGTCTCGTTCGTGGTGGACATTTGGACCAAACTTCATACATTCTTGCCCAATCTCCTTTCTTCGATAGAAATACAAAGGGCAAGAAAGAGATGGACGTATTAGAATTTCTTAATGAAAGAAAGGGACTTTCCCAAAAGACATCAACGAGCGGGCGCGCGGTTCACCAACCACCAATTTAAATAGACCCCTGTGGTATTTTCGTAATATAATTAAATCAAAGCCTTTTGGTATTGATACTTAGCGATGAAAAGTAATGCCATCCCTTTTGTAACTAGATGTCCTGGATTGTTTTTTGAACCATTTCACCGCTCATTTAGGCATCTTTAAATTTTTTTACTTAATTAAATCCACAATAATTTAGCGTGTACGCAGGTCATAGACTTGGCCACAACTAAAGCTTTTTACTAGGATTGTAGCCTTATAATGCTCCTGCTCCACCTGCGTCTTAACGCGTAAAATTTTGGCGTTACACAGATGTGGCCAACGTTTTAATGGCATTTTATACAAATGGCATTATTAATAGCATTAAACGTTAAGCGATAACTCGGGTGTCGGTTTTTTGGACACATCAAAGGGTTTTAGTGCGTAGCTTAGCGCACTAAGTGATGTTGGCTACATTAACCCTTAAATGCATAGAGTCCCAAAAATGAATCAATAACTTTTTGCGCGGATATCCGACAACAGTTTTGATATCGATACATTTGGCTGAATGGTAATGATTCCTTCGTCCATTGACTAATCAAAAATAAACTAAAATAATGACATTTGACTTCAATATTTGTATCTTTCTGACGTTTTACCAATTGGCGCGCATTTTTGATAGCGGATTCATTTACGTACTTTTGGAAGTGGATTATTTAGAAATATTTTGGTGTATTCGTTAAATAAAAAATATTTTCTACAGGTAAGGCTCTTATTTATTAATTTGCTAGTACTTTTGTCCATATTCCGTAACTATCATGTGTATGGAGGGCTTATTTCGTGTTGATGCAAAAATGGGACAACATGCACTAATGGTATTATTACGACATATATTTAGTACCATGCTTCCTTTTTTGGTTTGTTGCTTTTGTTTTGGTGTGGTATGCATGTGGTCTATAATTTTGTTATAGATATGTCTGAAAATAATCGGAGAGACGCTGAAGTTGAATTTTGGTTGCGGCAGTTGGAAGATGGCGCTATTTCTGAAGATGATTTGGAATCAGATGGCGATGATCTCGATTTTTATCCAACCCAACAAGATTTGTTAGATGTTTTGGAAAGTGATGATGACGGCGCTGCGGGCAATAATAATACTCAAAACGACGAAGTTCTTCCCGATCCTCCTTTGATTGTAGACAATGCTCAACCATCAAATAGTTGTATTATACCCATGCAAACCTTAGATATTCAGAGACTGATATGGAAAAGACAGCCGATGATATATAATGAAAATCTAACTACATTTCGTGGCTCAGAAGAGATTAGGCATATAGATGCATATAGATTAGGATATAGATTATAATATATATATATAGATATATATATAGATTAGAATATATATATAGATTAGCATATAGATTTATTTAATCTATATGCATGCATGCATATAGATTAGGCATTTTCTGGCAGAGTTTAGGACAGAGCTTGCTGATGTACTATGTACTTATGGTGACGTGAGTCCACCCACTAGAGGACGTCCAAGTAACAGTAGTATCGTTGCCGCAGGACCTCAAGCAAAAAGAAAAAAAGGATGCCAAGTTTTACCGGCTGTTGACGTTCGTCGTGATAATATTGGTCACAACCAAGTAAAAACTGAAAGTCGCATGAGATGCATGAGGCCTGGATGTAAGCTGCAAAGTTTTATAAAATGCACAAAATGCAATGTATTTCTATGTTCTAAGAAAGGGAACGATTGCTTCAATCTGTTTCATACCTAAAGAATTTTTATGTCTATTTTGCATACTGTCCCAAAAATGCATCATTAATATTTTTCAATAAAAACCCTGTAAAATATGACTTATAATTTTTTTTAATATTTTTCCCGATTTCCACTCATTTCAAATATTATAACCCTATTTTTTTTAATAAAATTCATTAATTCATGCATTTAAGGGTTAATGCCATCTCATTGCACGCATGCAAGGACGAGTGTAGATACTTTGTTTAAGCGGTAACTGCATTTTACGAGCACGATAATGGAATGGTCAAATGAGAAAGCTTTAGTGTTTAGAATTATTTTGTGTGTCTGAGTTTAACCTCTTTAATGTGTGTTAACGCGTGACTTCATGAGGGATTAACTCTTTGCGGAATTGTAACCTAAGTGTAGCCAACACGCATTTTTAATGCCCTATGTAACGTGTAGTTGGCCATTGAAATTAACGTTAACGCTAACGCAGATGGAGCAGTAGCATAAGAGCTAAATCTCTAATGTTTGGCGAGCGTCGGGGCACTGTATGCGCAGTCAAGTGGTTTTATAGTCTTTGCTTCACTCATACTGCTACCTATTTGCTGACTGGTGTAGCCATACGGTGGTCTACCAACCACCACATAACCTCTATTCGTTATGGTAAAAAATTGAAAGTAGGTACCTACCTACCAGAGATTTCGGGTTCAATCCAATTTATAGAAAGATACAAGATAAACCACGAACTATTTATACAATGAGGATAACTTGTGACATTGGCTGAGTCATTATTGTCCTGAATTGGGATAGAATTTCGCATATCGATTGACCCTGAGGGAAATGAAACAGTCTTTGACGGCCATTGATGATGGTGGCATGAATAGCGACGCAAATGTTGTCAACTGACCGAAGAGGGTTCGGTATGATTAGGGTTGACAAATATTAGATGTCACTTTAATATTTTGTGACAGTTTACACAAGCTTACAGACAGCACTGAAGTGTTCTCGCCCACGTTACTGCGGATGAGTGTGATCAACCTAATGGATCTGTCGCTGGCATTAAAATAAGATTAGCTAACAGTTTCGAGTAAGTAAAAGCCGCGTAAGATAATTTCATTTTCCGGGAAAGCCTCGGTGCCTTTATGAAATAAGATGATACATCGGGAGAAGTGATTAGTGAAGGTCAGAATTGCAATCTGGTTAGATCTTTTGATGAAACACATTATTTAAGTCATAAAATATTGCGTCATGACGTTATCTTGTACCACCAGGTATGTACCTGCACCTGCAATAACCTATATGCTGTAACTATCTAGGTACCTATGTTCATACCTACCTACATCTCTTGACCATAGCTACCCACGGACCAAATTCCATTACTAGCACGACCTTTACCTACAGATAAACTAATAAAAACATTCCCAACTAGATCGTTAGTTTCGAAGCGCAGTTGGACTCCTTTTGGTCCGGCAAACTTCGTCGTACTATCTATTAATATGCAACTCCCTGTGAACTCGCTCCGATATAGAGGTAGAGAGTGTAAGTTTGTTACCAGCCATCGCTCCAGCGCAAATTGAATAATTTTACACGGGACCCCACTTCCGACATCCTTCCTACCTACGAGATACCTACACAAACCTCAAAGTCATAATGTTATGAGAGCGGGAGTGGGTGGAAGTATAAGCATTTTTGAAGAGGGAACCCGGCCGAGCGGCGTTACCTTAATTAAAAACGGTCGGCCTTGCTTCTAGGTGATTGCAGGGTATTTTTAAAACCTTGCTCGCTTCATTGTTTGAATTGAGAACAATTGCGACTTGAAAGCTGCCAATTAATTGAGTTTTGCTGGTCTATTGAAATAAGCAATTGGTTTCCGTAGGGAACAGTAGCATTCATTTGAGAGGGCGTAGGTAGTTTTCCATCGAAAAACAAATAAAACCTTTCACGTATTTACCTAACCCGCGGTTGACGCAAATTGCGATCATCGAAAAAACAAAAGCGGCATCTCCCACAGCAAAACAGCACGGTTTCCAAATGAAACTCGTCACGTAGACCATCTAGAAATAAATTGAAAAACCGTGTCCAGGATATTCATAACAACAGACAACAACGTTGAATAACAACGGCCGGTAAATCGAATTCGCTCGGAGGACGGAAAATCGATATATTGACAGGAAATTGGCGTGAGCTCACACCGACAGACAAAGTTTTCAAATTTAAATTCACGTTAATAGGTGCACGAAACATTGTTATAACATCGTAAGTGCAGAATGCGGAAATTATCGGGTTTTGCGGTTTCTAGGTTACCATGCAGTTACTAACTGCTAAAGTGCTAGAAGGTAACTGACGTAGGTGCCGACCTCACTAACCTGCCTTTCTGCTTAGGACCTATTAAAAATGTTAGCGATTAGTTGAGTGCCTAAAGCAATGTTTATACTTAACTTAACGTAGATATTATGATTTGAAAGATATAGCCAAAGGCACAACAGGCTTTGTTCTTTAAGTAAGTTGAGGCAAACTGCAAATTCAGAACAGCAATCACGAAAAGTTTGTAAGTAAGAACAGGTAGGTAAAAGAACCGACGTTGTTAGGATATGAGAGGACCGATGAATTTGTTAAAAGAAAACTCTGCAAGAAAAAAAAATCTCATGAGAACTTCAGTTTTTAATAAATTGCCTACTTACTATAAAGCAGCTTTGACGTAACTTCGTAATAACAACTTTTCAAATTAAAATTCAGGTCCACACGAATCTCTTAAAGCCAAAGATCCGGAACGTAGGTGAATTGTAAAAGGAAAACAGATTGCCTTTTCTCATCGCAAAAATACATTTTCAAACATGTCCAATAACATCGAAATATGACTACAGCGCCCTCGGAAAATAGCTGGAAGTCATGCGCAAATATAAATACTTCAATAGAAAAACTACATGTATTTTTATTAAATCGAGGCTTTCTCAGGAATGGCGTCACCTGTCGTAGTAAGAAAACAAGACATCTCTTTGCAAATAATCCCGCGGGTGTTTGTGTGTCCCGGGATATTTTTCTTGGATATCTACTGGATGTTTTGATTATGGACTATGTTTTTCAAAGCCTTAGGCACATTGATGTTAGGTAAATCTACCTAGGCGGTCTTTTGTTCAAATCTTTCGATCTGTTTGGACTTTCAAATAGAAAATGTAAGTACCTACATAGTCTTGTTTTTCCCTGAAATCAAAATACGCCTAAAATTTCAATTAGGCAAAACCAGATTCACAAGTTTGGCTTGTGGTGCTTCAGTACCTATGAAATATACGGATCTAAATTCCGGTTCGTCGCGTATCGAAATACGTGATATTTTATTTAACACGGCCTACGTTACGGCGTCCGGTTTCCCTCCACAACATCGGAGCTAACCTTGCTAGCGTGTGTTGCGAATAAAATAGTTTATTTAGTAGATTGAACCCGAGAGATGCTCGCGTCATGATCGTGTTTTAGGGGATACGTGCGACCTCTTTTCGGCCTCTAGTTTTTTATTTTATGCAATATTTCTGAGTACTCACACTTAAGCGTGGTATTATGAAGAATAACAACATCGCCCTAAAAGCATATAGAGCCGGGAAAAATTTACAAGCGCCGACAAAAGTACAATTTTGCTCAGCACTCACAATGTAAACTTCACAAAAAATAAGTAAGTTTTAGTCTCAGCAGGTTTTGAATTCAAAAGTTTTAATTGTGAGTTTTGCCGAGCTCGGTCACGTAGGATTAACTTCGTTCCAGTTACAATTTTCCGGTTGACTGTTATCAAATTGTACAGGCTTACATGCAACGTGAACGCGTAACGACATTTGCCATTTTAAAATAGATCGTTTGGCTTCACGGATTTTACTTAAAGTTTCCTGAATCCGAGAATCGCCCTTATGTTGATAGGTCAACTATGGTTAGGTGTATTTAGACAGATAGTAAATAGTTTTAGAATATCCATAATAAAATATCCTTAATAAAATGACTTAATTTACTCATGAATGTCTGAAAAGAATGGTGCAAATTTTAAAAAATTGACTGAATATCACTAAAAATATAAGTGAAAACCTACTTATTCTTAAAGGTTTTCTTTACGCACTAATTTCCAAACCAATTTAAAGATTGACAGCATAGTTTACCACGTGAACACAGTCTAATAGCAGACACTTATGATAAGGGTAGCTCGGTAATAGCCCATTTGTGAGCGATCCTCCAGTTTTGGAAATTTGTTTTGCTTCAGACAACTTTTGGCATCGATTTTAGTTTAGCAACGGAGTTTCAAGTCTGTCAACTAACAGTCGGGGCATAAACTATTTATGTGAAGTTAATTTCTTCTAATCGACACTAATGGAAAAGGATCGGTGTTAATTGCGTTTGAAATAATAGTTAGTAGGAGTCGAAACTGCTGGGATTTTGTGACTACGGGCGGATTACATGGCTATGGCTATTGCATGCAATTTTTTAAATCTTATAATTATGATGTAAGGGTAAATGTTCCCACCAGGACTGCGGGTGTTTCGGAAGAGTTATGGCGGTCTTGAGCCCTTTATGTACTAAAGGGCTCAAGAAGGAACATAATGGGTTTTAGTCGGCAAGAGTCTGACATTCCTTCACGCTACACCCGTAGCGGGAAAAATGATAATGTAGGCAGTAGGAACAGGGCAGGAAGAAGAGGAAGGTACATGTGATTATGTTTAGGCATATGAAAAACTAGAAGAAAAATTACAAGGTATCAAGGTTGGTTACTGTCAAAACAAGTTGATTGAATTCTTTGAGATGATGCTAGATTTATTTTTTTCTAGCTACTTTATGTTATTTATTTGATAGACTTTTAGATTAAAAGTAATAGATAACGAGGGTGGAAAAGACTTCACGGAATTTTCTGAAAAACAAACATTTCAAAGAATAAAATTCGTCGTACCTAGTTCAAACGGATTAATTCATAATCCTTTTTTATAAGGCTCGCGTACTTTTTACGAAATATTGAAAAGGTTAGCCGTAAAAATAGAATATTTGACGCCAAAATATAAAAATAATATTTTTTAGATGATGTAGATGCTGAAGAGAGAAAACCATTTATCCAGGTAAAGTCTACCTAAACCAATCTATTTTATACGCTTGCAATTGCGTAGCTTTTATTTACTATTTTTAATATTATGTACCTACCTATAGTAATGTTATGTATAGGTATATTGTGCGCCAAAAAATTACCTTATATACTCACCTACCTACTGAAAGTAAGTTATTTACATTTCAGTTGAAAAGCTTCTGAACTAACTACCGATCGAGAAAGAACAACAAAACTTCATTCAGAACTTTATGTAGGTATGGGATGCGGAAAAGTTGGTGCGTACCTGTAATAAATATGTTATCCAAATACAGAGTTGGTACTTATTTGTGAATCTTGGAAAATTTCGAAGTTCATTAAATCTGAGACAGCGGTATTTTTATAGTATAGGTACGTTTAGAAAAGTGGCATTAGGTACAAAATTAACATACAATTGATAAAATATATTCTTAAATAAGAGTAAAGGCTGAAACCAGAAAATCTGATAACCCTACCAGAAAGTCTTACAATATGTAGGGTGCCTTCTTATAATTATTTTTTAAAGAATTAGTAGGAATTTTAACCAAACGGAATAAAACGTACCTGGTGTGGTATCTCCAAGTTGGCAGTGGCAGTCAGCAGGTCCAGGATGGCGGAGAATGAGCCTCTCGCTGCTCTTCGGAAACCCTCAGGGGGACCTTCCGCCGCCCCACCAGCCACGCTCACCGGGGATTGCGACCACTGGAAATATTGCTTTATGTTAACCATCTCTAATAAACTTATTGCTTAATGTTCACCTTCCAATAAACTTATTGCTTTATGTTAACTATCCAATAATCTTATCTATTTTAACTTTATCGGAAGGTTATGTACAAAATATGTTTTAAAAAGAGGTTAAGATTATAGTTTAGTTTATTTAACTTTGCAGGGAAGGACTAGTGACTGACTTTGCAGCTTTTTATGCATAATCACTGGGATACGGGTATTACGTCTAAAAAGTTTTACTTAACTCTCGAAAATTACTTCACTTTTTCAGTTTCCCGGCAAACAAAAGTGAACCCTTTTGTGTTAGGCACTTCTAACTTCTTCCCTGAAGTTTTGGGTTCGTTAATCCATCAAACAAACTTTTAACATTTGTAATGATATTAATTAAATAGGTAATGAGATCCTAAGCTAACAATAACTCTGTCGGAATGGTTCAACACTTTTTGCTACTGTTTTTCATTCATTTAGGTTAATTATAATCCCTGCAAAGGTTTTACAATACCAGGAAATATGTATTATTGAAGCTAAGATTTTTTTTTAGCTTAATAGATACTTATATTTTATCTGCTCTTAGAGCTTCTGAGACTGGTTTATTATTTCACTTCAAAAATGTTCTAGTTAAGAACTTATAAAAGGGGCTTCTCAGAATAAATGCCTTAATTCACTTGGAACTTGACAAGGAATGCTGTCGACCTGCATAGTTCGAAGATAGCTTACAAACGGTGCTTTTTTATAATCCACTTTTTTGCGATTTTTAAGTCTGCAAAGGACATGTGCAATTTCTTATTTTAGAAATAGAGTATATTAGTTTGAATATGTTGGAAATAGAGCTTTAATTTTCTTGTTGGTATACTTATTAACTGTGCTTATTACTGTTTATGATGATATTACTTTTAGGCACACTTTATTTATGGGTAGTATTTAAACGCAAATCAAAAAATATCCTTTTTCTATGCAATAAGATTCCGAATTCCCATCAAAATTACTGATTGCACAGCAAAATATTCAACTCAAAATATCACTAAACACACTACAATTTATTTTCGCAGCGTACAGCGTTTTTTCCTAAAGCAAAAGCTTTTTCATCAATGCACAGCTAATAATCTTAATGCACATTATACATGTTAACTCTTTTTTTTTAAATATAGCTTCTATTTTTATATTATTTACAGCAGTTTTTCTGAATAAAACAGCTTTTTATTAGTCACAGTCATCTTATTATTTATTAATTACGGCATAATGAGATCAGCAAAAAAATATAAAATTAAATACAAAATTGTAATTTATTGAATTATTTATAAGCGTTCACGCTTCCTTTTTTGCCCAATAGGCAACATTTTTAGCTTCTGCAGGTGGCGCCACGTACGTGAGTCGGATCGCAAGTCCGATGATATGCTTGCACATACATACTATAGTTCTTAAAAAAAATGGGGCTGGTGCATTGTCAGTCATTGTCAGTATTTCCATTTGGCATACATTTCATATAAGTAGTCATTAAAAGGCAGAACTATCATTTTACATTATATTTTCCTGTAAGAAGCAAACAAGCCTGAAGCATGCAAGCAGGCATGCAGCATGTAAGCAGGCATGCAACATGGAAGTAAGCATGCAACATGCAGCAAGCATGGCTTCTGTCACGGCTCCGGCGCTTCGTGGCTCCGGCGGTCCCATGCGAGCTTATCGTCGCAGATGATTTTCACGCTCACCACCGCAGCTTCGGCTTACTGGCCGGCAGAGCCGGCCAGCCTCAACCGCGTCGGCGAGCGTTAAAACTACCTGCTCCTCAGCTCGCAGGCCGCCTCGCCCCTCCGCGCCTACGCGGTTTTGAATTGCACTCTAGGGGTAGGGCAAACAAGACTACGTGGAGTCGGTTTTGCAGCGATTCGTTTTCGTTACTAGCTTCAATTTTTAATACAATGTTTTTTAATTGAACTCTATCTTACTCGCTCGCGCCACTCTGCACTCCAGTGACGAAAAAGCGCGCGAAGCCGCGAACCTTTTCAGTTAATTTGTTCTGTTTTTAGAAATAATGCAATGTGACAGGATTTTTTTGTTTTAATAATCATTAAATTTGCCGAGCATGGCTTCTTGAAAATTAAGACAAATATGATGAATAGGTTTTGTTGTACTTACTGGTTAATATGCGATTGGGATAGTTATTTTGCTATGAAATATGGAAAATTTGCTGTGCAGTCAGTATTAATGCTATGTATGTAGTATTTTTGTACAAGACTAAATTTAACTGTATTGCATTATAATAAAAAAAACAATGTCATATTGATGTATAATTTCGAATTATCTGCAGTTTGAGTTTTGTTAAACATTTAGTTTATTTGTAGTGAAGTAAGTTATTTGATGTAAAAAATAATATAAATGATGAGTATTTATTGATAGGCGATTATTTATTTGATATGCAATTTATAATATCCCTTTATTTATTAGTATGTCATGTCAATGTGTATCTAAAACGGACATTGATTACTCAGGCAATCCATACTGATGATATTTTGATTGGATACTACTGTGTCGTCAATTTATTAATTAATTCCTCATCATTCATATTTCATATGAGATGTAATTTATTCATAATGTGTTCTTTTAACGTTCAAAATGATTGTATTTATTCTGTTATCAGTAGCTAGTTAATTTCCCAAGAGATGAACAAATAATAGCTTGTAATAGATGTATTGTTTCTATCAAATAATAACAATCTCTCTAGTTTGGTTTTCGCAGTATATTGATAAAGACAACAATAGCTGCATATTTTATTATTCATTACCATTTCTACTGGGATAGCAAGAAATACAAGAGGTATAAACTCTTGAAAGATAATGTTGTTTGTCGAATCAAGACTGAAAACAATAAAATATTTTTACTAGAAGAGGTTTGAGGGTAATGGACGTTTAAAATATACAATTGAATAGTTATGTGCTATGTTCAAGTTAAATAAAAATAATAAAAAAAAAAACAATAAAATGAACCGTAAACATCTGATTTATAATGACTTTTTAATAATTATGGCTTGAAACAAAATCAATGTTAGTAAGAAGCCCGGAGATTCATCGTAAAGAATCGGAGGCAATATTAATAAAACAAATAATATGCTTGAAAATAAATAAAAACAAATAAAAGAGATTAAACTCAGGGGACACCCGGGTTTGAACCGGGGACCTCTCGATCTGCAGTCGAATGCTCTACCACTGAGCTATATCCCCACGTGTCTGCTACTATAATCTTATCATGTAGTTTTAATTAGGTATTTATTAATTAGAAGAAAAGCACGTTTGTTTATTTTTTATCGAAATACCAGATCAGCATAATACCTATGTTTAGTGTTAATCGGCATGTAATATACATACATGCATAATACACAATATTATTGGAAGGCAGTGCACGGAAAACAGTGCTTCATGAATAAGGTCTGGAGATAAAGTTTCTCTGTAGGTATATACGTTTTTCTGTAGTTTTTCTATACATTAATGGTAATATGGAAGGAACGGTGCGAAGTTAATTCGATCAACAAAGATGTAATTTGAAGTTTACTACATTCCTTGATCCAAAGAACTAACTATTTAATTAGGAGGTTTAGGTAGTAGTTTGCATTACCCAGAACAATTGTTTCACTGACATTAACGTACCTATTATGTGACCCAACTAGTAACCATTAGCAAAATCACCGGAATGGAGGAATAACTTGTAGCTAAGGCAATACACGTTTATTAGGCTGCTAAATAGCCTAATTATATTCCCACACACATAGTCGCCAATAAATAGGAAACGCCTACAAAAATTACGTAAATGACCTTTTCAAGAATATTTATTTGTTGTAACGTGATTTAGACAGACGAACAAACCATGGAGAGATGGAGTGATATTGGTCATTGAGTGTTGAACTGACTCACCTACTTTACTTTTGTGGGTTATACCAAAAAGGTTATTAAATACATAGGTAGGTACTTTGTCTGTAAATAATTAAATTTAAAAAAGGAACACTACAGATACATCTTACAGCTTTCGGAATGCCACGAAGGCAGAGAAGAAAATATATTGTTATTTGGACCTAAAACAATAGAAATTCGAAAAAAACATGAATAAAGCAGAGCCATGTTTTATGCTGTTTATGTTTCTGTTGCGACAGGTATTTTGTATTATGCAATAGATGTGAATGTACCAGGAGAGCAGAGCCGGTGCGGAGGTCGTCGCTTCAATAATTCAGCGTACCTGAGCCTGCTGCCTGATTCTGTACACGAAATCCGTAGTTTATCATGAATAGTAAACTGAAATGTTGGAGCCGGTTTATCTAACGATATCTTGTAAATCTTGTTATGTAATAACCCTGTATGATTTTTAGATTGTTTCTTATCTTTATTTTGGTACTTACATCTTTTTCTTATTTTTGAAAAAGATTATTGTATGATTTGCTTTGATAAACAGTGTGTCTCTATGTGCCTCAAGTGGTCGGGTTATTCAAAGATTTAACTCCAATCTACTAGAGGATACATCATCTCTAGGGATCGCCAAAATCAGACCGTAAATCAACATAAAAATATGACTCGACAAAGAATTTATACAACTTTGTTATTCCGAACGAGTGCCATCAATAATGTATGAAATCCTCTTGAATGAAATATTACGTGGCCATGCAAATTCCATCGACGCCGCGTGATCGTTTGCTATCGAATAATATAAATATGTGATACGTTTCAATTTATGTGTGCCTGGTACATCAATCGGCTAAATATGAATACATAAATGTTGCCATTTTTATTCATAGCCCATTTTTCCTTGAATTACATGCTAATGAAGATTGATGTCTAACAAAAGTGGTTAGCAAACGTTTTACATAATTATTCTTTTATTTGATTAGCGTTTAGATAAATAAGTTCAAAAAAGATCCACCTACGCAGATTCTAAAAGTACAAATTGAATGCATTGCAAATAAATCAAATCTAAATTGGTATGTCGACGGCCATGTATTGACTCGATTCAATTGAGTCATCATTGTTAGAGGAGCGATAAAATAACCCGTTATCAGTGGGCGTAAAGTATGGCTTTATCAACTTGCCTTTCTAGGGTGTATGTTAATTGCATGACGTCATCAGTTTCAATAGATAACAAAGATCAATCCTTTGTTTGAGCAAGGCAGTCACGTGGGGATATAGCTCAGTGGTAGAGCATTCGACTGCAGATCGAGAGGTCCCCGGTTCAAACCCGGGTGTCCCCTGACCGAAAGTGTTTTTTGTTATTTTTTTTATCAAATGTTATGGTAATCTTTGCAATTATTTTAAAAGCTTTCTTTGAAATATAGAGTTTTTAATTGAAGTTTTACCTGATCAGTAAGCGCTGGGTCAGCTCCGTGAGCTAGAAGCAGTTCAACGATGTCCGTAGCGTCAGCAGCACAGGCAGCATGAAGTGCTGACGATCCAACCTATTTGCATATTAAGAGTCATCAATAATCTGGTCAATATTACTTCGTTTGTGGTTCTTTCTTATGCTGCTATGGGCCTTATTAATTCAGTTTTTTTGATTACTTATTTTTTTGCTGTAGGCAGATCTATGTGATGTATCTACCTAATTTTCTCTAAATAATAAGAGATCATTGTATGGAGCATAGTTCAGAGGCAGCTCAATATGATTTTAAATCGGAAAAAAATCTACATCTCAACTCACGTTGTTTTGCATATGGACATTCGCGCCAAACGCGAGCAGATGTTCCACAATACCACGACAGCCTTGGGCGCACGCCATTTGCAATGCAGTCACACCATTCTGAAATCAAAGTGCACTTTAACTGCATAGAAATAAGAGTCAATATTTTTAGGGCTCCCGTTTTTGTGTAAACCGCAGAACAATGTTATTTCCAGTTATTCGGGCGTCCGCAGGTAATGAGATCGAAATGTTTTATTCATAACCTTTTCTTTATAACTCCCACCTATTTTCGAGCTTTGTGTAAATGACAAATTCGAGTGATTTGGGGTATTTGTTGTGCAAACAACTTTTATATGATCAAAACTTCTGCGAAAATCTCACCCTGGCTAGAACTTAATTTGGTATTTGTTTTCTTAGTTGTAAATTGGGCAGGAGGTAAATTAACTGTGTCTTTAGTGGAAAATTATTTACTTATAACATGTATAAAATAGACTACACGAAAAAAATAATTTTTGTATGTTGTTTTACTTTTTTGTCCTCACGATCACGAAAAATCATTGTTTCTAAGTACTAAGGCAGCATAAACTCACATTGTCTACCGCGTCCACATGACATTCGGCATCTAGCAGCACTCTCACGAGTTCTGTGTGTCGATGTACGGCTGCCAGGTGTAAAGGAGTTCGTCCTGAGTTGTCTCGAGCCTCTTTGGAAGCGCCTTTGTTGATTAGGAATGCAGCAGTGGAAGAGTGACCACCTTCGCAAGACACGTGCAGGGCTGTGCGACCTACCTGTACACCAAAACATCAGGATATCATAAAACTTCAGGATCTTTTAGGATAAAAACCGAAGTTTCACTAAAAAGACTGCCTATTTTCAAACCCTACAGGTAGACGAGTTATAATCAATGTTTCATTTTTGTTCTGTACAAGATGAAATACATTTTAATCAAAATCCTGTCTTTGCTTCGCATAATAGAATTTAATAACGTGAGACTTTCATCTTCAAAGAAATGGATTCCACTCTTAGAAAGTGTTTTACTTTTTATTAAACTTTTCCTTTTCCTGTTATAACACCGCTTCTACACCTTTGGAAAATCGAACCCGTTTCGTAACTCGATAAGTGAAAGGAAATTGAAGAAATCCACGGAGGAGTCTTTTCTCCTCCGTGAAGAAATCGCACTAATGATATTCCTAATACATACGGGTTGACAATAACATGGGTTTACAAACATGATTGAAGCGTTTGACTTGAATAGAAAAAAATCGTAAAAGGGTGTAAAAATTGTAACATTTGGAATTTTGTATGAAAAGGTTTCTTTCTGTGACTTTCTTATTGAACGGGTTCTAATTCCAATGGAGGTTTTCACTCGCAAATACATACATAGCTACTTCGCAGAAAGTGTTGGCGACATAATAAATGTTACGTATCTAAAATTAGCAACATTATGTCGTAGGTAACTAAACAACATATCTCAGTGGGAAGGAATCCCGTGGGAGTAGGTAAAGGAAGTAATATGTTACGATAATAATAGACCGTGCATAAACATTGCAGAGCAAAATAAATAAAGGAGAGTTTTAAAGCCCTATCGCTTTTAAGCAAAGTGCAAATTCCAAATTAGAGCTCTTAAGATAAATAGTCTACATCCCAAAATTGTTCGGAAATGAACCTAGAACCACCATCAGGCCACGACCACTAAACCGCCCCGCAGTAATCACCGCTATCTAAATCGACAACAAGCAAAATTGTGTTCAATCAAATTGTCCTATTGTCATCACAATCAGATAACTTATCATAATTTGCTTTTCATGTTTAAAATTATCGATCCATTTCATTTTTATCTGATAAACTTTCAGGCTTGACGTCATTATTGGCTTCCAGTAGACCGGAGGAGCACATTGTTTGTGCTGTCATGTCGACTGCGATAAGTGGCTTTCTAGTAATGTCTGATGTCGAGTGGGTGGACGCTGGACCGTAATTGCCGGTACTCGGGTGACATAGCTCGCTGGAGTTCAGTCTGTTTTGACGCCAATTCGTGTAGATTTTCGGCGCCATTTTTTGGAGTAGCGCTTTGATTTCCCTCTAATACTGTCTACTCATGTTTGCCTAGTAGATTGGATTCTAAGTAGTCTGAATCAAGGTTGAGTTTTAGGTAGGGAAAACAAATTAAATAAATAATTGTTTATAGATTTAATACAGTTTCCTTTTTTACTCCGTTATAAAGTTAAATAAAGTATAAAGTTATCCGAAAGCCAAAAAGAAAGGCGGTTTCATAACATTCTGCCTCCAGCAAAACACTCAATTCCAATAAATAGCAGTATTTTCCGATATTTCCGAGTTTTATCGAGATATCGATTGCATCTTGATTAATAAACAGCTTAGGTCGGCATTGTATTCTATCGCTTCGCAACAAAACGTTCAATGAGAGCGAATCGAAGTTCAATTGTGTTTTATTTTCATCCGTCGATACCACGGTGATTAAAATATCCTACTGAATAAATGGTGGAATGGAAAGGTATTGTTTTCATGTTCATAAATATAATGATTTGAGTGTTTTTTTTACAAATGCAATAAATAGTATGTAGGTTTTGAAAGGGAAGCCGGCTTTTTTTCTTACAAACCCTTCAGCAAAAACCATTTCTTTTCCGAGAGATTGTTTTCTATTACCAGTAAATAAAAGAAAGCAAAATAACTTGTAACTTATAATCAAGATATAAAATGGTATTTGAATGAAACGTAATTGCACCTACACAATATCCAATATCCATTTCTACAACACTTGCAGTATTAATAGCTAACGATTTCCCGGTAAATTATCTATGGATATTCAGTGTTGCCATGCGTCTGTACAATTTCCTACTGTCATTAGGGATTACGTCCAACTGCATGCAGATTAGAGCACTAACGAGATAAACGCTCAATGGATCAATACAAGCGTAATTATCTGGACCCACTCGTTTGGAAGGATCAATTTGATTGATTGACGGGGCGTGACGTGGTGAGCGTGATTTGGTGACCATAAGCAATCAGGTATTTTGTAATGGGTTGGAAAAAAATGAAAATGAACTTTGTATTGTTTTATGTCAGGCTAAAATAGTCGTTGGTAAAATCTTTTTCAGTATTTAATAGCCGCATTCATGAGGAAGTCTATTTCGCATTATTCTTTGGTCTGACAATTATTGAAAGGGCTCAGACGGGTAGGTACGTTTGACATAGATAACAAATTATTAACCTACATTACAAAAAATCTGCTGTGTATTTTCCGTATTACATATACTAGGTACATTGCTTTTCTTTAACCAGAATAAATTATAATAATAAATTGAATCTATTTATTTTCATTATTTTTATTTTTTATTTATTTATTTTTTTATCTATTTATTTTCTTATTTTTTATATTTTTAAATGTTTTTTATTTTTATATTTAAAAATGTAATAAATATGTGCAAGAATAAATAAATGAAGTACAAATTGAATCTTAATAATGAACAAGTTTGTGAATAACAAAAGTTATCATTTTACTCTTGCCGCAAATCATGGGTCGGCCATGGCTGGTATAATTGAATTTACTATTGAATTTGCCTCCTGGGAAATTATTTTATACCTACTAGACAATGTATAATTTCTGGCTAAGTTCTTTATAGTGGAGGTAACATTATTTTATTCGTTAAACGTTTTTTGTATTTATTTTTATACACCGTAAATCACAACTTACTAGGAACACAGTAATAATTAAAAGTTGTATCGCTAAATTGGTATAAAAAAACATTTTGTTTCACCAAGGAACTTGATTGTTAGGGCCGTGTACACGAAATAGTTTTATTTGCTTTTCCCAAATAGGCAATGAATAACGAAGGTTTACCTCGGGCCTAACTTGAGGCACTTCAATTATGTGAATTTATGTTCCGAGAATCCGTAATGGCCTTATAATTTAATTCTACGTTCCTATGTTCGGTCAAAGAATGTTAATCCTGAACTCCTGGTAGATAATCTTAGGCGTCTGATCGAAAACGGAATTAATCTGGTTTTAAAGCTTCGCACTATGCCCGCCTTGTTTAAGTAAAATTCCTGATATTATTTACTTTAAAAGGTTCTCATCCCTTTAGTAGAGAAGAAAATAAAATGCGTTCACAAATATGTACTAGCCGGCTAGATTTGTAGCCTGTAGCCGGCTTAACGTTTTAAAATAACTTACATAATAATGCAACTATTGCATAGCATAGAGAACAGGAGAGGAAAAATGATAGGACACCTTATACGTCACGACGATTTTATAAAAAACATCGTGGAAGGGAAAGTCGAAGGAAAGAGGGGAAGGGGTCGTCCACGGTACAGCTACATCAAGCAAATTAAAGAGAAGGTGAATGTTGTGACGTATAAGGAAGTTCAGGAGTTGGCGCTAGATAGGTGTAAATAAATGGAAGGAGCTGCACCGACAAGAGCTGGGCTCTAAAATTGAAGAAGAAGACATAATAATGCTATGTACCTATGCACGTTTATTTTCAAATCGTATCTCGAATCGACATAAATAAAAAAAATATCTCATAAGTATGGCAACCTGGTACTTCCCTAAGTCGAATCAAATACTTCGATGGTAATGGGACCTTTGTTCGGAAAGAAGTTTTCGGAAACTAATAAAAACTTTCCTCGTAAAGTGCTATTGCTATTGCTATTTAGTAAGTAGTAAATAAAGCGTAGAGTTAACATGGACCATATTAATTAATACTAAGCTGTCGTTTTTCAGTTGTATTGTAATGGGAACTATTTAATTGAGAGCCATATTATTTATTTTTATTTATTTACTTACCAAAACGCAATCAGAATCAATAAATAAATTAACATTCAAAATAATTAATTAGTCAAGCACGCCAAGAAAAACAAGCTGCAACACAGTTTGACTGAAACTTTTGAAACTAAGTTTGTTATCAAACTGAATAAATTAATACAAAAGTGAAGACTAGATTTACATAAGACCAACTTACCTTATTGACGGCATCAATATAAGCACCCTTTTGTAGCAATAACTCCACTAATGCAGTGTGTCCAGCCCTTGATGCCAATGCAAGTGGTGCGTCGCCTGCTGCATCAGAAGTTTGAACCTTAGCCCCCAGAGATATGGCATACTCTGCCACATCCAATGAGCCCCGGGAACACGCGCATTGGAGTAGGTCATTTTGCTTCTGTAAACAAACACTCCTTTTAGTTTATGTTTACCTAGTACTTTGTCACAGAGCGTTGTACATGCAGCCCCCGGAGAATTAACTTGTTATCAAATTTTATGATCGTTTTTAACGGCTACTTATAGTCTGTTTTTTAATCTCGTAGACTAAATTGACACTTGCAAAATGTCAAACTTTCTAATAATTTTGCTAGCTCTGTGGTGCAGTGTTGTACTTACGATACCGGTTCGTTGAATCGTAACTTTTTACAATAAGTCATCCTGAAATAATGGGCTTATCCTTGATGATTACGCATGGCTTTGCGTGGTCAGATATCCCTGGCAGTTTGTAGCACGTCGTACAGCCATGTGTACGTACGTGAATTTTAAATATAAAACTTTGAATGAATATTAAATTCGTCTATTATAGATAAAAAGTTACGATTCAACGAACCGGTATCGTAAGTACAACACTGCACCACAGAGCTAGCAAAATTATTAGAAAGTTTGACATTTTGCAAGTGTCAATTTAGTCTACGAGATTAAAAAACAGACTATAGGGAATTGAAATCCTACTCATTCGCTTAAGTCATAGATTGACGTATATTTCGGCTGTAACATCAAATATCAGTGCAATTTAGAACTCTATAAAATAAGTGATAAACAAAAGACCTGGTTTATTATTTTACCAACCAAAAAACTATTCGAAGGTCATAGAAAACCAATAATTTGGAACTACATGAAATCATTAATTTAATTAACAAAATATAATATTGAAATTGCATTGGTAATCGTAATTATATTTTTGAGAAGTCAGGAAAGTATGCAGGTACTGGTATATAGCTCTTCTATGAATTTACTAAAACCGTGAGTTTAAGGAATAAAAATATATCTTCACCTTTGATGTCAGTCTATAAAACAGCGCCTACAAGTAATCATTATAATTGTAGCTAATTAACGAGGTTACGCGATATGACTTCGCTGATACAATAATTGTTTATTCATTAAAATACACGCTAGCTTTTCGTTTTTGATTCAAGAGTTATTGAATCAAAACACGTGAATTTGATATTGAATATATCATATTTGGGCTAATTGGGTAGCTACTTTATTAAGTAGCGTAACTTTACACAAACGAAATAGATAGATACTCATTCACACAAATCAGATTAAATTAATGTAAGTATCTACTGGAAAAGCGATCATACTTTATTAGTAGCGGCAAGACAGGCTCCGGCTGCCACCAGGGTTTTCACGGCATCTAGGTGGCCATGCCACGCCGCCATCAACAACGGTCGCATTCCGAACTGAAACAATCATTATTTTTACCTCTTGTCAGCTATACGTGCCTAGTACTTTAGCTATCCCAAAGAACTAAATTAATAACCCTTCTGTTGATCGGACTCCAGGAGTCCGACGTCAAAAACATGTCAAAAACACTCATCTGTGAACAGCGCTCCTGGAGTCCGCTTCTAACCGTCGCTTTATTTTACCGCTTAATGTCATAAACCTGTACCTTTCCTGCTCTTACTTGCACAAAGTGTATGAGAAAGAACAAGAACTATGCATATATTCACATTTTAAGTCACTGGAACCCACTAGACATTTAAAAAGTAGTCTCCCAGTTCGCGGTAGATGAGGCGTTTTTTTTTATTTAGAACTCCAATGTATTTATTGTCTGTTTCTTATACCCAACAAACGTATACGTTCAAACTAAAAAACTTGATACCCCATATTTACAAAAAAATAATATATTTCTGAATATTATATTTTTATATATATCGGTTTACTGTTAAAAAAAAAGTTGAAAGGATATTGATGTACTTAATTATTTTGTTGAAATGGTTCTGAGTTAAAAGCAAAACAAGCGCACCAGTACGGCAAATTCAAAGTCACTTTACGTGCCTGTAACTTCATGGGCGATTTTGTTTTAGTTATTAAAGCTGCTGTTATTTATACCTAGAATAAATAAAATTACTTATAGCTAAGTAAAATTACCTTATCCGCAGCCTCTATATCACACTTGGATTCTATGAGCAAGTTTATAATTTCGACGTTTCCTCTGCTGGCAGCCCAGTGGATCGGCGCCCTTCCATACTAAAAATAAAATAAAAATAAAAATTAGCAGGAATGTCTAATTTATGTTAGTACATAACTTTCACATTATTTCTTTGCCCGGGTCGTAACTAAAAAGGCATGTTTGCTAGGCATATTTAGGGCATGTGGGCAGAATTTTGGTATTCATTAAGTATACATTTTTTACTTTTTAACAAAGTTTTTAACATGGTCTCGTTTAATTAAAAGCTTGGTTTGTTTCAACGTTTTCAGCATTGTAGCTGAAATAATATGCTCAAATATATTTCTGCTGATTGTAAAAATATGACTGTAATACTCGGAAAGCGAGAAAATTATTAGGTAATCTAAGCCAGAATATGAAGCATATTGCTTTTATAAATATCTGATAAGCATTCATCCCGTGAGTCGCATGTAGGTTCCTACATACAAGTAATTTCTTATAATGATATTGCAGTGCAATCTCCGTTAGAAGTTGATAGTGATATTAGCAAAGCTCCTCGGGGATTGAACCGACTGATACACACTGAGTTCTTGTAGGCTACAGAAGAAGGAAAGATAAGCGGAGATGCCACAAGGCAGGCAGCCTCCATGTAGGTCAAGTAACGTACTGTAGGAATTACCGAATGGATCAGTTACCTACTATTCATTTAATGAGGCGTTCGGGTTTCTTGGCACATCTGTCAAGATGATTGATGTTACTTCGCTTTAAAAAATGAGCAGGCTTCAAAGAAGGTGTGGAGCTAGTGACATTCCTCGTCCCCCGAACATCCGCATTTTCTTAGGAGATTTTGATATCTTTCATAAGATATCTCCACTAGTCATATTGTTCTCCATGATGAAGGCACTACATGTATATCTACATGGTACAAGACAATTACGGGCTCCAGCGAACTGTAAAAGCTGTTTACTTGTTTACACGATCAAGAATGAATAAATTCGTGAATTTCGGGAGATCCAACAATAGACGCCAGTTGTTCCTGATCTCATTAGATGTACTTAGGTACGTCACGAGGGATCTTCTCGGGTAACAATATAATTGTCACTGTCACGTAGGTAATATTGCTGTGCACGCATAGGTATACGAATGTTAAGTGTTTAATTAATTTATTCATATGTAGCTTATGTTACATAAGTTATTACCTAGTACCTGAATGGAGTTCTTTTTGGAAATGGAAAATGGAGTTTTTTTTTTTTTTTTTTTTTTTCCGACGTCAAAAATCATCAAATGACCCCTCCCGCTGTGGGTTAGCAGCGGTGAGGGAGTGTCAGACTCACTGACTAAAAACCGTCGTGTTCCGTCATAGGCCTTTTATGTACCAGGGCCGCGGTATCTCTTTCGAACAACCCGCAGCCCCGGCAGCCCTGAATGGAGTTTGCCTGGTGGTATGTCGAAGTATTGATGTGGGGTATTTACTTCATTTCAAGTTTAACTTCATTAAAGCTTAATAACATTCACGCAGATTTATGAAAAATAAGAGAAAATCTTCACATTTCATGGCACATTTGTGGATTGTAGAATTAACTTTGATTATTCGTGTCACTTTCGTCCAGAAAACGGGCAGCAAGCACCTTTGATAGACAATAAAGGGAAATTGCTGTTGCGTTATTTTTACAGTACCAGGCTAGCATATTAAAGAAGGAGAGCTGGACTCACATTGTTCCTACAGTTGACATCGGTCGGCCGCTCCAGTGCTTCTCGAACGGCTGCTGGTTCGTTCTTGATCACCGCCTCATGAAGAAGAAGGTCGTTCTGCTGGATACGGGTACGGTTTTCTGAAGCCATCTAGTGACAAAAGAAAACAGCTTTATTTCTGCAAACGAGGTATAAAATATTTAGGACTCGCCTAGGTTTAATGGGCAAGTAAGTAACTTTAATGAGCAGACTGGAACTTTCAACACTATAATTGGGCAGCAAATTTTTAATGTGTAGCGCAAAGACGGTCTCTCGGATACGAAAATCTGGGTGCTCTTTCTCTCTTCTTAAAGATCTAAGTTTTATTAAAAAAAAAATGGTGGCCGAATTCTTTGAGCAATCGTATAGACGAATTTGTTTGTATGTTTATGTATAGCTCGTGAGGTCAAGTGAGCATATATAGTTCTAATTAACATTTCGATCAAACGGTGAAATAGCGCTCGATTCTGTTGCCGTTAATTATAGCCTTTCTGAGTAGGTATTGGAGTTGGTTTGCAACACCTATTTAGCACCGCAGAGAGCGGGGCAAAAGTCTAAGTCTTAGCTTGAAGTCTTTAGATTAATATATTACCTTAACAAAATAATTGAGCTTCTTCCGTTTTTTTTATCGTTTCATGTTTATCAAAAATATAGAACACGCTCAGCTTTTTCCATAAAACTAGACTTTGTATTGTAAAAGCATCCTTTTTCAGAATTTTCAGGCAGCAACAAAGCCAGATATATTTGTGAACAAACATGTAGGAACCTATTCTCTCTCCTGTTCTATGAATATAAAACGAGTATAAAAAGCGTTGTTGTTGAAACTTTCGTGATAGTAGAGTTACACTGGCGGGAAAAACATAGACCAACCTTGACAATGGTCTTGAGATTCCTCTGTGCGTTAAACCTTGCTCCATTTTTGAGGGCTGCTTTATGCATCACAGTACTGCGACGGGGCTTTTGATTTGCCTAATTTAGTCGTGTTTTCTAAAATAGGAACCGACTGCATTTTACCTAGTGTTTAACCAAGTACGTGTTTTTTGAATTTGATGTCAAGATAAAGATAGGTCTAATATACAGATAGATAATTTATACAGAAGGTCAGAATCATAAAATAAAAAGTCACCATAAAATAGGGCGATCTGGTCTTTGCTGTAGATAAAGTATATTAGCCTCCGGGCTGTTGTTTGATTCCCAAACTGGGTTCAATTGCTTGATATGCGACCCGTTTGTTTGCTTACCTTAAAATAAAACAATTAAAACGCTTTTGGCCCCCAGCGATAGCAACATACGAACGACTGTTTACTGTTTTAATTACTCTTTTTGAGCAGTGTTTACTTTGTTTTGTCATTCTTATTTTGGACTATGTACCAGGGCACCATATTATTGGTGTGGTTCAAAAGAATTATTGGAAAATTTCGGACCACCCCACCGTTACCATAGATTGAAAAGTGGATCGACGATATTATGGCTACAAAAAGGGCTACAACAAGATTGTAGGTACAATTTAGTGTTAGTATTTCTAATAAGCAATTCGAATTGTAGTTTTATTCACTTGTAGGATTGCTACAAGTGAATAAAACTGCTAATAACATGGTTTTGATGTGAATCAGGATTTCAATTTGTGCATTATTTTGAAGACCATTCTTTTCAAATTGAACTTGTGTCATCTAACAACGAATGGAATTTATTTCTGAAATAAATAAAATATACATTTATCGTGACTATCATATTGTTAATATTAACCAGCAAATGTTTTTTTAAGCTGTTATTTTAATATTTCTATAGTTGGAATCAAAAGATTTTCCATTCAAACATCAAAAACATTTCTATTTGTGTTCGTTGCCTTTGTACTCTCTTGTCAAATTCCACAGACCACAGGTTTTATTTACATAGCTACATGCATGTTTTCTGTGTTAGAAAATCGTACAAAGAGAGTTGTAGGTCATTTTCAGCCATACATTCGTTTAGACTTTAGACATAAATCAAATAATACTCAGACAAAATATTCAGTATTTGCGCATTTTCTTTAAAATCTGGAAAACTTCATCTATAGGTGGGTATCTCCTGTTATATTATGTTCGCCTAGTACATTTTATACTTATTCCGAAGCGACTATAATCATGTAAACCGCATACGGTTAGTCACTCAGGTATGTTAAGGTGTATGTATTTGAAATTTTCATTGAAATATTATTATTGCTTTAACGTTGATATCAAGCATGCACTCAAGCATCTAATTGCACTCAGAAACTCTGTAACCAGATATCGGAGGTGCTGCTATTAACCCGTTCTAACTCAATTTGCTAACATTTCAGTAATATAGGTAAGCACGGCTTTTAGACGCTGTTGAACTTAGATGACTAGGTACCGATAACACATCTCATGTAGGTAAGTATTTCTATTTTACCCGACTACCGAGAAGATAAGCCAGAGCCATCTCTATTATTTATATTTAAATACTTAACTCAAAAGCTGGTTACTTTAATGCGTCATTAGAAGGGTTTATCAAAACAATGGTTTCCAGCAAAATAATTGTTCATTGTTCTTCGAAATTCCAAAGAGCTCTTTGGGCTCATGTTTTCTTGGTAGCAGTGTTTTCCATTCACTCGTTATTCATAACCCGGAATTAAAAGACTCAAACAGTCTCTAACGCGCCTTCCTACTTTGTGGAAAATCATTCTTCATTTTGCTGATTCATTAGTGGTTAAGTCTTCGCTACATGCAGCCTATTAATTTCTACTGCAAAGTAGGGCAGCCATTCTTCGTGTACAATCACTTGAATTTTCTAACTTTTGATTGGAAAGCACTTTAACGTAGCATGTAGAAGACACTAATAACGACATGAGCAACTTTGACACATAAATTAGTGAGTTATTAAGGCACCTACAATGAAATACTTCTGTCAGTTATGCTTTATACAGTTCCATTCAGTTCAGAATTAATGTGTTTTTTAAACTCTGTGTTGGTAGATAATTTAAGTAGTTTCTTAGAAATAGATTTAAATGTCTTGTTCTTTTCCCGATAACTTATCCATCGCGTACAAAATTTACAGCAGTTTCTAGTTAGGCAAAAGAAACAAAGAAAACATTAACAATAGTCTTGTAGTTACTAAGCAAGCAGAACAATAAGCCAACATCTTGAAGCGTCTCGATTACAATAACGAGGTTCGTATTTACCCCCTCGAGCGGCTTGGTGGCTACTAGGATAATAGCACTGGTTGGTGGTATTATGTATTTCCATAATGTCAATAACTTACAGGCTATATAGTGAACCAACTTTATATAGCTAGCCGACTCCATAGCGTATTTTTATAATAAAATACTTGTTATTATTAAATTCTCAAGTTTAAAAATCTGAATAAAGTAGGTATGTAACTCGCACCTGCCCAATTTTGCGATGTTGATGTTTCATTTGCATTTGAGTAGTCGGCTAAACGTAATTGGTGTACTGGAAATGCAAATTAAACATGGCAGTTAGGTATGTGCTTATTCGAGTCCATATTGCTTTACGTGAACTACAGGACTTTACGTATAAATAAAATATTTATTTTTCATAAGTTTTTGAAGTCAGAATCATAAATATTAACCTATTGAATAAAGGTCAACTTAAATGATCACTTTTTTACGTTTGGTGTTAAGAATTTTCCTAATAGACCTCTGTAGTATCTTACAAAATATTTTAAATATTTTTTCAAAAGTGAGAATTAGTTCCGAAAACGCAACTAGATGGCGTTGTCGCGTTTAAAAGCGCGCTATGGTTTCGTTCACACGATTTAAGTAGGCTGCTGAATATCAAGTTCAGAGTTGTAACAAACAAACAGATTATCTCAATCTATCGGTTCAGCCGTTTTACAATATTTTTACAAGACGCTTGCAGTCGAAAGACTCGCACAGCGTTTTATATAAAAACTAGCTTCCGCCAGCGGCTTCGCCCGCGTGGTGTGTTGATAAAAAGTAGCCTATGTGTTAATCCAGGGTATCACCTATCTACATACCGAAGAACAATGTCAGTCGTCTTTACTACAAAAATTTAAATATAAAATACTAGGGTTCCTTCTATCTGGCAGAATTTTATTTGGCCGAATTTTATTTGGCATAACACACTTGGCATAATTTTTTTTCAACGAATGTTTTTAAGGCATAAAAAATATTTAGCATAATTATTGTTTCACCGAATATTTATATGCCCGAATTTACAGTTGCATACTTTTAAGATGGCAGAATTTTATTTCGCATAATTGCTTTTGGCATAGTTAGAGTTTCGCATTATTTCGTTTCGCATAATGTATATTTTGAGAAACTATTATTTGGTATAATCTCATTTGGCGTACTATGAAGATGGAAGAATTTAATTTAGATTCAATTTATTTAGCAAATTGTCATTTATAACCTTCAATTAAAAACATTGTATTAAAAATTGAAGCTAGTAACGAAAACGAATCGCTGCAAAACCGACACCACGTAGTCTTGTCTGCCCTACCCCTAGAGTGCAATTCAAAACCGCGTAGGCGCGGAGGGGCGAGGCGGCCTGCGAGCTGAGGCGCAGGTAGTTTTAACGCTTGCCGACGCGGCTGAGGCTGGCCGGCTCGCCGGCCAGTAAGCCGAAGCTGCGGTGGTGAGCGTGAAAACCATCTGCGACGATAAGCTCGCATGGTACCGCCGGAGCCCCGCAGCGCCGGAGCCGTGACAGAAGCCATGCTTGCTCCATGTTGCATGCTTACTTCCATACTGCATGCCTGCTTGCATTCTGCATGCTTCAAATTCTGACTGACAACTTTCTGCTAAATGATGTTTCTACTATTTAAGTATTATGAATATGAAATTTATGCCTAAAGATGATTCTGCTTGCCAAAATTATGCGTTTTTAAATTATGCGAAATGAGTGTATGCCACACGATTTTCTGCGAAATGAAGGTTATGCCAACTGTTGGTATGCAAAATAAGATTATGCCATAAAAAGTTCTGCCATAAAGGGGGGACCCAAAATACTAACTTATAAAATATTTAATTGTTATCTAGAACTTTTCAAAAAAAAAAAAAACATATTATTTTGTTTATCGAGTTCAGGTTTTTCGTTTTAATAATTTGGTTTTGAGAAGTTCAATGCAAAAGTGGAAAACATAGAAAAGCTTCTGACATTAAACTACACAAAAAACTGTAAGAATTTTCACTGTACATGAAATATTTTTATTGAGTCTAAGTTACTATGGTCGTCTGACATTGTTCTTTCAATCAAATCTGTCCAGCCGTTTTTGCGTGAAAGAATAACAAACATACATCCATACATTCTCACAAACTTTCACGTTTATAATATTAGTAGGAAGTAGTATAAATAAATAAATAAATGTAGAGTAATAGTTCAACGAAGTGATAATTTACTTGTAACACGAGTAGATTACTGAAGAAGGGTTAACAGGAATTACTACAATATAATGAAAATTCATTTCCATATAATTTTTCGCTAATCCTGCTAAGTATCTAACCGATATTCCTTCTTTCGTTTGTTCAAATACTGGCATAATTTAACTCTTATAAGGTATACCATGAATACAAAAAGTTTGCGGGACTTAGAAAGAGAACGGCTTAAAACGTAAGTTCAGCTTTCCAAGTTTAAATAATGTAAGTAAATAGGTTTGTTTTGTTGTTACAACATATTTATAATCATAAATTCTTTATCGTGTGAATAAAACCACTTAATTTGAACGAAGCAACGCCATCTAGATTAGAACTAACTTTTAGTTTATGCATCATTGTTAATGTACTAAAATAATTCATTCAGTATTTCTTGCGTGAAAAGTATCAAACATAATATAAAACTATCCATACATTGAAATACATTCTTACAAACCTTCTCATTAAAACATTAGCCGTTTTAGTTAATTCTAGGTTTTTTCGATAAACAGTACCTAGAACAATTATTTTTAATTTTTTTTGTTAAACTCTCACAAAAAATACCTTATTATTTTATATTATTATACCAGGGCAGCAAGGCTTAAAGGAGTTGTACCTTCAAGCTTATAAGAAGAATGAATTTCAAACGCTTGAGCGAAGGGGTCCCGTCTTCGTCGTCTTGGAGACGGGTGTCCGCCTAGAGCTATACTTACATAGCCTTTGAACATAGCTTGTCTCACGCTCTTGTTGAAATCTCTACTAAACAAGTCTTTAATATTAATCATGTTTTTTTTTAACTACTTACTTCTTTGTAAGGCAATTCCTAAGGCAAAATATAGAAACAAAAAAATCTTTGTGACAACACAATGATGAAATTGATTTTAGACAAGAGGGGTTGGAAGCAATATATATTTAACTAGCCGTTTTGCCGCGGTTTCACCCGCGTCCCGTGGTAACTACTGCCCGTACCGGGATAAAATATAGCCTATGTTACTCGTGGATAATGTAGCTTTCGAATGGTGAAAGAATTTTTAAAAACGGCCCAGTCGTTTTTGAGCCTATTCATTACAACCAAACAAACAAACTTTTCCTCTTTATAATATTAGTATATAATGTATATTTGATAGACTTGTTTTTTTTAAACATAAGTAGGTACCACTTTACATAAATTTATATAATCTGTGCTAGTACGCAATTTTCCAAGTAAAGCAATTTAACCTTTCAGACTGGCTGTCTTCTGAAAGAATTTATAATTTCGCTCAAAGACAGTCTTGAAATTAAATATAATAGAATTTATCAGAAGTAATTAATAACTGGGGAAGCTTCCTAGAAATATACATTTTAATGGGTAATATTTACCAATACTTACACCTTTATACAGCTAAGGCCCGCGGTTTCTCTCGTCAATTATTATTCTGAGTTGAAAGGTGGATCATAAATCTAAATTTCTCTAGGCAGGTAAACCAACAATCTTGTAATCAGCCACACTGATTTTACATTTATATTAATATATCACGAATTCCGTTACATTATATTCTGTGAACTAGCTGACGGGCGGGCTGCCTCAAATTCGCTTGTAAATATTATATTACAAACGTCAAGGAAATTCAAGTCCTGTTTGTAAGGGGAATTTTAGAGTTATAATAACATTTCTATGTATTATTATGTTTGACAGAATAAAATATTATTAATTACCTATCCCCCGCATTATTTTCTAAATGTTTTTTTTTAGTTTTGATACTTTACTCTATTATTGTTCTCTCCATCTGTAACTATGGTTTTATTTCAGTCGGCTGCATTTCAAGTTTTGCTAGGCACCTGCTCGAAAAACATCTGTGCAGGTGACATCGAAATGTTTCCGTTTTTACGTCTGAAAACATTTTTATTATTTTGTTTATCATACGGACCGTGCAATGACACGTTCTGGTAATCATCATATGAATGCAGCGCAATTTCACACCTTCTGCATTTGTTACTATCCTGGTAGGTTGCTGTAGTAATATGTATGTAGTAATGTTATTTCCATCAATCATAAATGATGAAAAAATATACGTCGGGATTTTAGATAACCCAGAAATAATTGGTCATGTATTTGTTTTTTTTTTTTCAAAAACAAATAACAACGAAGATACGATGGATTTTGTGTTACCTCATTTTGAGTACAAATACACAAATGTGACGTCACAAGCCCGAATTTATGTTCAGTAAAATGTCATAAAAGCCACTGATTTTGGTGTAAATCGTTGAACCTCAAAGAACCCTCACCCTTGATCGAAGCATGATTTATCGGTGATGATAAAAGTTACCCAGAGGACGCATTAATCAAGGGCTTTCACAGTCTTCTATGGATTTCCCCTTCATTATGTAAGTCAATAGACAAGAGGCACGCGGTTATATACGTGCTCCTTTCATCTCAGTTTGAATGTCATAAGCCCAGGATAACGTGGATAAACCGGTTTGTCATAGATTTAACCGGCTTATACGTATCATATCGCACAGCCACTGTGTATCGTTATTTACTTAGGCTTTGTTAATCTAATGCACGCGGTCAAAACTTCACGACCTCATTAAATCTTGTCTATTCTACAAAGTAATGTTTCGAAAACCCAGAAAAGCTTTGAAGTGAGTGAAAAATTATTTCTAAGAGGTGCGATTTTTTTTAGATTTCTTATCAAATAAAAATGCACAGTAAAAACATTTATTTCAACATTAAATACCTACATAGTTTATAAGTTGCTGTAATTTTCCGAAAATGGGTTACCTATTATAATAATTCAGAACTGCGATAATATACGCGTGTAGAAGCCGAAAACCTGTTAACATTTTATGGAAGCACACGACCGCATCACCTGAATGAATTATTTCGGCCGAGGTAACCGTTCCATTACACGCGCCAAGTTTTATTGAAAAAATTCACACAAATGTTACGTTTGGGAGCGATGGGATGGAATGGATCGACCTGCTATACCATTTACGTAATGCTAGGTTCTTATATGACCAGCTTCAATTATTCTGTCAAGGCTATTTTAACATGGTGTTTCTTATGTAATAGCAATTAATGGAGAAGTTACCTTGCTTAGTTGTGGTCGGAACAAGACATAGAGGAAGTATCGGTACAGAATTAATAATCTATTCTGTTGGTCGAACCCCCGGAGGAAGTGTAACATTCTAGTTTTTAATGTATTTCCATATCATATAGCTGTTATGGTCATGTCCTCAGTGCAGATAAATGAAGGTTACTAGGGGAGTGTTGTCATAAACCATTTTAAAAGTCTCACAAGTTCTAAGTCCTAAATCCTCCTAGCGCTTGCTGTCCGCCAATCGAAAAATTCTGACGTGCTCCGACATTTATGTCAGAACTCTTGCGAGATACACCGATATCCAATAGGCGTACATAACTCGCCAGGAGGTGATATTATTAGTGAGACTATCCTACCAGAAGTTTCCGTTTATTCGCTGAAGGTGAAGTAGAGCCGTGCTCATTATTTCTGCAGCTCGTGTATTTTGCGATTCATCCAGTTTATGCTTCCCTGATCCTTGAGGTATAACAAACAGTGTTCTACTTAGCCAACTGTGAATTGAATAGGTTAAGGGTCAATTCCCACTGAAAGAGCAGCGGCCGGCAGCGGCCGTAAGAGCACGGAAAATGTAAGAGCGCGGCGCGGTGCGGCGCCACGCGGCGCCGCGCGGCCCGCCGCGCTCGCGCTCAATCCCTTGCAATTACGGCCGCTGCCGGCCGCTGCTCTTTCAGTGGGAATTGACCCTAAATGGTTTGCTGTTTGTTATGGGAGTTTTGCAATATCTGCAAAAGAGCTTTTTTCTGCTTCCATTATTTTTATTTGAAACACGTGGACACTATCGTGAATCAGCAATTTCGTTTTCGAAAATAACAGGAAGTCAGATATCAAATAATTTATCGTCCAGCTTGCCCCATAGTCCTTAACTACTCATAGCTACACAAGGAAAAGTTAAATATAATATTTTTATAACGAACATACTTTTCACTTCCTCTGAATGGAAAGTACTTCATAACCTTTCTTTTCTTTAACTTACCAACGTAATAAAATGTTACACGTGAAAGTGTTTTTTTTGCAGTACTTATGTATTACTTTTCAGGAAGGAATACCAATATTCCCTAGATTAAAACTCTGCCGACTGTGATAAATTTTTACTGTAAGCAATTCCAAGTTATTGCTTGAAGTAAATGTAACTTTATCGTGTAAAATATACGAGTCAATTTCGCTCGGCTTTCAAATGGAAATTGTGAACCCTGGGTATGTGACATGGTGAACTTTGTTAAAGCATCACGTGAGACTATTTTAATTTAAATTAAGAATATCTCCTCGTTATTATGTTAACCTGGTAGTATTGAGAACTTAACTAGCCTATAGTGTAGGTAATAATATTTTGGAAGTCGCTTCATGCAAATAAATTGATTTGTTAGCCATTTAATTAGATTCGAAGCTGAGATTTGGAAAAATAGCATAGAATTTCTTTAGAGCAGCAATATTTAATCAAGAACAGGCATTTTCCGGCTTTAAGTTTCAGATTAAACATTTATTAATTAAGAATTTTAATGAAAACAATTTGAGGAAATTAAGTGTCTTATACAGTATTATCATAGCTTTAATTATTTTCTTACATCCTTAATCTGGTCTTTCTTAAGGAGTTTATACTTACATGTATAGATAGTTCAACTCAGATTTGCGCGCGGCCCTATGTGTGCATCGGCTTATAAATATACAACTTTCATTCGTGTGACAGTGACGTTGTCCGAGCATGACGTGTTCTTATCGCTTTTTGTTATGGGTACAGTCGTTTACAAAAATGTCTAGTTCTTCACGGAGAAAATGTTTAAGGAGTCAGGTAGCGTTTCAAAAAATGAAACAACATTCAAAGCTTTTTATTATTACATTTTACAGTTTTTCATTATTTTCTCATACGGCTTTTCAAATTGACATTGACAGTATCTAAGAAATAAATGAAGTGAAATATCTAAGATGAATTAAATACTCCTTACATATTTTCTAGCTCGGGGTACGCGGACAATAAATAAATGTGTGGACTAAGAATGTAAAAGACCTATAATTTAGTATAATAATGGAAACAAAATGTGTGGGGAATTTTAAAAAATTATATTGCTTCGCATAATGTCGACCAAAATAAGACGGAAATAATGAAACTCATAAATGAACGTTTAAGTCAAATTGATGAAGGGATGTTGGGTAATACTTGTCGACATGTACAAAAGAAAAAAGAAGAATACTATAGACATTTTGACATGGAGTCAGAATTTATAATTAACATTGGTGAAAGTAGCGAATCCGAAAATTCATCATTTGATTTTTCAAGTAGCGATACAGAATCATTATAAATAAACTGCCTCGTTGGTCTAGTTGTCGCAAGTGTGGCTGCTGAGCACGAGGTCTCGGGTTCGATTCCCGAGTCGGGCCGAAATCGCTTTGTGGGTTTTAGAAGACTTTCACAAAGCAGCCCGAAGCCTGGAAGTTGGTGATTGATTCACCCGTGCATCGGAGAGCACGTACATGTCGGTCCTGCGCCTGATCTCTTTCCGGTCGTGTCGGATTGCCGTCCCATCGGGCTATGAGAGTGAAGGAATAGGGAGTGCACCTGTGTCTTCGCAAATGCTTGTGCACTATAATATGTCCTGCGCAGTTGGCTAATCTCCTTACATGAGAACAGCCGCCGTAGCCGATAATCGGCTAGGAGGACATCATCATCATCATCATCATAAATAAATAAACTAAATTACGTAATAACTGTACTTTAAACAGCCGTATACAACCCCTAAATAACTGTATTTGTACCCGACTGTATCTCTTGTCACGCACACAAAGTCACTGTATATGTACAAGGGTTACCCACACATAGGGCCACGCGCACGACTGAGTTGAACTTACTATACCTATATTTTTTACTCTTTGTAACGTAATTTTCCCGGTGCCTACCTACATATTCATTGTTGAGGAAAAACCCCTCAAGAAAAACTAACAAAGAATAAAGGTTATTAAATATTTCCATTCAATATGAAAACACTCAAAGAAGTACGCATGTTAGTGTGCTGTTATTTTATCTTATTTTTCATTGATACCTACGCACAATGGGATTATTTTCTTTTGTAGGTACCTAGGTAAGTGACCATATAAAAATATTTCGTATGATCAACTCACGCCAAATAAATGTGGTCATTATATTGTTTTTTTTTTTTCTACAATATAACCCGTACATTTTCATACGCGAGGCAAAATAATGGCAACAAAAATAAACTCTTGACCCATATGTAAGAAAACAAGATGTGATCCAGGCTTCATGCAGCATTCTTTCAGAGCCAAAAGATTGATGACGCTACAAAAGGTAAAAAAATATCTTGACAGGTACAAATTCCTGCTATATATCACTGGGAAGGGTTATACAGACCTATATGTAAGAACTAGTGATATTCCCCTGTCTCGGGTAAAAAACTGGTTAAAAAAAACTTTGTATAAAAATCCAAGGATATTGAAAACTCACATTTATTTCTATAAAACTCCTCGAGTATTTAAGAAGTACTAATTAATTCTAAGCTAGAACAGTATTAAGCCCAGCATAAGTAACTACGTCACTATATTGTGTCCCTCATGTGGGACAAAAGGGACAGAATGATGGACAACCGTATTTACCTTCATCTTAGTAATTTGTCTCTAGAGATGATTTACTGGAAAAGGCATGTTTCACGTAGTTTCTTATGAGAAAATACGTAGGAATTATTTCCTGAAACTTTGAATGTTATCAAAACCTCATTTGAACAGACTTTTATTTGAAACATACTCATAAGAAACCTTAAAAATATTTATTCTGTTTTGTTCATATTACCTAATATAGCTGTTTGCCCGCAGTTTCACCCGTGGTAACTACTGCCCATATCCGGATAAAATTTTGCATACGTTAATCGGGAATAATGTAGCTTCTAGCTTCCCAACAGTGAAATAATTAATCACAATAATTAAGAGTACAAAATAACCAAACAAAAAAGTATTTTCCCTTTATTATATTAGTGTTGTGTAGATATTGATAAAGGTTTTCTTAGTAAGCAAGCTTACGTAGGATAGCAACAAATTGTCGTTCCAAGCATCTCGTGTGACACAAGATCTTTTGCGATATTTTCACATAATTAGTGATGTCACCAAACTTCGTATAAAGGGTAGGTAGATATATCTACGTCTAAAAATGAACCCTTAATTGGACGAGTGTTTCAAAAGTTTATATGGGTAACTCCTGTTTTTAAGGATTGTAGGAACTAGGAATGATTTTCGGTTGTTTATTTTGTACCTTTGTTATTTATAGCAGGGTGGAATAGCTTTGTATTTATAACGTGGGATTCGGGATTCGAGTTCGGGCTATTTTGTTAAACCATGGGGAATTTGTATGTAGTATAGAACTGTAGCAATTTGTAACAAAGAGATTTCATTCATAATTTTTCTGTCCAGATGTTGCAGTTTAAACTAGTCGAGTACAAAATAAATGAACTGCCAGTTCAGAGCGAAACTTAGCCATAGCTTTTAATTTATCAGCATATGGTCTCAAGTTAATACTCCCACTACCTACCACTACTTACAAAGTTAACCGAAGTTACTCGGAGGAGTTGACCAACGTATAGAGTATATGTACTAGGGTAGCAGAAGCAACATGAAAGTCCATTGTATAGTGATTGTTTCGTGGATAAAACGTGTGAAAAATATGTTGTAATGTTGATGAGAGTTCCTGTCAAAATCTGGTTTCCTGGTTCAAAAGTTCATATGGTATCTGTAATCGGAATCTGTCGGGGGAATTTATAAAAAATATAATTTTTGAAACCGACCACCGACCCAAACACGCTTAATCTCGACTCCAGAATATTCGATTTAGCGTTACCGAACCGATTTTGTCGGTCGAGTTTCTTCCGCTGTTCAATAATACAAAGTTCGCCTGAAGTTTTCACTTAAATACACTCGAATAAATCAGTACTTATTATAATGCGAACCATAAAGCTACAATGCTTTTTAATTTGACATAACCGCAAGCGGTCTACTGTTGAAATTGTCAGACCCTCATTAATTCAGATATCAATTACTACGGTTTGTGGCTTACATGTCTAATATAACTTTTGGGTAGGTATATAATTTTATAAAGATATTTGATTCCAGTTAAACATTTCTATTCAGATTTTGAGTACCTAAAGCAATACTTAAGTATTATTTAATTTACGATTCACGAACGCGAATAAATGTTTTGATTTGATTTGATTTATTTGATTTATTCACAAATCAAGTGTAAAAACACATGCACCCGTAAAAATACGATACAGATTAACGGTACTTTACTCAATCATAAATGTTAATGGAAGATTATAGGGTTCCTTCTCTTAGTTTTAGCATTTGAATATATAACTTAATTCTTATACAAGCAGTATATCTCAACTTAGTAAGTACACGAGTGACACGAGATCAGTGACGTGCGACTAAACCCGGTCAATGTCAGCCTGTACGAAAAAACAACCAAAAAACATTGCCACATTTAAGCCCTTTGGGTCATATCATACTTTCTATTCTATTCCATGTATATTTCTATAGTTAAGTCTTGTGTGGCATTAAAAAAAATACCGTACAACATTTTGATTAAGGCCTATCACGTATCTATAGTAATATTATACCTACACTCCACAGCTCATGAGTTTACTGGTTTGCGCACTAATCTAAGGATATAATGAACCAATTTGAACAAATTCTAAATATTTATGTACTTAGCCCATTTATCAACATAGTTTATAGATAAGGGGCGGAACTCTCTATCTGCTAAAAGAAGCTAGCTATTTATCAAATAGGTATCAATCTGTGTAAAAAAGTCTTCAAAAAACCGTGCAATAATTCTTCATGAATAACGAGTTAGTACAAAACATAAAACAGTTATGAGCTTGCATTTTATTGCAGGCGGCGTGACTTGCGGTGCTCAAAGTCGTAACACCTCGTCTTTACTGCTATAATAAGTCTGTTTACGTGTATTTTAGATCTAATTCATTGTAGACTTTATGTTATTAGAACATTAGCTAGTTATTTAGGATTTGGTTTGTAAAATAAAAGGACATACATAGGGTCCAAGAATAACTTGGGTTCTGTTAAGTATTAGCTTCCGCCAGAGTATTTATAGGTGTGCTGTGGGACTACCTCTGATACGCGGATAAAAAGTAGCCCATAGCCTTCCTCGATAAATGGGCTATCTAACACTGAAATATGTTTTTCAGCTCTACTATAATATCATCATAGATTGTGACTGATAGATGTTATTGAATAATAGTGTTTCATAGGAAGAAAGAGTTAAAAAAAAAAATGTTTATTCTCTCATCACAAATTACATCTTGACAAAAAGCGCTTAATCTAATAGTCAGAGTAAAAAAAAAAAATGTGTGAGACTGGTGCCCGAAATAGGTATGCAATACCTGTGTTACGGGTAATTTAATTAAGTTGCACAATTAAACTTTTAAAAAACTATGTTAACCTAGTTGTATGTGTAATGGTCGTAGTTTCTTAATACAACTTTTTAAGCCTAACTCATATTTAACTTGCACAAATAATTCTACTACAAAGTGGTACACCTACAGATATATACTAAAAATACCTTCAAAATTTTATGACAGGAGGCATTGCCAGCTATAAAAAAGGTTTACAACCTCATTAACCTGTCGTGTTACAGAAAAATATCTCGGGACGTGTTCAAGAAAACATCGTACATACAAACAGGCTGCATTTATTATTTAAAAGGATGTTTGTCTCAACTAGAGGTTTGTCTCAACTTCTACTAAATCTGTGTGTAAACTTTGTGAAGGTTACCCGTGGATTTTGTGTGTTTTTATGAAATTGAGAAAAAATTGGGTTATACTCAATACTGTAGGAAAAATGTCTTGTGTTACTAACCTGTTTTATTCTCGCTCAATCCTTCTCCATGTGAGAGGAGGCCTGTGCCCAGCAGTGGGACGATAAAAAGGCTGTAACTAACTAAGTAATCTATTCTACTAAACTGTGAAATTTCAAGAATTTATTGAACTGTATTGGGCTATACCTGCTTTGGTTAAATGTGTTGTTTTCATAGATCTTGTACGACTTGTGTTGTTATGTATTTTATAAAATCCTACTCTTCTTTTAAAATAAAATTGCCGTTTCGAAGTTGTCTAAGTAGTGACTTCACGCTAGTCAATATCTACAAACAAAACACGCGCGGTGTCAATTGGCTGATTTCCGAACTTTATAACTAAAAATATCTGTACTGTTTGTCACGATTGTTTTTTGTTTTAACATGTTACAAGTTCTGTGAAAGTTCTGTGTCTATACGGCGGTTCCACAAAAGACAGATCCTAAGGGTTTGTCTACACTGTGCATGTAGCTGCAGCAAGTTAACTTTTTTTTTTTTTTTTTATTAAATTTTAATAATTACATAGGTATGTTTCTTAAGTCTAAACTCGCCAAACTTTTACGTTTGATGGCGAGATACGCTCTTGTTCTTAACAATGAACCACCTTTGTACAGAATTTATACATTTTTTATTTACTTATTTTGTATTAACACTTAGGCTAAGTCTTAACTATATATATCTATTACTCTCCCGTACAGTGATTTTTTAATTTAATTTTGAGTGACCCTTTACTAATTTTTACCTCTTCTCTTAAAAAATCTATTTTATTAAACACTTTAGGTACCAAATACTTTGATGTTCCCTTTCCGTAGTAATTTTTTGTCGGGGGTTGAACCAGTTTGTTCTCTATCACTCTGCGTGTGTTATAATTGTTTGTGACCTTAACTTTAAATTTATCACTATAATAATATTCCAACCCTATTAAATAATCAACTTTTTTGTCTATGTATGTTTTACTTTTTTTACTTGCGCAAGTGACAAGTGACAAGAGCACGTGGGTAGATATTTTGCTTTTGTACATGCGCGAGTCGCTGCACCAGCGCGTTACTAAAATGCGCAAGCTTCTTGCACCGTGTAGATGCACCCTAATTGATCACAATCCTAGCCGCCCGTAACATTTAAGTGATATTGAAATGAAACCTTCTTAAGAATTCCAGTGGTGTCGAATGGAGGGTCTCATAAAAGTTCAAGCGAGGCTTGACCACAGGCGCCGAACTTTTGGGCAAGGGCTTCGACTTCGATCAAGAAGTTTGTAGTTTAGGTCACAAAATTACCTTCAGTTTTCTAACTGAGGCTGACTTTAGTTCGGAAGGCGTAGATGAGTTTTTGCCGTAATGAGTCTGAAGAGATGTTTCGATATTTCTTTCAGCAAACTATACTATTACAGGAACTTCAAAAGTTCGGTAGGTATGTAATAAAATTGATTGAAGATAAAACATAAAATAAAATATTGCCAACTATTAATCAACATGACTGAAAAATTGTTTTTATTTTTTATTAATTGCATTTCCAATCAATCCTCTGTAACTATTCGTGGAAAAACTAATTGATATTAAAAATACAACATTTAATAATTTAGCATGAGTGATTCTGCCTACAAATTATAGGCCTATTATTTCATTCAAAGCGAATAACGAAGAAATAGCCGACAATTTCGACGAATTCTGACGTGAGAATCGAAAGCGTGTTTTGATTTTCCAAAACAATAAACACGAAAATAGGAGAAAGCGTAACCAATCTAGATATATTGATACAAATAAACGAGCTTTTTCGGATATACACAAATATAATAAATATTCAGAATCCAGTTTTATATGTATCCAGACTAAAATGATGAAGGTTTAAAAATACATTTCATAATGGCTTGCTATCGAGCAGACGGCCAAAAAGTTTTCGGCTGCGACCGAAGTGAATGACACTCCAAATAATTATTCTGTTATTTTGCTTTTTATTTTGCACTAAGTATCTGTTTTCCCGCGGTTTCACCCGCGTCCCGTGCGAACTACTTACTGCCTGTACCATCATCATCATCATCCTCCTGCCCTTATCCCAATTTCATTTGGGGTCGGCGCAGCATGTTTTCTTCTTTACTTACTGCCTGTACCGTGATAAAATATAGCTGGCCTTTCTACAAAAACTGAAACACCTGACTTACACTTGTCTAAAAAAATTGTGGCTGCAAAATGAACCATATGTCAACGTCATAATTTGTCATTTTTTTAGACAAGTCTTAAACTGTCGTTTAAAAGTTTTTGTGGTAAGACGGAGCCTATTTTACTCGGGAAGAATGTACCTTTTCAACAGTGAAAGAAAAGTTCAAATCGATTCAGTAGTTTCGGAGTATTTAGGGTACAAACAAAGAACACATGTGGTTCCTCTTGATTATATTATTTGTATAGATCAAGCTAACAAAGTTTAAAACCAAATTCTGTTTCGAAGAAAATATGAATGCTGCCTTTATGATCAAGGGGTCCATAAATCCATTTGACCTCCATCACGAGGTGTCATTACCCTGTAATAACGACCGTGGGCTATATTTACCAACACTTGAATGAGGCGTTATGAATGACCTGATTTTATACGAAAGGGATTACATTTTTTGAATGGATTTCAGGAGTTCAAAATATGTAGAGAGGTTATGTTTTCGGTAATATTTTTCCTCGTTACCCAGCTGGTAGCAATTAGGTAGTAACTGTCTCTAAGGAGTGATAGTGATACTGATGGACACATCAAAGAAATAAATCTATTTCGATTTTTCATGTACATAACTGTTAAAAACAGCCGTGAACAGTTGTTTATAAAAATACAATTAGGACAAATATTATGGCATGTTCCTTCCTATCTATGCTTTAATTCTAAATATCTTACTTCTGAGCAGCAAAATCGAAGCTAACAAAAAGGTCAAGGTCTCCTTTAAATAATACAAACATTCCGTAAATTATGTAAGAGCAAAGTTGAGAAATACTCCTGTGCCATTTTTAGGGTTCCGTACCCAAAGAGCAACACAGGACATTTTTTTTGACGACGTCAAAAATCATCAAATGACCCCTCCCGCTGTGGGTTAGTAGCGGTGAGGGAGTGTCAGACTCTTACTGACTAAAAATATAGGACACAGGACCTTAACGGGACTTAGGCTTCGCTGTCCGTCTGTGACCATGCTGTATTTCATGAACTGAAATAAAAGATTTTTCTACTGTTGCCGCTATAACAACAAATAAAAAAAAAGAATAAAATAAATATTTTTAGGGATTCTCAAACAAAAACGTGATTTTCCTCGTGAATTCGTTTTTCAGAACGTGATCCCTACGTGAGCAAGTCCCACTCGCATTTGGCCGGTTTTTAAAACTAATTGGATTAGTAAAAGCTTTTAAAGAAATGGCAAAACGACTGATTCCGTAGAATCTCCTTTAGATTTCTCGCTCATTGTAGACTAAACAGTGGGCCGACAGTTGGCCCAAGTTGGACATATATTTTTTTAACGTAAATTCAATCAAAGTTTTTAGTCGGACTGATACCGGACAAATACCTGATGGTTGTTATGTGTGTACTACTACTATTCATTTCCACACTGAATTTCCAGCCCGAACAGACTGTCGGATGACTAAAAGTTTTCAGTGTGTGTTAGGCTAGGCGCTGATTGCAACTTTTCGTCACCGTGACTTTTTGTCACTTAGTCAAGTGCAATGAAAACTATACTGAGTGCGCTCATTATGGTGACGTGATAAGACGGTGACAAATAGTTGCAGCAGCAGGCAATGCCGGAGTGACGTGACTGTCACTCGCGTACACGTACGTACATTACAATGGGAGTCCGCTCACTGGTGACTTTTTGTCACTCAGCCGGCATACAAAAATGAACGCGATTTGTCACCCAAGAACAGATTCAGTGAGCGCACCGTGGGTGACAGCAGGTGACAGTGACAAAAAGTCACGTTGACGAAAAGTTGCAATCAGCGCCTAGCCTTATTCTGTACCTAAAATACCTACCGTCTTACCACAAAAACTTTTAAACGACAGTTTATGCCCTGTCTAAAAAAATGACAAATTATGACGTTGACATATGGTTCATTTTGCAGCCAAAATTTTTTTAGACAAGTGTAAAACAGAGGTTTAAGTTTTTGTAGTAAGGCCACTAATGTTTTGCCTACATCCGCAATAAAATTAATTGAATCATGTTTTAATACCATTGAGGGAGCTTGTTACTATCCACTAATTAATTTATATGGTATTAGTACCTTTAGCAACAGACGTAATAAACTCAACCTAGAATTATTTCATCAGGGCCTAATTTGTGTATTGGTAAATTAATTAATTTACAGAAGCTGTAATAAACTGAAATAGCGAATTAATGTTTTTGCCGACATCTCTAAATGTTCTTAATTCTACCCTTTTCCATGGGGAGGATTTTTGTCTACTTATTATTTTTTCCTCTTACACATATTGACCGACATTATTTGGATTAAAGAAGGTTGCGTTTTTTCCTGTTTATTTATGAAATAGTTTCCTTATGAAACCAGTCGGAAAAAATGCTACTTTATTTCAAAAGATGACATGAACAATACGCGTCAGTAATAATAATATCTACTTGGTTACATTGAGACGACATAGATTGGTAGCAAAAATAAATCTGTACTTAATACTACAAAGTTAAAGTTGTTATTTTTGAACGCGCTAAATTCGGTAACGGTTGGACCAATTTGAAAAAGCGCTTCAGTTTAACATAACCCATTACTTGAGAAAGGATATAGGTTATTTTTTAACCAGGTGAATACAGTCGTTTCAACGGGACGCGGGTGAAATCCGTGGCTGAGCTTTTTTTTTTTATTTGTGTAAAGTGCGTTTTTTGCTTGTCCCCCGGATTTGACCTAATTTCATTGTTAAACCCATTAACTATTTGAGTTTTTAAAGATACTGGACCAAAGAATATACATTTAATTTTAATTTATTATACTAGCTGTTGCCCGCAACTTCGTCTGCGTGGGCAATATAGAATCGTCAAAATACTACTTATCCCGTAGGTGCATTCTTTCACGTGACAGTATAATTAGGATTAGCACTTCGCAGTCGCATAGATTCATTGATCAAGGTTGTGTTGTGGATGTGACCATTTATCTAAACAAAAGAAGTAAAGTTTGTGACGTTGTTCAGCCAATTTGGAAAATTATTACGTATGGTGCGTAAGTAATTTTCACAGGAAACAGCTATAATCTATGTCTACATGCTTTGAGTCTGATAAAGCTGTCATTTGTACATTTTCTGCAGCTGCTGCGACTAATCAGAAGCCAGAAACTCTGTCAGTCTTACCATAATATGGATATCGTCTTGTGTAGTTGACTGGATTGTAGATAGGTAGTCGCTCCAAGCAAAATATTGGTACTAAAACAGATTCGGTGACTGGAAGCCAACACCAACATAGTTGGGGAATAGCTGGATGGATGATAAAATGAGTCATCATCATCAGCAGGCGCATAGGGTAGGATAGTTTCACTTACTCATGGTAAGGCTGACCACACATTAGGCGTGCGCGATCCTCGGGCGTGTGAGTAGTGCGGGCGTCGCGAGCACGCTGCGTGAACGTCGCGTTTTGCTGCCCTGCGGCATGTGTGAAGAGTGCAAGCGACGCGCTCGCGGCGAGCACGCGGCGCTCGAGTTGCGTTCTTACCCCTTCGCCTGCTATCCCCGCCGCCCGCTAAACGCCTTAGCAGTTAAACGTCAAGGAGAGCGGCGCGTGCGCGCCGCGAGCGCGCTGCAAATGCCGCAGGGCAACAAAACGCGACGCTCACGCAACGCGCTCGCGACGCACGCGCGGCGCCCGCGCTACTCACACGCCCGAGGATCGCGCACGCCTAATGTGGGGGAGGCCTAAGCCAGGACTCTACCGAAATGTTTGCATTAGTTCACGAATAGGCAAAATGTACGTATCTGTGAGAGTCCACTTCATGTGTTCGTACTTGAAACCTGTAGTTTTGCCAAGATTTTCAGAATGCACGCTCGCAATTTGTCATTTCTTGGTGGAGCCAGCAAATCAAAAGAAACATAAGTGTTGTATACTGTGCGTCATTACCGCACACCGGGAAAATTTCGCTCTTGCGGAGGACGTTTATATACCATATTTTGTGTCACACGTAAACAGGACGACAGTAAGTATCCACCGAAACACTTTCAAAGATCTGATGAACGAACAAATCAGACCTGACTTGGTCACCTGGGACCAATCAGAGCTCTATGAAGCGATAATACGCTTTGGCTCCTACTGTTATTGTGGTTTCTGAAAATGTATTCACCTCATTCAACGATGAATGTAATTCTGATCAATTCTGATGGTACTATTAAGAACACTTGCTTAGCGCAGAAGCTGACGTTGGCAGGTCAACTCTTTTGACTTCTCGAATAGGATACCATTGGTTTTTGTGCAATGCACACCTGCAATGCATTCTGGATTAGGATAGGATATAGGTGGATAGGATTTGCAACAGAGAACAATTCTGTCTTTGTGATTAAATGATATCAAACGTAGTTTTATATAAAAGGTGTTTTTTTAGACTTGGCTCGGGTCTTACTGAGACTGTTCGTAATCGTGAACAGTGTATTTGCGATCAGAAGTTGAAAGTAAGCATGTCTCTGGTATGCGGCGCGTAATTTGTACGTTTTCAGACGCATAAAGCATTTTACGTGTGTATGGTATTAAATAAATAGAGTATGAGGGCGCGGGTTCGATCCCAGGTCAGGCAAGTACCAATGCAACTTTTCTAAGTTTGTAAGTACTATCTAAGTATATCTTAGACACCAATGACTGTGTTTCGGATGGCACGTTAAACTGTAGGTCCCGGCTGTCATTGAACATCCTTGACAGTCGTTACGGGTAGTCAGAAGCCAGTAAATCTGACACCAGTCTAACTAAGGGGTATCGGGTTGCCCGGGTAACTGGGTTGAGGAGGTCAGATAGGCAGTCGCTTCTTGTAAAGCACTGGTACTCAGCTGAATCCGGTTAGACTGGAAGCCGACCCCAACATAGTTGGGAAAAGGCTCGGAGGATGATGATGGTGTTAAATAGAGAGAGCTCCCATTTCTTATCTGCACTTTGTATCTGGGCTTGTTTTTAAAGCTACAGAATCCTACATTACCTTCCTCACGCTTAGCAGCGCTTGCGAGAGATAGATCCTCATTTCTTCTAGGATTAAGTTTACATATTTTGCATCAGAAAAAATAATTAAGGTCTACTTAATACTACTCACTCAAAGTACTTTGTTTTAAGGCCACCACATTAGTGGAAGATAAGCTAAACTATGTTTATGAAAAAATCCTGATATGAACTCCATCTGTAACTTTAAATGATAATTAATTGTTCCACTAAAGCAGTGGTTCTTAACCGGTGGTCCGCGGACCACTGGTGGTCCCTGGAGGCATTCCAAGTGGTCCGCGAAGCTTAGCTTCGCGACGTTGCTATAAGTTATCTAACTTAATTTTTATCGACTTATAATTGCGAGCGGGGGTTTTCGCATGGACGTATATCGGGTGTGTCGTACCTAGTCCCCCCATTCATGAAAATGTATGTTTGGGCTACATTTCACGTAATTTTGGTTTTGAGTTTTAAAAAACAATTAAAATTTCGCGCTCGCTTCGCTCGCGTATTCAGACACTGTATGCCCTTTTTTTGGCATTTGTCAAAAAACAAAAAGTTAAGTACGTTTGGGCTAAATTTTACGTAATATTTGGTTGAAGTCCGATAAAAATTTCGCACTCGCTTCGCTTGCGTATTCAGAAACTATATTATGGCCCTTATTTTTGCATTTGTCAACAAACAAAAAGTTAAGTACGTTTGGGCTAAATTTTACGTAATATTTGGTTTAAGTCTGATAAAATTTCGCGCTCGCTTCGCTCGCGTATTCAGAAACTACATATTATGCCCTTATTTTTGCATTTGTCAACAGACCAAAAATATTCGGTTTAGGTCCGATAAAAATTTCGCGCTCGCTTCGCTCGCGCATTTGGAAACTACATAGGCAAGTTTTTCTTTATTTGCATTTGCTTACCTACACAACTGCCGACATGCGTTTAGCTTTGAGTATAACTGACCCAAAAATTCAGTTTTTTTTGATAAATAATAAAGAAGTGAGTGCTAATTTAGGTAAACCGATGAGGTGGTCCCCGGCAAGCCAACTTTAGCTAAAGTGGTCCCTCATGTCAAAAAGGTTAAGAACCACTGCACTAAAGTCATCATTTTTGACATAATGTTCAAAAAATTATTTAGATGGCACCGTTTTAAATTTGGCCGAGAACTATTAATTTTCCTTTCATAAAGGTATTAATTATAGTTGGATTTTGATGTGGCACGGCAAACTGACAAACACTATTGAAATGTCTATCGAAAAATTACACTTCGTGTTAAAATATGGTGAATTACGGAAAATACACAACTCCATCTGTTGAAATAATAATCCTCTATAAAGAATGTATGGTAATATTGTCATTTACCACCTCGCTCCTTTGACAAATTGGTGATGTATTTTATTTACCACAGATGGAGCTACTTTAACCTTGGCTAAACAAAATTTTCATTTTTTTTTTTCTTCCGATGTTACTTATAAAGGTGTGATTTTCGGTGTAAAGATTAATAATAGGCCGATCAACTAATATAAGTACAACATTCAAATGTACAGTTATGACAAATAGATTGCGTGTCGTAATATTTTACATCTTGAATTCACAAAATTAATCATATCTTTTGATAGAGTGAATCGATTTCGATGAAACAAAAACTAAGTAATATCCCAAGTTACGTAGAATTTTTGTATATAAGCATTGTCTGCATTTAATTCGTAGATTTTACGTGAATCCCGAACAAACAAACAGATAAACAGACAAACAGACAAACAGACAAACAGACAAACAGACAAACAGACAAACAGACAAACAGACAAACAGACAAAAATGACAAAAATGATGGAAATGGGTTCTGTTAGTTATCCTTTAACATGCTGGCTATTTTTTTTGTCAATTTCTTCAATGTACAAAAATTACTTTTCTACAGATTTATTATATGTATAGATTAGTTTATGTTCCAATTATTCATTATTTTGTTTTAACAGCATTTAAATAAACAGGAGTAGGCTTTTTTTGCTTGTCCCCAGCTGAATTCGTATGATTGGATCAAGAATATTTCGCGATTTTTCTACGGACGATATACTTTCTTTAAGGGGTTTAGTTTCTAAATGTCATTTAATAATATTCATCAATTCATTTGTAATATTCTGGCTTATTTACATAAAAAATAAAAAAACGTATAAAACTACGATCATGAAATTTTGATCCATCCTGAACATTCAGTATTGTGACCGCATTTTATAGTACTTTAAGCCACAATTTTTGGGTCCTAATACTTTGAAACAGGCACTACTTAGACATACTACTGGTTTTTACTTTACTTTACTATTAAAGTCAAAAGGATTTTGAGGAACGTAGACGTTTTGTTGCTGGCTCCGTACAAGAACGGAATTTATGTTCAGATTTGTGTTTGAATTTTACTACAGCGTAACCAAATATTAGGATTGCTGTTTATTTCTAGAAACCGCCATTTCTTTAAGTTACTGTTTAAAATGACATCAAATGGAAAAGAACTACAAATAATTATTTATAATTTTTTTTTAATCGGCAAGTATGAAAATGTGACTTCCGTTTTGTGACCAAATCTATGGTCACATACGGGCTGAGCTCAAAGTCACAACATGACTGATCCTATAAAATTAAGTTTACATGGAAACAGTGATGTTGTTTCAGAAATTCAGAATAATAGTTTTCTGTGGGGATCAATTTTATTTTATTCATGTTTACAATCTTTATGTAAACGAGGTACAATATTTTTTTGTTATTATTTGTTCCATTATTGAAAAGATATAGTATTTCTTGATTATTATTAAATGTTGATCTGGAATATTACATAATTATAATAATAGCGTCCATGTAGATGAAGCTTTATACTTTTCAGACGTTCAGTTGCGTGACTGTCCCTGTTTTCTATTTGAAACAAAAAAATATTTAAAATTCTTTATAAAATACTGTTTTGTTCTGTTTTCGCTCGATGGACAGGAATTTAATTTTGATTCATAACTAGGGATCACTGCAGAAATATATTTTTATTATAGCTTAATATTTTAAAAAATAATATCCGATGTGCATCAAAAGTCACATAATTGAAATTGAAGTTTGATTTTTGTTATAAAACGTTCAAAGAATTGTCGTGTATTGTGTTTTTTCCTGTTGACAAGATTGTTTTCTTTAATTAGTAATAAAAATATTAATAATATTTTGTGTAGTTTTTTGTTAATATCATACTCAATAGAGTCACATTCTGGAAGTGATCACGTAGCTTTTTCCATTATGTATTCGGATATTTATTATTCTAATAGCTATATTTTTGGCGTTCCAACTTAATTTTCGTTAATTTCAATCTATACACTATTTAAAAATAAAAAAAAGTTGCCATAAATTAGACTTTTTAAAAAAAAAACTAAGTTTTGTACATGTTGACACAAATAAAAAAAAAGCTCGGCTGAAGTTAGAATAAGATTTAAAGCATTTGTAAACGATACGACGCCCATAAACTTTCGCTCTAATAAAAATATGACCGGTTAACCCAACCCAACGGCTAAGCCATCATATTTCACGACCATAACTGCTGCATTTAATCCTAGTTTAGTAGTTATTTAATGAGTTTGTTAGTTTAACTGTACTCTGTAAACTCTGGTGTGTAGCGCTTGGCTTACTTTGGAAAGTAAATCAAAACTGGTAAGCTTTCGTTATATTTATCTACATATTATATGTATAGGCATGGCGAGCCTGTTGCAGCTACGTATAGTGCTACCAGGCATACATAATTAATAAAGAATGTCGTTATAAGTAACTTAAGCAACTGTACATGGCTGGATTATTGTTGAGCCACTAACAACTAATCGTAGTTTATAATATATTTATGACTCTTGAGTGCGATATGTTCAGTTTAACATACATACCTAGAAATGAAATTATAAAATGAAAGCTATTCTTTGTCAGTCAGTTAAAATGATTAAACTGAAAAGCGAGTAGTTTTAGTTATCACGCTTTTGGGTATAATTTTTCCACCAAAGAAATACTGATGGTATGAATATAGGTTGGGCCCAAGAGATAGATCTAGAAAGGTTACATTTTTCCGGGTTAGTGAAGAGGCTCCGTCGCAAGTCCCAACGTGGGTGAAACCGCAGAAATAATTATGATTTATGTAAATATTGTTCTTATAATAAACATTTATTTCATTATACTGGATCACGCTTCAGTGTGGTTCAGCCTGTTGTCCTCTTTACAGTTTCAGGATAAGTATTGATAAATATAGTAATAAATGACAAAAATTTCGATACCAAATGGTAGACATTATTTTCGCTTTTTAATTACTTGTTCTAAACTTAAATTATTTTTATATAAAAAATCTAGTTTGAAAACTCCATCATATAATTTTTGAGCTAACAACGAACAAGAGCCCTCGAGAACTAAAAATATTTGCACAAAACTACAATAAAACTGAAAACTAAATTGAATTTCACAGTTTACTAACTACTGGTTAAATCTGAAGTAGTTAGTTATGATTTATTTACGTTACAACAGTTAGGGATTTGGAAAACTCCGATTTATTTTCATTGGTCGGTAATGGTTTTGTCGTAAAGTCATAAATAAACTTTCTCTCTGACGTTTATTGCTGGACATTTTATGGCTTGTTTTCAGAAGATTGGAGGTAATATTTCAGGGTATAGTGCATTTGAAAAATTGTTCTTTGCAAATGTGTAAATGTGAACAAGCAAATTGTACCTAACATTGCAAAAGATATTTACAGATAAATGTAGTTTTTATTGCTTTTCCAGCAATAGGTTCAGAATACATACATCATTAAGTACTGTAACTAATAAACATGGCTGTCATTGAACATCCTTGGCAGTCGTTACGGGTAGTCAGAAGCCAGTAAGTCTGACACCAGTCTAACCAAGGGGTATTGGGTTGCCCGGGTAACTGGGTTGAGGGGGTCAGATAGGGCAGTCGCTCCTTGTAAAGCACTGGTACTCAGCTACATCCGGTTAGACTGGAAGCCGACCCCAACATAGTTTGGGAAAAAAGGCTCGGAGAAAGAAGAACTAATGAACATGGAGTAGTATACATAAGTATTGTACATGGCTATAATTATGAGTCTACATATACGTACAACAAAATATACGTCTACAAGCATTTGAATTTGATTGCTCTTATTGATCTCTTCTAAAATTCACACAGAAAAAAAAAACAGAAAAAACATAACTTGCAGTCGCGTTTCTCACATATATTATAAAGTGTTGTTAATCTGTATTTATGCTGAACTGTGTCCCGATTAAGTCCCGCGGGATAAACCTCGGGAAATGGGTTAATTTGTAATAAGATGGACGGACAGACTCTCCTGCTTCTGATACATTGTGTTTTACTGTTAAGCAATGAACGCTTATCTTTAAGTGTATCGAAGTTGCACTTTCAAACGATTTATTTTTATGCAATTTGTTAGATGGAAAGTTGTGTAAGTTATGTGGTACTTTATTGTTATTTCCAGTTTTAAGTATTTCATTTTAGAATAGAAAATACTGACTCCAAGATTATTGGGTTGACTTGATTTGGTTAATTATGAAACAATTAATGTAACAGTAGCGTGTAAATTATTTTACGACAGTTGAATCCGAAAATTGCGCTTCTCATGTATGAAACTGCTTACAATCTTAATACAAATAACGTTTAAAAAGTAAAAAAAAAAATCTATAAGAAATCTTATAACCATTTACTTTGAAGTGACATTATAAACACACACAAAAAAAAATAACGAAAACAACTTCACACAAGTCATTCCGTCGTCACACACGCGTGTACTCCACAAGCCCTTTGATATTTAAACTTGAAAAATGAAACTTTGCGCTGAAAAGTCGCCCGCATACCGCGTCATATATAGGTAAATGAGAATATAGCACATACATAGTATAGTATAGTTTAAGCTCTTTACTGCCGTATGTTTGTTATGCTCGACAAACGATGCTTCTGTGTTTCGAATAAGCCTCTCTCTCGTTAAAGGAATTAAACAAGATATCATATCATATCTGAATGTACTTAGAAATACTTGTGTGTAATACCCTAAAATTAATATATGAAATCATTTGAGATCCGAATAGTTTAATAGAGTTGTTATGGGTAATCATTTTGTCAGTTGTAAAGTCCTGTGGCGGGGTATATTGCTAAACTTAACTCCGTATTAAGCCTAATAATGACAATTAAGACTTGAACCCTTACAATCCAATCATTTTGATGGATATCGATCGACTCAGGATGTCAATTCACTAGTTTCCATCCGAGTATTCACTCATGTGGAGAAAAAATCACAAACAGGAATGAAAAGTAGCCCAGAACTGTCCTCAGTAAATGGTTTTATCTCACACAGAAAAATATAGTCAAACATTACCAGTAACTCCGAAGCAAACCAATTCTTTAGTTTCACAATACGTGTATAACAAGATATAGAGATTCAATATATCAATTATGCATTGTTATGACAATAAAACTGCATCCCCATCTCGTGACGTTTGAGTACAAATCAATAACCACCCTTATATATACATATCTATAAGTACCTTCTACATATATCACAATGTATTGTTCTACATATTTCATTACGTACAGCAGTCTGCATCATTAATTGAATTTCCCGGCAAATAGTGTGCTGATAATATTACCTACTAGCTGTTTTCCCGCGGTTTCACCCGCGTCCCGTGGGAACTATTGCCCGTACCCGTACAAATATATAGTATAATAAACATATAGTAGTAAGTATAGCCTATGTAACTCGGGGTAGCTTTTAAACAGTGTAAGATTTTTTTTAAATCGTTTCAACATTTCTTTATAATATTAATATAAAGATACGGATTATAGTATCTATACTAATATTATAAAGAGGAAAACTTTGTTTGTTTATTGTTTGTTTGTTTGGTTGTAATGAATAGGCTCAAAAACTACTGGACCGTTTTTAAAAATTCTTTCACCATTCGAAAGCTACATTATCCACGAGTAACATAGGCTATATTTTATCCCAGTACGGACAGTAGTTACCACGGGACGCGGGTGAAACCGCGGGAAAACGGCTAGTAGACTATATAACCGTTGTGTGGGTGAATGGGGCACCCAATAGGGCAGTTGTTTAGGGCTTCGCACGTGGAATGGGCGATTATTGTTTACTTTGTTCCGTGGATAGGGAACGTATTCAAAAGGTATTCATGTTTCCTTTTCTTAATTGTATTGCATTAAACTTAAGTTTAATGACTCGCTTCTTAAAGAAAACCGTTAAGCTATAGGACTATAGCTACAATATTGGATTGGACGACAGTTAAAATCGTTCTATAATTTCTACAATAATATGTTACATGTAAATTAATATATTATGCTTTATCGGAAACGGCTAAAACTATTACGTTGTTTTATTATTAGATAGGCAGGTAGAGACAATTATGGGGTATCTACTTTTTATCTGGATGCACAAAGTAATTCTCTCGGAATGTACCTAAGTCGATAAATGTATTGTAATTTATATAAATGTCAATTCATACATTTTTGAATTACTGTTTACATAATTCCATAGAATTTCAATTTGAACTAAAACATAATTTGACCTTTAATTATAATGGTCTGTTTTTAACATTAATATTACCGTAACTGAGGGGCACAGAAATAGCCTCTGTAGCCTGAGGCTCGGGGCACGTGCGGCGCGGCTGTATCGGAAATGATGTAGACTATTGTCCCTCTATTGCATCTGTTGCCAATATCCGGGGATATGTTGCTGATAGCATAGACACGAGAGGAGGTTATGCAGTAGGTACAAGTATACATATTATGAGCCTGTCCTTTTTTGTTTAGTTACTGCTTATTTAATAACAACAGAAGTTCCCATACTGCGATTTCAAGCATACAAGATTTAATCTATTCCCGAATAATGTGTCTTGCATAAGGTTAAATTATTCGGAATGAATAATGAATAAGCAAACTTCTTGCGCCAATATATAAGTTACTTTGAGCTATAAATAACTTCCCCAGTATTATATCTATATTGCCAATTTAAACACACTCATTTTATCTTCAATAATTTCAAACAATTTCCAGTGTAATATTTCAACAGAAAATGTAAAAAAATATTTACAAAAGGTATTATTTGTTGAGCCTCAATCAATATATCGTTAATCACCAATTACGGGTAGAGCACATTTAATCAATCAAATACAAATTGTTTTGTTGGTACATTCAAATTATTCGTAATTGGGCTTACGGGGCATTTGTTAAAGCTGAACATTACTCATAAATTGTTTATCGATATACATAACAAATCGTGAACATTAGACGCCTTATGAAGAAACTAGCGGTTTGCCGCGGGAACGGGATTCGTACATGCCAAGGGAACTTCTTCCCGCGACCGATCAAGAAGTACACTTTAATCGGTTCAGTACATTTGGTGTGAAAGCCTGACAAACACACAGAGTTACTTCCACATTTATAATAATGCTGGCCGTTTTCTCGCGGATTCACCCACGTCCCGTGGGAACTAGTGATCGTGCCGGGATAAAATGTAGCCTATATTACTTCGGCAGAGTGTAACTTTCCAACAGTGTAATAATTTTTCATACACAAAAAAATGTTTCCTCTTTATTATATTTTTTTTTTTTTTTTTTTTTTTTTTTTATTATTCAAAATATCAGATTTACAATTTGGTTACATAACAGTAAACATACCGACACAAACCATCGCGGGTTTAACAGTGGTATGTCAGCCACGGCAACTCGGTGACACATTTATACATAGGTATGCATTATATATACATAAGGAGTTACTTTCTAGATCGCACTGCAGTCCAGAAAGTACTTCTTTAGTATCTTTTGACAGTTTTTAGGATTTATTTTACTGCAGAGTTCAATGGGCAGGTCATTTAAATATGATGGTAGCATACATTCCCACGTCCTTGTTCCATAGATATTATTAGATTTAGGTATGATAAATGTAGGTAAATATGTTAAACAACGCAACGACTTTAGCCTTTCGTATTTACGGATATTGAGAATATTGTGACAATTTTCACTTATAACGCGTAAACGTACCTTATCAAATACATTAACAATTTGACAGTGCTTAAATAAACCCGAGTCATCATCTTGAAATTATGTAGAATCGATAGTATATCTACCTAGATTAAATAAGGATTTAGAAACCTATAACGGCCAATATGTGAACAAATCAAAACAGATTTTTTCATACAAAATATTTAGGTAACCTGTCGGTGTCAATCACAATCTGACACTTTAATCTTGAATTAGATTTTAATCTAAATTGAGTGGTTTAACAGCAACGTTTGAATTCAGTCATTTATCCTCCGGCGATAAGTTAGACCCATTTCATTGATTAAACTGTCAATCGTTTTTGGATTTCATATAAAAAATGGGAGAGATTTATTTCGCGTTATTTTGTTTGTGTTGTTTTAATGCTGTTTAAACATTTTTTAAATACAACTCTGAGGTACTTATAAACTAGCTAGTTCCTTTTGGTTTTACCCACGTTCTGTACGAACTAGTGCCCATACGCGGATAAAACATACTTAGCCTATGTTATTAGAAAAAAGGGTAGCTTTCCAACGGTGAAAGAATTTTTAAAATCGGTTCGGTTCCGGAGTCTATTTGATTCAAACACGCAAACAATCAAATCTTTCCTCTTTATATATAAGTAAAGACAACTTTTTGAACTCTAAAAAGATTATTATTTTCTAAATACTGCGTATTTTAAGGAACGTTTGAAGTTTGGAGGACATTCAGACCTCCAACAGTCCGGGCACACAAAAGCAAGTATTGTTGACATACAAAGTTATTTTGGTACATATTGCTCTCTTCAACAAGACGTCTTCAATAAAGTCAGAAGTTTTGAGTTCAGTGGACTTGGAAGTGTCCTTATACTTGATGTGTGACTTGTAATGGACATCAAAGTACTTCTTGCATTGACAGAGGTACAAAAGTTTGTTAATAATAGTAAATAATTGTGAAACATTCAGAATGATATTTAATGTGTGTGTCTAGAAAATGACGACAATCAGAAAAGGATACCTACTTAATAGGCGAACCATCTATTACCTTAAAACGAAACAGTATTTAAAATCAAAACAACACCGACATGCGATTTAAAAATAAACTTTCATTAGTAAACTTACCTTCAACTTTCAAATCACACCAATCTAAATTAAACCAATAACAAACCACTTAATACTTTTCTAAACAAATCACATTAACTTTAATGTTCATAAACAAAAAAAGTCTAATAACACAAAAAAGCCCGAACGCAAACTTCGGCAATGTTCGGGAGAACGCTACGAAAGTGACGAGCGGTCTACGCCGTAGCGCGGGGCTGACTGAGCGGCGACCTGTAGCATCGTAGCTGCTACGAGGCTTGAAGCTGTGTATATCATTTCAGGTTTCAGATGATTGGATACGATATTTTTTTATTGCTGGGGATTGTATTTTAAGAGTTCGAAACATGGCCAGTCATAATTTTTTAGCAATCGATACTGAATAGTCAATTAAGTTAAACAAAACTTATCATATTTTACCATTAATGCCTGTTACTGAAATCATTCTCAAATATGTGTTAGAAAAAAATGTCGAAATAAAAATTGTGTCTTTTCTGATCATAAAGCAATTAAATTGGGTTGTTCTTTTATAACTTTTAGCACGTTTACGTCATCGCATCGTAATAATGTATTTGGGTAACTTTACGTGCGCCAGATAATCTAACTTTAGAAATTCTATATAAAACTTTTTGTAAAAGATTTCAACATTATAAGTACTTTACGAGATTATTTCTTAATTTCTTTCTAATTATTTCCTCTTGTGGATATTGAAAAAACTTTTTCTTCTTTTGGACAGGTTTTAATTTCCTAACAATCACTAGTATGTGTATTTTCAAATCCGAATGACGGATCTGATTTTGAATGATGAAATAATACTTTATAGTGTCTCAAATTAAGACGTACAATTCTATTATTATAGGTATATATGTGACCTTACTATAATTAAAGGTTGTCTGGTAGATATAGCTCTTAGCGATAACTCCGCCGATGTACCCTTTACTGTAATTTAAATTATATCTTTCTGTTACATTTAGATTAACAATAAACCATTTTCTCTAAAATGTTTCATTATTTTAATATGCGATTGTGGAAACTTTCGGTCCCACTTTCAAAGTTATACAAAACATTGAAACGTAGAAAGCTAAACTGCAACATGCAAAAACAAAAATATATATGATCTTATTTCTGAAATTATCCTATTTACACTCATTCAATATATTAAATTCACATATTTACAAAAATAAATAAAATAAAAAAGGTAAAAATAAAAACTATGTATCAAAAACATTAATCCACATTTCATTTCTGAAATTGGTCAAAACATTGACCAAATCCGACAACTGACCACAAATAAATCGTACATTTTTCGAAATAAATATTCCTTTCACAAAAATCATTAATCAACTGGTATTCCGGTATCGATCCGGCGTTTGTGCCGGTCCGGTTCGATGATGTATGTGCGGAAGCAACTGCGAACTTCGCTAAACAACGTCATTTCCTCTGTGAGGGGCCTTACTGACCCCTGATGGAGTTTCCACTGGACGTGTGAAATGAAGGGTTATAGCTAGGTTAATGAAGAGTATGTAGGTATGTTGTATCGTCGAAATTTTTGATTTTTTTTGAAACTTTCAAGTGTCAAATTCTTTTCGTTTCCATTACACTTTTAGGAGTAGGTACAAAAACACAGCTACACCCTTTTTACTATTGTTCGTTTTTATTAGTTTTTATCCCTTGATGGAGTCCCAAAAAAGGAATAAATGAAATTAGATGCTAGAACATGTTCGTAATTATACTTAGGGACGTTCTCATAAATTGACCACGTGTTATATACGTATATAGTACAGAGTGTAAATGCAATATACCTACATATAATATTATTAATAATCAGCATTCACAATACTCATTGCATCTAAACCTTACATATCAGGATAACATCTCACTCCACCATCAACAAACATCTCATGAACAAACGTACCAATTGTTCAATCCATTGAGCCTCTATAACTGGGTATCCAATAACAGGGTACCGCAATACGTCTATTGCTCCATACATCTGCTGCTGAGACAAAGCCTCTGCGTCTGACAGTTGTTATTATGACGCAGCTACACTCATTAGCCGAGTATAAACGAGTAAAGACGTACTTTATCAGAATTATAACCAGTTTCACCGGTTACTGATAAAGACTCCTATGGGCTGATAGATACATTAGGATCTTAGCTGAGAGATAGTTTTTGATATCACAGATCTCCAACCATATTCAGTATATATAAAATACTGACCTCCTCCAATGTGAAACTGACAGTTTTTGAAACTTATGTATTTATTTTGTCAAATGAAACAAGCAAAAAATGCACTAAAGATTCAGATGTTGCAGTTTTGATTGCTTATAAAATAAACGAACAATCAGGTCAGTTTAGGTTGAGTTTTGCATCCTCTGCGGCCTAAACGGATGATAGAATATACAACTAGACCACAGTACAGGAATTGGTTCCCTCAGGATGTTGTCGAAACCGCGGGAAACAACTAGTATGAAATAATAATAAAGTCTGCCTGTAACGGCGGGTTTATTGTGGTTTTCCAAATGTAAATTCTCTCAGTAACTGCGAGGAGTCTGGATTTGTTTCTAGGAAAAACAGGCAAGAGAACGTTATTCTTGCTATCAAGTACTAGGATAACAAGACATCACTGGAACTAATCTAAGAAGTATCCTTTCTTCGTAGTTTACCTGTGGCAGCTTTGTTAGCACAAAGGCTTTATACAAACAGGCTTCACAATGGTATTATTTATTTACCTATTTAATTAATTCCGCGCTCTATATGAGAGCCTGGTAATACCATCCGACTACGAGCTTACATTTACTTATGAACAAAATTGACACCGTATTTACAGCAGCAATATGAATGTGTGTATGTAATATGTTTTGATTAAAATAGTTTTCATATACCTACATAAAAGGGAATGCTGAATATTGCGTAATAAAACATTAGAAACTTACCACAAATTACGTTTATATGAGAGCATTCTATCGAAAACTATACATACTAAAACATATATTAAAATGAAGTCCTCAACGTATGCAATTGAGCCTTATAAAAATTGACCTCTAAAAGCAGGTTGACCTCTAAAAGCAGGTTGACCTCTAAATAGCTTCTATTTTAGGTTCTCTACAGGTTCGGACAATGATATCCAGGTCAACCACCAAAATATATCTAGACTGGAAATAAAAATGTATACTTTGTTCACGAAACAAGGGGATATCTTACTTGCTCAGGATTACTTATGAGTGAAAATCTAACTTGATTTGACTTTTACTTTAAGTTAACAGATTCAAAAGTAAAAATAAATAAAGTGAAAATCATTTAGAAAAAGCTGAGTTTAGTTTAAATCTCCTAAGATTATCTGAACATTGAAAACACCTACTTTTTCAATTAGATTTATTTACTTTCTAGAAAAAGTCGACCGAGTCGTAATGATTTATGTATTTTTATTTAGATTACGATAAATTATAGAGACCATTAATTTTATATTTAAGAAGGTTTTTCCAAGGAGGCTGTGTACCCATTTTTTCGCGCAAATTAAAAATCGAGAGATTTATCGAGCTCCTTTCTGGCAGGCATTCCAATATGGAATGAAAAAATTGGTATTGCAAATCTTGGTCGTGTTAGACCAATGTTTGCTAAAAGCCACATCTATTCTATACATATAATAAATCTGTAAAAAAACTGTGTCTGTACATTGAATATATTAAAAAAATAATAATTGGGTGGGGTTTAGAAACAGTAATGGAGCACAAATCCAAAAAAAAAAATTTGTCTGTATGTCTGTATGTCTGTTTGTTTGTACACGCTAATCTTCGGAACTACTGGACGGATTTCAATGATTTTTTCTTTGTTGTATCGGTATAAAGTCGGGGCAACATATAGGGTATAATTTATCTTCGAAACTTGAAGACCTGGTGCAGAACTGCAACAGATCAGCAAAACTATAAGAGATACAAAAATGGTGCCATGGCAAAAATTGTTCCACGTGATGAGCATTTTCGGTTGAGAGAATAAATTTGAAGATCTGGAACACCTGATGTGGAACCCCAAGAGCCCAGCTACACTGTAGCATATACGGGTATGACGTTTTAGCAAAAGTTGTTCAATCTGATAAGCACTCTCAGTTGACTTATAAAAAATGAAGATCTAAAACACCTGGTGTGGAACCCCAAGAGCCCAGCTACTCTGTAGCATATACGGGTATGACGTTTTAGCAAAAGTTGTTCTATCTGATAAGCACTCTCTGCTGACTTATAAACAATGAAGATCTAAAACACCTGATGTGGAACCCCAAGAGCCCAGCTACTCTGTTGCATATACGGGTATGACATTTTAGCAAAAGTTGTTCAATCTGATAAGCACTCTCTGTTGACTTATACAAATTGAAGATCTAAAACACCTGATGTAGAACTCCAGAAGCCCAGCTAGACTATAGCATATAAAGGTATGACGTTTTAGCAAAAGTTGTTCAATCTAATAAGCACTCTCTATTGACCTATAAAAATCGAAGATCTGGAACACCTGATGCGGAACTTCAAGAGCCCAGCTACACGATAGCATAGGTACATAGGAATACCGTTTTAGCAAAAGTTGTTCAATCTGATGAGCACTCTCTGTTGACTTACAAAAATCGAAGATCTAAAACATCTGAAGTTGAACTCCAAGTACACTTGAAATGACGTTTTAGCAAAAGTTGTTCGATCTGATGTATATTTTCTGTTGACTTATGAGAATCGAAGATCAGAAACAACTGATGTGGAAATGAAAGCTATCTCTAATTTCACTGTATAATGATATAATAAGCTGCAAGTACCTCCAAGCGGTGAAGGCGGTAATAGTTTAGAACAGGCTTTCAATGGTGATGGTAGGTATATCATCGTCAATTTTACTCTTTTACTACAAAACTTTATAGAATGAATGTTCGAGTTTTAATGCTATTTGAGTGTTGTATTCTTTTCCATTTATCTTCATGACAGGGTAGCCTACTCAGTACCGCGGGGGACGAGGGGGCAGGCAGCTAGATTTTAATTAATCAGGTCTATCTAGGAAATCATCATCCTCCGAGCCTTTTTCCCAACTATGTTGGGGTCGGCTTCCAGTCTAACCGGATTCAGCTGAGTACCAGTGCTTTACAAGAAGCGACTGCCTATCTGACCTCCTCAACCCAGTTATCCGGGCAACCCGATACCCCTTGGTTAGACTGGTGTCAGACTTACTGGCTTCTGACTACCCGTAACGACTGCCAACGAACGAAACACAGTTATTGGTTTCAAAACCGGTCATTGGTGGCCAAAATATTCTTAGAAAGTACATACGAACTAAGAAAAGTTGCATTGGCAAGTACTTGCCAGACCTGGAATCGCAGTCACACACTCATACTTGAGAGATTGGTTCTCTAAACACTAGGTCACCACTACTTTGTTATTTAATTAAGGGTCCGTTCAGAAAAACCACTTAAGGCGAGGAAGTGGTCAACAATAATTCCATAACCGGCACGCGCATCTAAGGCGCCAAAAGGGGTCGGAGCGTCTGAGCGGGGCGAGGATAACAATACGCGCGCTAGCTTATAACTAAAAGTCGTAAGCGACAAAATGGTTTTGTAATTTTAATATTTAGAAATGATAATTTAATAAAAATTCCTACTACCATTTTAAAGAGTATGTATATACTCAACTACTAAAAAAGTTAAGAGGCTTAAATCGGTCCCGTTTGCCCATAATATGTGAATCTCTTTTTAAAAAGAGGTATGTTTGATATATTTTTCTCTGTTATAAAAGTTACCTAATCATGTTTCTACAACTAACAAAATAAGGCTTATATCATGAACTTTCAGGTAACCAAGTTGTATTTTGATCCGTTTTGTATTTACTGAGAAAAATTGACATCCTTGGCGCCAAAAATTCCAATTCGTCCTCTTAAATGCGGACTAATTAGAATCACTACTTTTATCCCTATGGTCACGCCTATTGCGCTTTAGTTCTTAGCGTTTTGTTTAGTCTGCTGTGCTTTTGCCGTTGACGTACAAAAGTGAAATTTATGGAACGTTTCGAATGATTTTGCGTATACTGTTGTTTGCCCGTCAACGGGCCCTTTAAATTCAACATCAGACGATCCAGATCTTTAATTTTGCTGACCCCGCAGTCGCTGGCATAAGGGACAGGATCCGCGTACGAAGTCGCGGGCAGAAGCTAGTCTATAATAAGCATGGTGAATTAGTTTGCCTTTAGATAGATAACCCTAAAAAACGGATACGTATTTTTACTTTTCTCTCACAAACAAATAACAACGAAGGTACAACACGATTGAATTTGTGTTACTTTTGAGTACAAATATTAATACAAATGTGACATCACAAGCCAACTTTCAATCTTTGTTGCGTTGTATATTAGTAAATACTTATTGAATGTTTTATTAAAATAAAAAATACGTGTCCAATGTATTTTGACAATCTAAAATGTGGACTAATCAGATCCATTATTTTCACCCTGTGGGGTTGTTGAATTAACTTTCTACAATATCAGATACAGACAAAAATAAAATGATTTCCCGCCATCAAAACAAATGAACAATAACTAAGTTACCAGGAATTTTGCAAAATGAAAAGTTGTGTCAGCATCGTATTTCTCATTTTACATTCCCAAAATCTGCAATTCTGTGAAACTTCACCTCGATAATTAATTCGGAGTACGCTCATGATATTATTATCACATTTTGTTGGAACTCGCTAGTTATAAAACTAGTATTATAGTTCGGCCGTTCAGAGAATGCGTTCCTGACACCTGTCAGTTAGTCACGACTAGTGATGGGCACAACATAACACTGAGTTCGTTACCGTTCCTCCAAAATGAACCGCCAAATTATTTTAAGATTATTTTCGTTTTAAATTGGCGGAATCATTTAAATTTTTATTTTAGTTATTTAAGTGGAAACCAAAAAAAGGTAATATTCATATAATAAAATTGTTTTATTTATTCTTTGTTACAAAGTTACAATTTCTATGCAATAAAGTAAGTACATTGAATTGAATGTGCGTACAGAATATTAATCAGACTCCGATTCGCTTGAGGAGGTGGTGTCTTCATCATCATCTTCCCCTACATGTATAATTATATTATTATCAATAACAGAATCAATCCTGATATCTCGGTCAAAATGTTCCAAAATCAGGTTTTTAGTCTTCTCAACAACCCTTGCCCAGTCATCTCTTGTGACTTCCCCGCAGGCTTCTTTTAATAGGGTCATCATCTTTTTCGTGCTGAATGGCGGGGAAGTATTGTGGCGGGCGGCGTAACCTTTTATTTGAGCCCAGATTAGCTCGATCGCGTTATATTGGCAATGATACGGTGGAATTCTTAGAACGCGATGACCGTACTCCAGAGCCAGTTCATCGATTTCGTATCGCACATTTGCCGCTTTATTTTCTTTAACTAATTTAATTAGCTCTGCTTTTAGCATCTGCATATTTGCGTCAATGCCTTTTGCTTGTAACCAAGCCACCATTTCTTCTTTTTTATTAGCTTGGGTAGGGGGTTTCTGTATTTGAACCGAGTGATAGGAGGCATTATCCATGAATATTACAGAAGGCTCTGCTAGGCTGGGCAAAAGCACGTTCTGGAACCACTCTTTAAATGTAGTGGCATTCATTTCCTCGTGGTAGTCATTTGTGGTTTTTGATTGAAATGCCAGTAACGCGTTCTCCACAAAGCCGTATTTTGCAGAACCTGCGTGGCATATTATCAGACGGGCCCCCTTACCCATTGGTACTTTTGACGTTGACGCTTGTGTATCATCCGTCCAGGAACGGGAAACCGTGTGATTGGCGTTTAGCCATGTCTCGTCAATGAACACGACATTATCCCAGTTATCAATTTTTTTTGCTTCCCTCAAAAAACTTATCCTTTTTAAAATTACGTCGTATCGTTCTAATAAAATTTTTCTTTTGTCTGTTTTTTTATACGAAAAACCTATATCTTTTAAGATTTTGGTTAAAGCAGTTTTACCCCCCCTAAACAGTCCAGCTTCTCTTAAGGATGCCAAAAGCTTCTTCCTGTTGAGATATTCATTTCTGGAATAGTAACCATATATATGATTTCTGATTGCATCGGCGTCAAAGGTGTCAATATCTGTCACGGGTTTAGTTCTACGTTTCTTCTTCGGAGTACGTAAAATATTATCTTCCATGCCAGTCGAGCCGAACTTTTCTTTATTAATATTTGTTATCGTTCGTTTGCTAACTCCAAGCGCCTGAGAGACGCGTTCTTGTACTTGTTCGACAGGTATCAGGGGTCCGCAATTTTGCCGCTCCCGCTCAAAGTAATCTTGCAGCTTGATGATTAACTCACGGGCTCCACTTTTCAATGTTTGTCCACGTTTAGGCATTATTATGCACCAAAAGTAAAAAGAACGCAATAAAAAACACAATCGAAGTCCTATTTAGCGCCGATGTCAGTTTGAAAAGCAGAAACAGTCTTAAGGAGATGAGTTACGCACGAAGAATTTATGTCGACTAATTTATTTATACGGGCGGCGCCCTATTTATATGTGTACGCCTGCGACAACGAAAATCTGATTTTGAAAATTTAAAATTTTGAATTTGACATTTGAACTTCATTGTATTTTTCTTCATGACTATTGAAGGTTGCGAGTCGAAAAGGTTGTATGCGTTTCATGTCGCTACAAGTCCATTAAACATAAGCCGGATAATCAAATAAAAACCATAGACATAATATAGTAAACAGGACTGCGCACATATTATACTACTTACTTATTGGTGTCTATGAGATTAAGCTATGTGAGACAAATCCGAATTTGCTAAGATTATTAAACACAGATTGGTATTGAAGTTTTAACTTACGCAGTTTGTTACCTTAAGATACTAATATAAGCTTTTAATAATTAGCTGAAATTAGCTGTATTAAATTCATAAAAGTTATCTTATAGTCCATTATTTTCAAATTTTAAAAAAGAAAAACAAATCTTTTATTTTATAATATAAGTATAACTGTAAAAGAACTGATTACGATACTTGCCTGTTATTTTTAGCACAGCACTACAAATATAAAGCGCTGACATAACCTTGTAATTGCGCAGTATAGATTTAGAAAAATATTGTTTACCAAGTTATTTGACACTCAGTTTGGACCAAAATTATAACATTCATTGATTATTGATATAATAATGTTGTTTTAAATTTATTTCATCAATTGTTAAAACGGTAAACAATCAGCAAAAAATTTTTATCGTAACTGCAACGCCATTACAAAGTTACGTCGTCAGTTCAATCGCGATGTGTCAGGAACGCATTCTCTGAACGGCCGAACTATAATAATGTAGAGTTTCAGTACCCACCCGCACACTGAAAACTTTTAGTCGGCCGATAATTTGTTTGGGATCACAAATCAGTATGATGCATGGTAGTACGAACATTACGAAGATAAGGTACTTAGCTGTATCAGGCAACTTTGATTTTAATCAAGATTTTCTTTAAAAAAATGTTTGGCAACCATGGGGTCAACTGTCGGCCGACTTTTTAGTCTGTAGTATGCGCACACTCTTAGTGAGAATAAATTACATCGTTCCTAGTTTATTTCTCTCCGACAAATTGCTCTTAGGAAACTGGTTTTATTCAACTGTAAATACTGAAACAAAAGCTTCATGCTTGATTTTATTACTATTGTAATAATATTATTTCTCTGAATAATTATTTTGCTAAATGTACGGTGTTGTAGCCAGAAGTTCGTGTTTTTACGTTTATTTTGTCCCAATGTTTTGGGTATGTCCTTAGAGAGTTGCTCTTTGTATCATGGCTGTTTTTTCCTGGAACATTTGGGATTTTAAACATATTTATGCTCACTGAATTCCCGTCTACATTTCATATAATACACAACAAATAGACATAAAGTCAAATCAAACACCACGCGTAAATCCAGTTCGTTAGTCAACATGGTCTGACTGAAACCTATAATAGCAACTTTATTCACTTGGAAATCAACCTTTGCAACAACTTGCCTACCAAAGCCGTAGTAAAGTTATCTTCCAAAGTATGAAAGTATTTTTTGGTAGGGTTAAATCCCAAAAATATGACGAATATAAAATTCAAAAAAATATGTAAACAGCGCAGGTACTCTTAATTCCAAATTCCCAAGCCACACCAGGACAGCATAAGCATATCACAGTAATATAGCCGGACGCTTGACACCGGTCACGGGACAACCCTCTTGTTTTTACGACAAACCCGGATAACTTGTCAGGTCCATAATCTGTAATAATTGTGACCCAAATGTTCTTTGTATACTTACGTCACAAATGTTTGCGCTACAATAAAACCGTTTTGCGTTAGTTCTGATTGCTAAGCCGGATGATACGGTCTTATTTTAATGGAGTAATTTTGAATCGTTTTTTTAAGAGTATAAAAGCATTGTGAAGTAATAGATCTTTCTGTATGGGCTAACAGTTTTGTAAAATGCCGTCAATTTTATACTGATTTTAATATGAGATTGAAACTGACACGGGAAATGAATTTAAAATTGTCGTAAAGTTACTTAAAAGCTTTTGAAGAAGTTATAATTAATCTGACATTATATAATATTTTACTCTGTGTAACGATGTAAAATAGAGATTGGCTTACAATATTTCCCGTCACCATACTGCTTTAACAAAGTTGGCTATCATCAAGCTACTTACCAACATTTCAACAGAGATTTATGAAATGTGAAATGAACAGCTATGCAGATTAAACCTAGCTTCAAAGTGAAATTGTGAAAACATCAGAAGTGGCAGGTCTTTGATGTTGAATGTTCACGGTCATCCATCAAAACTGATAAATATTTTACGAGAGCTAACATAATTTGATGAAAACATAAATAATTATTACGGAATTTTACTTTTTGTTAGGTAATTTTCCTGGCAAACATTTTACGCATTTAGCTAGAAGAATGGCCGGAAAAAATTGTGATATTAACATGAAAATATTAAGTTACATAGAAAATTGGATGAAAATTAAACGACCTTATTACAGTACTTATTTATCGTCGAATTTTCGAAAATAAAATAAGTACAGCGAGAAAATATTTATTGAAATAAAAAATACTAGCTAGATACATGAATTAAATGTGTACTCAAATAGAGCCTAAAACATAATTTGTATGATTCACTCACAGATTTGAATAAAGCATGCAATAAGTCGGCCAGCCTGAACTTTGCGTAACACAGACCGACCGACTTGTACAACTTGTAAACAAGTTAGTCTCAAGAAAGGGATTACATGACATCCAATGACTCCTAGTCTCCTAGTACATGATACATTATGTACAAGGGTCCTCTTAACTTTTCGGACCAAACTTTTTTATTCTATTTTCGATTTTCTGACTCGGGACAAGCAGTGGCGGATTTACAAATTTGCCGCTAGTAGGCCATTCAATTTTTGCCGCCCCTAATGATTGTGAACTTAATGATATTTCTGTCAGTTACTAGATTATTTTTGCAACCCGCTATGTACCGAAGAGTTTAATGTTGACCTAACAAGTTTATCTGACAGCGACTTTAAAGCGTAAAACCTCTGTAACTTTTAAACGGCTCAATTGATTTTCATGAAACTCGCCCGTAAAACACCTGTAATACAAAAAAAATACTAAATTAAAATCGGTTCATTCGTTCGGGTAGGTACTATATCAGAGGCGCACCCATCGGGTGGCACCCCCCCAAAAAAACGACACAATATAATCACGGACTAAAATTGTAATTGAAGTACTTAAAAATTGTGTAGAAATCATTCATGGTGCTTTTTGCTAGGTTTAACATAAAGAAACCGGAGTCATACCACTGCAAAGTTATAAAGCGCTAACTAGTTTTATAGAAACCAGTGTCAAGTAAAAAAGCCGCGAGCGCAGCGAGCGCAAAATTTTTAAGATTTAGAACAGTAAAGTACCAAAACGAGTTTATAAAACCGGCCTAAAGTGAAAAAGTCGCGAGCGTAGCGAGCGCCAAATTTTTTGAGTTTTGAGGACACAAAAGCGAAATTATTTGGGACACAAAAGTCCTCCACCTCCTGAACAGCTTAGAAATCGTCAGCGTAGAGCGTCAGTTGTTTTTGCTACTTCGGTGCTTTAACTTTTTGTTAGATTGGACTCAAAGGGCGCAGAATAAACCAGAAAAGATGAAGAAACCGCGAGCGAAACGAGCGGATTTTTCAATTTATTTTTATTGAAACGCTATTGGAATATTTTAAAATTCATGATCACATAAACCTAAGCATATATTAAATAAAATAAAAAATAAAATAAAAATAGCCTTTATTCAGACCTTGTTTACAGTATACAATCTTAATCTAACAACTCTGACGAGTTGATGACACCAACGACCTGGTCTGTTTGCCCAACTTTGGCAAAGGCCTCCTCCATTTCCTTCCACTCTGCTCTGTATTGGGCTCTTCTAGTCCATATATTCCCTGCTATGCTTTTAATTTCGTCATCCCATCTTCGGTACTGTCTTCCTCGATTTCTTTTCTTGTCCCTAGGGTACCAAGATATTATGTTTTTGTTCCACTTGTCATTGCCTCTGACTATGTGGCCGGACCATTTCCACTTTAGTTTCCTTATTCTAGTTGTGACATTCTCAATTTTCATGCGCCTTCGGATAGTGGTGTTTCTTATTCTATCAGATTTTCTTATATTTAGCATGCTTCTTTGCATTGCCGTCTGACACGTTTCAAGTTTCTTATATTGCGCTTTGGTGAGAGCCCATGTCTCGCAGCCATATGTCAAGACTGGGAGTATACAAGTGTTATACAGTTTTGTTTTCACGTACGTTTTGATTTCTGTATTCTTCATTATTTCCTTAAACCCCCAGTAGCGTTTCCATGCATTTCCAATCCTTGTGTCGATTTCTTTTGTCATTATATCAGTGACCGAGATTTGTTGGCCCAAGTAAGTGTATTCTTTTACAAACTCTACTGGTTCGCCGTTTAAAAGAATATTGTCTTCCAATGCGTTTGTCATAGCTTTGGTTTTTGAAGTGTTCATCGTCAGGCCTACCTTGCGGCTTTCTCTATCCAGATCAGTGATCATGTATTGTAGTTGGTCTTTGCTCCTTGCCAGTATTATTATGTCATCAGCGAACCTCAAGTGTGTAAGATTTTCGCCATTTATGTTAAGTCCGTAGTGGTCCCATTCCAGTCTCCGAAAGATATCTTCCAGTACAGCTGTGAATAATTTAGGTGACAGTGGATCTCCCTGGCGTACGCCTCTGTTTATGTTTATTTGTTTCCCTTGTTTCTCTAGTTTTATTCTTGCTGTACTGTTAGTGTATATGCTTTTTTTTTAAATCCTAATGTATTTCTGGTCGACTCCTTGTTTCTTCAGACATTGCCAGATACTGTTGTGTTCTATTGAGTCAAATGCCTTGTTGAAATCGATGAAGCAACAGTAGAAGGGCACTTTAAACTCTTTGGCTTTTTCAAAAAGTTGTCTTACCGTTAGTATATGGTCCAATGTTGAATAGCCTGACCGGAAGCCAGCCTGTTCCTTGGGCTGGTTTTCATCAAGAGTTTTGGTTATTCGCCTTAGGACAATTTTTGCAAAAATTTTGTAATGTTCGACATTAGGCTTATTGGTCTGTAGTTGTTAATTTCTCCTTTGTCCCCCTTTTTATGGAGTAGGATTATTGTTGATGTAGTCCACTGTGCAGGAATTTCCTCGGTGTGCAATATGTCGTTGAAAATGTGTTTAAGTAGTGGTACTAGCTCGTTTTTACAATCTGTAAGTAATTCGTTGCTGATATTATTAGGGCCGGGAGCTTTATCCTTCTTCTGTGTTTCTATTGCCTTGTATATTTCTTCTATTAGTATAGGTGGAACCGCGTCGGTGTTATTTAAGTCGGTGTTTACTATTTGGTTCTTGCTGGAGTAAAGGTTTTCGTAGAATGTAGTTGCTATTGACAGTATATCATATCTTTTTGTTTTCGTTTTCGAAAGTCGGTCTTTCATATTGGGTATCCAGTTTTTCTTTTCTTTTAAAGTTTTTAGAGCTTTTTAATACCTCCGGTTTTGCTTATGTATTTTTCAAAAGTTTCACGCCTAGTGCGTTCTCTGTCTTTTCTTATTTGGTTTTTGATTTCTTTACTTATTTCGCTTATTTTGTTTCTGATAATTTTTGTTTTCTTTGTAGTATTTAACAGTTTTGATCTTGCTTCTAGGAGTGTAATTACTTTCTCTGACAAGTTTTTCTTATCCTTCGTATTATATTTAGTATCAGGTTCTGGTCTCAATGTCAATATTTCATGTAGTATGTTGTACTTCTGCTGAGTATTTATACCCTCAAAGGATGATTCTGTCACTAATTTCAGTTTGTCTTTGAAGGTGTTTAACATTTGTTTGTTATTTGGTGTTGGTCTTCTGACTTTGAAGGGTCGACTTTTAATAGTGCCCATTGACCTGCTCAGACGTGCTCTGAGGACTCGGTGGTCGCTATTAAAATTTAGATAAATGGTGCCGCAGTCGTCAATTAATCTTGGTCTATTTGTTAAGATGTAATCAATTTCGTTTTTGAAACTGCCGCCTGGCGATTCCCAAGTCCATCTTTTTGAAGTTCTTTTCTTGAATAGGCTGTTCATTATCCTCATGTTATTTTCCATCGCCATTTCTATTAGTTTTTGTCCGTTCCTTGTTCTTTTCCCTCTGATGTAAGGGCCAAGTACAATATCTTCTCCATTTCGTGGACTTCCAATCCGAGCATTGAAATCTCCCATTACTATGCAGTGTTTGTATGTGTACTTTTTTAGGGCGATGTTGAGAGTTGAGTAAAATGCATCGATTTCTAAAGTAGATGACTGCTCTGTTGGTGAGTAAGCTTGCACTATAGACCATATTTCCTGTTTTGGAGGAATTTTAATATTTAATTTGTTGAGTTTTGAGGACACAAAAGCGAAATTATTTGGGACACAAAAGTCCCCCACCTCCTGAACAGCTTAGAAATCGTCAGCGTAGAGCGTCAGTTGTTTTTGCTACTTCGGTGCTTTAACTTTTTGTTAGATTGGACTCAAAGGGCGCAGAATAAACCAGAAAAGATGAAGAAACCGCGAGCGAAGCGAGCGGATTTTTCAATTTATTTTTATTGAAACGCTATTGGAATATTTTAAAATTCATGATCACAAACCTAAGCATATATTACAGTGAGTTTATTAATCGTTTATTTATATATGGATTGTGTACTCGTATAATTATAAAAAAAAAACTGTAAAAAAATTCGCAAAATTTGCCGCCCCTCTAAATCTGCCGCTCTAGGCACTGGCCTACTTGGCCTATTGGTAAATCCGCCACTGGGGACAAGATGAATTTCAATCATGTTTTTCAGTACTAGGATTTTTATTACTTGTCAGAAATTATTACTTCTGTTTCTGCAAATTACTCCGAATTCGATCTCTGACTTTCATGACCTAATTACTGGGAAACACAAATAATTATGTTTGTTTACACAAATTCTGACAAACAGATTCGGGGCTCGGTATTCATATGACAACCGACACCCACACCAACGTTTGTTCGCTCCACGGAAGGCTCTTGTGGTATCATATTGCAAGGATATTAAAATTCATTATTTCTTCGAATGAAAATTTAATCATATACATAGGTACGGCATTATAAATTACGCAGAAAATATACCTATGTATCTTTACAAATCCATTTAATTTTGGAGATTGAATAAGTGACTGCGAAAATATGTCTTGATAATAAAATCCCAGCAAATCTTACTTACAAAACTGATTTAGCTAAAAATAGAAGCACCTGTGTCTGATACCAAAAATACTCAGCCTCCCAGTTTGATTGATCCTTATTGTTTTCCAATATTTTATCCTCATACGTCATACATCAAATCAGGAGTTATGAGACATGGGCTCCGACCTTCCATCTCATTTACCATTAATTCTGAATGATGGAACTCCATTGATTAATCACCAGCAGTATGTCAGGTACCAGGAAAGCTGAAATGTGGCGAAGGTTGATTGATATGGCAGAAACACCTATGTTGCGTTGACAAAGAGGTAAATATTCTCTGAAATTTTTTGATAAATTGAACCAAAATTTTGACTCTTGATGAAATAATTTAGCTTACTTGTCTAATTAGTTATGTGCAGAAACACTGTCGTTTCGTATGCGGCTAGTAGAAAGGATTAATTATTTTATGGGCATGGAACACCAGGATTGCATAAGTGCGACTAATCTAGCATTCAGGTTAGGTAAACTGCATTTGCCACCATCGTGATCCGAGAGCACGTGCCCACTTGGACAAACGCCAAAAACTTTATTTTCTTGTTGTTCGTCGATGTTCACACAATGTGAGTTTTATGTTCCTTCATGCATTATGGAGAAGTCATCTTAAACTATGGAATTTAAGCCCAGACTTATTTCAAAAGGATGTCGCATTTAGCATCAAGAACGTACTAAGTATGTCTTTACAATAAGCATTTTTATTGTTTTTCAAAATCATTTCTATTAGAGAATTTTAACTTCATCTTCAACGAGTATTTGTAAAAGAATTTTTATTTTCGCCTTTGATTTTTTTTCTATTATTTTAGAGAGAGCGGAGTTAATTGCAATTCTGAGCTTTCATCCATTACACAGAAATGGCTCCAAGTTTAATATAACTGTAGTATGGCCATGTGTTGCATTAAAAAGTAATCAAGTAGCTTTGAGCATGAGATATGCTTGTGAAATTAATCTCTCGCAGCCAGTTGGGTTTCGTATATTTTGTTTGCAATTTGGAATTACTTTTTACCAGACACATTCTAGTAAAATATTTTTAAATCACAATAGTTGTTTATTTTTAATTCCAAAAAGAAGACATAATACCTAATATAACATTTTAGAAATTTCAATTTTATAATGCTTCGGGGTGATATTTTTAATTAAATATTTATTAAAATGATGTAGGTATCAAATAAAGAGCTACAAGTTAGTGCTCTTGCAAACGAAATCTTCAAAATAACAGATGAATCACAGAGTCACAGACTAGACACAATGGCAGGTAAGTAACAACCTCTTACACATTTATTACCTCGGAGACGAAGGAAACATGGAAGCAACACATTTTATGATGCCCTAAAATATCAGGAGCGGCCATCATTTGTGAACATAAAACCTTACAGAAATGGCTTAGAGCACCTACAGACAGGTGTTGTATGACGCTGCGTACAAAAAATATTACTAAAGGAATAAGTTATATTATTTTTTTACTCGTTGGTGAACATATATTTTTATTTCTTACTCTAAAAATTTATCCTAAATTGATACAACTTACATTTATTTACATTGGTCAACATAACACAGAAGAAGTTCTAGTATAAAATGAAAAAAAAAAAATCTATCCGCAGCTTAGCAATACAGCTAAGTATCTAAAACCCGTATTTAGTCATCTACATACCTATAATATACTGACATTAAGAAGCTGAAGTGTTCGTTTATTTGACTGAACAGGAACTTCTACGTGTCAAGTCAACAAAGCTGGATGATATTACTCGTATAATTTACTGTACTTATTTGCAGTCTTTCAGCATCTCGACATATGAAAGACATTTCAGTAGATCTTCAAATAAAAACGCACGATGATGTTTATGTGAAAGGGCTTAAGAGTCACGAGCCTGGTATATTCATTGTCCTGTTTTATCCTTTGTGGCTTCCCAAAATTCTTGTTTTTAGGTCAAGGGGTCGAAAGGTCTGCGGTGTCATGTGTCAGATTTAACAGCCGCTTTTGTGATGAAAGTGTTTCAAGTACTGTATGTAAGGTGATCTGTGGGGCTAGACAACCAGGGCGACAGGATTGAGAGAGAGTTAAGTGCCGGGGCTTTGGGCTAGAAGGAAGATTTTTGGTCTCTATTATTAAAAGTCTGACAGCTGCTGCTCCAAAACGGTGGGAGGAGGTTAATGATTACTTCTACCCAAAAAGTGACTAACCTTGGTATATTTTTTATACGGTTATCTTGTCACTGAGTTGCTGGGAAGTAAAACCAAGTCAAAACCAAACACTTTTTGCTTGTTAGCTTTGAAGCTTGTGTATCAATTCTCACAATAACTGTTCAGTTCTTGGGTATGGTATGGAATATTTGAGGGAAAATAAAATATCACTTAAATTACAAAAGTATTTTAATTAAAAGACTTTCAAAAATAGTATCACAAATACATTTTACTTACACCTATTTGACTAATTACATTGCTAAATTCAACCTTATTTCTATGTTATAAAGGCACATGTTACATTTTCAAGACAATTTGTTCAGTCGTGTTACATTCTCGCCAAACTTCAAGTCGATTTCAATTATCATTGTTTTTGTGTCTTAAATATAACTTGCTCATACATTTGTCATCACGTAACTTTGCTCGTTTGAAATACGCCATTTTAACACCGTGCATGGGTGCGTTTAGTTCGTAGAGACGACAGCACATCAACCTTTCTCAATCTGTCTTTCTTCAATAGATTTTCAACCTTATCACAATAATGGAAGGTGAATGTTCGATTGTCAGTTCGGGTTGTTTGACCTGCTGGCGTATGAACATGTCATTCTTTAGTGAATGTGGCCAACTTCAGAACGGTGAAGTAATGTGACGAGAACTGGAATTAAGAAACAAATGTACCGTAACATGAACACAGATGCAGGAGTACGACAGAGATGGAGCTATAAAGGATGGTATAGCATAGCACTATCCCTTTTTAACCAACTTCTTTGACATCAAGAGTTAGTTGATTACTTTGTGCATAAAACGACAGTTTTAGTTATAGAATAGAAAGAAGCGTACCTGAAAAAAATAAAATAATAAGACTTGCTTTTTGTATTTAAAAAAAAAGCAAGTTTCTCATTTTTGAAATTTTTTGATACTGCCTAGAAGAATCAATCTAGTTTTTTTAACGATCGCTTTCATTATAAGAGAAAGCAAGATGCACCAAAAATAATTCGGGTCGAATAGACAATTATGTTCCATGCTCTGCAATTTGTTTCTCAACTTTTATTATCATCATTTTTAAATTAGTTTTGGCCATATATGAATTACTTGCTTAATGGCTTAACTCTCTTAAATATCTAGGCATATTGACTGACTCAAACATAATTAAATCACGTTTGAGATAAAAAATACACATCTAAAAAATATCACCTAAAAATATCAATTGTTTTCTGACACCAAAATAACTTAGTATTAATTTTCGTACATAAATTACTTTCAAAAAATATCCTAAATGCAATAAAGGACCTACTGGAATACTCTAACTTCTAACATGACCGTTCATGATCCCATCTGCCTAGGCTTTTCCTAACTAACTTGGGGTCGGCTTCCATGCTAACCGGAGGCAGCTAAATTGTTTTACTAGGAGGAACTGCCTCTCTGACCTCTTCAACCCAGTTACACGGGCAACCCCTTGGAAAGGCTGGTTGTTAGGCTTTACCGTTCGAAAACCTGAAAATGTCTTCAGCAAACATTATTCCAAGTGCATTCGATACCTACTGCATTGAAGATAATGGGGCTTTCAAAGTACGTGTGCTATCCTATCGGATTTTAAAGTACACTATAATCTCACGTTTCGATATCGGAAAATGGTCACTAGATGCGAGAAACTAGAAGCCATTAGCGTTAACGAGATCCTTGCTATACTTAAACTTAATCGGTCTTACTACAAAAACTTTAACCACTGTTTTACACTTGTCTAAAAAAAATGTGGCTCCAAAATGAACCATATGTCAACGTCATAATTTGACATTTTTTTAGACAAGTCTTAAACTGACGTTAAAAAGTTTTTGTGGTAAGACGGAATGTCTTTTACGAAGCTCAATTATCACATTGAATAAGAGCGGGGCACACGATGCGTTGCGGCGGCGGTGCGGCGCCGGAGCGGTGTCGCTGCGTCGTCTTACATAGAAATATCTACGGCATGTCACACGATGCGCTCCGGCGCCGCACCGGACTTGCAACCACCAAGACGAGGCGGGGCGGGGTGAATGCGTTGCGACGTCGGAGCGGCACCGCTCAGTTGTTTTGCGTCACGAGGAAGGACAACAGACTGTCCAACGCTACGGCGCCGCTGCGACATAACAACGTTACGGCGCCGCACCGCTCGTGTGCCCACTGACACGGTGAAATCTTTGCGGTGCGGCGCCGCAACGCATCGTGTGCCCCCGCTCTAAGGCTTTTACGTTTCCTATTGTGCACCATATCTGCTTAATCTACGCTTGCTGCAACTTTAAATAATTGACTGGGAATGTTTTAATTCCATTTAGTCAATATGTATATGTATTTTGTAATTGATAACCAATATATAAAATTCAGTCGGATATAAAAATACATAGATTTTTATTTCACGAAAGCGGGCATGCCGTGCAAGTGTGCGTAAACGTGCGTGCACATGACTCGGCCACTACTGAACGCTTTCGAGTTTAGAATTACAAAGATAGTAAGTTGCAAAGATAAAAATTTACGCACACAGGCATGGTTCACCTGCTTTTGTGAAATAAAACATCTGTTTACAACGTCTTTCACAGGCTACAAAGTCCGTTTTGAAATCACAAATCACTCTTTTATGACATAACCTAGCTGCTTCATTTCCCGATCAAACTGTTCATCTCTGTACTTCTTTATCTTGTTCAGCCAGATGCCAAATGAGGATACTCCTCTGTAGGTACCCCCATACCTCTCCGGCAAGACCTCAAGGTCCAAATGCTTATGCAAAGACTTGAGGTCGCTGCCATGGAAATGAATGTACTGCCAGGCTTCTTGAGGAATGAACTTCTTGAAGAGATAGAAGAAGGTGTTCAGAATCCAGGAGTAGTTGATGATGTGGACACCTTTGATGCGACCTGGTATTGCAACCTGGAAGATAAGAATAAGTGGTTGAAGTATGCTACAAGAATATAATAGGGTATATAGGTCACGAATAGTTGGAGTCTGAAGTTTTTGTGTTGATAAGATAATAACCGAGTTGCGTGGGACTGAAAATTCCGCATATTTATTGAATTTGTTACGATCCTTATATCAGCATAACATATAGGCTACTTTTTATCCATGTTCAGGAAATAGTTCCCTCGGGACGCGGATAAAACCGCAGATGTAACCTAGTACCTACATAAAAAAGATGATTATAATCTTACCCCCATTAAACACACGATTTGGTAAGCAACCGTAGGAGTCAAGGTGGCCACGTGTCGATATGAGATGCCCTCCAGGTCTACTATGACTGTTCCAGCGAGGATCTGAAGCTTCGGCTGCCGGAGTCCTATCTCCGTCATCGCCATCCCGGCGCGAACTAGGTCTTCTACTGGAAACTCGTTTGGATCCCAACGTCCTGGAAAAAGAAATAACTTGTACAACAGACATGCACATCCACCTACCTCTATGCGTCAAATTCCTTCAATAGATTATCAATCTATATCTTCTACAAAGTTTTCGTAACTGATAACAAATAGCATACGAACATTTCTAGTGTCCGCGAAATTGCAATCTTTCATGCTAGCAGTTCGTTCACATGTCTGGATCGATGTGATGGAACTGGCCAGTAATGGCAAAATAGATTCTAAAATCTGTATAAGATTTTATCCCAAAACGATAAAAAGGGGATACTGAGTGATACCCATCAAGAAATCCATCATTCTCGTACAAGGGAGCTTGAAAATTCGTTGTTTTCAATTTTATTATTTCCAAACTATGAACCCTGCAATTTCAAAGTTTGTAATACAGCCACATGTTACTTATAGTCTGTTTTTTAATCTCGTAGACTAAACTGACATTACGAGTATTGTCGGTTTATTGCAAATTCCTAAATAGTGATGTGGCACAACCGAAACTTAGAGTCAATAAAATCAAGTATCGTTTTTTTACAATAAGACATCCTGAAATAATGGGCTTATCCTTGATGATTACGCATGGCTTTGCGTAGTCAGATATCCCTGGCAGTTTGTAGCACGTCGTACAGCCGTGTGTACGTACGTGAATTCTAAATATAAAACTTTGAATGAATATTAAATCCGTCTATTATAGATAAAAAGTTACGATTCAACGTACCGGTATCGTAAGTACATCACTGCACCAAAGAGCTAGCAACATTATTTGGAAGTTTGACATTTTGCAAGTGTCAATTTAGTCTACGAGATTAAAAAACAGACTATAGTCCAGATTTAAATTTTGTTATTGTATAGTCCTTGTAAAGTTTTCTGGTTACGAATTAACCTGACAAATGCATAGTAGTCTCCCAAGAATATGGATTTCTTACCGAATCTAAATACGGACAGTCTCCCAGTATCTGGCCTGTCCAGCATGGTGCCTTCATACGCGTCCTTGACTTTGACCAGCCCCCAGAGGTCAACGCCCTCGTACAGGTGCTTGTTCTGCTCTCTGAACGTGCAGTATCGAACCATCTGAAAGGAAGAACAAAATAAGTTTCTTCAATGTATACTCATACAAAAAAAGAGGAGCAATCTGTTTGTTGGTACAAGGCCCCCAAACTAACGTGTCGCAAGAGGCACGATTTGTTTGACGTAGTAGGAAGAGTTAATAAAATCGAGATTAATACATTAATATCACAAGCTTGTTTTCATCGAACCTGTTGCTATTAACCAGGGAAATTCCATCTTCATTAGGAACAAGGTAGGTACCTATAAGATTCTGAAACCGGCTAGGACCGCACTTAGACCTTGAAGAACAGCCTAATAATACGCGATGTGTACATTGTATAGGCATTAAAAAAATCTCAAGTATGCCTAAAGTGAGCCTCTTTGAACGTTCTTCAATTTTTTATTTAAATGTGTTACTACATTTTATTGTTTTTTTGTAACTAAATGGAGGTAAGATCATCAGGCGTGACGAATGTATCCACATGCTTGCTCAACTAGACATAGACCTTATATTATTACGTAGAAAAAACATTTAAATGACTAAGCTGTTTTGTTAACATGAGATACAATAGGGAATTATGTGTTTATTACCTTCCTGATTTTTCAGAAATATGTATGTACCTATTGTTCGATTACTAACAAATATTGTTCTTGGGACTTTTATATTTTTTGCCTGATTCACTAACTGCCACACTCAGAGTCGTTTAATGATTACTTAAGTCACTCCTTAGTGACGGAATGTCATACAAATCCTTCACTAAGGAATGGCTTAAGTAACCATTAAATGACTCTGAGTGGGGAGGTAAGAGCCTGAACTTAGAATTATAGAACGCAATGACTTTCATGTCATAAAGACATGTAATAAGTGCGGAAACATCTGCATATATATAGTATACAAGGTGTTGATTTGCATTTGTGCCATACTTCAGGAGGAGGACATAAAATACGTAAATAATCGATTGGAATTAAAGTAGACGGAAAATAGCTAATATGCACTGCTTTTTTTGTCATTATTATGTCGTAGTATTTCAGAACTAATCCAATTTTATGAATGAAATTAATGAATAACCGTTGCGTATGCTTTGTGTTTGCGTTTGTGTGAGGGAGGAGCACGGTTTTGAGGCCAGTAACATACGCGCCGAGTTTGAAAACGGGTAGGTGACGTTGACGAATTTCGGGAAAAAAATTAAAATCAAAAATTTTCGTACCAATTTTTTTGTTGATTTGGGTTGAGAATCATTAGTATAATTACGTCCTTGACTATGGCACGCATGCAAATCAACAGCTTGTATATTTTATATGAGTGATGACCGATGCTTCTGCTGTCGTTGTCTGACAGACATGGCTATCCAAAACCCCTAACACTATGGAAACATTTTAAGTTGCTATAACATCGCCATATTATTGCGAGCTCTATATTGTTAAAGATAAATATAATAAATGTAATCCTAACTCGTGAAAACAGGAGACAAGATTAAGCACAAATAATTTTGCATTAAGTAAATTACCGATAACCTATCAATTAAATGTCAGAAGACAAGGTTGTCATTGACGCAAATAACTTTAGTTATTAACAAAAAGTTTTCCCGCGGTTTCACCCGCGTCCCGTGGTAACTACTGCCCGTATCGGGATAAAATATAGCCTATGTTACTCGTGGATAATGTAGCTTTCGAATGGTGAAAGAATTTTTAAAAACGGTCCAGTAGTTTTTGAGCCTATTCATTACAAGTTTTCCTCTTTATAATATTAGTATAGATAGATAAATAAAAACCGCCTACAAAATAACAAGTCCTTGTATGGACAAAAAAATAAACTTGCTCAACGTGTTTCCTTACAGTATCGAAGCAGGTTTGACATTAAATGTATATCCTGGTTTAAAATTGTTTTAAGGCCAGTTAAAAAAATATATAACAGGTACCAGTACAATAAAATGAAGTGATTATGTACTTTTTGAAATAAACTTCCTCTATACTAATTTAAAAAAAAAATTGTTTACAGCCTAAAGGCTCTATAATCTACTTATTAAATAAAGAGGATTTTTTGGTCTTTAGTTTTTACGCTAAACGCTCTGAAACTACTGCACCGATACACAGGAAGAAACAGTCAGAATAACAGGTCTGTTACTTTTAGAAAGATACACTATTAGCGAATAACATAGGCTATTATTTTGTGCGGGTACGAGAAGAAACAGCTACTTAGTCATCATATTAATAAGAGAACAAAATAAAGAAACACTTAACATACATATCTATACTTCCTTGTATGGTAAGTGTACACATAATCATATTGTATTACTGTGATCAAGTTAACGTATAACTAAGTAGTTGAACTAACTTAGGTTCACTTGAGTAGCACTTAGCGGTGAAGTGAGTAATCATAGCTGTACCTACTTATGTATCTCTGTGTAGTTAATAGGCTTATTATTGAGAATAGTGTCTTAAGTCAAGTGTAAGTCATGTAGGAATATTGTAAAAAAAAAACTTATTGATGAAAATTATTTGTTATCTGGTTAATTGTTGCTTTGTATGATATCTTAAACTTTCCATAAAACACTTAAATGCGAAACCTTGATTAATAGCCGAGATAAGTCCAATACAAAATCACTTACCTGCCTTATTAATCAAAAAGAATACATTTTGTAAATCTTTTTAATATCTACATTACGTATCAAGTTTATCGTATCTACAAATCCCGTCATCATTTTTCGTCGTAGGATGTCTTGTGTTCAGCAAACACGTTACCAGAAGGAAAACTACCTATGACATATATCTTACCAGTTTATGCGCTCTTGGTACAATAAACTCCCTGGCTCGCAGAAATCTCAGCAGGTACTCATCGTCCGTCCGCAAGGGGTGACATTCACCGCGTGCTGTAAACATAATAAAAACCATTAGTACTAATATCTTTATTTTATTATACCTAATTGTCTATAGTATAGGTAAGGCAAAGAATAGTTTATTGTAGGTTCACTTTATCATCTCTTGGCTTTAGAACGTTTCTTATGTGGTGTAATTCGATAGGTGGAATCTTATTTTAGCGCTACTTGAATGTAGCCTTAGGTACCTACCTACTTCTTAAGTCGAGCAACAAAATATAACTGCTGGTAGTTCAATTTTGTTGTGTACATAATAGATTTGCCATCCACTTCATAAAAACATACAATATTTTTAAACCACAAAACAATAATAACACTATCTCCAAATGTCGGGATTTCCGTCATTCTTGAATAATGCGCTTGAGTTGATCTTCCACCGCATAGGTCAATGAACCCAAAGTACAGTGTACAACAAACGGTATGCGACACTTCAAAGACATTAGGAAAAAATATGAATTTTAAGTAATTAATGTTTATTTAACTAGGGTCATACATTATCCTGTCTAAAGTAACGGTTAAATCGTTTTGTGGTAGTTAATTAACATAACCAAACATTATTCATAGTAAAGATATTAATTATGTACATGATTATTTAGAAATATTTATTAGGTACTTTATTTAGTTAACTGTTTTCTATATTTAATTATCTTTTTCATATGAAGACGCACTACATTTTATTTTTCCAAATCTATTTTAAAGATACTCTAGGCCGCCACCAAGCCAGTGGCAGTGTACCTACTGAATTATTTTCTGGTAATAAAATGTCGTCTTAACAAAAGGTGCTCCACAAAATTTCATTTTACTCTTAAATCATCCAAAAATGTAATAAAAATAAATTATACATTCATGACCTTAAAAAATGTGCCTATATTTCTGAGAAACACGACATTTTTCTTTTTTGAGTCTAAAAAAATGTTCCCGCACTAAATTATCATTACTGAGTAATTTACGAAGAATAATAAGTTAAGACATGAACATTTTTTCCAAGAGACTGTTAGGTTATTTTTTATAACAGACAATGATAATGGGTTTTGCGCCTATTGTCTAAAATTAACTTTATTCTTTGTCTCGTAATTAGCAAGGATGACAGCTGGTGTCATTTGTCAAAATTATGAGAAACAAGAAATGTACAGATACTCTCTGCTTTGAAACTAAGTAAGTAATTAAGAAAATCTACAGCTCAAAAGTATTGTAGGTATGTATATGTATATCTCAAGTTGAGCTCCCGTTACTCACCAAATATCATTTTCCTAAGTTCGGTAATGGCTGTTGCCCTAGTAGCTACATTCTCTTTGCATTGTTCGTAAGCGATCTCCATTAACTCCGGGTCCTCCTTCGTGTTGAGCTCGGCCTCGAAGCCGATTTCTAAGAAGCACTCGAACATGATGATGTCCTGGTACTTGCCACCTGAGACAAACAAAAAACGTGTAAAAAAATAAGGTGACGTGCGTGAGTGACGTCTTTTCAAATCTTGTACGTAATTGGAAAATATTTAATTCAATAAATATGAGCATGATCCGAGGCATACGTTGGTATAACTGTTTCTTACTACTTGGTAAATATTGTCCTAGCACTTGTGCACAATGCCTAGACTAAAATATTTATGCGTTTAAAAAAAAAACTGGTAATATCACATTTAAATTCGATGCTTAATAGGTTCTACAGACTACGTAGTGTATTTATTTATCAGTGATTAATAAAGTTTGCAGTTACGTCTGATTAATTATACTCTAAAAACAACTATGATAAATAAGTATAAAAACTATCCAATAAATGTTTGAGTAAGTATGGTAATTTTTATTTTAGCAAAAGATTAAAATCACTTCAATGCGAACCTAATAAAAAGGTTTTTCCCGATAAAAGACGTCAATACAAAAACATGTGTGTCAGGCCTTTATTAACATAACTTGATCATTTATTAATTTGCGTTGACATCAAAATATCATTTCCATTTGTCTCGACGCCGTTAGAAAGAAAAAAAATACAAGGAACAATATTTTTGAATGTTAAAAAACTGGTTTAAGGTCAATCCATATTATTCGAGTATTATATTACGTAAATGTGGATTTGTTATCTAAATAAATATGATTCCACCAACTTATATAATATGCGGATGTAATAAGGAAGATAGCATAAAAATCAACTTCCTTGTATTTTTTATCTTTGTAAAAAAACGCGGATTTTCTATATGAGGAAAATACCAAACGCTTTGATTTACATAATTAATTAATTACTCAGATAAAATGTACTCTTCTTTTGAGCGCCTAGTCGAATGAAATTATATAATTTAGTCTAATATTTGCGCCTACTAAGTCGCAATGATATTCAAAAAGTAATTTTGTGGACTACTTATCTTCTACCAATTTCAAAACTGAATACCAGTTTTAAAGTTATTTTAACAATGCGTTTTTTTGCTGCAACATAAACGTAAGGAACTGCATCGACATATTGAATTGATATTATAGAAGTCTTAATTTTGACTTAAATTTGCATCTCTTTAAGTAAAATGTCGAAGATTACAATAAAAAAACCATTTGGTTTTATTAGTACGCCCACTTACGACTCTATATTACGATGTACTAGGTATAAAACATTTGATTTTGAAGTATATATGTTAGTCATAGTAATAATGGTTACATGTAACTAACTGGGACAATATAACAATTTACTTGTTAGTAAGTTCGTCTATACTATTACCAACAGTTTTACAAAATGATCTTATTATAGGGAAATATTAAAACTAAGTATCAAAATATTCATCCGCATCGCTGTCAGCTGGGATCGTGCCCAAAAGGCTGGCTGCATTGCCACGCTGGATGGCAATGCATATCCTTTGACCGAATACTTAATATTACCAACAGAATACTTAATACTACTACTACTATGGCATCACTATGCAACGTCATTAGTACATTTGTATTGTAGTCACTAATCGTACTGCAATTTGCAAATTGTGTAGCTTCATATGTGTGGGTAATACAAGTATATGTCCATTACCATAGTAAATACCACTTCCTTTATTCAGTGGCTGAATTAATTTATGAAGAAAATCTTAACATTAAGATTTTTTTGAATCGGCCCATTGGTTTTTGAGATTGGTGTGTTCAAGTAAACTTTTCGGCTTTATATTATTATAGACTAGCTTCTGCCCGCGACTTCGTACGCGGATCCTGTCCCTTATGCCAGCGACTACGGGGTCAGCAAAATCAAAGATCTGAATCGTCTGATATTGAATTTTATGGGCCCGTTGACTTGAAAACAACGGAATACGCATAGCCATTAGAAATGTTCCATATTTATATAATTTTTTGCTTTAACGGCAAAAGCACAGCAGACTAAGCAAAACGCTGAGAACTGAACCGCAATAGACGTGACCAAAGGGATAAAAGTAGTGATTCTAATTAGTCCGCATTTAAGTTGTGTGTGGCAAAAATATTACACGTATTATTACGTAAAAAAACATTAAATGTTACTGAGATGACAAAGTCGTGATGACTTAGTGGAAGTCGTGGTGGTTTAGTGGGTAGAGAACTAATCTCTCAAGTATGAGAGTGCGTCTTTGATTCCAGGTCTGGCAAGTACCTGCCAATGCAACTTTTCTAAGTTCGTATGTACTTTCTACGTATATTTTGGATACCAATGACCGTTATTTGGAGGGGATGTTAAACTGTAGGTTCCGGCTGTCATTGAACATTCTTGGCAGTCGTTATGGGTAGTCAGAAGCCAGTAGGTCTGACCAGTTTTACCGAGGGGTGTTGGTACTCAGTACTGGTACTCAGTTGCATCGTGACTGGAAGTCGACCCTAACATAATTGGGACAAAGGCTCTTGAGATAGTAACGACAATAATAATGAGATATAAGCATCGCAGGACATCTGAGGCTGATGACGGGGTGTAGTTATAGATAATTCGGCATCGATAAAAAGAGGTTAATGATTTTATCGTTACAGACACATAACTTTCCGTTTCTTATTTCCTCTTGGCCATTGACTATGCCAGTGGCCAGTGAATGGAACATGGAACCAAATTCGTATGATGCGAATTATCTAAAAAATAAATATCGATTTCAATGTAGTACATAAATAAGCTACTGGTCAATCAAAAACTTGTTCTAGACAATTTTATTGTCCGCGTCGAATTGGTTGTAAAAAATGGTTTTAAATCTAAAATGCATTTTTATTTATTTTATTTTGCGAACAAACTTGTTATATCATTGCAATAGTTCGATAGAAGGTCACTTCGGAAATAACTATGGGTAATCTATACTAATATTATAAAGTGGAAAACTTTGTTTGTTTGTTTGGTTGTAATGAATAGGCTCAAAAACAACTGGACAGTTTTTAAAAATTCTTTCACCATTAAGAAAGTTAAATTAGTTACATTATCATAACGAAAGTTACATTATCCACGAGTATAATGGCTACATTTTATCCCGGTACGGGCAGTAGTTACCGCGGGACGCGGGTGAAACCGCGGGAAAACGGCTAGTTTTAAAATAAAAATACTAACATCTATCTACCTACCTGTACAGACCTATGTACTTAACAGTCATGCACCTGGTGGCTGATTGCATTTTGTACCTAGGTACTTGAAAACCTAACTTCTTTTTTTAACCTTTGATCAAAGTTTAAACACTAACGTACAACCTATATCCAAAAATAAAAATAAAAAACTCATCACAGGTTACTGGCTTCAAAAACCAATGAATACCAATTTGTCGATGCCTTTGAGATTCAAAATCAACGCCATCAAACCACATAATCAACGAAATATACTAATCAAAATAATAATTGAGTTAGCAAGGTTACAATCCCACATTAACATAAGATTAATATTTAATTCAAAATTTGCGCCTATTTGTACGAGTTGATCTCAGAAACTGCTGATCCGAAACGATTCGATCTTGAACGCGCTCGTAGAGGTCAGCCACCATTCATATCTTGACTCTGTAAATGTCAAGGGCATACTATCTTATAGGGCTACTTTGTTTTATCGATATCTTGAGTTTTCTTTGATTAAAGATGGTAAAGATACTGACCTATCGTAACTACATAATATTTTATAGTGTTTTGGTTGATGCCGCTTTTCACGGTAAAATACGAAGTGAATCAAACATTTACTTGAAATCATGAATTCGTTTTGTCCGAGTATAGATACCAGACAGGATAATTCCGAGTATAGATACCAGATAGGATAATTTTATCAGACAGTCTTCAGCCATTTTGGCAGATTGTAAAAAAAAAACATTTAACATTTTAAGCCTGTATAGTCGTAAAAAAAATTTAAGTGTGTCCGTATGCATATTCAAATTATTTGTTACAAAACTCCATGTTTTTTGCCTACTCGTTTAATCAAATAAAAATAATATATTCACTTTTAAATTAAAATCGTAGATTTTAGATCTAGGTTTTTTACGATCTAGATTTTCATAAATGCTAGCATTATATCATATGACCTGGTTTACAATGAATGCGGTGACAACTAGCTTTTTCTCACGGTTTTACTCGCATTATGGTGCAAGAAATTATCCAGGTACCCGAGGAATAAAAAAAATCTTAGAAATAGACAGACAGTGTGAAACCTTTACCTAACCTACTTACTTTTTTTTTCTTTTAGGTAGACAGCATTGAAACCCGAGAAAAAAACAAGTTGACGTAGGTGCAAAGCTGGAAATGCAGTTCAAATTCTTCCATTGTCATGGTCATAGTAGGTACCAGGAATGCAGAAGACAGAAGCATATGTGGATGTTGATGCCATAGCCATAGAAGGATACTGAGGTACGTCTATACTGACCTTCTGAATGTAGACCAAGTAAGGACATAAGACATACCGAGTGAATTACTAGAGGAGTATGATCAATAGAAGCTTGTTTATGCTTTTTATTATGCCAGGATAAGTACTTGATATCTCAAAACAATAACGCAATAATTACGAGTATCTCACAGTCCTATTTATATTGTTATCATCATTTACTGGACAAAGTTTACCGATAAGCATTAAAATGAGCGTCAAAATGCTAGATAATACTATCGGCTGGACGTTTGTACTGCAAGTGTGTCAATAGTTTGTTAAGGCATGCACAGACATGCGCGGGATGTTCTGCATAAATGAATGGCATTATCCTTGCAGTCTTGGCCAACAGGCATGTACCTAGTTAGCTCTTTATTTACTAGTCAATTGTCGAATAAATTGATAGGACTTTTATTTATTATGACACATTACTGTTCAACTGCTGGAAAATTAACATGAAGAAGATAGATTTTAAAATCGACCATTAATACGCAATGTTTTAATAACTATACCACAACTACTTCTTTCAGTTCTGGAATGGTAGTAACTTCTCTTAGTTATCCTAATTAAGTATAGTTTAATAATTACTGCCTAAAAGCTCAAAAGTTAACAGTGTTATTGTGAACCGTTAAATAAAGTCAACACGTGATGAAAAATTTTCTATTTAATTGTGTTTCTCATCAAACACGTGACAGACGTCTGTTTTTTTGTAAAACCCTGATCGAAACAGGCTAAAAAACGATGTGGAAATTCGTCGTTTTGGAAATACCTTTATATGATTATGATAAAGTCATTAAAATTAATTGCTTAATTATATTTTCAACCTCTGATATAAATTCCGTAAATCATCTTAGCGTCAAATAAATTATTTAAAGTGTAGTCGACAAAAAACTGTTTTGAAAGAGATACATAACTTTTTATTACTATATAGGCATAATTATTGTTATTAATTAATATTTCTGTATTCAAGGCTATTCTAAAACCTATTAGTGATTTGGTATAATTTATGCGTAAAAGCCACGCGTAAAGATTTAAATATAATCGATTTTTTTTTTACTCCGAATGTTGTACCGTGCCTTATCTATACTTATCTATCGGGTGTGTCGTTCATAATCACATTAAATGAAATGCGTTAGTATACTGGTTAATATATGTCGATTAACACAAAGGAAAAATAAAAATAAACAAAAATAAAAAAATGAATTTTTCGAACAAAGTAAATAGAATAAAAATGTGCGAAAATAAGAACACCATATACATGTCAGTCTTTACAAACAACTGAAATTCTCCCTTGAAAACTGACAGATGTCAACTGATCAAAACATTCCATACTCCTAACTTTATCTCTGCTTGGTGTTGTAAATTATGAAAACGAAAAATGACTCCTGTGGCTAAACCACTGAATGGATTAGGTTATTTTTTTTACAATTCGCCATAGAATTTCATAAAGTATATGTGATAGGATTTAATGTGATTAGGTACGACACACCCGATATATCCTCTTCTTCTTTTATATAAATAGGAATGATTTGATTCTTTGCTTGAATCAAGAACTACTGAACCGATTTTAATCATTATTGGTGCGATCAGTAGGTAGTTCTCATGGGACGCGACGAATATCGTAATACCTATAAGGCCTCGGCCTCGAATTTTGCGGGCAGCGGGGCGGCAGCGGCGGCGGCGCGGGAGCGGCAGGATCTTAGGCCTCTGCCTCGAATTTTGCGGGCAGCGGGGCGGCGGCGGCGGCGGCGTGGAAGCGGCAGGATCTTACGCGTATAATCAAATAGAACGGCCCTCGAATACAGCGGCGCGGGAGCGGCGCGGCGGCGGGCAACGAGCGGTGCGCTCCAGTCAAGCGGTGACCGCCCGCGTTGGGCGTCTGCATTGTAGGCATAATGTTATACATTTTTTTTGTGACGTATCAAAATGTCTTCGGACGTGCAAGAGCTAATTATTTCGGCCATCTTTGAGAGGACACCCATATGGAACAGCAAACACAACAGAACACAACACTACACTGCTATAGCGCCGCGCGATCTGCCCGCTAGTTTCGAGAACAGGTATGCGTTGCCCGCCGCGCTCCCGCGCCGCCGCCGCTGCCGCCCCGCTGCCCGCAAAATTCGAGGCAGAGGCCTTACGCGTATAGTCAAATGGACCGGCCCTCGAATACAGCGGCGCGGGAGCGGGCAACGAGCGGTGAGCTCCAGTCAAAACGGTGACCGCCCGCGCCGCCGCGCCGCCGCTGCCGCCCCGCTGCCCGCAAAATTCGAGGCAGAGGCCTAAGAAGTACCAAAACAAAGGTGTTGTGTTAATGAGTGATTAAAGCATCAATATTTACATTATTTCATTTTGAATTACGTTACCAACCTTTTTCAGCGGCAATTCATATTACAAAGGTTTTGTCACAAATGACTAGTTTTGCGAAGGACGTAGGAAGCAGTGACTCAATCATTTATCAGCAGCCTACACTCACAATTCCATTACATAATATTACTTCAATATGTTCAATCATACGCACATTGTTTTCACTGATTTATCGATTTTTTATCGACGTACTTAGTACAGGATTAATCTAAGATTTATCAAAACTAACAGACAGGAAACTTTACATAATTTTCTGACGATAATCTGCTGAATATGCAAATTACTTCCACTTAATACTTCATTAGATCGTTCTAATAACTCAATTTGTCCACTTTGGCAATTTATTTACTCACAAAAAATCTGCCGCCAGGCGAATACCTATCTTACTTCTGATTGTAGGTACATGTAAATCGTATTTTAATAGAGAACATCATCTAGTACATTGCCCCGGGTTAGCGATAAACAGTGTCTTCAAAATCGTAACAAGTCTTTAAAGTAGGATTTTTTCAGTTTTACTCGCAAAGAAGCTATTTGCCTTATTGCCTATATCAATGAACTGTGGGTTCAAATACCTACAATTATGTAAGTATGTTACAAACCGAGACTAATCCACAAACAAAACGTTTGAAATTAATCGTTTAAAACTGCGTGTTATTTTTACAAAACAATTGAATTTGAACTACATAACAGAACTTTCAGCATGCAATATTATTTAGATACAATGCATTTAATTGTTCTTCCGTGCATCTCCTTATATTTTCTGGAACCCTGGTAACGATCACGTTATAAACAAAGGACTAAGTAACATTTTTTTTTATTTGAACAAAAAAACATCATTGGATTATCCAAATAATATCAGGCAGGTTTTTTCCCCAGATTTCAGTACTTAAATATTTAGCCAATTTCAATTCTCTGAAATTTGCTAAACCCTGAAAACGTACCGACTTGCTTTCGCATCTTCAACTATTAGAAAGATGAATCTCCGAAATCTGGGTATGTAGGTGGGCGCATAATTTGTGAACCACTGCACCAGATAGCAATATTTTTATTGTTTTCCTTATTGTTCGAACTAAATATTAGAGGATTCTCGCCACAGAGTGTCTTTGGTTAGCACGTGTGCCTAGAATTTTCAGCTGTTTTAAGTGTTTTGGTGAACTTTTGTGACTTAGTTTTGTGTTTGTGTGTTGTCTTTTTGTTTGTTACCAGTGGTGTGTTGTTATTTCGGTAACTAACCAGTTTTTTACAAGCATAATGGATCAAAATAAACCCCCCGATCCCGATCCTCCCGACATCTCTGCATATGCTCCACTTTCCCCCAACTATCCGCTTTCCCAACTCGCTGATGTTGCTTGCAGCATCGCGGACTCCCAGACCCTATCAACCTCGAATACCAGGAAACGCTCCGGAGATGATGCCAACATTGGCGTGTCAACCCCGCCATCAAAACAACAAAGAAACCTAGTTGGCCGCAGCAGGTACTCTGCTACTGATAAGGCACCTTTTATCGTTCATGTCTCTCGATTGGAGCCCCAGCCTAACGCCGGTACCTCTCTACACCCTGTTACTTTCGGAATATTCCTACAAAAACATAACATTACCAATGTTGTCCGTGATGGTGTTAAAAAAGTTGGTAGGAACCGTGTGTCTGTAGAGTTTAAATCCCCTCAGGATGCAAACTCATTTATTATCAACAGCATTTTACATAAGAACTGCTATGTTGCCTCTATCCCCACTTTTAATATAACTAGGATGGGTGTTGTGACTGGTGTTCCCACAGATTTAAATGAAGAGGAAGCCCAAAAATACTTGCAGGTCCCTTCAGGTTGTGGTGAAATCCTGAAAGTTCGTCGCATAAGCAGGAAAGTAGTTATTGATGGAGTGACTGTATTCAAGGCAACAGAGACATGTGTGCTTACCTTTGATGGCCAAGTATTACCTCAAAGAGTATTTTGTTGTTACACCTCCCTTCCGGTTCAGCAATATGTTTATCCCACCATCCAGTGCCGTAAGTGCTGCAGGTTTGGTCATGTGGAACTAGTGTGTCGGTCCAAGCCTCGCTGCAGTAAGTGCGGCCATGATCACCCTGGTGATGGTTGCAGCACTTCTGAGGCGGAGGCATTCTGTGTGCTCTGCTCGGGGAATCATTTTGCAAATAGCAAATCATGCCCCGAGTTGGGTAGACAGAAGGCCATTAAGACGGTTATGGCTGAGAAGTCCCTTTCATATGCTGAAGCTAGCAAATCTGTCCCACTTACTTCTCGCAATTATGCTAATGCTGCAAAAGCTATTCCCGTCCCCACTCAGTCATACCGCAAAACTGTTTTCCTTAAGCCAAAGACCCATGCCCCTCTATCTCCCTCTTATGATAAAGCTGCCCATCAGCAGATTATTAACTCCCCTGCACCTTCACAGCCTGATGGCTGCGCTCTGAATAACCCATTCATTGATAGTAATGTTTCCTCAATAATAGATATACTTATTAAACTTCTTTCTACAATTCTATCCACCAATAATACCCAATTACCGTCCAACGTTGCCTACCAACTAACTAACCTTTTATCAAATATTAGAAATGGCGCCTCGCCAAGTATTCCTTCAATGGAATGTGAGGAGCGTGTGGCATAAAAAGCACGACCTCATATTCCTCCTCAATAAATTCAAGCCTCTGGCTTGCTCTGTAGCTGAGACTTGGCTCACCCCGAGTCTCAGTTTTAATATACCACTATTTAATATTCTCAGATGTGACAGATCTGATGGCTATGGAGGGTCGGCTCTCCTTGTTAATAATCGTGTCCCCCTCTCCACCTTGACTCTTCCGGTTCTGGATGGTGATATGAATATAGTTGCGTGTAGAATTGAGGGTATCACTGTTTTATCCGTGTATATTTCCCATCCTCAGCGTAGGTTTTTAACCACCATTAGGGACATTTTGAATAACATAGTGGGACCTGTGCTCGTCATGGGTGACTTCAACTGTCACCACTTTAGATGGGGTTCCAATCGTTGTGATTCGTTTGGGGAAGGTTTAGTAGAAATCTTGGATGATTTTGACCTTTGCATCTTAAATGATGGTAGCCCTACTCGTAGATCCCTTCCAGGACAGCAAAAGAGTTGTGTAGACCTCACATTCTGTTCAGTAGAGTTGGCGGCATCAATTCATTGGGAATGTACTACTCTGACGCATGGTAGCGACCATTACCCCATTGTTGTAACTTTAATTAATAAAACCTTTTTAGAGAAAACGTCTCCTCCACTATTGAAGTACAACTTGTCCAAACCTGATTGGTCGAGGTTTGCATCTTTACTGGAGGAGAAAATTAGTATGCTTCCAAATTTAACTTCAAGTTTTCAAGATTCTTCTGGTCACTGCCATGCTAAGAGCTGCTACGATGGCTTTATCTCGGCCATTACCTCAAGCGCAGACTCTACCTTTCCGTTGCGCAACTGTGCCAGAAATAAAATCCCGTCACCCCCGTGGTGGGATCAAGAATGCACATCGGTTATTAAAGAAAGAAAAGAGGCCGAAAAACAGTACAATGATGCGATGAATAGCGACAATCTTATACGGTACAGACGAGTGTTAGCTCAATCTCGGCGGCTTCTTCGCAAGAAGAAACGCCGCGGTTGGGTTAAGTTTTGCACTTCTCTATCCCCTTCCACTCCCATTTCAGCAGTTTGGAAGAGCATTAATCGTTTCAGGCGAGGCTGCTCCCCATCTATCTCTTCCCCTATCTCGAGAGAAACTGCTGAATCCTTTTTTGACAAAATAGCTCCAGCCTATGTTCCTTCTTCCTCAGAACTTCTGCTCCCGCCTGTAAATATTGTGGATGATCCTATGAATGAACCATTTTCGTTAGAGGAACTTGATACGGTATTACGTCATGTTAGGGATTCCGCCCCAGGCATAGACGGCATACCGTACTCATTTGCAGTTCATTTTGGTTTTGAAGCAAAAAAATATTTTTTAGGAATAATAAATTATTGCTATCAATTTGGTTGGGTTCCTGAACAGTGGAAAGCTCAGATAGTAATTCCCCTTTTGAAGCCCGGCAAGACTGCTGATGATCCGAATGGCCTTAGACCAATTGCTTTGTCCTCAGTGTTGGCCAAGATATTGGAACATTTAATTAAAAATAGACTTGAGTGGTTGGTGGAGTCTAGGGATCTACTGCCGAGTAGTCAGTTTGGCTTTAGAAAGGGGCTTAGCACCATGGACAGTGTGGCAATTTTGGTTACTGATATCCGTACAGCCTTTTCCAAAAATGAATCCGCTGTAGCCACTTTCCTTGACATTTCTTCCGCATACGTCAGCGTCCTTCTTCCAGTTCTCAGGCAAAAATTGCAACAGCTGAGGATTCCGGGTAAGATGGTACAATGTATATGCGCACTCCTCATGTCTCGCTCTTTGATGCTCAGAGTGCAGGGGGAGGTATTTGAGGTGAGACAGACGTGGAAGGGCCTTCCCCAAGGCTCAGTTCTAAGCCCCCTACTATACAACCTGTATACAGCAGACATTGGCTCCTGCCTTAATGCTGACTGCCACCTTTTACAATACGCTGACGATCTAGTGTTGTATGTAGTTAATCCATCTATTACGGACGCTGCCTCATCTCTCTGTCTCTCCCTGGACTCTCTGCACACATGGCTTTTGGACCATGGTCTCTCGTTATCCGCCCCAAAAAGCTCGGTAGTGATTTTTTCCCGAAAACGACTGATCCCTCAGGTCTCAGTTAACATTCAAGGACAAGATATTCCCATAGGTAACAAATCAAAATTTTTAGGCGTTTTCTTAGACTCAAAATTATCCGGGATTCACCACTTTAATTATTTGATCAAAAGATGCGAAAGAGCAATCTCCATCCTAAAAGCTCTCGCTGGTGTCTGGTGGGGGGCCCATCCCTTCACTATGAAACTGGTCTACAATGCCTTAGTCCGCAGTATCCTGGACTATGGGTCACACTTGGTGATTCCAAGCAACAAAGGTGCCTTGGCCGGTTTAGATAGGATTCAGTCTCAATGCCTTCGAATCATCTCAGGTTGCATGAAGTCGTCGCCTATTAACGCCTTGCAGGTCGAATGCGCTGAACCTCCTTTAGCCCTGAGACGTCAGTACCTCGCTTCCCGTTTCCTATCCAGGGTTATTCCCAAGTCATCTCACCCCCTCATCCCAAAACTCAGAGAGCTTGACACTCTTTGTCACAGCTCCAAATATTGGGAACACAAAGAAATCCCCCTATTCCTAAAAGCATATCGGTTTTTTCAAAATTTAGAATCCCCCATTGCTCCACATCCCAGACTTCCTTTATTTAATTACCCTTATGAAGTACTTTGCTTCACCCCTAAAATATTCTATAACATTGGCATATCCAAAAACTCCCCATCTGCAAATTCGGCCTTTAATGCGGTTTTGGGTGAACGATGGATTGGGTTTCAAAAGTTCTTCACGGATGCTTCCAAATCAAATGGTGGCTGTACTGGAGCCGCGGTTTACTATCAGAACTCTAAAATAATTTTGAAATTCAGATGTCCGAAGGAGTCTTCAGTATTTACAGGCGAGTGTGTGGCACTATTGGAAGCTTGTCGTTTTATAGAGTCCCATGAGATTAGCTGTGGAGTTATCTTTACTGACTCCCTTAGCTGTCTCCAAGCCATATCCCAGAATCCCTTTAGAACTAAACTCCATTGTCCTATTGTCCTGGATATTAAAAAGTCCCTTTTCTCCTGCACTAGGCAAGAGAAAGAAGTACACTTAGTCTGGATCCCTAGCCACTGCGGTATAGCGGGCAATGAATGTGCCGATGCATTGGCCAAAGATGCGTGTTCATCTGAGTCCGCTGATCTTGCACACTTCTCCCTTCAAGGGCATGACCTGCTAAACCTCCCTAAATTGAGTCTTGAGACCTCGTGGCAGGAATGGTGGAACATCTCAGGCAAAAGGAAGGGTAGCTCTTATTTCGCCATTCAACCGGTTGTAAAACCAAAACCGTGGTTTTCAAATTTCAAAAGATACCCTAAACGGGTAATTTCAGTCATGTGCAGAATTCGGTTAGGTCACTGCTGTACACCGGTCTTTCTGCGCAAAATTCGGGTGCAGGATTCATCCCTCTGCGAGTGTGGACTGGATGAAGGTACCCTGGACCATATATTTTTTGACTGTCCTATCAACTCATCCTTTGATTTATATGGTCGTCTCCAAAAACTTAAAATTCCTCTCCCGACTAACTTCCGTTCCCTCCTATCCCACTCCTGTCCAGAACTGCTCCAGATGCTGTTGATGTTCATTAATCAAAACAATATTAAATTATAAATTGTGGCCTATATTTAGGCCACAGTTTGTATGGTTGTGGTATATATTATATGTTATGTGTTACTAACATTTTGTTGTTGTTTTTATATATGTAAATATATTTCTGTTTGTTTCAGTGCCGTCCTACTAACACATTAAGTTACACAAGATCGGCCACAGCACCATCTTAAATCAATATATATATATTTTTAAATTTATTTTAATTAAAAGCACTTCTTGCTTCTCATCCCACTTGTCATTGGCAGAATCGTCGAAATTGACATCGACACGGATTGCCATATACAAAAATAGAATAGAATAGAACTAAATATTATTTTAGAAAATTAAAACAATAGCTATGAAAGCCCAGAACACACTAGTAAATCAAAACAAAAAACGTAAACACTCTTTTCTTTCGGCTTAGCTAGAAGACATTGATAAATACCGTCCTAAATACGTACCTATAAATTAATTTAATATCCAAAAACAAATAAATCACAGTTCACACAAATCCACATCACAGTATGTTCATCATAATATTTATTATTTATCACATACGGCACGTTTCTTTGCTACACAAGTTACAAAAACAACGTGTTATCAACGCGCGCTTCGCAACGATTACTAATTCACTTGGTCTTGATACTCGCTCAAGGATCACAACGTAACTGCCACTATGCGCCCGCGCTGATATCAAACTCGTTTCTGTTAAACTGACGCCATGTAAACATGTTGTGGTTGTGATGTCATGCCTGCACTCAAAGGGCTCCGTTTGAGCTATTCTTGTATGCATTCTATTGTTCTGTTAGTTAATGACTCGTTAAGGTTATTAAAGGTTTTGAAATATGTTTATCTTTTCAATCGATTTTTTTTTTTTGTGAACCATTGTTGCATCCGTCTTTTTCAATACAAGTTCAGTGGAATTATTTCAGATTAGTAGTTGCCTGAAGCGGTGATTTTATGCTACAACAGTTATGTAACATTGAATGTATATGTATATGTATATGCTATAAAAATCGGTTTAATAATTTAACTGTGAAAGCAGACGGTTACTGACAGAGTTACTTTCTTATATGAATTGATATTAGAAAGGATCAATGTTTTTTTGTTTTATTTATGTCTGCAAACAACCAAGTTAACTTTAATCTTTTTTACTACTTGATGTATAGTTTAAGAAATAACAATCACTAATAAGTAATTGATAGTTCTGACAGATCGTCTATCAATAATGTCTATGAAATTACAGTCTAATTATATGCGTAAAAAACAGATGGATGATTTGTTTTATAAATGAAGTAGGAGAATACATTCGGAATTATGTGAGGTTCCATATTTCTCGTTTGTGATTCCAAATGACTAGAAAAAAATTGAGATGCTACATAAAGATAGATGGGACTTTGAAATAAATAAATAAAGGAAAGGACACAAAGAAACAACTGATAATTTAAAAAAATGACATTTTTAATGCAATTTTAGGAATGCATGCAAATATTTAGTCATTTAATATGCGTTGCATCATTCGATGGCAAGGTTTTTGTCTATGTTAATAGTCATGCTCAATAAATATTGAACTGATTTTTGCCATTCACTCATTAAATTCCAACAGTATATTTAATTGGCATTTTGGGGTAATTATGTTAAGGTTTTTCTGAAGGTACATATGATTGTTAATTGAGCAATTGCTGGGAAATAATAAGTATTAGAGGTCAACGATACGTGTACTTTGTATACTTTTACGTTTTTCATTTGTTTGTTGATCTTGAAAACTGACTCGATGTCAGTTTTTTACGTCTAAAGTAAGACAGTTGAATTCGAACTCCTTTCTAATCATGATACTCTGGTACAAAGTCCATATTCAAAAACGTCGCACTATGAATGATTCATCTTGCTTCATTTAATTTCGGAGAACGATGATTGGCTGATGATGAAATTTATATTTTAAACCGACTTCCCAAAAAGAGGCGGTTTTTCAATTCGTCGAAATCTTTTATATTTGTATGTTTCTGTTTCTCGAATGCCATCGAGTTCATGGTATGAAAACCGGTTAATTTTCAAAATTAGCGGTATAATTTGAATTCGTTTGAAAAGTAATCCACCTTGGTCGTAATACTTACTAATTGCTGAGTGGGTCGATGTTTATCTTGCTAGTAATTAGACGGTAATGCCACATCTTTAATAACTAAGCTTATGTTTCTGTAAAAAAAATATCTGGCTCGTTTGTTCTATCTCTCTTCCCTTGCTTTGACAATACTAAAAACTTTTTTAAAACACATTTTTGAAACAAAACATAGTTAACAATATCCTTTTTAGAGTAATACACACTTTTCTTATATAAGTTATTTCTTAAGATTCTTACTGCAGTCCCTACACATAATTTAATACTTTGTCCCATAAAGTACAAAAATCTAGTCATATCTATATGAGTAAGTTACAAGTTAAATAAGTGACTAGTTATCCTAGAACATGTAATAGTAAGTAAATACGGTTACCGCGGTAAATGCGGGTATGGCCCGAGATCAGGTTCATGATGCGATTGCCGGCCACCAGAGTTTTACCAGAGTATAATGATAAGAAAAGAGTCCAAATTCAACTGTCTCACTTTAGACATAAAAACTGTATTGGTAAGACACTGGTATTCAGCTGCATCCTATCAAACTGGAAGCTGACCCCAACAGAAGGCTACAAGGAAGATGATGACATGACATACTTTGTGTCATAATAAAATACACAAAACCTACTATGTCCATACAATAACTTACAAATTAAAGCGACTAGTTATCCTAGAACATGTAACAGTAAGTAAATACGTTAGTGCGGTAACTGCGGGTATGACCCGAGATCAGGTTCATGTTGCGAGTCAAGGCGAGCGCCGGCCTCGAGACGAGCGCCATTAATGTGTTGCACAAGTGTATCTCTATCGCTGCGAATGATAAACTTATAGGCACATAAAAAATAATTGATCACAATATACCGACTTCAAAATAAATGAGGTTGTTTGTTTGAACTGTAAGTCTGTATGATTTTGATACAGTTATCGGCACAGTATTTGTCCCAGAATACTTTTAGGATTATCATCACAGGCGGTTTTTTTTTATTTCCGACGTATCTTAGACGTTGGTGATTGGGTAAATTACAAACATGCAACAGGTAGTAGCAGCATAAAGTATTGCAGTCGTATATATTTTTTTCTTCTTCCTCACTTCTCTCTCTGACGTCATCTAAATATTCAATGTATCTTGCGTAATGCTGCAAGATCTAAATATTGCTCTACTGTTCGAAAGAGTCCTTGAGCCTCTGTAACAGAAAGGGCTTTAAATTAAACCACTGCCAAAATTGATAGGTACTTATCGGGAATAAAATACGTACCTAATCATTAGGTAATGTTAAATGCAGCAAGTTTTTCGTGTAATTACTACAAATTAACGCATTATTGAACTAGAATTTATAAGACTAACGGCCAGTTTCTTCATCAAAAGTTAAAGTTAAAGTAATGTCTAAAGTAAAAGTAACGGTCAAATACGTTTTTTCAAGGTTAAAGTGACAGCAAAACTAATAGAAAAATTGAATTTGACCGTTACTTTTACTTTAGACATTACTTTGACTTTTACTTTGGCTTTAACTTTTGATGAAGAAACTGGCTGTTAGTAAACTATGTAGTTAGACTAATAACCTTCTACCTAACCTGGTCTCATTCAAATCGTTATGTACACCTTTAAATGGTTCAATAATTACACTCGATCATAACCAGTCTAATCGCCATTAAAGCCACTTTAATAAAAGTTAAAATAATTGATAACTTGTAACATTATCGTATTTGTACAAAAACCTAGTGTTTTTTTGGTTACCTGAAGCTTATTATGCTAAGTCATAAAAACATTGGTAGGTAGCTAGGAGACACGTGAAATATAAACGTGATCTTGAAGGACCAAGATGCAAAAAGTTTGTAATTACCATAAACTCCCTTTTTTGTTGTTTTTGGGTTTATTAACCTGTTGCCCCAACCAATACATTTTTTTTTCATTATCAAAAATGGCAAAACATTTAAAACGATTGTACAATACCATTTCGTCAACATTCGTTGATTTTCTGAATCATTATCATTTGTCATTTATCGTCCTACTGCTGTGCACAGGCTTCCTCTCACACAGAGAGGGATCTATGCTGAATTTCATAGCAACAATAACCTTTCTGGTAGATATGATTTAGCACTTAATAATTTTGCACTGTCATTGTTTCCAAAGTTATACTTTTGCTGTGTGAACAATACGGATTAAATAGAATTATTAATTATACAAGATTATCTTTTATATTTTTTCACACAAATATCTCGCCATCTTTTCCCAGACATGAAAACAATACCACAATGAAAAAAACTTGCACTGAATTGCAATATTTTTTTTGTCTAAACGTCATAATGTAGTACTTCACAGAAAAAATGCTAAAATATACACTCGTGAACGAAAGATTGAGCTGTAAAAATCTTAAGAATATTTTGAAAGTATGAAAGTTACCTCAACTTGCATTTTTGTTTTTTTTTTGTTATTGTTATATATTTATGGAATCTGAATTCTTTATTAACTTTGTATGTCACAAATGGCTGTGATGATAAATCATTTTCTTCAATCTTTGTTAGTGAAATTGGACAGTTAAACTGCAGTTACAAATCAAGCAGTTATAGGACGTTCGTTTACATTTGAAGTTCTTTAAGGATATGTTTTAGAAATATAGATAGATAGACTTACTACTTACTTACTTAATTGCTGTACGCAATTGTACGTTTTTGATCTTGGAACTGATATAAAATGTTTGTAAACATTTTATAACACCAAAACATTTACTAACAAAATATGTTAACAATTGTTGCACTTTGTTAGAAACTGTTACATGTTATAAGTGCTCCTACATTGATGGAAAATGTTTAAACATTTTATAACATCTAGTATTGGCTCGCAGTTTGGTTTCGCCTTCTGAGGGCCGAGGACGTCTACACGGAAATGGAAGAAGATTTGCTCATTGGAATAGCTTTTATTTTTTGTTTAAAAAAGAAGAAAAAGCGCTCTTATTGGATGCGTTAAACGCTAAAAGCTAGAGGAAAATATAGTGCCACAGACTATCTCAAGGATTTGGGTATTGACGGTTGCTTAAAAGATTTTATAAGAATGAACAGTTCCGAATTTGAATATCTACAAAATTTGATTGGGGCAAAAATAGGCAAACGAGACACTACATTTAGAAAATCTTTAAGTGTGACGGAAAGACTTGCGGTAACGTTAAGATTTTTGGCAACTCTAACCCCCACCGCACCGCACCGCCTATCTCGCCATCACCCTTATAAAATGTTTACTAACATTACTAAACATTTTCTAACATGAAAATTGATTTGTGATTAAATGTTTGCTAACAAATGTTTACTAACGTTATTAAACATTTTCTAACGGCAATGTGGGAGCACCATAAAGTTACAAATAGCTGAAAAAGGAAAAACAAATGATAACTCATTTCCGAAATCACCAGGTGATTGCACCTTCCTGTAGCTACCAGGCGATCAGTAGTTCCGAGGAGTACAATTGATGGCTCCAAGAAAGTAGGTGTATGTACCTACTCGAGCCATGATGCTTGAAATTGAAAGTTGTTTGAAGTCGTTGACCAAATAAATGCAGTTTGTGTTTTATTTTTAGAATTTCTAGTGCTAAAATTAGTTTTTTTATTAATTATAAGTTATATGTTATCTAGTTTCAACTAGTTTTACAAGTCTGGGTATGCATTTCTTCGCGCATCTCGCATTTTATAAATATAATTCATATTTAATGGTTATTTATGCTAACCTCAACATAGTTGGGAAAAGGCTCTGCAGACGATGATGATGCTATTCTATGCATATCAAATTCTTATCCTACTATATAATCAGATGGTTAAAATACTTTGAAATAAACGTTTAAAAATGAATGATTTACAAGTAGGTATACAAAGGTACTTACTTTAAATAATTAAGTATTCATACAATAACCAAAAGGTCGCCGTCAGTTTTGCCAGTTCCAGTACCAAGAATTTCCAAAGTTTCCAAGATACACACAGTGTTGAATTAATTAATTTCCGAACGAGTTTCAACCGCAAGTTCTGAATAACATGTTAGAATCCTAAAATTAAGTAAATATTTGGAATTTCAATCACAACAAAGTTACGCATAGTGGGAATTTACTCACTGAACAGTTGGGGAAAACATTCGATTAATTTACATTCATAACTGCTTGTTTTCATTACAAACTTTTATGACTTTATATAATGGCATTAACTCAAATCTGAAAATAGGCAGAACTAGCCGTATCCATTCGGTTCCATCCACGTTCCCGAAAAAACACTCCCCACAACTAGGTATAAAGTCTTGGTCTATATTATTACTCAAAAAAAAACTCAAAAAAATTTATTCAAATTAAGCTGATAAATCTGCACTTTTCGAACGTCAAAAACAAAAGACAGCCCTCATAAAGCCCACTTCCTGTGTGTTTTTGCCTATATTTCACCACTTCAGACCGTAATTCTGTCTACCTAACATTTTAAAACTTTCAGTACTTTTGGCGTGAAAGTGCGACAGACAGACATAGGTACTTTCATATACTTCCGTTCATATAAAAAATGTATTAACGTCTAATTTCCTATCACTCTTAACTCATCACACTCCGAGCCTTTTTCCCAACTAGGTTGGGGTCGGCTTCAGTCTAACCGGATGTAGCTGAGTACCAGTGCTTTACAAGAAGCGACTGCCCTATCTGACCCCCTCCACCCAGTTATCCAGGCAACCCAGTACCCCTTGGTTAGACTGCACCACTACTAGGACTAGGTTATCAGTCTAAAGTAGAAGTCAAAATTATGAGATACCGTTTTGTATTATCATCACGTTTATGTTAATATTTTCTTTACAACGTCATAGGTACTTTGTAAAATTATCCTTATTTGAGTCACGTGCATCAAATTGTGCTCACGCTTCGAGAGCTCATGTGAGGCAAGCTCACCTGCAAGACCTTTGGTTAATTGTAAATAACACCTTCAATTTTAACTCATTTACCTTATAGGATAACAAAAAAATCTTATCATAAACATGTCTTTCCCGTGGTTTTGTTCTTTACGGTTTATTTATATGCAGGGGAGTTCCTATTTTCATACCAAATTTCGTTTATCGTTCCATACTGTATACTGTAAAATTGTATGTGTGGGGAAAGTAACATTGTCCTGCCCCAATTGCCAAGCTCACCTGCCCGTGGTAAACCCTGTTGAAACGGACGAGGCTCTAGCGAGTGATTGGTAGCGGTACATATATCACCATACAGTACCATTTACCAAACGATTATTTCTTAACAGGAGGTAATTATCATGGACGACTATCCTCCACATAGGGTCTGTGGAGGGGTTCGCTCACCTGCTAAAAACCAGCCGGTGTTACCTTCATTTACCTGACGTGGACACGGGTATCGCCAGAGCATTATTCTGGACCACCATGGCCATTTATTAAATAGATACATATGTATATTCTTTATTATGTACCTACACCAATTAAAAATCAACAAGAACAAAACAAAAAAATTACAAGCGTGTTTAAATGTGTGGCAGGTCTGTTTAATTTACTATATAACTATTAAACCTAATCTCATTAAGTATCTTCTATAACAAAATCTATTAAATAATTAAGCTTAATTAACTAATCAGACGCAAGCATTGTAATTGAATTTAACTAAATATAATTTTGCCTCCAGTAATATTATAATGAATCAGCAAAAAAATTGCTTGCTCATGCTAAACAGTTGCAATCGAGCTGATTAAGGTAAACTGGCTTATAATAGGTAAGGTTATACCTACATAGGTTTCACGTATATTTATTATGTTAAAACTGTATTTTTTACTTTGCTTAGATTTGCCAGAGTTTACATCTTTTTTTACTTTACATTCATATCATATCTCGTTATACTTACTTATACGTGAACGTGTAACGTTTGTTAGGAAACTAGTACAGTGAACAATGCATGATTTTACCTTTTGGTAAAGCCTCTGCAATGTACTTAGTATAATAACCACTAAGTATTGCTATAAGGACTTGATTAGGCGGCTACAAATAGAAACACTTTCAATTCTTCAACTCAACTAATATGTCGCTGTTTTCAAAAAATACGTTTCAGTTAGGCATAGTTGGTTTTCATAGAAAAACTAAATCGTTAACGTTATTAGTTTTTTGGCGAGATAACAACATGTAGTACGTAGCTCTTCATGAAAAAATTAAGTGCTAAAATATTTTGTTATTATAAAAATACCCCAATGGATGTTTTCAACAATACAATACCTCATTGCGGTGTAGGTACGCCAAACCTGAAAACTCTAAATTAGATTTTAATTAGTTCTACGAAATAATATTAAACAAGATTTTCCTTTTAATATTATTATTAAAACTGACGTAAAGTCGCCTACTATTCTGTTTTGCATAATAATGTTGGAATGAACTTTGATTGTAACAAGATCAAAGTTATTTAATGGGTATCAACAAGGATACCTAAGTGCCTATGGATATTCCATTAGCAGTAAGTGCTTTAGACATTTAGCATATTTTAAATCGGTTTCAAGGCACCTGTTTTGCATATATTAAATTCAGCTCAAGAAAATTTAATTAGATGGAACTAAGATCTAAAAACAAAAAAATATATGATGACCATGATATTTTTTTTCGTCGAGTTATAATAATTAAAAGATGTTTTGCTGTAGTTGCCCAACTCCTATGCAAAAATGTGTTGGTATGATCTCCTTAATGCGTTATGGAATTAGACGTAACATTCTATGGGATATTATTTTTGTAACAGATCTGCCTTTTTAAAGCGACTGAAGAATAAATTATGTTCAGAGTAGCATAAAAATCTATGCAGAGATTTTAATTTCAGGCGCAGCCTGTAAACAAGTTACCCATGGTTTAACCGGTTTAACGCGTTTTTTTCTATTCTTAACCCCCTTGATCTCTGTAGTGTTAATAGGGGTTTTTTACTTCTTGTGTTATTTATAAGCGCTTCGGCGAGCAAAAAGTTGTATTGAGTATAATCCGGATAATGAGGATAGCCCGATAATAATACGTAAAGGTTCTGTAACAAGTACCTATTTCAATGTAACTCGTTAATTTTAATCTATTAATTGCTAAAAACAAGCACACTTTCAATGCTTTGTTTAAAATATATAAAGAAATGGTCGTTTTATTAGCAACAAATGCAAAGACGTAAAGGTTAAACCATTTGAATGGAACCTGTTATACGTCAGTTGTTGCTAGATGGACAAAGTAGATAGGTAAACAAACCACGGTCAGGGCCATGCACCACACACACGGGTACTTTACTTACTCTCGACATGTGAAAGCATTGTAAGCTTCTAGAAAGTGTTAACCTATAGTTCGGCCATTCAGAGAATGCGTTCCTGACACGTCGCGATTGAACTGACGACGTAACTTTGCAATGGCGTTGCAGTTACGATAAAAATATTTTTGCTGGTTGTTTACCGTTTTAACAATTGAGGAGCATTAAAACAACATTATTATATCAATAATCAATGAATGTTATAATTTTGTGCCAAACTGAGTGTCAAATAACTTGGTAAACAATATTTTTCTAAATCTATACTGCGCTATTACAAGGTTATGTCAGCGGTTTATATTTTGTAGTGCTGTGCTAAAAATAACAGGCAAGTATCGTAATCTGTTCTTATACAGTTATAATATAAAATAATACGTTTTGATTTTCTTTTTAAGAATTGGAAAATAATGGACTATAAGACTTAATTATAACGTTTATGAAATATAAAAATAAAACTATGACCAAACCGCATTTTTATACTTAGATTAAAAATGGTAACCCCAAATGGCGTTATGGGCCGCCATTTTGTGACGCTAAAACAGTCGTCCGTTGTCGTTTCGTGCGCATAGACCACGTTTTTCAAGTGTTTTCGATCTGTTTTTATTTGATTACCCGGCTTTTGTTAGACCGAGATATCAGGATTGATTCTGTTATTGATAATAATATAATTATACATGTAGGCGAAGATGATGATGAAGACACCACCTCCTCAAGCAAATCGGAGTCTGATTAATATTCTGTTCGCACATTCAATTCAATGTACTTGTAACAAAGAATAAATAAAACAATTTTATTATATGAATATTACCTTTTTTTGGTTTCCACTTAAATAACTAAAATATAAAACAAATGATTCCGCCAATTTAAAACGAAAATAATCTTAAAATAATGCGGCGGTTCATTTTGAAGGAACGGTAACGAACTCAGTGTTATGTTGTGCCCATCACTAGTCGTGACTAACTGATAGGTGTCAGGAACGCATTCTCTGAACGGCCGAAGTATAACATGGAGTATGGTGTGTCAAGTAGCATTTGTTTATGGTTTGTTGACGGCGAAAACTCCTTCGCTGTGGATAATTTTGCCTGCCGTAGGAATTTTAAAATTCTACGGCCCTATTCAAAGAATACCCTATATAGATTTAACCTTCTAGAAAAGCATAATATCGTTTATTGAAGGTCTTGTCATTGAACATCCTTGGCAGTCGTTACGGGTAGTCAGAAGCCAGTAAGTCTGACACCAGTCTAACCAAGGGGTATCGGGTTGCCCGGGTAACTGGGTTGAGGAGGTCAGATAGGCAGTCGCTTCTTGTAAAGCACTGGTACTCAGCTGAATCCGGTTAGATTGGAAGCCGACCCCAACATGGTTGGGAAAAAGGCTCGGAGGATGATGAAGGTCTTGAGGGCAAAGCAAGAAAGAGTTTTTTTTCTAATGAATAAGCAAAACGGAAAGGAAGCTTGTGATGGAGATGAGCATAATTAATGTTTATTTTGCCATTATAATCCGCTTAACTTTTACAAGAATAGAAATGTCTTCAACTTAATGTTGTAATCTGTAGAATTACATTTAATAAGCTCTTGAGGTGTCTCATAGATTCCGTCGTGGGTTTTAATATCTAAAACCAACTTTTTAACAATTTGATTTCATAAAACATCCAAAAAAAACCCTGAAAGTTGTATATATTCTGGACCAGACTTCATGTAACAATAGAAAATATCGGTCGTCAGAATCCATTACATACTTTTCTTTTTTACAGCGATACTCAGTTTTTCCCACCTTCTTAACACAACTGGGATACCATAAGTAGGTAAGGGGTTATATTTTCTTCCCGACTGCAGTCTAGGGATGGTTAAAAAGCTAAAAAGGATTTCTCTGTATAGTTTACAATGTTAGGGTACTATCATTTTTATCGCCTGTAACTTTTTCTGTAAGTAAACCGTTATGCAGTTAACGACTGTAGTAACGCAGTAACTACTCTACGGTCTATTACTAGATTGGATTTACTCACGTTATTGCCTACAGTAAGGAATTGAGCAATAAATGTTTCTGGTCTCCTAGTAACCGACATGAATTAAACATTGAGGAAGTCGAAATAGCAATTGAGGTGGCTTTAACCAATGAGAAAAAAAACAGCACTAGAATCAAAAGTTAGATATTAATTAATGCGAAAGTTTATGTAATGTACAAGTAAATAATTACTTTATTTTTACACACGTGGTACCTACCAAATGTAGATAGATTAATAGAATTAAGTAGTATTTTCGTTCAAGAAGCACACATTCAATGTCTCGGGAAAGATCTAGTTTTTGCAAAGGAAAGGTAAAATGCATAAAAGCAAATCTGTAACCTAACGCAAGTATTTAAATTCCAAAAACAAGCTATCAAACTACAATGAGTCATCATTTTAAGCTAGCTGTTCCGACCTTGTTAACATAATTCATATTGTCTACAGTTCTATTCATTCCCATTCACTTCTGTGTTCCTAGTATCTAAAACTGGCGGTGCATTGCCATTTGCGACGTAACTGCAATTACAATAGGAAACCGACGAATCGTTGCGTTTTGTAACCGCACGGGTGACCGAGCACGGTGCCTGAACTAAACCTTTTACAACTTTATCTAACGTTTCGATTTCAATACTGCTTTTATTTGATCATTTTAAGATGACATAGAAAATAAGAGAGGCATTGGTAGGTATCAAAATTATGCAATATTGTCGCTTATTTCTGCTTCAATGACATCTATTTCGATCGCGTAATCTACAAAAAAAGATCTAAGTACTCACGCAATGGTGAACATGACAAAGTGAGAGGTGTTTCTGAAATCCAAAATGAGATCTAGAGTTAACAGAGTTTTCTATAAGTAAGAACCAAAATTCCCTTTACATCATCTTGGAATGTAGGTTGATTTCGTACAAATTATCCTCATCAGGATTCCATCTCACTGTCAAATTGACAATTTGCACCAAAATGTATCATTTCCACTTACAACGTTATCCCATTTCTATTATGAAATATCAAGTCCAATCAAAATAATGATAATCTACTAGTATTTTAAAAAAGATTGTGTTCCTAAAAAAACTTTTTGCTTAACACACAAACACTTCGCGCTATTGATGACAAACGTCATTAAGATCACGGCTCTGATGTAAAAAATCATCAGCTCTCACCTCTTGATTGCTATTAGGCGCAAACTGATGCAAGCAAAACCTATGTACCTATGTACTTACTTGCCTTCTTAGAAAAATAACTGGCTGAATACTTGGCTCGACTTCATAGTAACCATTGTAAGCCATGACACTATAATGACACGAAAAGTTCCTACACAAGGTAATTGCGAAATAAAGGGATAACTCATTTTGTATTATTACACTAAATATCTATTTTAATTATAATGAAAGAAATAATTATCAAAAATCATACGCCACAGTTCACACAAGAGAACTCCGTTTTTCAATTAATTTATTAATTAACCTGATATAGAGGTACATAAACACACATGTTATAGATACATGTTTCATAATATAATTAATGTAACTTACTAAGTACCTATGCACGCAGATCTTTGGGCCTACGATTTCAAAAATAAACACCGCCATCGCTGTTTATTTTTGCAGTTGCAGTAGCAGTTGTTTTTAATTCATTAAAAAATTTATATAAATTTTCGCAGTACATCATCATCCTCCGAGCCTTTTTCCCAATCATGTTGGGGTCGGCTTCCAGTCTAACCGGATTCAGCTGAGTACCAGTGCCTTACAAGAAGCGACTGCCTATCTGACCTCCTCAACCCAGTTGCCCGGGCAACCCGATACCCCTTGGTTAGACTGGTGTCAGACTTACTGGCTTCTGACTACCCGTAACGACTGCCAAGGATGTTCAATGACAGCCGGGACCTACAGTTTAACGTGCCATCCGAAACACAGTCATTGATGTCTAAGATATACATAGAAAGTATATACAAACTTAGAAAAGTTGCATTGGTACTTGCCTGACCTGGGATCGAACCCGCGCCCTCATACTTGAGAGGTTGGTCCTTTACCCACTAGGCCACCACGACGAATCGTTTACGTTTACGTTTCGCAGTACATGGAACCCTGAAATAAGTAAAAAGAACGAAAATTTCAGGATTCCGTTTATAGCTAATACACGTTTTTTCAAGACCTTAAAAAATCGTGGGACAGCTAATACATTAAACACAATGATTTATTGTTATACAATAGAGTTGGCTATGTTTACTCCGAGCGACGCGTGAGCATCCACCTTTATCCGCTGCCTACACAACATTTCGCATCAATAGCCGGCGCGGGCGCACGCACCAACCTAAAAATCCTTTGATCGATGAAATAAATCAACAATTAAAAATTAAACCTTGTGTAGTGCAGTGAAATAATGTGGATTTAATTGTGAAGTGAATTTTAATTTTGGATGCCAAAATGGTATGCGATAGAATAATTTTAATTTATTTTTATAGTTCGGTTGTTATGAATTTGTTCAAAAGATAATTTTTGATAATGACAGTTTAATGAGATTGATTTTCGGCTGCTCTGTGGATGCGTACATACAATTTTGATATTTCTGTTGTTCGTTGGTGGTATCAAAGGTCCTTAAAATAAATTCAGATTCATTTTATCTCAACGACATTGATACTATGTATAACCCTTGACTCAACTGACAATCTTAGCATTTTTTGTAGAAATCAATTAAGCTATTTAATAGTAGTTATTTGATGGCGAATAGAGTAATAGTGGAATTAATATCTTCGATATCAGGTCACTTGACATTTTATAATTAGGGAAACAAACAATAAAAATAGGCTAAAACGAAATTACCCCAATTTAACAACAATTTTTATATACCATTTTTTTAATGTGCCACTAATTCATTACCAGGAGCTTAGATTTGAAAGGAGATAATTTGTACCTTAACGAAAGGGCTAGAGACTAGAGCTTATTATCTAGCTAACCTGTAGACCTACTTTTGCTAGAACAAAGTAAAATAGAAACTACTTATATCCCATATATACGCGTTAACTTTCTTGCTAAGCGATATTGGTTTCTAAATAGCTTAGCATTTCAAAGACATTTTGCACTTGCAACATTTTCTAATGCATTTCTAAACATTTTAGAAAACCAATGGTGTTGAAATGTTTTGCACGCAATTTTGAAAAACTCAAAGCACTTTGTAAATGTGAGGAAACCACGAATTCTATTGTCTAGCTCGTTTTGTTTTCTAATGGCTTGTCCAGGCAGAACTACGTGACAAAAGATTTTTGAATAAGCAGTTCTGCGTACGTTATAAGCACACTCCTTGGTTATCTTGATTAGTCAAGCTGTAAGTTCTACTATATAAACGATAATAATCATATTTTACGAAAAATACCATAACGGTTTTGGGTAAACGTTAAACGGTAAACGTTAACGTTATGGGCCTTACTACAAAAACTTTAAACCCTGTTTTACCCTTGTCTAATAAAATTTTGGCTGCAAAATGAACCATATGTCAACGTCATAATTTGACATTTTTTTAGACAAGGCATAAACTGACGTTTAAAAGTTTTTGTGGAAAGACGGTATAGGTTTTGCAAAACTTAGCCCTAGTCTATATGTATGTTTATAACAAACCATTTGATAAGACATAAATAAGATTATTACGCCTAAGTATCGTAAATTAGTTAGTTCCCGGAATGTAATTGCATTTTTTACTACATAGCGGTGTTTGAAATCAATTCTGCTTTTATTGGTACATATCTGTTAACTTAAGTTATAAAAAAATATTGAGTAGGACTTTTTAACAAAACTTGCCATTTTCGATGAAATTATTAGCAAAATAAAAAATCTGTCAGTAATATTATTTTTCACTTGGCTATTAATCATTAAGTGTGTGAAAAGGACAGTTTATGTAGCCATAACAACTTATTGGCTTACATCTATGTATTACTTCACACCTTTCTATGAAGTTTTATCTAGACAACTTCTCATTGCTTTATTGTAGGTAAGTGTCTCTTAAGGCTAGTGAGGCTAGTAATTTATTTGTTAGGTAGGTAGGTGTATTGTACGCTCATTTTATTATGTTAATCGACTCGCCAACGCACCACCACACAGGTCGACAGTCTGACAACGACTGACTCCCCACCGCTCGATCCGGTATTTATAACCGAGTGACGTATGCGCACGAGGCGTCATAATAATGACATAACCTATACAATGATGCACATGTACCTGCATACACTACATCTCTCCCTTGTTGTTTTGATTTTAACCTTGTTTCAAAAAGTCCAACAATCAAACTCATAAATATTTTGGTAATTTCTTAAAGATCTATCAAACACCTGCAGCACAACAAAACCACGCTATCAGATCAGTCCACCGATCACACTGCCATCAAACTGATTTACTTTGTTCCGTTTCCATTTCATTTCCCTTTCCATTTAAGGAGACGACAGATATCGGTGATACTGCAGGACACTACATCCCTTCCCTTGTGAAATAAACATAAATAAAAATCCGTCCCTTTGCAGACGGTAACATACCAGCATCTGCTTCAGGCTCAACAAGACAAATTCGTAGCAGTGATATCAGGCCGGCAAGTTTAACTTCAGGTTTTGTAGCCGCTGTTCCGGCCCTGTATTATATCTACACTAGAGATGATCCGTCCATTTGGCAGACATCCCGCCAATCAGTCCATGTGAAATCAAGCAAGTCTGAAATATTGCTGTGCCTTCAGATAATGAGCACTCATCTTGCTTGGTTCGACTTCACTTAAAACTGATACAGAATGCATTGTTCCAAGGTAAAAGATCGGCATTAGGGTACCTCATCAATGCTTTTCACTCATTCAAAACCGTACGAGCCGTACGAGGAAAGTAATCACATAAGATCGTCCCAATTGAATGGTGACCTAGATGGACTGTTTCCAATTTGATGATGACCATATACTTTGTCACCCATTTAATGGCGACCACATACTTTGTCTCCAATTTAATGGTGACTCTATACTTTGTCACCCATTTAATGGTGACCACATACTTTGTCTCCAATTTAATGGTGACTCCATACTTTGTCACCCATTTAATGGTGACCACATACTTTGTCTCCAATTTAATGGCGACCACATATTTTGTCACCAATTTAATGGTTTAAATTGTAGTTCTATGTACGAGTTAAGTACTTTGTGTGCCTTGTAAGCAAGAGAATTCTAACTCAACTAATTTTGGTAATATGTAGTTTTTAATTTGAGAGTGGAATATCAAAGCCTATCATTATCTCAGCAATGTAACAAACAATCTGGTCTTCAACCCTATTGATCAGCGCTAGTACTTTGCACGTTTCTGCTAGTACACTCGCTGAAATTCTGATATAGGCTTTAAATACCCTACATCAATGTATGTCCAATATCTAGTCAAGAAACTGTAAGCTTCTTAGCATTCAACACCCAACATATGAATACCTTACTGCATATAATAGTTGGAAGCGACCTGCATCCAGCGTCTTCCGGTGACCTTTATAAGGTCGTCTTTATAAGGTATCTGTGGAGATCAAAGGGGGAGGCCTATGTTCAGCAGTGGACGTCCTATGGCTGAGATGATGATGATGATGATGATGATATAATAGTGCGATAGGAATACTTATATTTCGGTTAGGCATCCAAGAACACTATTATCACCGGACATTGCGTTCTGTAATGTTTGTTTGCTTTTATTAATGTGGTTTTCAAAAATTAAAGTAGTCAAAGAATTATTATGCTTTGATGGTAAGCTTTTTAGTGTCATGGTTACATATTGATTATAACGAAGGTGTAAAGTAACATTACGAATCAGATTTTAACTAATTAGAACCATATTATGTAACGAACGCACTTTAACAGGTGTCACTAACTTTGCACTATATATTTTGAAGCTGTGACATTCTGCATCACCATAAAATAGAAGAGTCCCTGACCCTCAACTCATGCTCTTCTTCCTTTCAACAAGGTGACAGCAGCTCACAAACAGTTTTCTAGTCGATGCAATTTTCCTTTTGCAAAACAACCGCTAAACTTTCTAAAACATTTGTCTACACATAGATAAATGTGGGATTCTAATTCTATATCTCAATTTCATGAGCAGCTATGCTGCTCTCATGTCATACTTGACCTCATCAATTTGATGATCAGCTTTGTGCTGCTTCCATTTTTAATATTTTACGCTTTTCCAATTTCATGACCGCGTATAGGTAACGTAATATATTTTTTTTTTTTATGTAAGTATAGTTGGCTGCATAAGTATGTTTATAGTTTCGTTCAAAAGCGCTTACCCTTTATTGCAGCTGACTTTATCTACGTTGTTTTAGTTAGACAACCAGAATATAAAAATATTATTATCTTTTATAGGGACAGCACCCCAGTAAATTTTTAAACGATTTGGTGACTAAGGGCAATTTTACTTCCTATACTTTAAGGAACACTTACTCAGATTATATTTTGCAGTAGGACTTAGGAACTTAATAATATTTTAGTTATTATTAACCAAATGTCGACGCAACTGTGTAGTTTAATTAGCACAAAAGAGTAATAAATGTCGATAAATGTAAATAGTGATAAAGTTTTGTCCTTTATCATGCGAGCCCAATTGCCTTACGGTAACCTAAGATTGGTGTTCTAAGATCAATTATTATTAACCCTAACGCTATGGACACAAGACATTATTTTGTTAATAGATATCCATCCCACCACCCATATGGATCTTATCTTATGGGATGGGTTGAGGAAATTACACAACTTTATATTACAAGTAGGTGTGCACTTCAAGAATATATTAATGTGATGATTTATTAACTTGAGATCAATAAATGGATTCTATTTCATATATGTTCATATATGGTTACGTTATTCGCTCCTATGGAAGCATATTCTTCCACAACTCTCAATGTACTTATACTGCTTATTGGTACTGCAATACTGTAAAACATAATTTGCAAATAACAATATTATAATGAGGGCCACTTTGTTAAACTATTTGTAAACACCAATGTAAATCAATAAAAAAGAGGCTAAGATACCAATTAAAATTCATTCAAGCCTGAGTCTTGAAGGTTTTAAAAGCACACGCAATCATCAACTTTTGAGAACTTGATTGCAACAATCATCCATGAGCTAATCATCATTAGACAGTTCCCAGAGTAAGTATCTACATTGGAACTCCTTCCAGGTATCATCCTTAAAAGATTTTTTGGCACAGATGAGAAGGCCCAGTTGGGTAAATGATGATGATGTCCTCCTAGCCGATTATCGGCTACGGCGGCTGTACTCACGTAAGGGGATTAGCCAACTGCGCAGGACATATTATAGTGCACAAGCATTTGCGCAGACACAGGTGCACTCACTGTTCCTTCACTCTCATAACCCGATGGGACGGCAATCCGACACGACCGGAAAGAGATCAGGCGCAGGACCGACATTTACGTGCTTTCCGATGCACGGGTGTATCAATCACCAACTTCCAGGCCCGACCCGGGAATCGAACCCGAGACCTCGTGCTCAGCAGCCGCGCTTGCGACAGCTAGACCAACGAGGCAGTTGGGTAGATAAAGTAGCATTGTCAAATAAATCACAGATTGCTCCAATGCTTAGTTCCATATTCTTTTGATCTAAGAGTTTTATATCAACCTAAAGTACTGAAATTACAATTGTGAGCTAGCATGTTTACCAAAGATTCTATCTATTGAATACCAAAATTTTGATCCACATTTTCCAGCTAGTATTGCTGCTTGTATGCTGTTCTACTGTTCTGTATCTTCTGGAATATCTCTGTTGTATAACAACCTCTTTAATACAGCAAAATAAAGTAAAAGTATTGAAATTATACCTAGGGTGACTGAGCAACTGTTATAATTAACACTATTATGGGTAGGCAACCCACTAGAGGTGTTGATGGACTTGGATGTTGTGCATAGGTGAATACATACCAGTATAGCTGGGCGAGTTCTTCAACATACATGGCCAACCTACTACGGTCCCTCAATGTGCTGTTTGTTTAACTAGATACCTAGCACATGTTTGTCATTTGTAGAACCGTTGAGTATATAACCCACCAGTTTGTTCTTGTAATATCCTCTATATTGCAAGCACTTGAATTAAGTTAGTTAAGTACCAGAACAATATAGCAGGTATAAGTTGTTGACTAGACTCTGAGAAGTTAAGTTTGGAAGCTTTTTATGATCCAAATCACCGGGCACAGAAAATATAAAAATTATCAAGATTTACTATTTAGTTGTTGCAGTAGTTGACAACTATCGCCAGATAATTTATGCGTGTACAGTCAATTGAATGACCAGTAGACGTTCACTACCGTTAACTGTCAAGCTGTCAATTTAATGACCAGTAGATATAGACTACTGCCAACTGTCAAGCTGTCAATTTAATGACCAGTAGATATAGACTACTGCCAACTGCCAAGCTGTCAATTTAATGACCAGTAGATATACACTACTGCCAACCATCAAGCTGTCAATTCAATGCCCAGTAGATATAGACTACTGCCAACAATCAGGCTGTCAATTTAATGACCAGTAGATACACACTACTGCCAACTGCCAAGCTGTCAATCTAATGACCAGTAGATATACACTACTGCTAACCGTCAAGCTGTCAATTTAATGACCAGTAGATATAGACTACTGCCAACAATCAGGCTGTCAATTTAATGACCAGTAGATACACACTACTGCCAACTGCCAAGCTGTCAATCTAATGACCAGTAGATATACACTACTGCTAACCGTCAAGCTGTCAATTTAATGACCAGCAGATTTTTGGAATAGAATAGGTTTTTATTTGCTTAGAATGCAGGCACTTACAAAATAGGATTGTAAACAACATAATAAGATCCGTGTACATTCCGCCTTGTTGGCATGCAAGCACAACAATTATTAAACACAATTGATTATAAGGCAAATAGGTTATTGTATTATATCCTCTAGGAAATCCCACCACTGCTAAAGTCGTCTTGACGACAATTCAACAACCAGCAACTTTATATTGCTTCCCATAAATGCCTATTATTGAATAAACTTTGATGCAGGTTTAAGAATGAGTAAACTGATCACCAAGTAATGATTTTGTATTATAAATTACTCATTTGATAAATATTAACACCTGCAATAAATATTGCTACTTCCATTAGAATTGTAACAAGGTAAACTTAAACAAAGAATTACGTAAAAAGGTTAAAATTTGTTTGCAATTCGGGTGATACATACATGAACATAAAAGTTATGTATACTTTGTCATTCTACTCTCTTCCCTTCCTTCTTTCCTTTTGCTCTTTTTAATATGATTGAATATTAACATCGGTCAGAGGTTACTTGTTGTCAAAGCTTATTTAGCATACATTAATTTGGTATAGGCATGAATAGGACAAATTATTTAGTATAACCTTGTATATCAAATATTTTTCTGGATCACAGAACTAATAGGTAGTTCAAAATTATAAAAATTAGATAATAGGTAACTGTTGGTCCAAACACTCACGGTTTTATCCTCGTCGCCAATGTATTGTACGCTCATTTTATTATGTTAATCGACTCGCCAACGCACCACCACACAGGTCGACAGTCTGACAACGACTGACTCCCCACCGCTCGATCCGGTATTTATAACCGAGTGACGTATGCGCACGAGGCGTCATAATAATGACATAACCTATACAATGATGCACATGTACCTGCATACACTACAGTAGGTACTGATTTTTACGTTATACATATAAATTTTGTTTCCTACCTCGATAAATGGACTCATAAAGGTAAAAAAATAAAACTAGCGAATTTAACTTGACAGAAGAAATGAGACTTCCGATTTCATTCTTCTAGAAAAACTTACTACAATACCTACCTACTACATACTAGAGTATCATGAATCCCAAAAGTAGTTCAGTATCCAGCTGTTACACGTGGTCAAGAATTAATTATGTCATGTTTGATGCATAGCCGAGTCTCTCCGTAGTAACTCTTGAACCGCAATGAATCATGCATGTAACGTGATGTTTAGCGCCCTGCTTGTGCATATCTACCGGTTTTATGTTTGCCTAGTACCTACTTCTTCTAATTACTGTGTTAAAGAAGATACAGACTATTTAATTAGGCCTGTTACTTTTATTAATTAAATCAGAGTAAAGCTGACCGATTTTTTGTAGGAAAATAATGAAACACACTGATTGCAATAGTGCAGGGCACACATCCTACAAAAGGTTGGTCTGAAAATCCTAGAAGAAAAATCTGTCCTACAACAAATCGTGGGCTGGGTGGGAGACCAAAGCAAATCTCTTATGAAATAATAAATTAATGACATTCAGGGTCTTGAAATGGAAGAAGATATAAAAAAATATGAATAAAATAACATAATTGTTACAACAAGGATAACTGTCATTACGATATAATTGAGTGAACCCTTGACCTTCCCTCGTTGGTCTAGCTGTCGCAAGTGCGGCTGCTGAGCACGAGGTCTCGGGTTCGATTCCCGAGTCGTGCCGAAATCGCTTTGTGGGTTTTAGAAGACTTTCACAAAGCAGCCCGGAGCCTGGAAGCTGGTGATTGATACACCCGTGCATCGGAGAGCACGTAAATGTCGGTCCTGCGCCTGATCTCTTACCGGTCGTGTCGGATTGCCGACCCATCGGGTTATGAGAGTGAAGGAATAGTGAGTGCACCTGTGTCTGCGCAAATGCTCGTGCACTTTAATATGTCCTGCGTAGTTGACTAATCTCTTTACTTGAGAACAGCCGCCGTAGCCGATAATCGGCTAGGAGGAGGGTGAACCCTTGATTAATTCAAGATGACCTGAAACTACGTGATAAAATTGTTCTCTTCATGTTGTGAGCATACAATTTTTTATTTGTAATAAATAAATAGGAAAAACGTCCTCATAATGTTCGTTTTAGGATGCATTTAATATGAGATATGTGCAATTTCACTACGATTCAGCAGAAAATTCATACCTACTAGGTTGGTTTAGTTCTAAAAAGAAAAACTGGCAGTAAGTAGTTATCATGACAAACAGTTTTGATGGTACAACAAAAACTTTGACAATCTGTTGATTATAGGCACAAATCTTTTGGGGCAGAAACACAAAGGCTGCGAAAAATATGTTAAGATATTTCAACAAAAGAATAAACCAAAAATATATGTACATAGGTTAGCGTTTATTATTCCGTATTCATCGTATGTGTACCCACACATGTACGTGTAACAATCAGTTCGGTAATTTCCCGTAAAAGCTTATAGTTCGGCCATTCAGAGAATGCGTTCCTGACACGTCGCGATTGAACTGACGACGTAACTTTGCAATGGCGTTGCAGTTACGATAAAAATATTTTTGCTGGTTGTTTACCGTTTTAACAATTGAGGAGCATTAAAACAACATTATTATATCAATAATCAATGAATGTAGTTACGTCGTCAGTTCAATCGCGACGTGTCAGGAACGCATTCTCTGAATGGCCGAACTATAACATTTAGCATTAACCTATCTACTGAATGCTGCACATAGAAAACGCTTACCTATAAGTACCCAAAATGGTTCCCTTTATTACCTAATCGCACTAATGGTTTGTATTGGGCTTGTATCAATGGATTGGCCTACATAATATATTGTGCCGAATTACTTACTATTTCACAGTAATCACAGTAGTTTATTGTTGGTTTGGATGGTCAGATTTTTCTAATGATCGCAAAGTTACGAAGTATAGAAGATCGTGAGATTAATTTACTTTTAAAGACTTCGTCCTTGTCAGGCAGTGATCAGTACTTAAGTGGCGACTATTGTTATTTTGTAAAAGTCATATTCGTGGATCTTACTGGGTTTGTGAGCCACAATTATAACCAATGGTAAAAAGGTAAAACATATGAATAAATCTTAAGATTTTTTTGAAGAATTATCATGATGAACGCACAAAAGTAAAAAAAACTTTCTTCAGTGTCATTATCCCTTGATTTTTGTATTTCCTGAATCTTTTGATTACTTACTGTTACTTCAAAAACTGTTATCCCGTTATTCAAAAGTCGTTAACAACAATTGGTAGTCAACTACAATATCGTGAGGTTAATTATTGTACTTACACGTTAAATTGTAAAATTACTTTCTAAGTACTGTCTCGAAATGCGGGTACGCAGAAATGTCATTATAAAATGAAGCTTCCATAGGAATTTAATAATGTTTAAGGAGTTTTGCGAAGTGAAAAAGTTTCCTCTCCGCTTTTTAACCGACAATATTTATAGATACCTATAGTGTAGCAGTATATGACTGTAGGTGGTCATTATTTGAATCCGAGTGTCAATTAGATACTGCACTACAGATATTGTATGAGAATATTAATGTAAACAAAAAGCATAATGCTTTCTTTATCTCCATTCAAGTGTGAAGATTAGCGCTACTTTCTCTGAGGTATTGTAAAATTCAGTAAGAGATTCTTATATTTGAAGTTCATCAAACGTCAAACGTTGAAAAATTTTATCGCATGTGTATATTGGCTTTACGTACCTGTAGGCTTTATTAGATCTACGGATAAGTTGAACATTCTAGTACTGCGGGTCGTAAGTAATTGGAGCCTAGTTCGGCGTAACCCTGCCAAATCCGAACAGATCGCCTTGACACGCTGCTCCGCCTGCCTACCGAGTCCCTTTACAAGGCTGTTCGTGAATTAACATCGCCTACATGTGCCTGCAAATAGATTGGAAGCAAATACTCGTTTATCCACCGTTCAATTTGAAAAATGGTTTAAAAGGGCTTGTAAAATAAAATATACCTACTAAATGATGAATTAATGGGATTTTGTGGTTATGGGGACTTTGATGCCGAGTTACTAGTACTACTAGTAATTACTTAACCACAACAACTCGGCTAATGCGCAGGTTCCACGTGAAATTGAAGACAATTAACTACATGAAATGACCATAAACTTGAACTTAACCTCACGTGCGGCAGTCGGGCTTATGATGATTAGACCAGCGTGACATTAAGACTACATGTTTAAAATATTAAAACCATGAAAATAACTAAACATTGGCCGCTAAATAATACACGTAAAGGGTAAATTATCACATTAAACAAACAACTAGAATTAACTGAAAATCTCTATAATTAAGCATCCGTGTTGCTGCTGTGATTTCGCGCATCGCTTGGCAGTCGGCACGAATGCACTTGTCCGTTGCAGTTACTAGCATACGTTGCATTGGCCTATGTTAGTAAAGTATGTTCTCATTTTTTAGCAATTTGATAATAAACAATATATACATAAAATATTGCAGATTTTTATGGATTAGTCCATTGGACATTGTTAAAGCAACGAAAAACAAATGTTTTGGAAGTAAAATGATATTATCTTTAGTTTTATTTGTTAGAGCTATAATTTTGGGTTGTCCTATTCATAATTTCTAGCCTATTAAAGGTGGCATGATGAGATGGTCCATAACATTACGACTACCCAAAGCATGATTGAATTAAATAAAATTCTAAGTCATTTTCACTATAGTTAATTTATAATTTTGCACATTCAAAAAATATTTAACTAACGGCTGACGAACAGGTAATGAATGTAAACGTTAGTGAAATTAACCGTTAAACAAACAATCTTTTATTACTACGTTAATTGCGTGTATATGTGAAAAATAAGCGTAACTGTCATGGTGTTAAGTTCTTTTATGTTGTCTCTAAGTGAATTTATGACAACTAAATGTTTAAATCAAAAAATGTTTCAAGGGCTGTAATTATCTTATTTATCTTATACGAAAAAATCTCTTAATTTTTTTTGTTTGTCAATTAAAATCCCGAAAATAACTAGTTCAGTCACCCGATTTGGATATGGATCTGTCAGACATTTATTGTCCATAATCGGCACTAAAACCAAATAGGCTTCTTGTAAGCTTTCTTTCTATAGAGTTAGTTTCTCCATGTGTGCCATGTGCATCAAGCTAAGCAAGTGATAGTGACATTTCTTCGCAAGTGTACGACACAGGTGTCTTTCTATTGTTTTCTAAGTAGCTACAAAGTAGTAGTCTCCACAAGTTTCTCCGTATATCTAGTCTAGCTAATAATGATCGCTATCAAGTTGCTGATCGACATCTTTTTGCCATATTTTTCTCAGTTAGTATTTTAAAAAAACTATTTAAACCGAATGCCCACATTATATTTAAAGATCTCTCTAGGCGTCTGGTTGACGCTTCTCGTGACCAGAAGGCTGGCTATTACCTCGGACAAAGAATCAGCATGGCGATCCAACGAGGTAATGCTGCCAGCCTCTTGGGCACGCTCCCAGTTGACAGCGATGGAGACGAATTTTTTGAGGCTTTTTAGTTGTTTGTTATACTAAGATAGTTTTTGATATTTATTGTAAATATGTATTGTAAATATCTAGTAAATAAAATTACTTTAAACCTATTAGTTTTCCAGCTTCTTATTTTAGGTGGGTCAGGTATGAATATTCGCCAAATATGGTATTCAAAGATCTTTTGTGTGGCGTATTCGTCGGATTATGCATTTGACAGTTAAAAGCACTTAATGAAAACTGCCCCCTTCTAACTGTTTGACATCCTTATCAACAGGGGTTATCAACAGCACCGCGTCTGTGTCTGTATACTTACGATATTTAAAACTGCGGTTAAGCGGTTAATCCATTATGTTCAATTTAACCCAAAGATAGGTTATTGATAGCGTCAGTGAATAGGAGATCATAAGTTACATAGCAATTATATCATACAATAGGTCCCACTTACGCAGTTCAAATACCAAATGGTTATAGATTATTTTAATATTTATTGTTAGAATCCGCCTCGGGGAATAGAAAATTAAGTGGCTTTCTATTTATATTGAACTCTGGGGCATAGAATTATAAATGATATTCAAATTAATTGGTATTGTTAGCTAATTAATTAACCTAAATATTGTTTACTAGCTGGTGCCCGCGACTTCGTCTGCGCAGGTTTAGTATTTCGAACAATATGTTTACAAATTGTAGCCTATGTGTTATTCTGATGTATAAGCTATATTATTGTAAAGTTTCATTAAAATCCATTCAGTAGTTTTTGCGTGAAAGAGTAACAAACATCCATACATACAAACTTTCGCGTTTATAATATTAGTAGGATTCATATTTTTAATATCCATCAGAATCTTCTAGTTTTCTTAAAATAACAATTTGCTATGATTTTTCACGTCCAATTTTGCAAAAAATGATTAGTTTTTAAGAAAACTATGCTGATTATGTTGTCGGTGAAAATGGCGGTCGTAAAAGCTGTAAAAATATGTTTTTTACCTACAATACATCTTTTTTTGTTACCAGGGCGACATAGACCTATGGACATTTCAGGAGATAGCGTTCAAAGCGGAGATGGATCGTCATGACGACCCGGAATCAGAAAAAGAGGCGTGGATCCTTTGCGGCGAAGACCCAGCTACCAGAATGAGGAATATTGTTGAACTAAGGAATATGATATACGGTAAGATTAATCATGATTGTCCAAAACCATCTTGATTGAGCAAAGAAAAAATGCGAACCTTGCATTTGCATAGGTAGTTAGCAATAGCCTACATTTAGCTTTGTGCAATATTTTTAAAGATTACCGTTGAGCATGTCTAACCATCTTTAGATAGTAAGTATATGATTAATGACTATGATTATCTTTCTCGCAACGTAATACGTTTTTCACATTTCCTAGTTCGCGTAATAGTTTATGTAAGCAATACTGTTAAACGTGGTGTTTACGGAAACCATGCTCATAAAAGGCGACAAGTACTAGGGCGACAAATCTGGTAAAGAGGCGCAAACACATTAAACTTTGTTGTTTTCAATCATTTTATACTTAAGGCAAGCATTAGTTCGTAAAGTTACATTGGCAAGCTTTACCGGGGAATAACCGCGCTTAACTACGAAATTGCTAGAACAATAAACATAAACATTTCAACGTAACAAAACCTTCGAAAGTGTGATTTTTAACGTTTACTTGCCTAATTTGCTTCGAGAGATTAAAGGTAAATTAAAATTAACCCATTCAGAATAATATCAAACGAAGTAATTTAGGTACATCTAGGGAATACATTTAGGGAAATAATAAGGTAATAAATCTTATGAACCTTATTACCCATACTAAGTAGTCAGTAAGCCCGCCAAAATCATCACTTCAAAATATTAAACAAATTAAATTAATTAACAAAATCACAGTAATTATTGTCATGTTAACAAAATACACATTTAATTAACATGATTGCAACAAGTAAACAAACTTCTCTCAGCACCTCTCATTTTAAACCTAACTTAATTAGCTTCCACTATGATAGACATGAGTAATTCTATTGTAACATCAGTAATTAACCTAACTTCGGCTGTGTAATGTTATTTTAATCCAATATTTTAATTGGCTCCAATTTGCTATGCTTCGTAAAATATTTATTACCTACCTACTCGATTTTAATTTAGATATTGGATTTAGTTCTTTTGCTAACTAAGTAACAAAACAATATTAATAGGCAATGACGCATTCACGCACACGCACGCTTTGTTGCATCATACATCGTGCTTAAATACCTACAAGTTATTTTTTTATGGAATTCTTACTCCGCCGGAGCGGAGTATTCAAAAAATATTATAGACTCATTTGAGTGTTCCCCTCCACGGAAATCTTTAGTAAAAGGCGAAAGATTTATGCGTTTTGAAGGGAAACCAGAGTTAGCAATGTTTGGGTCGCCCAAGCTTATATCTGTCGCGCGGTAACGAAACCATAGCGCGATTCAGAAATGAGCCCAGATTGTACAGCGCCATCTATCGAGCTTGTGGAAAGTTAAAATACCTACATCTGAAATAGGTATTAATTAAGCAGATCAGAATTAAAAATATTTAGATAATAATCAGTTATACTATGACGTAAAAAATATTTTTGTAAAGTTTGACTTTAAGTGCTTGAAATGGAAACACAACTTTGAATGACTCCTATCCAAATCTTTGTAGCAATTTGGCACACCCTTACATTTTGATATTAGTTACGTTAGAACTTTTATCGCGTGTAGTTTCAATATACACGAATTAACAAGTGATTTCTGTAGGTATATATTAATTAGTTGTATATAATATTGTATTTCAAGAATATTGTATTGTAATTTCAGAGCGAGGCGAGTGTCACCCACATCGTATGGACGACGCGTTTCTACTGCGGTTCCTGAGGGCGCGCCGGTCAGTGCCTGCGCGGGCGCATAGACTTGTAAGTATGGATTTATTTCAATGTTTATTATATGTTATACATAATAGGTATAATATATACTTAATCAATATTTGATTGATCAGAATTAGAAAATTATATGTACAAAATAGGGAAAAGAGAGGTTTATTCTACGCAAAAAAAAAAAGTTAAGTAATAAGGTTGGCATGGCGAAAAGTAAATCGTAGAAATTGGTAATCTTACACCCCCGTGCCTGGGAAGCGGAACATGAAGCCGGCGTCTCCGAATGCTACTGAGTAGTAGTCGTCGCTACAATTGTACGTCAGTGCCCGTCAGGCGAATTTAAGAAAATAAACACTAAAGCTTTTTAAGAGATTAAACCTTCAGCCGACTCGATAAAAAGAAAGAAAATATGTTTGTATTAACACATTCACTGCGGCAGCGTTAAATCTAAACTTTCTACTAGTGCGATACGAGACAAATGCTGCCCGTATCTATATTTCCTGATATGCGTTACGGCTTCTATTTTGCCGTACCAGAACCTGACTTTCAAAGCCTATACAGACGTGGAAACCACCTATATCAATGGTTTTTATCAACAAATCGATAGACTATATCCTTGTATACACCTAGCTGCAGTCGCCCCGGGTTCTCTGTTATACTTTGAAAGATACAGAGATTTTTCAAAATCTTTCATTCGCGGCAATATATATGCCGTACAGCGTAGAAGTGAAAAAATGCTAGGGATGGGGTTTACTTCCGGAATGATAGTCGATGGTTTAAAAATATTTTTTATTGTAGATAAAATATTCATATTTATCAGTGTTATATTATTATATAAATCAACATAATTAGGTATCCTAATTATATAATATGTATAAATATGTATTTATGTTCTACCACAATCACACTATAGCGCCACCTAGTCCCAAATACATATAATGCATAGTATAGTTAGAAAATACACCCAGACCAAGACAACTAGACAAAGAATGTTTGATTTGTGTGGGAATCTAACCCACAACCACTACGCCAACAGACAAATTTAAAAAAAACTAAAAACTATTAAAGGACGTGTATGAAACTTAGTAAGTAGGTAGTTATTCCACTGAATTATTTTCACACTTGACATCTTTGGCATCAAGATGATGATTTCCCCTCTCTCTCTCTACTCAAATCCAGTTTTTTATGTGAACGTCTCATTGTAGCAGAACCGCGTAATATTTTTCACAAAAAATATTGTTACGTCTTGCTTACGGCCAGCACTAGCGCACACTGAACCGCCGCGCGGACGCATGCAGTGTGGTGCGGGGTTGGGGGGGTACGGCAAGATATTCGCCGTACCGCACTGAATGAAAATAATTATTTTACTGTGCGTTACGGCAACTATTTTGCCGTATATTGTTAGTGTACAATATTATTATATTAAAAGCAACAATATTGAAAATATCACTATCTCATTCCTACGCGCAAGGGAACTTAGATAAATCGCCCCCGCACAGTACGCAAAACAAGGACAACGAGCTACCGCACTGGCTGAGAGTCAAATACGGCCAAATACTTGCCGTAACGCAGTGAATGTGTTAACTTATCCAACATCTAGTCCACCCATAAATTACTTCCTTACAGCCATTATCTAACTTAGAAAGACCCAATAGTAACAAATATCTACCTAATTTATTTCCAGCTAGTCCGCTACAGCAACTTCCGGGATCAGAACCCGCACCTCTGGCGTGATATAGACTGGTTCGGCCTCACTAAACTAGGACATGTGTTCGAAGGCGTGCTCTTCGATAGACCTGATGTTGGCAGACTTATTATTTGTAGGCTAGGTAAGTTATCCACGTAATATTACTAATTATGAACAATTACATAATATATGTCTTCTGTTTAAGAAATATTTAACTTTATTTTAACTGGTAGCCGACCCCAAAATACTGAGGAAAACGCTCGAGAGATGAAAATGATGTGTATAATGCTACGGCCGCACTCATCGCGATAACCCGAATATTCACGTTATCGCGATATGTGTAGCCAAGTATTCGCGAACCCTTCGGCACTTCGGGCGAAGCTTCGGGCTTATCGCTTCGCTGTCGGTAAACTCTCGCAGATCAAAGGGTTTTATTGCGATGAACTTCGCGGTGCGCGGCCACACTTCAGTCGGCCCGTACGCATCGGCCAAGCGGACGTGTTTTCAACGCTAGTATTTTCTCTATAGTTTTCACTACAGTGCTGAACGAACATGGATTGAACGAACGAAAAAATTTTAGAATTCATTGCGAATTATGAGACTGAGCCGATATTGTGGAACCCATTAGAAACTGGCCATAAAAGAAAAGATCTCTGCTATGACGCTTGGTTGAGGATTGTTGTTTTTGCGTTTGTACATCGCGATAACATTTGAGCGATAAACTTCGTCTATTATATGTGGCCACCAAGATTCGCCGTAGCCCGAAGACGAAGTTTATCGCCCGAATGTTATCGCGATGAGTGCGGCCCTAGCATAACAGATACTTACATGTATGCATACCCTTAACCCTATAATTTGGGAGGAACTTTATTTTTTTCAGTTATGTAAAAATAGGTCACCTACTTATTATATGTTATATTCCCTATTATAATAGGAAATTAACATGTATTTTTTATATATCCACTCTCTGGCTCCCAGTATCGAGTTTTCACCATCACTCTATATACTATCTATATTATTGGCTATCCATCAGATGAGCAATAAAAAAAAAAGTCGTGGTGGCCTAGTGGGTAAAGGACCAACCTCTCAAGTATGAGGGCGCGGGTTCGATCCCAGGTCAGACAAGTACCAATGCAACTTTTCTAAGTTTGTATGTACTTTCTAAGTATATCTCATCACCATGGACTGTGTTTCTAATGGCACGTTAAACTGTAGGTCCCGGCTGTCATTGAACATCCTTGGCAGTCGTTACGGGTAGTCAGAAGTCAGTCAGTCTGACACCAGTCTAACCAAGGGGTATCGGGTTGCCCGGGTAACTGGGTTGAGGAGGTCAGATAGGCAGTCGCTTTTTGTAAAGCACTGGTACTCAGCTGAATCCGGTTAGACTGGAAGCCGACCCCAACATGATTGGGAAAAGGCTCGGAGGATGCCATCAGATGAGCAATTAACATAATGTTAGACATACAAATGCATGGATCTATAGTACACATTATTTCATATAAAACAAGTCCAATTTACTTTTAACGCTTTTAACTATTATTTGTTTTTAACGACTTAAAAGTTATAACCTCTTCACTCTGCATAAGATAATTGTAGCATTAAATTAATGATCCTATAAAAAACAAGATTACAATCATAATTATAATTGTGTTACGTCTCATAATAGGCATGATGACAAATTTTTAAATTCCTTTGTATGATGTAGGTATACGTCTATTTTATATGAAAAATTATTAATTTTAAGAAAATGCGAAGATTTTTGATCAAATAATTGCATTTTTCTCTGTCCACTTTGAATCCGGCGCGAAAACGCTTGTCAGTGTCATGTCGTCACTTGTGACGTCACGACTGAAATTACAAGACGCAAGTAAACAACACTCGTGCAATAATTAAGTTTTTTGTGTTATTAAATATGAATTCGAAAGGGCATAGGTGTTGTGGGGTCCCCCAGTGTAAGAACACATCCAAAACAACTCCTGATAAGTTATTTGTGTACGTTCCTCACAATAAAAAAATACGAAACAAGTGGCTTAAACTTGCAAGGCGAGATTCAAAAGCAATATTGCCCAGTACAACTTTATTTTTGTGAAGATCACTTTGATGTAAGTTATTACGTAGTTCTCTAGATTCTAGCATAGTTTATAATGTAAATAACTATTTCGAGCTTAGGTTTCATCTCTCATTGTTTTTTAATTAAACTAGTATACTTACATGGAAGTTTTAACATTTCTAAATTCAGCTGAACAAAAATATTTATTTGATGCCAAAAACTTTCCCAGCATTATGATATCAATTCTAGGCAAATTAGCGCTGTTTGCCTTGATAATCCGGGCTCCATAACTCGTGTTATAAACAATTAATTAATTAAAAACAAAGATCGCAGTGGAAGTTCACAATAACGAAATGTGACGTTCGCGCGCTTTCGCGCGAGTTGTTTTGAGAAATGACGTCACGAGCTCTGATTGGTGTTCAAGATATCATGGCGGATTGCCTTATTTCGTAATTTTATTTTATAAAAATACATATCAAAAACATTATTAATAAAGAAAACAATGCGCGTTTTATATTCCAAGCTTTAAGTTTAATTTAATAAATATATTATTTTAATGATTTTTGATTACTGTCATCATGCCTATTGAGTGTACTTAATAATTACTTGAAGAATGCTCTGTCTCTGTACATGAATAGAATTTGATAAAAAAAAGTATAGCAAAACTTCTAAAGCTCCCAGTATTTTTTTCTTTTTGGTCCTAAACCTACTCTTAAAGAAAAAATATACCTAATACAATGTGTTTTATCTAATTCCAGGTTTGTGGGACCCAGATGATTACCCAGTAGAAGACCTGGTACGCGGCTGTCTACTACTTCTGGAGATCGGTATCATGCAGCCAAAACTCCAGGTGTTGGGAGGAACTGCATTACTGGACTGCGAAGGTCTCACCATGAGGCACATGCGACATTTCTCACCAGCAATAGCTATACAAGCTATGAATGTTATGGGGGTGAGTTCCATGCTTTCTTAATACCTAGATGTAAGATACCAGGGTCGCATAGATTGTAAAGGTCTCTGCACACAGCGGGCGCGGTGCGGCGGGACGGGACGGGACGGGACACGGACGACACCACACAGAGCCGTCCCGCCCGACGTGACGCGATGCGTAATATCTAGTACATTACAACTGCTCAGCGTCTCGTCGCCGTCCCGTCCCGCCGCGCCGCGCCCGCTGTGTGCAGAGACCATTACTTAAATTCCCTAGGTCCGTGTGAAACCCAATAAAACTCCTGAAAAGCTATTTTTATTTTTCACCGTAAACAGCATGAAATAACTATAATCTCCTGACATTTCAGTTCGCATTTCCCCTGCATCAGCGAGGCGTGCACGTGATCAACTGCTCCCGGGTGTTCGAAACGCTCTTCCACTTCTTCAAGCGTTTGGCGCCCGTGGACGACCTGTGGAAACGAGTACGCTTCCACGGATATGATCTCAGTTCTTTACATAAGTGAGTATCGAAAATTCATTTAAAAAAACTATGAAAAGCATAACTTTATAAGCTCTTCTCTAACTTATACGTTGACATCTTATAATTCTCACGCAGCCAACATTTCTCCCGGTTTCGTTCGCGTCACGGGGAAACTTCTTTCCGTACTAGGTTAATAGCCTATGTCACTTGGGAATAGTGTATTTCGTAACAGTGAAATAATTCAACAAATCAGTTCATTAGCTTCGGAGCCTTTAAAACGAACAACAATTAAAAATCCTGTAATAGTTATTAGTCTATTATAATTATGAGGATTCCAACAACACTCAATGTTCGTACCATAACGTAGGTAGATGTAGGTATACTTGTGACGTGTACACTTACTCTAAGTGCAGTCTAAGTCTGCAGTAACCCAAAGGCATGCTTAACAGAATATGTACTCCATATCAGATTGGCCTTTGCCTCGTTACGTGTCACTCAGCAAGTAGGTAAGACTGACACGTTCTAACTTACGCCTTTGAGTATTATATAGGCACACAGGTTAAACTAGCACAAACTAGCAAAAAGGATAGCTTTTTTATTACAGATTCAGCTAAGTAGAATAGATACTGTCGATAAAACTGATTATGATCCAAAAATATGAATTTCTATCTGTGAACCTGAAACTTTTTTTTTCCATGCCAAAAATGTGAATTAAACATGACAAAGAAATGGGCGATTACTTAAGCTACTTTATTTTAAACTAGCTTCTGCCCGCGACTTCGTACGCGGATCCTGTCCCTTATGCCAGCGACTATGGGGTCAGCAAAATCAAAGATCTGAATAGTCGCAATAGACGTGACCATAGGGATAAAAGTAGTGATTCTAATTAGACCACATTTAAGTTGTGTGTGGCAAAAATATTACACGTAGGTATTATTTCGTAAAAAAACATTAAATAGATGACAAAGTCGTGGTGACTTAGTGGAATTCGTGGTGGTTTAGTGGGTAGAGAACCAATCTCTCAAGTATGAGCGTGCGTCTTTGATTCCAGGTCTGGCAAGTGCCTGCCAATGCAACTTTTCTAAGTTCGTATGTACTTTCTACGTATATTTTGGATACCAATGACCGTTATTTGGAGGGGATGTTAAACTGTAGGTTCCGACTGTCATTGAACATTCTTGGCAGTCGTTATGGGTAGTCAGAAGCCAGTAAGTCTTACCAAGGGGTAACCGGGTTGTGGAGGTCAGATAGGCAGTCGCTCCTTGTAAAACACTGGTACTCAGTTGCATCGTGACTGGAAGTCGACCCTAACATAATTGGGACAAAGGCTCTTGAGATAATAACGACAATAATAATGAGATATATGCACCGCAAGACATCTGAGGCTGATGACGGGGAGTAGCGACCCCGCGGGGCTATATATACTGAGTTCTCCAGGGAGAGTATACTGTCCCCCATCTCCGGCCGGTCGGAGTGAACCATGACGGGGGTAGGTCTCACGCCTCTGGCTTGGCTTGGCCGTCCAGAGTGGAGTCGCTAGAGCAGGATTAGTGGCCCTGCTCGGAGGGTAGGTGCCTCATGGTAAGCACAGGGAGCGCGTAATCCGCGTTTAAAGTCCGCCGAGGTATCCTCACCCTTCAGCCGCTCATGTCCCTATTGCCCTCTTGTTGCTATTCAGTGACTGGTTACAGTAAGTGAGGTGGCGAGTCTCCACCTGCCGTTTTTACATGTACCTAATACATTGTCATCCACTAACATCCCATCAAAATAGCCCAAGTAGTTTTCCTCCATAGTTAGCAATAGTTTAGCACAGAACCGGGGATTGTCTTTTTTTTAACGACGTCCACCGGGGATTGTCCTTGGGTTCATTTCTATAGTGTATAAAGGGATAATCGTCGGTTTTGTGTCACCATTTCATTAAAGTTGTCTCAAAAGGGCTTCAGCGTGTTGGCTTCGACCCCACGTTTGCCTCCCAAAAATTTGGAACTCTGTAGTCCCGAGGTCTGGAAGAGATATACAAAATAATAATGAAGATAAAACGCAACAAAGTTAGAGAGTGGAGGCTCGTGACGCCACGTCTAGGTATGTAAAATTTGTACTAAGCAGTGACTTAACACGAAATTCAAGCGTTGTTGTATCTTCGTTATTATTTGTTTGTGAGAGAGAGAAAAGAAAAATGCGTGTCCATTATTTTAGGGTTATCTAAAAGACGGACTAATTACTTATTTTGATTCACTATACCTATTTCATAACATTCATTTCTATACATTTCAAGTGTAGTATTGCTCTTGAAGTTCCACATCAGGTGTTCCAGATCTTCGATGTTTACACGTCAATAGAGAGTGCTTATCAGATTGAACAACTTTTGCTAAAACGTCATACCTCTATATGCTATAGTCTAGCTGGGCCCCTGGAGTTCCACATCAGGTGTTTTAGATCTTCAATTTGTATAAGTCAATAGAAAGTGCTTATCAAATTGAACAACTTTTGCTAAAACGGCATACCTGTATATGGTACAGAGAAGCTGGGCTCTTGGGGTTCCACATCAGGTGTTCCAGATCTTAAAATTTATAATCTCAGCTGAAAATGCTCATCAAATGAAACAATTTTTGCCACGGCACCATATTTGTATCTCTTATAGTTTTATTGGTCTGTTGGAGTTCTGCATCAGGTCTTCAAGTTTCGAAGATAAATTATAGCCTATATGTTGACCAGGCCTAATACTGATACAACAAAGAAAAAATCATTGAAATCCGTTCAGTAGTTCGGAAGATTAGCGTGTACAAACAAACAGACATACAGACATACAGACATACAGACATACAGACAAACAGACAGAATTTTTTTTTTGGATTTGTGCTCCATTACTGTTTCTAAACCCCACCCAATTATTATTTTTTTAATATATTCAATGTACAGACACAGTTTTTTTACAGATTTATTATATGTATAGATTGCATTGAGTTCATTATCTTAATATTGTAAGTGGGTTTTTGAATCAAACTACAATGACGTGTGAGTGATAGGTACCAGTAGGTGTTGTTTGCAATACAAACTCTTCATATCTTCCAGGTGCATTGACCCAGAATGTCTGCCAAAGAGATACGGAGGACATCGCCAGGAGGTGTCGTTGGAGAAATGGCTGACGAAGATCAAGCAGTACAAGAATAAAGACTTCGATAATGATATGAGAAACTTAGGTTATGCTGTAGATTAAATTAAACGTTATTAAATTATAGACGGTGCTAAATAAAAGACAGATCTCAAAGTGCCTGCTGAAATAACGCGAGTTGTTCCCTATGTGCGTACTAGGAAATCATAATAAGCAGGCGTTCATTTGGGTGAATGACTGAAAGTGTGAAATGTGAAATGACAATAGAATACAACAAAATGTAGGTTATCATTGAAAGACAATATCCATGCATATTAACAAGTTTGGCTCATAAGCGTTTCGTAAAATAAATTATCTACAGTTATCTTATATTTGTATGAAGTTTTTAAATTAAAACTATCTAAACTATATTACAAACTGAAAATTATTATCTACAACTACAGATCTACAAACTAGAATAAATATAATACAACGAATAAAAAAAATATCATCTATAATATTACCTACCTAAAGACGTAAGCTATTATTTAAATCGAAGCCAAGTGTGATATTGATATGGATAATGTATAGGTAATCTCTAAGTAAATATTTTTTTATTAATTTTGTAAAAACTGAGACTGGAGTATTGTTCTCTTAGTTAAAGTAAATCATGTTAGTTAACAGTACATAAGCTATAATAAACTGCTCAAAGTGTTGTGATCTTTCTCGTTCATATCTATACCTATTTATATTCCTAATAGACTTAAAATGTAATTAATATAATCATACTTTATACACATTTTAGCGCTTATATTTAAAAATACATTTATATTCATTGTTTTTTTACGTTTTAAATAAACTTTTTTACAAATCTCAGAAAGTATTTTTCCTTGTAGAGTATATTTACAATTCTATAATTACTACCTGAAACTTCAATAAATTCATGAATAGAAAGATCTGACATACGATTTTTAAACCTTACCGTTACCTTTCCATAAGTACTTAGTAGTAATCTCAACTCTTTTTTTTGACGTGCAGTTGCGTTATCACCATAGTTTAAGTACAAGCCTATAACATTAGCAACCCAGAAACACAATTTTCCCCAAGATCAAGGTAAATGGGAAACGGAACTAGTTTGCCATCTATTTATAGCGCAACCGACTAGTTTAGATACTTTCACTTTTTACAAATTATTTCTCAATTCGGACTACTGGCTCTCAAACATGGCGTTGCAATAAATAAAAAAATAAATAAAAATAAAAATAAAAATCTTTTATTTTCAGGCATCGACGGCCCATAGCGTGTTAGTAAACAGTACAAACTTACAAACTATGTTAGTAGTAACACACAAGTACAAAATAATATAAAATAATACACACACTACATCCAGGATTATTAGAAGATTTATCAAGTCCCATGTCTAACATGCAGCTTGATAAATCTATCCATAACAGGCCCTTCTAGCCTTTCTGAAAATACCTTCAGAATGCTGTTGCTGCTTCCCCTCGATCTGCGTACCACTGATGCCACTTTTTTGCGCATGATCGCGAAATAATCATCAGTGTGCGCATCCGCGAACATCCCTGACGCACTACAGTAAGGTGGAAGCCTCAACAGCGCCCTGAAGGCGTTATTATATTGAATGCGCAGTGCGCTGTCCGCTTTTTGTGTATGATTAGCCCACAGACTGCTGGTGTAGAATATTTGACAAAACGCTTTAAAAAGTGTTATTTTAACCGGTGCTGAACAACCAGCAAACCTGCGCGCCAACATGTTTCCCCTCACAGCCAGCGCCCTGCGCTCCCTTTCCATATCTAGATCGTCTTTTAAATCCTCTGTCACAATATGGCCTAGATATTTAAATTGTGTTACCCTGTTTAGCGGTAACCCGTTCAGTTTTACGTGTGGGATATATGAGGGGCTTTTATTTTTTCCCTTAAAAACCAATAACTCACTTTTCGTGGGATTATACTTCAGCCCATGCTGTTCAGCGTACCTTTCACATATAGTGAGTAACTTTCTTATTCCCCCGATTGTGGGGCTCAGCAGCACCATATCGTCTGCGTAACTTAAATTATTTAAACTTACTCCGTCTACATGGCAACCGACATGAGTGCTGCTGAGCTCAACAAGCAAGTTGTTGACATAAATATTAAATATTCTCGGGGAAGTCAGACCCCCCTGCCTCACACCACATTTCAATTTATATGGCTCTGATAATGCGTTAGACCATTTAACAAAGTTCCTTTGCTTTTCATACCAGATAGATAATATTGACACCAATGCAGCCGGAACTCCCGCCCTCCGAAGCTTCTCCCATAAAACGTTATATGAAACTAGGTCAAACGCTTTGGAAAGATCTAGGAAACAAGCATACACCGGTGTCTTCCTGTCCGTATAATATTTGACAGTGTGCTTTAACGCAAGTATTGCACTCTCTGTAGACAGCCCCGCACGAAAACCGAACTGTGTGTCGTGAAGTTTTGTACAGTTACTCAGGTGCACGTCAAGCACACTGTCAAACACTTTGGCTATTACAGTTGCTAACGAAATTGGCCTATAGTTCCCTTTGTCAGCTATGTCTCCCGTCCGATTTTTTACAATAGGAACAACTAACCAGTGAAAAGCAATGCAACCGACCAGTTTTTAACGCTCCGTCTTAATTATATTATTTACGAAATAAAAACAAACCATTTGCATACAAATTACGTAATCTGCATTTCCATGTGAGCTACATTACACCTCGACGTAACACATTCACCAGTCGATTGTTTTTGGTACCTACTTTAGGAGGTACTTTATCATGTTTTGAAGAATACATATTTATAAATAATCGGGACAAAGGGATATTACGAGTATAAAGGCACGATACCATTTTTTTTACCGTTTACCCTTATGTTACCAAGCTACCGCATTGGGAAATATCCTGTAATGATAGCTGTGTTTTGTGAAATAAATAAATGTTTCGGGCGAATTGCACCGACCGTGGTCACGTGTAGGCGGGTGAAGTTAAAACCTTTTTTTTTTTAATACCTACAGATGTTTTAAATAAACAATATGTCTATTTTAAACTCCCGTCTACTATTTGCATTATAATCAACCCGCAAGATAAGTTTACTTAGATCATGAATCATGAAGTAAATTTTCCTCATTTGCCTTTAGCTAACTCTTCAGATTTTTCTGTAAACTATAGTTTTGTCATAAACACGCTTAATCCTAGGCGGATACTGTTTTTTTCCATCGTATGTCCACATATCAATTTCCCGTAGGTAATCTCTTACTTAGTATACTTACTTAAGTGTGTTAGAAATCTTCGCTGTATAAACAAATGGATATAGATAAATATCATTTTTTTAATGGATACGTATCTATCCTAAACCTTTAAACATGAAAGTTCGTGACCAGTTAGAAATTAGAACACCCAGGTATTGCAATTAGGAAGCCAAGAAGGTTGATACATTGTATTCCATTACATACTGCTCAAGTCACAAAGGCAATCCGGATGATTACCTGAATTGATTGTAAGAAGCAGATTCTTCTTCTATATCTCAAGCCAATACCTAACAAGTAGCCAATCTTACTGATTGGCTTCTTAACCAACCTTTAAGTACAAAGGAAACCCTTCTCACAACACCAGCACCCAAACATTCCAAGTTACATAAAAGGTCAGTACACTGCATTGAGACCATGTTCCGGCAATCACGATTACTATAGATTCTATTCTCCGCCGAGCACGCGTCGCAGGCGCAGCTAAGGATTGTCTATGAGATCAGTGGGTGGCATAACACGAGTAACCGCGGCATGCAGCGGACGTGTTGATCGCTCTACCTACCTACTTATATAAACAAATACGAGTTCCTATAAAAAGTTTTACTGTAGAAAATATCCTATTGAATTAAGTGTTGTTAATATGAAGTCGTTGTGAAGTGGTTTTTATTGGGATTGACTTCTAATCTCTTGGTGAGTTATTTTTTGTTTGGGATTTGTGTCAGTCATCGCAGTTTTTGTTTATTTTGATAAGTTACGTGGGCATTGAAATTCATTTTTTTGTTAATATTCGTTTTCAATAAAAGTGCTTGATTAAAGACAACCACAAAACAAAAGTTTGAAGGAACTTCTATATTTATCATCAAGCTTATAAGCTTATTATCTTAGCTTCTATGAAGCTTTTATTAGCATCCACAATTTATATAGGAAGCTATAGTAAGACGATATCTCAGAATCTAATTATTGATTAAGGAAGAAAAAAATATATTAACTTACTGACGTGCGTAAATAAAAAATAATACCGTTTAGCTTACAAAAAATAGAAGGTAAAAGTCGTTAGGCTTAAAAACTTCGTCAAAGTCGTGCACAAAAACATACATACTTTCACATACAAGATTATAGAAATGTGATACAGTTATAATCACGTAACTTGCTTTAGCTTCTAAATCATGTGCAGAAAGTATCGTTGTTAACTATTTAAGTCATCTATCGTAAATTGTGAATTAACTTTATTCATTATTGAAAATTAATAGATTTCCGCAAATAAACGCCTGATTCCATAAATACTTGTTGTACATTATATGTTTCATTAATTAAATAAATGTTCGTCCGTATCTATTTTAAACTAATCTAACTAATCTTGAATGGATTACTATTGTGTAGAGATATCTGAAAGTATCTTTCAAGGATTTCTGAAAGCTAAGCTGGTCTAGAATCGAATTATCAAGATTGTTTTCGCGCTATACAAAGTTTTTCGATACAATTACCTACGTTACCGGGCAGCGCTGGTTGAAAAGTATTTAACAAATCCCATTTTCAAATAGTTGGCTTTAGAACTGAGTTAAATCGCTAAATCCCTATTCTAAACCAGTGCCTAACTATTGAACTACTTTGATAGGTCTGATCTTTAACTGCTTACTTCGATCTTTCAATGACATCTTCTATTTGAATCTGGCGCCCTAGTATTTTGTTACTGATGAAAATTTACCTGGTGGTACACCTTAGTAAATACTTACCTTAAGTTTTTCTTTTTCTTAAAATACATCAAAATAATAAAATAACTAATGTTAATAAAACAATAAACATAATAATATCCTGTGCAATTGAGACTGGCAGTTCACTAGTTAACCTTGGCCCGAGATAGGGCTTTGAACTTTCATGCAAGAGTAAAATACTTATCGTACTTAATTTTAATTACATCAAACCAAAGTATCTTTATAACCTTAATAAACAACAACATTGCTTTGTTTTTAGCAATAATTAAATTCAGAACAATGCTCTTAATGAAGGTTAAAATAGCTACCAATTTGTGCTAACAAGATCAATAAGATCATTGAATCATTTGTCTGTTATATTCTCACTATAACCGATAAGTGTAAGTGTAAATAATTTTACGGCAAGAAGCTACTTAAGTAGAGATTGCAACATTGCAACTTATCGGAACTCAATTCACTTTATCTTGCAACATACAGAATCCAGACCAATTTTTATGGCCACATCGAGTTCAGACTCACTAATTATGATGGCTATCTCACAAATTACTCGGTTTCCTCATATCTGACAAGATCTTCCTTTAAATCCGTTCTTTTGTATCCATACCATTTTTCGTCATTTGCAAGTGGGATTTGATAACGGTCATTAGAACTAAGCATGATTATATTACTTCGTATAGCCTTCGACAAAATAGCACTTTATTGGTCAGATTGCGCAAAGTATGGACCAAGGCGACGAAATAATTCGATATAATGCAATGTAACGCCACAAGACATAAAAGGGTTATTATCTTATAGCCAATACAAATGATGATGATTTACAAGAGAGACAAAAAGTAGGTAACGTCGTTAATGATGCTGCATTGCCGCTTATAAAGAAACACACGAATGCACGAACGCTACGCATTTTATAAATAAATGTATAAACAATAGCGATAGAATCAGCTGTTAGAAGATCAGATGAAAAATTCGCTGCTTTTGTGTAATCGACTCCAGGAGCAAATATTGGTTATTGGTAGATAATTAGTAAAACGATACCAGTATTTTTTTCAAGAAGTTACTTATACAAATAGGTATATTTATTAGAACAAAAAGTTCGTTTACAAAAATTTTACTTTCGTTAACATGCATATTAGGAAAGAAATACTGTGCAGTTCATTAATAGTATGAGGTCTCAACTTACTTCATCTCATGATGGGGTCAACGGAATACGTATTATTTTAAGTTCATATATGAAAATTAGTAATAGCACCTCCAATAGTAAACCGTAATTGACGTACCTAATATTTCTCCTAACTATGCCAGGCAAACAAACCAAACTATCGGAAAGTTTTTTTTCAGATTATCAAGCCCATTTTTCCTCAAGATGGTTTCCTTTACCTTTACTCAGTCATCGGTGTTCAAGATACACTTAGATAATTCATCCTTTCGTAGAAAAGTTAGGTACATTAGGTTAATTGCCTGACTTGAAACAGCACCCACCTGTATTTGAGAGGCAGCTGCTTTAACCACAACTCTACCCCAGTTTAGTTCCACATTTTCGCAAAACCAATGAGGGATAAGAAATCCACAAACTAATTGAGCAGAAATTTTAATTTCCACAACTGATTTATGCTAATTCGTTTTTGAGCAACATACTTCCTTCCCACCATATAGGTAACTGTGTTACAATTGTATTACATAGTATCTTTCAAAATCCAACAATGTTTTAGGAATCATTTTGCGCTTCTTAAATGTTGCAATTTAGATAAAATATTATGCAGAATGCACTTGGGTAATTAGTTGATTGGGTCATTAAAGTTTCGTAACTATGTTAAGTCAGTATTTTTCCATTAAAGTGAGAGGCTGTGGACTCACACTAGCGATTTCCGGCACTTCCAATGCAATGATGTTATTTATTGAAAGTAAAAGTAAATACATATAAAAGAAAATAAAAAACTGGGTTGAACTTAAAGCTTCTTGATTGTTTGTTTTTATTACAACGATTAATTTGGTTACGTCTAAAGTGAACAAGGTTTTGAGTACAGAGGTGATTGCAGGAAGAAAAAAGTTCTTCATTGTTTGCTAGAATTTTGAATTTAATAACAATGTACTTTCATCATTTGCTAACGGTGACAGATGCTAGAAAACAACCTAGAAAGTTAGCTTGATGCTATCTTGTCAAGCACGACCATAATAAAAAACATGACTAGATTTTCTTCGGACCACGCATTTGGTTTTCGTACGTAACGCGAACGAACATACTCAATTACTCATTTTTCATTATTTAGCTGATAGAAAGAAACATTTCGTCAATGTCCCACCAAAATGCTACCAGGATTTCATAACACCACTGTAGGTAATTAGTAATTAGCCGCACGCTGTCACGGAGGCTAGTCAGTCAACAACTTGTGTCAATTTCATTGAAATTATAGTCAACGGTAGCGGCATTTTTACGAGTACTTTAAGGTCGACGGCGGAAAAATGTACTTACTTTAAAAGGTTATTGTTCTGTAATTGCATGGCTTTATGACATGGTTCTTTGTCGTGTTTTCCTTTTTTTCAACAGTTACTTATCCACATAATAGTATAGTTTCTCTTGGCACGTAAACCAAATGTTGCGTACGTTTACGTTTGTCACCATTTGCCGTCATCAAACCGCTGAATTTATAGTTTTCTATTGTCTGTTACAACTTTACCTACATCTACTAGATCTTCTTCAGTATAAAAGTTCAGACAACCGTTAAGTGTAGGTAAACACCGGAATAAGCTGTACTCTGCTGCTTCTGAGTCACAGTCTCACAGTCAGACTCACGTCACAATATTAGAGAAAAGCTAGGCAGACAATGATTTCGTAACTATAAGAACTATATTAGACGTTGCTTAAAAGTTTATTAAGTTCAAGTTAAATTTTTCTTCACACTCTTAACAAACCGGTTTATGGGTGCTGTTGAACCTGCGTTAGGCAATTTAAAATCTTCCATTAGGTAATTAAAATAAATAGCCATATTGATTGATCAGCTGCTGAAGTATCTAAAGCACCTACATCAACAATCCAGACCAACATAACTATTAAAGTAACAATTTACCTAATTCTGAATTACTTTGTTTCAGTACAATAAATATGCCGTTTATCGAGATAGCATTTCAAGCTGAAATAAGTAGATACGAGGATCCGGAATTCGCAGAATATGCAAAACGACACTGTAACGAAGATCCGGACACCAGGGGCAAAGCAATCGAGGAGTTACGTAGACTTATCCGGGGTAAGATTCACTCCTCTTTACCAGCCATCCAAATCTTGATACTCGTACCGCCACGTTCCGTTACCGACCATTTCACAAAATAAAAAAATCGATTTGCAAGTTGCATCTTTCAGAAAATACAAAAAAGAAACACCTCCGGCTTGTCAGTTTCCTGGCAACCGCACCTGGCGACATCTTCTACGGAAAATTCAGATTTGCTTTAGACAAAATACGTTTAACGTGCCATCCGAAACACAGCCAATGGTGTCTAAGATATACTTAGAAAGTACATACAAATGATTATGGAACTCTAAAAACTAAATTAAAGAAAAACGCGGCGGTGAAAACAAGTCTTATTTGTTTAACGATTTATTTCAGAGCGAGGAGAATGCAATCCACGGCGAATAGATGATGCCTATTTACTACGGTTTCTTAGATGTCGGCGGTTCATTCCTGCGCTAGCACATAAATTGGTAAGCAATATTACTCTTCTTCCGAGAATATTTGAATGCCACTTATTCATCAATCATTAAAATCATCAAAAAACAATAACGTATAAAACATACACTTAACATGTAACTATACTGGGTTTACTACAATTTCACGAGTAAAATCCGCAGATGGATTTTTGAGTTATGTCACTTTTGCAGTAAAATTGAAACAATAACTTCTATGTTACTAAGGCAACAGAAATCTAAAGGAGCGCAAAACAACCTGCGCGCGTATACAAAATCACCACCGACTGACTGTCAAGCGCGTTTTTTTTGTCCCTCGATTCTGAGTTGTCTCTTTAGCACCAAAAGTGAAACATTCAATTCAATAATACTAGGGCAAGAGGAATTTAGAAGAGCTCAACAAAGTAAACACCGCGCCAAAAAACATCGAGTGCCTAGTGCGAGTTTTTCAAGTTAACTTTTTCGATGCGAAGATTACCATACCATATTGAATCAATCATGTAGCATTTACGTTTTATAATTCCCCTTTAGTTAATAAAGACTGTCATCGGTACTTGGTCGTAGGTATTTACGCTCGAACTCACTTTTGCGAGTGTAAAAATTATTAACCGGCAAAATGAATGAAGATGTAATATCTAAATCATGTGACGTAGCATACGACTCTTTATTTCAATAGACTTGTTAATTACGTATCGAGTTGCGAACGCTCTCAAAACTCGGAATCAGCACGAGTGCTTTGAGTTATGTCACTTTTGCAGCAAAATTGAAACAATAACTTTTATGTTACTAGGGCAATAGAAATCTAAAGGAGCGCAAATCTGCTCAAACTGCGCGCGTAAACAAAATCCGACTGCGAGCGACGACGCCAGCGCGTGTTTTTTTTTTGGTCCCTCGATTATGAGTTGTGTCTCTTTAGCACTAAAATTGAAACATTCAATTCAATAATACTAGGGTAAGAGGAATTTAGAAGAGCTCGACAAAGTAAACACCGCGCCAAAAACCATCGTCTGTGTTCGATACCGATTCGGAGTCGAGTCACTAGTACTTTACAACAAAAATTGGAACGTTTTGCCTTTTATATTACTAGGGTGTAAGGAATTCAGTAGAGCTCAACCGTAAATTATATCGCCCGTAAAGTAAATCGCCGAATATGGTCAGACCCGTGGCTTCGACCACAGAATCATCAAACTAATAACTAGAACAAGTAGGTAGTACCTACTTAATATATTATTCGTAGCTCTAATAAGATACATAGCTATTTTAAAATATAATCGATTATATCGTCTATGTCCGCACACCCAATTGCGTGAACTCAGTTGTCATGATAAACGATTGACGTCCATCATAGACCCTCGTCACTTGGGAACATCTGAAGTAATCACGTGATAGCCTGGCTAGCACCCAATCGATCCTTGGAATTTATCGATATTATCAATCGTTCTAAAGACAGATTGCCTTGACTTACGAAGTTAAAAATAAAGATTTCATCTGAATGGCTCGGTGAGGTGGCAGTAACAAGGTGATGTGACAAGGATGATAGGGTCAAAGACAATGGTTATAAGGTGATGTTACGTTGGCACAAAAACATACATTATGCTGAATCTAAAGAATGCACAAATATTGCATAACTCGAGGTCGTGACAAAGTGTGCGAAAGACATTGAACTAGTCAAAAATATTTGTAAACTAAAATTACGGAATAAGAAGGTCAAGTGATGCATACTATAGGTACAGTAAAATGTAATGATCAAGGGGCAATATCAAGGGCGGATCCAGCTTCGGCGCCAGGGGGGGGTCACCCAGTCATGGTCAAGTCACAAAAAATATTATATTGTAGCGTATACTTCTTTTAATATTAAAAGTAGTAGTATAAATACAATAAGTACGTACGGAGCGAGCTCGAAATTTTTACGAATGTTAAGAAAAGTGTTTTCATGTAGAAAATGGCCAGAGCAGAGTGAGCGCAATTTCTCGTACATATTTATATACTACACACAGGTGCCAAACAAAAAAGCGCGAGCGAAGCGAGCGCGAAAATTTTGTGTTCAGGTCGAGGACTAAGGTTAAAAAAGTTTTTTTTATCTAGAAAATGGTCCGAGCTGAGCGAACGCGATTTCTTGGACATAATCACAGATGCGAAATTGAAAAAAGCGTGCGCGAAAATTTTTATTCAGTTCGAGGACTAAAAGTAGATGAAAATGCTTTCTTGCTGTATAACAAATAAACAGCACAAATACAAGAAAGCGCGATCATAGCAAGCGCGAGATTTTTTTCAGGTTGAAGACTTAACGTTTGAAAAGTATTGTGTACGCAGAAAAGGGCGCGTACGTTTTTTTATTGCAGCAACAGTAAAACATTTTCTGTGAAAACTTCAATTGTCTTACTATTGGTAAGGGTTCATGAGATTAGGGCCGTCTCTAGCTCATGTAGCGCCTGGGTGCAATCATCACCCAAGCGCCATCTATGTATCTATTGAAAGATTATGAGTAGTACATATTGATCGAAGTACTTTACAAGGAATATAAATAAGAACGTTCGAACGAAAGTCACTTTTTTGGTAGGTTAAAATATTTCCAAATCATTGTAGGCTCAAACTGTTGGCCAGATTTAAGTTATGAAATTTGAGACAGGACAACGTAATTGTAAAAATTAGCGCGAGCGAAGCGAGCGCGCAAATTTTTTAATTTTGGGACACAAAAAGTTTATGTTTTAAAAACCGCTGTAAAGTAACAAGCAGTCGGAAGCGTAAACTGTTTTGTTTTTGAGGACTCCATTAATATATTTTTTTTGCTATATTTGACTTATGAAGTATTCAAGGCAAAGTAATTATATGTATCCTGCCTTGATAACTTCATATTGCGCGAGCGAAGCGAGCGCGAAATTTTTTGAGCCTACGACACAAAAGCACCTGATTAAGTACATTGTAAAGCAACAAGTAGCCGCGAGCGCAGCGAGCGCGAACTTTTTTAGATTATTTGTTTGAAGACTCACAAATCAGACTGGGAATTACGTACAAATAAAAAGGAACCGTGATTAGAGCGAGTGCCATTTGTGTTCGTTGATTCGGTGCGTCAATAAAAATAATAAACAATCAGAAATACAGCACAGACATAGTCATTTACTCGCGAGCGTAGCGAGCTAGAATTTTTTTCACTTAGTTGGAGGATGTTAATGCAGTTAAAAATAATCAAAATGATCAATCCAACAAAGCGAAGGCGGCTTTTTTGTCAGTATCATTGATACAATGTGGAACTTCCTTATCGAACGGGTGTAATTTCTTCGAAATTTCCTGGTGGTGGGGCGTCCCGCGGCGCCCCTGAGACCGAGGCGCCCGGGTTATTCGCACACCCTGCACCATAGGTTAAGACGGCCCTGCATGAGATACAGCATGTAATGTAGACAACCCGGACAGCGGATTCTTAGTAACAGGGTCCCGTTTCCTCCTTTTGGGTACGGATAAAGAGTAAATAAAGAATAGAGAGCGAGCGTTGCGAGCACGAATTCTTCAGCAAAAATACTCTACCTATTCACTCGGAATAAAAATTATCTTATACTTATAACAAAAACATCGTGTTTAACCATTTCAATTATTAGTCCTCTTAGGTCCTGAACCTGGCCCAGGGGGGGGTCATGACCTTATGACCTACCCCCTGGATCCGCCGTTGGGCAATATCGTTATTTTACTTCAGACTTAAGTAACCTCTTCTAAATCCGTTAATTTGGTTACTCGAGATAGATCTCATACAAGTAATGTCAAACTCCAATCTCTAAGCAAAACTACAGATAGTTAGAATATTGGGAGTAGCCACCATACAATATCATCAATCATCAAATCACGTTGACAACTATAATTTCCGATTCCGTTGTAACCATCGCGAGATTCCAAGGACCATCATTATGTCCAGGTTAGGAAACTCAAAATCATGGAGTAAGGAATAGAGCGGAGATGCCATAATACAGGTAGGTCATGAGCCTTCTTTTAGGTCAAATTCATACGGTGGGCATCACCAAAACGATCAGTTACGATTAATTTAACGAGGGTTTTGGCTTCTTTGAGACATCTGTCAACGATTTTTAGTATTACAAAGATTGTTCTGGTCAAGAGAAGGCGTATAAGAGCGAAGAAAGTAACGTCCCCCGCAAACCCTCATTTTGGCGCGCTACTTTATTAGGAGATTTTCCGTTATGGCACCTCCGCTAGTCATCTTATTCCATGATTAAAATGCTAAGAACGTGAATCTGACCGGCCACTGTTTATTACATGGATTCCTTGACATGAAAACGTGCGTCGCCTTTCAAAGTTACAAGTCGAAAATGTAGTAATGTCGTACGTGTATTTCCAAAAAAGTTTATCAATTTTGCTAATTTTGAGGTGTTGAAGGAATTTTATTTAATTACACATCGTTTTTTAAGTTGGGTAATTTAATAGTTTGTCAGTATTTATTATACGTTTTCTTACACTTTCTTTTTTAACAACGATCTTTTATTTGGTCCTAATGATCATTTTCATCACTAGCCTACCATAAATAATGGACCAAATGGCTTGGAAATTACCTCTACTTATTAGTGGTAAGTAAGAGAAAGTAGGCATAGGTACAAAACTACATATGTACATACATTATTTTTTCACTTTCTAACCGAAATACTAGCTGTTTTCATAGAAAAACGACTACGCAATGGCTTTTTGCGTTTTGAAGGTTTTAGGGCGAATGCTATTATATTTTAATTTGTATAATTTTGTATAAATATCAATTTTATATTACATAGCTTTTAACTTTTCTAAAATTATTGTGTTTGCCGACAGATGGTTCGCTACGAAGAGTTTCGTCGCCAGAACGCATACCTGTATGACTGCGACCCCTTCAAGCTAACCACAGCGGAAGAAGTCTACGCTGGGGTACTGCCAGAGAGCCCAGATAACGGACGCATCATACTAATGAGGTTTGGTAAGATGTTGAGGAAATTGCATGACATCTTCTTAGTTTTGTGCTGTCCTGGTAGCTGTTGGTACCTCGTATTGGTTGAGTTTGTTTCGATTAAACCAATTTTATATCGATATCGATTAAACATTATTCGTAAGACAAATAAATAATCACCTAGGCTAAACAAATATGATAGTAGCCTTTTCAAGAGATATTTTCGAATTCTGTAATAGATTTCTAGAATCTCTTTTAAAGTGATGAGATTTAAAAAAACCAAAAATCTAAAATATTCCTCTATTCTTCCAGGTCAATGGGATGTAGACACAGTCCCAATAGAAGACTTGGTTCGCTATGCTCTAATTATGGATGAAATTGCAATGATGCAGCCGAAGCTGCAGATCCTGGGAGTCACCATCGTAGTGGACTTGGATGGACTCAACTTGAGGCAGGTCACGCAACTGACTCCGACCGTGGCAGGACAGATCGTTAGCTTAATGGGGGTAATTTTCATAACAAAAATTTACTACATAGGATGAAAATAAGAATAGGAAATCAAACTAAATTATATTAAAAAACTTTTCACTTGTATAATTATTACACCATCATACAGTAAATGCCATCTACTAGCAAACAAATGTACTGTTTCCATCTAAACATTCAACGGCGTCCATAAGGTTTCTAACATTACCACTAGATGTCTCTGCAGCTTTCATAATTTCTTTCTTTTCAGGTGAACTTCCCACTGGCAAACCACTGCCTTCACATAGTCCGTTACAACTGGCTTCTTCATTCCATCTTCTACCTCTTCAAGCAATTTATGCCTCAAGCTGTCTGGAGCCGCATACATTTCCATGGCAACGACGTGACTTCTCTTCATAAGCATATTGACCCAGAATATCTACCTCCAGAGTTGGGAGGCCGGTGTCGCCATGTGATATCCACCGTTCATTGGATCTCAAAAATAAATGAGTACAAAGACGATTTTCTAGTGAAAGAACTTAAAGAATTGGGATTTAAGGTTAAAAGTTGATGAAGTATCTACCTATTAATAAAATTTATTTTTGTTTGTGTGTGTGTATCTATTATTGTCTTTTCCTGTTTCCTTAATAGCAAAACTCCAAACTTTGCCTAAATCCAGGATTTAAATGATTGCAAATTAGGCGTTTTTTTCCATACAAACGTCGTCGTCTCAAGATTTAGCGGTCTTTCCCTCGCGTACTATTCTGATCCTGCGTGTCTGTGAAATGGTATTTATATTTATAAACAGTCCTAATACCATTTCTTGATGATTTTTTTCAATATGGTGCTCACCTTTTCAGCCACATTTGTTTAAAATATTAATAAATCCACGTATCTCGCATTAGATTATTTAATCTGGAAACCCCTCCATTCCGCGAACTTTTAGACCTCCCCGTGCCAACTACTAAGGCTGCATAAGTAACGACTAGTAAATTGCAAGGTTTCGCGAGCAGCTGAGAAGACATGAATGAAACATTATTTTTGTTCAGTAAAAATAAAACTGAAGTTCACAGAACTATTAATCAGTTATTCAAATATTATTCCTTCTAGGATTAATAATAGGATAAGTAGATTCGTATATTCGACAAAATGGAACTTAAGATAAAGTACCTATTGCTAAAATCAGACAGTTAAAAAAAACAGATATAAGTAGGTACGAATTCCGAATTCCTTTTTGGGAAGTCACTAAAAAAAAAAATATTGGCTTAGAATAACTACAATGACTATAAATGAGGCTGTGACCAAGAAAAGAAGTAAATACTCATGTATTTCGGTTTTTAAAGGTAGTTTATTTGGTAACTGTAAATATTGTTGCTATTTTTATAATCTTTAAATATTTTTTATATGTGTATACTATTGATAAATTGATTACAAGGTCTTTAATATGATTAAGTAAATAGTTCCGCGCTTTAGAAGTGCGTTGCATTGGATATGTAACAAGATTTGTCATTCCAATATGTAAATACATAATTTAATACACCTTTGAAGATTATATACAGCACTTTCTATGAACAAAAACTATTTCGAGTTTAACTCCTTGTGAGATCAATCAATTTCATTGTAGGTACTTTAAAAACATTTGTCAACATAAAACTTGTAATATGGTTGTAATTTCGTAACAAAGCACAAACAGAACATTTATTAGGCTTGAGAAAGAAAATGGTGAAAACTCTTGTGTTTCTGATTTATAACGCTACACCCCTGAATACTTTTCTATGATGAATTCTTTGCAATTCTTTTTCAACTTCAGCTAATACTGTTGCATCAATGTTATGAATATCGTCAACCGCTTCGTGTTTATGTTCCCCTGGTACTGCGGCTACAACTTCGTCTTGTGTAACGGTATTCGACGCGACGTCGACACTGTTATTGTCTACATTGTCGAAATATTCAAACGCCTCTTGGTAGTTGTAATTGCTATTGTAAATCCTCGGTCCATTTTTCATGTGTGACGGCATTGTTTTTGTACCGTGTATGACTAAACTTACTGGTCCAATATCGCCCATGTTCTTCTCATACGTCTGCAAAAAAGTCAAAGTGAATTAAAAATCGTAGGTCCGAGTGCTACTACGTCGCATTGCTTACGTAATGGCTAGTAGCCATTGAAGGAACAACAATTGTACACAACATCTGTAATATGATAACACTGATAAACTAGTGATAACATGTATACTCACATTGTCAGTGACCATGACTTTCCAAATGCCTTTAGGATTTTCACCCCATGTTGCTACAGACATTAGAGGCCAATTCACGAAACCATTCGTAGATGTGTCTTTCGGACGGGCACTAAGTAATTGAACTGCTGTGCCTGTATGGAAAACATAAACCTATTATATAAAATTAATTAGTTCCCTGTTTGTTTGATAATTAACAATTGACGATCCCAGGCAAACAAATCGCAATCGTTTTTAACTGTATAATGCCAACTGTAGTACTAGGACACCATAAACGTCCATTCCATTACCTTGCGGTGACACTACGTAGATTTCCAGCGCCCCTCGGCGGCTGTAGCGTAAGTTCATTATAACTTCTATGTGTTCGATGTAATTAACCACGCAATCGTCTTCTACAGTTAGAAATATATCAACATTTTGTCTTGAAAACAGTCGTGCTTCCTCTTCTCCTAACCTGTGAAGTACAACATATGACAATTTATTTATAGGTAGCAAAACAAAGCCACATATCATTCATAATAATTGCCTATTGAAATGGTTCATTAATAAAAGCAACGTTCGCATAAAAAAAATATCAGCTGTTGTATGACGAAACTTTAACGTTTATTACTAGGGATGTATAAGTTCAAAGAGTACTTTATGAAAAATTCGTCATGCTGACGAGAATTGTGTCATGTTCGTCAGACAAATCCACATCCCTCCGCATCACATGAAAATCATCATCATTTCTCTCTGTAATTGTAACTTCATTTTGGGCTACTCACGGTGCAGCACCCACGTGACAATCATATTCTCTAGGTACGGTTGTCCAATTTAGTGCCGCTGTAACGAGTGCTTCGGCGTTCAAAAGCCCGAAACCAAACCGTACATCAAAATAAAGTCCAGCACTGAAAAGGAAATAAAGTTAGTTATACAATGCAAGTTATAATAATTCTGTTAGGTAATTAAAAGGCGATTGAAATAAGTATTTACCCATTTATTTGCCATCCAGGATTAGCTGAGAGAGGAGCGTATTCTGAAGTCCAGACTATTAAATGCTGTACGTCACGCCATGTTAGATTTGGACTAAAAAATAAGTTAATTTCTTTTAATAAAACTTTTAAAATACCTACTAATCTACTTACATAAATTGAATCAAATCAATCTAATGACATAAAGTTCCAATATAAGACCATAAACCTCTACTCTGAACTCGATAGTTTATGAGTAACTATCCACATTCAACCAAAAAAAATGAAGTCGATAAACTACCTATCGTCCGTTAGCAGAACGAACCGTCGTTCGTTCCTGTTATAGGAACCGGGGCATAACAGTCCTTACTAACACTACTACCAGAGCTGCATGAATTATAAGCTACTGTATTGTACATGCACAGAGTGGGGTCAACTAACTTGGCGTGTAGAGCGAGAGCGATGATTCCGGCAGCCAATGGAGCAGCGGCTGACGTGCCGGTATGCCCGAGAGTACACGAATCACCCGTGTCTGTAGTAGCCTGAAAGAGAAGCAAACATACTTCCATCACCCTCTAACAATGAATTAGCAACACCTTTATGAATGAAATCACTACGTCAATCAAAATGATGCAGTCTGTGATGTATTCAACTTACGATTTTCTGATCTTTGTAAGCACCAGAGGAGTATGCAGCAGCCAGCGTAGATGAACAAATCTCTCCGTACCAAGGAAACAGACCATGCTGGGAAGCGCTTCCTATTGATATCGTGTAAATACTAGAAGAATATCTGTAGACAAGATTGTAACTTTAGTAGTCACTCGTTTCAGTTTTTGGAATTAAATCAGGTAACGAATAATAATAGGTACATACCCATCGCAGTTACAGTTGTCGCTATGACCGCCTCCGTTACCATTTGCCCATACATAAATAGCTCCTTTTCCGCCACGACCCTAGACAAAAATATATACTCTCATCAGGAATTAAAACATCTGCTTCATCAAGGAGGTCAAGGGATACCTTAACTTGCCAGGCTACTTATAATCTAACAATACATAATGTAACGAATTACTTAGTTGACTGGTATAAATAAACTATTTATCTATTGTCTTTATTTACCTCAGTGACGCCACGTTTAAACGCTTCGAAAGCAAGGCGCCCCGGTCCTTCAACGGTCCGTCCGTCATCATTAGGGCCCCATGAAGCACTGTAGATATCCACTTTGTCTAACGCATAGGCTACAAAAAAAAGGGATTCATGCATAATTTCATCTCTAAATTCTATAATTTGAACATACTTTTTAAGGGCAAGTTATGTAGAATTGTAGATGCTAATAAAAAAGGGACTCAAAAATATATAACTTGAATTATCTGAGTTGGAGGACCACTTCCATAATTACTAACAGTCCCCAACTGAGTTCAACTTGTTTTCACAATTTTTTTTTTTTTGCAAAATTGTATCATTTTCTGCAAAAGCAATGCCGTTTTCAAAATAATTGCTGTCTAGAAATCTCTGGTACCTAAAGAAAAAAAATATCGAGCCTAAAATAAGCCTAAAACTTTTGTCCTACACGACACCGGTCCTCTATCGGCGAATAGAAAAAACCATGCTGCCAGCAGCTGTCATCTGTCAACAGTGATTTACGCTCGAGTTCGGTGCATTTTATTAAGTTCACAATCTCTTCGAATTCATACCGCTCTGGTAATCGTGCTCACCGCCAACATGTGGCCGTCTATGGCACAACAAGTGAACAACAATCAACAAGTAAAACAAACTGAGTGCTTAGTGCGAGTTTTCGTGAATTTTTTTACGGACTCACATGAGAGCGCGTATACTAAGATTTGTATGCAGTGTTGCCAACTTAGTGGATTTTCCACTAATACTGGTGGTTTAAGTCCCCTATTTAGTGGCGAAATGTTGAAAGTACTGCGGGTCAAGTAGCGAAATGTAAGTTTTGTGGTACAACTTTAAGGAGTTACTATGGAAATTTGAAGTCTCACGGAATGTCAAAAAAGCATCTACAAAACAAAAAGGTGAACGACTACTATATAATTATATTAAGTACTCATTCATTGGTCAAATGCGTAACTAAACAATTTGTGAAACTACTACGCCGATTATAATTTGTGAAGGATTCGGATCGGGTCGGATGAATTGCTAAACAGATGTAATGCTTTGTCTGTTTTAATTTTCTATCGTTGCCGAGTTACATCTTTGGATGATTAAATTGTTTTAGGTTACAATAAAATATAAACAATATTTTTTTAGTGGTGAATTTGGTGATTTTAAGTGTGGGATAAATTTTTGTTAGTGGTTTTCTGGTGGTTTTAAAAGTTGACTCTGGTGGTAAGCTTCTACAACTGTTGGCAACACTGTTTGTATGGAACAAAAACAGGTTCCAATTTTTGACACTAGGTGGAGCTGTTTTTGTTCCATACAAATCTTAGTATACGCGCTCTCATGTGAGTCCGTAAAAAAATTCACGAAAACTCGCACTAAGCACTCAGAGTGCTTAGTGCGAGTTTTTGTAGTTTACTTGTTTTTAAAAAATAATGATAAAAAGATTGATCACCACTGTATATTGATACCACAATAAGCTGCATTTTAATTTATTCACAATTCGAACATAATATTTTTGTCTTTGTTGGTTTTTCTTATAAGTCTAATTTGGTAGAAATTGCTGTTATTGTAATAAGCGGTGTTGCAAGTGCGCTTCAAATAATAACAACCTCAGTCAGGTGAGCCGTTAGCAGCAGAGTGGACGGACGATCTATAATAAAAAAATGACATCCGAAAGGGTTCACTGTTACGTCACATTTCACCCATATTACTAAGATATCATAACTACTGAAGAGATGCATGAAGTTCGAGTTGACAAACAACAAGAAGTCGGTTAAAAAGTTCAACAGATGGCGCTGTCTCTATACGCCACAAACAACAGGCAAACAACAAAGTCATTCATTGTAAACAATAAAAAATTACGTTATCATTCATTAGTTTTGAGGAAATTGAGTTCGTATAACTTTGTTTCTGTGATAGGAAACCCTACACGGCCCTAAACCGAAGCATACCGAAGAAACGTTATCTTTCAATGTATAAACTGATTGAGGTTTTCATCGAGGGGTGTTTTGGTGTTTTTTTAACCGACTTCCCAAAAAGGAGGAGGTTCTCAATTCGGCCGGTATGTTTTTTTTTTTTTTTTTTTTTTCTATGTATGTACATCGATTACTCCGAGGTTTATGGACCGATTTACGTGATTCTTTTTTTGTTCGACGCGGAATAGCTGCCAGTTGGTCCCATAGTCATCAAGTCAGGATCTGATGATGGAAACCCTGAGAAATCGAGGGCAACCTTCGAAAGTTGTAGGCATACATAAGGTAAAAACTTGACACTCAGGCGTATGCCTGAAAGCACTATTCAACAGTGAAGGTTTGGAGCTGACCTGATGATGGAGACCAGAGAGGGTCGAGGGAACTCGACAACTGAATATGTAAACTACCTCGTGTTTGGGCTTATATTATTTGAATTGACTAGACCTTTGCAACAGTGAAGGTTCGGAGCTGACCTGATGATGGAGACCAGAGAGGGTCGAGGGAACTCCATAACAGAATATGTAAACTACCTCGTGTTTGGGCTTATATTATTTGTATTGATTAGACCTTTGCAACAGTGAAGGTTTGGAGCTGACATGATGATGGAGACCAGAGAAGGTCGAGGGAACTCGACAACTGAATATGTAAAATACCTCGTATTTGGGCTTATATTCTTTGTATTGATGAGAACTTTTACTACTGACCGTCTCTTTTATTTACCAACAACAAAAAAAAGCTTACGCCAGACAACGTTTTACCTCAACATGGCGACCGAATGTACCAGGCGCTCATAAACTGTAGCTGTTAACTTACCTATTGCTTCTCCCTCAATCCTATCCGTTATTCGTCCATCGAGCATTCTAACTCCGCCCACCTTAGCCCCCCATGCCACGCCCACACCACATTTTAAATTGTTTGCAGTCATAGCGATCTAGAAATCATAAAACGATAAGAGTCAATACGCAATCAGTAGGTATTGATAAATTAAAAAGTAATGAAATAAACAGTGATTTACTACTGTATACTTAAACTGTAAAATACATTTTGGAGAACTTACTTCTCCAGCACAACGAGTGCCATGAGAATTCAACTTGATATCTTCATATCTCGGTGAAGGATCGGGATCGCCATCATTACTATCCCAACTGATTTCTGGATCCTAGGAATAAACAATTATGTACTTTTACAAGGGATATGTAAAATAATTTTGCAAACCCGTCCAGTACTTTCGGAGGAGAGAACAAACAAATACTTAAAGAAAAAAAATGATTCTACTAGTTCTATAAACAAAAAAAACGAAAATAATCCCCAAAATCGTTACGTTTATACGTTTTTTTTTTCGATATTTTTTTTATAAGTTTACAAAACAAGCGCCAACGCCTTCTTTAAAAAGGAGGGTTAACAAAGAGGGTTCCGACACTTTCCGAGAGCATCATTACCGGCGTCATATCGGCCGCGAATATACCAGGACTGTAGAAGGCATAAAGAAGTCTTATTCGCCACGTTACCTAAACTAAAAACAATGATGCAATTTACTGTAGGTATATTATTCAGTTTACTGTAGGTATTATTCAGTTGGACATTTATGTATAAATCAGACATAGGGTAATATGTAATTTAGGCCAGTATTTAATTAATGGTCGTTTTTAAAAGCATACAGCAGTTTATGTAACTCATTTATTTACTTCTTATTAGTTTGAATTGAAAACCGAGATGTGGTACCGCAATAGGTATTTCTGTGGCCTAAACCAACATAGCAATGAGAAAGGTACAATAAAGAAAATGTTTTTATTTTTAATTCATTCTATTATTTTGAGGCTAAATTGTTATCTCGGTTTAATTAATACAATGACCAAGCAAAGACAGCACGATGCTGACGGCATCGTGACCAATCTGGATTTTGAGTTGTGTCACTTTAGCACGAAAATTTCAAAGTAAACTTCAATATCACTAGGACTACAGAAGTTTTGAAGAGCACATGCACAACAAATTAATCTTGCCGGTCTGTCTAGATGGCAGCAGGGTAACTTGCTTTGCTACATACAACGGCGACGACAGCAGCGCAGTTGTGTCTTTTTAGCACGGAAAATTTAAACTTGGCTTTTACTAGCTACCAAGGTATCAGTAATGAAAGGAGCTATATGTTACCCGTTAATGTTAAGAATTAGCGAGGAGTTATTTCCACCTACCTACTGCTTGCTATTTTATTATAACACGACGAAAAAGTAGGATATATTGTATTGTTTGTCCTAGATTTATGCACTACTTTTGTAAAAAGATATACCTACACATTTAAAAATGACGAGAAAATAAAGTAAATGAAACCACACAATAAACCAGTGCTGCCATCTGTTATTCAGGGGAACACGCTTTGTGAATTGGGCGCATATGTGCCATTTTAGTTCAGAAAATTTCAAACACGCTCCCCACAAATACTAGGAAAGCATAACACTCACGTAGTTGGCCCGCAAATCTGTGTGGTTATGTTCGATGCCGTCGTCGAGGACTGAAACTCGCACACCGCTGCCATTGTATCCCATTTTGTAAACTGGTAACACGTTTAGGTCCAGGCGGGGTAAATTGTGCAATGTGCGCGTGTCTTGCTGAAAAAAATATTTCATTAACTTTCACAATGTTGTGTTGCGACTGTACTGAAATGCGGCTGAACAAAATTGTAGTAAATGCACAGTTTTTCCTTAACTCCTGAGGTAGGTCAGGTTCGTCACCACCTACTAGGTTTCCATAAAGTTATTCAGCTTACCAAATACCACTCGTGACTCCATAGTTCATCGTTAAACCAAGGTTCTTTGATACGATAGACATTTACATTGTTGTACGTATCATTTACTTCGACCCTCTTCACTCTTTGCAATGGCTGATCAGAATCCTGCATTGGGTATCGCTTCACCCGCGATTTTGAGAAAAGTTGCTCTGCCCATCTTACCTGGTGAAACAACAATATAAATAATTTTTTTATTGGCTTAGAAAGATTACCTATACAGGAATGAATTTTATCCAGTGCGCAAACTTTGTCAACTTATAGTTAAATAAGTTTTATAGATACGTATATTTTTATTTTGTAGTGTTTTAGTACAAAAAAGAAAAGTTATTGATAACGAAAGATGTTTATTTTGTAACCGATAGTACGGTCACAGTCGTCATAGTATGCACGGCGGCAACGCGAAACCGGTTTACTGACGGAGCTCCGCTCGGCGCGCGTAAGAATAGTTGGTATCCATATTTTGCTGATTTTAGGGCGGACAAAAGAATGAAATTTTTTTTTTACTGATGATGCAGATATGTTCTGTTAACGATTCTGGACATCCAGTTTTTTTTTGCGCACTGCTTAAAATTCATTCCTGTATGTGTAGGGTGGTACAAAAGGCGTTTCAAAGGTAAAACTGCTTCATTAGAAAAATTGGGTCTCATAATCTTGGAAAATAATAAGTGTCCTGGTTAAAGATTAAATGTGTCCTACATTTAAGGAGTACTACGAGGAGGAAGTGCGAAACAGGAAGATCAGTCGCAAACAGACTAAGGATGATGCAATGAATGTTATATATTCTGAAAATCTGCTGTCACTTCCTCTGTTGATGAACTTATCATCTGCATCCCAACTATGTTGGTGTTTGTTTCCAGTCTAACTAGATGCAGCTGAGTATCAGTACTCTACGTATCGCATATACATTGTTTTTTATTCAGCAATCTCGTGTGTGGCAATTTTGTCTCACATTGGACCAAAGTTGCACTCAAAAACCTTGTACCACTTAACTAACGTTTAAATATAGCGGCCATCTGAAACAGCCACGTGTAAACAGAGTTCAAAGTTACCAGGCGCACATTGTTAACTGGAGATGTCATTCAACTCACCCTCCTGTCCTTGATGAGTGTCGACGTATGGCGACTGGGGGTGCGTCGCTGCTTCCCATGTTCATACTTCAAAAACGTGTACGTGTCTGGGAATCCGTTCACCTAATGAAACAACGAATTTATTAACATTAAAGTTATCGTTTTACTTGGAGTTATGGTCACCCTAACTTTTGTTTCACCTATTTTTGAGTTTAGACGGGGATAGACCTTACTAGATCAGAAAATTTTAAATTGGGCCGATTCCTTCTGGAAACAGTGCAAATAGAACAAAAAGACATTGAAGTTGTTTGAGAATAGGAACAAGAACTTTAATTTGGTCAATGTGAAACCTTATTGTTTTTGTGTCGTCAAAGATTCGTTATTATTGTCGTGATGTGATAGTGTGCTAAATAAAACATTTAAAAAAGTAGGACGGTCAATGGCCACGAGATAAGAACCGGCAAACAAATAGAAAACATATATATTTACAAGTAGCAGGTAATCTATATCTTTCTTTTAGTCGATGTATTTTGAAATCTTTGGCAAAATCATTATTGATAAGCAGCAACATTAAAAAAATATATTGAATGAATCTTTAATCCTTATCATAATTCGGTTGACTAATTTAAACCCAGATAAAGAGAACAGGATAAAATAAAACTGTTTAAGTTTACAAAACACAATAACAAGATATCCTCAAATAAAATGAGGAAAACCACATGCAAAGATTAGTGTTGACGCATGTTTTTATAGTAAGCACCTATTTGTATGAATAGCAAAGAAACAGCCACGTGTAAGCAGAGTTCACTGCTACTAGGCGCTCAGGGAACAGAAGAGATTATAAAATAGTTTTGGTATTCCCCAATGTCCCCCATGTTCAAATCAATCATCTGTTTGGAGTGGAGTGACGTCATAAAGTCACTTGAGAATATTGTGGGTTACGCGTACATTGGTTGGAAGAAACCAAATAGATATGAGAAGATAGTTTATTGTATATCGATGGTTTTCAGCACACTGTACAAACAGAATACATATCATCCTCCTCCGAGCCTTTTCCCAACTATGTTGGGGTCGGCTTCCAGTCTAACCGGATTCAGCTGAGTACCAGTGCTTTACAAGAAGCGACTGCCTATCTGACCTCCTCAACCCAGTTACCCGGGCAACCCGATACCCTTTGGTTAGACTGGTGTCAGACTTACTGGCTTCTGACTACCCGTAACGACTGTCAAGGATGTTCAATGACAGCCGGGACCTACAGTTTAACGTGCCATCCGAAACACAGTCATTGGTGTCTAAGATATACTTAGAAAGTACTTACAAACTTAGAAAAGTTGCATTGGTACCTACTTGCCTGACCTGGAATCGAACCCGTGCCCTCAGTCGAGAGGTTGGTTCTTTGCCCACTAGGCCACCACGACGACCAAACGGAATACATATGTATTATTGTATACATATAGCAAAGAGTGTCCTGAGGTTGTCTGGAAGAGATCGCTCTTAGCTATAAGACCGCCCATTATGTCACCTACTTTAATGAGTTATAAAAAAATGTGTATCTTATAAAGCATAAATAAATGCGTGATGTCACTAAACTCATAGGACACGTATGACAATGCTTGAAGGGTGGATTTCGACTGCCAAATGTACAAACTGGCTGCAACAAGCCTGTCAGATATACAGAGCTTTGGAACCAATGAAATTACACCAGCTCCGTAGAACCTGCCACTAGTATTCTTTTTCAGCAATTTCCTTCTGTGTTAAGTAATAGTTTCCTCAATAAATATGACGTTTACAATGCTGAAAATTAGAATACATTTTTCAGGTATCCTAGTTTCCTCCCTCAAGACGCGGTTGAATTGCTTTTGTTTGTTATAATGCTGTACTTAACAAAAAACGAAGTGTTTCTATGGTAAATGAATGCGTCCGATTTACTTGGAAGTCTGGAGAACAATCAGTAAAGATGTTCCTTCAGAATTTCAGAAAAGCTTTTTTCTTAGATTCGCCCAATGTGAGGAAAAACCTTTCAGAGTCAGTAAAAAATACTATTGAAGTAAAGAGGTCGATTTGTAGCTATTGAGCTTATTTGTTTACTACAGTTGGTACAATATGCAACAAGTGGTACGTATACCGAACAATGTTTCCACCCTCGACCAATCTTCACACCCCTCCATTATAATGAGCTCAGGATAACTCCTCTGTACTCCTCAGTTCCTAGTAGTTGACGTCTGAAACAATGGGATGTAGGCGGCGCCCTAGCACGGATTTAAAAACCAGTTGGGCGGTTTCAACCCTCCTGGGAGGGCTCTATTATTAACCCTCTCATAGATAATAGACAGCCTTCTGTGTTTCTTGGAAATAGAATAAATATCTTGACTGGTATGTCTCAGGACGTGGGTTTTGTTCGTTAAATTGTATTTAGGTATTATAGAAAATGGTCAGTACGTGAAACAGAAGAAAAATAACTTATTGCACAATATTGCAAGTTATTTACGTCCTTTTACAGGCAATTTACTAAATATGAACTTATTTTTGCTGTACAGACCTATTGATTATAACTATTAACTGATAAACACAAAATTCGTAGCAGTTAAATGTTACTTACAATAGTCAAACACTAAAGTTTTCTCGAAAATTCGTCATCTATTGCATACTACACGTTTGCTTTGTCCTATGCGGGAAAAGTCGCTATCATGACGTAATTATTTAGGTTCCGTATACAAAAGGTAAGACCTAAGAACCTATAACTTAGAGTTCACTGTCCCAACCCAACTGTGACAAGACTTATGAACCGTCACGGATACCTAGTTTATTTTCCCCAGTCCACATGATGTATTTCTGTTGCCGCTGTAATAACAAGCACTGAAAACTAAAAATCATTCATTATTTTAGAGGGCTTCCACAGCAAAAGTAAAACTGAGCCTTGTGCAAATCCTAAGTTTGCTAATCCGACTTGCTCTTGCCCGATTTTGATTTCTTCCCCCCATTAACTGATTCTGCTAAAATAGGTAATATCTTTTAAAATACCTGCTGGAATTCAGATTGTTTTTTTATTGGGTAGATGAAACTACCAACTTGGTCACTACTTATTATAACTTTAGCGTGCACTTCACCAAAGTCTATGCATGCTTGTGAAATTCAAACTCTTATAAATGCGTTTTAAATTCCTCTACGGTTCTACAAATACGAGATTATCTTACTAATATGTAACGTTTTTCAAAATAGGTACCTACTACTATCCAAAATTATAAGTTATCTTCGACGAAAGTACTTACAGTAATGTTTATAACAACCAACGTCAACGTTCATTGGAGGATGCATTGAAGCAACAACAAAACGAGTGTGCGTGACAATGTCATCGGTGTGACATACATGTCACATGAAAATGGATGCCGTCATGTGATGCCTCAAACACACGTATGTACTAGGGCACCATAAACGCAAGGTGATAACGCATTTCCACACACATGTGGCTTATCAAGGCGCGAGTTTATGCCCCGCCCACACATGTTCGTGATAACGCGATGTTTAGCGATACGATAGCGCACAGCCGCGACATAATGTGTGTATGATATATGCCGCGACATAAAATTCATTTCATTAATCATGGTCAGTTATTTTCAAACAACAACTTTTATTTTCAATCATGTTCACGAATGGGAGAAAAGTTTACAACATACAGACATATGAACGATCTCGCACACAACATAGGTCACATACCACATGCATAGCATGCCTACGTTCACATACAATCTCTAATTGCTTGCGTCTATATCACACAAACAAACATACATACATTCATACACATGGGAGGGTTGTATGGAAACGTCACACGTGTGTAGCACGTGTCTTTCGTGGAGTCATGTGAGTTTCTGGAGTCACATGTGTACTAGGCAACCAGGATCGACGAAGAGATTTGACGCACATATGCACGATATGCGTGTGAGGGTGTTCGTGTTGGGGTAGGTCTGGGTTCGAGAAGGGTGCGCGCTTTGTAGAGTTGTGGCGCGTAGAGCAAGAGTAAACTTATGGTTCTCGAATACGTACTATGGGTTTTTTTTTTTTTTTTTTTTAACGACGTCAAAAATCATCAAATGACCCCTTCCGCTGTGGGTTAGCAGCGGAGAGGGAGTGTCAGACTCTTACTGACTAAAAACCGTCGTGTTCCGTCATGGGCCTTTTATGTACCAGGGCCGCGGTATCTCTTTCGAACAACCCGCAGCCCCGGCAGGCCTTGGCCCTGCTGGGCCCCGCTGGGGTTGCTGACATCTCTTTGAGGAGCGCGTGGAACAACGCGCGCCGTCGACACGGGTCTGTCGTCTAGAAAGACAGAGGGTCGATGAGCCACCCGAACTCACCGCCCACAGACCCACGCCTACGGTGGCCGGGAGTCATCTCGCGACACCCGGCGCCCATGGTGTCTACCTGGTCCAGCGCGGCGGCCGGGATGAGAAGTGCGAACTCTCTGGCGTTCCGCCTCCTCCTTCTCGAGCATGACCGCTTCGCAGAAGGAGGCGACGGCATCCCATTCCCTCTCGCCCCGGACCCTGCCCTGAACCAGGGCCGGATACTATGGGTGTACTAGATTCAGATAATTTGTATAATATTTGTATATTCATATATGTATAATAACATTCATAGTATGATATATTTAACAACTACAAAAAAATACACTTTCATAAATCACTAACTAGCATCATTGATTACAAAAAACAGCAAATTCTTAAATGACTTAAAGTAATGAAACAGGTTACCCATCAAATACATCTCGTATACAAATCATTTTGTATTATTTTAGAGACAAAATTATTGTGTAGAAAAAAGGCCTTAAAAATATTCAGGTTGGAATTAATTAAGAAAAACAAAAAGCGAAGTAAAATTCCATACGATAAAGATGAATGACGTTCGCGTCTGTTATGAAAGAGGTTATTGAACCGTCGCGTAAAATTGAACGGCACAATTCGGTTTTGTAAGAAACTGCGTAAACTCGACAACGGATCAACCAGTCGTTTTATGATACCCTGATACCTTACACATTTTTGTTACGTTTTAAGTAAAAATGAATATTCTTTTTTATCTGTGGGAGATTAAAAAGTTTTTATAAACACTTGGATGTTGATATGAAACGCGATCATGAAATAGTATTGAATGCAGTAACCTACTTATATAGTATAAGTATTGTTTCTGAAAAATAAAGTGAATTATTTTATAAAAAACTGCGTCTTTCGTGCAGAGTAATTAGCATAATTAAATTCATTATTCAGCAACGGTTATTTATTTTTTAATTACTTTTTCATTACATTCTTTATCACCGGCGAAATGAAATATGTATATATAAATAGAACGCGGTAAAAATAGCACGTTTCCACGTAGAACTTGAAAGAATGTAGACTCATCATTATTTTTTTCGTATATTCTTCAGTTCGCAGGCGTAAAATTCTGTAAAATTATATTCCAGGTGTGTTTTCCCGCTGAAACACGCACACAGCAACAGAAGTATGACGAAAGTAACCTTGGCGCGCACAGCAATATAAATATTTTGTTAGAAGTACACACATGTTAGCAAACGCTCCCACTTCACAGAAGTCCCGCCCCCTGTAAACTACGGAAATAGATTGCCGCTGAAACTCGCTGAAAAACATTTCCTCCTCGGTTCTGGGAGCCTGGTAGTTGCGACGCTAATACCACAGTTAGCGCCGCCTGAAAAACTGAATGCTTTCAGCATGTTTGCGCTATTAGCCACAAGAGGGTAGGTCGAGAATGTCTATCCAATTTGAATAATGTGAAGAAGCGTTTTGATTTCAGAGCCACCTATCGAAAAAATGTGGAAGGTGATCGGAACAAACAACCGTCCAGAAATGCTGGATCCCGTTTACTCGTGTTAGATGGTAACACTTTCTCTAGAATATTCAAAGAGGTCTCTTGCATCGTGAACGAAAAACTAAAAATTAACAGGGTGGGATATTGTTGTTCACCGAGATATTTGTTCACCGTTTATATTTTATTTTAACGTCACGAATTTATTTCTAGGTAACTAGAAGTTTCGTGTAACTTCTCGCCACAAAATAAATGTAGCCTGCCTGTTGCTTTATTACTATAAAGCCACAAAAACTTTTTAAAATCTGTCCAGTGAAACACCAATCATACAAAATAGTGAGGTCCATGGGTATTTCTTTAGCCCAATGTTGTCTCTATGCTGGATTAAGACCTCCCATAACCTTCCATTCTTGTGTGCTAAGCTTGTTGTGACCTATCCGCGTTGAAGCTACCCAAATCTCTTCAGAGTTAAAATATTATATTTATAAGAATCAAGGAATAATATTTCATTATTGAAAATTCAAGACAACCTATTTATACCTATGTACCTATTTATCAATCCCTAAAAAAGCACCAAGAAAAACCCCAACTAAAAATAGACAAAGAAATGCGGAGGCGATTTTCTAACGTCAATTGAACAGTAACGCTGTCTGAAACATCTAGGTTGTTCCTTCTGAATGAATTTGTTCTTCATTGATACTCACTCGAAACGACGTAAATCCAGTTAAGTGCTAGAAAAATAACCCACAGTTTAGCCGCGGTATAGGCGTCACCTTCGTAGCTGGTTTTAATGAACAAAGTGTAATTTAAGTGCCACGAATTAATTGAACAATTGAATTAAATAATGCTCTGTTTGTACGTGTGTTGGTGTGAGTTTAGAATAGCATTTGGACAAAATGGTAGAAAGTCGGAAAAAACTATTCTCAGACATTAGTTTTTACATATTTTTTTATTGGATTATAAACTCCAAAATAAATCGGTGTTACTATGTGTCGAGGTAGACGGGCAAGAGATACAACATGTCGACGAATACATCTACTTGGGCCAGTTAGTGTCCTTCGAAAACAGGCAAGACAAAGAAATCGATCGACGGATCGAAAACGCCTGGAAGAGCTACTGGTCCATGAAGTCGCTCATGAAGGGTGAGCTCCCTTTATCGCTGAAGCGGAAACTAGTCGACATGCGTATTCTGCCCATCCTAACCTACGGCGCTCAGACTTGGTCTTTGACCGAATCTCACAGTCCAGGTTAAAAGTATGCCAAAGGAGCATGGAGCGTAGCCTGCTCAACATACGGCTTAATGACCGGATACGCAACACCATTATCCGGTCCAAGACGAGCATAGTCGATGTGGGCAATAAGTCTGCAAAGTTGAAGTGGGATTGGGCGGGTCACATCTGTCGAATGCACCCGGACAAGTGGGCCAACATCACCACAAACTGGATCCCTGAGGATGGAAGGCGACCGAGAGGTAGACCAAGAAAACGCTGGAGAGAAGACTTGGACAGCTTCCTCTCGGACTAGCCACAAACAGCGATGGACATAGAAAAATGGAAGGCTATGGGGGAGGCCTTTGCCCAGCAGTGGGACAGCATAGGCTAATAAAAAAAAAAAAAAAACTATGTGTCTAATATAAATATGTATGTATTACCACACAATCAAGTATTTTTATAATTGTAGCTCAGGTGTGCAAAAATAGGAAATAGCTACAAAGCTTTCCATCAAACTCTAATTTTACCCTACATTTGGTTTTAATCAGCACTCTCATATTGCGCATTCTGACACAGGGATAAATCAAAAGCAGTACCTACCAATGAAGCCAGTCAGCGTGCTTTTCTAGGACCTTATAGAAATCGTAAAAACACGTCTGATTTCACAACAGCTCTCGAATAATGTTTGGATGTTCTTGTGTGTGAGTTGTACCAATCTTGCTAAGAAAATCAGGGGTAAACTAATTGTAACATTTCCAATTCATAGTGTGTTTAAAATCTTGCAACTTGCTTCTATTGCAATATAAGTAACAACTTAACGCAGTTTTACATAAAAAAGACGCACGTCAAAATTACAATTACTGCGTTCGTGGTAAGGCCAAACCACTGTTTCTCAAACGTTTGATTCGTCACGAGTCACCCGGGGAGCATAACATAAAAGAGCACAAACAAATGATTAGCGACACAAACTGAGACAAATTGTCTGAACTAATTCCTGAACATTTGTCACGATTAGTCCGAAGACAGCTGACGACTATATGAGACAGCTGATTTGTGAAACGACTGTTGCTAGACACTGTTTCATTGTTCTAAGAATTGGTGAAATAATGGGATTCGTTATCATTGTTATGTCAGCCACTTTAAATCGCATATTAAATGGCCTTGCATCCTGTTGTAATATAGACAAAACGTCATACACTATTTAAATTGTTCTGTCCACTTCTTGGTTAGCCTTATCTACTCATAAATGCGCTTTAGACTTTAGAGGACTATCCTTCCTAATATGTATTATAAACGTGAAAATTACTCTGTCAGTATGTATATCTGTCTGGCTCTTACTGTTGCTCCTATATTAACATAAACTGGTAGCCTAAGAAAATAGGTCTATTTATCCAGATAATTAATTTCCTAGGGACGCTATATGGAACTGTGGAGAACAGCTAGTTAAGCTGCATAACGAAACTTAAGCCGCTGAACTAAGTGCATCATTTTAATGATACTTACTGATGTCCTAGATCTGGACTGTCCACTGATATTATCTATCAAAGATTCCTCAAAGGATTCAAGATTACAGCTAACATTACAAGCCTTTCTCCTTGAGGAAATATCAAACACATTACATTAACATTTACGTCACAGTTAGTGGTTTATGGACAACAGTATTGTCACAAGCGTGGGTAGATATTTGGACTCAAATGGCAATGCAATTAAACGCCTTTATCTATTTTGGTGGGTTTCAATAACTTATCTATCGGAGGATTTGATTACTAGAGATAAGAGTTGCTTGTATGAATAAGCATTGCTTATTTGGTGCTAATGTAAAAACCTGTGTCTAAAGTGCAAATTAACAGATAGATATGTTATTGAAAATCAGTCAATTCATTAAAAGATAAGACCTTCAATGTTTACCAAGCAATGAAAATAAATGAAGAAAATTGCAAATAAAATCCAAGTTATTGACGTTAAAAAGCTTAGCCAGTCAATTTCGCTTGATAGATTAACTAATAAACAAGTTATTTTTTTTTCCATAGCCTCTGGCAATTATTTGTTTACCTATTCTTTTTACTGGATCAACAATTAATGATATTTTTTACTGTTTATTTACTCACTGGACTGGACTCAAAATAAAACATGATCTTGTGTTCAAAAGGGCCGATTTTGTGATATTGCTAGACAGTCCTCTAACTCTAAAATAACACCAACTATATCTTTCGTATCTATGTGCAAACATATGACCTTACTATGCCTATCCCAGTGATTGATTGTTATCAATATATCGAGTACCGTTTATATTACATGACATGCAATAAAGGAATCAAAACTCTAGTCGATATTTATGGACTACTAATAGATAAGTGCCGAAAGACAGGTGCCAAAAGCGAATTTGAAGACCAGTAACTGAACTTTGAAAAATTGGATTTTAAATTAGATTAAAGCCTGTGAAATCAAAATATTTGACTTTGACTGCAGTAGAAACTCTTTTTGAGTAAGTATTTTTCACAACTCTATTCATTTTTGTATCATTTCCTACGAAAGAACTAACGCACCCTTCGCAAGTAAGATTGTCAACCACAGAAAGTGGCTTTAAAATCTGAAAGCTCCGCAATTATATGATCAGCATTTACTTATCCAAAGTATAGATCATCACAAGTCTGTCTTCATGGCCCTGACTCCTGACACGTTACTCCAGCATTCATCTGATCCCCTAATAACATTGTTGTGCAATCTCAAAACTGTCAGGCGATGACAGCAGTACCCCAGGGAATCGCTCGTCTTCAGAGTGGCTGGTGCCCTAATACTTTCAGACTTTTACGAGTGTTATGAGACAAGGTCAAGGAACATGTTTTGTTTGTTTACGACTTTAGAGACTGGTTTTATGGCGAAAGTTATTATGGCATGGTAAAACTATAGGTCCTTAGTTACGGATAAACTTAAGGGTTAATTTTGATTAAAACAATGCAAGATACAAAAAGATGCTTCTGCAATCGAAAACATTTGAATCTATACATTGTAACATTTTATATAAGCAATAATCGACTCGCCTGATAAATGGAACCGATTACCGAACCATAACCAGCCGTCAAATCACCGATTTGTCCAATGGGCGTCAATTTGACAACTGGTTATCGTTATGGCTAGATTGGGCTAGATATCCTTTAACAAGGATCCAAGGACCAAAAGACCTTTTTATTGTAATCAACTCCTACGATTTTTGCAGCCCTGGTAAAGCTGATTAATTAACGTCAGTGACGCCATGATATATGGAGTGTAATCTATGCAATATACTGGTGTTGATAGCGACGAGTGCCACTCGAGATACGAACGGCGTCATAGCTTTGATTTCAACGTTATCTCAAGCACAATACAGTACGAACTTTATTATTGTGGATTTTTGGAAGTGAAATACTGGATGAAACATTTTTAACACCTTCAGTATGGTTATTTAGGACTTTAGCTTAGTAGTATGTAAAAGCTCCATAAAACATCTCTGTTACGTGTCTACAGGACGACTACTTACTTATAGTCAAAGTTTGACGCAAAGCTTGCTTATATGATCGTCTGCGGACAAGGAGATTATAATACATATTCTATCCATCCGATATTTAAGCTTAATTAATAGAAGGTAGTTATCGATATTGAATAAAATTAAAGCTGTTTAGCCGAACACATTCCTCAAGTAAGTATTAATGGAAAGTTCATAAATATCTCACGTAGGTGAAACATCTATGGTTTGTTCCATCTAGTAGGTAATCCTGTTTTAATTTCATTTCAAGTAAATAAACCTGTTACATGGAATTGGACTGCGTAACCCTTTTTGGTTAAACACAAAATCAGAAATACAAAAGCTCTTTAATTAAAAATTAACAAACAGGCTTCGAACGGGATTATTTCAAAATTCAATTACGCAGGCAGGACATAGGAAATGTTTTTCGTTGAAATAATAATACTGAAAAAGAATTTATCAGTAGGTAATCTAGCTACGTTCAAGTTAGTACAATCAAGTTGTATTATTTAGGAGTTTTCTTAAAATCTGACACTTCTTCCCACCATAGCCGGCCCTAAATAACCATGTTTCTTGGGTGAAAATACCCACCAGCAGCAGAATACGAAAGTCCTTTAAGAGTACTGAAAATATCCTTAACTCAATCTACATAAGAAAAACCTCTGCTAAAATATTACTTTCTATTTATAGGACTTATACCATCTTTGACTTCTGAAAGCCTAATGACGACCGCCTACCTGCTGCCTTTCAGCTACCAATCATAATTTTAATTAGGCATATCATAATTATTATTGTTTCCTTCAGGGTTAATTACATCATAAACAATCCATTAAGAATTATTTATTTTCTTCTATGTAGATATTAGATATTTAAGTAACCTTAAGTAGGACTCGTAGGACTAAACAAAATACCTATGTATTAGTTTTAATAGGTATACTTGGTTCTAAGATGCCTAGGTACTTATTTAAGTTTGTATATGTAATTTGTGTATAATTTAGCGTTTATGAAGAAAGAAAACTTCTGAGAAAATTCTGCCTACACATTCTTTCTTGGAAAATGTGTTATGAACAAGTTGTAGTCATTATTGTATTGTATTAAATTATAGTACATACTTAGAGCGTGTTGAAGTTAGAAGTAGAGAAGTTACGAATGTTTTATGATACCTATTTATATAGTAAAATAAAATGCTGTCTTTAAAAACTAGGTGGTACTGGTGGTTAATTAAGAAGTCTTGATCCTACTCTAGCAATTCAACTAAGTATCGGTTCATTTTTAAACTTAATAGAATGAAGAAGCAATGGTAGTTATCAATTACATGGTGAATTCTTTGGAATAAATTAATTGTAAAAACATTTCAAGTAAAGCCTTCGGTAAAATTAAATAATTATAACTTGAAACATGAGCTTTCACAATTTTTTTGTTATTGTTTCTTTCTAAAAACACCAGGACAACTTAAACTTACCTTCCCTCCATAAAGGTAGCCAAGTTCCAGAGCAACCAACTGGGCTACCTCCTCACCACCTTCCACTTCCACGGTCCACTCGTTCACAAAGTCCTTCGCGTGTTCCAACCCGTTATGCACTCCTTGGTACCCATACTGCCCTGGTACCCAAAGGCTGGGTTCATTACTGTACCATGACAAAACTGAGGTGAACAAACTGGCAATTAGAAGTGTAAAGAGCGTCATTTAATCGTTGGTATGGTGTATTGATGGTATTTATTTGTATTATGGGGAGTTGGAGCGAGGTCGGTGTCCAAACAAACACTAACGGCCGGCAGACAACAAGAGAGGGAAAAGTGTGATTTTTCCCAAGCGGGCGGCGGTATACTCGACTGTTGTAGCTTGATGACGTCGCGTCGTTGTTACAAAAAACCTACTTTTTTACCCGACTGCTATGAAAAGTTATAGTCCACTAAAACCAAGTTAAGTTTCATGTTATATACATATAACCATCAGATATAAAATAGAACCGCAATTAACAAAAAAATGGATTATTGAGCTAAAATTAATTGAGTTACAATAAAATACTTATTTATTTTATTAAAAGGACCTTACATATCGACTGCAAGCAAGCTGTAGGCCAGCGATTCCCAAATGGGGTTCCGCGGAACCCTGAGGTTCCGTGACAGGCCCTCAGGGGTTCCGTGGAAAATTCAAGATTTCCATATGGTAGGTAAATCGTTTCACTTTTGACAATATTAAATTATTATTCATTTTCAATTAAATTGTTTTAAATATTGCATTCCAAAATTCCAACCATGTAGGTGGGTACCACTCGGGAGTGTAAGTACGAGTTCGCGTCAAGTGGCGGGGGCAGACCACGGTAGCAGAGAATTTAATTCCGTTTTTTACAAATTGTAGATTAACTTAATACCTCCAGGTCTTCGGCAATCGGCAAAAGTAGGTAGCGAGTCGGCAAAAAATCACCGTATTTTTTGGGCTTATTTCATCGCTAGGATTATACGTTTTCATACATTTGACAGGACGTGAAATGACAAGGCATACGAGTATTTCCAGTGGCTATTTTTACCATGAATCAAAGTGTGACATTATTTCCAATTTTTGCACCTCCGCGAATCCAAAAATTTCGCGCTCGCTACTCTCGCGACTCCATGTTACGCGTGGTGCTTTTAAGTTCGTTTAATTGCTCAAATATCCAACACCGAAAAAATTTCGCGCTCTTCCGTCGAGGTTTCCTTTGATATTTATTTTTTATTCCTCTGTTTCAGGAAAAGCAATAGCGCTTTCTTCGCTAGCTGCTTATTCATTTGCATTTGCTTTTTTGTGTGGATATTGTACTTTTTGAGACCTTATTAATTTACAGTGGTTTTGTTTATTTTGTGTAGGTACTTAAAATAAAAAAAAAAATCGCACTCGCTTCGCTCGCGATACCGGCTAACAACTGAATGTCTTTCAATGCGGATGCTTGGAACTTCTTCTTTTAGTTAAAAACAATCGCGCTCGCTCGCCTCGCACCTGTACAAACCCAATCTATATCTTTTTGCGTTTACTTTGTCAGTCTTCAAACTGAAAACTATTCACATAATACACAAAGTCAAGGGAGGCTAAATTGTTTTCTGGCCCGTGTGGCGGATAGCCATGCTACGCCTGAGTATACTGAGTATGTCTCTAACCATATAACCATTTGGTGCGCTACCACGCACCACGAGCCGTACCTAAGTGTATTTACGTTTTTAGTTTACTTCTTACTTAAGCTAAGGTTCCGCCGAAAAATGGTGTAACGAAAAGGGTTCCGAAGCCAAAAGAATTCGGGAACCGCTGCTGTAGGCAATACCTCCTATCTGACTCCGGGTGGATTTTAAAGGGGAACAATAAAACTTAATAATATCCTTATTCCAAGGTATAATGAGATACTGAAAATCTAAGTTTTCTTTTTTTACGGATAGTATCGATTAATAAAGTTTTTTTCTTTTTATTTTGAGTCTAAGGGTAGTTAATAGTAGATACGAGTTTTTTGTAACAAAAATGTCAGATAGGAGGTATTGCTTGCTTGCAGTCGATATACTAGAAATAAATATAAAACATTCGCAAATTAAGACCACAAGAATAAATATTACTCACGCTAACAGATTGTATAACAGTCGGGTATACCCATTTCAGTCATTACTACAGTGGCCACTAAACACACAGTGAAGATAACTGGCATTGTGAATTTGTTATATTTGAACTATCCATTTAAATACATTCGACTCGGTTATTTATTTAAATAAGTTAGAGTATCGCTAACATCGACCAATAGTTTAGTACCATTTATAGTCATATTTTAATATCGTAATTCACTTTTATAGAGAAGATATATGAAACTACACTTCTGGACACATCTATTGGCCCACCTTAGAGTTTAGGTTTTGATGGCCTCTACCGAAATATGATAGCTAGATTGAACAAAAACTGATGATGCAGTTTTAAACCTGATACATTTTACCTCCTTTTTGGATCGCATTGTTTTAAATTTGAATTCAGAATACCATACGACATGGAGCTACGCCTAACAAGTCGGATATGTGCCTCGTTAATGGCAATTGATTTTTGAATAAAAAACATGTTTTATCAAATAAAGGTTTAATTTAATAACGTGTGTTGCCTCCATGGGCGTCTACCACAGCTCTCATACGATTAAGCATAGAGTTTATCAACCGCTGTATGAAGTTTTGAGGGATCATCTCCCATTCCTCTTCTATGGCAGTTTTCAACTCCTGCATCGTCTGGGCAACTGGCTGACGAGCCATAACACGTCTTTTTAGCTCGTCCCACATGTGCTCAATGGGGTTCATATCTGGGCTTCTGGCTGGTCAGTCCATAACTGTGATATTCACATCCCGAAGATATTCCCTGACGATGCCGGCCGCATGGGCTCTTGCATTATCATGCATAAAAAGGAAATTTGGGCCCAAATAGTCCGTGTATGGTATCACGTGAGGTCCTAAGCACTTACGAATGTACCTTTCAGCATTTAATGTTGGCAGCCGTGGTCCTGTAACAACCTCAAGTTGAGTTTTACCGCTCGCCGATATACCGCCCCAGACAATCCTTGAGCCACCGCCATAAGCAACCCTCTCTTCAAAGCAGCATTGTGCGAAACGCTCTCCGTTACATCGGTAGACCTTCTTCCTTCCATCATTGCCATGTAACACAATTTTAGACTCATCAGAAAAGAGTACACGGCTCCAATCTTGCTGTGTCCAATTTAAATGACTGCATGCGAAATGAAGGCGCGCTGTTCGGTGGGCTCGCGTTAGTTTGGGCCCATTAGCTGGCTTGTGTGGTACCATATCGCGTTCTTTTAACCTTCTCCGAACAGTTCGAGCGCTCACAGATACTCCGTGGAAGTCGCGAAGTTGTTTTTGTATCTCAATAGAGGTAAGGTGACGATTTCTCAAGCTGGTCGTCACGATGAATCGATCCTGCCTTTCAGTTGTGACCCGAGATCGTGGCCTTCCTTGGCGACGAACAAAGCCGCCGGTCTCTAGGTACCTCCGATAAACATTTCGGACCGCAGATCGCCTTAAATTAAGTTGAGCACTCACGTTTCTTTGGCTGTGTCCGCCCTGAATAAGTGCCACAGCTTGGGCGGCGACTTCAGGTGAAGTATCCATAAATTATTGAGAGAACCTCACCTTAATGTTAAGAATAAGTAATGTTTGTTGCAAAACCAAAGATATCAATCACTTTTTCAAGAATTAAATCCAAGTAAACCAATAAAACCAAGTTTTCTTAGTAATCGATTGTTTGATATCAACAAGCAGGCTCCAAATTGTCTCTTGTTTCTTTAAATTCCGTATTCAAAATTCAAAAAAAGACTATTGAATGAAATTGTGAATGTGCAAGGTTCAAAACTGCATAAAAACCTTTTGCTCGACCTAATATAAAAATTTAGCTAGGACCAAACGAAAGTCGTGGTGGCTTAGTGGGTTAAGGACCAACCTCAAGTACGAGGGCACGGGTTCGATCCCAGGTCAGGCAAGTACCAATGCAACTTTTCTAAGTTTGTATGTACTTTCTAAGTATATCTTAGACACCATTGACTGTGTTTCGGATGGCACGTTAAACTGTAGGTCCAGGCTGTCAGTGAACATCCTTGGCAGTCGTTACGGGTAGTCAGAAGCCAGAAAGTCTGACACCAGTCTAACCAAGGGGTATCGGGTTGCCCGGGTTACTGGGTTGAGGAGGTCAGATAGGCAGTCGCTTCTTGTAAAGCACTGGTACTCAGCTGAATCCGGTTAGACTGGAAGCCGACCCCAACATGATTGGGAAAAGGCTCGGAGGATGAGCTAGGACCAAACGAAATTGAAAATACAAGGTGGGCCAATAGATGTGTCCAGAAGTGTATAAGCAATACTAATTAATGGCTTTTGAAGAAAACTATCTCGTAGGAAGAGGAAATATTTCATGCCAATTAATTACGACAAACCAGTACACTGTTTTTGTTTTTGTTTATCCGTTCTGAGGAGTAGGTAACAAATGAAGATCATGAAAATGACGAGATGACTAGACATTTTTACTCTTAATATAAAAATGTTTCAAATAGGTTCCGTAGGTTCGGAGCTTTTACAGTAGTTTTGTACAGAGTAGAGACAACCAAAAAAATATGTTTCCTCTTTATTATATTTGTACCTATAGATTCAAATACCTGTAAATAAGTATGCATAGATAACGTATTATTTTCGGGCCTAGTGAGTGAACACTGAAAATTAAAAGCTTACGCAAAAGTTTCATCAGCTCTCGAGAAAAGCTGAAAAACTATCAGAAGCTTGATATGGGAAAATGGCAGCAATATTTTGAAATGTTTTCAGGTTAAATAAATAAATAATGTCCGGACACTTTTCACACACGGTCGGTTAGCCCCATGGTAAGTTATTAATTAACTTGTGTTATGGGTGCTAACACAACTGATAAACTACATGTAGCTACATATATACATATTTATAAATACATATTGTAACACCCAGACCACGGCCAACAAGCATGCTCATCACACAATTGTCGACCCAACCGGGAATCGGCAAGATCGGCAGTCCGGCATGGCGACCATTGCGCCATCGAGGTCGTCAAAGGTTTATATTAAAGAAGCAAAATTAGCTAAACTGAGAGTGGTCCGACACGCTCTTGGTTTTTTAAAACAATGTGGGTTATATATGTTGTAAATTTTTTTCTTCCACCATTTCTTCTTCCCAGAAAAAACACAGAGGAAGAAGTGTAGGGCGGATGTTTTAGAGTCAGTCTTTTGTAAACTTAAAAAGTGCCTTACCTTTAAAAAGTGCTGATTTTCAGCCTATCTATACATATAATAAATCTGTAAAAAAACTGTGTCTGTACATTGAATATATTAAAAAAATAATAATTGGGTGGGGTTTAGAAACAGTAATGGAGCACAAATCAAAAAAAAAAATTCTGTCTGTTTGTCTGTATGTCTGTATGTCTGTATGTCTGTATGTCTGTTTGTTTGTACACGCTAATCTTCCGAACTACTGAACGGATTTCAATGATTTTTTCTTTGTTGTATCAGTATTAGGCCTGGTCAACATATAGGCTATAATTTATCTTCGAAACTTGAAGACCTGATGCAGAACTCCAACAGACCAATAAAACTATAAGAGATACAAATATGGTGCCGTGGCAAAAATTGTTTCATTTGATGAGCATTTTCAGCTGAGATTATAAATTTTAAGATCTGGAACACCTGATGTGGAACCCCAAGAGCCCAGCTTCTCTGTACCATATACAGGTATGCCGTTTTAGCAAAAGTTGTTCAATTTGATAAGCACTTTCTATTGACTTATACAAATTGAAGATCTAAAACACCTGATGTGGAACTCCAGGGGCCCAGCTAGACTATAGCATATAGAGGTATGACGTTTTAGCAAAAGTTGTTCAATCTGATAAGCACTCTCTATTGACGTGTAAACATCGAAGATCTGGAACACCTGATGTGGAACTTCAAGAGCAATACTACACTTGAAATGTATAGAAATGAATGTTATGAAATAGGTATAGTGAATCAAAATAAGTAATTAGTCCGTCTTTTAGATAACCCTAAAATAATGGACACGCATTTTTCTTTTCTCTCTCTCACAAACAAATAATAACGAAGATACAACAACGCTTGAATTTCGTGTTAAGTCACTGCTTAGTACAAATTTTACATACCTAGACGTGGCGTCACGAGCCTCCACTCTCTAACTTTGTTGCGTTTTATCTTCATTATTATTTTGTATATCTCTTCCAGACCTCGGGACTACAGAGTTCCAAATTTTTGGGAGGCAAACGTGGGGTCGAAGCCAACACGCTGAAGCCCTTTTGAGACAACTTTAATGAAATGGTGACACAAAACCGACGATTATCCCTTTATACACTATAGAAATGAACCCAAGGACAATCCCCGGTGGACGTCGTTAAAAAAAAGACAATCCCCGGTTCTGTGCTAAACTATTGCTAACTATGGAGGAAAACTACTTGGGCTATTTTGATGGGATGTTAGTGGATGACAATGTATTAGGTACATGTAAAAACGGCAGGTGGAGACTCGCCACCTCACTTACTGTAACCAGTCACTGAATAGCAACAAGAGGGCAATAGGGACATGAGCGGCTGAAGGGTGAGGATACCTCGGCGGACTTTAAACGCGGATTACGCGCTCCCTGTGCTTACCATGAGGCACCTACCCTCCGAGCAGGGCCACTAATCCTGCTCTAGCGACTCCACTCTGGACGGCCAAGCCAAGCCAGAGGCGTGAGACCTACCCCCGTCATGGTTCACTCCGACCGGCCGGAGATGGGGGACAGTATACTCTCCCTGGAGAACTCAGTATATATAGCCCCGCGGGGTCGCTACTCCCCGTCATCAGCCTCAGATGTCTTGCGGTGCATATATCTCATTATTATTGTCGTTATTATCTCAAGAGCCTTTGTCCCAATTATGTTAGGGTCGACTTCCAGTCACGATGCAACTGAGTACCAGTGTTTTACAAGGAGCGACTGCCTATCTGACCTCCACAACCCGGTTACCCCTTGGTAAGACTTACTGGCTTCTGACTACCCATAACGACTGCCAAGAATGTTCAATGACAGTCGGAACCTACAGTTTAACATCCCCTCCAAATAACGGTCATTGGTATCCAAAATATACGTAGAAAGTACATACGAACTTAGAAAAGTTGCATTGGCAGGCACTTGCCAGACCTGGAATCAAAGACGCACGCTCATACTTGAGAGATTGGTTCTCTACCCACTAAACCACCACGAATTCCACTAAGTCACCACGACTTTGTCATCTATTTAATGTTTTTTTACGAAATAATACCTACGTGTAATATTTTTGCCACACACAACTTAAATGCGGTCTAATTAGAATCACTACTTTTATCCCTATGGTCACGTCTATTGCGACTATTCAGATCTTTGATTTTGCTGACCCCATAGTCGCTGGCATAAGGGACAGGATCCGCGTACGAAGTCGCGGGCAGAAGCTAGTTTTGAATAAACGAGTTTTTACCTTTTTATCTTTATTTAGATATATTTCTAGGATATTAACCAACCAACACATCAATAATGGAGTTATAACGACATTTGCAGATGAGCAGTTTCATGACTAGGGTAGATAATAAAACACTAATTCCTAGTCATTAATCTGGGCAGGGTAAGAACATTTGTCCCACGCAGAAGTTTAAATTTTGACGTCATAACGTCTAACTACCTCGATTCTTAATAACCTTGTTCTTTCAAATAAGAGTAGGGAAATTAAAGTTTGATGCGATAAAGTAAAATTTTTAGTAATTGATATTTTTAACATTGTCCAGGTAACTGGTTTAAGGAGGTCAGATAGACAGTCGTTCCTTTCCATATAAAACACTGGTACTCAGCTTCATCCGTTTTGACTGAAAGCCCAAGGTGTTGGAAGGAAGCTAGGCAGATGATGACGAAATTTTTAACATTAGTCGAAAAAGATAAATACGACTCACACAGAAAAACCGTCGAGTTAAAATAAACACATTTGTTTATCCTGTATCTCTTTGGGATCATCAATCAAAATTAATCTGTCTGTCAATCAAAGCAAATTAAAGCTGAAATATCAAACGGATTCCAGATTTAGTACCAGGATATTATAAATACGGTGAATATGTTTATTGCACAATCGGCAGTGTGTCAGTAGATCGATGGCTCGTGGCCGTGAGGCGTAAGTCGGCGCCAGCGCAGGCTACCGTAAACAAACACTTACAAATATAGTCGTATGACCACAAATAGTTTATACAATAGGAATTGGATTTTTATTTTATTTTACGTGCGTTTGATTTACAGAAAATGTACTCGAGATGCAAAAAATTCGCGATCTCATGGTGGCCTGGAGGGAGCGACTGTCGCAACCCAGTGCAGGGCACGCCACCATCGTGGCGGTAAGTCCCCTCTTTGAGGAGTGGCTCGGGAGGAGTCACGGCGCCCTCACGTACCGCATGACGCAGGTCCTCACCGGACACGGTTGTTTCGGGAGGTACCTGCACCGCATCGGTCGTGAGGAGGCGCCCGGGTGTCACCATTGTGCGGACAGCCCCGAGGACACGGTGGACCACACAGTCCAGGTGTGCCCCGCATGGGAGGGGCACCGCCGGGTCCTCGTCGAGGCTTTGGGCGGCGGCGACCTCTCGCGTCCGGCCCTGGTTCAGGCCATGGTCCGGGGCGAGAGGGAATGGGATGCCGTCGCCTCCTTCTGCGAAGCGGTCATGCTCGAGAAGGAGGAGGCGGAACGCCAGAGAGTTCGCACCTCTCATCCCGGCCGCCGCGCTGGACCAGGTAGACACCATGGGCGCCGGGTGTCGCGAGATGACTCCCGGCCACCGTAGGCGTGGGTCTGTGGGCGGTGAGTTCGGGTGGCTCATCGTCCCTCTGTCTTTCTAGACGACAGACCCGTGTCGACGGCGCGCGTTGTTCCACGCGCTCCTCAAAGAGATGTCAGCAACCCCAGCGGGGCCCAGCAGGGCCAAGGCCTGCCGGGGCTGCGGGTTGTTCGAAAGAGATACCGCGGCCCTGGTACATAAAAGGTCTATGACGGAACACGACGATTTTAGTCAGTAAGAGTCTGACACTCCCTCACCGCTGCTAACCCACAGCGGGAGGGGTCATTTGATGATTTTACGTCGCTAAAAAAAAAAAAAAAAGATGCAAAAAATTCAGTTAATTCTTAGTGTTACAGTTAAATATGCTTTATTGATTTGACACATTGTGTTAGTATAAAATACTTCAGTCTCAAATATCAAAGAGACATTATAAAGCAATCAATAAAAATGGTTCTTCAAATTCAAATTGGTATCACTATAATTTCCATAATGATGGCCACACTAGTTATAGCTCACGGAACTGTCCGTGGCGGCTAAAATACCCGTAGTTACGTGTTCTATCCGTCTTATATCTACCCTACACGCACTGGAAGTTATTTCGGGACTATTACTAACTACTGGTACCACGATGCTCAAACTTTGTACCTGGTTTAACACAGAAAATCAATATTTATATGGGCATGCACTCAGTAAAATCAACTTTTGTTAGTTACCGGGCGTCAAATTTTTCGTGATTGAAAAGAATCGCATCGTTTTTATACGTCCGAGAATTTCGAATTAATTTTTTGTTTATGACATCACAAAAACGTCAAATTACTTCTTTCAAAAATCCAACTTAATCTGCTTATACAATACAAATTCAGTCAAGAAAATAATAATAAATGATGAAAATAACAACAGTCAACCAATTACTTTTTTCTATTTTCACTTGGTATTTGAATAAGTAGATTACAGAGTAAAATAAACAACAACAAAGTTCAGACTATCTACTTACAAAAATACGTCCCCAGAGACTGGAGGACTTTAGAACTTCTATTTTAAAAATACTATTCTTTTAACATAACTTGTTTCAACTTCAACGTCACGAAAACGTTATCGCTTCGGAACTATTTTTGGTATTCATATTTTTCATAAAAATAATCTTCATTTTTTTGTTCAAAATAAAATATTCCACAGACTGAAAATGAAAAAATAACCTCTCATAATGTTGCTCTTCAGTAACTTCGTAACATTGAATGAGGAAAGTTATATCACATTATTAAGTGATATCCCAACTTATAGGAAGTTGTGAACGGGAACACACAGACAACTACAACTTTGGCTATCGCTGCTCAAACGCATATCCGCGCGCGCGCACCCGCAGTCGCGATGCGCGCGCCGCTCGCACCCGCGGCCTGTGCCGCAATACTTCTGCTCTGGCCTGCTTCCCTGGTACTCTGCTATCAGGACGATAGAGGATACCAAGTAGAGGACGCATATCAAGATGATGTGTTAGACGTGTGAGTGATTCATGTGCTGTTTGTTAGTCATTTCGTGAAGCTGTTCATCTCCAGTGATCTTCAGTGATTTTTAATTTTAATTATTTCTGTCATACGTATCGTCTGGTTAGCGGAAGTGATGCTCGTAAAATGGTTGCTCCGAATAATGTTATTTCTGCAGATGATGATATTAATTCAGCCCTGTATCATATTTCGACAGAAAGTTAATTTAGAAAACTTCGTAATGAAACAAGGAATAAATTAATTAGGGATCCGTGGCGAGAGTTGTAATTACATTACCTGGCTGTGAGAGCAAAACATGGTTTTGAAAATAGGATAGTCTGGATTCATTGCATAAATAATATTGAACTTTCAGTTCACAACACAGAGAGGTCTCAATGAACTAATGAAGTTATAGTGACATCACAGCCCACAGAACATCATTTTATTAGTTCAATTAATTTATGAATCAGTTGCAGGCCCATTTTAAAATCAAAGTGCGGAGTTCAACGACTGCATCTGTTGGAAGTACGTTGCACCATCATAATATATGAAGTATTACACTACGTTATTGCAAGTGGTATAAATAGTGCACTGTAAGAAACCATTGAACTGTTCTTGGAAATCTTAGGGGGAGAGAGATTGCTTATGGTAATGTACTACGATAAACTTCGCTAAGCGTCTTAGAAAAGAGATTGATATGACATTATTTGCTGTCTAGTTAATAGGATGTATTCAGCAAACAAACAAAAAAATCTTCTTTCCTGCAGATTTCAATTTATCTCCATTTTCACGTTATCGGCTCAGCCATTCTATCGTGAAAGCGTGACAGACAATATGCAATTCATTCATGAACATTACTTTATGATGATATGCTAGCCTAGTTACACATCTCCACTATAATTAAGGTCACATTCTCAACTAGTGGCTCGGTTTGATCTAGGAAAACTATTTATCTGTACTCGTTGCTGTATCTACCTGTTAGCTAAACATATGGTCGTAGTAAATAATATGAATAAAACCGGCCAAGTGCGAGTCGGACTCGCGCAGCGAGGGTTCCGTACAAATCCTGTATAGATAAAAAGTGAGTTTCGCGCCAACCGTTAAGTTTAGAACAATCTTAGTTATGGTAATTTCGTGAGACTCAAAATAGTTAATATTTTTTATTTTATAATATAACTAAAATAGTAGGCCAGTACCTTGTAAAAGTTATTTTATTAAAGTTATTTATATACAACATTTTATAGTCATCATTCAGAAATTTGATTGAAAATAACTAATTATGTCTTAAAGGTCATTGGGCATATCTGACCCGCTTTGTAAAAAGTGGCGGACATGAATCAAAGTAGTTTTACATCGTGAAGAATGGTATGACGTTTCTTTGAATATAATATTTTATTAAAATTCCATGGAGACGAATGTCCAGGATCGTTTGAAAAATATAAAAGACAAGCAGTTTCAGAGGATTGTACAGGTTGCAATGCTAGTTTTTATTGTTAAAGAATTTTCATAAAGAAGGAAGATGCCAATTCGGGTGACTAGGATCTGATGAGGATCTGGAAACCCTGAGAAATCGAGGGCAACTCTTGAATATTGTAGGCACGCATCGAGTCATAACCAGACATGTGAGTGTATTTTTGAGGGTACTGGTAAACAGTGAAGGTTTGGAGCTGATTTGATTATGGAGACTACAGAGAGTCGAGGGAACTCCTGAACGGTATGTTGCAACTACCACGTGTTTTTATTTTATTCGTATTGGCGAAGACTTTCCACATAGATAGGTTTGACTGCCATTGTGGGATCGATAGCAAAGATCAGATATAGTTATGGGAACTCCTTTACAATTTATAACGTAACCTTGTGTTGGAGCTTATTTTATTTTAGGTGACGAGAATTCACTACTAACTTGGGTTAAAGCAGCCATTGCAGGAATGGGATCTCTTATTTTTGAGGAATTAATCACCTAACGAGCCCCAGTTTCAGGTTTTTTTCGAAACCGCCTGACGACTTGTAGCTGTCGAATTGTAACAACGACCTCTAGAGAGTAGGATTCGGGGCTGCTGGCTTTACGTTTCTGGAGCCTTGACAAAAGTATTCTGTCCCTTTCTTTGTTTTATAAAGTCGGCTTTATTTTGTAGCATTTTACAAACAAATCCAACTTCAAACATATAAAAAACAACAAGAAAACAAAAGCAAGAAAGAAATTAAAAAGATGTTAGGTGCATCGGCCTAGATGTCGGTGTCTAGAGGATGCATCTATATTTATTTAACCACCGAGATGTAGATCGATGCATATAAACAGTTTTCTTGTTGTTTTTAGAAGTTGTTTTTTTTTTTTTGTAAAAAGTTTTAATAATATAAATACGACGTAACTTAAAACATACCGTTAAGGAGTTCTCTCGACTTTCTCACGTCTCCATCATCAGGTAAGCTCTAAACCTTCACTGTTTGATAGTATCACCAGACATACATCTGAGAATCAAGTTTAAATCCTATGCATGCCTACAATTTCTGATAGTTGCCCTCGATTTCTCAGGATTTCCATCATCAGATCCTGACCTGATGACAATGGAAATAAACGGCGAGTATACTCTTTCACTACAAAGAAATGATTTCTCAAATCCGTCAAACGTGGTCGTTTAAATTCCCCATTGAAATGAGGAAAATATTTGATGTTTACACCTGATTTTCTCTAGATTCCCATGGTTCACATTGATGCGACTAATGCCATAGTAAATCAGAGCCTTTATCATTATACTGTGCTATATTTCGTTCGTATCCGCCGTGGGTATGGTTTCCATACTAAGGTGCCCAATGACCTTTGAATGATTTAAAATTTTTCACAGTTTAGAGGCCATTATATTTAAGAAGTGTTTGATATGAATTTCACTTTTTATCAAAACTTTAATATCTCTACGCGTTCATGTGAAAAAGGGTAAGTAGTAAGTTTATAATTATTAAAAAAATATTTTATGTCATGTAAGCAAAAATAATATTATTTTAATATTTTATGTAACTTCAAATTTATCATTTTCGTAATTTTTCCTTTATCTGTACTATATAACGTTGCTTCGTGCCGAATTTCAAGATTCTGAGTTCACGAGAAGTACCTTGTAGGTTTTGATTCCTTCCCTAGCGTGTGACGGAAATTCGTCTAAGGTGTCGGTAAAACTGCTGTATCTTTTGATCGCGTTAACTTAGAAGTTTGATTTTTTCATTGCTTAAAGGGACAATAGACCTAGACTTGGTATAAATTTCAATTTGGTACCTTTATTCGTTCGTGAGAAATAAGGTAGTAAGTTTCATTTTATTAAAATATTTTTATTATATTATATAACAAAAAAAATGTGATTTTCGCAATTTTTCCTATATTTGCATTATGTGACAATGCTTCATGCCAAATTTCAAGATTCTGAGTTTACGGGAAGTACCCTGTAGGTTTTGATTCCTTTGCGAGTGTCGAAAATTTGTTGAAAATATCGACATAATCGGTTGTATCTTTTGATTGGCTTGGCTTAGAAGTTTGATATTTTCACCGCTTAAAGGGACAATAGACCCGAGTATTTCATGTGAATTTCAGCTTGATACGTTCACGCGTTCTTAAGATAAAGGGTCTTGACAGACAGACAGACAGACAGACGGACAACAAAGTGATCCTATAAGGGTTCCGTTTTTTCCTTTCGAGGTACGGAACCCTAAAAACAAAAACAATGTGCAATCTTTTCCCGTAAAATAAACCAAAAGGGTTTATTACATTGATTTATCCCTAAATTCAAGAAATATTTGTGAATCAACTGAGGAATTCCAGTATTTAACGCAAAGAAAAACCTGAATCGAACTCAGGACGACACTCCTTATAGTCACGGTAATGTGCACCATATATTCACGCCAAAGAATAATGTATTAAATAACAGTCATCTTTAAAAAAATAAGACCATAAAATAAACACATTCTGCCAATTAAAATGGCCAAAAGAACCAACATACCAAGCTACATATCACAAAAAATAATATCTGTGACCGTGACCAATTTGCATAGCCTTAATCGGGATCAATATGTCAAGAGTTTTAATTAACAATGACATCTAAATTGTATAGCTACAGTCCTCATTTAGGCTAGGGGTACATAATCATTTGTTTGACATTGAGACGAAACCGCAAAGTATCGCAAAGCTCTAAAAATGTTATTGTTTAAGTAATTTTATTTTGTACTACGCACACAGTACCTAATTGCCTATGCCTATTACACATGGTCAAAAAGGCAGGCAGGTAGGTTCTACTAATTCAAATACCTTACCTACTTACCTTATAAGTTTTGGAAAACCCGAAGCAATGTTTATTTTTTAAATCCGTGGACTGAATAAGGTGCTTTTGTCCCTGAATCGCATCAAAGGACCAGAATCGCACTAAATTAGAGTGTAAACTTTTACGAAGAATACCTAAGCTTACAATGCTTTAAAAACTATATCTTGTTTAACGTTATAACGGCAACATACCTATATCTTGTTTCCTAGTTCCTATTTTAGGTTTACCAGCTAAATAAGCAGTATTCACAATAATTAGGTAATTACAGTATCAATGAGGTAATCATCCCAAACGACTTTGTACAACATTACACGATAAGATAAAGTTTCTTTGTTGGGCCTCCGAACTATACCTAATACTTCAAACAAGGATGATTTAGTTAGACTGACGTGTCATAGATATATTCTAATATTTTCTAGAAATTACCATGATGGGTTCATGACACAGTAAATCACCTAACAGAAACAAAGGAACGCTGAAAACAAAGAAATATGGGAATTACTTCTTACTTACCTCATCATGACTGAAAACATTAGTAATATTTGTACTTAGTATTCAAGCTATACATCATTTTCTTTGAATCATCCAAAGCTATCAAAATATTGCAATTTTTTTGCTGTCCATAAAATATTTAGAACACTTACATAAACTATGGACGGAGACATGTTCTTATCAACAGAAGTATTTCTGAGAATATTCCTTGCCAATTTTTAGGGTTCCGTACCTCGAAAGGAAAAAACGGAACCCTTATAGGATCACTTTGTTGTCCGTCTGTCTGTCTGTCTGTCTGTCTGTCTGTCTGTCTGTCTGTCTGTCTGTCTGTCAAGACCCTTTATCTTAAGAACGCGTGGATGTATCAAGCTGAAATTCACATGAAATACTCGGGTCTATTGTCCCTTTAGGCTGTGAAAATATCAAGCTTCTAAGCCAAGCCAATCAAAAGATACAACCGATTATGTCGATATTTTCAACAAATTCTCGACACTCGCAAAGGAATCAAAACCTACAGGGTACTTCCCGTAAACTCAGAATCTTGAAATTTGGCGTGAAGCATTTTTATATTATGCAAATATAGGAAAAATTGCGAAAATCTCATTTTTTTTGTTATATAATATAATAAAAATATTTTAATAAAATGAAACTTACTACCTTATTTCTCACGAACGAATAAAGGTACCAAATTGAAATTTATACCAAATACCTAGGTCTATTGTCCCTTTAAGCAATGAAAAAATCAAACTTCTAAGTTAACGCGATCAAAAGATACAGCAGTTTTACCAACACCTTAGACGAATTTCCGTCACACGCTAGGGAATCAAAACCTACAAGGTACTTCCCGTGAACTCAGAATCTTAAAATTCGGCACGAAGCAACGTTATATAGTACAGATAAAGGAAAAATTGCGAAAATGATAAATTTGAAGTTACATAAAATATTAAAATATTATTTTTGCTTACATGACATAAAATATTTTTTTAATAATTATAAACTTACTACCTACCCTTTTTCACATGAACGCGTAGAGATATTAAAGTTTTGAATAAAAAGTGAAATACATATCAAACACTAAATATAATCTTTCTTAAATATAATGGCCTCTAAACTGTGAAAAATTTTAAATCATTCAAAGGTCATTGGGCACCTTAGTATGAAAACCATACCCACGGCGGATACGAACGAAATATAGCACAGTATAATGATAAAGGCTCTGATTTACTATGGCATTAGTCGCATCAATGTGAACCATGGGAATCTAGAGAAAATCAGGTGTAAACATCAACCGTCTTACCACAAAAACTTTTAAACGTCAGTTTAAGCCTTGTCTAAAAAAATGTCAAATTATGACGTTGACATATGGTTCATTTTGCAGCCACAATTTTTTTAGACAACTGTAAAACAAGCGTTTAAGTTTTTGTAGTAAGGCCACAAATATTTTCCTCATTTCAATGAGGAATTTAAACGACCAAGTTTGACGGATTTGAGAAATCATTTTTTTTGTAGTGAAAGAGTATACTCGCCGTTTATTTCCATTGTCATCAGGTCAGGATCTGATGATGGAAATCCTGAGAAATCGAGGGCAACTATCAGGAATTGTAGGCATGCATAGGATTAAAACTTGATTCTCAGATGTATGTCTGGTGATACTATCAAACAGTGAAGGTTTAGAGCTTATGTGATGATGGAGACGTGAGAAAGTCGAGAGAACTCGGTATGTTTTAGTTACGTCGTGTTTGGGCTTACATTATTCGTATTGACAAGAACTTTTCACAAAAGTTAAAAATAAAAACTTTTTACAAAAAAAAAAAACAACTTTTAAAAACAACAAGAAAACTGTTTATATGCATCGGTTTAGATCTCGGTGGTTAAATAAATATAGATGCATCCTCTAGACACCGACTTCTAGACCGATGCACCTAACATCTTTTTAATTTCTTTCTTGCTTTTGTTTTTGCTTTTTTATATGTTTGAAGTTGGATTTGTTTGTAAAATGCTACAAAATAAAATAAAGCCGACTTTATAAAACAAAGAAAGGGACAGAATTACACTTTTGTCAAGGCTCTAGAAACGTAAAGCCAGCAGCCCCGAATCCTACTCTCTAGAAGTCGTTGTTACAATTCGACAGCTACAAGTCGTCAGGCGGTTTCGAAAAAAACCTGAAACTGGGGCTCTTTAGGTGATTAATCCCTCAAAAATAAAAGATCCCATTCCTGCAATGGCTGCTTTAACCCAAGTTGTAGTGAATTCTCATCACCTAAAATAAAATAAGCTCCAACACAAGGTTACGTTATAATTTGTAAAGGAGTTCCCATAACTATATCTGATCTTAGCTGTCGATCCCACAATGGCAGTCAAACCTATCTTTGTGGAAAGTCTTCGCCAATACGAATAAAATAAGCCCAAACACGTGGTAGTTGCAACATACCGTTCGGGAGTTCCCTTGACTCTCTGTAGTCTCCATAATCAAATCAGCTCCAAACCTTCACTGTTTACCAGTACCCTCAAAAATACACTCACATGTCTGGTTATGACTCGATGCGTGCCTACAATATTCAAGAGTTGCCCTCGATTTCTCAGGGTTTCCAGATCCTCATCAGATCCTGGTCATCCGGATTGGCACCTTCCTTCTTTATGAAATGTCTTTAACAATAAAAACTAGCATTGCAACCTGTACAATCCTCTGAAACTGCTTGTCTTTTATATTTTTCAAACGATCCTGGACATTCGTCTCCATGGAATTTTAATAAAATATTTATATTCAAAGAAACGTCATACCATTCTCCACGATTTAAAACTACTTTGATTCATGTCCGCCACTTTTTACAAAGCGGGTCAGATATGCCCCATGACCTTTAAGACATAATTAGTTATTTTCAATCAGATTTCTGAATGATGACTATAAAATGTTGTATATAAATAACTTCAATAAAATAACTTTTACAAGGTACTGGCCTACTATTTTAGTTTTATATTATAAAATAAAAAATATTAACTATTTTGACTCTCACGAAATTACCATAACTATGATTGTTCTAAACTGAACGGTTGGCGCGAAACTCACTTTTTATCTATACAGCATTTGTACGGAACCCTCGGTGCGCGAGTCCGACTCGCACTTGGCCGGTTTATTTTTATTTTATAAGTAATGGTATGATGTCATCAGGCCATGTAAGATGACCATGGATTACTTGAAGACAGCCAACGACTGATATGATAACAAAGTATTTAAACTGACTACAAGTCGGCAATCGACGATATCTAAAAAAGCACCACTGGCTTTCCTACATGAACCGTTTCTGCAAGTTTCAAAAATATTTCTTTCTAATCATTGATATACGCAAAATTCTTCACATTTAGGTATATCATATAAATAAGTGTCATTTAAGTTTTATTATATAAAAAAATAAAACGTAAAAAATATATCAAATACATATGAATCCCAAATTGCGGCAGAAAAACGCAAACGCAAAAAACCTATCATATTGCGGAAGGAAAACAAAACAATAGGTAACATAATACCACAAATTAACTAAATAATTCGATAATAAGACTAAGAAATACGTGATAACAGTAACTGACCAATATTTTTGTTGTTAATTACATTGTTTTAATTTCAGATTAGACGGCAGTTCACCATGTCCCACCGACAGCCTACTGAGGACGAGGGACATGTGCCAAGTGGATGGCGTGGACATACAGTGCATCAAGATGAGATGCTGTGACACGCATGTCTTCATAGCTGGGAGGTAAACTTTCTCCTGATAGACTAGAATAATAGTACAGACAGACCTTTACTACATAGACTTTCTCGTCTCTTCTTATTCTCCGGGATATTACGTTTTCAACTGTACGCTGAAAGAAATAATGTTCATCCCTCTTGTGTGTGTTAAATCAAGCAGGCCCACTTGATTTAACACTCAGGGAACACAAACTGTCTTCAAGGAAGCTTCAGTAAACATGATAGTTTTGATGCTTTACTTCCCCAAACAAAACAGTCCCTATTCAATATATGAACATCAACATCTTTGATATTTGAGTGATGTTCGAGTCTGCCAGTCAAAGGACCAAGAGATTTCGTAACAAAGAAAGCTGTGACCCTATCCGTCTTCGTCTATCTGGCCTGACGAGATTAGTTTTATATTCTCGACGCGTATGTGCGAAGGGCGACGTGCTTAGTTGTCATGTGAAGCATAGGAATGAGGAACTAAGTAGCCTGCATAGGTTACTAAGTATTTGCAATGGTAATTGATGGACTCATTGTGACTGGACGCTAATTTTACCGGTTAAAAGGACCAAAAATATAAAGAAATAATAGCTGCCGTCAATAGGTGGTCCTTCAGTCCAAGCAATTGTAATGCTTTTGAAATACTTTGGCATCGCGCTTAGGTTTGCAAATGCCGCTACATTAGAAGTGTCCATGCCAAATAATAAGTTGTGCTATGCGGGATGCGTTGCTAACGGACTGTTACAATGTTTTACGAGCGAACCTATTGCGCCAGAAACCTTCCTTCAGCCAAATGATAAAGTTCCAAGAGTTCAGAGGGTCCTTTTAGTTTTGAGAATTATATATTACAAAGTACCTCATTACATACATCATTTACATAGTTTGTTTTTGTATTTTGATTTAGGTATCTTTTGCATGACATTATAACAGTCACCAAGGCTTTGATCTACTTCTCAGAACGCACTCCTACAGCAGTTAATTAAAAACAGTGTAACTAGCAGTAAAGGATCTAAAATATTAACAAAAGTACAATATTGTACTTTAGGTTATTTTGATCCTTCCTGAGGACTTTCAACTCTTTATCCAAGCAATCAACTAACACCATTCTATTCATTCTTCACCAGATGTATACCGAAGACAGTAGACCCGTGCACCCTGCAGCTATGCGAGCAGGCGTGCGAGGTGCGCGGCGAGAGCGTGTGGTGCACCTGTCACAGCGGCTTCCAGTACAGCGCTGACAACTACCAGAGGAAGACACAGCCCTACTGCGTTGGTAAACACAAAGACCATTTATTAGTGAGAAGTCAGTAGATCCCTGCAGCCTGCAACTATGCGAGCAGGCGTGCGAGGAGCGCGGCGAGAGCGTGTGGTGCACCTGTCACAGCGGCTTCCAGTACAGCCCTGACAACTACCAGAGGAAGACACAGCCCTACTGCGTTGGTAAACACAATGACCATTTAACAAACTTGCACATAAAGAATGATTGTGTCTTTTTACGAAGTCGAACTCATCTAAAAGTTTTCGCATTTTATTTGCGACGTCAACTACTATAATAATCTATACATATAATAAATCTGTAGAAAAGTAATTTTTGTACATTGAAGAAATTGACAAAAAAAATAGCCAGCATGTTAAAGGATAACTAACAGAACCCATTTCCATCATTTTTGTCATTTTTGTCTGTTTGTCTGTTTGTCTGTTTGTCTGTTTGTCTGTTTATCTGTTTGTTTGTTCGGGATTCACGTAAAATCTACGAATTAAATGCAGACAATGCTTATATACAAAAATTCTACGTAACTTGGGGTATTACTTAGTTTTTGTTTCATCGAAATCGATTCACTCTATCAAAAGATATGATTAATGTTGTGAATTCAAGATGTAAAATATTACGACACGCAATCTATTTGTCAAAACTGTACATTTGAATGTTGTACTTATATTAGTTGATCGGCCTATTATTAATCTTTACACAGAAAATCACACCTTTATAAGTAACTTCGTAAGAAAAAAAAATATGAAAATTTTGTTTAGCCAAGGTTAAAGTAGCTCCATCTGTCTGTGGTAAATAAAATACATCAAATTTGTCAAAGGAAGGAGCGAGGTGGTAAATGACAATATTACCATACATTCTTTATAGAGGATTATTATTTCAACAGATGGAGTTGTGTATTTTCCGTAATTCACCATATTTTAACACGTAGTGTAATTTTTCGATAGACATTCCAATAGTGTTTGTCAGTTTGCCGTGCCACTTCAAAATCCAACTATAATTATTACCTTGATGAAAAGAAAATTAATAGTTCTCAGCCAAATTTAAAACGGTGCCATCTAAATTATTTTTTGAACATTATGTCAAAAATGACGACTTTAGTGGAACAATTAATTATCATTTAAAGTTACAGATGGAGTTTATATCAGGATTTTTTCATAAACATAGTTTAGCTTATCTTCCACTAATGTGGTGGCCTTAAAACAAATTACTTTGAGTGAGTAGTATTAAGTAGACCTTAATTATTTTTTCTGATGCAAAATATGTAAACTTAATCCTAGAAGAAATGAGGATCTATCTCTCGCAAGCGCTGCTAAGCGTGAGGTTGGTAATGTAGGATTCTGTAGCTTTAAAAACAAGCCCAGATACAAAGTGCAGATAAGAAATTATCTGTATGCTCTCTCTATTTAATACCATACACACGTAAAATGCTTTATGCGTCTGAAAACGTACAAATTACTCGCCGCATACCAGAGACATGCTTACGATGCATGCACGATTACGAACAGTCTCAGTAAGACCCGAGCCAAGTCTAGAAACCCTAAAAAACACCTTTTATATAAAACTACGTTTGATGTCATTTAATCACAAAGACAGAATTGTTCTCTGTTGCAAATCCTATCCACCTATATCCTATCCTAATCCAGAATGCATTGCAGGTGTGCATTGCACAAAAACTAATGGTATCCTATTCGAGAAGTCAAAAGAGTTGACCTGCCAACGTCAGCTTCTGCGCTAAGCAAGTGTTCTTAATAGTACCATCAGAATTACATTCATCGTTGAATGAGGTGAATAAATTTTCAGAAACTACAATAACAGTAGGAGCCAAAGCGTATTATCGCTTCATAGAGCTCTGATTGGCCCCAGGTGACCAAGTCAGGTCTGATTTGACGTTCATCAGATCTTTGAAAGTGTTTCGGTGGATACCTACTGTCGTCCTGTCTACGTGTGACACAAAATATGGTATATAAACGTCCTCCGCAAGAGCGAAATTTTCCCGGTGTGCGGTAGTGACGCACAGTATACAACACTTATGTTTCTTTTGATTTACTGGCTCCACCAAGAAATGACAAATTGCGAGCGTACATTCTGAAAATCTTGGCAACACTACAGGTTTCAAGTACGAACACATGAAGTGGACTCTCACAAATACGTACAGCGCACTTAGTGTTATTAGCTCATATTTAAGCGGTAGAATGCAATGTGTTGATGTTAATGGTGTCAAATCTTCCAATCTACCCGTTCATTTGGGCGTACCGCAAGGGTCGATTTTAGGTCCTTTTTTGTTTCTTGTATACATTAATGACTTGCCATATTATTTAAAATCATTGTGTGATGTAGTATTGTTTGCTGATGACACATCTCTAATTTTTAAAGTTGATAGGAATAGAGTAGATTTTGATGACGTGAATTCTTGTCTTTCACTAGTAACGCAATGGTTTACAGCCAATAATTTAGTTTTGAATACGAAGAAAACAAAATGTATTAAATTTGCTTTGCCCAATGTAAAAAACTTCGGTCCCGGTGTAATTTTGAACAATGAGGAACTTGAAACGGTACATGCTACGACTTTTCTAGGGATAACAGTAGACTCCAAAATTCAATGGGGTGAGCATATAACTGGCATCACGGGTAAATTAAGCTCTGCTGCGTACGCTGTCAGGAAAGTAAGAGCTCTCACCGATGTAGCCACGGCGCGTTTAGTGTACTTTAGCTATTTTCACTGCATCATGTCCTACGGAATTCTTATGTGGGGCAATGCTGCCGATATCGAGAATGTTTTCGTACTACAGAAGCGCGCTGTCCGTGCTATATACAAACTTGGTGCTAGAGTCTCCCTTAGGGAAAGATTTAAGGATATTGGTATTCTGACTGTGGCGTCTCAATACATTTATGCCAATATAATATACGTAAGGCAAAACCTAGATTCATATAGTAAAAACAGCGACGTACATCATTTTAATACTAGAAATAAACATAAGTTAACCGCACCTAATTATCGTCTACATAAGGTGCACGGTTCATTTGTGGGGCTTTGTGTACGCATTTATAACAGAATTCCGGTTCATCTGTTGGAATTAACGGACAGTTCTTTTAAAAACAAAATCAAAGAAATTCTTGTTAAAAAGGCATATTATAATGTTAATGATTATTTCACAGATAAACGCAGATGGCAGCTCTGAAGTGGAACAAAAGTGCTTTATTTTATTTTGTATTTTTCTGTGTTTTAAATTAATAATTGATAAAATTGGATTGTATAATTGTAAAATAAATTAATAAAAATTAAATTGTATAGACAGCTGTGTTGCTGGGAAGTTTGTTCTTCACCGCTTCTTCTTTCCAGCCATAACACTAGGAAGTGGTGAAAGGGGGGCGTTTTGGGGGTGCTGTCATTCTTGTAAAATCTTGACGTTAAAAAGTGCTAATCGTATTAGCCTATTTTAATAAATGATTTTGACTTAGACTTTGACTTTGACTTTGACGTACATTTTGCCTATTCGTGAACTAATGCAAACATTTCGGTGGAGTCCCGGCTTAGGCCTCCCCCACATTAGGCGTGCGCGATCCTCGGGCGTGTGAGTGGCGCGGGCGCCGCGCGTGCGTCGCGAGCGCGTTGCGTGAGCGTCGCGTTTTGCTGCCCTGCGGCATTTATTATATTGCCCACGCAGACGAAGTTGCGGGCAACAGCTAGTACTGTATATAATAACGCGAGTTACTCATAACTATGATAGAGAGAATGAAAATAACTAAGTAGCCATATACAGAGTGTGTCGTAGGTACTCCCTTATGTACTCCCTCATGTTCTCCCTTACGTACTCCCTTATGTACTCCCCTATGTACTCCCCTATGTACTCCCTTATATACTCCCTTATGTACTCCCCTATGTACTCTCTTATGTACTCCCCTATGTACTCCCTTATATACTCCCTTATGTACTCCGCTATGTACTCCCTTATGTACTCCCTCATGTTCTCCCTTACGTGCTCCCTTATATACTCCCTTATGCACTCCCCTATGTACTCCCTCATGTACTCAATCATGTTAGCTTACGTACTCCCTTATGTACTCCTTTATGCACTCCCCTATGTACTCCCCTATGTACTCCCTTATGTACTCCCTTATATACTCCTCTATGTACTCCCTTATGTCTCCCTTATGTACTCCCCTATGTACTCCTTTATGTACTCCCTTATGTACTCCCCTATTTACTCCCTTATGTACTCCCTTATGTACTCCCTAATGTACTCCCTTATGTACTCCCCTATGTACTCCCTTATGTACTCCCTTATGTACAACCCTATGTACTCCCCTATGTACTCCCTAATGTACTCCCTTATGTACTCCCCTATGTACTCCCTTATGTACTCCCTTATATCCAACCCTATGTACTCCCCTATGTACTCCCTTATGTACGCCCCTATGTACTCCCTTATGTACGCCCCTATGTACTCCCTTATGTATTCCCTTATGAACTCTTTATTAAAGAGAGGGATGACTTCTTTAATAATAACGCGACTACGACGTGGTATTCGAAGCTTAGTGACACTTTTTCTGACCACTATGATCAATAGCCTTCCCGTTTAATGGCAATCTTATTCATTCAAAGCACAGCATTATTGTTCATTAATAAGCTGTTGAAATCACCCAGGCATGGATAAAAGTTCCGATCAAATGTCCATAATGACATCGGTTTCTGGTCCTCAGATGTGGATGAATGCTCTACCAACAATGGCGGCTGTGAGCAGCGGTGTATCAACGATCCTGGTGGATACCACTGCGAGTGTTCTCCTCCCCTGGTACTCGCCAGCGACGGTAAGAAGTGTGAGCGGAGAGTAACTGTCCCAGTAAGTTGCATTATTATTTTAACTAACTAGAGCAGTTTATTAGATTTGAAGCATCTTGATCATGATGTCTTGTACAAAGACTTGATTGTACAAAACACATGCAGGAGATATTTGGTACTTTGATACATGCTAAGGTGCAGATTGTTCTGCGGTTTAAGACTAGACACATACTTGCCATTCTTCAATCGGACCTTTCTTTATAAGCTACGTAACTGTGCCTTCATCACTGTGTCCAAAAACTTACCAGAGTAGCAGCATTACAAGGTGGTATCGCCTTCATCACTGTGTCCCAAAACTTACCAGGGTAGCATGACATAAAGGTGGTATCGTATCGCTACCACCACACGTGAAAGAAGTCACGTAAATCAGCGCAGATTACCGCTTTCCTACAGGAGCCACTGCCTCTAGTGAGAGCCTCCTCGCGTTGCTACGCTCCGTGTGACACGGTGACCTGGTTGTCTCGGAAGGTGAAGCAACTAAACGACCAGCTCCACACCACACAGGCTGCGCTGAAGAAATTGATGGAAAGCCCGATGTTGCGAGATGGTGAGTCAAGACAAGGTAGAGCATAAACTTCATAAATAAGGCTATAGGTACATGTATAAGAATTGTCCAAACCAATTCAGGCTTTTGTTTGTAAGAAAATGCCACTTTACTAAATTCTCTGTTATTGTTTCTGTCTATAAGTAATTGATTAAAATGCTAATAATCATTATTTTAAGGTGGTGACAGATTCGCAGAAGGTACATACGCTTATAGAGTCCTTGATTCAACAGCACCCTTAGAAGGAGGGTATTGTCGTTGTGAAAGAGGTCCAAGGGTAAGTGATACAAACCATGAATAATCCATCTACTTATGAAAAACTCATCAATTATATTATAAACTTCCACATTACAGGGTCCTGCAGGCCCAGCAGGTATGGAAGGTCCAAAGGGTGATACAGGGCCAAGAGGACCCCGTGGACCCCGAGGTCCAAAAGGTTCTTTAGACCTTATGCTGCTCATGATAGCAGACTTGAGACATGACATCCAGAATTTAGAAGCTCGCGTGTATAAAGATAATGAGGATCGGTATGTACATCTTGTTCCAGTACATATTTAATGTGATTTCATTAAATCCATGAAAATATTCTACCACAATGTCTTGGGTACGCGCTCTTATTTCATCTTGTACACCTATAAATTGCTTCCCATTTATTGGCGTTCTAATATTATCCATCTTTACTGCTTTTGATTGATCCATGCCAGCTTCCATCCATCCAAAATCCAAATAAATGTATACTGTAAACTTACAAAATCCAAATACCTAGTAGTAATTTTAGAGAAACTCGCACTACATGTGTCAAAACTACCTTTCTATTTCATAAGGTCTCCATACAAAGTTCACTAACTTAGTAACTGATAGGCAATATTGTGTTTATGTCAACAAAGATAAGATACGGTGATATCACTGTTTGTTTGTTTATTCCGTCTGAGATTAACGAACTTTTGAGCTACCTACGAACCTGGATTTTTTGAAGATGAGATGTCTTTAATCTGCGGTCTGCCCTTGTAAATATTTGCCAGATAATTAATTATTTTCGTATTCATATATGAGCTAAAGCAATATTTCTACCTAGTACTAAGACTACAGAATTTAGATGAAGTTGTTTTATTCCTCTCACTTTTCATTTCAGGCCCGAACGTTTCAACCTCCAAAAAGCATGGCGCCGTCAGCGCAAACAAGATAAACTGGACAGAGAAAGTAAAACGGAACAGGAATTAGAAGCCTACACCGCACCACCTATCGAGGGACCCGTCGATATATCTCCTAATGGTAATTTATACATATAAGTTCCTCTAAATATTATAATTTGCTCAGTCCAGCCCCAATATGATTAGAATTATTACTTATATAACAGCAATAATTCACATGACAAACAATTAGTTGTCTGATATTTAATTTATTTCAATTAACGCGTCAAATATTCATTTTTATTTGCTTCTTTAAAAAGATATACCTTCATAGTAAAGTTCACAGCACTTGGGTATCAAAAAATCGATGTTTACTGCGGCTACTAATATGTACATATTTCCATAGCAATCTTTGTATGTATTGGCTGAAAATGACTTTTGCATTTAATTCAAGAAAAGTTAGTTGTTTAGATAAAAATAATTATATAATAAATGGTCATTTATATAGTGCAAATCAATGAATACCCACGTTATATAGTACATCAGAAGTAGGTACTACAGTTTCCCACAGGCTCGATAGATGGCGCTGTACAATCTGGGCTCGTTTCTGAATCGCGCTATGGTTTCGTTACCGCGCGACAGATATAAGCTCGGGCGACCCGAACATTGTTAACTCTGGTTTCCCTTCAAAACGCATAAATCTTTCGCCTTTTACTAAAGATTTCCGTGGAGGGGAACACTCAAATGAGTCTATAATATTTTTTGAATACTTCGCTTCGGCGAAGTAAGAATTCCAAAAAAACGGCACTCAGACGCAAAGACGCATTCCATATTTATCACGCATGAGAAGTGCTCAAATTGGTTGGTGTGTGTGGGTTCTGAGACATGAACACATACTGAATTCACGGATTTAATTGAACACTCAAACAAAAAAGATTAGATTGTATTTGAAACCAAATCAAAAAAATATATAAATAATTATATTTTTTAAACTTATATAAAATCCAAAAATTGAAATTATGTACTTTGATTTTATAAAATACCTAATTTCTGATGATTACCAAGATTATATTTTCTAATAATTACCGATATTTGAATTTTTTCAAATTCATATAGTCCCCAAATCATTGTTTTTTTTTAATAAAGCGATCAATTTGGCGTTTGGTATATAAAACTCCTGATTATCCCACAGGTTTGAACGGCGAGATCCAACACGAGTCTACCACAGACTGGACTCTGGTGAAGGGTGACTCCGACCCATCAGACTTACCACTAGGTCTCATGGACGATATGGCAGCCCTGGAGAAACTCCGCCAGTACCACCTACTAGCTAACATGACGAATATCGACGATGATGAGGATTCTGATGCCGACTATGATTACAGTTTTTACTAGGATTACATGAGGATGAAAATGTTTTTTTTAAAGGCTTGTTTCATTTGTTTGACCCTTGGAAATATTCTAACCTGCGGCGGTAACCTTGTGTCACTGCGCCATGTTATTCTGTAAATTGTAAAACACGGCTGCACTGAATTAAACGTAGTATGATAGGTATTGTATCAATAAGGTAGTTTTGAAAGGATGTAGTATCACTTTGAACCAATTTAGGATAATCATTGAATATGCGAGTTATACTCACATGGACGATATCAACAAGCTTACTTTAGTCTACCAACTTAATAATAAAGGCGTATATATATATATATATATATATATATTATATATCTCCACAACCGTGAGGTGTGCAGTCTCAGAGAATATTTTCTCAAAAGCGACGTGGGTATGCACCGTGATATGGTGGCAGTGGACAGAGGACTCACCCCGCTGTCGTTGGCAAATGAGAACTGGCGCAAACCTGTGGTACTAACTACCCACGATCGCAAGGAGGTATGGCAGAGCAAACAGCTACACGGACGCTTCTTCGGGGCTCTTCATGGTCCCGATGTAGACTTCAATGCGTCCGTATCTTGGCTACGCTTCGGTGACTTGTTTGGAGAAACCAAAGGGTTTGTATGTGCAATTATGGACGAAGTTATCCTTACGAATAACTACCGGAGATATATCGTGAAAGACGGGACGGTTGACATATGTCGGGCATGTCACCATCCGGGTGAGTCTATCAGACATATTATATCTGGTTGTTCTCGTTTGGCTAATGGTGAATATTTGCACAGACATAACCAAGTGGCCAAGATCATCCACCAGCAGCTTGCTCTGCAATACAACCTTGTAGACCTTGAGGCACCGTACTACAAGTATGCGCCCGACCCAGTTCTCGAAAAGGACCATATCACGTTATACTGGGATCGATCTATCATCACTGACAGGACTATTGTAGCTAATAAGCCTGATATAGTGGTGATAGATCGATTAGCGCGCCGCGCGATGATAGTCGATGTCGCCGTTCCGCATGACGAGAACCTCGTGAAAGCAGAGAAAGAGAAACAAATAAAGCATCTCGACTTAGCGCACGAGGTTGTCGCCATGTGGAGTGTCGACACGGCTGTTGTTGTGCCGATTGTCGTTACGGCCAATGGTTTAATAGCCAAGAGCCTCGACCAACACCTCAGGAGGCTCTCGTTGGGCGGCTGGATCAAGGGACTGATTCAGAAGGCAGTACTCCTTGATACGGCACGTATTGTGAGGAGGTTTTTGTCTCTGGGACCCTAACCACCGGTACCTTGGACCCTGTGCCCGATATCGGTGGCAACCTATTTTTTATATTTTAAATGTTTTATATTTAATATTTAAAAATGTAATAAATATGTGCAAGAATAAATAAATGAAAAAAAAGGCGTATCACTCAAAACGATTGACAACGAAATTTAAAAATACTGAAATACTAAAGCTAAAACAATGCTATATCTTAAATACGCTACCTTAGACACTAACTTCTATACTATCTACGTGTTAAAATAAAACACCAAAAATATTATAATAAAATTATATACTTTCTCTTCAATTCACATACATCAATACAAGCAAGTGATATTCGACTCTATGTCTAAGGGCGTAAGGTCTAGCTGGGCACGGAGGGCTGGTACTGCGCCGCGAGACGCTTGAACTCGTTGGTCTTGGCGAGGTGCTCCTTCGCGTAAGGATGCTCGGGGTGGCTGTCTAGCAGCTGGGCTATGTAGCGGTTGAATACCTGGAAGTAGAAATTGAAGATATTAGGATGTAACTAGAATAATACAAAATAAGATTCTGGATATATAATCTATGTATCTTTTAAATAAAGCATGGAAATAAAAGCTTGTAACAAGGAAAAATAGAACACGGCTGCAATATAAATAGCACTCTTTGAATTACTATTACGCTGTTCTAATGAAAAGTACTGAGAGTATGGCGTAAGTATTAAAGTAATTTGTGGTATGGCTTCTAAAGCTCATAAAATTCTAAGGCCCAGGTTCACCGACAACGACAACATAGACATCCGTTTTCCTTACAACAACTGTTTATTTGGAAAATCGAACGTGAGAATTTTTAATAAACTGTTATTTTAGGAAAACTGACGTTTATATTGTTGGTGATCATGACATAGAGGTGGGTCCTCTTAATTAATTAATAATAAAGTTGTATTAAGTTTACTCAATAAAGATATGATTCTGGGATAGAAAAGCCAGGTTTTTGCCATTTTAGCTAGCAGCAAAAGACATGTAAGTATAGTGACCTCTGGCGCCTTCCCGCTGTGCGCGGCGGTGACGGCGAGGCCGAGCAGCAGGTCGGGCTGCTGCGGCGTCCGCGCCTGCGCCTCCGTCAGCATCTGCTCAGACTCCTCCCACATGCCTGGAAATACCGTCATTATGTGTTGAACGTTTATTGTCACTGGTGAGAAGCTGTACTGGGTGAAATTGCAACTTTGTTTTGTGCTTTGTCAAATAATTTTGATCAATTTGGCGAAAAAACCATGTCTAAATTCATACAAGAAGATAAAGCAACATTTAATATATATATATTTTAATTATTTGAAATTTAAATAATTACATAGGTGTGTACCTTAGTCTAAGCTCGCCAAACTTTTACGTTTGATGGCGAGATGCGCTCTTGTTCTCAACAATAAACCACCTTTGTAGATTTATACCTTTCTACTTATCTTACGTTATATATACAGTTAGATCAAAAATACTTTTGACTTTACCTCTCGACGCAGCGGCTGCGGCACCAACGGCAGCAGGGCCGGCGCCCAGCGCGCCGAGCCGCTCCGACAGCTCCATGATACTGTAGTGCGCGTCCTGCACTCCTGGTCCACCCTGAGGATTGGCAGAACATAATTAGTCACATGCTCCTGCTCCACCTGCGTTAGCGTTAACGTTAATGTCAATGGCCAACTACACGTTACTTATTGCATTAAAAATGCGTGTTGGCTACACTTAGGTACAATTCTGCAAAGAGTTAATCCCCCATGAAGTAACGCGTTAACACACATTAAAGAGGTTAAACTCAGACACACAAAATAATTCTAAAAACTAAAGCTTTCTCATTTGACCATTCCATTACCGTGCTCGTAAAATGCAGTTACCGCTTAAACAAAGTATCTACACTCGTCCTTGCATGCGTGCAATGAGATGGCATTAATGTAGCCAATATCACTTAGCGCTCTAAGCTACGCACTAAAACCCTTTGATGTGTCCAAAAAACCGACACCCGAGTTATCGCTTAACGTTTAATGCTATTCATAATGCCATTTGTATAAATTGCCATTAAAACGTTGGCCACATCTGCGTAATGCCAAAATTTAACGCGTTAAGACGCAGGTGGAGCAGTAGCAACAAAAGATTGCATTGATAATGTTGCTAAGAGAATAAAGAAGTTATAGATTTTCAATATCTCTGTGTGAGAGACAAGATGTACAAACATGTTACAGCAACTGATTACATTTACATAAGAATTTTCATATGTTAAATTAACATATAAAGGCATAGCCATATAGTATAGACTCAGAATCTTACAACACCACTCATTGCAGTTCTTTGACTAGTTGCATGTCAAAAGAAAATCTGATGAACAGTACCAAGAGATATTAAATTATAGATCTAGGCAGGCAAACAGTTGCCAATGTTCTGCATTGAGCGAGTTGCTGTGCAGAAATCATTTATATTAAACGGTTTTATTTAGCTCACCCTGTTTGTTATTTTTTTTTTATTTATTTATTATTCTTGGGTCAAATTTAGTAATTCAAATTTAAGTACCTTCCTGTTGTCAGATTGATCTGAAATATAGTAATATCAATAACATTGTAAATCCAAGATGGCCGCCGGTACAAAATGGCGGATTACATATTTTTTCCACAACCCCCTCAATATGGGTATCAAATGAAAGGGCTACACAAGTAGAATACTGTCAGCAACCCCAGCGGGGCCCAGGCCTGCGGGATTGTTCGAAAGAGTTACCGTGGTCCTGGTACATAAAAGGCCTACGACGAAACACAACGGTTTTTAGTCAGTAAGAAACTGGCACTCCCTCACCGCTGCTGACCCATATATAGAATGAGGAATATTCGGTAGGCATTTTCATTAAATACTAAAAACTAGAAAATAAAAAATCGGTTAAAAAAACTTTTAAGTTAAACGGTTTTACTTTATGTGCACTGAAAACTAGAAAATAAAAAAAACTGTTAAGTCCTTACCTATAAACCTACGTAGGTGGTCCCGGTCATATTAGACTAAAATAAAAACATGGGGCCCTCTGAAATCCTACCTATGGCAAAGCATATCTTTATACTTTGGTAGATCATGAGCTCGGCGTGCGCTGGTGAAGCCGCTACGGCTGATTATTGATTGTCAAAATCCCCAGTTACGATTATAGTAAGTCGATGCAATCCACACCTATTATACCTCTAGAAGAAAGTACTACAGCAATAGTTAGGTAATGGGCCCCACGTTTTTATTTTAGTCTAATATGACCGGGACCACCTACGTAGGTTTATAGGTAAGGACTTAACAGTTTTTTTTATTTTCTAGTTTTCAGTGCACATAAAGTAAAACCGTTTAACTTAAAAGTTTTTTTTACCGAATTTTTGGTATCAGAAGGTGGCAGCTATATACTTATCCTTGGAATTAATTTGCGGACCGCCATTGTTTTTAACAAAAACTAATGTATATCAAAATCAATGTGGTATGACAAGTAAATTAACATTTTACATACTATGAATTTTACAACCTATTTTTTTATCATACTTATAAATATCTTAACAGCTATGTACCTGTGACAAGTTCAACCACGCTTGAGCCAGCTGGGTGAGCGTGCTATCATCTTCGATATCTTGTAACAACTTCAGCTGCTTCCGAGCCAGGTCTGGTCTGTTCATAGCCAGCAGACACTGCAGGGTGTATGCTCGCAACTCCAGAGACTCAGCATTGTGAAGGATTCTGAAAGATAGATAAAAAAATTCATATGATATACCTTAATATGTACTTATATCATTTTTTTACTTTTTGCCTGTAACTCAGTCCTGTAACATTATCACCCAGTCACTCAGTTATAAAGACTGATCATAGAATATTTTGAAAACTTTAGCTATTATGGCATTCTGAAGATGATTGCTTCAAGGTTCGATTGCCCCATTCAGAACAGATGGATGAAGACAATGTTAGGAATAATGTCCTAATATTGTTAAGAATTTTAGATTTAAATTGACTTTTGTACACTTATATATATCTATTTAATTTTTTCCTTAATTTGTATATGAATTTTATTGATTTATTTTGTATGTTGACTCTGTATTATTAATTTTTGTGTGTGTGCAAACATTGGAAAACAGATATACTAGCAGTGGACTCGCTAACCAATGGGTGCTATTTTTTGTGAGATTTTAGAACTTACTTGAGTGCTGCTTCGTAGTTGTCCTCATGGTAGTAGATGGTGGCCGCTACAATCAGGAAGATTTCATTTGACAGCTCTGTGCCTTTAGCTACCTGCAACACAATAGATTAAAGTTTTTAATAATCCATAATTTCTTTGAACTGCATATTTTATTTGGTTTTAGAGCTAAATACAGCCTTGGGTACAACTGATGATCACTTCAGTCTGTTATTGAGTGTGGTGACAGCTTCAACAATACATTAAATATTGTTTGTGGATAAACACTTGCCTATGCTTACAACAATATCAGATCAGATACAATATTCTATAGAGTAGATTTTCAAAACTTAAAACACTGTATCAAGTTGGAAGACAAGCCATTGTATGCCAGAGTGTAAACATACACAGGACAATTTAATTTTATATTGTTCTATGACTAGCAACAAACATACAGTCAAACTATTCTTTTATGTTACTGCTACATTCGTTCGTGGCAGCAATGATTATCCAGAAAGGAAGTAACAACCTTATTCTTTTGTTTGTGATAAAATCTTATCTATTAACAGTCAAAAACAATAAATAACTACAACTTCAAATATAAACCTTAACGTAGGGCTTTGGGAACTTTTGCATATTTTCATAATAAAAAACTTCTCTCTTAATACTTCCAGATATTCTCCAGAACTCGTACTGTTACTCATACTGTTCATATTCGAACATAGATTACTCACTCGGGCATCAATATCAGCCACAATCGCTGGCTTGTTGGCACCAGGTGATAGGTAATCCACTAGCGACTTGAGCGGCTGCAGCATAGGATCGGCAGTCTTCAACTCTTGCACCACAATCCTATAGTTCCCTTGTGCGATGTACGATCGATACAGGAATGCATCGCGTTGCAGTGCGATCAGAGGCGTTGATGGCTGAAATAATCATTAAGGATGATGAAATAAGGTTGTAATCAGTTGAGGACACATAAATATAAAGTTTAGAACACTTTAAAATAGGAATAATGAGAGAAACATGAACGGCACGTCACCTCCCCAAAACAACATCAAAATACATCACAAAATGCAGGAGTAAGGTAAAGTTTTTGATCTAGATAGTATACTTACAGATACACTTTGTGCCTCGTTGATTGCTTGTTGGTAATTTCCAACGTAAAATGCATTTTTAACATCGAAAAGCTCATCAACATCTTGCTGCTGACGTGCCATTTTGACAACTGTTTGACGTTAATGCCAGTGTTGTCAGTTAACACAACTTGTCTACGTCAAAATATTAACGTCTAGTAACACCAATTTATGCAAGAAGCAAAAAGTCTCTAGTAAAAGTAGTTTCTTTAAATGCCGCTAGAGGGCACTAACGACTTCAATTATCCTATTCTCCTACAGGCTAATGTGCAGTGGAGCGTAGTTACCATGAAAGTGGATAGGTGCCACCGTGCCTAGGAATATCTACCCGTAAATATAACTGAAGTTGAAAATAATGGTATAAATCACCACTAGAGGGCGATACTATGACCGAATTTGTTAACAATTGGTTAAATTCGCGTTTCTTTTGGGGAAAACCATTAGGATTTTCAAATATTGAGTTCTGGTGATGATGATACTCTGTTAGGTAGGTACCCTACGGAATATACTAATTTTCCATCTTCAAAGACTACCGAATAAACACACCTACCATGAGCCTACCCTCATTCAACATTCGCGTAACAATAACAATATTACAAATCCTTAAAAAGGTAAGATAGGTACATCTGTGACAATTGATTACTTACATGCAAGAAGAAACTTTATTATTCACAATGAAAATGTATTGAACGCATATTCTTACCTTTACACACACAATAGACAAGTAAACTGCCAAATTGTTATCTTCTAACAATTTCGTTGAAAGGAAATAATCTTGGGTTATTTATTTGCCGCGCTTTTACTGGTAATGCTGACTATTCAGGTAGCCAGGAAACCTTTCTATTACCACCTGGCTTGTAGACACGTGATCTTTATTTCGTGTTCTTATTCTTTTATCGTGATGCTTGATAAATAAAATAAATTAAAGGATAATAAAAAGTTAAGTTAAAATCCTTTGGATAAAAATATTTAAGTATCTATAGTTTTTTGTACAGAATCTGTTTATTGATTTAAAAATTAATTAGGGGATTTTAGACATGTTTACTTTATCTGGGAATACCTACTTAATTTTCTGTTTAATTAGTAACTATGATATTTTTAAAAGATGGTCATAGGTACATATAAAAAGTCGTGGTGGCCTAGTGGGTAAAGGACCAACCTCTCAAGTATGAGGGCGAGGGTTCGATCCCAGGTCAGGCAAGTACCAATGCAACTTTTCTAAGTTTGTATGTACTTTCTAAGTACACCATTGGCTGTGTTTCGGATGGCACGTTAAACTGTAGGTCCCGGCTGTCATTGAACATCCTTGGCAGTCGTTACGGGTAGTCAGAAGCCAGTAAGTCTGACACCAGTCTAACCAAGGGGTATCGGGTTGCCCGGGTAACTGGGTTGAGGAGGTCAGATAGGCAGTCGCTTCTTGTAAAGCACTGGTACTCAGCTGAATCCGGTTAGACTGGAAGCCGACCCCAACATGATTGGGAAAAGGCTCGGAGGATGGATAGTCATAGGTACATATGCGAGATGTAGAATATACTGCGACTTACTTTAAAAAAAAACCTAGACTAAGTACAGCATTGTCACAAGATAAAAAATATGCAGTTGGACGATAAAAATACTACTTATAAGGAAAACATTAACATGCCATTATTTACAGATTTTTAAAACTTCGAATACCTACTTATCCTCCTTATATTTTACATTGTTACGCAGAAAGATCACTGTCAAACATTCAATGGAACCAGGGTAACATGAATGGACAAAAATAATAACAATGTCTGCAATAAACTATAGTTTGTAACAAAACACATTATTTTCGCACCTTCCCATTGTAGAAGAGATAAGGAAATATTATTATTTCATTGTGTAATTTATTATGTGATTTCTACAATAGATTTTGAGCTTACTTTTAGTCGGAAATAGATACCATTATACATACACCTACTTGGAGATAAGAAGTGATAGATGAGCCGATTCTCATTTGTTTTCATTGCGGAGCAACCGGAGCAGCAAGGTGCAATTAGGTGCAATACTTAAGATGACGTTACTGTTGGTTGATGATAGAAATGCTTACTTCACTTTGTCCTGTCCTGCGTGGATAGGTTATAACCAATAACGGACTCCATAGATTTATAAGTGCAATTTTTTAATGTTATGTGTAGGTATATGATTCCGGGCCCACGTAGAGAAAATATTGAGATACCTATTCATGAGGGCCTAGTACGACTATTGTGATGATTATTACTTATTTATTTGCCAAAACCATGATTACTTAAAACACTCTTTAGGTAGAGCTAACAGTTAACAGTGGCCAGGGTTATGTAGGAAAGTAAAATTGCGTGGTTCTAAACCATCGACTTGTGTGACCAAATGTAATCTGTTAACAGTACCGAAGAAAAATTGAAGCAGTGATATTTGTTACAGAATGCGCTTTAAATTAATCAAGGACCACATAAAAAATATTTTTGTAAGTAGGTTTTTACCTTTACCACCATCCTGCGTTTTTCTCCAAAGGAGGATTCATGCTTTTACGTAAATTATCAATGGTTCAGATTTCGCTCTAAATACTGCATACTAAGTTCTGAGCTGTAATTACCGTCTCAAAGCTTAGTTTACTAAGCAAAGGTTTGAGTTTTGACTGAATTTGAATTAAAGTTATCTTATTTCCTCTTCAGATCGAAGTAGTCCTTGGCTTGTAGGTAAACAACCTCTTCAGATGTTGGTATTTTACCTAAGGTATTACGGTAAGTCGATAGTTTTTTTTTACAAACTTGAGCCTTCCTTGTAACAGAAAATTTTATAATCCTTTTTAGGAGCCAAAACGTTCGAATCTTGAAAATCGTTAAAAATCACTTTGCTTGTTGTAATCATGAAGTTCTTATTTATGGATGATTTTTGCCCTGAAACTTTCCAAAATACAATTTATTGACAAGTAAGTAGTGGTAGATATGCAAATCTGTTTTTTTCCTCGGAACGTTTAGGTTATTCTCAAGCAAAAACAAAGATCGCTACCAGGTTACCATAAATCAGCGAGTCAACGATCTCATTCACTCTGAATCCGACCGTTGAAATAACCGAATAAAAGCGTCTTGCATTGAATGCAACTGCACGCAGGCCGGTGCAACGACAGATGCGAGCTAAGGCCTGAGAAAGGACCCTTACAATACTTACCTTGGGGTTGAGGGCCGCAGAAGGTAATGTGAAAGAAATTTCGCATCTTATCGAAGCCAGCGAATTGGGGCGATTGGCGAGTCGCTGGGAAAAGTATTCCATAGAACTTTTGTGGGGCGATCTTTTCAATATTTCTGCTTTATTCGATTAATGTGCATGGACGGCCTATATTATTAGCAGCTTTAAAAAAGAAGAAATAAACTTAATATCCTGCGCGCTGGTAATAAATTAATGTGTAAGTACACATAATATTTAAATTGGCACATGATTACATTTGACATAGCGACTAGAAGTCCAAGAATATTCGTTGTTCGATTGTTGTCTTCGTTTCAATGATAAGAACATTGGATCCTGCTAGAGAATTATTAATTTAGGAAAACATTAAACATCCCCCAGTTATGCGCATGTCTGATGTTGATCGTTGAGGACGGCATTCAGATTAAGTTTGTGAGACGTCCAAACTAGCCCAAAATTGGTTGGGCTGCGGGTTGTTCGAAAGAGGTACCGCGGCACTAGCACGTAAGAAGGCCTACGACGGAACACGACGGCTTTTAGTCAGTAAGAGTCTGACACTCCCTCACCGCTGCTAACCCACAGCGGGAGGGGTCATTTGATGATTTTTTACGTCGTTAAAAAAAAAAGCCCAAAATTGGTCTCATGTGCGAGAACTTTAGAAGGGGTAAAGTTACATTTGTAATGGATAAAGAACTGGTTAGGAATGATCCCTTACCAACCCTAAATCGCGACTCGCTTGGGAATCGCAGCACCCTTCGAAAATTGTAGCCAGTTTTCTTAAACCGCGTCATTAGCCTCGCAAGTAAAACGAAGTCCGTAAATAAAAATAATGAGCATTGATATGGGTCTTAATCACAAGACCGAAATGTTCTGAGAATTGATATCGTGTGACGAATTTTATGATTAATACCACATTTAGTTTAATTAAATTATATGGCAATACCTACGTCTGCTTCTGGTGTCCTGTACCTAAATCAAAGTTGGTGAGCAAGTAATTTGGCCATTTTTCCGTTCGGCCGGTATTAGCAGAGGTCGTTGACCGAGGCCAGCTGCTTCAAGCCTTGATCGAGGGTCGCGACCCTTTGCCAAGAAACCAGCCCTTAACTGTAGTATGAGCAAGATGTGATGTTTTAACATAAACGGCTTGATTTGAATTTGATATGCAGCATAGTGATTCAAAATGTTACTGGTATCAATTACCCATCCATTGGCGGACCTGCTTGGACAGATATGCAAATGACTTATAATAACACATTTGAAACATTATTTTTTTCTAATAAAAGTTATATTCAAGTTCATCTACCTACTGACTATTAAGTCGTAGCATAAGTGTCCATCTTTTTAGTAAAAAATAAAAATACCGAAACAATGAATTTTAGCTATGAACAAAAACATAAAACGATCTTCATAGATCATTGCGAGACAACTAGACGACCCGCGAGGAAAAAATCTTTTACAATGTGACCGATGAATCACATTTTTGGGGATCTTCTGATAAACATTTATTCTTAGAATCGAAAAATACCTCTACTTAATACATTGCATCATTATATGTATACCAAAAGAACACCAAAAAACTTAATAAGGAAAATCAAAACAAGACTTTCGAAAATAGCGTGCAATAATTCAGAATTCAAATTGATCCCCAAAAGGAATATCTCAACACAGGTAAATTCTGTGCACCATTCGAGCCAGTAAGTACAAGTAAATAAATACCCAACAATAATAAAAAAAACCTGCAGGTAAGTAAAGTTGCCGATTGCATCTTGCATTGAAAACCATTGTCTATGCATTGTATCTACGAACAACTAAAGGATTAAACTGCACACCCGGCTGATATTCTAAAGATTTCAAGACAACCTTTTTGCTGAAAAAAAGGAACGAATTGATTTTTTTTTGTAGAAATGAGTATTTTTGTAATGAGGTACTTATCGATTTGTTTATGGACACTTGGACAGTAGGTACTTGCTCGAATAATTAAAATGAAGCACGTTTGTTTTTCTTCAATTTGGTCAGTAGCGTAGTAGTAGCAGAAAAAAAATGGGATTAGGACAGGAGAATGATGATGATGATGGACAGTACCGTGCATTGAGCAAAGAAAAATTCTGGAATGGTATTAGACTGACACTACCCCTGCACTGTTTAAACTACATAGATTTTAAACCTATGCAAATTCTTAGATAACTCTTTACAATAATAACGAACAATTTCATGCTATGGTTATTTCGCATAGTAAAATAAAATATATAAAAGCTCAGGTTTCCGCTCTTCTATACTTAAAATTGACGAGCCTACCTGACATTTGATCTATTGAAACTTTGAAAGTGCATATACATAAATAATATCTATAATAGGAAAGATCCGCAATTTCAGTTTATACCAAACAATAGTCACGGAAGATCCAAAAAGGTAACAGGAAACCAGAACCGGATACTATTTGCAATATTCAAAAATCGATTCTTCATACGTCTTGGAGCATCCGTTTTTATCTTGAACATCGAGCGACATCCAAAGGACTGCGTAACAGGGGAAAAAAAACAGTACTCTTGGGTACAAAAGGCCTGTCTCACATCTGCTATCCGGAGTATTATGAGCAGATGGTCTGAAAGGGCCTTAGTAAAAAAATCACTACCTGCTTATATTCATTGTTGTCTCGCAGTGTACTTATTCTTGAACTTGAGACGGTACCAGACGTAGGGTGCCTATGCTGGTCGGGCTAATGGGGATAATTCTCACGGTTGAATTAATATGAAATATTGTACAGAGCATTAGAATAACATAGTAACAGCCAGTTTCTTCATCAAAAGTTAAAGCCAAAGTAAAAGTCAAATTAATGTCTAAAGTAAAAGTTACGGTCAAATTCAATTTTTCTATTAGTTTTGCTGTCACTTTAGCCTTGAAAAAACGTATTTGACCGTTACTTTTACTTTAGACATTACTTTAACTTTAACTTTTGATGAAGAAACTGGCCGTAAGTGAGGTATTTTTACTGAAACCTTTTCACGTGAATTATACTAATGTACACATTAACGCTAGCTAGAACGTAACAGATACCTACGAAACGAAAATTTTATTCAAAAATAATGAAATGGTACAAAACTATAATATCATTGCGTAATAAAAAATAAGGTACAGTTTAATCAATAATAAACTTACTTATGTACTCCTTCGGCATACTCAAATGGACTCAAACTGAATTGGATGCCTTGGATAGGAGAGTCCGCACACTGCTGACCGCAGAACGAATGCATCACCCACGATCGTCGGTGATGAGACTGTACATCCCACGGAAATGTGGAGGCCGAGGCTTTTTAAATGCAAAGACGCTCCACAACCGTGAGGTGTGCAGTCTCAGAGAATATCTTCTCAAAAGCGACGTGGGTATGCATCGTGATATGGTAGCAGTGGACAAAGGACTCACCCCGCTATCGTTGGCAAATGAGAACTGGCGCAGACCTGTGGTACTAACTACCCATGATCGCAAGGAGGTATGGCAGAGCAAACAGCTACACGGACGCTTCTTCGGGGCTCTTCATGGCCCCGATGTAGACTTCAAAGCGTCCGTATCTTGGCTACGCTTCGGTGACTTGTTTGGAGAAACCGAAGGGTTTGTATGTGCAATTATGGACGAAGTTATCCTTACGAATAACTACCGGAGATATATCGTGAAAGACGGGACGGTTGACATATGTCGGGCATGTCACCATCCGGGTGAGTCTATCAGACATATTATATCTGGTTGTTCTCGTTTGGCTAATGGTGAATATTTGCACAGACATAACCAAGTGGCCAAGATTATCCACCAGCAGCTTGCTCTGCAATACAACCTTGTAGACCTTGAGGTACCGTACTACAGGTATGCGCCCGACCCAGTTCTCGAAAAGGACCATATCACGTTGTACTGGGATCGATCTATCATCACTGACAGGACTATTGTAGCCAATAAGCCTGATATTGTGGTGATAGATCGATCAGCGCGCCGCGCGATGATAGTCGATGTCGCCGTTCCGCATGACGAGAACCTTGTGAAAGCTGAGAAAGAGAAACAAATAAAGTATCTCGACTTAGCGCACGAGGTTGTCGCCATGTGGAGTGTCGACACGGCTGTTGTTGTGCCGATTGTCGTTACGGCCAATGGTTTAATAGCCAAGAGCCTCGACGAACACCTCAGGAGGCTCTCGTTGGGCGGCTGGACCAAGGGACTGATTCAGAAGGCAGTACTCCTTGATACGGCACGTATTGTGAGGAGGTTTCTGTCTCTGGGACCCTAACCACCGGTACCTTGGACCCTGTGCCCGATATCGGTGGCAACCTATTTTTTATATTTTTAAATGTTTTTTATTTTTATATTTAATATTTAAAAATGTAAATTATATGCTTGAAAATAAATAAATACTAACTTACTTATCTTTAAGTAAGCAATCCTGGTTATAAAACTGCGCCTGCAATTATTTAAATAAATACGAGATGCATGGTCACCCGAACCCCGCCACCGTTTTAAAAGTGAATGCAAGTATTGAAGAGAAATCCGCGGCTCAATACAGCTTGCGCTCTCATAATATAAATATACATAAAAACAACAACAATATACGTACACACACGTACATAGACAGACTTGACCTTCCTTAGAGAATATTGTCGTGAGAATTGCATCTGCATCAAATACATTCATGTATTTGAGTAAATAATTATATTCTATGTCAGCAGTGGAGGTTTTCATTTAAGCTATGACGAAAATGCTATGGCTAAAAAAAAGCTAATATGATTGTGTAGTATGCTGATAGAATACTGCACCACTTCTATCCTTGTTTACAACGAGTTTTATTTTCAGAATAACGCTAGACGGCCAAATATTTCAATAATATACATATATAGATTTTGGAGACTACAATTTTGTGTTTTCGATTGCCAGACATGCGCGCGCTTTCTTCGCGCGCTTTTTCATCAAACCCCAACATTTTTCTTGCGTGACACCGCAACTTGTCTTAATTTCCTTTTAAACATCTTTTAACCGTTACAGACCTCACAAAAGAACAACCGGTACCCCATATAATAAAGGGAAATACAGAAAAATAACACGGAAGGCTTATTATAGAATGAACTTTCGAATATCGACAACTACCCTTTATTCCCCGGGCAATAACCCCTAGCGACCCAGTTTCGGTGCGATGTATCTTCAACTCTGCATCGCACTTATTACTATAACAATAAGAGCTAATTTCGCACGCCACATGACGAAGGTATTAGGAGGTCATAGCATTTAGAGGGTAGGTAGTCAGCTATTTTCTGGGTACAAAATGAACGAATATATTTGAAATTGGAATTCACGAGGTGCTTTAGTTGTAAAATGCGTTTCTCTGTGATGAAGTAATTCTGTGTTTCTGGTTTCTATTTGGCTTTTAATCGGGATAATTATTTTCTACAAAATAATAGTCTTACATGCTATTCACGAGCAGAAAATATGATTGCATCTCTGCAGTACAAAACTATTGCACAGTTATTGGTACCCAAGATACTGCCTAGTTTGGAGTCAATGGTTAGTCAAGAAACGCAACGTTTTTGTTGGTAATAATTTATTCTTTTTAAATTACATACTGTCATTTACATATATTATGTTTAAAGATTTTTTTCATTCTTCTATCTTTCAATACTCTTGAAGTTATAGTTAAACTTCTTAAATCCTTGAATTTAAGAAGTTTATTAGTCGTAGCTGTTGATTAGTCCTCCAGAGTCCCTTCTGATATTGAGGAGAACGCCAAAAATACCCGTCGACCTAGACAGTACGTCTGGTGAGCTAGCTCTGAGGTCTAACGTCTGTCTTGTTGCTAACCTGATTGGAAGGTTGCAAGCTGACGAACTTATCGATTCGTCTGCCATTTTAGTATTATAACGCTTTCTTTTTTCGAAAGAGGTTGGCAGATGTAATGAAATGTTACTAGTAGTGGTGGTTAGAACGAGAAAAGCTAGGCTCTTACATTAAAGAAGAAAGTGGACATGTTAAAAATAGGGGATTAAATTCGCTATGTAAAGAAAGGTAAAGTGGGCAATGAGCCCTAACTTCTTTAGTAGGTTTAATCATAATGTTATTTCTGTCATAGATTTGAAACATTTGCGTGGTTGTAACCTAATTTAAGTGTTTTAGTCTTGACTGATGTAGTACCTACAATCGCCCACTCCACGTCTGTAGTAAGAACAGAAGTGTGACCTTTTAGTATTCACAAAAAAACTATCTAAATGGTAACACCGCAGACATTTCTAACTGACATTTAGTACTATCTATACTAATATTATAAAGCTGAGGAGTTTGTTTGCTTGAACACGCTAATCTGGTCCGATTTGAAAAATGCTTTCAGTGTTAGCTAGCCCATTTATCGAGGAAGGCTATAGGCTACTTTATCCTTATTTGTGGAGTAGACCACCTAGGGGACACGGGTGCAACCGCTCACAAAAGCAAGTCACTATATAACCTAGCTCTAGTACTAGTCTACAGTTAAGTCTAACTACGAAACTCGTAGCACCGTAGCGGCGTAGCATCTAATAGTGATAGTGACGTGATCCCATCAGGGTGACGGTTGACAATCCTGACTGAATAATGGGTACGACATAAGCCGGTCAGTGACGGACGATGGATTTTGGTAATATACTTAGAGGTAAACTGTTTTAATTAGTTGGGTTCAAGCTTTCGTTAAAGGTATTGGCGGTTTGCTACTAAATTCGGAGCATATAAGTATGTGCAATTGCTTATATCGCTCATGCACATACGTTGTAGGTGAAGAATATTTGAGGCTCATAAGGACATTGTATTGGACAGAATAATTTTAATTTGATTGCTTAGGTACATACTATTTGATTGCTTACTATTTTGTACCGATACAAATCATTTTTTTAACCTTATTTACATAATACTATTCGATTACCTATTGCTTTAATTTTATTTTAGTACAAAACCCAAATATTCAAAATAGAAAAAACCATTAGGTACAAAAACCGTGCAAAACTATCAGAATTCCCAACGTAAATAACTCGGAATGCTAAAATAAATTGTAAAAGCGTAGAAAAACAAGTTTGTCCCTCCTTGACCCGTCTTCCGTGAGTCGCGGCTCGAGCCGGTCATAGAACCGGAAGTGTAACACGGATATAGTTTTTGTTGCAAATTCTAACCACAACTAAGCCTAAATAACGTTTTTTATTATCTATTATTATGTATGCGTTCTAGATTAGGTGTTATCATCATTAGGGTGGGTAAAATAATACATAGTTAAAATTGTCGTCTTACAATGACATTAAAAGAATTGTGTTTTCATTTATGTAGTATCATTAGATTTTAAAAGAAGATTCCGACGAATTGATAACCTCCTCCTTTTTCGATGTCGGTTAAAAAGTAGCCTATCTGTCTTTAGGGTACTACTTATCTTCATGCCCAATTCATCTAATTCAGCCGTTTTCGTTTTCAAAAGTGTGACAAACAAACTCACTTACTCATTTGTTACATAAGTAAGGATTTCACCGAAAAACGGACATGAGGTGAAGTCAGATGGCTTATGACCACTGACCACAAGACCATAGTTGGCTCACATTCCTCGAATTTCAATATCTCGCCACTGATAAACATTATTTCTTACTTGGCGTTGATAAGAAATTACTTTGTGGTTATAAATGCCGATTACAGATTGTAGGTATTTTGTGGTAATCGGTAATTAAGGATGTTGCTTATTAATTAGCAGTAGCTTGCGGTATTATTTTTTATAAGTGCGTTGTGTTTTGTTTTTAAGTTTAAGTATAAGATTAGTGATGTAAATCTCGACGTAAATAAAATTATACGAGTTGAATTTAGAAGTAGTACAATCTTTGAATTATATACCACCATGACCAATTAGTCTGTTTTGTTAATTAATTTTTTTATTAAACTTATCGATAAGTTTCAAATATTCCAATAAGAAAATAAAACAAAGCAGCTTAAGTTTGGCATATTGGATTAATTAAGGAATACACTTTTCATAATATAATGATTTCATTTACTAAAGAATGTCTAAACGCTTTCTTTCTACCTAGTCTGAATTCAAATGAAACTTTCATAAACCTCACTATTTATTCCGTGTTTGTTTCGCAAAAGGTACGTTGAGGTAGATCATAGTGGCTCGTGGCTGGTGTGGCTGAGTGGGTATTGATTCCACTAGTCTCACTAGAGGTGTCCACGCCAGCCGAGCCGAGGTGCGATAAAAACAATAGACGTCGCCAAACGCCGACCTTATCGCGCTTTGAACATCGCGCCCGCTCGCCTCTTGGCAAGTACAGTCAGCACCAAAAGTCGATGAACAGAATCAACATGACAAAACACCTGTTCACAATAAAATGCCATAAGTTATAGTCGCAACTAGGAAACAAAATAGACTGTACACCAGAAACTTACAAAAGTCGTTAAACACGAGTATTTCAAAAGTATCTGTGCACTAGTATTCCTAAAGTCGCTGTACACCATCAATCCAAATGTCGCTGAACATCATTGTATCAAAAGTCACTAAACAGCAGTAAATACAAAATTAGGTTAACAAAGTATATTTTTAATGTTGCCGTGTGTTAATGTACTTTTGACGCTTATGTTGTTCAGCTACTTTTGGGACAGTACTTGCATGACCTTAATAATGTATGTTAACACGTTAGTATCTATTTCAATAATTTTAATAATTATTTTGGAAATACACTCTTTTGCAAAAAAAGCGGGCACCTAGTTGCGAAATCTTAGTTTTAAGGACTTTACGTGTATTTTAAAGGGTTTTAATGATTGTAGTATGTTTCTAGCATCAAAAGGGTTAGCCAAGCATGCGTGAGAGTGTATTCTAAATTTGAATTTTGTACAATGGCTAAGAAATTGGTTAAACCTTGTTTTAGACTAATTGCTGGCAGAAAGTTCGTCGGTGTTTTGAAAAGTTTTTGAAGTGATTTTCAGAAAACTGATAATGCAGTTTTAATTAATGATTAATGTACCTTTTTGTTAGATAAAACATTTTTGAAAAACTATGCGTATTTGATAAAATTTTCACCTGCTCTAAATGGGCTATACTGATGATTGATGGCAATGTTAAGAGTTTCGGTAGTTTAGTGCAAAGCGTTCTACTGTTTAAATATTGTACCCACGTGTTTTAAAATATCACTTTTTCATAATTAAATACTATTTAGAGGAGTATCAGTACATTGGGCTGCGACTAAACCAATTTAAAGTAAGCAGTGCCGATCGCAACTCGTCTCCTATCGGACTTTAACATTTTTAAAAATCTCGGCACTCGGCACCGCTTACTTTAAATTGGTTTTGTCGCAGCCCAATGTACTGATACTCCTCTAAATAGTGTTTAATTACGAAAAAGCGATATTTTAAAACACGTGGGTATAATATCTAAACAGAAGAACGCTTTACACTAAAATACCGAAACTCTTAACATTGCCATCAATCATCAGTATAGCCCATTTAGAGCAGGTGAAAATTTTATCAAATACGCATAGTTTTTCAAAAATGTTTTATCTAACAAAAAGGTACATTATTCATTAATTAAAACTGCATTATCAGTTTTCTGAAAATCACTTCAAAAACTTTTCAAAACACCGACGAACTTTCTGCCAGCAATTAGTCCAAAACAAGGTTTAATCAATTTCTTAGCAATTGTACAAAATTCAAATTTAGAATACACTCTCACGCATGCTTGGCTAACCCTTTTGATGCTAGAAACATACTACAATCATTAAAACCCTTTAAAATACACGTAAAGTCCTTAAAACTAAGATTTCGCAACTAGGTGCCCGCTTTTTTTGCAAAAGAGTGTATTTCCAAAATAATTATTAAAATTATTGAAATAGATACTAACGTGTTAACATACATTATTAAGGTCATGCAAGTACTGTCCCAAAAGTAGCTGAACAACATAAGCGTCAAAAGTACATTAACACACGGCAACATTAAAAATATACTTTGTTACCTAACCTAATTTTGTATTTACTGCTGTTTAGTGACTTTTGATACAATGATGTTCAGCGACATTTGGATTGATGGTGTACAACGACTTTAGGAATACTAGTGCACAGATACTTTTGAAATACTCGTGTTTAACGACTTTTGTAAGTTTCTGGTGTACAGTCTATTTTGTTTCCTAGTTGCGACTATAACTTATGGCATTTTATTGTGAACAGGTGTTTTGTCATGTTGATTCTGTTCATCGACTTTTGGTGCTGACTGTACCTAGTTATTCCGGTATCGATACCGTGCTTCAACTTAATTGATAACAGCCTACTGTTGGTATAGTGCATTTTTTTTAAAGTGAATTATATGGTGTGAAAATGTTTACTAACATTTTGACCGTGGTGTGTGTTAGTAACATTTACAACGCCACACTTGGCCATTAATCGCGGTAATTTTTATGCGTGTTATCACCGGCGTCCACCTACAACATAAAACGTGATCTCGAAATAATTAGCGTCGCGCGGCAAGGTGTTAACGCGGCGGCTGTGGGGACGGCAGGGCGGGCGGAAGCTGCGACGCATCCCGCCCAGGCTGCAGTCGCTCCCCCCTACCCCCCCCGCGCGCCGGCACCCCGCGCCGGCGCGCCGGGCGCGTGCGCTCGCCGGCCGGCAACTCAGTTGATCACCGCGCCGCGCGCCAGATACACGTGCGTCTCTCATGACAAAACGCGGCGTTTGAAACGATCGAACGCACCCCAATTTTTATCTTACCAGTGACAGAGAGGGCAACCTCTCAGTAAATCTATAAAAATTGCTTCTCAAGTGGAAATGCCGTCAAGCCTGTTCGGGGACCTGGGAGGCGGCGGAGGCCTGGTGGAAGACCAGCGCGCGTTCCAACTGGCGCTGGAGCTGAGCATGCTGAGCCTGGGCGAGTCGCTGCCGTCGAACACGGCGCTGGCCAGCCCTCTGGGCTTCGCGCCGCCGCCCGAGGACCGCGCCAAGAAGTCGCAGAACATGACGGAGTGCGTGCCGGTGCCCTCCTCGGAGCACGTCGCAGAGATCGTCGGCCGCCAAGGTACCGCTCTCGAGTAGTCCGTGCTGTCCCTGCTGTCCGCTGGTGTCCTAGTGTCGCGCCACGCGAACAGCTGTAGAGGTTATTCGGTGTCAGACGGCGGGGTTGGACCGCGCCACCCTTATGTAAGGGCGCACGTGCCGCCGGCCGCTTTTAGGTTATGTTCGATCACAACCAACACCCAGTGACAGGATTCCGTGCGAATACTTGATGACCGGCGAAAAATGTACATTGTTTTTGTTTGTTTACCCTCGTAATATTTGTTATGCTTGCTCCGATGGCCGTTGTATGTCGTAGTGTCGTATAACTAGCTGCGTAAATACTCTCGATCGGTACTCGCAGTAGGTACGTATTCGCAGCTCACCAGCGAAGCTCCGCAGACGCTAAGTTCTGCTTGTAAGCTGCCCGGGGCTTCGGTCCAGTGGCGACCAACTCTGTTTCGTCACGATAGATAACAAAGTTCTCATTTGCTTGCACATTACATTGAATATTATACGTAGGTATTCATAAGATATTACGTAGTGTAGAAATTTTAATTGTCTACCCGAAGCTCAAAAATAAGAAATAGTTTTCATTCTTGCATCATCATACTAATGCTACCCACAAATTGACATAATGTGCATGCATCTAATTTCTCGGTATCACTCAAACCAAATTGGTTTTCGAAGTCAGAAAAACTTTTCGTTGGTTCTAATTAAAAGGTACAATTCGGCAAAAAAATATACCCAAGGGTTGGTTTTCTTTTTTGTTAGGGATGAGCAAAAAATGCCGCCAAAGGGACTCAGCAGTCCTTATCTGGTTCAAATGTTTCAAATCCACGGTCTCAGGGTAAGAAATCAATTATCTACGTATTTTGGTCCATATCTTAACAAATCGCGATGTAATGATACAGGTAGGTCATTTGTTAGAATTCGCTTCACCCTCGAAATATTTTTTTCTTTGCAACCAAACTACCCACTTCACGAAGCTTCAATATAAAGGTAGGTTTACATTACACGTAGACGTAGTTTGTTTACACGTGAAATAAGAATTTTGTTATTATGTTTATGCTAGTAATTTATGTCGGCATGACCTTACTGTACCTATTTAGAGCTTAATGAACTCCTATTTCGTGATACATATTTTTTATTATTATCTACGAATGTAAATTATGTGGCAATATAATTAGTCTATCATACGGAATATACTGCCATAAATTAAAGTCATTACCGGTCTCAAGTAGTCGCCAATTTTTCCTTTTGTATTAGCATAAATACAATACACGACTCGATCTTTAATACGTAACTAATAAATACCTTCGTTCTCTAAAATATGATTATTACGACGATCTTTATGAATATTTATGATGAAATAAGAATCCCGGGTGTAGACTTCCGTAAATTATGTAGTACATAACCTACGACAATGTGGTAATAATAGTCCCAGTAGATATCAACGTCATCCGCGCAATCTGTACAACTTTCACACACTATTCTACTATTAAAATGCTATAAATTAAACCGTACACATTCATTGACAAAGTTAACCATCACATAACTTCCATATTTTTTTTTCACAAGTAGGTAAAAGATGATTATCATCATTATTTACCTGCACTTTTTAAAACAAACATGATCCTTCACAATTATGTGGCCCTGGTACCTCTGGGCTTTTAATTATTTATTTATTTTCACTGTATCGGACACTTAATTTGGCATTCTTGAAAAGCTTCTCGTTTGATAGTTTATTTAACTTTCGCATTTTCCAACTGATCGAGGTATTAAGGAGACGAGGGTCGTCTTTTCCCGCGGTTTTGCACACCTTGGTACAGCCACGTACAGTTGTGTTGTACCAAATACATCATTACAGTCTGGAAAACAGAACCGCCCCTTGTTCGTGGCATACATACCTACGCTGATAAAACCTACTCCATTAGCTAAATCATTGACGTCTGAATGAAAATTAAAAGCTTCGTTCAGCGTCTATTGTTCATACAAACACTGGATCAATATAGGTATAGCTCAGGTAAAAGAACAAATTGAGATATTTTAATTAAATTCAAACATTCATTTATTTGAAAACGAACCTTAAATCATGCCCTGCAGCGTACATCAAAAGATAAACATAAAAGTTAAAAAACTAAACAATAATAATATCGCATTATACAAAAACTGGTACCTATTTCGATCCGACCCGTTTAATAGTGGTCGTTTCGCTCGGAAACCTTTCCCATAGCTGTAGAACGAAACAATAATACTTGTACTATAGGTAGGCAACGCGTATAGAGGTCCCTTGCATTTCCAGACTAAGGAACTTGTAAAACGAGAGCAAAAAAGGCAGCTGCTTCACTTACTACTCTGCCTAACTACGCGTCCTTTATATATATAGTACACGGAGCGAAGAATTTCGCACGGTTCATATTCACCTTGCTGCCTACCTCCCTTTTGTTATAGCTTTGGATTTGGGTTAACATTATTAGATGAGAAACTTTGGCCCTTTGACAAGGGTGCTTAATAGGTTTGGTATTTTGAAAACTTATCAACAAGATGTGAAGTAAATCTTTTAAATGTAATTTTGATGGGTCATGAGAGTTTAGACAAATAAAGTTGTCTTCAAAAGTAGTTAAACGCTCACAGGATCGAATGATTGTCTCTTATTTAAATGGAAAGATACAATTAGGAGAGCCGTAAACTTAATGCGATAAGGTGGGCCGTGGGTTTCAAAACAGTTGTTATATTTAGGGCGTTACGTTCTGTTTCCTCCGGTTTATTCTGATCGGTTCGCGATAAAAACTAAATAAACGAGTCTTTAGTCTTTGCAGTAGCTTCTCAAACACGTTTAGGGTTCAATTTTAAGTTTATTATAATGTCACAAGTATTAACGCTTATTAAAAAATAAGTTTCTTAAAGGTATTTTGATCTTGATTAGGTTGTTTACCTCATTTTACTGATATTGCCTGTATGGGCAGATGTTTTTAGGAAGACTTATGATGCGTATGAAATAACCTCGACCAATCTGATAAGAAACAATCACCTTGTTTCGAAAACTTTGCACTGATTCCCGAATAAACTTTTCATCTTTACAACTTTACTATTTTCATTAAAGAATTTAGTTTTCGCTTAGTTTATCTTTTCGCTTCAAAAGCATATTATTATGCCTTGTCCCAGATAAGTTTGAGCAAATACCTGAAAAAAAGCTCGCTCAAAATGCCCATAAATATCAAGTTAATCGTAAATACTCCTTAGAAGATGCTCAAATTTTTAATACCCATGACAATAGCCTGTAATTCAATACTGACGCATTGGACTCGCAAAATCATTCCGCGTGGCAGACTTTAGTGAACAGCGCCTTTATAAAGCACATCTTTAAGAAACTTTTTTTTTAATCTACCTGTACATTAATTTTGCTCATTTCTTTTAAACTTATTTTGTCTGTTGGTCTTTAGATTGCTCCCCTTAGCTATCTTTTAAATTTTGCGAGCCCAAATAAAACGATATGGTAATATTCAAATAAGCGAAGACTTTGACCAACATTTTAAGTTCGTGTTTAGCCTTCACATGAGGCATCAGCAAATAAATATACGTACCTACCTAGTAGAACAAAGAAGGTAAAAATAGAATTCTATGGATCCTCAGCTATATTCTATTGTCAATTCGTGTCAAAACCTAATACGACCTTTTAACAACGCACTTTTCATACGGTGTGAATATTAAATAAGTCTATCCTTTGATCGAGCATTTTTTTATGTAATCTTGAACCTTAAATACATGGTAATAAAATGTTAAAGAATGAGACATCTTTGTTTGTACCAATGACATCTGTTCAAGACAACGCAATATACCAAAAGGAGGTTGTTTAAAATTCTCGCGTTTACGCACGGACGGCGTGACGTCACGTCCGGTTGTCGACTCGTGTCGGACCCGCGTCGACTATCGATACGATTGTCGATGATTGTCTCGATGTCGATGTCGATCGGACCTCCTGTCGGCGCGTTTGTTGTTTTGATTTGTAGTGGCGCGCCGAACAATGTTTTTGCATCTGTGAATCCGATGTATTGTAAGGTGAACTGTCGGACTGTCACAGCGGTATTTACAAGACAGATACTTTATGATAATGCATTGTATCTTTAAGCTGTTCATGTTCATCACTTTCCGGTGGGATTGGATACGCCATCTTTACAATCATAAAAGCTATGCTCGGTTCAGAATTGATCTCGCAGTATCATCGGGTCGGCATGCGAGCTATGCTCGTAACGTTTAGTTCCAGTGTTCCCAAACCACAGCGTTTCGGTGAGTAATTCATCCCTGTCCGTCACAAGCCGGTTCTAGATGACGAGTCGCTATAACCGGTTCTACATCAATGACTGCTTACCCCTCTCCCGGTCTGTTTACTCCGTAAGATACTTATGACTTTTTTCTCAACAATAACTCTCGATTTTGACGTTACTAGGCCGTTTCGACGTGCTTAGTAGCCGTGTTTTCACTCCGTCAATGTCTTCTCAAAGTTAGAGGATTGTATAATTAACCAGTTTTATGTTCAACTTCTTAGTGAAGAACTCGCAAAAATAAGCCACTATTGAAAATAGATGCACGGTGTATTTAACTTAATCGATGTAATTTTCGAACATAAACGAAAGAGAAAACAATCTCGTAAAGCACACGTGTGAGCGGAATGTACTGAGATCGCAACACCGGCTAGGCAGTGAACGCCAATCGGCAAGATTCGCAATGTGGCTCGGCGTGCGTTCCGGTCGACGCCACCGCAGTCAGGGTCAAGGCTTCGGCTCCTGCACACTGCTGCCCGCCTGGTGGACGCGAGCCGCGCCGCTGTCTTGTACTATCGCTACTCCAAGCGGAAATGGGACGCTAAAAGCGAAACTGATAGGTACCACTTACTATTCGTTTCCCACGACTGTCGTATTGAAGAAATTACACTTATAATGCTAGAAATTATGTCGTCCACTGCAACAGCAATTGGTTTCAAGAAAAATACTTTCGATGAACGACCTTACACAATAATAGATTTATAAACATTATTTAACATGATTTCGTTTGTATTCGAAAACGATAAATGTCAACTTCAGGTCTAAATAAATTCTGTTGAACGGTCGCTAAATTGGTCGTTAACGGGCTGACTGATATATCTTTAACAAGATTACACAAATCCTCTATCCGTTGACAATTTTTGAATGAAACTACTCCGGTTGTAAAAAAACGTGTAATAAACAAGCATGTGTCCCGACGTTGCCAAGACGTCCCGAAATTCCAGGGCCCATTTTTTGTGTGTCTTGACAGATGCATTCTGGGCCGCCGCTAACCGCATCTTGCATCCTTATCGTGCATTCGGAAATGAAATCTACGGTTGTATGAGTTCTGTATCTACTACGTCGAATTTGAGGGTTATTTTAAGGTGCATTTCTCCGTCCTTGTCGCTCGGAGTGGCGCCATGGCCGCGGGAAGAAACCGCCGAGCCCGAACTAACTCGCTCCTGTTTGTATTGCGCACGTCGCACCAGCATTCTTAAACATGGTTACTTTTTGTTTTCAAGCGGAGCACTAAGTAGCGGCGAGGCGCAGTGAACTAGAAATCATTCGGAATCATAGCGCGTTGCGAAAGAACAGCGTGACGTCACGGTGCGACGGCACCCCCACGTCTGCGAAACTTAGGGACCCTAATGAATGACTTCCTAATTGCCGCGGCAGCACGAATAAGCCCGTAATCCGGCGCGAAAACCGCTCCTGCGTTTAATTGTAGACCTTGAGCCGTTTTGTTTCTGAGCTTGAAATCGAATGTCAGACGTCTCGCAACATGTACTCCTGGACGAGAGTGGCTGTGATCGGATCGTAAAGCCACAACGACGTGACGTTGCGTAGTGAAATGGACTCTTATTTTATGAGCTATTGGTTCTAATTTAGATTGATCGCGCATTAAATTATGTCATCACGGGTTATATAGTGATCGGCGGGGGCAATGTTATAGAGCGACAAGTCGATATGCTCCCGCACTAATGTTGACAACAATCCATCTCGGGCTGTCAGCCGGCGCCGCGAATTAGACTCACTCCCATTTCGATTTACTCTTCATCCAGAGCTAGTAATAAGCGGCCATCCCGCGGGCGACTTTCATTATTCCGCCTTACACGTTCGCGGTTATTTGCCGAGAGAACTATGCGATGGCAATTTCTGTCCGAGATTAATTTATTTGTCGCGGACTACATTATTGTGGGGAAAAAATGGAGCGTATGTTTTTCTCGCGAAGGTTTAATGACAGGATATGATGTTAATGTCTTCGAGTCAAAGTCCGAAGAGCGCAGATGTGCAAAATATTGTCGCCATGACAGATTGTTCCGTTCTACCTAGCAGCGCCACATGTGTGCTGTGCGAGCATGTACTCACTACATGATTACTATACTAGCTGATTAATATTAAAAGCTTTTGAACATGAACTGACGAATTTATAATTAAATTGTTTCATTAGTTACCAAGTGTAGCCTTGGCCTTACTATTAGTTATTCTGTTATAATGACAAGTTGGTATTAGGCAATTCCGTTAGCTACGTATATTGCCTAGTAATAAGTTTTTTAATCAGCTCAGTAAACAATGAAAATTATGGTTTCTGGCATACGCACGGAAATTAATATGGTATAAATAATCGTGAACAATCTGTACATGGCTGAACAAGGTCCTTGACTGAGGACATGATATCATAAGGCGTAATTTTGTAACATGTGTTAAGAAACACTTCGAAGGCCGTTCAAAAGCCTTTAAATATAAACAAGCATTAACCTGAAGGTATTGGTGGACGCCGTCAAAAGCCATTAAACCCAGTATCAGTTAGGGACGTTATAATAAATTGTCCGTTTACGAATTCTTCCAAGTTATCGCCGCTGCTGACATCTGCCAACCGCCTTGCGCGCGCGCCACCTGCCCTAACCGTCTTCACAATCACATGATTATTGATAGCTCAACAATAGTTAACTTATCAACCATCTCTTAACAAGAGAACACTATTACGAGGCGTTAAGTACTTAAAAGAACTTTCGATATAATGTATAAACAGTTGAAATACAAAATTCAAAAGCGCTGTTACTTGCTTGTTACAAATTGACAATATTACAGTTATCTACTGCGTATTAGCAAAACTACTTAAGAGATACAATGGTAGCAATTTCTTGTCCGTATTTTGATTTATTGTTGAGCATTTCATTTATTCGAATAATCGCTGATTGGCATTCGCTGCAGGTTTACCGAAACTATTCGATTCCCGCTCTATAGCTTGCTGTATCGGGCGACTGTTGTTCAACCGCTTTAAAACAACAAAAATAAAAATGCAGGCAGGTGCAGCATGTGGCAAATACCTATGTACCCGGCTGACTTACAGAATGTCGCCTATTTATACTAAAGACTGTTTCGATATGAATGTCATCATACTACTTTACAATAGCGGTTTCTACTGCTAATGAGCTTTTTGCTATTTTCTTCATTTTTTTCATCAAGCCTTTTTAATCTTAGACCAATTCTATCTTCAGCTGTAGATTAGGCATCTAGATTTGTGTCCATGTTCACCCCTTCAATGCCACACAAGCGTGATATTCAAATATTTCATAACTTCGAATCGAACTTCGTAAGCATTCGTTACGGCTGTTGTTTATGAGCGTTAGAACACATGTTACAATTAACCGTTCGAAATCTGTTTTAAATTATAAACCAATTGCTGTCATAAGTCAGGCACACAAATAAATAAAGCTAGTTAAAAAGTGTTATAGGTCTGTTAGTAATAAATGACAAAACATTTTTTTTAAGAAGGTTACAACTACTAGCAAGTAGCTCAATTAAATTTATTAAAAAGGGCAGTAACAAAGCTCCATTCTGCGTCAACCGACAAACTGGCAGCTGCGCTTTCCGTTTCGAAACCGTGCGTGCGACCAGCAACCGACCCAACGGTCGCGGACCCGCCGTTGACACCTAACAGTTGCCCCACTTGCCGCCACTAATCACTCGTTTGCCTATTGAACGCGTAATCAAACTGTTTGCCTAGTTAATCTTGTAATTAAGTACTATTAACTGATGAACATAGATGAAGTGTGGCTTAAAATGTGCCGCAATGATTTTTAATTATGACGATTAGCAGTTTTTGTACATTTTGGAAGACACCGGCGTTTAGATGTAATTTGATAACTGTATCCTTTTCTAAATGAGTTTAATTCACGTCTGAAGCTTCTAAGCTTTATAGTTAAAGTTATTCTGAAAGATTTCACAAGAAACCATTAAGTAAATGTACGTTTTATTTGACTGCACGTGTTTTTGTTGCGGCGATGCAAGTACAACATTATTAGCCAAGAATAGCCAGAACGTGGTGTTTTAAATAACTCAACCAGGTTGATCAGGGGCAAACTTGACTTACTAGGGCGTTATAAGCATAGACAGGCTTAACCGATTTTGAACTTAGCTTCGAGCGCGAACCCTTGGTGATGCGCCCCACGTGAACTAGGACAAACAAATGTATAACAATTGAACGCGACTGCTCGTACGTATTTTAATAATGTTGTAGAACTTCCTATGATTCATTTTATTAGTGAGTTATTGCGTATTTGTTACCGGCTGCGGACGCAGGGGTTATCGCTCGTCTATCACAATAAGCGGAAATTTATGAGTTAATGTGAACACACACGGACAAGACGGATGAAAGGAGTCAGGAGCGACACAAAACGAACACGCCGCGCTCAAGGACCGATCGCTGACCGCGCATTCTCAATGAGCTGACAATTTTAACGCTCAGTAAACTCGGTGTCGCATTTACTTTTGTCTCGAAACAATAACACGCAACACCAAAAGGAATTCTTATCTAAAAGCTTTGTCGAAATTTCTGAAATTGTAAAATTGTTAACACTTGCAACAAAAGGGCCCATGTTTTGTCAGAAACATAACTGTATCTTAAAGTGACCACCGAAAAAAAGGTCCTTGTGAGAGCTTGGGGCCGCTATTAACTCACGGGTTCTTTAAATTCCCGTGAAAGAGCCTACCTGCACCTTTCGGTCTACCTGCACACTAATCAGGCTTATACCATAAATTAAATGCACGTTTAAACGTTTGAAGAGGGATTTATTACGACGCAGGAGTTCATTATTGTCGCATTTGCGTACGTTTCTTATCTGTCATATGTGGGGGTAGCGCACGTTCCGTGTTAATGTGACCTCGAGGGTGCGGCAATGACCCATTGATTTTGAAAATTGCCCATTTTTTAGATTCGTTTTTATGGAGCTTTTAACGAATTGATGATATTGATCTATTTTGCAAGTTTCGGGATTTATCACATTAACAGAACCATAAATTTAATCCTCCCTGTTGACTGCGAGAACCTATTTACCAGGGGAGCAGGCGTCGAGTGGAGGTCTAGTTGTGGGACTATAGTGTGCGTAGTGGGTGGCGAACTCTCAGCGTGTAAGCCGATATTTCCCTCGTGAAAATGTGTTCAATGGGCGGTGTCGTATTGCCCCCGACGGCCGATGCGTGTCGAGCCTTTAGATTTTCGTCTCGCATGCCGGTACATTATTTCGCGTCGTTAATTATTGTGTACAGCATTTTTTTTGTGTTCCAAAGGCTCACATAAGCCACCTGTCGGTATCGGAGGCTGTTGTAATTAAAGATTGCGCGCAGGCTCGCTCGATAAAAGAAGTCCCTCCGGTCGCTCCGGTCCTTACATGTTTACCTTCACCAGTCGCGTGTTTAAATGAAATGACAATATTTATTACATTGTATTAATAAGCTAATGATGTACAAAGAAATGCTATTGTCAGGTTACTTAGGTTGTCGGTCCGCGGTGGTCTCGTCGGTTGCGTTCGAGAGGCGGCCTTAGCTCGGAGTCGGAGAGTTCCCGGGAGGCGGCGCAGCTGGCGGAAAGGCGCCATCTGCCGACCAGCGCCCGGAAACGCAATTTTGTTTTGTTTTGAATTGGGAATCGGTTCGATTGTTGGTACCACACGGCACTGACATTGTAGTGCAGGAGTCCACGGCACTTCAGCGGTCACAGTCGCGTGCCCGTCTCGCTCGTAATTTCAAATTAATGAAATAACTTTAAATAATAAACCTTAAACTCATAAAAAGGAACTATTAATTTATTCATGCTAATAAAATTATGGGGTCAAAACACCGCCAGTTGTTCGGCCGCTCAGGAAAACAACTCAAGCGTCGAAAATGAATTACTGATGGAGGTAGGAAATAACGAATGATATTGACACGTGGTTCAGTCGTTATAAAAAAATAAACACATTTCCTTTCCGCATCTTTTCATCTCAAACTTGATACGTGGTGGTGGAACGGATAATGATAACACGAAATTAACTTTAATGGTCCCGAAATACATTAACAAAAACGTATAGTTATTTTAAAATTTGGTATTTCCGTACGTAAAGCCGTCAATCTGAGGTTGTAACATCTGCCGGTTGCACCTGCCCAAGTTTTTGCGGCACAACTCACCAAGTGTTCGAGATGAGGCGCGCAGATAAGCTCACTAGCTCCTAAAACTTTCCGATCCTTTCTCAGAACTGCGACGTTCCCATTTCTTTTTCTGGAGAAAAGAGAGAATTTTAAATAAGTAAACGATATACTGCAATTGCGTATTGTGTCATTGCTCACGGCAGCCATAGGCGTCTTCGAGTTCCAAGACATGCAACGAACCACTTCATATTATTCTTAAAAACCACAAAGAATGCAGATGATTCCTCCGCAGCAGCTTGACTCGAGGCATATGAAACAACACATTACAGTCTGGTTTCAATAACATAATTTAAAACTGACCAATTGCGTCAATCAGGGGCTGCTTTACAGACATTTACATAGCAATTGACACCTGGGGCACGATCCATGGAACTCGCCTTTTTACATCAATTGAAAGAAAAAATCGCACGCATCGTCTGCGCACGCACCGGCCTGTAATTTCAACTTCTGCGGGTAATTGAAAAATGTCTCGTAAAACGCATTGCGCGCTGTAATGCGTGCCCCGCGCAGCGCGCTCACAACAATAGCGAGATTTTAAAATGACAGCCTCAATTCACTGCAAGCCTTGTATTCGATATATGAACATCGAGCATCGTTTTCGAATATCGATAAGCACAAGTATCGAAAATGACCGCATTAAATAAACTATAAAACGATTATATCACGCGCTCGCTGCGCTCGGAAAGCGAGAGCCGCGGGGTGGCATTCCTCAGTAATAGTCCTTAGAATCGAGACGATGTACCGACAGACCGACATCCTTTCGCGACAATCGATTTCGGAGCCAGACCCTATTTGCTCACTTTTTACAAGATGGCACACGATAGCTGCTCACGCGACTGTTGCTTGCATCCTGACAACAAAATTGCAGCGATTTTAAAATAATCTGCGAAAAGTAGCATTGTTGAACATCATTAATGTGGAATTTCTGGGCAGATGAGTTTACTCGTTTGCGGTTATAGATGTTCGTCTGGTTGACATCCTTAATTAAAGTGGCTACTGAACGTTTTAATAAGCGGTAAGCGCAGACCGCGCAAGACTATAGACGCTAGTAGGAGCTTTATCATACAACGGCGTCGCGTGTCATAGAGCATTCCTGCATCTTTCTCCATAACTTAATATATGCTAACTGGCTAACCTTTCCGCGGGTGGTATTGAACAACAATTTTATTATAATTGGCATCGCGGTCAACGATTCTTGGAAATTGGCTTTTTTCGTCCCTTTACTTCCAACTTTAACCGATCTTGTTTTTGCGCCGGAATCGCTCGAATGGACCTTTGTTCTCCGCCATATTGTTTTTAATGTCGAACAGTTGGCAAGGAAACAACGAAAGTGAGTGAAAGTGTGCGGTGTGATCTATTGTGTGACGATTAGCTAACACTATGTAAGGGCTAGCTTTCTGCGCAACTGTCCGTTACAATCTAACAACCAGCAGACAGCGAAGCCGATTCTAATTCGAAATATAAAATTCCAGTTCGACCGTTTCAAATATGGAAGTTCTAATTTGAATGTAAAGCCATATGGAGTTTTTTTAAATAGTGTTGACACAGAAACCCAGTACCCGTAATTAGGGGTAACTGGGCGAGGTGGCAGTGTGGGAGCCCGAGGGACCGAGCAGCTGACGTGCGCGACCAGCCGTGAACCGGGACCATTCACACAGAAAATGTATGCAATGTAATTGCTGAGCTACACCATTAAACTATTTTTCAAACAAAACCGTATCACTTTGGTATTTAAAATCGTTTACTTATTCCTTCCAAAAAATCAATTAAATGGACTTGATCATCCATAAATCAAGTTTTAATTATTTTTTAAGAACGTTTAGCAATCTTGGATATTTTGTCCTAAATACAACACAAAGGCAATAAATAACAAATTCGATATTTCAGGTATGTCCGAACAGTCATTAAAATGCCGACGACATTTTTAACCAAAACCAGCATATGTCTGTTTCGGCTAATTCCATATTCTGTGGAGTATCTCACGGTTTTGGACAAATCTGAGTGTTGGTGGCCAGTTTAGTGTGACCTTCCTCTTGTCCTCTGTATGTTAATAATTCAGACTAGAATTAAGTTTGTGGGGGCATTTCGGAAGGTCAATATTAAGTGGTGGTCTGGTTGCGGAGTAGCCGCACTCGTTTGATGTGGCCGGCGTTTCATCGGACGATTTATTTCACATAAAGATCGGCCTCGAACATAATGATTCACAATTCATTTAGATGTTTATCACTTTAAGACGAAAAACTAATAGCGTCACGGTTCTTATGTGTAATAATGGACGAAGCTTCGCGAGACAAACGAAGCCTTGTGTGAATGGGTTTCAACTGAGGTTATGGCAATATCTCGACGTATTGGTCAATAAAGCTTTAAACACGAAAGTCATAAATCGAAAAAGTTCTGTTTGATCTCGAGGATGAAAACAATTGATGCCATTTTTTATCTAATCAGTTAAGTGTTGCCTCGGCACCCCCCTCTCACATCCAGGTCAATAAGGGTACCACTCGCCTCCTTGTGGCCACATTTCCATCTCATTTGGCGCTGTCTCTCAAGTGCCTCGCGCCACTCTCAAACCAACATCCCATTTATCGGCCATCTCTGAAAATTCATCTCGAGCTACAAGGAATACAGATCCAAAAAGCTCTACCCCAAATTAAGTCATCATCTCATAGACTCAAATAGAGAATCAACTTTTTGCGCTGATACAGCTTCATTATTTAAAATCTTATTGATATTCTAACAATAAACTTCAAATTAGGATCTCATTAGAGCCACCCATCACTAATTTGGCACATTAATAATCTAACTTAATTCGAGTGGCGAAAAATCGTGACTCGGTTTTTTAGCAATTTTCGTCATCGACTTGAGTCGGATCAGACCCCAGCTCATAGATCAAAGTGTTTAGCCGGCGGTTGACAGATGTTTTGATATTTCGCAGATTATTTTAATGTATGCACGGATGACTTACTGTGCGCTGGTGGCCTGTGTTTTTTTGTCAACAAAGTTACTTGTAAGTGACTTTGTATCGGTCGCGTCGATGGCACGGTGGTCTCCGAGCACCTGGCGAACGAACCCGGAAAGTAAAATGTCAATTTTATATTCTCCGCACCAATAATTCTGCGGGTGATGACGTTTTGTTTTTATTTTAAATATTAAAGTACTCCTCATCGTTATGTGACGGTCAGTTGAAGACCTAATAAACGAAAGACCCTAATTTAATTAACGAACTGATCGTTCAAGACGCGTTCCAAATTTTAATTCAAACGCCGCAAAATGACGGTCACGTGGCACATTCGAAATTCGAATAATCGTTTACGGTTGGATTGGACGCATATTAGTTGCGCCCTCCCCTGGGTTGCCAACCTAACGCGGTCAGTTCCCAGTACGTTGCACTCTGTTACAAAATAACTTAATGTCTTCGTCATCGAGACATCTTTTTGTGATGTTTTTCCACAATTAAATATGCATTCTGTCCGAGCCCCAAACTTATTATCATAAGTAGTTAATTAATTTTTAAATCGGATCCTTTTAGCGACATCGTTTTGTTTTTGCTGTTATGTTCCAAATGTGTAACAGTCGTCTGATAATCAATTGTGTTTGCGAAACCAATTTGTGAATAAATAACAAATAGCTAGGTACGTCTATGACATGCTGTGAGTATGGGCAGACTACACAAGATCCTTTGTGTTGCTTTACGACATGGTCCGTTCCGGCAGCCGGTGACTCCAGTGACCTAACCACGGCTAACAAAAAATAAAGCCGCCCATTCACGAGCACGACATCCGAAGCAACCTTGAACTAGTTAAAATAGGCGGGAATGAATCTGCGAGACAGACATGGCAACACCGGGGCGGCGGGAAAAAAGCGCGCCGTTTCGCCGTACCGCTTAGAGCAGACGTGTTATTATCTTATTATTATAATATCCTATTATGCTGAGTCGCGGCGTTGCTCGGGTTGTGCTATCTGCCTAATATCGGTGAGATGAAGGAGCCGCAGCGCCGCCGGAGAGGACGCGCCGGGACGTTCTTGCACAACTTAATGGAGGACGAATCTGTTACGCATTATGAGAACTCTTTATGAACTAATCCCACCTGCTCGAATTTACGACCACTTAATTATTTCTGCATCATATAAATTTTATGGCATAAAATTATTAAGCGCCCAGATATTAATATCTCACAAAAAGTCCGCGATACCAATAAAGCCCAAGGTAAATAACACACTTTTTGTAGATATCGGCTAATCTAACTGTTGTGATTTTTTCTGTGTTGCATGGCGTCAGCGCTGCACTATGCAGGGGTCACACGCGAGCGTTTGATGTAGGTCTAATGGCCACAAATCATAATCATCCAGCTTAGCGGAATAACACCCAAAAAAATAAGCATATTAATCTTAATTCTACGTTACCATAAATAACATTAGTTTTTTGTTAACAGTAAACTATGAGAATCGGGCCGATGAAATATAGCGATATAATAAAGAAACCCTTTTTTTATGAAGCCAACAATTGGCCAATCGATAAATAAATACCTAAATGAGGTTACGAATAGGATAACATGGCCGTTACAGGTATCAAATTAACTCGCCACACTCAGATTGTATAAATAAGTAGTTATTTGTACAGTATAATGACAGGTTGTGTGATTGCCTCTCCATCGTATTGTAATTATGAATCATAAACAAAGAGCAGCGGGTTTCGGTGCTCCAAAAAAACTGCTAAAAACTAATCTGTTCACAGCAATTAACCTATCAGACTTATTTAGTGCTGAAGGTCGCGGGTAATAAATGGCTGCTACAGTTCCTATATACCTACTGTCAATCTAGTTTTAAATATCAGTAATTATGAACAATACGAATTCATACGTGATCGAATACTTCAGTATGCGCACGCGGCTCTCGCCAGGAAACCGCTCTTAAAATTACTGCCAAACAAAAGAGTTAGGTCATGTTTTGTAAATCTTTTGAAAAATATACGGTTATTTATAATTCGTTCTTACAGTAAATAATTCAGTTACAAAAGAAATGTTGTTTTCGCAATTCGTGATGTAATTTTAAGAGTTTCAATAGCCGTACCAACTTTTGTAAAATTCGAAACTTCAATTGTTGGGAGTTCAAAGAAAACAGAAAATTAATGTAATCTCTTTGAAAGTTAATTGCGTATTAGTTACATTTTGTTTTATTTCTCCATCAGTGACTTTCTTGGACTAGGACAACAAAAACGAGAAGAGGTATCTGACGTCTCGGTACCCATAGACAAACCAGTTCTGCACTATGCGGCTCCCACACATGCAAGGATTCCCTATAAACAAGGCCTGCGGTAACAACCCGTCTGATAGATCGCTTCATTTGATACTCTCTGATGACCACTTTCGTTATTATGTAGCCCTTATCATTTACCACATAGTACTAGCTCATGTACACGTGTAAGCCAACTGATTATTTTCACCATCATATTATTCTTTTTACAATCATACAAAAATAAACCTCACGGGATATTAATAATTACGAGGCCTTGGAGTTGAACCCACTTCCTTGCGGTTTCCTTTCCATCTGAACGTTACAAAAGTCTACGAAGTTTTATTGAACTCACTTCAGTGGCTTTATTTCTTCAGTGCCCTTTGCTGTCCTGTTGTTAACCGGAATGTTCTTAATTACATACATAATTTATATCAACGAGTTTATACGCCTTATCGAATTTTATTGATGTGTATGGTTAGTTTCTGAGCTTCAGTACCGAAGATGTAGTTAAATTGCATATTTCTCAGCGATCAACGTCAATCTTTCCTTTCATGTTCTTAAACTGCTTGTATCCTTACAACTAAAGCATTATTCAATAAATGTGTACATGCACACCAATATCTGAACATTACATACATCCGGCGCGCTGGGCTTTCGTCTGCCGCGTCGGGCGCATGCGCCATTGTCCGCCGGATGTCTTGCGGTCACACGCAATTTCACAACCTCTGCACTCCCTTGCACTCATGATGCCCTGGTAAGTGCCACTCATTGGCGTGACCTAACCACGGATAATGCACACGTTTCAAATAAACGAAATAAGCTCTATCATTGACCTATTCATTTATCAACAAAAAAATATGACTTCAGAGGTCTTTCAAGTGTTGATCTAAAAGGACGAGTCAAAACACACCTACCTATTACACAGGCAGTTATTTAAACGCAAAAACTATGTAACTATTAATATGATTAGCTGTAAACCTGTAATTACAGTCGGGATTTTATTTTACCGAGCGTATTTTTGAGACAATATTAATTTGTTTAGATTAATGTTTATTATTAGATGGTTATGAGCTGCCATTTAAACATCACGATTTGTATTAATTGGTTCAGAGGCAACCGGCGATTATGGTCTACATGGCCGAATAACCGAAAACTGTTCAATTCAGCGAGGTTCCAAAGTTGATTTGATTACTTAACATCAATCATCCATTGGAGTTTTAATACGTAAATGGGTGAACGTTGTCACAACGTAAACACATTTCGTACATTTTTCAGTATTTGTTTGTATCCCGACCTACCTCGATGTCGTTTGCGTGGGACGCTTCGGCCTTCTATCTGATTTATGCACTTATAAATAGCTTTTATCATATGCATAGGCGTATAGCATCAATTAGCTATTAATAGATTGTCTTACAATTTATTTACCGTAATATTCTAGTTAGATACATAGAATAATAAATAAAACAGTGGGTATTAAATCACTTATGTAACGTTTAATAAATAACTTTATTATAATAACGTCTATTTACATTGACGTATTGACATCAATCAACAGAGGATTTCTTTCATTTGACTAGAGTCGTTGACTTATTGCTTTCTCTGATAGGTCAATGTGTGACTATAACAATATTATTATAGTTTTATGTCGCAAGATTCCTGTTCAGCTCGGTTGATTAATCATTATACAATCGTTATTTATACGTTTATCTCGACGATCGTGGTTCGCTTTTTTCATTGCCGAAAGCCATTGTTACTGAGCTCAGTCGAATTTAAATCGATAAAAATAAAAGGCAGAGCGAACTGACGGCGCGCGACCCTATCGCCCTTAGTTTTTTAGTGGTCTAGGTTTTGTAACGGTAAAGCGGGCGTCACATTCGGCACTGGTCGGGTCCGGCGCTGTCATTTCGACAACTAATAACTCCCGGTGGGGTTCATAATTTATAAGGCGGTACATGTGACCGCTTTTTACCTCTCGGCCGCCGTCCACCGCCGCCGTCTGGGAATCCGCAACAAAGACCGAGCGAGATTCCGTTTTGCATTCCGCAAGTATTCGTGTGCGACGAACGACTGCGAATTTTATGTTTTCAAATGTGAATTTGCACTGAATCGATCGCTAAGAAAGTTGCAAGTTGAAATCGAATTAAATATTTATTTGACGATTCTCACGCTGATTTAAAAGTTGTAAAGTTAATGGCTTAGCCCTGGCCGTGGCTGGCTGAGGTACTTATTGTGGCAATGTTTCATCTCACCTTCGGCGTCATTTTTATTGCGCGCGTCAATTGAAGTGGAAATTCGTGGCCATGCCTTTGTACGCGAGTGACCCACTTTTGCGCCGTAAATCGCCCCATCAAATTTCGTCCCGGCAGTTTCGGGTTAAAAGTTGTCGAGATTCTGTTAACTTTTGGTTTTTTAGCAACACGGGCACGTTGCATTCCCGTTTTTACGATCATCTCCCCTGACCGACGCCTCACAGAGAGATCGTAAAAGATCAGATTTTATTTCTTATTGTTCGCCTTTCGCGAAATCTAATTGAAGTTGGTAGGTACCGCGAGCCCACCGCGCCATTTACGCGTTTTTAATTTTACTGCCGGAGAACGTTGAATTATGTCCCTGTGAACGATAATGACGACCGGTGTGAGTTCCTTCATTACTTTTTATAACACATTAAAGGTTTAAATGGTTCTGGTGAAAATTAGCGTCAGTGTTGTTGATAATGTTTGTCGCGAGTGTGTCTGGGCTGTCTGGCTGGACCACAGCGCGGCTCGCGATTCACTCGTTCCTACAATTATTCTCATCTCCTTGTGCTGCTGTAATGTGCAGTAAAGACGACCTTTACACGGCGCAATAAGAGCTGTGCGAATCCGCAATAATCATCGCATGTCCTCAACTCTATTTGTTTCGATTAACCCGCTCCCTGCAGGACTTGTTTTGGAGGCTGCCCACTCTTCCTATTTCACCTAGGAGTGGTCCGTCGACATTGTTGCCGCTGTCGATTTATCGGCTTATTAAATGTCGATAATTGACTTAAGTGGATATTTTGTTTCTGGTATTTTTAATGGGCATCCCAAGTAGCATTCGGGGTTCTATATAAGATGTCTAGTTGTTCACATGTACTCTACAAGCTGTGTATGTCAGCTGTATATGAGCTGTATAGCTTGCTATAATGCTTTTATTGAACCAGTTTGGGCACAAATTAGACAGCCTTAAGTTCACTATGGCTGTACATTAGAAGTATAATAGCATTATAATAGCAGTTTAAGTAGTAACATCGGACTTAAGGCTGACTTACGGCACTATATGGAACGCAGTGTGAACCATACAACGTACATGAGTGTAATAAAGAGTAATAAGTGGCTAAATACACAGCCTGCACAGTTAAAATCGGACAAAAGTACTCCAGTAAGCTACCTTAAATTCACTTGTGTCCTAAATTATTTCCACATTTTAATATATTAGTTTGACAATTGTATGGAGTGCATGGATTCGGGGCAAACTAACTCCGGCGGATTATTATTATAATATAACACGCGGTAGTACCTGTTTTATATACTATATCATGTTAATGCCATGGGAATGCAACTTTATCGTGAAATGTATACATATTGACAACTAAAATTTTCACGCGCCTCTGTAAAAACGCTTTATTCGTTTTGAAATATTTAAAACTGGTTGAGAAGAAAATTTAAATTTTCAGTTTTTGATATTTTATTGGCATTATAATTATACTACGGTAATTAATTTTAACATGAAACCAAAACTCATTCGCTCTATCTGCGTATTTTGTGATAAATCTGCATTAATCTTGTAGATTTATTTGGTAAATATTTTAGGTTACGTAGAACAAAATGGTGGAAATGAAATACGGCTATGTGAACTGTTATAGTCCTTCTAAGCAGCCTACAGTTCACATGTGAATCATTTAAACACTTCTGTACAGGTAGTAAAAAAAAAGTTATTTTAAGTATCACAAACAAGTCCTAATACAGCTACTGGCTGTATAACAGTCTGAAACAGATAAACATAACAGCCTTTGGCTTTATAAATGACCAGAAGTGTTCTATTAAAATGCTAGCTCTATAACATCGAACAAGTAGGCCGTTAAACAGCGGTTGCCGTATCTCTACCCTCCTATAATGCTCTTAGTCAGAAAGCTGACTAAAGGATAGTTGTTAGAGTATTGTAACACCCATAACCGTATAAAAGTATTACTCTACACTCATATAAGTCCCTTAGACAGGTATAGGTGTAATTAATTGCAATAATGCAGCTAATACATCACGAGTGAACTGTAGTAATGCTTAAACTTCACATGTGAACTAAATGTGTACTCTTAAATGGAACAAAATGCTACTTGGGATTGTTCGTTTCCTTTGTGACAGTCACCTGTGCGACATGGCATGGTTGTTTTAGGTCGATAGAAATTAGGACAGAAGTCAAACAATAGTGAAAGTTTACCGTTATAGTTATTGTAAGTTTATGGTAGTGATGCGAATAAACTGTTAAACTATTTGAGTGTACTTGAGTTGATTAATTGACGTTTAGAAGTGAGAATGTGGTACGTCAGCGGAACAATTAGAAGGACACGATTAGTTGATTGAGTGTTGGGGTCCAGTAATGCGCGTGTGTGCGGGGCTCGGTACTCCCGTGCTACTCCACTGAGTCACTTTAAATTCTCTGTTCGTCCGTCTGCGTCACGCGCCTATCGGAAACGCTAACGGCCGGGACGCGTATTTAAATACACAAGCCCAGTCTTATCTGACCTCTTAGTCCACATTGATTCTTTCGATTAGAAGCAAGTTTGAACACTGGAAGGTGAGACGGGGGGTCTAGGTAAACCGGCGGCACAATAATGCCTGCTTGTGACCAGCGTCTCACTCGCGATATGCTATGTTAAGCAAAATATTTTTATAAGGAAAGTAGGTGCGTAGGTACTATGTAAATTATTTTTGGGCATGTGCCTCACGGACGTTTGAGGGTTACCTAAACGGTTTGAGTAGGTCATGAAATTGTAATAAGGTACAAATCTTTCTATGTATGGAAATGTACAAGTTTTTTGTTGAAGTACCTTTATGATTTTACTGTGGTTTTAGTAAGGTGTGTAGTAACTGTAAAGTACAATATTGATGTGGTTTCTAGTAATGTTTGTAAACACGGTTGTTGGTTGTCGTGTGCCGAACGTCATTCTGTCATTTACGCAAAAACGTGGTGTTGTGAGTTAGCTTTACAACGCATTGCGCTGTTTACGAAATATTTAGCATTTCTGCAGAACACAGAGATCGGTTGCAGATGAATTCCAATTATGACAATATTTATTTTAGGACAGTTTTCTCTTCAGCAAATTGTAACTGGTAGGGAGAAAAAAGTTGAATTCAAAAACTTTAAATAAAATGGCTTCAGTTGCAAATAAAGTTTTATGAATATAGTTAAATAAGTTATTTTTTCTTATTATTCAGCCCAGTTAACCTATTTTTTCATAAATATGATTCCCTTTTCTTTTAATGAGTTTGTCGTGTATTATTTGCGTAATAAATAAATTAATAATTGTTATTTTTTTCCCAGGTAAGCATCGAACATTCCTCACGACACAGAAATCAGTATGTATTGAAACTTTATATTGCACAATTAAATTTGATGATACACATACTCACATATCTCATTATGACGCAGTAAGGAAATCACCTGTAATAAAACCTCCGACACACGTAAACTTTTTAAATGGTCAAATAAAAATGTGTAAGGGCGTTGTACAAGCAGTTTTTATTGTGATTACTTGTGCCATGCTAAATAAAACGGCGTCCATTGTCGTCGCGGGGGACAATTAATTTGTTTATCAGCCGGCTATCAGCAGAGGTCGACCGCTTTCTTGAAAATCTGCCTTTTGCGGAACAAAACCTACCAGGCTTTTGTTGTCGCTTTGGCTTTACTACCTACCTACTTACAACGAATTTAAATATTTTTTTATTGAAAATGTTGTCATTAGTACCGTCTGCGGTCGGGGCGAGGCGCGAGCATGATGTAACGAGTGATTGAAGTGCATCGCACTGACCTAGCCCACGCGGCGTCACTTTCTTCTAAACTCAAAATGTAACCGTAACTATGAGGCGGACAATCGTTTCCGGCGCCCGTGACGTCAGCGCCGTCTCGCCGCTGCCGGTCGCCGCCCCTACTACGTAACCTTGGCGCAGCGCGCGGTGAGATGCCGCGGAGCCCGCAACACATTCACAACGCTTTCGTTTTCATTGTTCTTTTTGAAATTATTTATAATGTTAGCCACTAACGACAAGCGTCCCGATAAAGAGTTCATCGATCTTCAAATCCGATCGAAAACCGCAACACCGTGCGTGCAAGCTGCTTTATATTCGGCCGGATGCAGAAATTATACATATCGAATGCCACTTATAATGCGAAATAAGAGCAAAATCTCGGGGTAATTTTTCACACGATCCACGAGAGCATAGTTGCCCTAAGCGCGGCGTGCCGGGGTGAGCGAACTCGCAACCTGTAATTTCGGACCGCAAAAGGAACAAAACGTATCGAGATCGGTGATTAAAACCTTTGTCGGTTCTACTAATATTTATATTATTTTCGCAATGCGGCCGACATCTAATTGGGCGCTCGTATATTTTGATGTAGGTACGAGGCTCGGCGCCGACCACCGACGCTTCATTAGTTTTCCTGGTAGAGAAATCATAAACTACTCAATTTTTTATGTTCAGTCGTTTATGTCAAAACGTGACCCCGACCGAACCGTCCAAACATTGCCGACAAAGCGATGGAAAAATCCATTTCCTCACGACACCTTGGACAATAGCTGTGACATTAATATTATAAGCAACTCTGATGCTCAGACAGCACACTACATTGCTAGCAGGTGGTAGGTGTGAGCAACTAGTTTGCACTGGGCATCGGCACTCTCGAGCGCCAAGGTCTGGGATATTGAACCTGGCCGGAGCAACAGCACGACAAGGTTCGCCGCGAAAGAGACGGATGCACTATCACTCATTGTTATGGGGGAACTGTCGCGGCCACACGCGCTGCTATTCGATTGATTTTCTTCAATGACTAAACCTTCGGCTCCTAATCCGCTCGGTATGCGATGCAAAGCAGCTGCCGGCCGGAGCGATCCCGTAAGCATGAGGCGCACTTCCTCAAACAAAGTGCTGAGGCGCGAGCGAGACGCGCGCCGCGCCGTGCCGCGCCCGCCTGCGCGCGACAGGGACCAGCATACAGTGACAAGTGCACGCGTCGCCGACAGGGACGGCAGGAGTGCAATGCGCTGACGCATCACGATCGTCTACACGCTTTCTTGTCTTTTTTATGAACGCTACCCCCGCAGCTTTCGGTTTCGTTGTGTTGACGAGGAGAGAAACAGTTTCGCCAAATATCGTTTATGGCAATATTAATCAACTATGTCGTAATTAAATCTGCCGGTCGGACCGGTCATTTGCTTGGCATTTATATTATGTTCCCACGCGGTTGATGTCATTTTTATTATGAATGGCGGTGTTCGGCCGGGATTCCTGTGAGGCACCCGCTCCCGGGGTCCAGTGACCCAGTGCCGGTGGCCGGGTTCCGACCGGCCAGAATGCTTTTCGCTTCGTCAGCGTCCGAGCCCGTTCCGCGCCGGCGACGCTCTCCACTTGAATGAGACACACATCGATCACAAATAATCTCAACACAAATAAGGCTCGAGCAGGAAGCGCTTCGATAAAGGAGTAGATGCAAATCGAAGGTAAACGTGCTAAGCGTTCATTGGCATTATTAAAAATAAATAATATCGGTTTTGGAATGTTAGCGGCGCGTCATCTCGCCCTCCCGCGGAGATCGCGTGAACTCCTTATCGGTCGGATACCTCGGTGAACTCTTCACTGAAACAAATTAAAAAACGTAATTAATCTGACTAAGCAGGAGCACGCAGTCGAATATCTCACGCATTTGGTTCCGATAAACATATTTTGGGATAGTTACGCAATGTTACACTGACACATTGTAGTCGCTCGCTAAGCTTCGATTACCACGTGTCGCGTTATCGCACACAATATCATCGCTCCTAATATTACGTGGTAGTGAGTTCTCACGACGCCATGGCGGAGTGCGTTCACACCCATAAACATGGTGCGCCGTATCGACGAGTATTTCGATCGTACTGTGTTGAGGCGCTGCTTATTTATGCTTGGCAAACATTCGACGAGATAAGCCGTGAACGACGAGCCTGTGCTTCCCACATCTGCCGCGACCTTGGGTCCTTCAGCTCGTTGTAACCTCCTTATCAGTCACGCTTCCCTGGTACCTCCAGCACACGGCATAGCAAATCTCACCGCGTTTTCCGGTCCCGATATATTTTTAAATTTTATCAGACTAATCGGCAGATGTTGGAAGCCTATCTTGAAGACACGTGCGTTACCAATCTATAAAATGAGTTCAAAGTTATGAAAGCATCTTTCACTATCGTTGAGTTTACGAGCGCACTAATAAACTTAGCGGCGACCACGTGGGTCTGCGGCGCACCTCGTTAACATAATTACAGAGTTTTCGGCTGCCCCGGCTGAGGCTTCAACCGGTTTCAATGTCCCGACTCTTTTACTTTTTATAGTTCTGCTCTAAATCAATGCTAACGTTTGTGCGAAACCGAAAGTAATGTCGGCGCGTTTAGCTAATAAGGCTGAATGCGTCGAATTAGCATCTCTATATCAAGTCTGGGTTGAAGCCGGCGGGCTTTGTGAAAAAGTCGTTTGTAGAAGAATACCGATAGCTGGAGCAGAACGTTTTGTTGACAGTTGAGTTATGAGGCAGGAGCGATATGGGTTAGTCCGCCCGAGCGGTGCAGTGTGCGGCGGTCCTTCCGTGAGCTTTTATTATTCCGGTTATAAATTAAACTGTGCTCGTTAATCGGCCCTTTAATCCGTCTGGGCGTTGACTCCGCGCTGGCTCGCGGCTCGCGCGATGAATGGTTCACGTTATCTTCGGAACAAGACGGCGTCCAAGTAGTAAAATCTAAGTAATGAACGTCTTCCACATGTTGTTTACGTGTGAAAAGCTCGCGACGGTGGTCCGGCGGGGGCGACTCATCGCGGAGGAATGTGGCTGCATCTCACAGCCTCCACCAGCCAGCCAGCACTGCGTTATTTACTCACCAATAGATATCGACGTGAGATAATTCGATACGAAGGCTTTTTTATACGTTATTGTTAGCCTCGAATGATACACTGTTTGAATATTTAGCTATATCCGCTGACTTCACCGCTTATAAAAAATGGCGAATAATTAGTCAATAAAAATTCCACCGATTATATACGTAGTCGTAGTTGTTACACGGGTGTTACGTAATTGGAGTAAATGACCTAAGAGTTGGTGGTCCGGACGAAGGTCTCGCGCCACGTGGCGGGCTCATGCTGGCCAGCTCGCGCAGTGCACCTCGCACTCGCACTCGCACGTGCAGCTCGCAGCACCCGCACCAGCAACACAGCTACACGCTATTACACATAATCTTCCAGAAATGATAATATATCAAGATATTCAAATTTCATCATTATTACAGTCCATGAATTCACACGAAACTTCGGCATGTGTAAACAATAACAAAGCTAGATACTGTAACGCATAATCCGTGGCTAAAGAGCGTTGTAGCGATCATCGCGGCTCCAGTAGGTGTTGTAATAATTGGGGCGTGTGCGTGGCGGGCGATGGACGACGCCCTTGACCGCGGCGTCGCGGCGGCATGCGATGACTCCGAGTAAACAAATTGAATGAATCGCGTACGCTCACGTACATGCCGTATGTACCATTCATGTGTGCGCGCCGTTAACGCACGATAATTCAAGTGCTCGAATGTTTGCCTAACAAGATTACGTCCCGGCGTGTCTGCTACCCCGGTACCTCCACTACTGCCTAGCTTTGCGAAACGTTCCGGTAGTTCGTGATAAACTTAGATAAAGATTTGTATCAATATTACTGCGGAAATCAATTTATTTATCGTGAACTTAATGGTTATAACAATCGATTTTCGTACCTTCTTGTTAGGAGTTACAAAAAAAATTACCATCGAGCCATCGGTGTCCTTGGCGGAATATAATTGTTTGAATATGAAGCACTTTATTATAATAGTGGCCTCTAGAGCACCGTGTTGCTCACCGGGCGTGTCCGTGAGTCCCGTGCGGCGGAAGCGAGGTAGGTGGTGTCATGGCTCGCGAGGCGCCCCTCAAGACATGCACTCCAGCCCTACGTGTTACTGACACTAATACACACTGTTCCATCTCATTTGAAACCATTTCCTCTTATTTGCAAATTGCATAGCTTCCATTTATTTGCAAATAGACTGAATGGAAAATTACTAAAGCAACAAACACATTTGTTAACAAAAAAACATGATGAAGAATAAAAGATTCGTCCGATTTATTAAGAATATGTGTCGCATGATCATTCATACATGATTGGGTGAGCAACTCGTACATACATAATTTGCGGAAGACAAACGCATAGTGCAGAGGTGCATCGTTCGCGTCCAGCCAGGCCGCTCCTTGCGATCCGTAGGGATGAGAACATTATTATTTTTATCGATTAATTAAGTAATATCGATACAGTTTTCAATTATAACTAATTGGAAATTCATTATATCTGTTGACACATTAATTTGCTTGCGTGAGAAGAAAAAAAAACGTATGAGATGCCATTTACATAATAAAGCCTACTGTCCTTATTTTGTATCATCGACATGCTTTGCTATAACTGTTTTTTAATTCATAAAATTATACTTTGATTGTGGTTTATGTCATGACAAATTAGATAAAGCAAATGACTAGGTCATATGTTCTGTTCTACGGTACTGCAAGGAACGGGCAATTCTGGTGATTGCCAAGGATGTATTGGATACATCGATAGTAATTGCTGTGTAATACAATAAGTAGTAGTGCATCTCTACCGGCTGGAGGCGCGGCGGGCGCGGGGCGCGGCGCGCGGGTCGACGCTCGGCCGCGCGACCGATCGCCGCCGAAGGTCAAGGCTGGCCGCGACCGATCGAGATCCTACTCGGCCGCACTACCGGCGCAACGAAACAAAAAGTGACAGCCCAAACCTGAATAGAATGCGAGGACGAATAAAAATGAAAGCACTGTTTATCTTGCGCGTCTACGCCACTTTCAATTAAACCAATCAAAAACTTTACGACCTAATTTCGACAATAATTTTGATAAGCGGGTCGTTAGTCATTGTAATGACTCGCTCGTTTATTTCGTGGAGTGCGTGCGAAAAGATCTGATCGAGCTGATACAGTGGCGGTCACCGAACTCTAATTGCAAAATCGAAATATCCATTAACCTATTTGGTTGCGAATCTGATACTCGATGAAGTATCAAATCGTTCAGAAAAGTCGAGTTAATTGAGCGACGCGACGGAGTGTTGAGACGTTTGTGAAAAAACTTGGTGTTTCTGCGAAGCTCGCGGCGGAGCCGGTGGCCGGTCGCCGGTCGCGGGCCGGTCGACGATTATTTTATACTTGTTACTCTCGCTTTGTCTCGAAGTGTATCGACGGCGGCGCACCTTAATTAAAATGTTCGGAATTGGATCTGTCGCGGGCGCACACATGTGTGTTTACGATCGGTATCATTTTTGTTTAATGGGTTATTTCGCGAAGCTAACACCAATAATGATGTTATCTGAATGCAATCATTTACGACGGTAGCTTATAAATCGTGACAACGGATTCACTTGTATCGTTAAACTAATCTATGTAAATGTGAAAAAAAAGTCATAACAAACACTTTGGTCTCAGAATAACTCGCGTCTTTTTCCGGGCTGGGTTCATTTAAAAAGTGTCTGTTTCTCACAATAAATTAGTTGCATCAAATGGTCCGCGTCTTCCTTGAATCAGATCATCAATCTCGCGCAGTGCGTGAATCACTCCTGCGCTACCAAACCTCTTTTATTGCGAGCTTGCCAAATTAGCGCTCCCTATTGTATTGCTAATTAACTGATGACTTAGAACTAACTGTTTATTTACTTTTGACATACTGCACCATTGATCAGTAGGTAGCTATACATCGTGAGAATTTTCGCCAATACAAAGAAAACATACTTAAGTTCTTACCTAGTATGCGGTCATGCTTATTAAAACGTATGTATTTTACTTAAATAAATGTCTAACTAAGTAGTCCATTAAATCAGTGAGCCATATTAGGCTTAAAAAAACGTTACGTTTTTCCGTGTTCTAAATATAAAACAGAATTTAAAGGTCGCAGATTATTTAGATGTTTTTGGCAGACATTCGCACACGCTAATTTTCTATTTTTCAGTAAACAGATTCTGAACAGAAATTTCCACGCTGCAGTTGCGTTCCCATTAATATTTTTGTAAACCGTGTTACTAAAAAGCTGTAGAATAGTGCGTGCATTTAATGTGTACGTTGTGAGGCACATGATCAACTAATATTCTCACAGTTTAATCAGATTGGGCACGCGTTAGTTCGCGTCGAATCGCGAGCTTCGTTACCCGAGCCATGTCCGCCCGATCGTTAGTTAATACTAAAAGGCCTTAGAAACTGGTTACGAGCCATAAACAGACAATATAGGAAATATAAACAGGCGTGGACCACGGCCATTCATAAAAATAAAACTTGATCTCTGATTAATATCTGTACCTACGGTGCGGTGGCCAAAAAACCCTGAGTTTAATGCGTAAAGTATGTGGAATATGATCTGCTATCTGTTCAGGTTTAACTTTGTAACTATGTATTCGTTTTCCACGTGCCAACTTAATGATCTATCTCATGACTAGATTTTATCTATACTAGGAATTTCAATTACTAGTCAGTCAGACTAGACGTCGCCGTTTCAATCGCGAATCTTTAAAATGTCCAAAGCTACAGTAATAGTAAAACTATTCATAGTATCGGTACAGTTATCTATAGTATCTGATAGTACAGAGTCGGATGCACCTAGCCCGACTAAATGTCACTCGGTGAGCCGCCGCCGCTTTTAGTCGCTCCGAAATAGAACGTGTTCGCGTTCATCAACCCCTTACATTCGTCATCAGCACTCGCCGACCATCGCTGACCTTTTACATCGACGCACGCACTAGACAAACTACACTACTTAACGAACTAACCGCGCAATGTACACTTCACTAGCGAGTCTCGCACCAACTCAAAACTTTTTCAGTTTTCGTCAGTTGACACGTCGAGGCTACAAATATTCTTATTGCAAAATAAAATATCCACTCCGATTATTTGTGTGTAATTTGATGCTGTCAAATCGCATTCAAAATTAATTGAGCGTTAGCATGGTACTGGACCGCAACGATAGTACTGCAATTTTCGACCCGTCATAATGACGGTGCAACAAAAACTTGACACCTCCGAGACGAAAAAAATAACAATCGATTATTCAATATCGATTCAAACCGTATCGGTCTCGGTAAATAAAATTCACAAGCTCGAGTTGAAAGCTCTACAACAGCTATATTATCCCGGTACAAGGATCGCATAATCGTCTAGGAGCAAAGTCAAAGGTCCCATAATTGTGGTAAAGACGCTGAACTCGAACCGCCACGTTCGTGAAACTTACTACTGAATGTTAGTAAACAACTCGGTACATTTACACTTTTTTCCGTGGCGCCACTCCAAGCAGCTGAGTTTTATTACACAATCACAGCTTTATTACCGGCGCGCCATCTATTTAGAATTTAGGAAGCGATTCGCGAACGTCACAATCATGACGCGGTGTAAACCAACCTCCGCTACAGACTACTGATGTACTGGAAGTTATGGCGCATAAAGCACGCGGATTAACCTCGCACACTTTGAACGTCGAGCATCGCTTGCATTCACTGATAATGGATTCTCGTTCCATTACTCAAGGCTGGTTGTCTTGGTCTTGATCTCGATAGAGCTGCATCAGCTATGTGGTGTACTAGATATCCACGTGGTGGGATTACCCGCCAGTGCGTCACTCATAGTATTTGGACATCGACATTTCTACGGAGCTCTGTTATTTCTAGCGTCGGCAGGCGCCAACTTTAGATTAGCTACAGGGCTCATCTGCATTCAGGACCGTTATTTGTGGAGCTTAATAATGTTATCCTCCATTCATATCCTCGGGGACGGCATAGTGATGAGGCGATTCGAAACGGACTTGTGCAATCGACTGTATTCTGTGTTCTTGTTAAATTATTGTAAGTATTTGCTTGGGAGCTGTGACAGGAGAGTTAATGAGGTTTTTATTAAATTTGAGATTGTTTATGTGGTTGTGGGGCATAACGTATGGTTGATGGTTGCGATAATGAAGATTTTTAAGGTCGGGTTTCGCCGGCACGTCGTAAACGCTCAGCGTGAGGCGCGGGACACACGGCCGCCTCGCACCGCCACCTTATATTTTATACAATGGGAGCTTTATTTGTCTTTTTGGCTGTAACATTATCCTGCTAGTGTTGACCTTTGGCGTTATGTTTTACGAGGTCCGCAAAAATACAATGGAATGATTACTTTATTCGATAAATCAAAGCTGCATCGTCATCGATATAGATGTCAAGAGTTCTCTGCACTTGACTACCTTATAATAACATCATCGACACTGCATTCGGATTTTAATATAATTAACAATGCAATATTAATACGACATATTAAAAAACCTCTCGTGATTCAATTTATTTTGAAGAAGACAGAGTTAAAAACATCTCAATCATGCCTTTGTCAGCTACCTAATATTTTTTGGTTATAAACAAGGAAAACCGAAAAACCCTGCCTTACGAAAACCCCAAACGTTTACCAATTACCAAGACCAACAAAGAAAGTGGAACAGGCAGAATTTTGTGTGAACAAGCCTTTATAACACATAAGTGTCATTCGTAAATAATTACTGAACATCCGGCGAGCACTGGATGCGCGTGAGTCGATGCATAATTTCGTTTTTAAGCCTTCATGTATGTATTACTTATTGCTTACATAATACTGCTAAGTAGAATAGGAGATGAGCATCGCTGCTCTCGGTTCTCATACGAACAAGATTAATAATATTATACAATTTGTATCAGATTCTATTCGCCGACTTTATAAAATAAACATAGTATATGCTTGTGTTGTACTGCAAGATAACAGCGAGAGCTAAGCTTGCAAAAAGCTTGAAGAATCAAGATTGTCTTTGAGCGTAAGAAGTACTAAGTAGGTTAGCTTTTGATCGCAAAAAATGGGACTTTTCCGAGATAAGCATGGTTTTAATAACAAACCGCTTCTTATAATGGACTGTGAACCGATTTAGCGTTGTTATGCAACTTTATTGTTATCTTTCGCATAGTCATGAAGTGTGTGCCGGGTCTAACACGTAATCGCAACTACGACGACGGTTAGCGTCGCTTGCGCAGGGTCATTACCGAATAGCTAAACTCAAGGCCGAGATACTATCGGCTTTTATGTTTTGTAATATTTGAACACTCCACTTACCACCTGGGGCCTTAGTACTATAGCCAATTGTATTGAAACATGATTCTGCTATAGATTCTTTACATCTTTATAAAGCTTGTATTGGGGTCACTTGATCATGATCAGTGTTCCCTATTCTTGTTCGGTCCTTTTGGATATCGTTGTTGCGAAAATAATTCCCTATGGTGTTCCATGTATTCCGTTCTTTTTCAGTCTTTGAGGGAGGTCTGTCGAACAGACTGATCTAAATGTTGTTAGAAACTTCTGGGTACAAGAGGCAGTGTTTTGCAACGTTTCATTCATTCACATGTTTGGCACTTAATCAGCGCTCGTCTGTCACCTCGTGCGAACATCCAAGACCATCAACATTCACGAGCTATTTGATCATCCGCTAATGTATGCGGTGACATATAAACAAAAGCCGTATCAAATGTTACGTTTCTCGGCAGCCTTAGAGCGACCTCCCAGCGGACTTGCGAATATGTAGCTGCTAGCCGGAAACGGGCTCGGTTCGGCAATGAAGGAGGTCATAGCCACGAAGTTATCAACATCTAAACATGACTCGCCGGTCATGGTGACCTGGTACATACAGCTCTATACCTAAAACAACTTTTGATATTTCGCCGGCAGACCAATAAAACATACGTGATGTTAGCCAATCTTTTTTTGGGTTCCAGTCGCGTGTGAGACAAATCTGCGGATTGATCGTATTGTGTTTTCGGTTATAACCGACAATTATCAACATATGCGTAATCCTTGTTTCGTTACGCTAAGAAAATTGATATACAACAATTAAATTGATCAGCAAGAATTATGCTTGGAATGTTCAGTCTAAAGGTCATGATGATAGCTCACTCCCAAGTGACCACCCAAGTTTTGAAAAAAATAACTGAATGACTGTTTATTCTAATGCCTCGTTTACCATTTAATAACATTTACAAAACAGTAATCAAATTATGTACATACATTAAAATTAAAGGTCAAAACAAATCCTTTGTGGTTGCATTTATTTTATTTTCATACTTGACCGAATTTTAACGGTTTGAGGTGCGGTAAGGTCTATGTCAGTGCACCGAGATACCCCGGGTTGATTAACCGATAACGCTTATCACTCGAACGTAAATCTTCCTGCAATGCCCAATGTTGGTGGTATTGCACAATTTAACGACCCACTGAACAAGCATACTGACTAACATTTTATCTTTCATAGAACTGTTATTGAATCTCAAACACAGCGACGGATAGCTAGCACCGCAACTGTTAATTAGTAGGCGACACATGACAATTACGTTGCGTAATACAGTTTAATGAACTTTATAAACTGTCGTCCTGGAGCTGGCAAGTGACATAGCTCGACCCATGACTGCTAGGTGCATCGGCTTAGCAAGTACCAGGCGTTTATAAGCTATCAGGAGCATACTAACTCGCTAAGAGTTCAGTGATTAGAAGCGTTTACCGTGAGAGCTGGCGGCGGGCCAACCAGGCCACGCCGGTGCGTTCACCCACAGGCACACAGGCCGTAAAGATAATTACTTACCATTGTTTTTATTTTTACTACCCACTACGTTTCCAAATATTTTGCATTCCTGTTGCAATCGATTTTATCGATGTTTTGATCGATATTCGCAGACAGTTCCTGTCGGGACATCGCTGTATGTGATTTGAGGCGCGTGGGGCTCGTCACTCACTCGACGTTTTGTAACAGCTAAACGATGTGTCTTATCACGTGTACAGACAAATAAAATCTGCTTTATAGCCCATGCAAGATAGAGATCAGCTGGTGAATTTTTTACAAAAATACTCTCAGGAATGTTGCCGTTACATGTCCCAGTACCCGCGGATTGTCCAAATAACCATGCGCGCTAGTTATTACCGATCGGGTGATAGATGTCTATTCTCAGATATAGGTTACGTTATGCTCCACAATGCGTTATTTTTCACATGTATGACGTCACGGCGCGGCTGCAACGTTGCACGCTCCGACTGGGAACATTCGGGAGCCCATTTATTTCCACTGATGCCACTTTTATCTCGCATCGTATTAAACAATCTTTAACATAAATAACGCCTCTGTCCATACGGTGACGTAGGTACAACTTAAACCTGTTCTCGTTTATTTTATGACAAATGCTAAAGTTTATCTTGATGGTCTGCGTCGGAGGTACCTAGTGCGTCGACTTGTCAAAATTAGGTTCGATGCACTTTGTATTAGTCATATCTAGTTCGTAAGTGCGCAGTTGTAAGGTTGAATAACTTTGTAGACGCGAAGGGATATTTAAACAGTCTAGAAAAAGTATAGGTACCTAAATACCAAGTTTATTTGCGTCGCAAATAACGTTTCGATTTAAAATTCTACAACATGATAGTGAAACGTGTTTTGAACTGTCTTCACGTCAATAAATAAGCAATTTCTAAGTAGCCGGCGTATCTATCGAAATGTATTAATATTAAACAGATTAAAATGATTAATCTCTTAATAGTAATTTGTACTCAGTGAAGATTTGTACTTAATCATTAGCTTCCACGCCTTGCCTCATAGTTAATCTATAGCTTACATAACTTGACGTGTGAATCGAACTAGTAATATTACACGGTAGTTTATAACTTATTTAAAAGGTTTCACACTCTAAACGATCGGAATTAACTCTTGACCTACCGATAAGTCTTCTGCGGATACTAGGAAAACATAGGTAACTAGGCGTCTTCTCTAGGTTACATTCAAAAAGATGTTCACATTGAACATTGGACTTCATTACGTAACGATAAATTCAAAGTCAATGTTATTCAGTAATAAGTTCATAACGCAGTGTTTACACAGACAGCTTGAGCATTAATAATTCATTCACTCTTAAATCTAATATAACGCACATTTTAGAACCTCCGCTCGTGAAACCTCGCCCTAATGTCTCGAAAATATTCCTGATTTGTTTTAAAAGTATAAATGCAAATATGAGCGCTTAATTTTTAATCTCTGATAGGCGGTGTAGTATAAATATTCTTGGTATTAATTACATGTTTGAAAACTTAATATATTTTACATATTATGTCTCAATTAAACAAATAATCGTCGCCTCTTGTTTATTGTTTTAATTATTTTTGGGTTCTTGGGGTCGGTAAATTGTTATGTTTATGTTGTACATTATCTCACCTCTTGCATTTGATGCGTCCCTGGTACTTTATCAGATAATTATGATTATTTGTGACGTGTTTGATAAATCTGTAGATAATAATGAGTATTTTCTTAAGTGAGACCTAAAAAACGGCCGAGCATTCTTGTAAAGTTTTAGCACCTTAACTGGAAGATAATTTTCTCGTAAATGTCAGTTAATATTACGATTCTTGAGTTAAGTAAATGTATAGTTAAGTACCATCCCAACCTTGATCTATAGTAAAGTTAGCGATCACCTAACCATTGTTCGGTATACAATACGTTATTAAATAACGTTTATTCAATTTTAATCCGCGTTCTGTATTTGAAAGCTTGCGTACGCGCATTGCTTCTGTTACCTAGATAATAAACTTGCTTTATAGAGTCACGAGCCCTCTTATTTTATGAACTACAGTGATTAAATTATATTAATAATGCAGGAAAAACAATAACCTTAATAATTGTTCCATCATAAACAGAACACGATTTTTTCATTAATATCAATCATTCTAACAAAACGAATAATAGAAATCAATTTGCCTACTAGCTATCCATTGTTATAAGACAGCCGCAAAAAATAATCACATTATTAGGCTCAGATACATAATACTTTGTTCTCGATAAGAGAAAAAATAATACTTTCAATATCCTAAATGATTAGTCCCAATAAGTTCCTAATATAATTAGGACAAAGGAAATTACCAATACCCTCGATATTTCTACGTGAAAAGTTTACAGATTTCGATAGTCTCAAAGGAATTTGTCTCGAGTTTTACTTTTATTATGAAACTAAATATTCTTAACATTTATAAATAAGTTGTAATCGGTGAACAGTAATGCAATATGACAGGCCTGCCAACTGTGTCAGACATAATCCGATCTGTTGCACAGCACCAAAAACGCAGTAACACTACTCTGTGCAAATGGCCCGAATCGGCATCCGCTAAGCGATACACCACAAAAAAAATACTGGTGAAACGTTAACAATCATTTTGGTATAATCTCAGCCTGCTGGGTGTGCATATCCGCGCGTAGATCGCAAATATTAAGTGTCAGGACGAGTTGTACTTCTGGTTGCACATTGACTGTGGCCGAGGGGTTTGGGTGGCAAGTTTTTGCCAAGCACTGACCTTGCCACGACTTTTACCTACCTACATGGAAGTTCGGATAAAAATACCCGCGTTATTTGCTTGAGTAGACGATTAATTTCAATTAATTTTGTCATAACAAGAAGTATCGAGTTCGATTTGATTAACTAATCGACTGACTAAACATGTTATTCAGATAATGATGTATTCTGGCCTTCGATAGCCTTTATTAATGTTCTTTAACCTGATATTCCAATTGAGTAATTTTCTCGGCTCAATTAACTTCAGTTTTTTTCGTTGATAATTCTAATATTAGTTACTATGTTGACTAAAATCTTTGATCCCTACGATTAAATAGCTTCTTGTGATATCATATTAACCTTTGCTCTTTTTTCCAGGTAATTCATCACCACAGCTGAATGCAGACATAAGTATCCTAGTGTTAAGATAGACTCTACATTATGAAACTATTTCATGGCGGTCATAAGTGGCGACTGATTAGCGCACTATACTTCCACTGAGTTACGACAATGTGTCACAGATTGGTATATGTACCTACATGATAAACGCGAATGGTTTCTGTACAAGTCCCATAAGGGTGCGATTTAGAGGCTGTTCATTAGATATGGTGTCCTGGTACTGTTACGTTTTCCCATTTTCCTACAATTTTTGGCATAAATGAGTTTTCGCTGGAGTAAATAATATCTACTTCTTATATCAAAACCTTTATACTGTAACTTATTATTGTGTTGTTAGTTGTTACAAGTCCACAACAAACCTCAAAATACCAACAACCTCAAAACAAATGATCTATTCTTACCAGAATCTTGTACAATAGTTAGATTGAAAAAACTTACCATCACGAAAATAACATGGTCTCGTCCCGCTGTTTCCCTTTCGTCGGAAGATGTCTATCTCGGGCAATCAGAGCGAAATGGCGAACACCTCTCTCCTTCGCGCGCACGCGACATTCCCTAGACGCCACGTGTCAACCCACTCCTGCAATGTATCAACTCGATGCCAAAACATTAAACCAAATTAACATTTATGGCTCTAGGAACAAGGTCCCTAATTGCTTCAGCACACACTCACAGATGCTCCTCACTGTCAAGCGAAGAAAGCCGCAAGACTAGCCTCACATTCAACTTGTAACCTAATCCCATGCCAGTAAGATCTATATTGCATTGCAATAAGTTGTATCTTCAAAACATCCAGTGTTCCAATTTAAAATATTCCTAAATATGAAGCTACGAGATCTAAATTGTATTAGTGTAAACTGTTTTGATACTTATGATTTATCTTTTTCGATCCGAACATAATTTAACTTCCAGTAACATTTGCGAAGTGCTCGTTAATTCATAAGTTGATTTAATTTTATGAATACAGAAACTGGCAATAAATTATTCGGTAACCATCGTACCGCGACGACAAATTACTGAATAAAACAAATGTCGGCCGGACGTTGAACGCTGCCGATTTCAGTTCGATCAACCCCAAACTCTCCTCTCCGCACCGCACCCCCTGCGTCACCCACACGCGCTAAGACGCGTCATTAATCATTCCTGTATACACAACTGCTGACCGTGAGCCAGTTCAATTTAGATTATATTCCGTACACTTTAAAGGCGATTGTTATTTGCCACGAAGCAGCCAAATACGTCTACTCGTGCGTAAGCAGCTAAAGTGTCTGCTTACCTCTTGTTACCTCTGTACCCCTGGTGTTATATAAGCCGAGTGCAATGGCCGCTCCAAAACACAAGGAAAACTGCCATTTTCCTCCCCTGAGTTAAATTTTCTTAAGTTACCTCAATTTTAGTGAAAAATGGTGATGATCCGCATTTATGTGGTGGGAATATTTTTTTAATAAAGATTGTGTTAAGTAGGCCGGAGGAGGTTTTGTTCCACTGAAAATTAGTGGAATCATTTGTATTTACGTACGAACTTTGTACTCAAGTGTTTGATTTGACGAAAGGTTAAGATTTCCAAAAGTTAAAAAGAAACAATTACACGCTCCCTAATTAGTCAAATATTTGAAATGAAATCCATTAAATTAACCCTTCAAATGAATGTTACTACGTCAAACAAAAATTAGTTCAAGAATTTTAGGGAATGATTTATTAATGGCTCCAAAAGGCACTCACTCGTAGAATCAAACCATACGTCCCCTTGACGTGACCTAAATACAAACAATGCATATTTGAGCGTAATCTGCGTGTAGTAATTAGCAGGGCGGCCGGTGGTGCTGCGCCGCCGTGAATGTGGGTTAGATTCGCGAGCGAGGCCGGCAATGCACCGGTCGCAGACCGCTGCCGGGGTCGTTGACCGGTATCGATCGCGGGGGTGGCGAGGGTGCGACACGGCACGCGCCCCTGCGGCGCCGCGCCCCCCGCCCCGCCCCGCGCCCCTCACACACGCGCCGCACAAACTCGTTCCGCTACCGCATGCGTCACTCCGGTCAACTTGACGACACTTTTGAAGAAAGTTCGCGTCTTATCACGAGTTCAAGTGTGATGGCTTGACGCTCACTAAAACTTGCTACCCAGCTGACAAGTTTGGATATTGAAAATCAAGCTGTGCCTTGAATAAATCGATATATATTTTCTTGTTCAAAATTCCCCTGTGCGGATTAGTGGCACGCAGTATGCCTGCAGTGCTCACCTTTGCAAAATTAATACATAGTCCAAATCTTCGCCTGAACTTTTCCACATAAATGGAATGGCATTCTTCTAATGTCTATCGCTTGTTTGTCCATTATGAAGTGTTGACAGTGTTCCCTGAGTGGTGGTTCACGGGAGTTCAGCGCTGGATGTTGATCTGATGGGCCGCGGTCTGGCGCGCCGCCAACCGTTATGACGAAACCGTGTCTCTGTTAAACAGCATTGGCCAACGTTTCCCTATTGCGCCCGCTTTATTTACAAAACCGACTCATTTATTAGGCGTTGTTTGATTTAGAAAAATTGCGTTGCGCTATGTCATTCCTAGTCGTGTTGTTATTTGCTGAAATTGGCATACTTCTAATCTTTGATAATTCCAAACAATTTAGTCCCCATATTTGGTTTGAGTAGAAGAGATATTTATGGGAAAAATAATAATGCTTATTTATTCATGCGATCAAAAGGAAACCACAATTATCTTTCAAGATATATGGCGAACATGTATAGATAAGAAAGTATTCGGAATCAGAACACAGAGAAGGCAGTATAAATGAAAACTCATCCGACTTCCCGGGCATCCATTATAGACAGGAAGAGTGTCTATAGCATTGTATAGGGAAACAGCTGTAGTGAGCGGCGCGGGAAAACAGCTTGCCTCGGGGGGTCGCCGCGAGGTTGCCCACCCCTCGGCCTACCGCCGTTGTTATGGCGACGTCTTATGATTTATGTCAGCCTGATGACTAGTCGATGCTCCACCGCCTTGTTATTGGAAAGATTTCTTTATCCATCCTTGTACTATGTACGGCACGTAACCAAACCCCTATAAAATTTTATGCCGTAGTTAGATCATAACTAACATTGTCAAGTTGGTTATCTGAACGCCGTAGCGATCGTAAAGTGAAAAAGTATAATAATTATAAATAACTTTTACCTACAATGTCGGGTATAGTTCCCGGCACGTAACTTGGCAAGAATCGTGAGATGAAAACAGGTCCTATTTTTTTCAAGCAGACATAATCGCCAATAAATGATGTCAATAACCATAGAATAATGCACAAGCAATAACAGGGACCACTTTTTTGTATAATTTAGTGCACTATGAGCGAGCTCACACTTATTAAAGGTCCCAAATCCTTGCCAAGTTATATGCCGGCTACTATAAAAAATTAGAAATAGAAATTGTTGTCCATTTGCATATTGGAATTAGACGGTTGTTTGTACAAAGGAGGGTTTGTGAAGTCTCGGGTTAGCGTCGCGAGTTACAGACGCCGACAGGTATCGATCTTATTTTCCCTCCATGGGTTTCTGGTGTTTGGGTCCGGGTAAATTATATTTCTAAGTAATAAGAACCGATACATAGGCGAGATCCAAATAACGGGATTGATGAGAATATTTTGTCAAATAAACTTCGTGACATGGGGCATCTACAAATAAACAATTTACCATTACGCAAATTAATTTTAATTAATAAAAACAATTGTACGATACTAAAAATTATCAATAACGGTGTATTCAAAAGTACACCCCAAAAACGAGAACTGCAGATAAAGTTAGAAGAGGGAGAAGTGCTGTACGAAAGAGACAAAAGTCAGGCTTTGTCTTGTTCATTATTCATTGTGACTACGGTTTTGGAAGCTTCCTTAACTTATTTACAAGTACAGCTACATACTGACCTATATGTTTAACGCGGGTTCAAATGCAACTTGTGAACGTATGTCAGGTGAAGTCGCTCCCAGTTTACTAGGGCAACATAATCAAAGGGAGTTGTAGTCGAATGGTTTTTATAACACGTGCCCAAACAAAAATAGACGTGGTTTAATTAATATGGAAAACAAGGAAAATCTTTTTGAGAACACTGATTTCAATTAGATTTCGAAATCGGAATAGATTACTAACCTTAAATTAGATTAAAATGTCAGGAGCAGTCTTGACATTTTAAAACATATCACTTTGACCTTTCATTTAATTAGGTATTCAAAGAGTTGTAAAAATACGTTTTCTAGAAAGGAAAGGTTTAACATTTTTTCTGTTTTACTACTTTTAACTACATGGTATAAGAAATCCTCCATCCCTCCATAGCTAAATATCGTCTCATCTACCAGGGCCACATAAATTCGCAGATCTATAAGTTCCCAAATGTATGTATCATCAGTAGTTGCTCATGTGGGCGTAAATAATCTACTAATGTGTTTCCTCAATACACAAACATATTTACCGATACATAAGCTATAATTATAATCAGTGTTTCCAAATCTGTCAGTGTCTTAACAACGCCAAACTGAAACATAACAATATGGACCTTGGTATTAAGAGAATAAAGATCATTTTAGCTTGCAGTGTATTGAATTCGTTGACACGTTAATAAATCACTGCATGGCGAAAAGCTTCGGGAAGTTGAGTATTCTCTGATTAATTAACGAACAACTTTTGGCTTATTTTAACTTGGAGGCTTTGGGAAATATTTTCAGTACCTTATGTAAACAACAAAGATCGCTTTATAAACAGAAATGTAGGAATATCTATGAACGCCAATGTTACTACAGAAAAATAACTATAGGTTCTATTAAAAAAGCCTGAATATAATACAGATCGTCTCAGTAACGAAGAACCGACTTGGTACATATTATCGTAGCAACAACCGTAGCGCTCTCGTAGCGTCGCGTAGCAGCGTAGCGATATTTTTATACGGGAGGAAAATTATTTTCTTCGACACAGTTAATATACGATATTATGTTTTGAGTGTTATTTCCTTTATTGCTTTTAATTTTCTATTAAAGCAATTTTCACGTGAAATATTAATGAAAAAACAATTGCTCTTCTAGTGAATGCGAGGACAAAACCCAACGAAAATACTTAATTAATTGACTAAAATGTGTACTAGCTATATGACAGACCATATTTTTATCTCGCATATATTCTAAAAAAATCGTAACCAATAAGATTATTATTTTGTCCCTCAATGTCAAAAGTTAATAAGATAATGTGTCGAGGTAACTGTCGTCGGCAAATAGCACAAACATTTATCTCGTTTACTTCGAATACCGAGCTTTGGAAGCTCACAAATCTCAGGTCAATAACCTCTCTAGAACCTACAGGCTTTTGTGGTTATTCCTGGCTACGAGCCTTTCACGAATTTCGACAATTCATCGTTCGTTTTGTAAAAATATTTTTAACGGTATTTTATTTTTGTAGCATTAAATTATCCTCAAAATTTGAGGTGAAGAACAAAAAAGAGACCGAAAAGGCTCAAATTATTTATCGATAAAAAATATTACTTTACGATTACGACACCAAAAAAATATAAAAAAGGGGCAAATAAAAAACGGCAGTAATAATAATTTGGTTGTTAATGTTCGATATTTACGGTCTAAGTATAAAATAAGGTAAGAATTCACCTCAAATACGCATTATATTAGTCATGAAAAGGCTCCGGGGGGGAGCGGGGTGGGGGCGGTGACCCGGTTCGCTACGCCGTAGCCGTAGCCGCGTAGAGTGCAGTGGCCGCGTAGCACTCGCGTAGACTGGGCTATGAATGGTAGGTATGACGCGTGCGGAAAGAGGCTTGGAACTCTGTTCTGCGTTTGCTACAAATGAGTTTGATTGGAGGCTGAGTTTTTTTTTTAAGTTGTCTAGTTGACTATTAGGTACTTTATAGGTAAAATGATGATACAAATTAAAGAGTATGGAATACTTGAGAAATAGTGTATTGTAACATGGAGGAATGTTTTGTAACTGAATATAGGTCAATGTAGTATGAACGAGGTTTTTCATTCAAATAATTATTGATATTCAAGTACTTTCGACATTGATTCGTGATTTTTCGTAAGAGTTACTCTTTTACTACTGGAGTTACAACTTTTGAATTACTACGGATACTAGTTAAGTTGACTTTTAGTAACCATATAGAAACGTTCCTTGCATATCTGAAGGTAAAAGGTTTTTGAACAGCAAAGATGTAACACCAAACATAATTTACGTATAATCCAGTCTTGCCTACATTTTTTCTATTTGTTTGTTACTGCACGTTATGTTTATTCGTATGTTGTGAGAGTGACCCACATTTATTACGGATGTATATCATCTCTTTGTGAGAGGGGGGGATAGGCCTCGTAGGCTTGACGGAATGTAGGCTAAGAATATGTACCGAGAGATATATAGAAATATCTAGTGTGGAACTATTGTATAACTGTATTTTTGTTTGAGTATGAAAATAACGCTAAGTTTTTAATAATATCTTTTGTATCTGATCTGATAACTTACCAAAAATATCTACGTATCACGTGTCCACTATTGACGTCAATTTGAAAGTTATTAGTAGCCCAAAAATAAACTAACGAATCAAACATAAGTTGTAGAGAAAACCCACGCATTTAAAAGACCAATTGCCTTGTGCACAAAATAAATGCTTTTACCTATAAATAGATTTCTATAAACCGTCAAAACTGAAACACAGTCCTCACCGCATCAACTCCGCCTAAATAGACTAGGAACTCAATAAACATCTGTCTATGGTCTGCGGTCAGTGACCCGGTGCTGCGGCGGGAGCTGTCATCATGACTGCAACTGACCACAGACAATCACAAACGTTTGTACACTGCCTCACCGCAGCTTTGCAAGGATTTAATATGTATTTGTTTTCATGATATGATTAATGTGAAGAATTTTACATTAATATTCAAATGAATTTAAACTTTACTTTGTGGATTATTTAATTCGGTTTATCATCACATGCGCTTGCTATCAAAATAACTGACGCTTTACCTTTTTCTGCATGCTTTTAAGCGTAACTTCTCTGCAGACAATATCAATCTGTTCAACTTCATTGAAGCTAGTTAGGACATAATTTATTATGTGCGCAATAACATTGACACTACACCAAACCACTCAGCTTATTTTCTTACTTCTTCTAAGTTTTCTGTTAAAACACATATAAAGTGGCGACGGGTGGTCATTTCTGGGTGCTTTCTTTTGCCAACGTAACCTTCAAGAAGTGCTGATTTTTATCTTTATCTTTTATCGTTAAGTACACTGAAAAAAAAAAACCTCAAACGTTTATGTAAATCCCCCAGTACGGACAGTCCCGTTAGTCGACAATGCTCATGTTAATTTGTCCAGATAGGCTTCTGGCAGGACGCCAGCCGCGCGCTAAGGCACATTGCTTACTAACAGTGTTTTGTTAAGACTAGCTACTTTATTGTGTCGTAATGGTTTCTAGTTAAAATCGTATTTTGAAGTAACTTCAGCTCTTTGTGTAAAAAAGAATCTATCAAAATCTATGTCGGTGTAGTAAATTTGGCAGGAAAATAAAAAAAAAAAAAATTGTGCGATCAATCTTAAGGGTCTTGCAAAGTTGTTAACCTCAAAAAGTGGGTGAAACCGCGGGAAACAGGTAGTATTTACTCAGTTGGGGGAAAGTCAAAACTCGAAATAAATCTCAAATATTTCAACATGATGTAATTGCTTAATAAAAGGGCAAACCCCTTTCAGTCGACAGAAATAGATGTATTCTTGCTGGCCTGAATTTTTTGCAACTTTGTGTAAAGAGTTTTATTATAGGAAGTGTTTATGTAACATGATTTTGGTTGAGAATTTATTTTAGTGGTTTTTACCTCCTTATAAAGAAACACCTTTTAAACAGTTAGTATTATGAAATAAAAGGTGGGCAAATTTGTGTAACCAGAGGCCAATTTATGTACATTTCGAAGGGGTTGTACGACCATTTTTTTTTCTACAATTTTCTATCACTAAAGATTTAGACCTAGAACTAAGAAATTATTGACCTACATAATGACACAAAAACAAAATTTATATTCAGCGCACATTAGGCCTACAGTTGCAGTCTATTTCCATTCTAGGTTGCAGTTAACTCGGCTACGAAGCTACGAAGTTCGTAGCGCTACGCCGCGCCTACGTCAGCACACTACTTATGATCTTACTCACATAACACTTTTTTGTACATTAATTAACTAGTATATAAAACAGTGGGAAACAAAAACCATAATTACTAACGTTTACTTCATTTAAAATAATATTCGATCAGTTATTAAAACATAATTGCCACCAATTAGAGGTATATTTGTTAGAGCAATATTAAATACGCAAAAACCAACGTGTCAAATCAATTATGGTAATAAATTAAGAGTAAGAAATAATTGTTGGCAAATTATCGACACGCCGCCGATCGCTGGCGAGCTAATCAATCGAACACAAACTGACTAATCTGAATTATAATCGAGAAGCCGATACTCTTCCACCTCACCGACGTAACCACAAATAACAACAGATTTACAACCTTACATTCATCCATATAAAGCTCAAAATACCATATCCACAAATGTACCGGCATTCAACTACATAAATAGACCAATGACTCTTATTTCTTCAGCTGTAAAGTTCAAATTCGTGTGACTGAAACTGTCGAGGTTACCGGCCGGGTCGACAACCTGTGATTCATAAAACTACCCTCTATTACATATAGGCCTTTCCCATTTGTAACCGCCGGGGATTATACCTGGTTTTCACGCGAACTGAATTTCAAGCCAGCTATTATGTTAATGAATTCGTTACTTAACTAAGTATTTGTATTATGATTGATCTTGGACCACTTAACTACTTAAGTAGATGGTGTAGTGTGCTCTGGATTATCAAGATGATCATTTTTAACCGACTTCAAAGAATGGGGATGGTTTTCAATTTTCATAATTTTAGTACGTAGGTAGAAGAGATATTGTTTATTAACCGACTTCCCAAAAAGGAGGAGGTTATCAATTCGGCCGGTATGTTTTTTTTTTTTTTTTTTTCTATGTATGTACATCGATTACTCCGAGGTTTATAGACCGATTTACGTGATTCTTTTTTTGTTCGACTCGGAATAGCTGCCAGTTGGTCCCATAGTCATCAGGTCAGGATCTGATGATGGAAACCCTGAGAAATCGAGGGCAACCTTCGAAAGTTGTAGGCATACATAGGGTAAAAACTTGACACTCAGGTGTACGCCCAAAAGCACTATTCAACAGTGAAGATTTGGAGCTGATCTGATGATGGAAACCAGAGAGGGTCGAGGGAACTCGACAACTGAATATGTAAACTACCTCGTGTTTGGGCTTAAATTATTTGTATTGACAAAACCTTTGCAACAGTGAAGGTTTGGAGCTGACCTGATGATGGAGACCAGAGAAAGTCGAGGGAACTCGACAACTGAATATGTAAACTACCTCGTGTTTGGGCTTAAATAATTTGTATTGACAAGACCTTTGCAACAGTGAAGGTTTGGAGCTGACCTGATGATGGAGACCAGAGAAAGTCGAGGGAACTCAACAACTGAATATGTAAAATACCTCGTATTTGGACTTATATTCTTTGTATTGATGAGAACTTCCCACTTGTATGGATAGTGACAACTATTCGTATCACTGAAAAGCTTTAAATAAAAAACTTTTTACAAAAAAATTAAACCGACTTCCCAAAACACTAAAAAGTAAAAAAAAACTATTTTTAGGTGCATCGGCCTAGAAGTCGGTGGCAAAATTAACTTAGTAACATCCATTAGACACCGACTTCTAGGCCGATGCACCTAAAAATAGTTTTTTTTTACTTTTTAGTGTTTTGGGAAGTCGGTTTAATTTTTTTGTAAAAAGTTTTTTATATCTATAAAGTTTTATTAATCTAAATGCAAAGACATTCCACATTATTCATTTTCTTAAATGTACGTGTATCTCCACTCGGCCTACAGCCTTGTGTTAAGCAGTCGGGTCATGTCTTAGTCGCGGATGCTGCTCGCAACATTGCCATGTTTTGCCGCATTAGGGTAAGACGTGCGAGCGGGACAGAGCGATGCGACCACCACGTGTTGATGCGGGACGAAATTACTTGTGCTGCTTACTTATTCAGAAGTTTGGAGTTCAATTAAGTTTAGCACTCTCGATGTTAGGCAACTATTTTCGTAGTTTTTGAATTCGGTGTTCATGTCAGTAATGAAGCTGCAAAGGCTCTCATCCTTACTGTCAGTAATCAAGTAGTATGACAACGAGAGGTCGCAGGTGCACCGCCGCACCGCACGGCGGCGTGACGCCGACTGACGAGCTCGTTGCCTACTCCGCTAACTACTCGCCTGCTGGTGAGGCACGACGCCTGTCTCGAGAGCCTTATCGACGTACACCATGCCCGAGCCTACTCCTCATATCCGAAATGTACATTCTCTAAACGGCCTTCACTACGATACAATGCCACGACCGCTATGAATGTCGTTTATGTAAATAGTAAATAACCTTGAATTTCAACAGGCTCCTTTGGGCGCGTTACGCGTTTTGCCACGGAGAAGTACAAGATAAGCCACTAAGATTATTTACCGAGCCGTTTAGTAAAATTGTTTTACTTTGTTTCAGGATGCAAGATCAAAGCCTTGCGCGCGAAGACCAACACATACATCAAGACCCCGGTCCGCGGCGAGGAGCCGGTGTTCGTGGTCACCGGCCGCAAGGAGGACGTCGCGCGCGCCAAGCGCGAGATCCTCTCCGCGGCCGAGCACTTCTCGCAGATCCGCGCGTCGCGTAAGTGTGGCGCCGCGCCGCCGCCGCCCGCCGGCGCGCCCGGACACGTCACCGCGCAGGTGCGCGTGCCCTACCGCGTCGTCGGGCTCGTCGTCGGCCCCAAGGGCGCCACCATCAAGCGCATCCAGCACACCACACACACGTACATCGTGACGCCCTCGCGCGAGCGTGAGCCCGTGTTCGAGGTGACGGGGCTGCCCGAGAGCGTGGAGGCCGCGCGCAAGGAGATCGAGGCGCACATCGCGCTGCGCACAGGAGCAGCGGGCGCGGCCGGCGCCGGAGTGCCCGCGCAGGGCGACAGCGAGCCGCTGGCCACGCTGTACCGCGCGGGGCTGGCGTCGCTGCTGCGGCCTGAGCAGGAGGCTGCGTTCTCTTCAGCTGGCTCATGCTCGTCGGGCGGCTCATCGGCGCGGCTGGGCGATCTGCTGGGCATCTGGTCGTCGACGGAGCGCGACGAGGGCCTGGGCGAGTCGCCGTCGTTCGAGTCTCCCGGCGGCGGCACGGCCGGGGTGTGGGCGTGGGGGCCCACTAGGCCGTCGCCCGCGGCGTCGCCGGCGCGCGCGTGCGCGGTGTGCGGCGAGCGCGGCGTGGCGGCGGCGCTGGTGCCGTGCGGACACAACCTGTTCTGCCTGGAGTGCGCACAGCGGCTGGCGGCGGGCGGCGCGCCGTGCCCCGCCTGCTCTGCGCCGGCGCACCAGGCCATCCGCATCATCTCGTAAGGCGCCACATGCCGCCCGCGGCCGCCGCAACCACGAGTCGCACGTTCTCGTAGTAGGGATCTTTTTTACTCGAATCGTTATAAAAAATATTAAAAGAAGTAAAAATCGCGTAATCGAAATCCTGGTGCCAAAAGTCGGCGCCTCGCCGGCACGGCCCGTCCGCCGCGCCGTACCTATCTTAAGTCGGCAGAGTTGTTCACGATATATTTTCTTATTATGAACGTTTTTTATTAGGTCGTCGAGCGCGCGCCGCGCTCTTCGCCGCAGAGAGAGTCGAAAGTACGTTATGATAGAAATTTCGAAAAAAAACATAAAATTTAAAAAAAGTTGTATAATTATTATTGATAGCGTAATGAGAAATCGAAAAATTTATAAAGCTTAACTAACGTAATAGCGTAAAGTATTAAGATATTATAATAATAATATAAAGTGGTCGGGACGGGCGGCGCGGGGAGCGGGTCCGCGGCCTGTGGGAGTGTAGTGTAATGTAGTGAATGCGCGCGCGCTAGGTAATGTGTCACGCAGGCCGGCGCGGCCCCGACTGACGCCGCGCCCGCCCCGGGTCTGCGGCCTCCGCCCCGCTCCCCCGCAAGCCATGCTCACATTATTTTTGACTATACGAATATTCGCTTAAATGATATTATACATACGTACACACTATGATTATGATAATATTAATATAATGTTTGTTTTAAGTGTGTTTTAATGTTTAGATTTTTATTGTAATGTTTTTATGAATGATTTTTATCTGTATGATTATTATTATTGATTATTATTTTATGTGTTGACGATGTTTTTTTGTGATTACGTGCGCCCGCGCTGCGGGCCGAGGCTGCTGTATGTTCGTTTAGTGGTTATGATATCGAATAATAAATTTAAAGTAATAAATGATAAAGAAATAATACGACTCATTCATTATTATATAAACTATAGTAGTCTGTAGCACGACATTGACTAACCATTACCTATTGATACTTATTAAGTATTATTATATTATTGAATAAATTTAAAGAATGCATAATTATATTTCATAGGAATCATTATTCTGTATAACTCTAGTTAAATATAACAATAACAAATATAATTGTATATGTATGAGAGCGACCTTGTGTTGTATGTGTGGAAGACGTTGTGTTGTTGATTCACCGGGGGATCATTTTATGGATTGATATTTTTTTATTTTTTTACCGTTATTAGTTTTTGACTTACTCATGTAAAAATACGCGAGAATAAAATATCAGCCTATTAGATTATATTTTAAAAAATAATGGTTACGTAAAATGAACCCCCGCAGTACGTAGATCCAGTGATTTCGATAATTTTATTTGTTAGCGTCAGGACCGCCGTCACAATTCTCCGATCCTCTCGAAATACATATAGAGAGTTGCTACCTAATTGCTACCAGCTACCATTAGTTGCTACCAATTGCTACCCTCGTGGTTTTGAAGATATTCAGCATCCAAAGGTGACAGCCATTCTGATATCAGGATGGCTGTCACTTTTCCCAGTGTGAAGAAACGGCGCATAAGTATTGAGTTTTTTTTTCACCCAGAGTTGCTACCTAATTGCTACCCTCCAGAATTAAATTTTGGGCCACAACGATTCCCTGGATAAAAAGATATTTAAAAAATGAGTTTTTACGTCCTGCCAAATTAAATTAGCAAGCAGTCAGTTAATACAAATGAGTACTTTTGACGTAGGCGCTATCTATTACAATCCGACAGCTGATATAAATGCGGCCGAAAAGTGAACTAAAGCAAGCCGCCATCTTTGAACATCATTTTTGATTAGGTGTATTTATAAATGTTACCTGTTGACTGAAATTTCCCGAAATGCATGAAAAAAGTATTTATTATAATTACCTCAGCCTTCGATTGTTAACACGAAATAATTCAAAATTTATTAAATCATGTCAGGGTATGATATACACTCTTTTGCAAAAAAAGCGGGCACCTATGCGAAATCTTAGTTTTAAGGACTTTATGTGTGTTTCAAAGGGTTGTAATGATTGTAGTATGTTTCTAGCATCAAAAAGGTTAGCCAAGCATGCGTGAGAGTGTATTCTAAATTTGAATATTTTAAAATTGCTAAAAAATTTGTAAACCTTGTTTTGGACTAATCGCTTGCAGAATGTTCGTCGGTGTTTTGAATTTTTTTTAGTCCTTAAAACTAAGATTTCGTATGGGCGCTTTTTTTGCAAAAGAGTCTATTTTAAGTCAGTGACTGAAATAAAAATATTTTTTAATAAAATCAATATTGTTTTACTGTGACCAAATCAGTTCATGTTTTACGTAGACTTGGGTATGATTTTTACACGACTGGCCTTACTGGATGTTTTCGTGTTAACAATCGAAGGCTGAGGTAATTATAATAAATACTTTTTTCATGCATTTCGGGAAATTTCATTTAACAGGTAACATTTATAAATACACCTAATCAAAAATGATGTTCAAAGATGGCGGCTTGCTTTAGTTCACTTTTCGGCCGCATTTATATCAGCTGTCGGATTATAATAGATAGCGCCTACGTCAAAAGTACTCATTTGTATTAACTGACAGCTTGCTAATTTAATTTGGCAGGGCGTAAAAACTCATTTTTTAAATATCTTTTTATCCAGGAAATCTTTGTGGCCCAAAATTTAATTCTGGAGGGTAGCAATTAGGTAGCAACTCTGGGTGAAAAAAAACTCAATACTTTTGCGCCGTTTCTTCACACTGGGAAAAGTGACAGCCATCCTGATATCAGAATGGCTGTCACCTTTGGATGCTGAATATCTTCAAAACCACGAGGGTAGCAATTGGTAGCAACTAATGGTAGCTGGTAGCAATTAGGTAGCAACTCTCTATATGTATTTCGAGAGGATCGGAGAATTGTGACGGCGCTCCTGACGCTAACTTTTATTTTCATAATAAAATGGGTAGACGCTTTAGGTTCAAATAACGTTGTGAAAATTTGTGAAATTTTGTAGACTACATATCTTATTATAAATCTAATATAAACTATAACTTTCGACTTGATATGTTTTATTTTACCCCCACACTGAAACTGTTCAAAGCAAGCCTGTAACTTGATTAGTGGCGTAGCGTTTGATGCACGGAGGCCTACGCCGCTACGGCGTAGCACCTTATTGCATTTAACAAACTATTTTAAGATGGCCGCCCTTTTCACATACCTGTTATGCCGACATGATTGCTTAGTTAGAAAATAAAATATACTCAAAATAAATCCAGACCAAACTAATGGAATTACTTTTGACAGCAAAAATATTGGTTGTCTGTCTGCGACAGTTCACACAACACGGGTTCGATTCCCGGCACTGCCAATATATTTCGGGTTTTGCTATCCGACGCCCAGTTTTTTGGTAGCAGAGCAAAGGCTCAATGCTGTTTATCTGGATATAAGCTAACTTAGCAAATTGCATACCAATGAGGCCTATGTTCAGCAGTGAACGCAATACATTGATGCCTGAATTAAATGGATAAATAAATAAATACGGCTAAGACGATGATGATGACAAGAGAATTATTCTTTGAGCTGATCTCATATCGACAAACAAAGGCCTAGTAAGTAAGTATCGAAACAGTATTCCGAACCTGAACGCCAGACCGAGCTGTTTAAAGTGCTGATCATCATAATTTCTTCAGGGCAACAAGTTCAGCAGACCTCTATGATCATGAGAAAACTTACTTACAAAGTCTGAATTTTACATACGTAGATGTAAAATCAAACTTAACCAACTAAACTGATGAGTAACGCTTATTCCTTCTATAAATGAGAAGAGGCACCTGATTTGCAGTGAGACAATTATATGAAAAGTTATTTTTGAGGATACATGTAGTTTGAGTAAACATTTCGATACAGAATACAAGATCCAAATCCTGGATAAATAACTCTTATTAGGAATAAACACAAGTACGGTTAGCCTCATAGTAGCCCACAAGCATGCTCATCACATATGTCAAACATACTGGTTATCGAACCCGGGACCATCAGTTCGGTGGTCATAGTAGCCACTGCGCCAACGGAGTTTTTAATCGCCATTCAACCACTCCCAAAAGTCATGTAGAAAAAAGCCTCCACTATTAGTAGGAAATGTTCCCGAATTAACAGGCCTCTAGAGAGGTCCAATCATGAAATGAGCTTGTCTAATGAGCCGGCACTTCCTCACTAATAAACGCCTGCATGACTGTTTGTTTCATTACTCCGGGGAAATTAATTATTCGTTTGTAATGTTACGGCAATGAGTGTAAATATGAGAGGTTCGATACCCGGGTCGGGCAGTGTTATTGACTTCGGGAAATTGGAAAATACATGGATAATTGGAATACAGTCTAGATTCATGTAGGTATGGTACTTTATAAAGCTTTTTAGAAATGAATACATTTAAAAGAATGCTGTGTATAAGAATTTCTAGTTAATCATCCTAATGGAAGTACTTTTATCATCTGCCTAGCCTTTATCACACTATAAATACGCTTTTTCCCAACTAAGTTGGTGGTGAAGAACTGATGCAGCTGAGTAGCAGTGTTGTACATGGAGTGACTGCCTATTTGACATCCATTGGAAGTACTGCACACACCGTTGTTCAAATTAAAAAGTAGTAACTTATTCTTCGACAAAATAACGTCTGAAAATCGGTTTAGCTATTATTAGCTTTTTTTATATCTTTAGTGAACTTCTCAAGATATTAAACCTAACTAATTGAATGTAGGAGTACCAAGGCATCATAACTACGTAGGCAGTAACACAATTCTCATCTGTACTACAATTGTACGCCACAGCATTGTAGACTTGCTACGAGATTCGTAGCACGTAGCAGCGTGGACTACGCCGTGCGTAGCGGTAGTTACGTATTGGTCCTGTTTATTGCATATTCCACACGATTTCAATATGAATTGTGCTAATAGATATTGTTTGGAATGTACTTTAATATTGTTTGTATGCATAGTATCTTGCTTGCTCTTACTGAAAGGTAAATAATAACCTAATAATATGTTTTTGTTGAAGATAATCGCAAAATCTACAGCCACATGGTTTTACGGTCTTTAAAGATAGGTAACTTAATCGTACCTAACTTTAATCTTCCTGTCGTATTTTCACACCAAAACTACATAGTTGATTAAAAAGTGGTTCAAGAGCAGCTAGTCTAGAGCTAGAAAAAAAATACTACTTTTTACTCGGTTGCGGGGAGTAGTTATCTCGAGTTGTAGTACATAGAACATCCTCCGAGCCTTTTTCCCAACTATGTTGGGGTCGGCTTCCAGTCTAACCGGATTCAGCTGAGTACCAGTGCTTTACAAGAAGCGACTGCCTATCTGACCTCCTCAACCCAGTTATCCGGGCAACCCGATACCCCTTAGTTAGACTGGTGTCAGACTTACTGGCTTCTGACTCCCCGTAACGACTGTCAAGGATGTTCAATGACAGCCGGGATCTACAGTTTAACGTGCCATCCGAAACACAGTCATTGGTGTCTAAGATATACTTAGAAAGTACATCCAAACTTAGAAAAGTTGCATTGGTACTTGCCTGACCTGGAATCGAACCCACGCCCTCATACTCGAGAGGTTGGTTCTTTGCACACTAGGCCACCATGACTTTTTGACTTTTTGTAGTACATAGAACCTATTTTATTTATAATTCATATCACAATCACCTACAATCTGTCACTTTACAAACCAAAGCTCATTCACCTCTTCAAATCAACAAAACAAAACAATAACTACATACAAATTGTCGGTGGATGTTACTAGAACACTAGGTAAGTGCAATGACCCTCAACGAGGTGAGTGTCACCCCGCGAGCGGAGACAGGTGACAACGTATATATGTACTTCGCTGTAATAATCTATTATTAACTGTTTTATAATTTTAGTAGCTTATTGCTGTGGAGTCGTTCGCATCTTGAAGAAAGGAAATGTGGCGGTGCCGGACCTACCATCGAGGAGGTCGATTAAACATTCCAACAGATTTTACACCACGCTTTTACTGATATTGCAGTATTCAACTACAGTACAGTGCCTCCAATAAATACTTTGCTTTACAAAGTTCTATATATCTCGATCCTACATATTCGGTAAATCAGTTGTGGTGCCTAATGTGTAGTGGTTAAAGCATCAGCCGGAAATCGAACCCGCACATTCTTACTGGTTAGAATGTGCGGGTTCATCTTGTGGATCTTGTAAAATCTGAAATCGCCAATCCGTGGTGTTTAACATTCATTCCTTCTCTGTATGAGAAGATGCCTATACCCTACATTTGGACAGTTAACATGCTGATTACGAGTTCAGATACCATTCACGCTAAACAAATAGGACTGCCGTCGCTCCTACATGCAATTGCACCAGGACCCTTCTATACATCATCCGCTACGCAAGTAACTGCAATACCTGAGAAATATTCTGCAATCAGACAGAGTGCCAGCCCTCAGCACTGCCACGCTTGTACGATCAAAGAAACGTGCAGACAGACAGACAGTCAAACAGACTGGCTGGTATAGTAGATACTCAATATCGAGCTTTTGACTGTTGTGAAGAATTGAAGAAGAAGGACGGCAAAATAAAGGTATACTTATGTATAAGTCTGTTAGCTCCTTGTGTATCGGCTCCTTTTACGAAAACGAACTACTACCTTAGTTTAAGTTTGAATTGGAGCCTAAAAAATCTGAGTATGTATTTGCATATTATATAATGGAGGCGCACTAATACAAACGCATTTTCTATAAAAAAACCCTTTAACTCACTTCTTACGATATTTTTTTCTGAAACTACAAGTGGCGTAACAAACTCTCCAGCTACACATCTGTCACTTATATTTGAAAAAGTGGTCCTTGCCAAAAATCTCTACAGTACAGTTACCCTTTTCAATCTCACTACAATAGTGTAATACGACCTTATCCCAACTTCCTTCGACAAAGACAATCACTTCAAAAATCAATTGTTCACAATCTATGGTTGAACAACAAACATCCCTGATTGGCCACCTGCGCTTTTAAAAATGGAACACATCCTGTCAGAAGTTATGAGAAAAACGTGTGATCGTGCTCAAAACGCATCCAGTGCAACTAGGCGACATCTGGCGGCGCTTCTAAAGTAGCTATTAGACAAAACCACACACTACTTACACATCTCGAACTCCGCCTCTACGTATTCTCGCCTCTATGTCTATGCGCATAAGGTTGTGGATCTTTGGTCGTTGTGTTGGTCAACGGTAAAGTGAAGTTGGTAATGGCAAGGTGTCAAGTTGCAGGGGACATCCTGTTGAGAGATGCAATGTATATTCAATAGTAGCAATAATTGATAAGTTTGATTTGTTGTTAAGTTTATTTATTCTGATGGTGGTATGATTGATTGATGGGTTTTATGAGTGTTTAGACGTTTTGGATTATTGAAAATGATTGTGATAGCTTGGATGTTTAGGAATGCATTTTTCTTTTTTGCGTGCAACATATACTTTCAAATAAGATAAATATGTGTCCATCAAATTATTTCTGCACTCGAAATAATATTAAATGTGTTGTGGGTCACATTTAGTTATTAAGTACCCAGAATTGTAATTAATGCTTCAAAACTCAGCAGCTTAAATGACTATTTAAGCACAATCGGGAATTTGTATGTAACAACTAACAACGAACTATAACAATAGCCGCCTTTAGGTAGAATACATTTATTGTTCGAAGAACTCAATTAATCAATGAAAATTATTTTCAACCAATAAAGTAAAAAGATGCTACATAATCGCACCTTCTCCTACTTCAAAAGTCAGTTAATAAAAAAAGCCCAACATATAATAGTTTATTAGCATTCCAGTGACCCGTGTGACGGCTAACCCTAACGCGCCGGCGGATAATCTCCCTACCGTTTAGCGCAGCGATGCTAGGGTTGAACCTAATTGCCGCCGGTTAACATTGACAACCGGCGATTAGCGCCCGGTTAGTGTTATGATACATGCTCCAATTATTTATGGTTATTATTTCTGCACTCGAAGTAGTGTCTTTGTTTGTTAAATGTTCGTTATAGTAACGGCTGTCACAGCTTTTTCTTTAAAAGTGACGCTGTTCTATAGATAATTTACTTTATGTTCAAAGGATGTTCCGTCCTACAAGGTGTAAAAGTAAAAAAATCGGTTCTCACGGAAGGAATCTCCTAAAAAGTAGGGAAGATTGTTCCACCACTTCTTCTTCCCAGCAAAAACACATAGGAAGTGGCGATGGGAGGGATTTTGGGGGCTGTCTTTTGTAAATTTGACCTCCAAAAGCGCTGATTTTCAGCCTACTTTGAATAAATGACTTTTTATCTTTAGTATTCTACATAAATATAATTAAGTATTTCATGACCACAAACATGACTAACACCTAACAATTTGACCGTAGAAAATCGTTTAAATTTTATGCGTACCTCCAAATAGGTTCTAGTATTCTCAGAATTACAATTAACTTCAAGGCGAAATAGACACCACGTCCGGATTAGTGCGGTTAAGATATTGACTTTGACCTTGAACCTTATAATAAATACATTAGCCAATGACGCAGGAACAAAAAGAATAGTGTTAATATAAAAGATTAGGGGTGAAGGTGTCACTATCTTAATGCCACAATAATAATTTAGGATGTAAATTAATTTTAATTTATTTACAAATTATATCATGAATTCCGTAAATTAAATGTGAGTGACCTATTCATGAAGATTTTTAGTTAATCTAGGATATTTTAGACCAAAAACAAAGTCGCAGTTTCGACTCAGTTATTTTGTGTTACCTGCAGCTATTTTATTTTTGTCGTCAACAATGTTAATTCTTATATCATCTATTTGAAATAACTCCTGCTCAAAACTTCTGAAATAGAGAATAAGACATAAACACAAATCCTTTAATACGAAAGACTGTAATCTAAGTATGCATGAGAATCGTGCTCAACACAAACCACTTATTGTCACGTTAGGTTCGTAGTTTCTTAAAAGACAGACTTTATAAACGTTGCCGTCGATTATTCCTTATATATCAAATCAGTGAAGCCCACGATGACTTATAAAAGCAAAAAGGTTATATGCTATTTTCGACTCACACCTTAACAGCCTTTTCAAGCTGAGCATTTTCACAACATGTAGGCACCACAGCATCTTGAAATACACTTTCAGCATCCCACTATCTTCTCATCAAAATAACTATAAATAGTGGGATAAAACTACCAAGCCTTGACCTCAGAAACCGTTAAACCTAATCTAGTTCTGAAACTATTGAATAGACAGACGACATGACATGTTTGCAGTAGTAGAAACATCCAGAGGTCGCGGCCTTGGTCTACACGTGTCTCGCGTTGCCTAGCAACGGATCGTACTAGACCTAACAGCCCGTTCACATCTTTAGACTACACGATTATGCGTGACGCTGAATGAAGATGAGAGGTTTTCATTTTTGTACCATTAAAAATGTATTTGTTTTTTTTTTTTTCAGGTGGGTATTTATCTCGTTTAATTCAAACTTTAACGGTGTATCTAGTACTTAGACTATACAGTTAGCCAACAGTTAGCTGTTGGTCCTGGCTGTTATTTGAAGATATTTAAGAATCTTGAAAGACTGAGTCAGACTTAATTTTGAGGCATAGTGTACACTGAAAATGTGTTGTGTAGGTTAAATAGGCAATCACTCCATGTAAAACACTGATACCCAGATGGATACAGCCAGACAACATCAACGGCTTTTAGATATAGAAGCTGGCCTCGACATTGGGAAAAAGCTAGACAGATGGTGAAGTAGGCCTTAATACGTAACTTGTGAATGGACTCTTAAATCTTTATGGCTAGAGGCACTGAATGTTTTGTTAGCCTGAACTCAAGTTCTCATGGTCACCGCCAGATGGCAGTACTAGAGATTTTCATTCTATTTATTAATAATTACATGGGTAGATCCCGAATAAGCCTACTTGAGTTCATCTTAGACTGTCTTGTGTAAGTACCAACTATAATTTATTTTAAGGTTCTCCAAGAATTATGTTGATCTGTGCTATTAATTATGTAAATACGTTAACATCACAGCCATCATGTAAATAACATGATATAAAATCATGTTTTCTCTGAAGTATTTTGGAAAATATTTTCCTTATTTTCTAACTCCTATAAGTATAAATAAGGTGATGAGCACTTGGCAACATTAGACTATTCTAGTTGCCTTACCTACTTACTTTGTCTGAAAAATCCCACATGAAATACATTCATGCTTAACTGCAGCATCAGTAGGTTTGTTACCAGTGTAACGTCATACTATAAATTTAATGCAAAATATTGCCAATTTTTAACTTTTCGAAGGTACTTTTTGGCTTTAAAAAATCTGGCACATAATTTTTATATCCTCTAAAAATTTTAAAGCTTTGAAGTGCTTTTGTTGAAGTAATCATATTATCAATAAAAAATAATAAATAAAACAAAGTTTTTAAACGGTTTTATTTAGCTCACCCCGGCTAAATAAAAACGTTTAAAAACTCATACACCTATTTCAAAAAACCACTCCCATGACAACAGCTTCCGATCACATAAAAATCTACAGGTACTAAGTAAGTATAAGAACCTGTATTACCAATACTTGCGATAGTTTTTGCCTACCCACCAGATGTTCGAGAGGTAGCCGGGAGGCTGCGGTACGGCATCCGGCCCTTCCGCTCGGTTGTATTACACCACATACCCACGCTTCCTGTTCCCATGACCCAATGGTTTTTTTAACATTCGATTTTTAAACTCGATATTGTAGGATATTGTTTTAAAATTGTTTCGTTTTTTTTGGTAGAGTCGTGGGAGTTGGGTTAAACATGTCCTGATGGGTGAAGTAAATAAGTATTAAATTATTTTTATTGGTTATTTACAGCCAGTTTCTTCTTCAAAAGTAAAAGCAAAAGAAAATTCGTTTTATCTATTAGTTTTGCTGTTACTTTAGCCTTGAAAAAACAAATTTGACCGTTATTTTTACTTTATGACATTACTTTGACAGCTTTCCACGGGAGCGGGGTGAATCCGCTGGTGAAAAGTAGTTGATAAATATAGGTAACCTACTTAACATATTCCATAACAAGCTCTTATTAATTTGAAAGTTTCGTGTAACTGGATTGAATTAAGTTTAGTGAATTGATAAAACTTTGTAATCCGCGTGAGATGTGATACGAGGTCGTTGTTTACAGGTATCGGTTTTGTTTGCGCAATATTTACAACGAATTGCTTGTCTATAAGAACTTAGTTCTGGAATAAACATAGTAGTCTGTTAATTGTGACATGGTTATGATAAATCCAAATGATCCCGTTAGACTTTTACGAGTATTGATTAAGTTAAGATATAAACTAACGTATTGTTGTTACTGTTTTTCAAGAGTAAGTTACTATATCTCTTTGAGCTAGTTGTTGTAATTTGTTAGAAGGTGTGAAATTTCTCTGACAACAGCGAATTGATGGAGAACCGTTCTCGCTGGAGAAGTTGCTACAATATTGTGACCCTGTAAATAAGTGAAAACTACCCTGGGAAGTGGACGTCGAAGGATTCACCAACGACACGGGCGCTCGATGCCAGCCGGCCAGCGGGAAACTTCCTCCGCACTTTCTCTCGCGTGTTGTTACACTCTTTGATTCTTCAGGTCTCGATACGGGCACCAGCGGGCAGATATCATATAGCGATTTGAGGATATTTTTTCCACCGCGCGATTGAACCGCGGGCGACAAGAAATTTGACAGACGAAGACAGAAGCGAAACTTGCAGAAAATTTTCATTTTGACATTAAAAAGAAAAAAGAAATAGTAAATGCCCAAGAAGTTTGTACAGACGTTAAACCAGTATGTAAGAAAAAAATAAACTACCCACATATTTTAAACTAGCCGTTTTCCGCGGTTTTACCCGCGTACCGTACCGGGATAAAATATAGCCTATGTTACACGTGGATAATGTAGCTTTCGAATGGTGAAAGAATTTTAAAAAACGGTCCAGTAGTTTTTGAGCCTATTCATTACAAAGAGACAAACAAACAAAGTTTTCCTCTTTATAATATCAGTATAGAAGTATAGATGATGAACATTTATCCTATTCACATATATGGTCCAATATAATGCACACTATATACCCCTATAAACTAAAACATATACCCCGACCAACTCTGTAGCTCCGATCTACTCTCCCCAATTAACAGCACTCGCGCGGAATTATAATCAGCTGATAGTTTTGTTGTTCTTTGTGCACAAACATCATAACTATTGGTATACGAGATGCCGGGAATAGGTAGGTATTGGAATCGAAATTAGCTTGATTATGATTGTGCATCGTCATAAATACTTAGGAGAGAACTTGGAATTTCGTGAAATGGTGTTGTAAAACTGAAAGCGCTTTCTATAAAAAATAGTTTATCTTGAAATAGATATGATGTATCTAATTTTTACTTATTCTTAGTGTTCTATTGCCAACAAGGACAACTTGCTGTTGGTTGCAGTGTCCGCAAGCCCGACCGCTGTGTTTAGGGTCCCGGATTAATTCCTAGGTCGAACCGAAATCGCTTTTGTGTGTATGGTCAGTCATTCAGGTTCATTCTATAACTCTTGCGATTTCAATTATTCTCAAAGCAATTTTTATGAATAAAGGTTTTTTTTCTCATTATAGTTAAAATCTATTTTGCTCATTTAAATAATGCCTTGTTATATTTTATAAATTAATGTGTAGCTGCTTATTTATTATTCAAATAAAATACTATTGCTAGACTCTCCAATAAGGTTAAAATACATTTTAATCTACTTGAATCAACAAACATTCAGAATTTTGAAACTTGTAATTTTATCATCTTGAATTACTAAAATATACATACATTGTTTAATTACGCATTAACTTGGTTTTTGAAACTGTATTTATTTTAGAAGTACAGTTTACATATCTTTGAGGAATAAAAATAATTGAACAGATGTTAAGTAATATACTTTGGTTCGTCTTTATATATTTTTAGAATTAGAGTATAGAGTATTTTATGAAAACATCGGAGATAATTTATAAAATAGATTATACTGTTCATCCAATATTGACGTATGTACTTTATCTAGACGGCTGAAAGATCATGGAGCTTATACATAGCTTTCTACATATTCCATGATTATATTTATTTCCATTGTAACAAGATGTCCCAATAAACTAGTATTTCCCTACAAAATACCACTTATACGCAAAATAACTACCATAACAAATGTAAAAAGGGCTGAACTAATTAGACATAACAACTAAAACGTCGAGAACATTCTGTTAATTAATTAACGAAGCCATTAACAAAAGCAACAATGGTACAAAATAACATATCATCGTGTTGCAGATAGAAAACCCTGTGAATCATGGGGTTATCCGCTCGTTAAGCCTACGCGTTTGTTTACTATTTTATATTAAGGAAATTATCGGTAGGTAAGAATAATTTTCGGGATATTTTTAAAGCAAATAATGTGAAGGATTTTTTATATTTTGATGTAAGTAAAATGTGACATATGATTTCTGTCGATGTTACTTATGTTGTCTTGGTATCTAACATTATATTTATCAACAGTCCTATGTACTAGGAAAGAACGATAAAACAAAAAGAAATGATAAATGCGAAAACTATAGTCTTTCTTGGCAGCTGGACAGAAATAATAGTTGAATGTGTTAGTTTAACGTATAATTCTATTATTTAAGCCATTTATGTATCGTAAAATTTACCTTCATTTTTCAAATGGGGGTAAGTAATAAGAGTTAGTAAGCAAATTCATCAGTTTTTTTCCCAAGAGCTCACTTTTTGGTTTCTACCCAGTCTTCAGTCTAGCCCGCCGAGAGTACCTACAACGGAGTATTTCACACCAATGCTTTACAGGACTGATTGTGCGGACATTGACCCCAAGTCTAGCGAGGTGATTATGTGTACGGAGGATGTGTCTATTTTTTTCAAGATGGTGTGTAAGAGACTGTCTAGACTGTCCTCTTGTAGGCAATACATTAAAAAGTTCCACAGAAATGAATGGAGAAAAATTTATGAAACTTGTATGCTACGCAACATTGGTTTTGCTTAAAAAGGAAATCTTGATATGTGGGTGATATTTTTGTTACCAAGAGTTATATTAGTATATTTAGTATTTCCTAATTGATACATAAAAAATATGTAAGTATCTATTTAAATATGTGTGTTTCTAGCGCATTTACCCGTAAACTGTTGAAGAATCAATGTGAAAAATTCGTGTCAATTTTCTGCAAGTAAAGGTTTTAAAAAATTAAACCATGTGGAAGCTGCATTATTAAAAACATCTTGAAAGTTTCATAGATTTCACAAACTTTTACCCAACATTTTCCCCACTACAAAACACCAGTTTTTCAGTATCCCACGTGGCTGGGTGCATGCTCGTCAAAACTAGGTGAAGCACGAAGTGGAGCGCGCCGCAACGTCGACGTGCACGGTAATTTACAAATCGCGTGCCAAGATTCCCTGATACTGCTACGTCTACCACCTTTGGTTTTTGGGTGAAGATGTCTGGTTTACTGGATGTGGCTTGTGGAATGGGTGGTAAATACACGGCTGTGATCTTCAAGATAAAGATTTAATTTTACTTTGACCTCCACAACAGAAAAAATATTTGGAATTGGTTTCATGGCCTATACAAATGGTAATGTAACAGCGACGCGGATGGTTAATGTGTACTACGAATACTTAGGTGTTACAAAACTGGAAACTGGAAAGACTGAAATCATCATCAATCAGTATTGATTGGTGATGACTGACGCTCTTTCCTCTTCTGTATGAGAAAATATTTGCTGTTGGTTATGCAACAAAGTACGTGCAGTTTCCAGGTTAGTGTTGTAATAAGTGTTTATGAATTGGACTTTATTGAAGAACTGAAATTAGTCTCGACAATTCAGCAAACAAAGTCCTCAAAAGTCGAAATATTTAAGGCATACAATGTTTTCAAAGTTTACAGTAGAACATTTACATACATTTTACGATGATTACACCCAATTTGGATAGCCACATCTAGTGCACTTTATATCTTTGAATTTATAAATTTCTCGCTCATTGACAACAACGTAAATCAAACTCTAACGGCCTGGTTATAAGGCTTACAATTACTTTGACTACTGCCTACCTGGTTAGAGACATGACGAACAGTCAAAATAATAGTTAATACTTGGTGCCTGAACAAATTCCAAGCAACGTGGAATTGTATCAACTAAACAATTAATGTTCTGAGCCAAATGTTATGGAGATATAGTATCACCATTAACGTCAATTCAGACACATACATACTCGTGATATTTCCCGCAAATTATCAAGCTATATTCTGCTTAGTGTCATTGTGAACTTTAATACGTACAAGTGTTTTTGTGGCAAACCATGCTGTTACAATAGCTAGTATGAGGTGAAAAATTAAATTCGTAGTAAAATAAAAAGTTCATGGGAGTGTCCAATGGGATAAAACTGATAGCCAGAAGCGCCAATTGATCATTTCCAAAATATTTAACGAAATTTCAAGTATATACACAGAAATGGCCTATGCGCTGAATTTCGTAAACACTCTTTCCTCTTATTAATAAAAATGGATTAAAGTTACACCTGGAACGAAAAATGAGTTACCATACATTTTCATAGGTTTACAGTTGGAATAACTTTACTCGACTTTACTCGTAGACTCTGAAGGTTTTTTGATAGCGAAATATAGTCAAAATGAAGTTTATTCAAATAGTTATCAAAACTTTAATACGACATCGTTCCGATAACACGGACGAAACGAACTCACGTCTTAGCTGTTCGTCACTCTGATATTAATAATGTGCCCAGAAAGGGATGGGATGTCTTAATAATAGCTTTTATTTGATTTTAATGGAAATGTTTGAATCTACAGACTTTCGGTCTTTGTTAGGGGTTTTCAAGGTCTGTATGTTTATATTTAGTTTGAATTTGTATCAACTACACGATAGTCATGGTAGGTTAATGAGAAAAATAGAACGACGCTTTTTGCTTATTTAATAAGCTGAGATTTAGATAATTTTGTGTATGCTAAAAATTCAGCATAGGTGACTTATAAAAACTCCTCAATATGTCTAGCGTTCTTGTACTAAGTAATTGTACTAAGTAATATTGCCCTTACTTTTCCCTCTTTATTGACTAAACAGGCGAAATATGGCGCGCGCCTAAATCACTCCTCAATGTCTTCTGTAATAAAAGTCTTAGCATTATCTTAGGAATCATAACGCCCTAGTACTTTGACCTTGAATGTCGGCGAGGTTACTTCCCAAAAGTTTTATTTTTCGAGGTCAAGTTAACCTCAAGACATTGTTGGTATTTCTTCGTTACATAATCATGAATTCTGTTAATTGTTTTATTGAACTTAAGTTCAAATACAATTGGAGCATATTGTTAAGTTTGCTGCGTAATAAGTTTGAACCAAATCAAGTTGGCGAAGTATGCTAAATACGCATTTTCATTTACAAACAAAACACAATCCGTCAGTTGCACAAAGTTCCATTAAAATTAAAGCTTCATGAAATCTATTGCTAACACTTTTTATCTTGTTGACAAAGAAAGAGTCAGCAATAGATATAAAGAAGCTTTACGGAATATCAGACAGGTCTTCATTACGATCATAAACTTCTAAAACAAAAAACATCTACAAAAACAAAAAAGTAGTAGACACATAAATTGCTAATTCTTAATCGCAGCAATTTAACCGACTCGGTACAAAAGTTGCAAATGCAGATACATACATCTAGAGTTGCAAAGCGTTTGATTCCAAAACAAATCTGCTTATATCCGTCGCGACAGGTACCAACATGTTGCGATATAAAGCCTGCTGTCATCTGCTCTAGGGATGTTACCATCGATATGAGGAAACGGATAATCCTGTATCGATAGATCGTATCGGAACCAGCTTTATTTATTCTCATCGGAATTGGTATCCATTCATGTTGAGGTTCTAAAGAGATACTAATAAGAAAATTATTATAGTCAAAGTTATTCTAGTATGTAAGTGATCATACTTGCAAATTCAATGAGAGTAAATAGATGGATATAAATAAAAAGAGTCTTTGATCATTTCCTTAGCTTTAATAAAATTATTGTAAATCTAATTCACCTGTTTGTATTTCGAAGAAATTACTTCTCAGAAGCGTAGTCAGTAGTCAGAGTGGTTAATTTCGGCATCATCTCAGATTTTTCACCATGATTTCTATTTCTTTTTTTTTTCTTTCATAGGCTGAACATCCCTAGCATCGGGAACCACGTGACAATCAGTTTGTTTGTCTCTCCGTCGCGCCGCGGTCACCAACCCAAGGCATTTCGTTTTAACGAACTAGACTATACATCAGTTAGGCAAGGGGGCTCGCTCATAAAGCAAATTTATCGAACAGGGATGGAGGATAATGCATTTGTAAGTGTAAGTCTGGATATGCGAGGGTGAAGCCTGAATGTGTACTAATGTCTGGCTGATGGTAGATGTATCTTGTTTGCTATGAGTTTCTGTCAAATATCAATTTTATGAGATAGGGGGATTTTTTAGCCCACAGATTAATACTACGTAGTTTTCTGAAACAAAAGTTTCTGGCTGTCTGTATTTGCTAACGTTTTTACTAACTTCTCGCCTGCCAAAGCTTTGAAAGAATCATATATGTATGTATATGTTAACAGTTAAACTATAGATTGCAACTGACTAAAAGTTATATAAAACTGTATTTGTTCCGAAAACTAAATTGGTAAAAATTATTTTAACATCAATTAACAGTTTCCCAATACGTCAGTAATTGGGATGAAAATTTCAGCTTCAAAATTGCAGCGGAATGTTTTTCGAGTACGTTTTTAGTGAACAAGTAATAAAATAAATTACAATTTGGCTAGAGTGCCTATAGTTTACAATAAATAGGCTAGGATAGTGGTCATCTATCTTCGAAGTCAAAATGTAATTTGGACGTTAAAATAATGGCATAGTACCTAAGAGTACCCGTAAACTGAAGACTAAACAATCGGCCGGCTTGATGTGAGTGTGAACCTTTGTCGACACAAAATATTTTGTAAGAAAAATTCCAATCAAAGTTTTTAATCGTTTTGATAAGCGTGGTGATTAATGCTCAAACCTTCTCCATGTGTGAAGAGGCCTGTGCCCAGCAGTGGGACGATAAAAAAGGCTGTAACAGTAACTGGCTAAATACCAGATCTTTGTAATGTGCATAATAACATTCATCTTCATACTAAAGCCAAACAAACTATCGGCCGACTAAAAGATTGAAGTATGTGGGGACTCTAATGTAGTAGGTAGGGGGTTCTAGTCATATGTCTAGGAGACGTAGGGTGAATCATAATGCGTTAATTCCGATGACACACGACGAGAGCTAAGGGTGAATCGGTGGGTATTTGAATGTCAATCCTAGGGTAAAGTGTTAGAAGAGACGCAAAATAATTGTGCGTAATACCATAGATTTTTCCACAAAATAGTGAAATTAACGATAGCTTTAATAGAGAGAGGAACTTTTAGTACGAGTTTCTTGTGAAGCAGAGTTTCCGAGAAGTCAGGTATTTCTGAAAAATATTTTTTCCATGGAATGACGAGAACAGGTGCGTAGTAGCTGTGTTCAGTTATCAAGGGATACTAATTTGTAAGGTCATATTCAGTTTTTCAATGCGATGCCTCTACAGTGGGTAGGGCGGACGTACTTTAAATATTCTGTAACATACATATATAAGACACCATTATTTAATCTCGTAAGTTTGTTATTACAACATTAACTTTAAAGTACTAGAGTAGCAAGAAGCTAAGTAGCTTATTGAAGTTGCAGAGCTAAGCAGAGTTAGCTTTCAGTAATGCGATATCAGGTATTTTAGTTATGCAGATAATAAACTTTAGACTAGTTTTATGGTTTTGATAACAACAACTACCGTGGAATAACCACATATTTTTTATTATTTTGTTTCTGCAAATGGTCGGGATATTTGATATTCTGCCTGTTCAATGGTACCTATTATACAGTTGGATGAATTTTTCAGTGAAATAAATGGATTTCTGCTACCGACAAAAAATATTTTACTTTCAAAATATTTTTTTCGATGAAAACCAACGTACATCTACCACGTTCTAATCTTTAATTTATGATGCAATAATGATCTCTAACAGACTAGTTTGCACATTGAAAGCCTTTTCATACTGGCGGATTTTCCGAGCATTTTTTCCGCGTGACGCCGCATACACCGCCCATATGATGTAGCTCGGAAAATTCGCCAGTGTGAAAAGGCTGTAAGATTTTTTTAGCAAACAAAATTATAGGCGATATGTAAATTAAAGGCTCTTATTGAGTACACCTATGGACAATTGCACACGATCATGATCTCCGAACTCCATGGTCTGAGCATGTGGTGTACATGTCGAGCACGTGGTGAGCACGAGGGCGCAAGTCGTGGGTGCAGTGATGTGGTGACGCATAGTCGCGCCCCGCGGCACGCCCTCACGCCCTGCAACACATGAACATAGGCAGATATGGAACCGACATGGTATATGTACCTGTGTAGATGAATTAATTTAAGTAGGTACAATTGTTTTTATTGAGTACAGGTAATAATTATTCAATTTATACACATATGTTCAATATATTAAATCTACATATCAACAAAAATAAAAAAAGGTAAAATAAAAACTATGTATCCAAAAAATCATCCGCATCGCTGTCAGCGTGGACCGTGCCCAAAAGGCTGGCTGCTTTAATTTAAGCGGAATTATAAAATATAATTTTTTTTTAAAGGTTTACTACCCCAATTAAAGTCAATCAGTATGCTGTGTGTTTTATTACGTGTTTTGTTCTGGGAAAGTTGGAAAATTAACGTGAGTGTGGTGTTTTCATATTGAGACTAAATTATGTTGGGAAAGTAAACCGAAATATAACAAAGAGAGTTCAAAGTTTTTGTTTTTGTCAAAGAATTTAATGATAGACCTGTATATTTTAAAATACCTACTAAGTTCTGATTTTGGTTACTAAAATATTTACTTATTTTAAAAATCCTTTCTCGTTGACGTATCCAGTGTGACCCTACCAGTTGTAACTCCACAGAGTTTAGAGTTAACCTACACGTTAGTGCTAATTAGCCACAACTTGCCGTAACACTAACCGCTCGCCGTTAACATAGAATTTACTACGCAGTATGTAGTAGCAACTCTTTACAACCTTTAACCTGTGTCAAATATTCATTTCAGATGGGCATTTGTTTTTTGTAAGAATTCTTTTGAAGTATGTGGTCCTGGTAGATGACGTAAGCAAAATTGTTTTTCTATTTTTCTAATTTTAGTTAGTGCCTACATTTTCTTCGTATAAATAATATACAAGGTGTTGATTTGCATTTGTGCCATACTTCAGGAGGAGGACATACAATACGTAAATAATCGATTGAAATTACAATAGACGGGAAATAGCTAATATGCACTGCTATTTTTGTCATTGTAATGTCGTAGTATTTCAGAAGTAATCCAATTTTATGAATGAAATTTATGAATAATCGTTGCGTATGCTTTGTATTTGGGTTTGTGTGAGGGCACGGTTTTAAGGCCAGTAACACATGCGCCAAGTTTAAATACGGCTAAATGACATTGACGGAATTCCGAAAAAAAAATACGTACCAATTTTTTTGTTGATTTGGGTCGAGAATCATTAGCATAATTACGTCCTTGAATATGGCACGGATGCAAATCAACAGCTTGTATAACGCGCTACTTTAACTTTGGCTTGCATTTGACCACAAGGTTTTCGTTTCTCGTGTTATGTGATGATCACCACAGAAAACAGATGCACACCATGAATTAAAAGTTTATTGTTTTTATTTATTTTATGATAAGACCTTGTTACTTGCCAGAAATTATAGTAAACAACAACAAACCTGCGAAATAAATCAACGCAAAAAGTTTCCAAATACGCTCAACATGCTTTATTTCTAAGCTTTTGCCCTGAACTGCTAAATGTCAATGTCAACCATGTACTTGCACGATTCACACACATGTGTCGCCACTACTCTCAATACAATGGGACAGGTAACTACCCATTGTAATAGCCAGCCCATTCATACAGTAACAATATTATACACAATATACATTTACACATCTCACCTTCGCTTATTCATTGATATCATAACAATGAAAACTTAATTTCGAAGACACTTTTGTGCTTTTTGTACACATATTGTTGTAAGAGACATCTCTGTGATGCTTCTGAGAACCTAGTCACTTGTTACAAGTGTTGTAACTTGTTCTCAATGAACTCCTAGCGTGTGATGGGATCCTGGTATTTTTTTAACTAATGAAAAAGGAGGATATTGTCAGTATGACTGATGTGTATTATTTTAGAATGAATTTTCTTTGTAAACCAGTGACTGGTAATATTTTTGTAAACATTTTTGCGTAGTGTACGCTACTGTACTGAAAAAATGCATCATATTGAAAACATTTTCCTTAACTTTTAGTTAGTTACGTTTCTAACAGCAAACAAAAGTTATAAAAGCCTAGCCCCCTTACTTATAAAATCTCTAATCACCTACTAAGCAACATTTTAACTAATCACAACTTAATGTCTTAAGTAGTGATTAAATGTTAATTAAGACATGCTTAAGCTACGTTTATAAGTAAGAATTTTCTTAAACAGCCCTTAAGTATTACTTATATTTAATTCACGTTTATAAGTAAGGCTGTTAGATTTCAAAATACAACGATTAATTATGTTTTTAAAATAATACCGTAGATCAGTCACCTTTATTCCGTCAATCGGCGTTATTCGTCAGCCATTATATTGGGCATCCTGCATTTAGGGAATACATTTTGTATTAAATCTGTCATCGGTCCTGACATACTGATTACGAAACCAAAATATTATTTCATGCTTTTAATGTATATACGATTATTGAAAATTAGTTTAATTTTCATAAATCTGCACTCTCAGATGAATTTATATAGCTTGTCACCAGTTTTCCCGAAGGTTTCGTTTATTTATCGTATATTTTTTTTAGATAAAATTAGCGCAAAGCTAGCAGCAAACCTCTAATTTTTTATTCATTTAGCCACCCGATTATAAATTCCACAAAGAAATACCTTTTACAAGTTTACACAGCCTGGGAATCAAACCGAGTGTTGTACTTATATATTTTCCGCGGCTACTAGACGTATGATTATGCTATGCGTAGTAAGCCTTTGTCGTTATTCTTAATACGGCCGAAATATAAAGAAAGTATCAAACAACTCCAGATTTATCGAACCCTTTCGCAAATCCGCCGCCTCATCGCGGATTCACAAGCTTTAACTTATAAAATCTGTTCCCCTACGCTTTAAGACAACGTTATTAATTATTAGTCCCATCTAAATATTTTATCGTTTAGCCAGTCATCAGATATCGTCAATAGCATTCCCCTTCACGTCGATAGCATGCTATGAAAACTAAACCTTAAAGTCTATGCATAGAGTTTATTTTACTGCTGTTCACGCAGTTCAGAAGAATTTCCCGCCCTCTGTTTGCCAATCCCTGAAAACCTTAAAGATAACTATATAGTCATGTAGTTTCGATGCAGTATGCATACGATATCGACTATGAATTTCAGCGTTCAACTACGCCGATATTGATTCAGTAAATTAGTGAAATAGGCAACATTAGGAACGGTTCTATTTAAAAGGTTTCTTGCATAATGGTGTGTATGCAGTTACTGAACAGTTTCAGTACGATAATAACAACAAAACAAACAATGGTCCCGGGCCGGCGCGGCACGGTGCTTCTGAACGCACCCACAACAACAAACAACTCCACACAGATAACCGATTCACAAGTTTCCCGACGTGAACATTCGAAAATGGAACGCCATCCTACGTAACACTGACACAACTCACGCACACTTACAAACCGGCCGGGGAAAAGCGGCGCTTCGCACACTGTGATAACCGACCAGTGTGAGTTGAGCTCGCGCCCGCCAGGATTCCGATAAAGGCACAGAATGCCGCAACCTAGCTACGGAGCTCCTCACAAATTGGACACCGGCAGAGAGGGACGGCAATATAACGCAGAGGGCGCACCCACACCACCGCGACAAGGTAGGTTTCCCGGGAGCCGGGCGTAGTACTAGAGACACATTGATCCACAGGCGGCAGCAGAGCGTCTGGCAACATCGATTGTGCAGTTTCCTGCAACCGGCCGTTGCCATGACGACCGCCCACCTCTGCACCCCGCCTGCGCTACGTATTTCGAAACTTTTCTATTACAGCAGTTTATTAGATTTTTATTTGTCTTATGTAATGAGAGTTTCCAACAAAAACGCGATGCGTGGCGCTAATTGCACGCTCTTTGAGTTGCGCTTTCCCGCCACTTTTTATTACACTGTTTGAAAAACGTAGCCGCGTACGAACTGAAAGTAGGATGGCGTCGTTAACCTTTTATGAGGTTCATTCTCCTACACCTGTAATATTGAGGAATCAAACAATTTCCGCCACATGCTCCAATTTTACTGAGTAGGATGTTATTAGTGCGGATTGTTTGTTATTCTAAGCCATAAATATTAAAATACAGGTCATTTGACATTAATACGATATTAAGTTATATGAAAAATCGTTGAGGCAGTTCTGAATGGAGGACTGATTTTTCTAGTTTTTTCCTAATTGGTACCTACTCTAGCTACATTGAAACAAAAAACCATTCGAATTAAATCTGCTATTAACAAGCCCCCTAGTTAATTAATTAATCCTTTATTTTTTGTGCATATTAAAACATAGTACCACAGACCGCTACCGGGGCGACATGTGTAGAAGATGATCTGTCACTTTATAGAGTACTCGTACTGAAGCTTCACGCACAAAGCAACTCGGCTGTCGCGCGCAACACCCGAAGCGTGTCAAATTGAGACGTTGTATGTCGCGCACGTTCCCAAAGAAATGACAGCTTGCAACTACTCCGTATAAGATTTTCAACCCCATGAGTTTGCACGTAAAATGGATGAAAAACATTGATTCCATGAAGAGCTTATTTCTCTTATAATTTCTGCTATGGTGAGCTTATAAGTGGGTCGACGGTTTCAAAGGTAGGAACTTTGGTTTAGACTGCAAAGACTTCGCGGAGGTTTTAAGTGCAATTTTTGTGACGCATACGCCCCTCTTTTAGTAAAAAAACAAAGGCTTTAGTGCACAAGACCATGAATAAATCTTTTAATTATATTTATTTTTCTTCTTCTTACTGTCCTATTCCCAATTTTATTTGGGGTCGGTGCAACATGCTTTCCCCTTCCATTCCTCTCTTTCACTCTTCATATTGTCATGACCCCCCTTTTTCCTTTTTATGAAAAATTTCAGGCAACCCATCCATCTTTTCTTTGGTACTCCTCTCCCTCTCCATCCATCTTCAAGAAGATGGTTAACCTGAACATACTCGTTACACCTCATTACATGCCGATACCATCAAAACTGAAAATTATTACAACAGAAACCTTAAATCCCTATACAATATATTTGACCACGTGCATAAGGGCGGGGTCAGAGCCCCGCGCCGCGCTAACTGCAGCCGTATGCGTCTAATAGTACACAAATGCATCCTGCATTCGTCCTGCCTCACTTGCACTAGCGTTATGCTGCAGTGCGTCAGTCTAAGGCTGTTAGACGGGTTGGCTCCTTTATTTTTTGAAAAATTAATTTCGTACATATATATATTTTTAAGAGACGTCGTGCTGTTTAAGGTAAATGAATAAATAACAATAACAGCCAAAAAACATAATCATGCTCTTGGATTCTTCCTCCCTCACTTTTATCACACATAATCGTAAATGTTCTACCTATTTACAAAAAAAAATAATATTTAAAAATAAATATTAATGTGTTTTATAACTTAGATATACACGCGTTTATGACAGTTAGATTATGATTGAAATAGCAATCCAATTTTCGAAGTACCAGGAAATAATGAATATGAAGAAAGCTACTTAGTTCATTAACAGTAACCATACAGTATCATATTCTTTGTTTGTAACTAGAAACTTACTCCCCACAATGAAAAACATTGATATGTTTTTCTTTCATCTGCAAGTCTTAATTCCCAACTTCTAATGTTAATTAAATAAATGAATACTAATCATTGTTGATAAATAACGGTTGGAGTTGTTCAAAGATCCATTGGAGCTCCTTAAATGCCTATTCTGTCTTGCAGGGGTTCGGTCTAATTAAGGTAATTATTTTGACGGTAAGCGACTGGCACAATGGAAGGGGGTCTATATAGAAGGGTTGAATTAATCCTATGAAGTGTTTACAATTGTGTACATCAGTAGCAAATAGTTATATCATCGTTCTCCCGTTTTCACGCATAATTTGTACACCTGATGGTATAATAATTAAGTACCTAGTTGTGTAAATATGACACTTTTTGTCTGTTTATTTCATCATAAACTTTATTTTCGCAACAATTATAAAACGACACCCATAACTTTTTTGACATCCGATATTTACATGTCATAACGAAAACCTGTCCTATTTCGTGACTACTAGAGCAGCTCTTGTGATATTCTGTTGCCCTAGTACTATAAAGTTACAGTGCATGACGAAATTTGATCTCGCATTCATTCGCCACCCCGAAGACGGACGGTGACCAGCCCTTGAGAAGAGAGAGGCTTTGCTACGGAACAAGCGAAAGGCGAATTTGAGAAGCATTTGCATCTGGGTCTAAATGAAAGCGGCTGAATGAATAAAAATTGGGGATAAGAAGAGGATCATCCTTAAAGTTGCATGTTTTTTGTTTGATATTGATGAAGATGTCATTTTGCACTAAGAAATTGCGGAAAATAGCAAGCATGTTAGTTAAACGCTTTGGAAGCCAGTCATATTAGTTCACAGTATTGAGTCTAATTAAGGTATTTTTTTTTAACTTATGTCTACTTATTTTATTTAGTGCAGTTCCATTAAAGTATACAATAATTTATCTACCCACAAAAACCAATTCCTCCGTTCCGCTTCCCCTATAGCCTCGCTTTACTCGCCTGAGAGCGATCTGGTCCCGCCCCTGATTCCTCACAGCGGGCATCGCAGCGGGAACGGTTACCGGCTGCTTCAGATAATTAAAGAGATTTGCACTCTTACAGCGACCGAACCGGATTACTAATAAGATTTTTTCAAGTAGCTGGCTTTTCAGTTGATAGTTTAGGGTGTGATTTTTGGGTGGTTATTTTAATACTGGTTGAAATTGAACCTGAATATATGTAATTAATTATGTTATTATGCAAACATAAGAACCCTGAGAGATTATGTTAAACACATTTGTTAACCAGCTAGATGTTCCAAGAGGTTTCGTCTTGAGAAAATCACATCACATCCGCGTCTTGAAAGAATCACTTCCCGCTATCGAGTAAAAAGTATTCTGTAGACTATCTTTGTACCTTTGATTAAATTTTTTACACTCCTATTTATTAGCAAGGATACAACACAATATTACAAGCAAACATCGTAGGCCGAAGCTCAGACAAAAAATAAATATAAGAGTTTTGTTTTTCTTGCTAATGACCTTAGTCTGTTTATATCTTACACGTGTTTTATAATTATTATTTATCGAAATATTATGATATTTCTCCGCGTCGTTGAAGGAAACCGCCTTCACTTACAAAAATAAGATGGAATATTCTGGAAATTTCTAGGGAAAGTCAAATGTACTCTCGTATTATTACTCTAGATATAACTTACTAATTGGTGTTCTCGTGTATGACTGTTTTAGTGACCTCCTACATGTTCAAAGGAATTGAATAAAGTAAGGGGTTTTGAACGTCATTCCTAACCTTTACCTTAGGTACCTAGAAGAACTATCTTTTGTTAGTTGTATTCAAAGAAATTGTGTTTGTATATAATATGGTTCAAATTGGATTATATAAGTCTTATGATCAGCAGTACACAGCAATTGGCTGATATGATGATGATTAAATATTATTTTCGTCTAACCACAAATACCATTTTCATCTTATTTCTAGGATAAATGATGAACAATTTAGTTCCAGAGATCCAATACATTTTTGGGCAATAACAGTTAACAACAAACTATTGTACAATTTACCTTGTTACATACATATGTACAGATAAGACCCGATAATTTGCATACACTTACTCCCACACCCTGATTACGCAAATCCCTCCTAACAGATGAGCATCGCATAAAACAAACAATGTGCTTCCTTTCATCAGGGATTAGTAATCAAAAGGCTTGGCGAGGTAAAAAGCGGCTGAATCCGGTATCCATTAGCGGACCAGACGGACAGACACAAAAGAACTATGAAAACGCCTGCCGCCTGCATTCCGATTAGTTGTGTGCATTTTGGCTCTGCTTGAATACACCCCTTTTAAAAATAACAAAAATAATCAACATAGATGATAAAAAAAAATGGATCCAATAGGAAAATAGTAAAAGTCCCTTTTGGAGTGTAGCTTAGATACGTATACAATAGTTTCCTGCCGTGAAAATACTTCAGGAAGGAAAAACTGTTCTAAAATGTACGGCAACAAATGCTCTTCTCGTCAGAGTCTAGAATACAACTTGAAGTAAAGTTATTCTAATAGCAAATATCATTGCATGTAGTAGAGTGAATCCAACTTCCACGGTCATTCTGTAAGTAAGCTAATTTTATTAACTGTGTGTAAGTAGTATTTTATTGAGTCAGTTGACACCCAAATGAATGCAGTGCATTTTGGGGGAAGGTCCTTTTAACTGTGGTGGTTTTTAGCAAACTATTAAAACTATCTTAATGTGAAAAGTTAAGAATAATTATCTACTTGTGTGTCCATCCATTTCAGACAATAGACAATATGCGTAGTTGATAATTTATTATGGCTTTTTCGACTTTTAGGGGGATTTATTATGTACTGGGGGCAATTCAATAGATCAAATGCGAACAAACCCCAACATGTCAGGCCGAATGTGACTGTCTGGAGCGCGCAGTAATTGGTTTCTAAAGTTTTCTCCATCGAATTAATATGTTAATCCATTTTTGATGGGTTTTCTATCTAAAAGTATACTTTTAAAAACAAGAATGGATTATTCGATACACGCTACTGCAGTACCTTCATTTATAGTAAGTACTGTAGAACCGGGGAACGAATTTAAATAATTGTCCGGCCACTACCAAAATATAATAAATAAAACCTTACAATGAAAAAGTTTCTAACTAAATACTCTACAGTACACTTAGTTAAACAAAATATTTTTATCTCGATTTGTAGAGGAAAGGTCCTTTGCAGAACATGCATATATTTGTAAGAAACTTTTACGTCTCAAGCAAACGCCTACATAATGCTACAAAAATATCAAGTTCTGACGTCATTCTCGATCAAACTTCCCGTTGTCATCCACGTGGATCTACAAATAAACAATCGGTTTAGTTTCACTCGATAAGTCCACATTTGCTTGCATTTCTGAATTAATCAGAGTCCCTAGAGCACGCGTGGTTGAATGCTCTCAACGGTTTATGTGTTCCTGGTACTACTTCGCAGGTAAGTAAAGGGTTTGTACGTAGAATCATCTGCCTAGCCTTTTCCTAACGGTGGATGGTAGGTACGTATTGGTTACTGGAATTTGGTATTCGCTTTAAACCGGTAACCGGAATTTTGGGATTGGTAATTTCCCTGTAAATACCTACTACGTTTCCAATCAAGGCTTAGCATGTAAATGCTTAAGATGCTTGTCGACACTTACCTAGATACTGACACAAAGACAAGAAAAATCTTAACAAAAATGAAAAAAGTAACCACAAGTCAGAACTGACCCGGACAATGACACACCACCGCACCATTAAAGGGGAGTGTGTAGACATTTTATCTATTAGACGTGTTGTGACGTCACCGAGTCTGGCTATAAACCTGCACTATTGCTGCACCAGACCGAAACAGATCGAAACACGCCAGACTAACAAACATACCTATAATCTTCTATAGCCACGGAGGAAGGAACGATGAGCGGAGATGCCAAAATGCAGGTGAGTGAGACACCTTCTCCTATGTCAAATTAGTATAGATGGTATGACTAAAACGATCAGTGATGAGTGAACTAACGAGGCGTTCGGGTGTGGTCTAGAGAAGGTGTAAAAGGGGGGAGAAAAAGAGTTCCTTGTTCCCAGCACCCTCGAATTTTGACGCGCTAATTTCTTATAGTTCGGCCATTCAGAGAATGCGTTCCTGACACGTCGCGATTGAACTGACGACGTAACTACATTCATTGATTATTGATATAATAATGTTGTTTTAATGCTCCTCAATTGTTAAAACGGTAAACAACCAGCAAAAATATTTTTATCGTAACTGCAACGCCATTGCAAAGTTACGTCGTCAGTTCAATCGCGACGTGTCAGGAACGCATTCTCTGAATGGCCGAACTATAGGAGATTTTTTGCTATGGCACCTTCGATAGTCGTTTCATTCTCTATGGCTTTAACCTAGCCCCGCCTGGAGCACTGGCGGAGACTTTTTAATAACCAGCCCTCCGCTCTCGAAAAGGGGGATTACGCATTGTAAGGTTTCAATAATTATTTAGGACCAATAGGCTTTATGAAATGTTACTGCGTAATTTGATGATTGAGAATTTTGTTTATGCTTTTTGGATCAGGTTTGTTTTTATTTTGCGCGTACAGTGAAATGCGTAGGTTCTTTTTAGTTTATGATGAATGTATTTGTTTGAAAAAACGTTAATGTTTCTATGATAAGGAATGTTAAAATCGGTTGGTAAACGAAGAAAAACACCTGAATGAAGAACCTCCTCTCTTTTGAGATGGTATGTTTGTGTTTATATTTTTAAGTCGGCACGTGTTTAACATTTTAGGGATATTTTTCTTTATCTATAGTCTATTTTTCCACGTGTAGGGATTTCATTTAAATAACAATAAATATCGGATCCTCACCAAATTAATTCAGTGTTAGGGAAAGATTTTCTCTCGTTTTAGTTACTAGCTCCATTTACTTAGTATTTTTGTGTATTGGTCTGTAGATTTTTAAAATAAAATTGAATATTTTACAATACCAAATTAAAGAAAATTTCTGAAATGATTGTATCTATCATTGCACCTACAATCTAATCAATTCGATGTATTTACCTTTTATTATGATAAGTGATACTCAGAAATCCAACAGTTGAATAACAATTGTCATGACTCTTAAAAATAACGATACACAGAAAAATATAAACAAAAATAGAATATGTACTTAACCTAACGGGAGAAATTCGAGGATCATTATAATATAATATTATGTGAATACCCACGTGAATTTTAAAAATAAATGTGTCAAAAGTCATTAATATGCGAGCTCGTTTTAATTAGTTGTCTAATGAGTGTTGTGTAAAACAAGGCACCTTTTGATGAAGGTAACTGTGTCCATCCCGACTCCAGAATGACATGGGAACTTTGGCGAAACCCAGTAAGTACTTCTAATGTTTCTTTTTCCTATTATAATGCTTTAAGACAAATTAACAAAATACTTTTAGGTATATTAGGTATTATTCGGTATTATGCATGCATCTGAGTAGTGGCTGAATGAATCTATAATTATAAATTTCCCGATAACAACAACTTGACAGATTTCAAGTCAAGAGTGAGTAGGTTACTTCTAGGCGAGAAGAATGGAGTGGTGGATCTACATACCTATGTACTCGCTTATGTACTCCCTTATACACATATCCCCTTATGTACTATGCTTCTTCACGTAAGACACTGAACTTCGTGCCCATTTCCACATTAAAAAACAGTGTTAAAACTGCTAATTAAATTAGTACTAATTGTCAAAAGACATCGTCAATTATCCTATTGTCGTAGTCAAAGTGCTAGATCTGCCATTTCGTTTTATACCTAAGTATCTATGTGCGCCCCGCTCCCGTTCTCTCTCCGAAAGTATCGTGAATTTTTCATGAGCCCAAGGAAACTACTTAGCCTAATTTATTATACTTCACTCCCACTTAACGATGTTTTAATAATCATCATCTAAATATTTGGTTTGTTTTTCAACTTGTTTTTTTGTTAAATAGCTCGAATTGCCAACTTAAAAAGAAAATATCATATTATAAGAATACGATAAGCCTTACTTGACATTTTCTTTCCCGATATGATACTTGGAACAATTGTTGTTTCTTATTTAAAATTATGTTAGTATTTTTAAGTACTCTATTATTTTACTTTCAAAGAAAATGTATACCAGGAAATGATAACAGCTACACTATACATGTTAATACTAGGTAAATAAATTATACAACTTTAAATAAGGCAAGAAAGAATTGCAATTCTAAAAATCTTAACTTCTGTAAATTCTTAGGTACATAATGTAAATACATATAAATCTTCGATACCTACGGAACCCCGAAAAAACAGCACGTCTCATAATTAATACCAATACGATTATTGAGTGTATTATAATATCTATAACTTTAAAATCACAGCTAAGCAAATATTCCACGGATCTCATACAATAGCCATAAATATCAAATTTCAATCCAGTAGAAATGAAAATGTGAATAAGTTCCAGAAACATTATATTTGCCAAGTCAGCACTGTTTGCAGAAAATATCACCCTAATATCGCGGACGTAGCTACCACAATGTTAATTTTAAAGATTTAGAAGATTTATTTTTCAAAAGGTTTTTTTAAAAGATATTATATAAAACATATATAATATCTTATAAACATATATATTATATAGATATTATATTATTTAAAACAATACAAAATAATTGAAAATTGTTTAAAATACTTAATAACCTCATATAAATGCTTGCATATAAATTGCATCAATCCAAACTAATATTATAAATGCGAAAGTAACTCTGTCTGTCTGTCTGTCTGTCTTTCTGTCTGTCTGTCTGTCTTTTCTTCACGCCTAAACTACTGAACCTATTTGTGTGAAATTTGGTACAGACATAGTTTGAAACTTGAGAAAGGACATAGGATAGTTTTTATTACAAAAAAATAAAATTATTCCGGACATATAGCGCCATCTATTGGTCAAATCAAAAATCTGCTGGTAGTCACTATTCCACGCGAACGAAGTTGCGGGCAAAAGCTAGTACTTAATATGTCATTACTTTTGTATTATCATACCAGGGCGCCATAAATCCAAGTAGGTAGACACATAACCATGCCCGCAAACAAGTAAATCGAGCGTTGCAACGCGTGAGTAACTAACCTCTTGGGTTTGTTTTCTTCGGGAAGTCCGATAATTTGGCTGCACTCCCCGTACTGGGTAAAAACCGAGCCTCCATTCAGTGAACAAAATTCTTTACTCGTTTTCCATTGCTGGCTATAACTGAAACATAAAATTACCTCTTCAAAGTCAAGCGGCAATGTATACGGATCTCTGAAATAATGTCGTTTTATTAGGGGTAATTGAAGTGCCGTTAGTAGAGGTAGCTGTCTCGACGCCTCCTTATATTGGCGTGCCAGACCTACCCCAAGGCAAAGTGCGTTGCCCTTTCCCCACCACTGCACCGGGGTGCATTGTGACAACAAAGGATATGCCAAAGTTCGCCTTCCGAGGTGACTGTTGATTTTAGCCAAACTTGTTTAATATTGATGAGGATTGAGAGCTTATCAGTAACCATCACAGATTTCATACGTTGTCTATATTATGACGTCAAACGAAATGAGAACACCGAAGCTATATTGCTTGTAAAAGTATGAAATACTTGTTACAGAAAAAGTTTTCATTTGAGTCCCTCTTTAATTATGCCAATGTATACTTAGCTGCATGCCTACACTTTATGAGGTATGTGATGTGAAAATACCGCATCGTCTATGCTTTAATGAAGTTTTCATCTAAATACGTAGGGATGTGGATAGCTTTAAAATGAATATTTCGGTGAAATTCACATAGCGTGCACATTCATTTCCCTGTATCCACTCGGGTGAATCTGGTTACTCAACAAAGCTCAAAGCTTGTCAACACACAATATCCTGCTTTTGATGAAACCCTAGTAAACTGTTGGAATTGTGTATAAAAAAGCGTTTGTGAAATAAGCAAAAGCTTTGAAAATGGTATTTCGCGGAAAATAGCTAAGTTTCATTTACTGGAAATAACAATTCCAGTTAGAAAAATAATTACCAACTCTTGTACATTCATTCCTCGAAAATCGTTATGCACGCAGAATAAGAGTAGCGACACACCCACCGCAAGTTTTAAGTCTGAATCTAAAAATCTACGTTATGGGCGGCCGTATTCAAATAAAAGCAGTTAGCAAATACACATGGTAATCATAGCAATTTATTATTTTCGCGTATTTAAATTTTCGCCAAAATACCAAAATACCAGTCCTACGCCGACAATATCAGAGATCAGAGAACCTAATAATTAATTCATAAGATTTGTAATTAAAAAAATTGCAGATGCACCTAACTTTTTGCATGGTGTGTCACTAAACTAACGACAGGATAATATTCGCTCCAGGAGTCGTCAAAGGCAGGTACTGCGTAACATGGTACCAGGGAGGTAGAGGTGTGTAGGATGCGGCGGGCGGCGGGCGGCGGTAGTCATGGCGACCGCCGGATGCGCCCGCCAGCTTGCAACCCTGGGCATTAGGGTGGCTAACTTTTATGGGAAATATGGACTCGGTAATTACCACACATAACATTTGGTTAGTGAAAATGCATACAATAAAATCGGCCCTGAATGTTAAGATTAAGATGGAAATCAAAAATTGAGGCTTGTCGTTATCCCTGAAAAGACTTCCAGAATCTTTCTTACTGATATGATTAAAAATTGTTACGGTAACATTATGAAATCCATCGATTTTAAATTCGTTAAACAAAGAAGATAAGTCGTAAGAGGTTTTATTTCATTTTTTAATTCTACAAACTTCATAAAATTTCTTTAATTGTGAAAAACATTTCTGGAATTAATTGTTTGAATTTTCTCAGAATCCTTTGTTTCAGACGTCGCAAAAACTACTTTAATTGTTAAAGGATTTCAATATTTACTTATACACACAAATCTACAAATGTTATATTTGTTTAAATTCTTGAACTTAAAGGAAAAAATCATTACCATTATTTTAATTAGGTACAAGGGTCTCATAAAAAGCAGGAAGTATCTCTATCGCCAATGATTTGGTTACTGCACCGCGCATAGATATGGCTGTAGGTATATAACTGATTGTGTGGATAGGATAGGATCCAACGCTACCTATTTACTTTTTGTAAAGCTGCGTCTGTGTTGATGCAATGTGTACTGTAATCATATTTACTTAGTTGTGTGACGGTAACATCGAACGCTTTGCTGGGAACTCTTCATTATTTATGGGACTATGGCGGCGGTATTACCGGCCGGGTTTTTTTGAACTGGTGAATGAAACATGATGATGCATTTCTGTTTATCCTAAAGAGGAAAAAATACGATTTTCATTCAAATCACTTTAAAATTATTTTTTAGTGTATGCATGGTTACATATTTTTTTAAATATATCTGAAACTATGTTAATTATGTAGCTATGCAAAAATGTGTTTGAAAGCAAGCCCAAGTTTATAAATCGAGAGACACTATCTTCGGTAGGTATATGATGAAAAACTTTAATTTAAAACAAAACAATACGCTTCTTACAAATATTGAAAACAATACAAAAGGGCTTGAAAGCAAGAACTGTACAAAGATTTTAAGATTTGCATTGTTGATTTAAGATTTGCACGTTGTAAGATGGTGGTGAAGTTGTTTTTTTCTTATTTGCCTTTTGTTGTGCTACTTCAGGGCAAAAGCCTCCCCTCGCTAAGACCGTTCCCTCTCTTATATACTAAGGTACTGAATCGTTGCGTAAGTTCGTAATAATTATATGTATTTCTCGCTTATGAAGAAGTTTTATATTTTTCGGTTATTGGTCTATTCATCCTCCTGCCCTTATCGGTCTATTGCAAACTAGTATTTCGTTGCTTACTCAGAAGTTTTCTTATACTTCGCTTAAATTCTAACTTGCACCATGTACATGTAAAAAATGAAATTGTTGTTGGAAAATGCATCAGATCTCGCTAGACAGTTTTATATAGTATAGTTCTGAAGTGGCATTTTTTAAAAGTGTGATTCTATTATAGTTATTATAGTTTACACTTTAAGCAAATACACAGGTAAATTCCATGACATTGTTATTTATTCCTTCCTGTCTGAAAAACACGGTTCATCACAAAAGCCCTTTCAATATAACATCAAAAGCTTTTGAAAAAGTAATAAAGGTATGATTTAATTTGGTTCGCTCCGACATCCGTCTGGGCGCATCGCATATTGGCGCATACACACACTATATCAAAACATGGACATAATAGGCGTCTGGTTCCACCCCTTGTCTGCGAATAGGATCACATCCTCGCTTGCAATTACTGTAATTAATTAATAGCCTTCAAACTGGCATGGTATGGTATGACTGTATGACTCGCTTATGGGTTATGCGCTCCTGGTACGACGAGTATTTGTTATTTTTTGTAACAACGATTTTTTTGATGACTCTAGTAATTTTCACACACTTAAAACTGAAACTGCTGGGCGCACCTTATTAAAACTGTCCGCTTTTCCTCCCCTCTTACACCATCACGAGTATAGCGCTCAGCTATTTTCCATGAATATGTTATAGACATACCTATATAGTTAGTTTTCCATTAGTAATGTTAGTACATAAGGTCTACATAAAGCCTGCAATATGTTTTCAGAATCAGTTGCGAAGAGTTCCAGTGAATTTATTCAGATACCTGTTTACATTATAATATTAATGTACGTTCAATTGCCCCGTAATGTTGAGTCGACATTAGAGGAAAATTGAAACGCAGTAGTAATACACGACGCAAAAGGGAATACACAAGCATTGAATAACGTAACTGTGTATTATTCCTATACACTGTAGGTATCCACCCCTTTCCGTTTCGGCCCAAAATCTTACAGAAGAACCAATAAATGGAACCATATTAATTAATAGATCATAAACTAAACCCTCTTGTAATCGGACGTCAAAGTCCGAGCCCTTAATAGTTTGAACATTAGTATTCTCACTCCGACCTCCCAAGGGGACATTAAAATCACTTTGCGACTATTAAAGACGATATAAATTCAGTCACCACCAGTCATTAGTTAAGTAGTCACCGTTACTCGAAAATTATTACTATGAATTACTCTGGGTTTAATTTTTGTATGATAACTATAAATTAACAAAAAAAATCTGTTTATTTTTGTTCTAGAATGAAAATAAATTCGCAACTTGAAGACTCCTCCATAATTTTGCGCTCTAATAAATACCTTCAATTGTGCTAATTTAAATCGCCTACATAAGACTTATGTACGCCTAGTATATACCGTTGTGATAGACGCGCGCGATTGGCTGCGTACTCGGCGGTCGTCATGACAACCAGGTTGTACTGTACTATTTTTGTGCCTATACTATTCCACTCGCCTATTTATTATTATCGGTACTCGTTACCCAATAACGTTAGAAATCATTAAAACTTGTTTTGGGTATTTTACAAAAATAAATACTTAGATATACAACTGCGCGAAATTGTGAGAGGCTTACTTTTCTGGTTATATTGCTTAAAGTTATTCTGTATAGTGCAATATACATATTCAATATTCCGAATGAGGTGTCTGGGTAACAGAAATAACTAATATTTTACCCCCCACATACCTCTAACACAGCAGAAGTCATGAATTTCTGGAATCAAACAATAAGGAAAGATATTTTAATCCTTATTGTTATAGCCATTAGGTTTAAAATTAACAAATTAAAGTTCTAACCAGTTTGCAAGCGCATTTCCTCGCTGCAGATTTTCCGGGCGAGCTGTCAGAACTCCCGCCCGGGCTTCGACTGTTTCCGTGAAACGTCGGCACGGTTCGACACCCCTGTCACGGGAGGCCATTTTACCTGGAGCTGCAATATTTGTTGGGTGCGCTCTGGTTGCTTTCCGCGGCTAGAGTCAGGGAGCTCTCGGTAATATGGTGCAGTAGCCAGGCATGTATGCAGCGATACAAAGAGGTATATGTGTGCACCGTACTAGTGAACTTTGATAATGAACCGAGGGGCAATTGCCCGGGCAGGGGGGGGCAGGCTTCTGCCCTCAAACCCCTGTTACGTCGGCCGGGATGTGCAACGACCTGCAGCCACTTCCGAGCTAGCTATGTACGCATCGCACATAGCTATCGCCTATAACGCTTATGTACAGTATCGAAACGATTAGGTATCATTGTTAGCATGTGGTGCAATAATCATAGACAACACTATCGTCCTATATCTTCCAGAGTAATGCTGGCCTGGTACCAGCTTCTGTTTAATAACTTCTTGCTCTACTGAAGAGTAAATAAATACATAGTTCGCAAAGTCTCGATACGTTTCGAGTAGTTTCGTTAGTTGGAAGATTCCTGGGCAAAACTTTTACAAAGTAATGTTAATCATCGAAGTATTATTATTGGATACAATTTTGAAACGCGGCTGAATTGTTTAGCTTTCCCCCTCAGACAGCCCTCCGGGGTAACCACACAAAACAAGAGGAAAATAACATTTCTCGTGAGAGGTTTTGTTTTGTACTTGAATGAGGTTTAGAAAAATTAACCCCTTCTTAATCTCAATCTGAGTATTTAATCCGCGATAATACTAATCTTTTCACAGGATCAGGAAAATTAAGTTATGAACCTAAAGATGAGATTTTCGTTACAATAAGCAGGGGTGGGTAACTTTCCGCTACGTATCTATTTAAGAGTTAAGATGATTTCAAATAGCAGGTATAGGAATTTGAAAACTTTTGAGTTGACACCACCACGTGGTCGGCTACGAGTACAACCAACTTCCACATCAGCAGAAGCATTAAACATTTTGAAAAGCTGTAGCTTGGATTAACTTAATGTTAATTCTATTTAGCATACCTATACATACTATTAAAATGAACACACATAGCAATTTAATTTATCACCATATTAACTCTGTCTTTGTTTGCCCTTAACTTCTGTCGGCCCGCGTTCACTTGCAAGGGGTTATAAATTCGCAGTCTGTTAAGTCGAGATTTAGTCTAGACTCTAGACAGTGAAACGTATTTAGGGACTACTCACACTTATTCAGCTCTATTCAGAAATATGTTATGTCCATAGAAAACAACGATTTTGTAAGGAGACGCGTACGCATCCATTCAGCTTTCCGCGTATATTCAGCTTTCGCGGCAAACAAGTATAAAATGAGAACAAATGTGTTTTTATCATGCGAGTGCTTTAGATGGAGATCAGCGCTGATCTGCCGCATTCAGCGCTGTTTCGCCGCGTTCGACGCTGAATGGGGCGGAACAGCGCTGCACACGTATGGTTCTCAACTCCTTGTCGACAAGTTGCAACCTGCATAGCTCCTGGATAGATTTGATTTATTATTACGTAATCATTATGAGTATCATTCTCTTTGAATTTAGTATTATTTTGTTTTAATTGGGGTACCAATGTCGCGTATTCTCCAACCAAATTTTTATTTACCCAAAGTGGGTCGACCCAGTCATTTGCGTTTTAATTTTTTACGCTTATTTTTTTCTATGTCTTCTGCAAGTAACGAAACGACAAAAATATCGCACATAGAACTGTCCATGTTGAGGGCACAATACTAATTGAGTAGCTGACCGTCTTCGCAGCATATTCAGTGCCGTACGCACTCTTACGCCGCTGTACGCCCTTGATAGAAGTAGAGCTGAATAAGTGTGACCAAAACCATTCAGCGAAACGCGAATAGAGCTGAATAAGTGTGTGTAGTCCCTTATACTGAATCCAATGTGTAGCATCCCCTTCATGTAAATGCTGTCGTTATTACATTTCCGTTGTGGACTGTATGCGTCTCAAAACTATGATTCTATCGTCTAATAGTGAATGCTTTCGACTCTTTCCTTGTTTCTTAATATGTATTTTTTAATTAAACAATCCAGTATAGTGGGTATTTAGTTCTAAAGACATGTGATAGAGCTGGAATGGGTGTTGTATTTTGCAAAGCCCTGCTGTTGATAATTTCATTATGGGGAATTTTATTGCTACAGGAATACCATTATTACAGTGGTATTTCTAAGACTTGACTCAACCCATTTTATTTTGTCTTCTATTACTCCTATGTTCATCAAGTGGCTTATTTAATATTCCTCTACCATCATGCAGTAACGTAATCTTTTGAAAAAGTACTTCAGTTTCAAATCAGTATATAATATCAATCTAATAATTTAATTCAGCATATAAACCCACTTAGCGAATCGAAAACAATTCAGTAAAAGTCATTGGTTTGTTCCCTTTGAACAAATCAGTCGGCATCGACCGCACAAATAATTACCGCTCAAAAATTGAAAGCACAAACGTGCAAAATACATCAAAGGCAATCACTATATACCTACATTGAATTCCAATAAAATCAGATCAAACAATTATGGACTGTAGCGCATGCTAATAGGAATGAATTCGTCAAAACTTTTGTGCTTAAAATTAAATAACGCACACGCATAAACGATGGGGTTCGGTTGACGTCGAAAGAGGGGTCCAGACAGAAAAATGCACTTGGAACCCCACGTCTAGACTAAAGGCTGTCTGCCGTCTGACCGCTAAGACTGCAGACTTCGCCACTTTCATCAAGGACGATACAACCAGCGAGATTCTGATCTAAAAGGCGACAAGCAAGCTTTTTATGAAGAGAACTTGTTTCGATTTGAAGAGAATCGTGGGAACTTACAATTTGATTCTACAACTTTGGTGAGCTATTAAGTAGCCGGTCACTAGCGTATGCATCTACAATATAGCGATTGGATCTATGTACGAATGTTTCCAGTTACTAAATCCATGAATGTGACTCTAACTACCTAAATTTTTATTGTCAGTTTCGTTCTTGGTTGTAAATAAAGTGTGTTCTTCAACCCCAATTTGAAGATTTGGTACATCTCAACCTGTATCACAATGGTCACAAAAACATATGGTACCGTACCTATATTCACGTATGGAACACCTCTTTCTAACCCATTCACGTCAACATGCTGGACGACATATCACAACCCTATCAAAACCAAACCATCACGTTGACCAACATTCAAACCCATCATTACTCACAACAAATCGATTACAATTCTATCGATAAAGCGCCAAGTCGCTTGTATCAGTGATGTCTGCCCCCACGATAAACCTAGTGGTGTATAATTTAGTGCTGGTGTAAGTCTGGGCGACTATACTTAGTGTGGCGCAGTGCGCTGCCGGTAGGGGTAGGTCAGGTACACCGATGCAATTCCATGCGATTCGCGTTTGTTTGGTCGACGTGGGCTACGGTGTTTTGTTATGACTATCATGGAGGGTGGAATGTATTTGATTGGTTATGTATCGTATCTGTATTAATGACTTTTTGTTAACTTTTTAACGGGGATTTCTGTGTCTTTTTGTCGTGGTACTGGCTGGTTTCTATTGTTTCACTCGCATACTGATGGTTGTACCACGTTTCACTCACATGTCTGGTGAATTTAAATTTAAATCTTGATAGTGAGAGATGATTGAATATATGACGATTAGGTAGGAAGAACACTTAAGACCACACTAATTTAGACAAATCAATGTAAATGTCAATTGTATGTAAAGAATGTACCAAAACCACAAATAAAATTGTTTAACTGCATTTATAAAGTGAGTGAAATGGCTTTCCTACATCGTTAATGCATCCAATATAGATTACATAATTATGCTGCAATATAGGTAGGTATATTTTAACCTTCAGCAACTGACATGATGTTACTAGATTGTTGGATTCATTTTATATCGATCTAGTGCTGAAGTAACTTCAGTTATTACCCTTAATGGCGACTTAAACGGTTACGGTTTCATCATTATTTCAGCAGTTTAGTACCCGGTTATGCTTAGGTTCTTATTGTTCAATCTAAATATCGTTATGTGCTATTTTTATTTTATTAATCTATCTATCCAGTTGATTGTGACTATCTGCATGCGTATGTATGCACCTTGAAGTCTTTGGTCGAAGTTTTTAAATTTCGTCAATGTCTTTCTTCATTGTTTGATAAGTTTGATCTAAGTTAGTTTCCCAGGTTCGATGTCCAAATCCAGATGGGTAGCAAATGGCTCGTTCACCTTGCAGGGTCTATTAAGTCTTCAAATATAGCAGGTAATATGTAGGCGGATTTATTTTTTACTTAGATTGTCTACTTTTTTGCGTTTACTGACTTTACAAAACAGATAAAACATACGTACGACTTCACAACCAAGCAGTTCCATTCAATAAAGCCTACGTTGCAGTAAATAACTCAGTCTAGGCTATTTCCTGTGCGGTCGTCAGAGTACAGCCTACAAGACCTGCACAGCCACAGGTCTTTCACTACTCACAAGTGGAGGAAATTGACTAGCGGTGAAAAGAGTTCCACTTGAATGATGAGTTGTACCATTGGACTATCGGCTATTCCGTTGTTCCGTTGCTTTGTTTACTTGAGATAGGAATTTGACAATACGTGCATGAAGCTAATGTCAAAATTGTGCCCTTAGTAAAAAAATCCACAGAAAGACAGAATATTGCGATCGGCCTTATAACAATGCTTAACTATTACGAGCCGTGAATGGCCAACCGTTGGTCAAATCGGCGATTTGACTACTGAAAATGGTTCGGTTATTGTTAAAGTTAAATGGTGCAACTGTACCCATAATAACCCAACCATAAGTGTTGTAAGTTTGTATGTATTACAATGGTTGCTTTGTCTGATTTTAGTAGTATGTTTTTTTATCCGTCAGTAATGTTACAAAATGATCATTTCATATAGGTAATCATTTTCCGGCTAGACAAAAAAAAACCGTCAATATTACGGTTAAAAATTACACTTCGTATTTACCATACATAGTAACATTTTTTTTCTCTCAATGTTGCTATGAACATTATTAACGAAAATAGGTAAAAAATATTCTAATGTAATTGTGTATAGGCATATTTTAGGCCACACCTACTGCATCTAAACATACGTTTCCCTCTAAACTGGAGTGGAACTGAAACACGAAAGCTTACTTCAGTTTACAGCTCGTTATTTCTCGCGTAAAAAACATACTGTGTGTTCATTCATGCATACTTTCACAAATCCTCTTAGTTGCCGAGTTGCTCTGTTGCACTCCAAATATGCATTTTTCTGTGAACATACGCCGCATCCTGCAATATACCTCTACACTGTATTAGTTTTAAGTTGTATATATGTTACCGTAAGATTACAAACATCGTTAGATTACAATCTATCTCGAGAGATTGTAAACTGTCGAATTATTGTGAACCGTAACATCTGATTGCAATTTAACGCATTATTTTTCGCTATATTATAATCTATCGATGAGAAATTGTCAAATTGTCAACTGTCCGAAAGCTCTCTCTGATTGGTCAGTCTTTTTGTAAGATCGACCAATCACGACCAGCCGTTCTGTTCCCATGGAGTTCCCGTAGAGTTAGGAATGAAATAGAGGTGTCAGTTAAATAAAATAAATGCTCTTCAAAAATTCTTCAAGTATTAAATTTATATAAAAATAACTCTTATAAAAATACAGTTAGGTATTTTGTCTTCAAATACAAACTAATATTTAAAAATAAAATAAAAGGGGTGCTAATTAAACAGGCTTCTTTTTAATATCATTATTCGCCCCCAAAAATGTATGTTGCCTTCTAAATTACTAAGTCAGCCACAATTAATAAAGCGTCGAGCATCTAAATAATACTATCTTAGCCACGAGTTATCTTCCACTCTAAATACAACTCAGCATGATGGTTATTTTTTTGCATCTAAATTTGTAGCATGCATTCTAACAGTAAACTTCTTAAATACTATTAAATGACATCATAAAAATATTTATTTACCTTCTAATTTTTTAACTCGTACCTACTGAGTTTTTTGTTTAAAATATAACACATCCCATATTAATTGACCCAGCATGGAAGTAAGCATGCAACGTGCAGCAAGCATAACTTCTGTCACGGCTCCGGCGCTGCGGGGCTCCGGCGGTCCCATGCGAGCTTATCGTCGCAGATGGTTTTCACGCTCACCACCGCAGCTTCGGCTTGCTGGCCGGCGGAGCCGGCCAGCCTCAGCCGCGGCGGCGAGCGCTGAAACTACCTGCGCCTCAGCTCGCAGGCCGCCTCGCCCCTCCGCGCCTACGCGGTTTTGAATTGCACTCTAGGGGTAGGGCAGACAAGACTACGTGGAGTCGGTTTTGCAGCGATTCGTTTTCGTCACTAACTTCAATTTTTAATACAATTTTTAATTGTGTGTAATTTGAGTCTTAAAAATTAAGTACAATTTTTGATTTTATAAAAAATTAAACCGTCACTTATTTTTGCACGTCAAAGAGCTGTGACACCGGGAGTTGCAAAGAACATTGTCTTTTTTGACGTTCTACCAATCAGCGCGCAAGATGCATTCCGTTCTACGCCAGTTGACAATTTGACCGCTCTACATCGCTCTCGATCTTACAAAAAGACTGACCAATCAGGGAGAGCTTTCGGACAGTTGACAATTTGACAATTTCTCATCGATAGATTATAATATAGCGAAAAATAATGCGTTAAATTGCAATCAGGTGTTACGGTTTACAATAATTCGACAGTTTACAATCTCTCGAGATAGATTGTAATCTAACGATGTTTGTAATCTTACGGTGACATATATAATATATAAGTTTATTTTTTTTTTTCAATTAATGTAAATATTTTGTGAATAAAAACCACACTTATAATATTTTTGCTTTAGACGGAATAGTTATTTTCCAATCCCATAAAAGTTCGAATTTTGATTCATAAATGACAAGATTTTTTAAATAAAAGTACCAGGAACACATAAAATTGAGTACCCATCATAAATTCATAAGCGAGTTAAGAACAAAGTCAACAAAGCCTACGATTCAATTTCACAAGCAAAACTTCCGTGCCCCATAGAGTATGCCATTATCCGAAATGTTCTAAAACCTGACTCAAATAAGGAATGAGGAAAAATCAATCCTCTGCAAGTGTATAAGTACTCGTAGCACGCGCGTAGCGCTACGGCGGACCCCGTCACGTAGCCCTGTCTACGTCCGATACGGCCTGCTTTGAACGAATTTCACACCGCTAAGGAAATTCTTTAGTTTCTCCACGGTTTCGCCACATAATGGATACGTCGTGGTTCGTTAAATTGCCTGATTGATGATTATGTTTTTGATGACAAAGCAGGATTGTAGGTTTTTTAGGATGTGTTTTTTTTTGGTTACTGTCATCATGATGGCATGAAAAATACAGTTTTTCTAAAATTTTCAACACCTAATTCTATTAAAATCATAGAGCACTCTGTAGAATTAGATGTAGTTCAGTATTTTTCAGGAAAAGGAATGAAATACCAAATCAAGTTAAAAACATTTAATAAGAGAAACGGCATTACAAAGAAAACTTTAAACCGAAACTCGTATATCAAACGTCATTTCCCCGTTTTTTCCCCAAAAGCGAACGACCGGGCGCTGGCCGGGGTACCAGGGCCGCATGAAACACAGGCGGATGTGTGCAGGCGGCGAGGCGCATTGCAGGCGGGTGAACGGCCGCGCATCGATCGCCCCTCCCCCCGCGCGCCACCCCCGCCCGCGCCGCTTGCGTAATTCCCCCCCCCCCCTCCCTGGCGCGTTATGTAACAGTGACGCGGTTTGCGTTATCGCTTCCTGATTTTTGTGCTGCATCCCGATTGCAGTAATTATGCAGTCCTCGTATAAATAAGGATGTGGGGTGCGGTATAATGATGCGTTGCTTTCAGCGGAAGAACTTCAGGAAAAATGTGTTCGAAAAAACAAAATGCAGTTTGCGGAAATATGTTTTAATTAGCTCTCATGTTCTCTGCGAATTTGTTTGATACAACCTTTGTACATACTTCGTACATCAGATTATACATATGTAGAAGTCGGTAGACAGGTGTGCAATACATCGTCTGCGCCTGGTTTTTCCCGCTAACGGAACATGGCGGGAAACAAACTTCGGAGGGAGAGGAGACAATACGTAAACATCCCTCCGCAAGTTTTATCAGACAATATTGTGTTCATACGAAGTCACTAACTTCCCTCCAACTTACTGGAGACAAAATATCCTTGTATCTGTGGACATTAATTAAGGCTGGTCAGCAATCCGGGCCAATTTTAAACCCCCGTTCTTTATGACCGGGAAGAGGTCGTAGATACCCGGCTTTTTGTTACCCAGCAAAAATAGTAGCCGTTTGTTTGTGGTAGCGACCCTTCCTTAAATAGGTTCTGCAAATAAGTTTGTTTTGGTCACGTTAAGATTGTTTAGAAGAATAAACAAAAAACAATTTGGAAGAAATGATTTCACGATTTTTGTTCTTCTTTTATGTTTATGTTCTTTATTTAATAATAACTTTTGTACACTCAATAAGGTTTGTCCTAAATAATATTGTATCGGAATTATCCTCCGAGATAATCAAAGTTCAGAAAATAGCCTCAGGCGGGGTTTCTTCTCGGATATCCCATGAAATTGAAAATCGCTTGCGTAGCACATACATCATTTATCGATATACGACAGTTCCGGAAGAATATAAAATCGACCATTTGATTGTTTAGGATTTAATTTAATTCAAAAATACATGGCTACAAAAAACGTTAGCTATTTAAAAACAAATTAAACCAAAAACAAAAATAAATCAAATTTTTCAACGTCCTCAAAACGATATCGATTACAATAATCGGAATACAATCATCAATTACGAAATAATGATGTGACCCAAATAAAAAACAATCAAATTACATAGACAGTTACAATTTAAACAAAAGAGGAAGCTACGGCCCGTAGCTCCGTAGCTCCGTAGCGGGGTTACGGCGTAGCCGGGGTGCGGTCGGCGACCCCTGGCCGTGAACGGGGGCGCGCCGGGCTAGAGCCGCACTGCCTCCCCCTCCCCTCCCCCGCCCCGCGCCGCCGAGCCCCCACCCCCTGCGACCCCGCACACTGCTACAGCCAGCCGCCGTAGACACGTGTCCGCCGCACCCTGTATACACAGGCTGCTGTATAAATGGACATAGTTACGTTTTGTGCAGCGCTGCATTTCTGCTATATGGTTTGGCTGGGTTTTGTGACTAGATATATTTTTATAGCGATGTATAATATGTGAATATTAAGGTAAGTATTGTATAGTTTTCTAACTCAATTCTATATGTTTTATAATTAAATAGAGACAGTAAATAGAACCAAAATAAACCTGAAGGAAAATTAAATAAAAGGGTAAATAAACAGAATACATAACAAACAATATCCGCAAAAAATTACAGGCTTTCAATAAAAAATGTACGACAGGAACGCACTGAAATCACAGCTATAAATCATTAACTAAATAAATACACGCTGTATCGACATTACTCAGCTCAGTCACGCACACCAGCACACTCCCAGACGCACACATGCACAGTCGCCCAGTTCTCTTCAAAGCGTCTCTGTGAACGCCACACCCCCGAACGTCGTAGCTACAGGGCGGCACTCACACACGCAAGATATCAAAGGAAAATCAGTATCTGTGTGAGGCAGAGACGTGTAGCGACAATGTCAGGGTTTTCACAGTGAGGGTGGAAAATATATGTTAATGTGGTACTTCCGCGTTTTGGTGTATTCGTGTCACGCACACGCCTGTAATTACGGTGAGCTAACCGTATTGACGGCGGGGCGCGCGTGTGTGCGTGGGGTGCATCGACTCTGCTTCCTGCTAGGGTACAACGGCCCCAGCCCTGATTTATGTTCGTTCGTTTGAAGGTTTGCGTGTTATTGTGACGTTTCCAGCTCATTTGCTTACGAATATTTTACCTTTATATTACTTTGATTGATCAATATAAAAACAAAAAAAAATCGTCAGGACGAAAGTGGGTCCCGTTTTATAGCGCGCCGTAAATTTTAGTTTTCATTTGAAATTCTGTGACAACTGGGGAACCGGGGCTTTTAATTAAATGCAATGTACGTGGATTTAAATAAGGGTAGTTTTCAAACGAAATGAAGTTTTCTTTTTAAATTTAAACGAAGCTGCTGAAAACACATCTCTTTGTTCACCTACTGCTCCATAGTAATAAATATTTCCAGCAAATTGCAATTTTCGATCTATTGATAATTAAACTAGGAAATAGGAAATTATGAGTTATAGTTCAGCATTTAAAAGTTTTGTGACTTTTACCGTACATAAACTACCCCATAAATAGCATGGGATGATGACCACTTCTGCCTACTTTTAAATTTTTTAACTATCCCAATTTTATGTTATGTATGTACCAAATAACTTCAGTTCAAGTACGAGAGCCAAAACTAACATTAGTATAAACAGAATGTCGCTGAAAGGAAAATATATCAGTGTTGTTTGTATGTTTGTTTATCGAGTGCAACCACTCGAACCGTAACGTTTCTTGACAATATTTAGTTTTCTCTTGTGATTTGCCGCGGAAATATTTTCTTATATATTTTCCTAGCGGCAGATATAAATTATTATATCTTGATAGGGTATTATGAAGCGCATGTAGACGCGGCGCACTTTTCTATTGGCTAATCATGAAAAATATTGCTCAGAAGAAAATACAAAATGCAGAGCAAAGTTGATCATAATTTCCTCTCCCCATTGTACCAAAGAATTCAAATTTCATAGACAAACTCAACAACTGTATACGAAAAGTATGTACTAGGCGCCCAGACCCGGCAGCAGGTACGTAGATTGTATTTGCGACAAAGTGGGACCTCCCTCGGTTCGCAATATCATTCCGCACCGCACCTGACTCGCGTATTTCAAACTTTTGTTATGTTTACTCTTTGTTCCCCTAGCCAACTCTTTTTTAAACAACTCTGAAAAATATCATCCCGGAATTGGATTTCCTAGTATGTGTACTTACTCTTATTGGTCGTGGTGGCTTAGTTACTAAGAGAGTAGGCCTGTGCAAGAGATTTTTTGGCGCCAGACTGCAAGAAGCGGTAAAAAATAAACTCTGATAACGTTAACCGGCTACGTTGTCAGAGTTTATTTTTTACTACTATTGGTATATTTACGTAAATTTTTAATATCATAAGTGCAGCTTTATGCGATGTTAAAATGTGGGCGTAATTAGTGACATATTGCAAGCTCATCGCTCATAAGTACAACGACCCAATTTCCCCCTGTTTCACAACATGCGTGAGATGAAAACCCCGTTGAGTGTGCCGCAGTCAATATTTTAATCATACAACACATAGTAATAAGGCTTTGCGAAATTGTGGGCTAAATGTTTCACCTGTAATTTGCATAAAAATTAAAATATGTTAGCGAACTTATTGGGGTAACGGACCTTTAAAAAAATATGGGCCCCATCTAGTAGGTACATATTTTTCATCAATTAAATCCAAAAATGTAATTGGATTTGGTTTGCCATCGCTAGTCAAACAATCTAGGATGAATAAGGGTGCTTACACAAAGAAACAGGTTTCCGGTACAGACAAACCTGTACGGGTAGGTACCGATCAGTGCAGGTATAATATTTCAATACAATCGTATTCACTCACTTATAAAGAAACAGGTTGTTTACCTGTTTCAACTTACCAGAGTGCTTAGTGCGAGTTTTCGTGAATTTTTTTACGGACTCACATGAGAGCGCGTATACTAAGATTTGTATGCAGTGTTGCCAACTTAGTGGATTTTCCACTAATACTGGTGGTTTAAGTCCCCTATTTAGTGGCGAAATGTTGAAAGTACTGCGGGTCAAGTAGCGAAATGTAAGTTTTGTGGTACAACTTTAAGGAGTTACTATGGAGATTTGAAGTCTCACGGAATGTCAAAAAAGCATCTACAAAACAAAAAGGTGAACGACTACTATATAATTATATTAAGTACTCATTCATTGGTCAAATGCGTAACTAAACAATTTGTGAAACTACTACGCCGATTATAATTTGTGAAGGATTCGGATCGGGTCGGATGAATTGCTAAACAGATGTAATGCTTTGTCTGTTTTAATTTTCTATCGTTGCCGAGTTACATCTTTGGATGATTAAATTGTTTTAGGTTACAATAAAATATAAACAATATTTTTTTAGTGGTGAATTTGGTGATTTTAAGTGTGGGATAAATTTTTGTTAGTGGTTTTCTGGTGGTTTTAAAAGTTGACTCTGGTGGTAAGCTTCTACAACTGTTGGCAACACTGTTTGTATGGAACAAAAACAGGTTCCAATTTTTGACACTAGGTGGAGCTGTTTTTGTTCCATACAAATCTTAGTATACGCGCTCTCATGTGAGTCCGTAAAAAAATTCACGAAAACTCGCACTAAGCACTCTGTTTCTATGTAAGTGAGTGAATAGGATTGTATTGAAATATTATACTTGCACTGATCGGTACCTACCCGTACAGGTTTGTCTGTACCGGAAACCTGTCTCTTTATGTAAACACCCTAAAATAGTAGTTTAACTGTCAATACTTTTATTTTTGCATGAAAGTACTAGGGCAGCATATCGAACAAAGGAACATCGCAAATAGGGCTTCAAATTTTGATCGGTCTGTTCAATCGCAATTACAAATTCACCACGTAGGCTGCCTATTGAGGGTTCATAAAAAACAAACGAGAAGCGAGTTGAAAAAATACTCGTCTCGCGTCCCGACACTCCCTCACTGCGACTATTAAATATTTAATTCGCTTTTTCACTAGTCTGCCGCCATCGCTAGCCCTGCAAATGGATCAGTCTGTCTGTCTGTCCACAAATCTAGATAACATGTAGATATATCTCGGGCTTGTCAAAAATGAATGTACTAAAAAGGGTTGGAGTAATGGGCCTGTTCTACTGAGCATACTTTTATGGAAGGGCTTTCATTCAACGAAGGTACTTAAAAATAATTTTGAATTACATAATCAATTATTACACTTTGTTTTGACTACATAACACCACTTTTCTTTCTGAACCTATAAATACTGTTTTTAAAATGCCTACTGTTTGTACTGTTAAATATACCATTATTTTAATCATTATTTTAATCAGTTTTTTACAAAGAATTTAACAGTATAAACCTACATCGCTTTAGTTTAGTTTTCCCATTACCCGCGGTGACTCAGGCCGGGGCTCGCAGACGCTCACACAATATTTGTATTGCACCGATACAGGCTTGTCACGTATAAAGAGATGCGATTTTTTTGAACATAATGCTGTGCACTTACTTATTGATGAAGAAATATGTTTCATGTCATATCTCTGCTAAAAAAAAGTGAAAACTTACAAATGGTCTTCAAATGTCATGATTATTATTTAACTCTATTGTTTCTTCTAGCTGTAAGTTTTCCGAAAAATGTTAAAATAAAAAAATAATTTTACCTCCAATGTATTTGCAGTTACAATGAATTACGCTTAGGTGCTACTGTCTTTTTCGTCAAACCTAGTACCTAAATAGAAATATGTAACAAATTCAGACTGGTTGTAATCGACATACTGTGCCACTTTTTCGAGATTTTTCAGTAACTTTTTTGAAAATTAAGTTAAAGTCTCGTATATTTTATAGCTTCTACAGGAGTGCAAGTATAGTAGTTTGGCAGGCAAGTTGCAATCTATATGTTCGGCTACCAAAGGACCGCCAAGTGAACGTTTGCTGTGCAAACTTTGCCAGATGCGCCTCTAGGCTGTTCCCTTGTGAATAGCGATACCTCTTGCCCCGTCTGGGGCGCTGGTACTTTTGCTGTATGATGTAACAGGTATTCGTTTATCCTAGTAACTTAATCGAAATAAAATAAAGTTTTCTTTTAAACTTAACTTACTTCCTTTAAGTTTGGAATAAACAGAATGTTTTGTCGGTATCGTGTTTAAGTATAAAAACTAGCTTGTTACCTGCGTTGTCACCGGCAACCCATGGACACCATCCCCATACCTGGATAGAATATAACCCTAGCCACCAGGGTAGCTTCTTGGCAGTAAAATAAGTTTTCATATCAGTTTTGTAGATTTTTAGGCCTACGATAGGCAAACAAAAAAAAACACTTCAAATTCCAAAAAGATCGAATCGAATCAGATTATCTGTTCAAAAATTCCAAGAAAACAATGGATCTCTATAGTAAGAAGTTGCAATACCTGTAACGGTTATTACGAAATAGTATTGTACTACAAACAATCATCAATTTCACTCAATATCTGTCTGACTTAGACAGCCTAGGTCTCATCTGAAGGTGCCTAGCTACCTAGGAGACAGGAAGAAGATAAATAGCGGTTTGCCGACAATTAATTCGAATATACACTGTACTATCAAGCACAGTTTTTTACCGACTTCAAAAAAGGTGGTTTTCAGTTTGACTTGTTTTTAAACTTTCGCGATTTGTACACATATTTTTAAACAATCGGGATGAGATACTATGTATAAAGGCCTTTTTTCTTGTATGTAAGTATGCATGTTTGGCTGAACTTATTTTGATGCTGTTTTCAGCACAGCATTTGTCGGACTTAGGAGTAACTTTTAGGTATATTATTAAAGTTTATTTTATTCTTACAAAAGTTTTTAACATAGTAATAGTAAGTCCTTTCTTAAGAGTTTCCGCGAGACTTATTACTCCGCGTTTTCATTTCAGCGTTGATATGTACTGAGAACAGCGCAGAACAGAATACCGGAATGCTTTTACTAACAAGTTAATTAATTCGTTTTTAAAATAATAGCTCGCTGCAACTGGAAGTAGTCTTCGTTTTACTTTGTTATATTATAAGATTCATATGATAACTGTTTTAAAAATATAACATATTGTTGCTCCGCTTTTCACTTATCATAGTTGTATTTTTGTTTATCATTCTTTTGGAGCCACAAAGAAACATCGTACTCCAAATATATGTCACGCAAAATGTCCTTTTCCCCCAAAATTTTCCCTAATCATATACTAAAAGGGGGCGAGTGTGGATAAACAAATAAATCAAACCCACAAGCACTTTTCTTCCCGACAGTACCGCTCCTCCTTTAATTTATGTACGAAGGGTCTGATTGATCAATAGCCAATAACAAAATGACGACACACGCACCGCCTTGCCACAGAATAAAAATAAACTGTATATTTTTATTCTGTGGCAAGGCGGTGCGTGAAGGTACTAAAGTTCGTTTTTCAAGCCTTCACCGGCTCTACCCTGTGCTGTCAGTACTGAGTGTCGTGCATCGAACCCATACATGTGTGATTGACATTGTTACGAACGTTAGTACGTAGCTTCACAACTGTTTACAGGAGAATGCATATAAACTGTGGCCTTGCAGACAAACACACACACAAGCATATTTATATGTGTCTATTTTATTAATGGCATGAACTGCCCCGTTGGTCTAGTTGTCGCAAGTGTGGCTGCTGAGCACGAGGTCTCGGGTTCGATTCCCGAGTCGGGCCGAAATCGCTTTGTGGGTTTTAGAAGACTCACAAAGCAGCCCGAAGCCTGGAAGTTGGTGATTGATTCACCCGTGCATCGGAGAGCACGTAAATGTCGGTCCTGCGCCTGATCTCTTTCCGGTCGTGTCGGATTGCCGTCCCATCGGGCTATGAGAGTGAAGGAATAGGGAGTGCACCTGTGTCTGCGCAAATGCTTGTGCACTATAATATGTCCTGCGCAGTTGGCTAATCTCCTTACATGAGAACAGCCGCCGTAGCCGATAATCGGCTAGGAGGACATCATCATCATCAATGGCATGAAGGAAAAAAATCTCAAAGAAACCTGACTTTTATGGCCTGAATTCGCATTGCAAGTCAGCATTTGTTTTATCAATGCAGGCTTTAGGCGGGTTGACGAATATCTGTATCTATAGTTATAATATAGGTATGTATTTGTTCGTCCCATTTAGATCTAAGTACGATTACTGCTAGATAAAACAAACTTGTTAAGTGAAGTGTGTATTTGGGGTTGGGGAGGTTAATAGAGAGATATATCTACTTATGGCACCTTTGAAGAGGTTTGCTAGTTGTATCTTATGAAGGGTCTTGCTAATCAACCACCAATCACACATTCACAAACTCAGAGCAATTGGTAGGTCAATTTTAAATTTATTCAGAATGACTTGAACAGAAATGAAGACCTAGCTCAGCAATTCCGAGTCACCTGCTTTAAACGTACAGTTACTATGTATTACTCGACATTGAAACACTAATTTTCTCTGTCATTTTGTCACATACGCAGTAACAACAACTTCCATTGAATTCGGAGGAAGTTTCAGGCACACGTGTATTATCTGTGACCACAATATCTAACACGTGCCGAACCTGACCATCTAAATATAAGCCACCAAATATAAGCTGGTAAGTTCCACCCATTCAAACATTCATTAGGTACATACGAACTTAAGGCCCCGCATACTGCCAACTTTTAGTCGGCCGATAGATCGGTTTCATAAATTAACATGTAGATGAATGATAACTGGCTAAGAGCGCACATTAAAACGATCAGGTATTTAGTCTGTATCAGACCAACTAAAAATTTGGTTGCATACAAGATTCATCATCATCATCATACAAGATTACTGTCTGTCAACCATCGAGCAAAATTTGTGTCTACAACTTTACTCTTCAGTGTGATGTGAATAAGCTTACGTCAAAGGGACAATTAAACCCAACTCTGATTAATTAACAATTGCCTTTACCATTATATCATTCTAGACGTATAGTGTAGATCATAAAGAATGAAATAATGAGTTTTATAGCCGCTAAAACCATTCGCAATAAAACGCAAAGGTTACAGTTAGGAAAAAGGAAACTATCTTTTGTGTCGAGCCTTTTAATTATATTTATGTTGACCTTTGATCACCGTCATATACATCCACTTACAACAATATCTATGTTAGTCTACTATATCACAAGGAACCGATTATAATTTATTAGATGATAAAATGGAAATAAGAATTCGGAGGTGTGTAAAAAGCATTCCTTGTTAAAAAATCCACGTAAAAGTATTATGTAAGTTTCACCAAAGAAGGCTCCTAGTTTTAACCGTCTCTGGCTGACAAAGAACCAGCATCAGGTTAACATAAGACAGAGGCTACTTTTAAGGACGCGGGTGGAACCACGGGCGGGAGCTATTATGATACGTGACAAGTCTTTACATCGTGATAAAATAAATGGCGTCCACGGCCGATTTCGGCCACGGCGGCTGTTCTCATTTCAGGAGATCAGCCAGCTGCGCAGGACATATTATAGTGCACGAGTATTTGCGCAGACACAGGTGCACTCCCTATTCCTTCACTCTCATAGCCCGATGGGACGGCAATCCGACAAGACCGGGAAGAGATCAGGCGCACGACCGACATTTGCGTGCTCTCCGATGCACGGGTGAATCAATCACCAACTTCCAGACTACGGGCTGCTTTGTGAAAGTTTAAGAAAACCCACAAAGCGATTTCAGCCCGACCCGGGAATCGAACCCAAGCTCGGCTCCTGTGCTCGAGGTCCCTCGAGCACAGCAGCCGCGCTTGCGACCACTAGACCAACGAGGCAGTCACCGTGATACCATCATACATTTAGTTTTTATCTACGAATTTATCATTAACATACATGGCTACTACCCGTCGCTAGCCACCTGTCTCCAATCATTATACAAATATATAATCTGTCCGTCCGTCTAGGGACACAGGCTGCAATGGGCAATGCACCTGGTGTCTATTCAAACCTTTTTGCATACCATACTATTAAGGAACTGATATAACTAGTATTAGGTAATTTAACTAGTATTAGGTAATTTTAAGTAACTAGTATTATATCTGTACGCTCTACGAGCAGGGCATAGTGAAACTAAACATTATATACCAACACCTTGTAACCTACCTATGTTCACAGAATAAAGAGCTTTGACTTTGACTTTGACTTTGAATAAATCATACGAAAATAACATTACGCTTTAGGTTCCAGTTTACGTGAATTTTGATCACCTGCATATATTTACGTATCTATTAATAAAATATGTCAATAGCCCTCTGTTTAGGCTAGGCCTCAGCTTTAGGTATAATTTTGAGGTTTTAGAGTAAGTGCGAATTTCGAGTCCGTCTCGCACTTGGCTGATTTGTCGTTTTCTAATTCCCAGCCTTCCGTTATCAACGATTCGTAAATCTGGCATGCTATTAAGAAACCACTCTCTTCCGCAGAAGTTATATCTGTAACCACGGCTATTGAGATTATTTCTATTTAGGATATAATCTAAAAGCCTGCCATTCTCACATAACAGGAAAAAATATTTTGGTTAAAATAAGATCATTAATCAGTCCCCAAACTTGTTCAACTGGTCAGTTCAGTTTTACAGTCAGCTGATTCCAAAAACGAGTTTAAAATAACATGATTATACTCATAAATAAGTATAGCGTAATATTGAAGTTAATATGCGAAGAAGAGCAGAAAGCTACAAAATCCGGCCAACTGCGATTTTTTATCATTTACCTTGAAAATGGTCAAAATTTCAACTGTCAAACTATGAGATGAGATACAGCCTGGTGACAGTCGAACTGTGAACAGGGTCCCGTTTTTTCAAGGTTTTTCAGCCCAACTCAATTGAAATAACTCAAAATATCCTTCCCATTAATATTTTCCTTACTGAGGATAATAAACATGGTGTTCTATTAGTACAAGGGGCGCCCATCCTAATACGACAGTATATCATAAAGTGTACAAACAAACCGACTAGATTCTTCGCTTATCTTACGCGGCGCATTCTATTTGTTCGAGGGGTGAACTATTATAGCTTATTCATTTCTACGTTCGCCTAGAGAAATATGTTGTTAAGGGATTGTAGAACAAAATTGTATCAAGAAGTAGACAATTACACACATAACACAAAATGTTTAATTCAGTGTAAAAATCTTTCATTTTGCGCCGAAAGTACTAAGATTACCTTTGTTTAACACTGAACTCTTATATAAGAACTATGTGACTATGGCAATGCTAAAAATATTTTTTCCTGACCATGATTATCGATACATAGGTAAGTAGTATTTTTAATTAGTTAGGGAAAGGATGTTAAGATGTCGTTTTCAGCTGTTACCACGGTAGCAATTGCTGTTACAATTTTAAGGTGTTAGGGGTATTTGCGAAAAAAAAGGGACTGTTAGGGCCAGATAAGTAGTAAACTAGTAAAATATACGTACCAACTTTTTCACAAGAATGCCTATATATACAGCACTGCCACACTGGAAGTCAACATGAATCGTTTCTTTCCTTTTAACCAATTAAGTACCTAGTTCAAAAACTTGTAAGTCCTGCTAATTTTGTACCAGTCTTATAAATGGAGTGTTGGACCTGTATTGACTAAATACCATTTACAATAATTACGCTTTAAGCCTAAAGGGCACAAATAATGCATTATTAGTTAACTGGTTGCATGCATGCGACAAGTAATAAATACTAAGGCATTATGTCCACTTAGAAGTGAGTATCGACTTTCTCTTTTGACTTTTACTGCGCAATAAAAAAATTACTATAATAATAAATATATATATTATTATTATCTTGTATGTCTCTACCAGACCTCGGGACTATAGAGTCCCGGATTTTTGGGAGGCGAACGTGGGGCCGAAGCCAACACGCTGAAGCCCTTTTGAGACAACTTTAATGAAATGGTGACACAAAACCGACGATTATCCCTGTATACACTATAGAAATGTACCCAAGGACAATCCCCGGTTCTGTGCTAAACTATTGCTAACTATGGATGAAAACTACTTGGGCTATTGTGATGGGATGCTAGTGGACTAGGAATGGGGAAACTACGGGAACTATGGCACCTGCCGATGACAATGTATTAAATACATGTTAAAATGGCAGGTGGAGACTCGCCAACTCACTTACTGGGCCCCCGGGAATCAGTCACTGAAAAGCAACAAGAGGGCAACAGGGACATGAGCGGCTGAGAAGGGTGAGGATACCTCGGCGGACTTTAAACGCAGATCACGCGCTCCCTGTGGGTCCAGCATCACCGGCCCACTCGCCACTTACCACGAGGCACCTACCCTCCGAGCAGGACTAACCTTGCTCTAGCGACTCCACTCTGACCGGCCGATGAAGGCAAGCCAAGAGGCGGGAGACCTATCCCCCGTCATGCTTCACTCCGGCAAGCCGGAGGTGGGGGACAGTATACTCTCCCTGGAGCACTCGGATATATAGCCCCGCGGGGTCGCTACTCCCCGTCATCCGCCTCAGATGCCCTGCGGGGCTTATTATTATTATTATTATTTTATACATAATGTATTGAAATACCCAAAAAAAAAAGGAAAATAGTAACACGACTAAAATGAGAAACGAGAAAGACGACAAGAAACTCTTTAAAAAATCAGCAATGTGCATCGGCTATGTGAGAGAAAACTAATAATGTTGACGAGAGCGGCCCGCCTACGCGCACGACTACCACCTCCGGGATCGTCGCTCAGCTCCGCCTCGCCGCCGCCGGACCCCGGACCACCAGTGATACCGGCGGCTGCAGCTGCGTCGAGCTCGAGCGACGAGTACTTCTCTCCGCCGACGTCGCCACCACCTGTACGTCGGCAGGGGAGACGCCGGCCACCGACGGGCTTGGGATCGGGGGACCATCAGGTCCCTAGCAGGGTCCCCGCTACCGGTGGTTGTGTGCAGCGCATGAGATGGACTCAGAAAATGAATGAGAACGTCATGCGCGCATACTACGGGTCCACAGAGGGAGGAACTAACCTCACTGCGTACCGTGATAGGATGCTGTCTCTGTTCCAGGTGCTTGAGCCAGCCGTCAACGTATCGGCCCAACGACTGTCGGATCAGGTGCGGGTTATCCAGCGCAATCACAGACTGGACGACGCCGCACTTGATCGGCTGCGCTTAGAGATGCTGAGCAGCCCTATGGTCACCACCTCGTCACAGGCCGCGGTGCCACCGCCACCTTCAGGCGGAGTCACGCCGCGGTCCAATCTCGTTGAACGGGATGAGGACAATAGGGTTGTAACGGTAAGTACTCAGTGCAACGAACGTGTGAGGAGTGCTCTGGAGGATGCGATTCAGGAATTTAGGTACTCACCCGTCGAAAACCGACCGCGACTACCTCGCTTGCCTATGCACAGACAGAATAGGGCGTTGGTGTGTGCTCTGGATTCGCTGTTGGGAAAATATTTTGAAAACAGCGAAGACCTCCTTGATACACACTCAATTATGTATTGCGCGGCTGTTGCTGCATGTCGTGTAGCTAATGTCAAATTCCCTGACAGTAACAGAGCTACACGACCAAAATCAGCGGTACCAGCTTGGCAGTGCAGGATTGAGCGTCGTATCGAGGGGGCCAGAGTACTCATCGGCAAACTATATTGCTTCAGGGAGGGTAATACCCGACCACGGGTGATGCGCTTTGTGAGACGTGCATTCATGGGGACTGGACTCAGTCCTCATGAATATATGCCGCGTATCGCGGAGCGCATCGACTTCCTGAAGCAAAAAGTCTGTGCATGGGCTAGCCGTATTCGAAGGTATAAACGACGGGTAGAACGTTACACCCAGAATCGTATGTTCCAGAGTGATCAAAGATGGGTATATAGAACTTGGGAGCGACCTGAGCAATACGTGATGGACGGGAGCCGGCCGGATGATGGTGCCACAAACACGTTTTGGCGCAACCTCTGGTCGACGCCCGTATTTCACGAGGAGGGTGACTGGACACGTGATGTTGAACGGAAGTGTGAACAAATACCAGAAATGGAGGAGGTCAATATTACCTCCTCCGACGTAGCCTGTGCAGTTCGTCCGATGCAAAACTGGAAATCACCAGGGCCGGATGGACTGCACAATTTCTGGTTAAAGTGGCTGCAAAGTTCACACCCCTGTTTAGCATCACAGTTTCAGTCATCCTTAGAAGCCGGGTCGCTCTCACAGTTTCTAACAACAGGAGTTACCCATCTGCTCCACAAATCAGGCAGTACCGCGGAACCCAAAAATTATAGACCGATCACTTGTTTACCGACGGTCTATAAACTTCTTACATCTATTTTGAGATTAAAAATAAACCAACATATTGAAAAATATTCAATTATGTCAGTTTCTCAAAATGGATGTAAGAAGGGGTCCCGTGCTACTAAGGAGCTGCTCCTCACTGATATGGTCATCAGCCAACAGGTTCGACGATCCCGAAAGAATTTGTCGACATGTTGGATAGACTATAAGAAGGCCTACGACTCGGTCCCCCATGCATGGCTTAGGAGGGTACTGGAGTTGTATAAAATAAATACAACTCTACGCGCCTTTCTTGCGTCATGTATGGAGCAATGGAGAACGGTTCTTCACTATCCAGGATGTAGACAAATTGAAGGGACCGGCGATCCTATTAAGATCGAGCGGGGAATATTCCAGGGTGACAGTTTGAGTCCACTTTGGTTTTGCCTGGCCTTGAACCCTTTGAGCACATTGCTAGAGGGTTCGGGGCTGGGCTATCCTTTGCGGAGAGGGGGTCAGGTTATATCCCATTTGCTTTATATGGATGATCTGAAACTGTTTGCCACTACAGAACTGCAGCTGATGAAGCTACTGAAGATCACTGAAAATTTCAGTAGTTGCATCAGGATGGAGTTCGGTGTGGACAAATGTGCAGTCATGCATGTAAAGCGAGGGGGAATTGTGGAATCTGAGGGAGTACAACTCTCAGATTCCATAAACCTGAGATCACTCTCCGCAAACGATACATATAAATACTTGGGTATGGCGGAGGGGTTAGGCATCAATGTGGCTGTCATGAAACAGTCATTACGGGAGCGTTTCTTTGGCCGCCTGAATAAGGTCCTAAAAAGTTCCTTATCAGGCGGCAACAAGGTTCGCGCCTATAATGGTTGGGTCATGCCAGTCCTGATGTACTCCTTCGGCATACTCAAATGGACTCAAACTGAATTGGATACCTTGGATAGGAGAGTCCGCACACTGCTGACCGCAGAACGAATGCATCACCCACGATCGTCGGTGATGAGACTGTACATCCCACGGAAATGTGGAGGCCGAGGCTTTTTAAATGCAAAGACGCTCCACAACCGTGAGGTGTGCAGTCTCAGAGAATATCTTCTCAAAAGCGACGTGGGTATGCATCGTGATATGGTAGCAGTGGACAAAGGACTCACCCCGCTATCGTTGGCAAATGAGAACTGGCGCAGACCTGTGGTACTAACTACCCATGATCGCAAGGAGGTATGGCAGAGCAAACAGCTACACGGACGCTTCTTCGGGGCTCTTCATGGTCCCGATGTAGACTTCAATGCGTCCGTATCTTGGCTACGCTTCGGTGACTTGTTTGGAGAAACCGAAGGGTTTGTATGTGCAATTATGGACGAAGTTATCCTTACGAATAACTACCGGAGATATATCGTGAAAGACGGGACGGTTGACATATGTCGGGCATGTCACCATCCGGGTGAGTCTATCAGACATATTACATCTGGTTGTTCTCGTTTGGCTAATGGTGAATATTTGCACAGACATAACCAAGTGGCCAAGATTATCCACCAGCAGCTTGCTCTGCAATACAACCTTGTAGACCTTGAGGTACCGTACTACAAGTATGCGCCCGACCCAGTTCTCGAAAAGGACCATATCACGTTGTACTGGGATCGATCTATCATCACTGACAGGACTATTGTAGCCAATAAGCCTGATATTGTGGTGATAGATCGATCAGCGCGCTGCGCGATGATAGTCGATGTCGCCGTTCCGCATGACGAGAACCTTGTGAAAGCTGAGAAAGAGAAACAAATAAAGTATCTCGACTTAGCGCACGAGGTTGTCGCCATGTGGAGTGTCGACACGGCTGTTGTTGTGCCGATTGTCGTTACGGCCAATGGTTTAATAGCCAAGAGCCTCGACGAACACCTCAGGAGGCTCTCGTTGGGCGGCTGGATCAAGGGACTGATTCAGAAGGCAGTACTCCTTGATACGGCACGTATTGTGAGGAGGTTTCTGTCTCTGGGACCCTAACCACCGGTACCTTGGACCCTGTGCCCGATATCGGTGGCAACCTATTTTTTATATTTTTAAATGTTTTTTATTTTTATATTTAATATTTAAAAATGTAAATTATATGCTTGAAAATAAATAAATAATAAAAAGGTAAAATATATATATATATAATAAATATTTTCTTTCTCTTCTTTTTAGGAATAGCACCTAAAAACAGAAGAAATGCCATTCTACTCACTCACAAATCATTCCTAAAACTACTTGTCTGTATGAAACTATTTTCGTCATTGTTTACAGCCAAAAAGGCAACAAACAAGCCTACACAGTACTGCTAGTAAATAAAATTGGCAAGTAAAAGTATTCGCATGTTGGGTATCGGCGCAGACGCACGTCAGTTGCACCGGGCGGGTGTTTGCCCCGCCAAGGATTTCGACCGGGCCACTGAACCCCCCGCTAATTACGCCGCCATTATTGTCCTTCGCTCTCCGACTATTAATACTCTGTTTACTGTTATTTAGGCCTGTTCTATCGTAATTGGGTAAGCCTTTATTCAAGCCTTCGCCATTCATGACGAATATTTGGCATTGTTTCTGTCCAGTTTTTGTGTGGAATCAGGTATATTTGCTGGCAAGTTCTTCGTGTGAAACTGCTTGCTTGGTCTTGCTTGGTATTTTTATCTTTAAATATACGTTGGTATAAATAAAATGCATTTATTTCTGCACCTATAAAGATCAAACTAACTGATACAGAAGTTAAAGCTATCTAATGATGTTCAACTAGTAAGTGTTCATCAAATACTTTACCTAAGTATCAAACAAACGTATACCACCGTACATACCCTATGTAATAAGTTTGTATATGCACATATCAATTACCAAAATTGCGAACACTTCACCACTGCCAACGACATAATTGTGCTAACCTATTGTTCTACATGAAACTGCCAAAGCCGCAGGGACTAAAATCATTATAACACACATCCGTCCATCGTTACACCATGGTGAAAGCAGGGGTGTGACCGGAGTCCTCGACCCCGATACAACCCTCCGTGACCCCGTACGACCAGGGCACCATGAAACGAGAGTAATACAATTAAACACCTACAGTACTTAGGGACTACCTGTCTCTTCCGATAGTATACCTAACTATGCTCTGAAAGCTGCTACCTGACTCTGCTCTTTGTACTAAAACAGGCTGTTTCCCGATTTTTTTTCACACGGATAAATATCTGGACCGTATGGGTAACTGTTCTATCAGATTTCCAAAATGTCATCAAAATCGGTTTATGTCTGTTACCGTGAAAGAGTAACAAAGACTTAATATTTGTTTGTTCGCCTCTTCGTTAAAGATCCTTAATAACAATTTCAGTTGTGAATACAGGAAGGCGGAATCGGACCTGCGAAAAGCAGCAGCCGACGTAACCGACCACTATGCCCATGGCTATGCCTTATGGGTATAGTAGGTAGTTATTACCTCGAGGTATTTCTGAATCCACACCTCACAAATCAAATAAATAATAATTACCTGTTCAAGTATTTTAGTACTTTTTATTGCCATTCTTATTGCGAGCCATTGCGTGCAAGCTACCACGGTACAACCTAAAATGTACCCCTACCTTATTTAGCAAAGTAAAAGCGTCCCCTCCCTTATCAAATGATATACAAATTAACAGTATAATAAAATACCCATTACGCTATTAATCGATAAAAGCCGAAAACAGAAAACAATATTGTCTGCAACACTACGACATTATAGGGATAAACTGACGCATATTAACGAGGACATTAACCTAAATAGGATAAACAATAAACGTTAGCGTCAGGAGCGCCGTCACAATTCTCCGATCCTCTCGAAATACATATAGAGAGTTGCTACCTAATTGCTACCAGCTACCATTAGTTGCTACCAATTGCTACCCTCGTGGTTTTGAAGATATTCAGCATCCAAAGGTGACAGCCATTCTGATATCAGGATGGCTGTCACTTTTCCCAGTGTGAAGAAACGGCGCAAAAGTATTGAGTTTTTTTTCACCCAGAGTTGCTACCTAATTGCTACCCTCCAGAATTAAATTTTGGGCCACAAAGATTTCCTGGATAAAAAGATATTTAAAAAATGAGTTTTTACGCCCTGCCAAATTAAATTAGCAAGCTGTCAGTTAATACAAATGAGTACTTTTGACGTAGGCGCTATCTATTATAATCCGACAGCTGATATAAATGCGGCCGAAAAGTGAACTAAAGCAAGCCGCCATCTTTGAACATCATTTTTGATTAGGTGTATTTATAAATGTTACCTGTTAAATGAAATTTCCCGAAATGCATGAAAAAAGTATTTATTATAATTACCTCAGCCTTCGATTGTTAACACGAAAACATCCAGTAAGGCCAGTCGTGTAAAAATCATACCCAAGTCTACGTAAAACATGAACTGATTTGGTCACAGTAAAACAATATTGATTTTATTAAAAAATATTTTTATTTCAGTCACTGACTTAAAATAGACTCTTTTGCAAAAAAAGCGCCCATACGAAATCTTAGTTTTAAGGACTAAAAAAAATTCAAAACACCGACGAACATTCTGCAAGCGATTAGTCCAAAACAAGGTTTACAAATTTTTTAGCAATTTTAAAATATTCAAATTTAGAATACACTCTCACGCATGCTTGGCTAACCTTTTTGATGCTAGAAACATACTACAATCATTACAACCCTTTGAAACACACATAAAGTCCTTAAAACTAAGATTTCGCATAGGTGCCCGCTTTTTTTGCAAAAGAGTGTATATCATACCCTGACATGATTTAATAAATTTTGAATTATTTCGTGTTAACAATCGAAGGCTGAGGTAATTATAATAAATACTTTTTTCATGCATTTCGGGAAATTTCAGTCAACAGGTAACATTTATAAATACACCTAATCAAAAATGATGTTCAAAGATGGCGGCTTGCTTTAGTTCACTTTTCGGCCGCATTTATATCAGCTGTCGGATTGTAATAGATAGCGCCTACGTCAAAAGTACTCATTTGTATTAACTGACTGCTTGCTAATTTAATTTGGCAGGACGTAAAAACTCATTTTTTAAATATCTTTTTATCCAGGGAATCGTTGTGGCCCAAAATTTAATTCTGGAGGGTAGCAATTAGGTAGCAACTCTGGGTGAAAAAAAAACTCAATACTTATGCGCCGTTTCTTCACACTGGGAAAAGTGACAGCCATCCTGATATCAGAATGGCTGTCACCTTTGGATGCTGAATATCTTCAAAACCACGAGGGTAGCAATTGGTAGCAACTAATGGTAGCTGGTAGCAATTAGGTAGCAACTCTCTATATGTATTTCGAGAGGATCGGAGAATTGTGACGGCGGTCCTGACGCTAACCAATAAACATGTAAAAGGGGAACAAATACTGCGGAAAATAATCAACAAATTGCAGGCAAATACGGTTTCATAGAGCATCGGACAGATAATCAGGAAACTTTTGTTTTTGTTGGAATTAATTTGATTAGACTGACAACAATGATTCTCAGTAGTCAGTGGGTATCTTTGGAAAAAATGACTTCACCTACAGAAGTATGCAAGAAGAAGACATCCATTAAACATTGAAAAGAGGGTAGGAGGATAATCTTGAGACTGATTAGTTAGAGCAACAAAACCAAGGCGAACCAGTTATTGCTACTACATATTTCCAATTCAACAACTGTCATTTAGCACAGGAATTATTGTGTTTCAACATCACAAAATAAAGCTTACAAATTGTGAGTAATGATATGTAATAACTTGGAATGGCTTTAAAAATGGTTGCTAAATATAGGTTGTGTGCAAAAAAAATGTGCGAACTACCTGCCCAGTCCTAAAATAGACCTTAATTAACATAATTATTGCGCCTACTTAGCAGATTTTTTATAAAATAATTGTAACGCAAAAACATAGGTACAACTTAAGTACCTACTTCCGAAAGTGCATTTGAACTTGTGTTCTTGATATCATTCTTACATTTTCTAGCAGATTGAACATCGATCTCCTCAGTGGCACTACTCTCCTGGTATCGAGGGAGCTTTCCATGGGGGAGCCTGACCTAGTTTCGACGAGGGTGCTCCTCTCACGGTGTGCACCATCGATCCATGGGGGACCTGTTCATATATGGCAAGCTATGGGAAAATATTAAGATTCTATGTGATTCTGTTTCTAATGTTTTTGTGTCATTGTTTTTTTAGCTACGTAACTTTTTTAGTCACTGAATTTTTGTTATTAGGATAGTGCCTTACTTAAATAAATGTCACTTATGTTAATAAAACTTTAATTTAAAAGGCGTGTAACGCAACAAAATACTCTCAATTTATTTATCGTCTTCAACACAGCACCATCCAGATCAGCACGGTGTTATTGCTGGAGAAACCGCAACAATCTATACTAATATTATAAAGAGGAAAACTTTGTTTGTTTGTTTGGTTGTAATGAATAGGCTCAAAAACTACTGGACAGTTTTTGAAAATTCTTTCACCATCCGAAAGCTACATTATCTACGAGTAACATAGGCTATATTTTATGCCGGTACGGGCAGTAGTTACCACGGGACGCGGGTGAAACCGCGGGAAAACGGCTAGTAAAAAAATAAAATTAGAAAGTCCAAAAAAAACATATTCTTAAACACTACACACGTAATTATGATAGGTCGCTGTAAATTGGAGTGCAAAGCAACCTTTCCCCTTTCCATTGTCTTTTATTCTTTGGATAATTACAGCAAAGTGCAGCAGGTGGTCGAACAAAAGTTAGTGCAACAGCCACATAATAATGTGGCTGGGCAACTTCAGCAAACATGTATAACACTCTTGTCAGACTTATTGCGCGGACCATAGGGCGTAGACCCTACTGAGTCACATTCGAACGTATTGCTTCTAGAATTATCATGACCACAGCTCGAGGAATTTCTGTATTAGTAATCCGTTGGCATTAAGGATAAGGCCGGTAAAAACTCGCAAGGTGTTTATGGTGAAGAAAAGCCTTTCTACCTTTTTACTGTTTATTGTCTTGCTCTTTGCTGTAAACTGGAAACGGCACACCATGCATATTTTGCCTCATCTCAAAAGCTTATGGCATTCCATAAAAGATGTCATAAGAATTCCAGATCTCAAAATTCGCCTTATGTCAGTTCATGAAGAATAGAAACGTCTAATCTTAGTCAAAAACTAAGTAACAAAGTAATAGAAACCTAAATCATTCAAATAATAATATGGTGTAGTGCACTAATTTCAATCACATAGATGTCATCTCGTTTTGATAACATATTCCCATAGTCGAAGCCAAAAAACCCATCACTACAACAATGAAGTTTTTTCCTAACCCAAATAAACGATAACAAAGGGCGCCAAAAAAAGATAAACAGATATCCACGTGTGACGCGAAGACGGCACCCACAGCTGGCGAAGATTCAAACCTTTGAATCTGAGCAGCTGGCGTCGACCTTATTATCCTAGATACCGCCTTAAGGAATCCTCGTCGAGCCAGTGAACGGCAACAAAGCCTTTATACATACACATATGCGGCCGTCAGCTGCCGGGACAGCTTGCGCCATAAAAAATAGGCCAATAACTCCGATGGCGAAAAAAAACTTAAAGAAATGTTAAAGATGGCGGCAGGTGCGGTGTCAGCTGCGCGCACGCACCTTTGTAATAATTGCATTGCGCCCGCGTTCGTTTTGTTTACCTCGCCGCGCCACATCAGTTTTGTATCGTTTTGTGTCGGCCGCGTTTGCGTGTGATCGACGATTTAAATTAAATAAGGAGCGATAAAATATAGGTGTATGCTGTTATAAGTTATGGCCGTGATAACTTATACTCATGTTAAACGTTCCTTTACGTTAGAAGATAAGAAACAGCTGTTTCATTTTATGACACCATGCGATGATTATGACTAATGCACAGTATAATTCTAGTATTATCAGGTACATACATAAACAATCTGACACTTACTAGGCAGGTACATTAAAATAGAGAATTGAAACTAGAAAGTATGGGCATACTATCTGATGCTTCAGTGGTTTCCCCAAATGTAACATTTCACTGTATGCCATTTGTCAGCAGAGTGAAATGAGCCGTAATAACAGTTGTTACATTACGCTACCGTTACGCTTCTAATCGCTGAAGGGTTCGACAGGAGTCGTCATTAATATATCTGTCATTATATAGATTCACACCATACCCAATTGCTTTAATTGAAAAAAAAAACAGACAAAGAATTGAGACCCTTCTCCTTTCTTTTAAGTACCTACGTTAAAAAAATTGATACGTAAATACATATTCATGTACCGTTGTAGGACCTATAGCTAGAAATTGCTAACATTGACAGCTAAACATAAACTTAGCATGAAAGTTACGACTACTTTTATTAACAATACTCTTGTTCCTGTAACGAAATATGGCAGTAGACTATTATAAAGATGTTTACACAAATAAATCCCATTATTGCGCTCCCCGTTGAGTGAAGAATGCCAACCTGATACATCTTGCAGGCGCCATGTTTAACAACGTAACTTTTTTTAAACGCAGCTCAGAGAGAGTTTGTTTTGTTCAAGAAATAGAGTGCACTTAAGTTGCTTTGTTTTAAATTGTACATTATAATAAGATAGCGTGTTCTGATAAAAAGGTGCGCCTTGATGTAACTAGTGTAGCTCAAACATTTTGTTCAGGCGTTTTGCCAGGGCCGCGATTCTCCTAATTTTACTTAAGCGTCATACGATTCACGTTCGACTAGATTCGACTGAGATCCGATCCCGACTCGATTACGATTGAAGGGTATGTGGCATTCCGCTATTTTTTCTTTGAAATAAACGTTTTTATCCTTTTCTGTCATTCAATAATGAATCATTTTGTCTGCAAATGATTTACGATTGCAAAATGATTGTACAGCAAACTACCGTATGGACCAAAATCACCAAAATAGCAGACCAATCGCACACCAATCAAATGTCAATCGAATGCGATTGGTCTTTTATTAGTAGCAGAATGCCCGATATGGTTAAAACTGCTATTGCGATTCGATTTCTACTCGATTTTGACATTATTAACTTAGGAGAATCGGGCCCCAGAGCGACTTACCTACCTAGATATATGTAGGTTGAACCTAATATTTAATCAATTATAATATTAGGAAAAGACATTTAATTTTTAGACAGCCATCGTGATAGATCGGACCTATATGTTGTCTGTGGTATTATCTAGAAACGGCAATAGGACGCTATATCATATATGGCTAAACACACTCGCAAGTTATTTTCTAAAATAAGTAGTGCATATACCTATTAGTTATAATTACTTACTTTTAAACCTAGTCGGTAATTCCAAAGGGTTGTTACCAGCTGTTTAGGTTTGAATTCATTAATTTGATATGCCTAATAAAGATAGAAGATTCATGTTGCTTAAGGTTCCATGTAAACATTTGCACCTGTCTAGGCTCACGCTAACACAAGCTGTAATATTATGTTGTCATAAAAATAATTTTAATGCATATTTATAAGGCGTGCTATAAGAGGGCATGTGTCTAACAGTGGACTGGATTATATTGTCTAGGGAGGACTTAGGCAGGCCAATCCAAAAGAGAACTGCCTTTGATACCTATATCTGCTTTTTATATAGAAGTTTGTATGGTTCTAATTTCAATTTAAAATGTATTTAAACATAAAAGAAAATGAAGAAAATTTCTAAACCATTAAAAATGTAGCGCCTTATTTACTCCTTCACCCTAATCAAATTCACATATCTCAAAATGCCCGTGTTCGAACACCAGTAGAAATAAATCATCCGCTCCAGTGGCCGACGCGCGCGCACGTGTCGCCGCATCTGCTCGCCTGGTACTTCATAATTAATCTACCTGCGGTTCCCTTATAACCCCTCCCACGTCACACGTGAAACACATCAATTTTTGATATTAAAGGTTTTTTACATCATTCATATTAAGGAATTAATTTATTGTACCTGTTAAGCAGTCTTTCTTTTATTAAAAGCCTTTTTCAATTTTGTAAGGAAGCGTTAAGCACTCGTAAAGAAAAGTTAGCAAGGTCCACTATTTTCAATTTCAAAGATTTTCTGTTACATTCTCTTATAGCAAAAATCTAGGGATAGTTGATCAGAATTAAATAATTATAAGCTAGGGCAGACAAGCCTCAGTGTATGCCTCTATGTAAAAAAAACTTAAAATTTAAGGGGGATTCATACACGGTCCTCATATCAGGAATTTCCAGAAAATATACTAACACACCGAAATTATGAGGAAATGACAACACCAAAATCAATATACTTGCATTTATTTTCAAACTTTACATATAATTTTTATGTTATTTTTTTTTACATTTACATATCCTTGGTAATTTAACGTTTTACAAACCTCTAAGACTTCCTTTATACATAATGTAATGTAACATGGTGATAATTTGATATAGAACTTTGTCGAACTCGCTACTTAGTTTTATGAAATTAATAAATGAATAAAAATAAGTTATTAGTTTAAATTCCAAAATTCAATTATTAAAATTACGGTTTTATCACACGAACTTCTTGCTTCATTCAATTTTTTAACACCTTTCAGGTTTTTCATGCATCTAAGTCGTAACAAAGAAATAAAAACTTTACTACACGATTTTTTTACATTTCTGTGCTCATAACAAAATGTTCGTGCGATAAATTCCACAAAGCATCGGAGTTTTCTACGCCAATAAACAATATTTAATAAAAGACAGGTGACTGTGGAATACTGTTTTTTATTGAATTTTAAAGACAATTATTGTATTTACAATATTAGGTATATTTCAAGATACTTATATCCATATTTTTCAAATATGAAAATATGTATTCTGGCATTCATATTGTGTACAATGATAAATAACTTAATAATAGTGACATAACAAATAGAAAGCCTGGTTAAGTTGTATGTAAACCCAAAATAAGATTACTAATTTAACAAAAAATCTATTTACTTATTTAAGACGCTAAGGTACGCAACAATTTATGTTTTTAATCATACGACCCTTGATTATGTTCGAAAGGTTTGCATGAAATATTTATTTGAATCGATAGTCCGAAGTACAGAAATGCAGCTATCGGTATCGACGATCGGAAATCCTAATGTGTTTTCACTACAAACACCTGCTGACATCGACCTAGATAACGCTCGCCCACACCACAAAGTTCCATATCAAATTAATTGTTTTCAACCGTAATTTGCTTACAACTGGTGTGTTCCGACCTACCTACCAATAAATATGAACCAGGTGGAAATACTTCATAAGCGATGCGACTGCCCCTTTCAACTATAACTTCGTGTTCTTAGGACACAGATTCGGTGTCAAACCTATCCGAATTTTAGGCCTATTCTACGACTAAGTGAAGATTATACAAAAATACAATTTCAAATTTTATATACCTTAAGCATTAACACTTAAGAGATCAGTTTTAAGACCCAGATAGTCCCGGATCTAAAATTTGAAATGCATATTTTGAGACACATGGATCACCAAGAGCCTAAGTATGATAATGATTTCTACCTTACACAGTGTTACAGTAATTAGGCAAGATATAATTTTATACATTCTAATATTATGGGAAATTCATCGCGTCTCCGATTTGTATGAGAGGGTCAGTAATGCAGTCGGCTCGGCCCGGTGACACATCTGTCCAATCGACACTAGTAAGTAACCTAAGTTGGATAGGAACATCGAGTATTGTTAGCTTTGAGAAGTGTTGGTGTCTCGCTGTGAGCTGCTCGGTTTGCCTTACATCAGCAGGCGGGCGGGGCTCGTGTGACGTCACGCCGCCCGTCGGCCCCTCGCCCGCTGCACTCGAGCCCGCGCCCGCCTATTTACAAATATACTCAACAAACTCGATTAAGTAACACTAGTATATCCACTATGCCATTCCTATTGAAAAATATCTTCATAAAAACTTCTCACTCTGGTATCATTGTAGAATTAATAAAAATCCCCGATATCTCTACCAGGGTTGTCCCTGCCTAGTGCGTATTACAAAAATAAGATCGACACGACATCTCAATGTTCAATAGGTCACACATTTCCACTCCGCAGAGTCGTCTTATCTTAGCACAAGTAGTGTTCATCTACAACTCGCAACTACTCCACTACTTACAGACTGGACGTAATCTTATGTGTTAGTAGTTTAATGACATTTTCAATCCCATTGTTTATCATTGTACACTTGAGCAAACCGCAAACAGAACAGAATACATACAGCACTCAGTCAAAATAAAGTTTTAATAATAAAATAATTTAATGTACTCATTCTCTCACAACCGCTAGGTGTGACGCGGGCCTAGGGCCGCCACACACACGCGTACTGTAGGCTACGCTACACACACTACGTCTAACGTCTGCCACACTCACTCACTAAGTCCTCAGTAGCGAGCATGTTCCCCAGTTAAAAGCGGCTCATATAAAAAGGTCAGCACTATAAAAAAAAAACACTTCTTCCAAAAGCAGAAAATAAAAGTATTATTCTTTAGAACTCATTCACTATATACAAAAAAATATGTGCTTAATCAATTCAAAGATTCTTGCATTGTCAACATAGATGGAATATCCCTTTAAGGTCTAATGTATTTGGATTACTAGATGATTATAGAAACATGTAGTAAAAGGATCCCCTTATATCGATTAACCCAATTTAAAATCACATCATTTGGCGAAATATATATTCAGCTATTTGTCTGAGTATTAAATATACTACAGCTTATAGCAAAGTTCTTAAACTTACATGCTTATTTACAAAATTTACAAAAGAATAAAATCAATGCAATAAGAAAATTGCGTTTAACAAACATGCAACATCATTATTCACTCAGGTAATTTTGTACACAGATGAAAACTAAACATTTTGTAAATAATAACTTATCCATTAACTTCACAGTAGCAAAATAATTTACTTTTAGTTACATAATATGTATTTTTAAATGTACACCGCCCATTGTCTCTGTCATACGACTGTTTTATGATAGCATGTGACATTCGAAAAACATCCACTGTGTCTTCTCGTATGGAAATGTTACACTACACTGCAATACAAATCAAAGGCACACAACTCCGACTGATCCTTTATATGCTGATGTATTATCTAGAATGTAAGAACTTTTAATGGTATAACTATATATTTTATACATAGATCTCGTACAATCATATTTATGTGACACTATGAAAAATATTATCATCAATTTCGACATAAATAAAAAAATAAACGCTTCAACTTACTATCGAACAATGTCGTATCACGATCACATCACAGTACCAGGCGCGCAGAGCGGCGCGGAGCTAGTCGAAGTCGATGTCCATGTTGTACTGCCGCTCGCGCTCCGCCGAGTTCAGCGACGACGACGAGTTCGACGTCGACGAGTTGGTGTTGGAGGGCGGCGCCCACACCCCGCCCGCCGTCACCGACGACGCCGTGGACATGCTGCCCGACGAGCTGCTGGACTCCGCCAGCCCCGCCCAGCCCGCCAGCCCGCGCCGCGGCAGCCGCCGCACCAGCAGCTGCGTCAGCGACGCTGCAACAAAACACGTGTCAGTCTCGACCATATACAACTATTACGAATCAAATAACCAGTGGTAAACTCTATCAAGCCTCAGGTTAGCGAAATGGAGAAAGCGGCAATTATTTTTAACAGAAAACTAACTGAATCGTCAGTCAGATACCTTCGATTGACGACCAGGGGCCCGATTCTCCTAAGTTAATAATGTCAAAATTGAATCGCAATATGATCGCAATTATATAGAGTATAAGACTATAAGACCAATCGTATTCCAACGAAATTCGATTGGTTTGCGATTGGTCTGCTATTTTGGTGATTTTGGTCTATACAGTAGTTTGCTCTACAATCATAAATCATTTGCAGACAAAATAATTCATTATTGAATGACAGAAAAGGATAAAAACGTTCATTTCAAAGAAAAAATAGCGGAATGCCACACATACACTTCCATCGTAATCGAATTTTATTAATGACATTGTTTATTGACATTTATAAATTATAATTGTATTTTTTTAAATTAATTTTTATTATTATTGTTGTGAATGTGAGTATCGTGTATGCGAGCAACATTATATATTCTTATAACATAAATACTGTCTGGCGGGTTTGAGTATTTTTGAATGGCCTACGCAAATGTTCTGCAGATCTGGTATCGTCGTGTGACAGGTCGTTGAGCTCCCTAAGATATGGTTGAGCTACACGACGACTGATGCATGCGTGCCGTCTGTTGGGACTGGTCAGCTCCAGCCTGATGTGGCTCTTTCCTCAAAAGGCCATTCCAGACCGCGTACATGGTGACACTCACACATAATATTATTTGATTTAAAACATGTTTGGACTTTAAAAGAGACTATGACCCTTGAGTTTGTTTCGGCGTTTCTTCTCTGGGATCAGTCAGTTAGGAAATGCCGACCTCAGCGTTCTTAAAATGACGTGTAAAAGTGATGTAATGTCCAACTTGCAAAATAAACGATTTCATTTCATTTCAGTCGTGATAGGATCGCAGTCGAATGTGAATCGTATGTTGCTTAAGTAAAATTAGGAGAATCGGGCCCCTGAAAAGGCTTGATTGGCGCCATCGGTATGGTTGAAACTATTGATCAATCGATCGTCTATAGATCGATTGATCTGACAAAAAGCCATAATTGTGGTATAAGTACATGCTTAAAATGAGTTTCAATGAAAGCAAGGTAATTAGGCAAAAACAATGGTACTCAGCTTGCCGGTTAGACTGGCAGCCGACCCCAACATAGTTGGGAAAAAGGCTCGGGTGATGATTGAGACAATAAGGTAATTAGTAGAGGTACTAGGATAGCATGTTAGTGTGCAGTAAGTCTTACATAAGGACTCACGGTACTGGCTGGCGGAGGTGTCGGTGGGCGGGGCCTGCGTGGAGGGCGTGGTGGCGCCGGTGGTGGTGGTGCTGGCGCTGGTGTCGGTGGCCGCAGTGGGCGGCGGCGCGGGCGCGGGCTCGGCCGCGTCCGCCGCCTCCTCGGGCAGCAGCGAACGCCGGCAGATGGGACACGTGGCGTGTAGCTGCAGCCAGGGTGTGATGCAGTTCGCGTGGAAGATATGGTCGCACTCTAACCGAGATACTGACTCGCCTGGAATCATCAACAACATTATGAGAACTCAAATTAAAATCCATAAAAAATACATATTATTTTAGTCATTCATAAGATATAAAGATTGGTGGCGAGCGTCAAGAGTTTTTTCTCTGTCTCACGACGAGCACAAAAGTGACTGCATGTGAAAGTTGTGATAACCGATTTTGGATTCTATTTCAATGAAGACAATGTCGCTAATGGACTACTAAAATGCTTTGCCCTGCTTTTCGCCATGTGCTTGTACACATAATTTATACCACTTTTTTAGATATCCTATAGAACTACTGACGCCTATTACACTTCTGTATTACCAGGACAGCATAATCTGCAAGAGGTAACTCACCAGACTGAAAGTTCTCCCAGCAGACAGAACACGATGTGTTGGCGGCGACTTGTTCTTCAGTGACGACAACTGAAGGCAGGGCTGCTATCTGTTCCCGGGGAAGGGGCGGAGGCCCTGCATTTTCTAGCTGTCCTAGCAATTGTGTTACTACTGCGTCGAGACCTGGAAGAAGGTATAAGCATTGGGTTATGACATCTTACTACTGTTAGTGTGGTAAAAAAAAACGCAATATGAAAAAAAAAAACATAAAAATTTAGAAACAATACTAAATCTTATTTAAAACATAGGTACCAATGCAAAATTTCATGAACATATCAGGGGCAAGAGAGAGAGAATACTTTTGTCTAGGTGAGTTTTTAAAACCTTGCCTTCGTGATACAAAAAAAAACGAATACAAAGGATAAAGAAAATTCTTTTTTAAGTTTTATGGGAAAGTCTCGAAAACCACTGCACCAACACTTCTCAAAAATTCAAAACGAGAGGCATAAAATTGAAAATGGAACACGCAACACCACCGAACTAAAACCTTCGTAGCGAGGGCGCAACCAAAGAGGTAAAAGCAAAACAAGGAGGTTGTAACCTTCACCGCCAAACACGTAGTCGCCGGGCGCGCCCACCAGCACGAAGGGCGCGCCGGCCGTCACGGCGCCCGCGCCCGCCCGCGCGCCGCCGATCATCCACACCAGCTGCTCCATCAGCGTCTCGCGCCGACCCGCGCCGCTGCAAGTAAAAAAAAGCAATTGGAAGTTATTCACTAACTCATTTCACACGTATGAAGTTAGTTGTATGGCTGTGTAAGTAGAAGTATTGGAAACAAAATTGCGATGGCGTTCGCAGAATCATAGTAAAGGGCTACATCATTTTCAGGTAAGGAATTAAGCGAATCTCAATCCAAGGATCATTACATGCTCCCTTGCTTGTGGGCCCGCCAAAATAGGAACAGTTGACAAAAAGCTAGGGATTATCAAGCTTAATAATCCCTAGGTTTTTACCGACATTCTGACGCAACACGTGTTAAAGTTCCTATAATATGTAGTGGTATATCAAAATCTCTGTTCAGCTTTCAAAAGCTCTTGTCTTTTCTTAAATTGGAATGGATACCGATGACTCGACATCGTACAGTAAAAACAAACAGTACATTATTAATTACTTAATCAGTACAGTTTTTACTTTGTTTTATTAAATTCCGCTTGATTGCAAATAGTATCCTCAAGTAGATTTCGAAACACGTTCACCTGTCGGTAACATATCTTGCAATTGCCAACCATTGTTTTTTCGGATGTAAAGGGCGATGACCAATATAAAATTTCATCATATATTGGTGTGCAACTAGGACTCGTAGTAAAAGAGTTCTTGCAACAATTTAATTATACTTCGGCCGTTCAGAGAATGCGTTCCTGACACCTATCAGTTAGTCACGACTAGTGATGGGCACAACATAACACTGAGTTCGTTACCGTTCCTTCAAAATGAACCGCCGCATTATTTTAAGATTATTTTCGTTTTAAATTGGCGGAATCATTTGTTTTATATTTTAGTTATTTAAGTGGAAACCAAAAAAAGGTAATATTCATATAATAAAATTGTTTTATTTATTCTTTGTTACAAGTACATTGAATTGAATGTGCGAACAGAATATTAATCAGACTCCGATTTGCTTGAGGAGGTGGTGTCTTCATCATCATCTTCGCCTACATGTATAATTATATTATTATCAATAACAGAATCAATCCTGATATCTCGGTCTAACAAAAGCCGGGTAATCAAATAAAAACAGATCGAAAACACTTGAAAAACGTGGTCTATGCGCACGAAACGACAACGGACGACTGTTTTAGCGTCACAAAATGGCGGCCCATAACGCCATTTGGGGTTACCATTTTTAATCTAAGTATAAAAATGCGGTTTGGTCATAGTTTTATTTTTATATTTCATAAACGTTATAATTAAGTCTTATAGTCCATTATTTTCCAATTCTTAAAAAGAAAATCAAAACGTATTATTTTATATTATAACTGTATAAGAACAGATTACGATACTTGCCTGTTATTTTTAGCACAGCACTACAAAATATAAACCGCTGACATAACCTTGTAATAGCGCAGTATAGATTTAGAAAAATATTGTTTACCAAGTTATTTGACACTCAGTTTGGCACAAAATTATAACATTCATTGATTATTGATATAATAATGTTGTTTTAATGCTCCTCAATTGTTAAAACGGTAAACAACCAGCAAAAATATTTTTATCGTAACTGCAACGCCATTGCAAAGTTACGTCGTCAGTTCAATCGCGACGTGTCAGGAACGCATTCTCTGAATGGCCGAACTATAACATACTCACCGTTAGTAAAAATCAGAATAAGCACATGGCATTGAACTTCCAAAATAATGCGAAAACTACCTAACGAGTTTATCGAAAAGTAGGACCCGGGACAGTTGCTGTTCATTGTTATGTCGAAAAACATTATTTTGAAAAAGTGCGTATCCATGCGTGTTTGTTAGTATTTTATGGTCATTGGACACACAATCCAAAATGTATGCACCCCTTGGGATATTCAATGGAATTTGCGTGCGATATTGCTATTTATTTGTATATTGAATATTGTATATTTGTTTTCAATACTATTTAATGCTGGCTAGACTCTTGGGACTGGTGGCCTTTTTTTTTTTTTCTTTTATTAAGGACGTCAAAAATCATCAAATGACCCCTCCCGCTGTGGGTTAGCAGCGGTGAGGGAGTGTCAGACTCTTTTTGACTAAAAACCGTTTTGTTCCGTCATAGGCCTTTTATGTACCAGGGCCGCGGTATCTCTTTCGAACAACCCGCAGCCCGACGTCTCGCTCGAACATCTACTACTATTATATAATTAGGGCGAGTGTTCTGTAGGTAATTCCCTATTTGTGCCCTACTATGTGTGTCTGTCTTTTTATTTATTTGTTACTATGTAAAAAAATAGAGACGTATTTATTATTGTCTGCCAAGTTGAGTAAACTTACCGTAACCGGCCGCCTGACATTAGGAATGCTAGATCGTTCAACATTGGAGGGGTGCCCTGAAAACAGAAAAATTCAAGGTTTTAGACAGAGTTATCAACATAAGTTATAATTTTTTTGTTAATTTATGTGAGTTTGCAAGAAGCGTATTAGATTAATTTAAAGTGAACTTGTTTCGTCGATACGTCAGCAGAAAAAAAATCGCTGACGTAAAATATACGCGAGTACAGGTTCGATGCAAAGCATACAATAATTGATATAAATTGTAGAGGAAATAACCACATAAATACAAATGCTACCTACATAGATAATACTTTTACTAATGTTAAGCAAACACATGGCCAGCCCAGTAATCACTATAACCTTGACCTTTTGAAGGACACCAATAAAGTAGAGAGTACTTATGTCACGACGGGGCACTTTGGAAAAATACGCCTACGTTCCATAGAAGGTATATTCTAACAACGTGTTCAATTAATTTTATAACATTGTCGTAAAAAATAAAGTTGTGAAAGTCTGGTGGCTGTATATGATGTCGAGTAGTAAGAGCGCAGTTTTCTGTCTGCGCAGAATTTTAAGCTCCTGTATATTTTTCATCCGTTTAAATTCCCTGTTTCTCTGCTATTCTCATATAATAACAAATTGGTCCTATTGATGCGATCCTCGGCATGAGTAGGTAGTTTATAAGTGACGTCATATGACGTGACATTTACGTATGAGTATGTAATCCACAGTCAGCATATTAGTCTAATCATTGTGCAATAGTACCACAACTAATCCACCAAAAATAATTGCAATTAACGTAGAAACAAGACCGTAATTCATTGTAAAAAATGAGTTTCAGTCATCATCCTCCGAGCCTTTTCCCAATCATGTTGGGGTCGGCTTCCAGAAAAAATGAGTTTCAGTCAAAATAACAAATCTTATGCGCAAAAATATTTTTATGTAAATAAACTAAAATGATAACAGAACGTAAACAACCGTCTAGAACTTTCATGCAAAACAACATTAAAATTCTTATCAGCGTTTCCGAGAGGGCAATAAGGCGGAGATAAACATCGGCTAACGAATCGATCTAATCTATTAATACAGTGTTAGCCACGTGGGTTTGTGAAGCTGTACCGTAGGTCCGTAGTTGATCATACGGTGGAAAGTTCACAACATACGTTATCACGATACGGTGGGTGACACGTCGAGCCGACGTCACGTGGCGACCGTGCCTCACGCGACCGCGATAACGAACGTTGGCGAATTAGAACAACCACATCCCGGGGGATCCTGACATACTTATTAACAACTTCACATGTGGTACCATTATACCACTGTTGTTCTAGTAACATCTATGTATGTCCACATAATTAAATATTTCATAATGTTGAATTATATTTTTTATACACAGATTTGCTATTTGATAATTTCGTGCTGAATTCTAGCAAGTCTTGTGTTATATTATGTAGTAAATTAAGTACAGAAGAAATAAGAAAGCAGTTTGTAACACTGTATAACAAACATAGTAATCATCATCCTCCGAGCCTTTTCCCAATCATGTTGGGGTCGGCTTCCAGTCTAACCGGATTCAGCTGAGTACCAGTGCTTTACAAGAAGCGACTGCCTATCTGACCTCCTCAACCCAGTATCCCGGGCAACCCGATACCCCTTGGTTAGACTGGTGTCAGACTTACTGGCTTCTGACTACCCGTAACGACTGCCAAGGATGTTCAATGACAGCCGGGACCTACAGTTTAACGTGCCATCCGAAACACAGCCAATGGTGTCTAAGATATACTTAGAAAGTACATACAAACTTAGAAAAGTTGCATTGGTACTTGCCTGACCTGGGATCGAACCCGCGCCCTCGTACTTGAGGTTGGTCCTTTACCCACTAGGCCACCACGACTCTTATAACAAACATAGTAATAGTGTGTTATATTTGTCACACCAAATTATCATAAAAAAACAGGTTAATTACAGATTATAGATGCCATTTTCTGAAAATAACTTATTACAAAATCCAGTTATGACATCACAAAAGTTATTTTCTTTTTTGAAAGTTTATCTTCAGTTTGATCAGATTATCATTGAAACCAAGTGACTATCAAGCATGCAAATTATAGTAGTATCAGATAATAATTGTAAACATTTTCAAATGAGTCATGCTGATGGCTAGTTAGCTGTTCACATTTCATTGGACATACTGTATAACCTCCGTGACAAATTAAAACTCAACTTTGAAGGACAGTAAAGGGATCTTCATAACAAATGCAGAAGAATGTGAAAGGTTTATAATTTTATTATAATGTACTGAAATGGTCATTAAAGACTGTGATATCAGTCCAACATTTGTTTAAGTAATCAGTCATTCACTGATTTAATATAAAAATAATAGTAGAAGAACAATAGCATATTACAAAGTATGTATTGTGTTACAATTCTTCAGTAGTATTGTAACTTGTTGTTATATTGTTAACTTTGGTACTAGTTCTTCATACTTATAAGTCAGACAAGATAAAACTTGTTGCTGATACTTGCATATCAGTTTTGCCAGTTATTTTGAAAACAATCTGTCACATATACTTTTATCAGGTACTAGTGCCTAATTAATTAAACGATTATTAGTAGTATTAAGTAGATCTACCAAGGGTGTATAAAAGGGTTATTGACCTATAGTATCAGTTTATATATCAAAGAACATACTTGTGACAAATGGTGAATGTCGTCTGAGTCGTCCAGGTTGCTCATGTCATCGATATTGCTCATATCATCAATATTGCTCATGTCTGCATCGCTGAAGTCGTCTCCGGACAATGCCAGGCCCTCTGTCTCATTCTCAAGCTGTTCGATGAAACCACTTGCGCAGTATGGGCATGTGTAATCCTGAAATATCATGGTAAATACTTTTTATTTTTGTTCAACTCTTAGTTGCAGGGATATGTCTTGTATAGAAAGCATATTTGTTGGCTCAATTACTAGAACTATAAATACAATACTGTTGTCGTTTCTAAAAGAAAAAGTTGGTGGAGATAACAAATTGCATTTAACATTGCACAAATATTATGGATGATGAGTAATACATTGTTATGTTCAGCATTATGGTAACACCTTATCCTTGGTGGTTCTGTTTTGGAACTTATTAAAGCAGTTCCTTTTGACATCAATAACATTCCTCACGCTATTGTGGGTTGTATAAATTTACATAGGCGAGTACATAAATATACTTAGGTACTGGGCAGGGTCCACAATGCAAAACGATGCATAACAAATGATGTAACTGTGTGAAATTGACAATTTCCGTCAATCCCGACCCCTGAACAATTTTCCAAAGAAATGTCACGCAGTATTGTGAACCGACCGGCTGCACCAATAGCCTCATTGGAAATTAGCCACGGAAATATCGCCCTTTTCTAAACAACTGCATTAAAACGCATTCTAATGGTTCACCATCCAAGTACATATCATATTGAGACGAAAAACACTAGAGGGATGTCCATTTAAGGTCAAATATAACCAAAACTATTGATTTTTACCTGCAAAACATCTTCGAATTCAATGTTACACCTGTGGCAGAAAAACCGAGCGGTAGGTCTCCGCTCTACCAAAGCGTCAGCCATTTTTAGGATATATGTTCACAGTTTCACCAACAGATATTTAAACTTTAAATATGTGCTTGAGGATTGTGCTTTCAAACTCTCAACAAAAATTTAACAATCGCCATTTTTTTATAAGACATGCAGAGTCTATGGTCCGGATTTTTTTTTCTTTATAAAGTCACAGATGATTCAACGACACAGACTATAAAACAAAAGGTCGAAGTCTATGGTTATAGTTTTAATTACAGCGAAGAACAATCATTTGTTATATAATAGGTTTTAATAATATAATATCGTGTCTATTTTTAAATACGTATTTTCAATTAATTCCAAAACTTTTTGTGAGTTGAATCCTCAGCGCGTTGTTTTTACACCTATAAGCGAATTTAATCACACCAATTTTTTTTTTTTTTCATTATAAAAACTACCTATTATAAACACCAAAATAATGTTTTCATGTTTGTTTGTTGCTATCAACACATCTTGCAATATTTTTTAGCTATAAATGATCTATGGTATGTAGAATTTTCAAGCTGCAAGCATAAAAAATAAGACATGGATACAAATATTAACACTTGCAATACCAACGTTTATCTGTCGTTGATCGTTTGCGTGTTGCTGTGGGTCACATATTCATAAATTACAAAAATATAACATTTATCATGGATTCTACATCGCCTTGTGCTAATTTTAATGTTAATTATGTTTAGTTTAAATCTACCGACCGTTTTGCCTAGTGTACGTCTAAGTGTTAGTGTTTAGTTTGCTTCCAGATAGTACAGTGTTTGCGCGAATAAATTGTTATCAAAAATATTTTAAATAAGTAGAATCATGTGGATAACTGTTAATTTAATCAATTATCACCTTCCGTTCAGCCTAATATAGAAATCTATTTATACATTGTGTAAAAAACAAAGTTGAAATCGATCAAAGTGGGTCAACGCAGTGTTGGTATTATTTGATTACAATGAATGAGAAAAAGTTGGTTCAAAACTTCAAGAGTTACATCAATGTAACTCCTCTGGTAAGATATGGTGGATTTTCTTTTATCTAACTTTTATTAACCTTTGTAATTGTATCGAATGTAACAGTATATTTTTGCTGTTGTTATTTATTTTGAAAGAGGTTAGAAAGTTGTCCCCTGCATTGCCAGTTGATACAATACTTAATTATTTCAACGATTAAAAAGCTGTGATATTTGCTATAATTTAATTCCCACACTCAACAGCATATACTCTGAGATAAGTGTATACAGACAACATAATGTTGAATAAACAATATAGTTCAATAAATTATTGTCAACAATATGTTGTTATCAAAGTTTAATGTTTTTTGTTTCAGAGTAAAGGAGAAAAAAATGGTTCACTGCAAGAAGTGAAACCAAAGCTTCTCAATGGTAAGTAACCAGAAATTATTATTATAGAAAAAATTAGAAATGAGGTAGAATTTACCTCAGTAAGTAACATTTGAATATAAATTGCCTTGATATGAACTCAAAGTTAAAATACATGTACAGATGTATACATAAGAACAAAATGAATAGGAACAACTAGATACATATTTGTTTTGTCTCTATCTTTTTTATCTATGAACTAGCCGGTTTCACTGCTGTCCTGTAGGAACTACTGCCTGTACTGTGAAAATATAGCCCATGTTAATGCCAGATAATGTAGCTTTTTAAAAGCGAAAGAATTTTTAAAATTGGTTCAGTAGTTTCTATTTTATCTATAACAATTAAACAAAAACCAGCTCATTTCATAGTAAGGATTTAATAGTGTCCAAGTGACAGTAGAACACTAGCTCCTAAGTCACGGGCATTCCTAGTTTAGGGGCCATTTTGTAAGGATTTGCATCAATAAAGCATTTATTTATTTATTTATAAAAATACATTTTTTCCTCTTTATAATATTAGTGTAGATTAAATCTCCTAAGAGAGTTGGGAAGAGTTACCATGTTGAATCTCACCATACTTTAATTACTAAAAGTCTTAACAAGTATAAATTTTTATTTAAATGTATCAATGTAAAGCTCAACTTTCACCCATACTGTAAATAAAAATCATTTTTCAGGGGCCCGATTCTCTTAAGTTAATAATATCAAAATCGAATAGAAATCGAATCGCAATATAATCGCAGTAGCAGTTTTAACCATATCGAGCATTCTGCTACTAATAAAAGACCAATCGTATTCGATTGACATTTGATTGGTGTGCGATTGGTCTGCTATTTTGGTAATTTTGGTCAATACGGTAGTTTGCTGTACAATCATTTTGCAATCGTAAATCATTTGCAGACAAAATGATTCATTATTGAATGACAGAAAAGGATAAAAACGTTTATTTAAAAGGAAAAATATCGGAATGCCACATACGCTTCAATCGTAATCGAGTCGGAATCGGATCTCAGTCGAATCGAGTCGAACGTCAATCGTATGTCGCTTAAGTAAAATTAGGAGAATCAGGCCCCTGAAGTTAAATGTGAACCATCAGTGACTTTTGAGAAAACTGTATTTAAAACAGTTAGTCTTTGCTTTTTGTATGTCAGATAATACATACATAAACATAATTTTGGAAATAAAACTTTTGGAAATTGATAAAAGTCAAATTGCAAATAGGAAAGTATAAAATAATGTTCCAAACTGGATCAGGAATTAAGTCAACAGTTTATGTTGTTTGATCTGTCACATTAAGAGCAAAAAAAAACATTTACATATAGCAGTATTTACTATTATGAGTATTTCTGGAATTCCGGTTATTATGAATCATGTTACATTAATCTATAAAAGAAAGTCATATTAGTTACACTACTCGTAACTCAAGAATGGCGAACAGTTTCAGCTGAAAATTTGATTGGAGGTAGCTTAGACCTGGCAAAAGGACATAGATTTTTGTTACCATCTGGCTACGGGAAGCTATTATCTTGGAACACGGGTAAAACCTCAGACGGTAGTTAGTTCATTATAACATGCATCTCAACAAAAATCTGATACAGAAAAAAGCCAAGCATCCTGAAAACCAGATAATCATCCATTTATGGAATTAAACTTGTAACAAAACAATGATGTGTCTGTATTTTACTGCAAAAATATTTCAAAGTATTTAAAAAATTTGATTAGTCACAAGTGATAGTGCTGTTCGACTATGTGTTTATTGCTCCAACTGTCAACCAGTACTAGGATATAATTTAGTTTTGGAAAATCCTGTGTAAAATTCTAAGGAGGAAATATTCAAAATATCTTTATAAACTCTAATCAAATAATTTAGAATGGTCAATTTGGAACATATTTTTCCTACTATTTAATTGCTATAATATCTACGAAGTTGATGAGGTCAGTGACTCACACAATGTTGTTGTAATAATGTATCTATTCAAGGGCAAAACAATGTAGCGTGTGTACAAACTAAAATTTTATTTCACTCAAGTAGAGGCATGATGCAAATTACAATTATAATCATTATGTATGCGTTGCGTACGCGTAACTGTATCGCCTTTTATAAATGCCTGGTAACTTGAGTGTGCATGGTAATGGTAGGAAGTGGTGTCCTATACACCAGTTGATGGTGTATTGTGATTCGCAATGGGTGTTCTGAGGAAAGGTACATTTTGATACATTATTTGATTCAATAGCTATAGAGCTGCTATGCTATCCTAGTACTTAATTAGTTAAATGTGTGTCGATATAAATGTGACCTTGTCGAGTATGCTTATCGTAATAATTTATCATTGTGACAGTGTAAAAATAAGTAATAATGTTCGCATTTTCCATTTTATTTGTAAACAATGTGACATGTACAGTGGTTGTTGTCCTTGCGACTCCAATGTCCTTAACCCTAAATAGGCCGATATCCTTATTAAATAAACCTTGAGCTAGCTTTTACTAAAGGAGATTGGGCAAGAATGTATGAAGTTTGGTCCAAATGTCCACCACGAACGAGACCTATCTAATTAAATACTCCACTTAATTTAGAGTAACTTTTACTAAGAAAGTAAAAAAAAAACAATGCCAAAAAAAAGTTATAGCCAAAAATGTATTCTTAATTTTCGGTAGTTTTTGTATGTTATCATTATTATTTTTTTTTTATTCCACTTCCATTTCCGCACTTTATCTAAAACTAAGATGAGTAAGACACATTTGCATATAAACAACCCATATTTTTTTACCCGATGGATGTACGAATCACTAACCAATTGAGGCGCCAGAAGTGCTTGAATATACTCAGCGGTGCCTGGATCTAAGACAGTTCGATGTAACTGGTGGTGTCTTCTCTTTAATAATGAACAATTCTATTTTATCAGAAGTTACAGAAAGTACGAAAATCGAACATCACGAAAAGTAATTGAAAAAATGAAATTGAAAAAATCTATAAAATGTTTTATTTGATTTTGCTATAACTTTTTTCTGGCATTATATATTTTTTTACTTTCATAACAAAAAATGTTCTATATTTAACGGGCTATCTGGCCATATAGGTCTCGTTCGTGGTGGACATTTGGACCGGAATCGCCCATTGTCCTTAGTTGTTGGTTTGGCACACAGTACCTATCTTTGCACATTTCTATATCTCATTTTTATATATACATGCACGCATATTGATTGACGACTTAATAAATCGTAAAAAGTAATGTGCAGTAACGCCATCGAAAGTTTTAGAAATCGAATCAAACGTAAACTGTTAGAATGCATCATGATAAGTCAAGTATTTACTTTACTGTCTCTACCAGCATGGCAATGCGCAAACCAGCAAACAATTTATGACGTAAGATTCCTCCCCAATATCTAAAAATGGCGATGATACGTTTAAAATTTCCTTGGAATACCAAAAAGTAAGCCGCCAAAACATACAATACTGCAAATATTTTCGCTGCACGGTACCGTATGAGTCAAAGACAACGTTCACGGTCACCGCGTATTGCGCAAACCGTACTTATTTTATTTTCTTCGACGAATCGCGATAAAAAGTATGGTCCAGATCGTTGAGCGCGAAGGCCACTTTTCGCAGATTTGTTCGGCTCCGATAGCCGAATTCTTTTGCGTTACACTAGAACTCTTCACTTGCCATGACAGCCTAGTACCTGTATCATTTTGACGGTCAAGATGTACATATTGCGAGGACTTTCCGTGTTGTTTAAATCAACCTCTTGTATTCCTTGCCAGCCTAGTACTCGTTTTATCTCCGACAGGCTTATAAGATGATCTCTTCTAATCATCTTTTTGCAATTATATTTATCAGATAACACGGCTTGTTTACTGTCGTCTCTTTCCTTATTTTCTTTCTTTCCATTGTCGATTACGCCATCCCGGCTATACGTGTAGTTTTAGACTGGAGGAAGGAAAGATAAATCCATCTTCGTATAACTGAAACTTGCCGTCGTTTCGATATTCAATTTCTCAAGGAGATTTAGTTCCGCTACGGATTAAACAGATCCGAATACTGGGTACAATGACACTGCAGTAACGGATTATACATAAAGATCTTGCACTGGCACAATTTTAACGAGGTGCGAAAGTAGTTTCCGTCAGTCTTTTAATTTTTGTTGTCTCGCATCTTTTTACATGAAGTTTCAAACTTCAATCTTGCAAATAGAAATAGGTACTTAACTGCTTTTAATCCTAATAATGTTTGTAACGCATGAATAGTAATGTCTGACTGGATATACTGTTCTCGTTAGCATGCTGCACCTATTTAACCAATTTCAACTCGCGGAAGAAAATATAAGGACCTGCCAAGGACCACGAGAGTCCGTCCCCTAATAACTATTCTAGTGAAACCGCGAGAAAAACAAGTTATTCGTAAAAAAAAAAAAACAATTTCATGTGTGCATAAGAGTTATTAATTAACAGTAGTAATCAGAGCACGGTTTACGTAACACAATATTTATAAATTATGAATTAATTTAGCGCATGACTCATGTAATTGTGTGACTAGGTCGTTGCCGTTTTGTTAAGATAAAGCATTTATTAAAAAAAAAATGCGACAATAATTAAATACTTTTTGCAGATTCATATCATATATTATCATAGTCAATGAATTTCTTTAGTTAAAAGTATAAACCTATTTTTTTAACTGCAGTCCATTCCAAAAGCTTCCGCTAAAATCCGGCAAATAGCTTATTATACAGATTTTCTTCATCACAGCAATCGGGAAAAATAACTATAGATATTAGGTCATTCTTGTGCAAGCCTGACGTCGAAGCGCGTCACCTTGGAATACGCACGATGACGCTGACCAGTGTGGCAAAAAAGCCGTATCTCTCGACGCTAGAAAAAAACCCCTTTGACTCACTTTCAATAGCTGTTTACAATTACGTATATCACGATGAAAGAAGGAAGATGGCTAATGACTATACTGACAGATCTGTTAATTACTGTCCATCTGATTTTTTCCCTGTATACGCGAGAGTGATAAGGAAATCTCGTCATTATTGTTTCAGTCACAGGCATTTATCCGCATTGGCCCTACGTCACTGGGCTTCGATGCTTCATCCTATTGAAATGCAATTTTTGGTCAACATCGATTCCACAAAACTCCAAATAAAGTCCGTTTTTAGGGTTCCGTACCTCGAAAGGAAAAAACGGAACCCTTATAGGATCACTTTGTTGTCCGTCTGTCTGTCTGTCTGTCTGTCTGTCTGTCTGTCTGTCTGTCTGTCTGTCAAGACCCTTTATCTTAAGAACGCGTGGACGTATCAAGCTGAAATTCACATGAAATACTCGGGTCTATTGTCCCTTTAGGCTGTGAAAGTATCAAGCTTCTAAGCCAAGCCAATCAAAAGATACAACCGATTATGTCGATATTTTCAACAAATTCTCGACACTCGCAAAGGAATCAAAACCTACAGGGTACTTCCCGTAAACTCAGAATCTTGAAATTTGGCATGAAGCATTGTTATATAATGCAAATATAGGAAAAATTGCGAAAATCTCATTTTTTTTGTTATATAATATAAAAAAAATATTTTTATAAAATGAAACTTACTATAAAACTTATACCTTATTTCTCACGAACGAATAAAGGTACCAAATTGAAATTTATACCAAATACCTAGGTCTATTGTCCCTTTAAGCAATGAAAAAATCAAACTTCTAAGTTAACGCGATCAAAAGATACAGCAGTTTTACCGACACCTTAGACGAATTTCCGTCACACGCTAGGGAATCAAAACCTACAAGGTACTTCCCGTGAACTCAGAATCTTAAAATTCGGCACGAAGCAACGTTATATAGTACAGATAAAGGAAAAATTGCGAAAATGATAAATTTGAAGTTACATAAAATATTAAAATATTATTTTTGCTTACATGACATAAAATATTTTTTTAATAATTATAAACTTACTACCTACCCTTTTTCACATGAACGCGTAGAGATATTAACGTTTTGAATAAAAAGTGAAATTCATATCAAACACTTCTTAAATATAATGGCCTCTAAACTGTGAAAAATTTTAAATCATTCAATGGTCATTGGGCACCTTAGTATGAAAACCATACCCACGGCGGATACGAACGAAATATAGCACAGTATAATGATAAAGGCTCTGATTTACTATGGCATTAGTCGCATCAATGTGAACCATGGGAATCTAGAGAAAATCAGGTGTAAACATTAAATATTTTCCTCATTTCAATGGGGAATTTAAACGACCAAGTTTGACGGAATTGAGAAATCATTTCTTTGTAGTGAAAGAGTATACTCGCCGTTTATTTCCATTGTCATCAGGTCAGGATCTGATGATGGAAATCCTGAGAAATCGAGGGCAACTATCAGAAATTGTAGGCATGCATAGGATTAAAACTTGATTCTCAGATGTATGTCTGGTGATACTGTCAAACAGTGAAGGTTTAGAGCTTACCTGATGATGGAGACGTGAGAAAGTCGAGAGAACTCCTCAACAGTATGTTTTAGTTACGTCGTGTTTGGGCTTATATTAGTCGTATTGACGAGAACTTTTCACAAAAGTTATAAAAATAAAAACTTTTTACAAAAAAAAAAACAACTTCTAAAACAACAAGAAAACTGTTTATATGCATCGGTCTAGATCTCGGTGGTCAAATAAATATAGATGCATCCTCTAGACACCGACTTCTAGACCGATGCACCTAACATCTTTTTAATTTCTTTCTTGCTTTTGTTTTCTTGTTGCTTTTTTATATGTTTGAAGTTGGATTTGTTTGTAAAATGCTACAAAATAAAATAATGCCGACTTTATAAAACAAAGAAAGGGACAGAATTACACTTTTGTCAAGGCTCTAGAAACCAGGCGGAAAAAAACCTGAAACTGGGGCTCTTTAGGTGATTAATCCCTCAAAAATAAAAGATCCCATTCCTGCAATGGCTGCTTTAACCCAAGTTAGTAGTGAATTCTCATCACCTAAAATAAAATAAGCTCCAACACAAGGTTACGTTATAAATTGTAAAGGAGTTCCCATAACTATATCTGATCTTAGCTGTCGATCCCACAATGGCAGTCAAACCTATCTTTGTGGAAAGTCTTCGCCAATACGAATAAAATAAGCCCAAACACGTGGTAGTTGCAACATACCGTTCGGGAGTTCCCTTGACTCTCTGTAGTCTCCATAATCAAATCAGCTCCAAACCTTCAGTTTACCAGTACCCTCAAAAATACACTCACATGTCTGGTTATGACTCGATGCGTGCCTACAATATTCAAGAGTTGCCCTCGATTTCTCTGGGTTTCCAGATCCTCATCAGATCCTGGTCATCCGGATTGGCACCTTCCTTCTTTATGAAATGTCTTTACCAATAAAAACTAGCATTGCAACCTGTACAATCCTCTGAAACTGCTTGTCTTTTATATTTTTCAAACGATCCTGGACATTCGTCTCCATGGAATTTTAATAAAATATTTATATTCAAAGAAACGTCATACCATTCTCCACGATTTAAAACGACTTTGATTCATGTCCGCCACTTTTTACAAAGCGGGTCAGATATGCCCCATGACCTTTAAGACATAATTAGTTATTTTCAATCAGATTTCTGAATGATGACTATAAAATGTTGTATATAAATAACTTCAATAAAATAACTTTTACAAGGTACTGGCCTACTATTTTAGTTATATTATAAAATAAAAAATATTAACTATTTTGACTCTCACGAAATTACCATAACTATGTTTAAATTAACCAAAAACCATAACGATTGTTCTAAACTGAACGGTTGGCGCGAAACTCACTTTTTATCTATACAGCATTTGTACGGAACCCTCGGTGCGCGAGTCCGACTCGCACTTGGCCGGTTTATTGTTAGTATAATAGCTTAATGTTTTAATAACGTAGGGTAGCAATTAACGCTTGACCTTTCTATCGATATTGAATTGCCTTGACCTTCAAACTATCGTTCCAGTCAACCGAATGACAGGCTTTTTACTAGGGAAACATACCCCAAGAGAGGAAAACAGTCACTATTCTAAACACAAGCTATCTTGTTAATACATTTTTGAATGAATCGTGGTTAACCACAGCCGTAATAAAATATACCTATACCTTTACATGATGCTAAAAACGATCCCAAATATCCTTAGCAATGTTGAAGGTCAATTTGACTCATCTTGCAATTTTTCGTTAACTGCTTGTCCGTCTAAATGGCGCAAGCAATTTTCTGGACAATGGGTTCTACATCTTTGGTCACTTGAGCAGCATTCATCATTACAGTTTAGTCACTACGAATTCCAGAGTAGGGTCAAGAATATGTTTTGTATCCGGTCGCTGTCCATGATCTAATTGACTAATAATATAACCGATTAAATATTAACGTACCGTCAATGTCTCAAAATTCCACGAAGTCGATAGGTGCTATTAATATGATTTATGTTTATAATATAATATGTAGTGAAGCCGCCAATTACTTAGAATTCTAGCATCAAAGAGGATCTTTTCAGTCCCTCCTAAGACTCAGAAACAGGAAACCTTCTTTCTGAATTTAATAGAACTTATTATATTTCTTTCGGTTTTCTCTGTTCTCTAAGTTGAGGTGTAACTGTATACTTAAGTTCTGCTAACAATTCCATATCGTTTGTTCTCAGGCGAGCTGGTGACAGGCGCGGCACACAGCGTGGTTCTGCTGACGCCGCTCAGCGAGTGGGACCGCGGCCGCTTCGGCTCGCTCTTCGTCACCAACTACAAGCTGTCCTTCGTGCCCTTGGAGAACTCAACCAATGATGTGAGTATACCAAATTAGAAATTTGGGATTTGGGGCTCCTAGGATAAGCCTCGGTACTTGGGAACTTGGTCAGGAACCCCAAAAGTTTGAAGACTAATCAAGATCTCTTTGTTTCTATTCAAAGTTCTATTCTCAATGAAGACAGAAATCTGATGAGTAATTTTTTCCTAAAATAAAACGGTAGCGGTTTTACCCTTCTGCCAAAAACGTATTAATTAGATTAGATGATTGAGTTATTCATAGCGGTTAAGGAAAACTTACTAAAATGCAACAAAATCCCTGAAACCGTGACTCACGTCTCAGGAATGAAAAATAAACATCATGAAAGACGTTTATCTTACTCGCCCAGGGAATCCCTAAGAAACGTCCCCTGCATGGAAAAATAAACATTCTTGTGGTAAACCAAGCAAATAGGATAAAGAAATAACTTTAATAGGCCTATATTGTACATTATTAATTATGTAAAAGATTATATTATATTGTGAAGGATTAATAGGTTTTCCCAGAATGTATAAAAAAGGGGAATTTAAAGGCCGTAAAATATCAAGAAATGCAAAAGTTGCGACAGTTTTACTGGCAGGATATAATTTGAAGATTTTTAGGCAGAGTCACCATATAAATCTATTACCTGCTTCTAAAATTAACCTTCGATTAATAGGACATCTAAATTTTTATGATGCCTTGGTATTTGAACTTCCCAGTTTCTATCTGACTTGATAATTACAATTTAATCCTACACACGTAATTTCTTTGATAACGGTGTCAAAATTGATAAAATTTGAATTTAGGCATTCTGCGCAATCAAAAGCCGATACGTTATGTCATCTTACTGAAAGGAAATGAATCAGATTTGTTTGTTTATTATTTAGGGTAGAATGACCTAGATACCATAACAGTAGAACCAGCTAGTCATATTCAAAACGAATTGAAGACCAATTCCAAATTAGAATTATGAAATTTTATTTTTGAAAGAGCATCTGTTTTAGCCATATTTTTTATTTTATTTCATTCTATGCTTTTTTGGCCGTGTCGGCGATAAAAAGGCTGATGATGTTAATTTTTGTCAATGTCGCGGCAACATGCTTAAACAGTCTAGGACCCCTGCAACTACTGGTCTAAGCCGAAGTTTTTTTTATAATTTACAGAAGAGCTAATTTTAACTTTTTCATTTATCCAGGAGTACTGCCAACGGAACTTCTTGCTTGGCGCCTTCGACGTGCCGTTGACGGGCGTAGGTGCCGTATGGCTGACGGACGGCGGGCCGCAGCGACGGCGACGGCTGATGCCGTACGGTGACATGCCTGGCAAGGTGAAAGGACTTCAGGTCATATGCAAGGTGAGTTGTGTGACATCTCTTACCGTTCATGGGCGCCTGGTACTTTCTGACCGGCTTGTATAGGCATTGTTTATATTATTGTGGATGTTAGGACTTTCCATAAACATAATATATGGGCGATTCTCTGTAAGCTCGTAATCGGCTGTCCGGACCGATTTTTTCAATAAATAGTTTAATTCTTATTTAAAAAATCACATTTTATGAAACTTTAACCCTGAAGCTTCACGGGCCCTTTGTTTTTATAAACATAATTACTTTAATTTTTTTTCTATACGTTTTAAAAGCTCGAAAAATACAGTCCCCTGGCTGTCCCTTTCACTGCATTTACACCTAGAAATGCGATTTCCGAAAAACTTGATGAAACTACATTCACTTGGCAGTTAATATCACAAACAAAAATAATGAAATTATATTATTTTCGTAAAACAAGCACTCATTACAACTTTATTCATTTTAATAAACTCCTGTAAACTTTGTCCTGAGAATTTTAATACAGTCCCCTGCCAAAAATTTAAATCAATATTTAAAAAAAACTATAATATTTTACAATCGTTTTATTATAGTTCGGCCATTCAGAGAATGCGTTCCTGACACGTCGCGATTGAACGATACTAACAGCGATTTACTTGCGTTGCAGTTACGATAAAAATATTTTTGCTGGTTGTTTACCGTTTTAACAATAGGCATGATGACAAATTTTTAAATTCCTTTGTATGATGTAGGTATACGTCTACTTTATATGAAAAATTATTAATTTTAAGAAAATGCGAAGTTTTTTTATCAAATAATTGCATTTTTCTCTGTCCACTTTGAATCCGGCGCGAAAACGCTTGTCAGTGTCATGTCGTCACTTGTGACGTCACGACTGAAATTACAAGACGCAAGTAAACAACGCTCGTGCAATAATTAAGTTTTTTGTGTTATTAAATATGAATTCGAAAGGGCATAGGTGTTGTGGGGTCCCCCAGTGTAAGAACACATCTAAAACAACTCCTGATAAGTTATTTGTGTACGTTCCTCACAATAAAAAAATACGAAACAAGTGGCTTAAACTTGCAAAGCGAGATTCAAAAGCAATATTGCCCAGGGTACCACTTTATTTTTGTGAAGATCACTTTGATGTAAGTTATTACGTAGTTCTCTAGATTCTAGCATAGTTTATAATGTAAATAACTATTTCGAGGTTAGGTTTCATCTCTCATTGTTTTTTAATTAAACAAGTATACTTACATGGAAGTTTTAACATTTCCAAATTCAGCTGAACAAAAATCTTTATTTGATGCCAAAAACTTTCCCAGCATTATGATATCAATTCTAGGCAAATTAGCGCTGTTTGCCTTGATAAATCCGGGCTCCATAACTCGTGTTATAAACAATTAATTAATTAAAAACAAAGATCGCAGTGGAAGTTCACAATAACGAAATGTGACTTTCTCGCGCTTTCGCGCGAGTTGTTTTCAGAGATGACGTCACGAGCTCTGATTGGTGTTCAAGATATCATGGCGGATTGCCTTATTTCGTAATTTTATTTTGTAAAAATACATATTAATCACATTATTAATAAAGAAAACAATGCGCGTTTTATATTCCAAGCTTCAAGTTTAATTTAATAAATATATTATTTTAATGATTTTTGATTACTGTCATCATGCCTATTGAGGAGCATTAAAACAACATTATTATATCAATAATCAATGAATGTAGTTACGTCGTCAGTTCAATCGCGACGTGTCAGGAACGCATTCTCTGAATGGCCGAACTATAGTGCAACGAAATGCAATTGTTGTGAAGTTGGCAAACTAATCAAATGCGGTAACGATACGCCATTCTGTTTAATGTTAGAGCGTCATTTGTGAGGTGAACAAGCGTTTGGGCCGCTACCTCACACAGGCCTCTGGTAAATAATTGTATGTAATTTAATTACTTAAATTATCTCTATTTATAGTTAATTGTTACATTATTTGTGCCTTAATTGATCGGTAGGTTCTTAAAAAACTATAAGACATCGGTTTCATAAATATTGTGAAATCTAACTGAAATACACAGTCCTCTGGCAACAGTCCTTTGCCAAAAAACGCAACAGGGGACTGTTTAACAAAACAGGGGACTGTGTATTCTGCGTATTGGTTTAATAGTTTTCATGAATTGTTTGTGTAAATGTATTCGCTAGTCTCTTTTAATAATTTAAGAATCAAACTATCATTGCATCGCATTATTTTTTTCCTTTATGAACTTGAAATATATTACACAGGCTGATCGAACGCACGTGATATGGCCCCTAAAAAGAAGAAGCTATCCCGAGAGGAATTACTACAAAAAAAGAGAGAAGCAGCGCGGCAGGAGCGACTGCCCTATCTGACCTCCACAACTCAGTTACCCGTGCAACCGACTTTTTTTAACGACGCTAAAAATCATCAAATGAGGGGTCATTTGATGATTTTTAGCGTTGCCCGCTGCGGGTCAGAAGCGGTGAGGGAGTGTCAGACTTTTACTGACTAAAAATCCGTCGTGTTCCGTCGTAGGCCTTTAATGTACCAGGGCCGTGGTAACTCTTTCGTACAGCCCCGCAGCCCCAGCGGCCCTATGCCCTGCTGGGCCTAGCTAGGGTTGCTGACATCAACTTGAGGAGCGCGTGGAATTACGCACGCCACCAACACGGGTCTGTTGTCTAAAAAGACGCAGGAACGATGAACCATCCGAACTCATCGCCCACAGACCCACGCCTACGGTGGCCGGGAGTCGTCTCGCGCAACCCGGCGCCCGTGGTGACTACCTGGTCCAGCCGGGATGAGAGATGCGAACTCTGTCGTTCCGCCGCCTACTTCTCGAGCATGACTGCTTCGCAGAAGGAGGCGACGGCATCCCATTCCTCTCGCCCCGGACCATGGCCTGAACCAGGGCCGGACGCCCTCGACGAGGATCCGGCGGTGTCCTTCCCATGCAGGGCACTCCTGGACTGTGAGGTCCACCGTGTCCTCGAAACTGTCCGCACAGTGGTGACACCCGGGCGCCACCTCACGACCGATTCGATACTTCCCAAAACAACCGTGTCCGGTGAGGACCTGCGTCATGCGGTAAATGAGGGTGCCGTGACTCCTCCCGAGCCACTCCTCAAAGAGGTCCCCGCTATGGTGGCGTGCCCTAACCCTGTACCCCTTAGTTCGACTGGTGTTAGACTTACTGGCGTCTGACTACCCGTAACGACTGTCAAGGATGTTAAATAACAGCCGAGACCTACAGTCTAACGTGCCATCCGAAACACAGTCTCTGGTGAAAGTACATACAGAAAAGTTGCATTGGTACTTGCCTGACCTGGAATCGAAGCCGCGCCCTCATAATTGACAAGTTGGTTCTTTACCCACGAGGTCTACCACGACTTTTTGGCCGGCGACGTCATTGGTAAGCAGTTGAAAGAAATGGGTTATCAAACCAAACGCTCAAAATGGCGAAACACGTCTTTGTATAGTTCACAGCCACATAGACATGAAGCTCAGCGCTCTTCATACTGCTAACATATTAACTTACAACAATCACCAGGAGTTGCTGGAATATCTATGTTGCGACGTATCTAGATCTATGTCGTGTCATGCTTGCGGTAATAAAACCCCAAAATATATGGCTTTTGATCATAGAAAAGTCATAAAATGTGGGTTTCTGTTCACATTCAAAACAGTCCCCTGATGCCTCAAACAGTCCCCTGTCATGATTTTTTGGAAAATCGCTAATAACTCGGAAAATAGGTACAAATTCAGTGGGCCTCCTTGTCTAACTAAATGAATAGTTAATTTTCTTTGGCATAGGACTAGGTTTTTTGTCAAATTTAAAAAAAAATTGCCAGGACAGAAATTGTATGGAGCTGAACGAGCTTACAGAGAATCGCCCATATGTAGATATATTAATTAATATTACCAAACAAGGCTATCATTGTAAGGATTATTCTATCGTTTATTCGTATTTATCAACTGTGTGCGAAATCATTACAGCGTATTTAACTGGTAGTCATAATATTTGTAGGAAAATAATTATATTTTTATACAATATTTAATTGGCTGAGATAATTTCAAATCCGATTCAAAGAAAATAAAACTATAGAGATAAAATAAAACTATAGTTTTCTGTAAATATTTGAATGATAATTCACAAATGTTTGCATGTTATTAGAATGAGTCATATTTCAAATTTTAATAGGTGCATACCTACATGTATTTTGAATGACTCACTCTATTACATTCATAGATAAACCATTGAGATCTCTTTTGGTATATAAAATTGATTCGTAAATTACATTGATATCCACTTTGAATAATTAACTTGCTTATCAAGGTTTAAGGTGTTTAATTTATGTGCTATAAATACATTTCGATATATCACCTTGCATTTCATTAAAATTACATCCAAAATAATTGATGGGAAGCAAAGACACATAAAAATACTTAGGTTTGTACCGATTTATATCTAGGGCATGTGTACCAAAAAGACGGTAACCACGGTAAATAAATACATATAAAAAAGAATCAAAGAGCCATTTATGATAATATTACGTATTTACACACGATACGTGGAGTGTACACAGATGATAGAGGCATTCCGTTCATGCTAGCAATCTGTTCGGGTCACTTATCTAATCAGATTAGCGCGTGACTCACTGTCTCGCTCTACTCGATAAATACTGAATTAGATTAACGTTAGTTACCCAGTTTTACCGTTTAAACAGCTGAAGATTAGGTTCGAAATCATTTCCTGTCAAATGAAACTCATCATCCTCCGAGCCTTTTTCCCAATCATGTTGGGGTCGGCTTCCAAATGAAACTGTCAAATGAAACTGATTTGCTTTATTTAAGAGTATCTTGGCGTGATAATAATTAGGTACAAGCGAAGCATAACATCTTTCATATAATAAATGTTTGATAATCTCATCTCACAATTAGGCTTAAATCTCTTGCAAATGAAATAATATTTTGCTCATCTGAAGATGAAAATAAATTATGCACCTATATAGGTACTGCCTTTGTATAAAATATGTCGATGGGTTGAACCTTGTTGTTCTTATAAGACCAATTAAATAGTAGACTTTACACACCTAAAGACATATAGACAGACAAGTGACAATTAAAAGTGAAAACCATTTCAATTTCAGAACATGAAGGTGCTAACATTCAGCTTCGCGAACTCGCCGATCGACAACGGCAGGAAAATCGCCCTCGCGCTCATGCACCACGCCTTCCCGAAGCGACACGACCTCCTCTTCGCATTCGAGTACAGAGAACCGTACTACCCCACTCTCCCTTCAGACATGAACATGTTCCAACGCCCCGGGGACTGGAAGAGGGAACTCGAACGATGTGAATGTCCTCATTGGAGGATAACCTGCATAAATGGGACCTCAGATGCCTTCATGCTGACAGCTGGGGAGACACTCATAGTACCCAGTTCGGTGTTAGATTATAATTTGATGGAGTCGGCGCGTCACTTCAGGTCGGGGAGAGTGCCTATATGGGTTTGGGGGAGGCCTGAAGGGGCGGCGTTATTGAGAAGTGGAGAGTTACTCAGTACTGAACAGTCGGCGACGGCGGAAAGCGTATTGTTGGAACAGGTACATAAAGATTTAATTTTTCCTTAATTTTTTAAATGGCACCAATCAAAATTCAATCTTATGTCATTAACTATAAAGTCCAAATTAGCAGCAGCATCCAAAGATGACACCACCTCACTTCTCCACTTTTACGGCAAACAATTCGGACCCCACTCATTGCCAATCAAAACTCAACCTTACACCATTAACATAGTGCCCAAATTCTCAGGTGCGTCGCTCCCACCCGAAGCTAACACCGCCACACGTATTGTATCTCTGCGGCAACTCATTCACGAACGCCGGGGGACCAGGCATACTGCCGCCCCTGTCTACACTACAGACATCTTATAAGAAACTAGTGGAATTATGCACGCCGACCACGCTTGGACAGTTTTGGGTAAGTTTCGGCTACCAGTGTAAATTAATGTAGTCAGGAAAAGATTGTCTATATTGCATCTAAACCTTTGTAATTCAGTTATTGTGTAACAACCCGTCAGTATATCTGAGACTTTGACTGTCAGTTACAACTACCAAAATCTTAACACGTTTGGCGTTTATTAGGCTACCGAGATTAACGTTCTTGACCATTTCCAAGCATCGAGAAAACCTTACAACGACTTTTACCTACTTAGCCTCAATCTTCTCCCAGTTTAGTGTCCCTGCTGTATAGTTATTAGGGTTCTTTGACCACATAGAAATTCAAAAATAGCACCCCAAAAGCTCATTAAAAAATCACGTCATTTCATTCTTCTAAATAAAACAAGTGTCTAACATAAAAGTTTCTAAGAAATACCAAAAACATTTAATTTCTGAAAACTAGACAAACCGCTAAAGTAAATTATTTACTTAAATAGAATAGTAAGTACACAAGTAGTTTGCGGTTTTACACGTTACAAGATAAGAACCGTTTTCCTGTTAATTTGTTGTTATGAATGAAATCTTTCATTCAGTTCTTTGTTACGGCTGTTGTTCTAAAATAAATAAATGCGGTTAGTTAGTTACTTGTTAATTATTTTAATTGAATAACATAAATGTAGTGTTTTTTTTTGTAGTGAGGTCAGCTTGATTATTTAGTGTACCTATATATAAATTAGAACATTTTATTAACAGCTGTACTGGGTCAGTATTAACAAAATTAACTGAATAAGCTTGGATGTTTTTCCTACGTTAAGAAATTCCCTATAAAATAGTTAATAAACTATTGATAATGATTATGATAAAAGAAAATTCTTGACAGTCCCATCATTCTAGAAATATGTTCAGGTATTTGTTAATGGAGTAATCAATTCTTTATTAACATTCCATAGCTTAGTATATTCAATGAATTAGAAACAATATGGACCCTATATGTCGGTCACAGTATAAATTAATATACTGCGGTATGCTGCGGTTCTCCATAATTCAAAAAGTTTCACTTGTACCTCTTTATTCTATTTAAAAACAGACAAATAAATAGTATTGTATACATGCAACATACATATTACATATTTTCATATGACAATATAAAAATAGTTTATATTTATGTATAACAGTTGCAAGATTCTCAATACTACTCGATCCTGGACGCGAGCCGGTGGCTGCGCTACGTGGCCAACTGCATCGCGTTCGCAGACGACGCCGCCACGCATCTCGCTAACAACGTCACTGTTGTCTTACAAGAAGGTTAGTTCACGCAAATGTGCTGTTATGGGGGGATTTCAGTAACATACATGTCTGTTGATTTGCTCACTAGTATAATCATCAGCAAGGATATTGAGCCCTGACCTTCACCTGCGCAGAAGTGATTTATTGGTTTATTGCCTTAAGTGTCCAGTGCGCAAAGCGATCCCCACTCTTCCGCCGAGAGCTCATTATCCGTGCCGATAACTATAATTGGGGAATGCTGTATACAAGTGACGTCAAATTGCAATTTCTAGTAAACAAATCAATGATAGGTTTGGTCTTACAAAAAGGTTAGATCTATAAAAATAGATTTCTTGAACTTTGGTTGATATCTGTTGGTTTGCTTAATAGGATAGAATAGGGAATGCTCCATACAAGTGACGTCACATTGCAATCTCTAGTAAACAAATCTATAGGTAGGTTTTTGAAATCCTCTGTCAACGCTTCAAATTCATTTATTGGTATGATTAGTCATATAGTTTTTTACTGAATTCTAAAAATTAAGCACGCATTTCGTGGGAACTTCGCGAACCATAAAACCTTAAAATATTTATAGCTTTCTTTCTTCTTTTTAAATATAGCCCCGATAAATGAGCTATCTTACACTGAAATAATGTTACAAGTCGGACTAGTAGTTGGTTAGCAAACAAACTCTTTTATCTTAAAAATAGTAGTTAAAGCCAATCAAAGAATCTGTTATTTGAAATCACATTAATATTCATAAATATAAAATCCTAAAATATTGCCATAACTTTGCTAACTTTTTTATGTTTTTTTCCAGGTGACGGTGTAGATTATTCGTCAGTGGTGTCATGCCTCACACAATTGCTAGTCGACCCACACTTCAGAACAATATCGGGCTTCCAGTCACTCATACAGAAGGAATGGATCGCGTTAGGACACCCGTTCTGCGATCGGTGAGTAACTACTGCTTTACATTTATGCGCGCCTAGTACCTTCAAAGTCATGCTTGCGTAATTATATATTTTTTTAAACATCAGTAGGTCATTGATTTATTTTGTAGCCTGTTGTAGGCTACAATATGCCATATAAGTCCCTTCAACACTATTTGATTTTGTTTTCCTAGTCCATTTATCGTATTTATTTTTGCTGTACAATGTTGCTATTCATATTAGGTATCCAAGGACAACCGTGCTCTATTTACATGTTTGTCGAGTGTGTATTGCATGCACAATGCATCCTTATATTTATGTTTTCCTAGTACTTTATGTATCTATTCAGCTCATCCTTTTAAATTACGGGATACCTAAATGAGGAAAATAAAATGTTTGGGACCAACCATCCAAAACGAAATTTTGTCGTAGAACTTGATTTAATGGGCATTTCCTTCCTTCTATACCAATCATATTTTTATTGTGAAATCTAATTGATAAAGTCACGATTGACTCTATATTTTTTAAACTAAGTTTCTAGAAAGTTAACCTTTTAAGATTGAGTATCCTTATTAAGTAATGCGAATATGTGTGTTTAATATGCTATCACGACAAAACGCTTGATTATAGACGAAAAACTTGACGGTCGTTAGTTCCTCCTACTGACTAAAACCACCTCTGTTCCCAGCAGCCCCGGTATGTTTTGGACCCTGGAAAATTATGTAGTATATCTTAGCCCATGTTAAACTACCAGTTAATTCGTCGTCTCCACAGATTCGGTCTACCCCGTCCTGGCAACCCAAAAGAGTCCACAGCCAAAGAGGTGACGTCAGCTCAGACAGCCCCCGTGTTACTTTTATACCTGGACTGCGTGTGGCAACTCCTGCAGCAGTTCCCGGCACACTTCCAGTTCACGGAGACCTATCTGACGACCCTGTGGGACTGTGCACATAATCATATATTCGATACCTTCCTGTTTAATTGTGCGAGGGATAGAGAGCTCGCTGTTGCAAAGGTAAGTTTTATTTTTTACCTGAAAATTGCCATATAAGAAATATCGATATGTATATGCAAATATATCAACTTTAGTAACAACTCTCATTGTTGTTACTAAAGTTGTATCCACACTAAATTAACGTTGACAGCTTTTTAAATGAACAAGGATAATGTAAAAAAATTATCACAACTACAGCCAACTTGTCTCTTTTCAGAACTTCGTTCAGCGGCCGGTGTGGGACTGGGGCGAGCAGTTTTCAGAACAAGACAAGGCGTTGTTCTACAACCCGCTGTACATGGGCGCCAAGCCGACTACTACTCCCTCACAGAGGCTATGTGAGTACATTCAACAGGGAACATTTCTTGCGGTTTATGCGAGCCTAGTGTTCAGTGATGGTTTTTGCTTACTGTCCATCTTATGAATTTATCGAATGTTTACTTATTTCTAGGTAAACAAACATACAATTTTGCTCAAGGACAGTTTTTTGTTTCAGAATTCACCTTTTTATTCCCAACAATTGCTTCGAAAAGTTCCGTCTTTTGTCTGTGATTGTAAATTCTTATTCCATATGATTCAATCCACAGCACAATCTTCGCTACCAAACAAATCGGCGACTGAACTGAACCGACTAGAGCCCTGCACATCAGTAGCGGGCATGGAACTATGGTCCCAGTGCTACGAGCGCTGGCTGGCCCCACTCGACTCGCCGCAGTCGGGCACCATACAGTACCACGTGCACAACTACACCGCGCTGAAGCAGGTCAGTACACCACGGTCGAGTTATGAGCGCCTAGTATCTCACACGTCATTACTTTAGGGAAAATTTATGTTTTTCCCGTTTGTGTGATGAATAGAGGAAGGTTATGTTATCCTAGTATCCCTACGAATCTCTACTAATATTATAAATGCGAAAGTAACTCTGTCTGTCTGTATGTCTGTATATCTGTTACACTTTCACGTCTAAACCACTGAACTGATTTTAATAAAATTTGGTACAGATATAGAGTTGACCTTGAAAAAGAACATAGGATAGTTTTTATCCCGGACTTTTGAAGAATTCTTTTGGAAACGCGATATAACCGAATTCTACGCGGGCGAAGCCGCGGGCGGAAGCTAGTTTAGTATATAAACTTACAACAATGTATATATAGAAGCAGAATTATTGGAAGCAACTAACCATAAATTGTGATTTAAAGGAAAACAGGCTGGATTTTGTTACTATAAACATTGCTATTCTTATGTTGTCTTGGTGTATCACATGTCAATAGCACAATGCTGTTTGTTATAAAATATTAAGCGGTAAATCAGCTGCTATGCTGATAAATATTATTATCCTCGTGTTATGTCACTAAATGGTTGAATTATAATATCGTATTGTAATTCTTTTATTTTTATGAGGAAATCTTTTAAAACAATTTATTAATTTAATGTTACGCTATAAAATATTTATTGATCAAAATCTATTGCTCAACAGATTCACCAACTAAACGAGAAGCTGACATCCCTATCCATCTTATCAAGTCGGCACTCCAACGGCGAGGAGTCGTCAGAATCCCAGCGAAAGCCGGTGTCCCGGTTCTATCCGTTCAGCGTGAACCGGTCAGACATAGTCACAGGTAACCTGGACGCTATGCAAGTCAGCCTTATAGACGCTAGTCAACTCCTGGACTCACAGTCACTACTTAACGCCCCCGACTAAGGACCTACCAACCTATTCACTAAACATATTTAAAAAAATGGAATGTAAGAAGTTGACAGTGACATTTCATGTAAAAGTTGACAGTGACAGTTGAAAATTGTGTTAGAATTAAACGTGTTTAGTGAGTGGCAAGCATAGACATAATATTAGTAAACAGGACTGCGCACCTTTATCCAAAAAACGAGCCGAGTGAAACAGTTAGTACGGAGGCTGTCTGTCCCTTTCTAATAGGGTGACTATGAGATTAAGCTATGTGAGACAAATCCGAATTTGCTAAGATTGTTGAACGCAGATTGGTATTGAAGTTTTAACTTACGCAGTTTGTGACCTTAAGATACTTATAAAGGCTTTTAATAATTAGCGGGAATTAGCAGTATAAAAGCAGGAAGATTCGAAGTGAAGACTGTTTTTTTTTGTTTCTACTTCATATATAGACTGGTGAGCCATTTATGTCGCCTTTCTTCATTTTTTGGGAAGCTATAACAATAGTACAACAGTTTTAAAATCCATCACCCATATTTTCACTTATTACAAGAATTCATGTGCACCCTAGTTGTTTGGTTTACGAAAATATTATTAGCTATAGATAGTTCAACTCAGATTTGCGCGCGGCCCTATGTGTGCGTCGGCTTGTAAATATACAACTTTCATTCGTGTGACAGTGACGTCGTCCGAGCATGACGTGTTCTCATCGCTTTTTGTTATGGGTACAGTCGTTTACGAAAATGTCTAGTTCTTCACGGAGAAAATGTTTTAAGGAGTCAGGTAGCGTTTCAAAAAAATGAAACAACATTCAAAGCTTTTTATTATTACATTTTACAGTTTATCATTATTTTCTCATACGGCTTTTCAAATTGACATTGACAGTATCTAAGAAATAAATGAAGTGAAATATCTAAGATTAATTAAATACTCCTTACATATTTTCTAGCTCGGGGTACGCGGACAATAAATAAATGTGTGGACTAAGAATGTAAAAGACCTATAATTTAGTATAATAATGGAAACAAAATGTGTGGGGAATTTTAAAAAATTATATTGCTTCGCATAATGTCGACCAAAATAAGACGGAAATAATGAAAATCATAAATGAACGTTTAAGTCAAATTGATGAAGGGATGTTGGGTAATACTTGTCGACATGTACAAAAGAAAAAAGAAGAATACTATAGACACTTTGACATGGAGTCAGAATTTATAATTAACATTGGTGAAAGTAGCGAATCCGAAAATTCATCATTTGATTTTTCAAGTAGCGATACAGAATCATTATAAATAAATAAACTAAATTACGTAATAACTGTACTTTAAACAGCCGTATACAACCCCTAAATAACTGTATTTGTACCCGACTGTACCTCTTGTCACGCACACAAAGTCACTGTATATGTACAAGGGTTACCCACACATAGGGCCGCGCGCACGACTGAGTTGAACTTACTATAACCTGTGGAACGATATATTGCAACCACCATAGGATTCACTTTTACAAGTATAATCGCAACACTTTTTCACCATTTAAATAGTTTAAATTGATTTAATACAAAAAATATCAACAAAATTTTAAATGCTGATTACGCGCCAAGAATGTTCAGGGTTACCGCTAGAAAAAAAAAAAAAAAAAAAAAAAAAATATGTTGTTTATGTTTTAAGAATAATAATTTATATAAATAATTTATTCGTATAATAAATTAATGCGATTTTTATTAATTTGTTGACTTACAATTGTTAAAATAAGATAAAAATATATGTGATTCAATTGTTTTTTTGGGAAGACAAAACTGTTGATCACAACATTTTTTTTATGCTGGCAAGGTGTTAGAAAGAGACAAACGGCCTCCGTTCTAACTATCCCTCTCGGCTCGGATTTGCCTCTGTGTATTATGCAACAAATTTCGTACCTTATTGCGTTGGAATAGAGTTCATTTTCGTAAATATATATTTTGAGCGTGCGCAATCTTGTTTATTATATTACATCTATGGTGGCAAGTAGGCCTAAGACAAAGTATCGTCGCAAGCGATTATAACACTTATCCCGATGTAGTAAAAGTGAAAGTCTAATATCGCTTACGCTGAATAGATGATGTTTTTTTTAATGTGGTATATGATAATTGTTAGCTTGCGACGTTCGGGATATGGTTTGTTGTTGGCCTCAATTTTATGACAGTTTTGGTATTTTGTATAATAGGTATTTAGGTTTTTCGATAATATTTTGCATTAGTTTATTCCGATAGTGTGTAGTGTATATAGAGAACTGGTTGGTTTTGTACTTTTTCCATAGTAAACTGAATAATTTGTCTTCCTAATTTTGTAATGTCACACAGAAGAGGTCAACAATAAACATTTCATTTATCTAGAACAAGTCAGTAAAACGAACAAGGCTCATAGGTTAGGTCGCCGGCGCCATCATTATGGAGTATTAGGTAAATTACAAGTTAATATATTCGCGTTACAATAAGACGTACATAATAATTAAGTTGTATATAGTCGTGATATAGCGTCGTTTTCTCTATTAAACATATTTTTATAAGTTCCCTATAAAAAGGAATTGATCGAGAAATGTATATTCCATTTTAAATAATAGTTATATTTTTATAATCAATCGTTTTATGGTGTGACCATTATAAAAAAATATAAATTATATGTTGTCTGAGCGTTTGTACGCGGACATGATTGGGCCATTCCGGAATTATTCCAGTTAATCAGATTGATGTAATTATTTTTTATTTGTGCTTATTACTAACAAAGCTTATCGTCGTTATTAATGTTCATATGGAGCGGCCTGTTCACTGCCCCACCAGTCAACGAATTCATGTGGGACAGCGAACAGGCCGTTTCATTTATAAATAAGTACTTTGTTACCATTACTAAACCGTATTATTAGATGACACAGCACCGTTAACAAACTGTATCACTTCTCTAACAGCCAGTTTCTTCATCAAAAGTTAAAGCCAAAGTAAAAGTCAAAGTAATGTCTAAAGTAAAAGTAACGGTCAAATTCGTTTTTTCAAGGCTAAAGTGACAGCAAAAATAATAGAAAAATTGAATTTGACCGTTACTAGTAACGGTCAAATTCAATTTTTGTAACCGTTACTAGTAACGGTCAAATTCAATTTTTGATGAAGAAACTGGCCGTAAGACATTCGATAAAACTCTGTCTAATAGAGACACAAACCAAATTAATCTTATTTATGATAGTAATTCAATGATGATGTTGTAAATATGGCAGCTTCAACGCTTACTTAAGTACTTTGTTATTATTTTAATGTAATATTTATTTTCCTTAATTATAATTGTAATTATCATTTAATAATTAACTTTGTTCAGCTGTAGTATTGAACTGAATTATGTTAATGTAAAAGTATATACTTATAAATGTCCGTCAATGATTACTAACTTAGTCGTGGTATATTAGTTGGTTGAATACAATGTATTCTGATGTTTTTGTAAACAGTACAAGTTCTTGCGATGTTTCTTTGTAACGAGATTATAATAAGACAGGTAGAAGAAATAATGCCTTAAAATGTATGCCCCAACATTAAAAATAATCTATAGTAGTAATAATCCATAGAATCGATGAGATGTAGAATTGTAGTAAAGTTACAACTAACTCTGTTTTTACCAATTTAAGAATGTTTAAGCTGGCAACAAAATCCTCAACGATACATATCTGTTATATTTAAAATCCTTGACTTTACCTTTAAAATCTGAACATCAACTATGAAGATTATAGGTAGTCTTAATTATCAAAGCTAAAGTGACCTGTCATTAAATGTTGGGGCAAGAAGTTGACCAGAAAGGGTTAGATACGGTAAAGATAATCAAAACTGCTTGTTCACGAACAAACAAATAGCTAACACGTCTTTACATTGTTGTATACAATAGTAGTTGCTAATTAGTTTCCATATTCTTCGGAATCTGACATCACATTGTCGCCTGTTCTTGTTACCTTATGAATTGTAAACTGCTAGGCCGCGGACACTAGCGAACATCTCGATACAGTGCGCCCAGTATACAAGGAATATATTTATTTATTTAAATAAATATTTTAGTAGATAATGTAAGTGAGCGCTAACAAGTTTGTCGCTAGCGGACCCACGGCCTCATCTAACTTGATCAAGTTGGAACAGCCAAGCAGTATTGTTGTAACATTGTAAGTATAATTAACTCTATCTTATAGAAGCGAATATTTATGTAATTTATAAGTTTACGAACTGTTAATAACTGATTAATTCACATAGTTTCACTGTCATCGCACGGGCGGGAAAATTTGTACTAGAGGAGAGATGGGCCGCATGTTACATTTTAGTTTAGTCGATTTTTAACACCCGTTGAATTGATTAGTGAATTTAAAATAGCTGTATAGATTTAATATAAGACTGCATTGACATGATTCATACTTGTTTGACGTCATTTAATATTTCCCCGTCTCTACCTCCCCGAAAGTTTGTGCCATCTCGTCTTCTAACCATGTAATAAATAAAAATCATTGTATCAAAAATAATCAGTATAGTTATAGATAATAATGTAGCCCAGTGCAGTCCAAATCGTATGTTGAATGATTCGTACCAAATTATGAGTGTACCTGTTACACGCTAATGTTCAAATGTGAGGAATAAAGGAGTTACGAGATATTTATGTTTGTTTTATTTTATTTATATTTCTATAACGTCACAACATTTATTATAAGATAGTATTCGACCTTAAAATAGATTACTAGATTGTATTTTAAACCAAACAATCAGTTGATAAGTACAACAGCAATTTACTTTCTTCAAACCACACCTTAAAAGTCCACTTGTATTTTTTATATTTCAGTGTTGTACCAGCACTTAGAATAACCACATTTCACATTACATCACAATCACAACATTTATAATCTAATGTCTTTATTTGTCTTTTTGTACCTACAGTAACATTAAAATTTATAATGTTATAAATCTGCTTTATCATCTCAACCCTCAATAAATGAAGTCACAACACAAGCAGGTCCCATGATCGATAAAAATATAATTAGCTATAACTTCGATTAACATAAAAATGTATTACTCATCAATAAAATGTAAATAAATGCTGGTTAAAGATCAATTTGGCCATAGTTATTTTGTAAACAGGACGACAAGTTAATAAAAATTGTATAGTTATCGGCACGAATCTTGAGCTCTGACCTACATCTGCACAGAAGTGATTTATTAGCAAAGAAAGAACCAATCCCGAGTGACGGCTATGATGCGATGCACTGCGGGCCAATCACCGCTTTAGCCCGCCCCCGCGCCTCACTTCATACCACAAAAGGGACCCAATAAATTACTTTTGCGCAGGTGAAGGTCAAGATTCGTGCCGTTAAGACCGCACCGCGGATTTTTTGATTTTAGATAGCTCCGCCCACTACACTTCCGCGTCTATCGCGTCGCGCAAGCTATACTCTTCACTCAATGTGTAAAATTTGAATTTCGCGCCAATCGCACACGCCGAGGTCAGCGCGGGGTCAGGAGAACCGAACAGGGAAGATAGGGAGCCGCAACTTACCTAAGTTTTTTATTTTTTGATCGGATTTTTTTTTGTTGTACTTACAAAAATTATTTGTAATGAAAACTTTTTATGAAGAGTAATATGATAATTTGGACGCGTATGGTTGTGTGTATGTATGTGTGGTGTGTCGTGTATGTGTGTTTGTATATCCAGAACGGATGAATCGATATGTATTTAGGTTTTTTTGTTTGAAATGAAATTAATCGGGAGTGTTCCTAGCTTTATTTGGTGAATATCGGCCCAAGATGGCCGCCGCCACAAAATGGCGAATAACATATTTTTTTTACAATTCCTTCAGTATGGATATCAAATGAAAGGGCTTGATTAGTATGTAGAATCATGTATAATATTATTTAAAGTCCAAGATAGCCACCGCCAGAAAATGCTGAATTGCATTGTTTTTTTATAGCTCTCTCAATATGGGTATCAAATGAAAGCGTTTGACCAGTGTTACATAATTTATACTAATGTTATAAAAAGGGAAGATTTGATTGTTTGTTTCTGTGGATTGTATAAGCTCTGAAACTGCTTAACTGATTTGATTTGCTTTCACAATTAGAGATTTACACTATCCCCAGTGAATGTAGGCCATATTTTATCCGGGCACAGGAAGAAGTTCCCCGGGAATGCGGCTAAAATCGCGTTAAACAGCTAGTAAAAATTAAGTGGTTAAGGAATAAAAGCGTCGCAGATCTTGTGTGTTATGTATGCTATAAATGTATGTAGTGAAGCTGTAAGGTATCAAAGAAGTAATGAAGCTAAGTAATTCATTTTTAAACATATTTATTAAAACTGAAATATAAATAATAATATAATGTAAAAAAAAAGAATTTATAGTATAACACGGTCTCCATAGATTTTTTGTTCTCAGAGTGCTTATAGTAAGTTCAACTCAGTCTTGCGCGCGGTTATGTGTGGGTAACCCTTGTACATATACAGTGACTTTGTGTGCGTGACAAGAGGTACAGTCGGGTACAAATACAGTTATTTAGGGGTTACGGCTGTTTAAGGAAAAACAGTTATTACGTAATTTAATGTTTATTTATCTGTGTAAATATCTATTGAAATTATTAAGTTAGTTTTTGATTTGTTTAATACCCAATAAAAATATTTATTTATTTATAATGATTCTGAATCGCTACTTGAAAAATCAAGTCCACACTTTTATTTATTGTCCTCGTACCCCGAGCTAGAAAATATGTAAGGAGTATTTAATTCATCTTAGATATTTCACCTCATTTATTTCTTAGATACTGTCAATGTCAATTTGAAAAAACTTATGAGAAAATAATGAAAAACTGTAAGATGTAATAATAAAAAGCTTTGGATGTTGTTTCATTTTTTGAATCGCTACCTGACTCCTTAAACATTTTCTTCGTGAACAACTAGACATTTTTGTAAACGACTGTACCCATAACAAAAAGCGATAAGAACACGTTCATGCTCGGACGACGTCACTGTCACACGAGCGAAAGTTGTATATTTACAAGCCGACGCACACATAGGGCCGCGCGCAAATCTGAGTTATCGTCACAAATTATTATACCTACGGCCGGAGCGACAACATGCGCAGGTCCGACCTCGACGAGGGCTATCGCCGGACTGGCTCGTCTCCGTACACATTGTGTATCAATCGCTAGAGCACGGACATAAGGTTCAGAATTGCGTAGCGTCTATCATGATCGCTGCCGCTCAAAAAATCCAATATCTTAAAACTTTAATTAAAAATGTTTGGTAATAGTTATGGAAAAATGACTTTGACAGAACGTTAATATTGATGTTAAGAATATATTAGAGTAATTTTGAAACATAAAGATAGTGTAACTTCCTTGTAATTTCAAAAATAGTACTTTTTTAGACGTGTTTTCGGAATTAATTATGATCGAGTAAAATTATCAGTATCGTGTTTTCGTTCTGGCAGAATCTAGATAAAGATATCAATTTACCTATATCAAAATTTCAGATCCATTGGTAAGCGGGTAGTCCTATAATTTGGCATGGCAAACGGCTATTAAAATCACGGTGGCGTCTTAACTATACAATCCTGATAGAAAACCTATTTTATATTTGTAACTATAACTATAGATTTCCTACAGTCGTTAACATGAAACATCACCCCAATAATACCTGTAAACTATGAAACTACTTTTAACAGCCAAGAACGCTGTATATGACAACACCTTTAACTACATATATTTGGTATAACTAAAATATTTTACTAAATAATTTCTCTTAGTATGCAGTGGCAATCTATACATCTTATAGGCTTTCAGAATCTTAAGAATGAACACATATTAACACTCATTATTCTATTAAGATCTGTGTTAAATCACATTTCAGTAATCCCACTAAAATCATCCCTAATAAAATCAGGTAACATTTTCGTTGCCTCTATTATACATATAAACACACCTACACTTGGCCAACATCAATCTAATTAGATATATTTTTCACGAAACTCAACGGCGTCGGCCTGTGGTCCTCCTCCGTCACCATAATTAAAATATTTCTCCGTAGCAACCCACGCAGTGTGCCAAAACGATGAATTAAATGCCGTAAATAAAATTATGTACGGTAGGTACCTTCACTCAAGATTTAAAAACGTTTTTACAATCTCCCTACGACCTTTTAGGCCAGCCGGATTCTAAGGCGAAAACGAGATGTGCTATTTCTTGTATATAGTTCCTTCTCTTTTTTGCACTTAAACCGTAATCTTAGGTCTCAATATGGTGTTATAATACGTAACATTTTTATTTATACGCATATTTTAAGCAGGTTTCGATTCGTCGGTAGTTTTGGCGGCTTTTAATTTAGTGATTTTGTCCATATGTCTCTTAGCGATGCGGAAGCGGTTCAGCAGCATCGTTCTCTGCCAACTCCAGGATGCCCAGCGCTGTAGAATTGCGAAAAATAATAGAATCCCATAATTATAATGTATAATGTATATAACTTATTGTTCAAATATCCACAAGGGTACAAGCAAGGATGTAAAGATTTGAAGGTTCCTCGGTGGGATCAAAAATATTCTTGGGACATCTAGGAGTGATCGGGGTTCCATACATGCCACAGAACCAATTTGAATCAAAGAAAAGTATATTATATTCGTACATGATAAGATTAATTTTCATTTGGCATAAATATATGTAATTGCCATGCTATTCCAATATATGTTGGGTTGGCTATCCTGTTTTCAAATAACTTCAGTGGGCCAGTTGCTTTCAGCAACATAATGCACTTTAACCTCTGGAAGCAAACGGACACTGAGTGAGTCCATACAAGATTTTAAGGATTTAATTCACTGCTTGTAAGAACCAGAGGTTTTAACATTTTATGTATGTATGCTATACAAAACAAACAAAGAAATAAAACATGCAACTTCAACGAACCACATTTTATTCACGCTTAACGGAATCAGTTAAAACAACCAACAAATAAATTCTCATTCATAAAACCAAAACATCTACCTGTATTGCTCTACTAAAATATAATCCAAGCTTAATGGTGTCTGTCTCGAGTTTAGCTATGCTTTCACTGCACGAAAACTTAGCGTCTACCACAATAATTATAAAGTCTAAAATTGAATAACATAATTCTTAATTATCTCACTAAAATAATTTTTGATCGCTTTAGTACAAAATAAAAATATTACAAGTATCGTCTCCCCTCATCGTGCTTTCATTGTATAAATACTTCGCCATCATACAACATAAATTAGATTATCATTGAATCAAGAAACTAAACTAAGAAACACGTTTTGTAAAAGGCCTATAAGCAGTTTGACAGCATAAACCAAACATCGAGACATCGATAACATTTTATAAATACATCCTAAAAACAGTACTAAATGCAGTGGATATGTTGTACACATTTTCGAGACTACCGGTGGAGTATAGTGACTTTACTATGAGCGTTGCCATGTTCTGTGATTAATTAAAAGCATAACATACTTCATTCAATAATTCATTAGTATACAATAACAACGTATATAATGACGCCTCGTCAATATATCAGGAACATAACACAGTCTCTACAAGTCACTAGAAGCCACGACTAACGCTAGACTAGCTAGAACATTTTAAGATAAAATAACCGCCAACACTGAGTCGCTGTGACTTGCAGCTCATTTAATACTTTTGTACGTGCTCACTTGCATATAGAAAGCAAAATCGAGTTAAATAATATTCGTAAATATCAGTGTATTGAAATCCGAGCTAAATTCAAGATATTCCAAAGGTACCGCTGTATTTTGGTCATGACTTAACAGTGTGGATGACCAAAGATAGGGGTATTGTACTGTTTTATTTGTAATTACATGGAATATAGTGGCATTTAGTTCGGCGTGACTACTGCGAGTTAGCGCGGTGTCGGCGCGGGCGGCAGACAATGTTGGCGACGCTCCCGGGCCGCGGTCAGCGTCAGTTGTCATCTTCATCATTCTCAAACATGTCGTTGTAATCGCGCGAATTTTCGTAATCTTTGAAGTCCTGAACAAAACAAAATGATATGTTGTGAGAATGAATAAGAATACAACTTGAGGCAAACGCTATATACCATATTTATTCATTTCATTATTTTTTTCTCAATATTGTAAAAAGTATATTCAGTTATGAAGCAAAAGAAAACAAGCTCTGTTTTATACAAAAGGATTTATATCTATGACAGAAGTAATTAATGTTAAATTATTTTTACATAATGGCAAAAATAAAAAAATACACAGCATGCCCAAATTAGCAAAGCATCAAACTCGCAAAGCACAAGAAATCACAAGATCACAGTTTCAAGACAAATATTTAAAAATAAAATTATAAAAAGGAGCCTCTTGAGGATAATGATAGATGAGCCGTTAGAGTTGCTAGAGATGTGACACATGTCGATAAACACCACCACTAGACTATAATAAGAAAAATACCATATAAAACACACTTCTGGTTAAAAAATACTATTTATTACTATGTAAAATAGGGGGAATTGTATTCTATTTAGTTTCAAATAATTTACATAAACATACATTTATTAACTTTCTTTCTCTAGCAACTTGATAATATAATAAGTATTAATTTATTAAATGGAATGTAAAAACAAGATCTTTTGTGATCCAAAAATATATTTGGCACATTTCAGCTTTTCTGTCAGTACAGTTCACTAGCTGTGTAATGTATTACTTTATAAATCAACTACAAAGTCTACACACCCACCATACTACAGCAATTGCATCTATCAAATTCCTCAAGACTAAAATCTTTCTACAGCATTCTAGAAGGTAGCTTGCATCTTTAATTTGGAAATTCTATATTTAAATTGTGAAGTTTCACGCCCAATAGAATGCTTTAGGTTTTAAGACAGATTCTGGTGCAGTTATAGAATTGGAGCGAAGGTGCTGTTTACTAACCTGGAACATGCCGTTGGCGACGGCGTAGCCTGTCATGGCGATTGCCGCGAATAAGGCAGCTAGGATCTTGTTGCGAGTCTGGTTCGGGAAGTTGGCGGCCTCACGCTCCGATTGGGTACCCGTTGATTGCTTCTTGGCGTTCAGTCTGTTGTATTCTGAAAGTTTGTAATGGACAACATCGGTATTAACAAAAAAAGTAAATAGAATTGAAGATTGAAGACAAAGAAAAAACTTGCAAGAATCAAGTTGGTCATGAGAATTAGGGAGAACAGTAAAGTTTAAAAATTTATAATTTTAAATAACTTACCATCTGTAACATGTCTAAAATTCTTCTGGTTGATTCTAGCCACAAATCTGGAGAGATTTGCAATCCCTTTCACTACATTGGCGAGTGTTGCGTTTGGGAAGGGTGCCTTTACTAGTGGTGCCAGGTATGCAAACACTGTTGCATCAAAAGATGATGGCCTGTTACCAAAGAAGTATTCACTCTCGCCTAATCTGTCCGATAGTGTTTTAAGGCATTTCTCGGCTTCACTGTACAACTGGAATGAGTAAAAAGTAAAATCAGATCACAATGTTGAAGTTATGATAACGTTTCATTTACTTATTCATCTCAATGACCATGTTTATATCGGGTGTGTCGTTCATAATCACATTAAATGAAATGCGTTAATATATTGGTTAATATATGTCGATTAACAGAAATAAAAAAGAAATATACGTAAAAATAAAAAAAGTAAATAGAATAAAAATGTGCGAAAATTAGAACACCATATAAAAATCAGTCATTACAAACAACTGAAATTCTCCCTTGAAAACTGAAAGCTGTCAACTGAGCAGAACATTCGATACTCCTAACTTTATCTCTGCTTTACACATGATGTTGTAAATTATAAAAACGAAAAATGACTCCTGTGGCTACACCACTGAATGGATTAGGTTACTTTTTTTACAATTCGCCATAGAATATCATAAAGTATATGTGATAGGATTTAATGTGATTATGAACGACACACTCTGTATTATAGGTGCAATGATGTATCAACTAAAGTCTTTGTAATCTAAATAGCTCAGAATGTTATGAAATGGAAGATAAAAAAATTATAAAGGAATTTTACCAGTACAAAGGTCACAACTTCAAAAGGTACAAAGGTCATTATGTAACATTCACTGTAGTGAACACAATCCACCATTCAACCATTTATGATTTATGATTCGACCATTTATGAAAGGTCATAGGTGCATTGATTGAATACTCACAGTTCTTTCAATTTCCCTTAAATCTGTGTGTTCCCCATACAAAGCATCAATCATTTCTTTAGCTGCGTTCTGATACTTTGATGGGTAGTAGAAGTTGAAGGGAATACACAGGGCTTTAGCATACGTTGGTCTAGTTAGGTCACAGTAGTTCTTCTCGTCCACCCACCAGGCATACTGGTATGCTGGGTATAGCTTCTCTCGCAAGTATTGTGTGAATGCACTGGCTTCTGCAGCTTGCTTTGTGTTTAGGTGCACATCTGTGCTGTAATGCTGGAAGAATGAGAATTTAATATTATGGAGTGCTTCATTTACTACAGCAGCAGTCATGAATAAATATTGCTCATGTGCTGTTCTACCCAGGCATCGAAGGCGATGTAAGATCGCAGAAGAAATGCATTAGCATACAAAGTGATGTAATGTCTCATTCAATTGTGTTACATAGGTACAACCATAGCAAAATTGAATTCATAACTAAAGTTAAGCCTCAAAACGTAGAGTATAAATCTGTAGAGGTAAACTAGTTTAAAAAGATAATTAGAAGAGTAAAAAGCATACCAAAGATTTCAAATGCTCAACAACTTCCTCGAAATTTGAAAGTAAGTTGCGGCCGTCCTTCATGACAGGGAGACGACCTTTGGGCGTAAAAAATGGATTGTTCGCTTCTCGAACTCGTACTGGTACTCCAATAAATTTCATATAGGTCTGCAGACAAGCCAAAAAAGGATAAATACCAATAAGAATACCGGCACAACATTAGTTTTTAGGTTATGAATAAAAATACTTACTAAAACCTTTAAACATTCTAAATCAATCGAGGCGAGTCCCCATTCCCCTCGCCATATATCTAGTTCTATATTAGCCATTGCTTTTTAATATCTACAAATAATATTTATCTCAATTTTCCTAACATTGAACAAATGACATGACAGTTGCCTTTTTTCTTTTTTTACAGAGGTATAGTAAGTAAGGTAGGGCAATGTGCAATATTGATGTTACTAAATCTTCGTAGTCGATTTCGAAATATTTTAGTATAATTCACGTCGTGTAAATAATATTGATATAAAAGAAAACATTGATCCGGGCTCCCAAAAGAACATCAGAAGAAGGTCTCCTTCTCCTTCAATAGTATTATTTAAAGTTATTTTTCTCTTTGGCCCGGGGTTCACAATTAACAGAATGGCTTAAATTCGCTCAAGTTCAACTCATACAACTATTTTATTGGACGTGGACCAATCAAACAAAACCAAAACGATTTGTTTTTGAACGACACCAACAGACCAGACACAAGTGAAGTGACAGAAGAAGAGTTGCAACTTGCAATTTGTCAATGCGATTTGTCAACATCTGAATCTCTTCGTAGTTATTTTTGGGGTTTTATCTATTTTATGCTTGTGAAATAATTGTGTTGAGACAGAGTTTGTAAATAGTAGTAAAATAGTGAAACGTCACATTTCAAAGGTCTGGTAAAAAGGATATCTGTGTACTTGTGTGGATGTGCAAAGTGTATAAATTTACCTTGAAAACCGGCCGGGCAAATATTGATAACATGTCTATTCAATGGACATTTATTGCTGGCTACCTCTATTTCGAGGTAGCTGTCGTCATTATCATGATTCTACCCATATTTAGTCCCAGGAGATGGAATCAGTTTTTCCATTCTCGATTATTTTCGATGTTTCGAGAATATGCTGCAGTATACTTTTACGTATTTATAGGAGTTTTATGTTTGTTTCTCTTTGATGCGATAAGGGAAATGAAGAAATATTCACACTCCAATGATGCTGGGGCTCACGCACATTTGGCAAGTGAAATGAAAACCAGTGTAAAACTATTTCGGGCACAGAGAAACTTCTACATAACTGGATTTGCTATTTTCCTATCGTTCGTTATTCGAAGGCTTGTTAGTATGCTCATAATTCAAGATGAATTGAGCAAGAAGGCTGAGAAGATAATCAAAGAGGCAGAAGCTACAGTAAAGCTTGCCAAGGAGACTGTGATAGCTAACACGCTAGAGGGTTCAGCCAAAAATCATGAAGAACTTGTGTCTCAACTGGAGGAAACTCGCAATTTGCTAAAAGAGGAGCAGTCCAAAGCAAAGAATTTAGAAGAAGAAGTAAATATTTGGAAATCAAAGTATCAAGAACAAGTTGAAGCTAAAAATCAATAATTTTCATTACACTACATTATCTAATAAGCTTATATTATCAGTACTTAAATATAAAGCTGCTAATACCTACCTAACATGTTAAAAATAACATAATATAATCTTTATGTATTACTTATCTCTCATAGCAATATTGTTATTGAAGAAGAATTTTAATTTTGTATTTTTATAAGCTTGCATGACTATCTAAACACCCTGAAATCATAATAGTTATTAGATATATTGGTAATGATCTGTGAGTTCATTGTATTTGGTGCTTTACTAATGTATTGAGATTGTTGTATAGTCCCCCTAATTCTTTTGTACTTTAAATAAACTTTTATATTATATTCTTAGACATAATGGAAGAAAATAAGGCCATTTTATTGTCAATTTCAACTTAGTTTTAGCTAAAATTGTATAGAATTTGTCTCCACCATGCTCCAAGTGTTATTTTGGTATAAAATTATAGACCAAATTATCAAAATCTAGTCTTGTAAATAAATTAGGATAAAGTATTGTTGGAATGTTTTTGATACTGTTCTTATTAAATTCTAATGAGGTTCAAGCATCATATAGAGATTTAAAGAAGTTTAAGTTGAAGTCCAATTCTACTAAGTTGCACATGAAGGGACAAAAAATGACAAATACACTTGTAGCTGTAGCTATTTATCTATTGCTTACTAGGGTTGTGTTATTTATTTTGGCAAGGCAATCAGATCAACTTTTTATAACGGTAGCAGTGTATGGTTATTATTACTTTTTTATGTACTATACTTCGGCCGTTCAGAGAATGCGTTCCTGACACCTATCAGTTAGTCACAACTAGTGATGGGCACAACATAACACTGAGTTCGTTACCGTTCCTCCAAAATGAACCGCCGAATTATTTTAAGATTATTTTCGTTTTAAATTGGCGGAATCATTTAAATTTTTATTTTAGTTATTTAAGTGGAAACCAAAAAAAGGTAATATTCATATAATAAAATTGTTTTATTTATTCTTTGTTACAAAGTTACAATTTCTATGCAATAAAGTAAGTACATTGAATTGAATGTGCGTACAGAATATTAATCAGACTCCGATTCGCTTGAGGAGGTGGTGTCTTCATCATCATCTTCCCCTACATGTATAATTATATTATTATCAATAACGGAATCAATCCTGATATCTCGGTCAAAATGTTCCAAAATCAGGTTTTTAGTCTTCTCAATAACCCTTGCCCAGTCATCTCTTGTGACTTCCCCGCAGGCTTCTTTTAATAGGGTCATCATCTTTTTCGTGCTGAATGGCGGGGAAGTATTGTGGCGGGCGGCGTAACCTTTTATTTGAGCCCAGATTAGCTCGATCGCGTTATATTGGCAATGATACGGTGGAATTCTTAGAACGCGATGACCGTACTCCAGAGCCAGTTCATCGATTTCGTATCGCACATTTGCCGCTTTATTTTCTTTAACTAATTTAATTAGCTCTGCTTTTAGCATCTGCATATTTGCGTCAATGCCTTTTGCTTGTAACCAAGCCACCATTTCTTCTTTTTTATTAGCTTGGGTAGGGGGTTTCTGTATTTGAACCGAGTGATAGGAGGCATTATCCATGAATATTACAGAAGGCTCTGCTAGGCTGGGCAAAAGCACGTTCTGGAACCACTCTTTAAATGTAGTGGCATTCATTTCCTCGTGGTAGTCATTTGTGGTTTTTGATTGAAATGCCAGTAACGCGTTCTCCACAAAGCCGTATTTTGCAGAACCTGCGTGGCATATTATCAGATGGGCCCCCTTACCCATTGGTACTTTTGATGTCGACGCTTGTGTATCATCCGTCCAGGAACGGGAAACCGTGTGATTGGCGTTTAGCCATGTCTCGTCAATGAACACGACATTATCCCAGTTATCAATTTTTTTTGCTTCCCTCAAAAAACTTATCCTTTTTAAAATTATGTCGTATCGTTCTAATAAAATTTTTCTTTTGTCTGTTTTTTTTATACGAAAAACCTTTATCTTTTAAGATTTTGGTTAAAGCAGTTTTACACCCCCTAAACAGTCCAGCTTCTCTTAACGATGCCAAAAGCTTCTTCCTGTTGAGATATTCATTTCTGGAATAGTAACCATATAGGTATATGATTTCTGATTGCATCGGCGTCAAAGGTGTCAATATCTGTCACGGGTTTACTTCTACGTTTCTTCTTCGGAGTTCGTAAAATATTATCTTCCATGCCAGTCGAGCCGAACTTTTCTTTATTAATATTTGTTATCGTTCGTTTGCTAACTCCAAGCGCCTGAGAGACGCGTTCTTGTACTTGTTCGACAGGTACCAGGGGTCCGCAATTTTGCCGCTCCCGCTCAAAGTAATCTTGCAGCTTGATGATTAACTCACGGGCTCCACTTTTCAATGTTTGTCCACGTTTAGGCATTATTATACACCAAAAGTAAAAAGAACGCAATAAAAACACAATCGAAGTCCTATTTAGCGCCGATGTCAGTTTGAAAAGCAGAAACAGTCCATTAAACAAAAGCCGGATAATCGAATAAAAACCATAGACATAATATAGTAAACAGGACTGCGCACATATTATACTACTTACTTATTGGTGTCTATGAGATTAAGCTATGTGAGACAAATCCGAATTTGCTAAGATTATACACAGATTGGTATTGAAGTTTTAACTTACGCAGTTTGTTGCCTTAAGATACTAATATAAGCTTTTAATAATTAGCTGAAATTAGCAGTATTAAATTCATAAAAGTTATCTTATAGTCCATTATTTTCAAATTCTTAAAAAGAAAAACAAAACTTTTATTTTATATTATAAGTATAACTGTAAAAGAACTGATTACGATACTTGCCTGTTATTTTTAGCACAGCACTACAAATATAAAGCGCTGACATAACCTTGTAATTGCGCAGTAGAGATTTAGAAAAATATTGTTTACCAAGTTATTTGACACTCAGTTTGGCACAAAATTATAACATTCATTGATTATTGATATAATAATGTTGTTTTAAATTTATTTCATCAATTGTTAAAACGATAAACAATCAGCAAAAAAATTTTATCGTAACTGCAACGCCATTACAAAGTTACGTCGTCAGTTCAATCGCGACGTGTCAGGAACGCATTCTCTGAACGGCCGAACTATAATTACAATTTGGTTTTTGGTCACCATTTCAAATAATACTAGTTTTTAATTGCTTATGTAAGACAACATCAATTCTGCATTTATTTGTTTTTCAGTATATTGCATTCTGGTTTTCAGTTTATTAAATTAAAATTTTAAATAAATCTTGTAATTTTTTTTATTGGGGACATTCATTAGATCATGCCTTTTTTAAGAATTTTGAAGTAGCCAACAGCTATGGCTCACTGTCTCTATCTGGCTGTCATATTATCACCTTATTACGGTCTTTTATTTTTGAAGGGATATTCGATTATAATTAAATGGGAACGTATCTTCCTATAGTTTTATTTACCACATTTTGTGTATCTTTAAAGATATTTCATGATTGAAACCTATCAGACGATTCTATTTCTGAACGAAACGGTTTCTGTCTGAAACCGCGTTCCAGATCCACCAATTTATAACCTGAAACGGTTTATGAATAGTTCTATGGCAGTCATTTCCTTCATATGAAACAGAGACAAAAGAAAACCAGCTGCTGTTATTTGACAATAAAAACATCAAAGTGACATAAGAGATGACGTACGTGAAAAATATTTACGCCTCCATGAAACATCCCATGAAAGAAAAGCTTTTATCTCATTTTCTCATACGCAGAACGTATCTTCCTATTTCACAAATTAGTAATAATATCAGTTTTCTGTCTGGTGTTCTAGCTGAGGAAAATACAAAAAGGTTTCTGATTAATTTGCTGTGAAATATATAATTTCATGCTATTTATTAAGTTTAAATCGAACCTGCTGAATATAATGTTTATCTGATTTACCATTTGAGGAAGTTCGTGATCCGTTAGAAAGGGTACCGTTAAGTGTTATTTATGAATGTGAGCATCTTCAATAGAGTTAACAACCAGGTACGTTGATTTCATTCCTGTAAGTTTGTTGTTATTATTTAGTACCTAATATTCCGTACTTATTTACACCTCTGCTAGCCTTTGCTTGCCTGGTAATCGATTCCTAAAAGTTTCTAAGTACATCTGCTTGGCTTATGAGAAACATTCGCCGTTTTTACGTGATATAATTATATTTATAATATTCCCGAAACTACTGCTCTGTGCTAACTGTTTGGAAAACATTCTAATTTGTGAACTACAATAACAATATAGATAGTTTTGAGCAGAGAGTTAAAATGTCAACAATTTATTGTTAATGCTGAATGATTTACTAACAACTATTGGAGACCCCTTTATGAACAGACTACATTGTCTTTCGTCCAATAGAAGAGTAGCTACTGGTAGAAACCTAGTACAACAACTACCCAGCCCAGTGGTGGATGTGTATATAAGACTGTAATAAAATTGAGTAAATTTTGAGCAATTTATAATGTTCAGTGCCATGTCTCAATGTAAAATCACTCACAGAGACCTTTGCAATGATTGTTGGAAATAGTTTAGAAATATTTGTGATTCTTCATGTTCAAGTCCTATATCAGCTTATAGATATAGTATGTTTCCTAGTTTAAACCAACCAATTAGAAAGTAGATGGCAGATGGGGTCGAAAAGTGCTGGAGTGGAGACCACGGACTAGCAAGCACAGCGTAGGACGTCCACCAACAAGGTAGACAGACAATCTCATAAAGATCGCCGGAAGACGCTGGATGCAGGTTGCCTCCAACAGGTATCTGTGGAGATCTAAGGGGGAGGCCTATATTCAGCAGTAGAACTCCTATGGCTGAGATGATGATGATGATGATGATGAATTAGAAAGTTCAGTAAAACATGTAAAATTTGATTATTTTTTCCTAGAGCAAAGACAGTGGCGGCATGTATTCCGAGTGGAGTTCATTGCCCCTGGAGGGGGGAGGCAGGGGCGTGCTGGGCGCTGTGGGTGGGAGAGACGTGGTGCTGGCGGTCGTCAAACAGCTAGCCTCGCATGAGCCCAGCCCTCTTACTACTGATGCTGAGGTTTGTATATTATTCAGTCATTTCTTATACAATTATGTGGGATGAACAATTTCCACAGGTGAAACGATTAATCCAATTTGCTTATGTACTTGCATTCAAGCTCGCGAGTTACGAAAGCAAACGGTACGGACGTGTCGACCACAATTTTATAAAATAAAATATTAGTCTTCAAACAAAAGTGAAACCAAGTGTTATAAACTTAAGTGCGTAATTAGCAAAAATCCAGTTGCAAAACTTTGGACGTTATTGTTACTCATCAACAACCGCGCGAGCGGTCAGTGACAAGTGTTCTCCCCTCGGACCTTACCGGTGAAAGGAGACGGGCTGCGAATATTCATCTCGCTCACACTGTGGTGCTGCGCGGGCGCTCTTCGAATACCCCAAGTATATACATCTACCTAACCATAACAGCAATATCGCACAATGAGTGTCACGCGATCACCGCCGCCGTCTCCCATTACGTGTATAGAAGGCGACAGAGAACCAATGGCAATAGCAAGTGTTATTGCGAGGTCTGAAAAAGTTGGGGGTTCGCAACCAGATTTGCGTATTTTATCAGAACACACCAACCAGGTAACAATTCGGCCCAATAAGAGAAAACAACCACATGACGACTTCAGCGAAAAATTCGGAAATTTCGAAGCTAAAATCGAATCGCTCATAAAAGGTATGATTAATAGTCAGGCTGAAAACCTCAAAAAAATATCCCAAGATGTTTCGGTTATAAAGGAGGAAATCAGTCAGATTAAACTAACAACTGAACTTTTGTCCTCGGAACAGGCCCAAATAAAATTAGAATTATCTAATATTTCAAGCTTCCGAACTAATATTGAGCAAAAGGTGGAGACGATTGAAAACGAAATAGCCTCACTTAAATCTGGATCCACTACTAATATCATAACGCCCTTGCTAAACTACGAGGATATTATATCAGAGACCTACGATCGATCTCAAAGGGAGAAAAATATCATAATACGAGGTATCAAAGAAGTGAGATCCTCAAACTCTGAAGAAAGACAAATTCACGACATTAAAGAGGTTACGAAGATCATAAAAATGGCAGTTCCAGATTCAATCGAACCGGTAAAAACCATACGACTTGGTAAATATAACCTTGATTCAACTAGACCCATAAAGGTCATGTTCGCGACATCCGAAACAGCGAAATCCATTTTACGTCAAAAATCAAACATCACATCTGAGAATATAAAAATCTACTCGGATGAGACCCCCTACCAACAAAAGTATCGCAACAATTTAAGAGACGAACTGAAACGGCGATTGAACGGAGGCGAAACGGATTTAATAATAAAATATGTCAAAGGTATACCTAAAATTGTGAAAATCCAGTCAAAAAACTAACAATACAAGATTCAGATGATCTTCCTTCAAATCTAGACACCACTTACGAAACAACCAATTCTTACAACAACTTAATAAAAGACACAAAATCCTTAAAATTCCTCTACGCTAACGCACGCAGCATAGTAAAGCCAGGAAAGCTAGATGAATTAAACTGTATTCTACAATACAACATACCTAGTCCCGTGCATGTAATAATACTATCAGAAACCTGGATCAAATCTGAATCCGAAGCCAACACTTTAAAATTGCCAAACTACACACATTATTTTAACATTAGAGAAAACGCAAGAGGTGGTGGAGTATCCATATTTGTTCATGACTGCTTAAAGCACAATTACATTGAGGACGTCTGCAAAGAAGACAATCACTATTTATGGGTTCATTTAGATAGATACTCATTAGACATAGGCGCTGTATATAAAACACCGAAATCAAACAATAGTGGTTTTCTGGAGGAATATTCACAGCAGTTGACAAGGAGGAAAAGAGCTTTAGTGTTCGGTGATTTTAACTACGACCTTCTCAGTCCAAATCGATCAATTAACAATTATAGAGCAATGCTGTTAGAAAATGGACACCAAATCCTAAACAATACTGATGAAAAATTTAGTACCCGCGATACGCTGACAAGAAAATCGATCCTAGATCATGTCACATCGAACCTAAAAAATCACAAGTTTCATATATCTATTGTGGACTCCCCAATGTCAGATCACAAGCAAATCTACCTCGAAGTTGGCAAATATACACCAGAAACTAAAAAGAAGATCAAGTATTATGCCCTAGATTACACAGCGCTTTATAAAACAGTTGAACGTACAATTGAGAATGTCTCTGATTTCGAAAGCCTATTACACGAAATAAAGGAAGCAGTAATTAAAAACAAAATACCGAAATTCAAAATTCAAAATACATTAAAATCAGACTGGATTAATAGAGACATCATTAATTTGTTAAAGAAAAAGAACCAGCTGTGGACTACTTACAAGGAAAACCCAAGTGACGACATACGTAGAAATGATTTCATAACTTTTCGAAACACCTTGTCAGAACTAATTCAAAGTACTAAAAGTCGTTACTACTACAAAGTCTTCAAAACCTGTGAACAAAAACCTTTAAAAATGTGGAAGTTAATCAGGAACTTAGCGGGAAACAAATCTAAATCATGCTCTGCTCCTTCAAAACTAGATACGCAAAGCGGTATAATCACAGACAATAAAGAAATATGTAATTATTTTAACACCTTTTTTGCTACTATAGGATCTATTTTAGCTAATAAAATAATAAGAACTAGAGAACAAATATATACACAGCCACACACACACACAGGAACACTCACAACCAGATCTAATACAAGTCAATTGTTGGACTTTAATGTAACTACGGAAACGGAAGTCAGCAAAATCATAGACAATCTCAACTCAAACACTAGTACTGGCTTAGATGGAATTAGTTGCAAAGCCCTTAAAAGCATAAAATATCTCATACTAACTAAGCTCACCATGAGTATCAATTATTGTTTAAAAAACGGCATATTCCCGGACTCCCTAAAAGTAGCCAAAGTTAGTCCGATATTTAAGTCGGGGAAAAAGACTGACCCAGGTAATTATCGACCTATCTCTGTTCTCCCAATAATCTCAAAAATATTTGAGAAAATACTGTATAAGCGCTTAGATGACTACCTCAAAACAATTAACTTCTTCTCTGACAAACAATATGGTTTCCGAGCTAAATCTAGCACTCTAACTGCAACGATTGATCTTGTGACGAACCTTAAAAATAACATCGACGAAAAGCGCGCAGCACTCGGTATATTTATTGACCTGAAAAAGGCGTTCGACACAATCAGTCACAGACTTCTTCTACAAAAACTGCACGAAATCGGTGTTAGGAACACGGCCCATGAAATGTTTCGGTCTTACCTCTCTAATAGGCAACAAATTGTACGGATTGGTGATATGCAAAGTAATTGCGAAACTTTAACCTACGGAGTACCGCAGGGATCCATCCTTGGACCCCTGCTTTTCATTATATACATAAATGACATACATAACCTAAACTTGACAGGGGAGATAAGACTCTATGCTGATGACACAAGCCTGTTCCTATTTGGGAATAGTATCGAACAGATTGTTGAACAAGCCCAACGAGATTTAGACACCCTCTCTGAATGGTTCCAAGACAATTTGCTTACAGTAAACACGTCAAAAACAAACTATATTATTTTTAGTGCTAAGAACAAAAAAGTCGAAAACCATTCAAACCTATACATAGACAACGCACCTTTAACCCAAGTTTCCTCTGAAAAGTACCTTGGTCTCTATCTAGACAAACATCTAACATGGCAGACACACCTAGACAAATTAAGATCAAAACTGTCTTCTGTCATGGGCGCACTTCGAGGGATTGTCCGCTGTTTGCCGATGTCTGTTCGATATATAATCTACAACTCTATGGTAAAACCTCACCTAGAATACCTAATCGAGGTGTGGGGCACAGCTGCTAAGGCACATCTAAAGCAAATCGAAACATGTCAAAACAAAATCATAAAAAGAATATTCCATTACCATTACCTAACTTCAACAGAAAAAATATACAAAGAAACCAAATTAATGACACTATCACAAATATATAAATACAACACATGTATATTGGTACATAAGCTTATCAATAAAAACATACACTCTAAAATAACATTTACAATAAAAGGGCAGACACAAAAACGTATTACCAGGTGGAAAAACAACATTTGCTTAAGACCACCACGGACTAACTATGGAAAGAAGAATATAGTCTACGAAGGAGCAGCGCTATACAACAAATTACCAAATGCCATTAAAGAATTGCAGTCTTTTGCTTTATACAAGAAAAATGTAAAACACCACATTTTGAAAGATTTTTCTAGATTTTGAACAAAAAATGTATCCTTGGATTACTTTATTTACATAGTTATTTATACATACAAATATTTACAACACAAAAAAAAAAAAACTATCTAACTACTATATAAAAAAAAAAATACAATTAAAGAAAAAAAAAAAAAAAAAAACTATATCTAAAATGTATCTAATATATATAATATATCTATGTCTAATATATATAATTTATTTTGTAACTTGTACGCAAGAAAACATTGAAATATTACGCACAAATAGTCCAATGTATATTGCTAATGACTTGCCATCAACATTCGATACGTAATAGTACCTCAGTTCTCCTAATACCCACAAAACTTGAATATTGTTCATACTGATTTGTTTATTTTATTTAGGAGCTACCCTACGTCTTAAGTAATTCGTACATGTATTTAGTTCTAAGATTAACTTGTATTTCTCATATTAAGTGAATTGTATTCTTTTTGGGAAATAAATGTCTTAAACCGTAAGTTAGGTAGTAGTATTTAAGTCAGGACACAAAATATAAGTTCTACAATACTTTTCAGGATCATCTATGTTGTCTATGTTAGAGCGTGAGTTTTTCTAAACTTGTATTTCTTATCACAGGTGGAATGGGTACTAGAAGTAATCCGCTTTGGTCTCTCCCTCCCTCTACAAGAGCACGGCGCTCTCCGTGACTGTGTCCGCGTGTGCTGCGCGTGGCTGGCACCCCTCCTCCCCCCGGCGCCTCCTGCCATGCCGCCGCCCCCCGCGATACCACCGCCCGTGGCTAAGGCGCCTCACAAGTACGCCAGGAAGATATTGAGGCATCTGCATAATTTGTTCGTGCCGAGGCCTAATGAGAGTGAGTACATTTTGTTATAGATGTTCAGTTTTCTTATAGATGTGCACACTAGGTATGCCAGATCCATCTGTTTGTAAGCAGTTATGTCTCTAAGAGTCTAATAGTACAGTCGCTGCACTATCACTTATGGCAGCTAACATTTTTTTAAGTATAGATTAAATTGAATTTTACTATGATGTTTTTTTTTCTTCTCTAAATATAGATATAATGATTTACTATAGTCATTCACTTACCTATGTATGTTTGCGGTATAAAATTTTGCACAGAAGAACTATATCACGTATATTCTTTTACAAGCTCTCGCATTTATATACCAAATGGAATTGGGTAAGTCGAAATAATCGCAAAAAATTATAGTCTTTAAATTCATAGATGGAAAATTGCATTTTACTTAAACAGTAGGTACAGTACTTGTTAAACACAAGCAAACAGACATATCGCTCTTATCTTGTACTGCGGCTTGCTCTGCACTAGCCGATATCGATGTATTAGTGGCGATATTTTTGTTTCGCAAAATATTCATTCTGTACTTCCCATTTAAATAAAAGGAGACATGAAAGAAAAGTCCCCGCGAAGATGCAATAAAATTCCAATGATAATTATATTATTTACTTATGATAGGTAGTCGTTCCGTGTAAAAAATATTGTACTCAGCTGCGTCCGGTAAGACTGGAAGCCGACCCCAACATAGTTGGGAAAAGGCGCGGGAGATGATGATGACTCATGACTTCTACTCAGGTGGTGATCTAATCAGCAAGCAAGCAGTCCTATGTCACCGGGTACTTCGCCTAGCCCGAGCGTTAGCCGACGGTGGCGCTCTAGGAGCCAAAGAGTGGCGCTCGCTACTCCTCCTACTGTTGGCTGCAGCATCAGCCTTGCTGTCTCCACCGGCGCCACACCACTCGGCTGCAGAACAGCTGTGTGAGAGAGTGCTTTGTGTACTGTTTGAAGTCTGGATACTGGCTTGTCACAGGTAAAGTTTGAAAATATGTTCGTCGTTTTCTGGGTTATGTAGGGTGTGCTAACAATACATACAGTTCGGGCCACTTTTATTTAAAGTTTTTTGTATCTGTAAGTTTTATATCGACAACTCCTTGAAATCCTGTTTAAGAGGACGAATTGGAAATTTTGGCGCCAAGGATCTCAATTTTTCTCAGTAAATACAAAACGGATCAAAATACAACTTGGTTACCTGAAAGTTCATGATAAAATCCTTATTTTGTTAGACTTCAAAACATGATTACGTAACTTTTATAACAGAGAAAAATATATCAAACATACCTCTTTTTAAAACGAGATTCACATATTATGGGCAAACGGGACCGATTTAAGCCTCTTAACTTTTTCCGTAGTTGAGTATATACATACTCTTTAAAATTGTAGAAGGAATTTTCGTCAAATTAACATTTTTAAATAATAAAATTACAAAACCATTTTGTCGCTTACGACTTTTAGTTATAAGCTAGCGCGCGTATTGTAATCCTCGCCCCGCACAGACGCTCCGTCCCCTCTTGGCCCCTTAGGTGCGCGTGCCGGTTATGGAATTATTGTTTACCAATTATTCGCCTTAAAACTAGAAAATTACCTATGTGATTCTCTGATGCCTCGAGCGGCCTTAATAACTGTGCAAGCCCGATATCTAGCGTTCCAAGCCACGGCTTTTCTTTTCACGTTTATTTTACGGTTCTTCAAGTTGATCTGCCACAGTAACGCTACATACTTTATGGGGAGTTCGATCTAAGCCTTGAAAAGTCCACAGATATATTGAAGAATACTTAATATTTATATGTAGGTACCATTTTTTAAACCATACAGACATAATATGTTAGATGTCTCATTAAAATTCATTTTCTTCACTTTTAATAACTTATGTAAGTAGAACGTAGCATTGTTTATTGTGTAAGCTGTGTACAGTTATAATTGGGTCTCAGGTTCATTTATTGTGTTTTTCTTATTATTTTCTATTTCTTGTATAACCTGATATCTGTTTCTGTACCTAATAAATAAAATAAAATAAAATAAAAATGCTCTGCTCTGCAAAAACACATAGGAAGTGGTGGAAGGGTGGGCGTTTTGTAAATTTGACCTTCAATATGTGTTGATTTTCAGCCTACTTTGGATAAATGACTTATTTTGATCGTTGTGCAGATGTTTCCCCGTCCCGCCGCTGTGGCGCACGCTGCGCGAGCAGTGCGTGCGCTGGCGGCACCGCGCGCCGCTCGCGGAGCAGTGGACGCGCGCCTCGCTCGCTCTCACCGCGAGGCTGCTCAAGCACATGTACGGACCGCTGTTCCCCGTCATGCCTATCAGTAAGTTTATCACTACATAGTATAAAACAAAGTCGCTATTCTGTCCCTATGACCCTTTGTGCGCTTAAATCTTCAAAACTACGCAACCGATTTTCATGCGGTTTTTTTTATCAACAAGGGTGTTCCAAGAGGAAGGTTTATATGTATCATAACATTCATTAAATACTGGGGAAATACTGTTATTCCGTGCGAAGCCGGGGCGGGTCGCTAGTCTATCTATCTATCTATATATATAAAAATGAATTGCTGTTCGTTAGTCTCGCTAAAACTCGAGAACGGCTGGGCCGATTGAGCTGATTTTAGTTTTAAAATGTTTGTCGTAGTCCAGGGTAGGTCTAAACGGTGAGCAAATAAGGAAAAAAAAATTGCGAGTAAGATTCCCGGGACGGGTGTGATTAGACAAAAACCAACTTACGGAATGCCACAGAACCACAAAAGTAAAGTACTAGGACAGCATAATTCACCTTAGCAAAGTATACCAATAACGAAATTTCGATGCAACTGCTCACCATGTACCAGGGTAGCATAACTTATATGAGTATACCAATACCAAGTGTAGGTAGACGCTACTGCTCACCATGTACCAGAGCGGCAAAAAATACACCGGGCGCGGGTAATACCGCGGGGAACGGCTAGTATAATATAATTATGTTCATAGCAGGTGCAGTAGAATTAAGAGGTATTCCAGATTGGCTACACAAATAAAGACACGGAACAAAAGTGGATGCCAATAAAATTATTTTAGTTAGACTTCCTCACTCCAGTGGTGGATTTACATAAAGGGTACTGTGGTCACGCTTACACCCTTTATTTAGTTGTGGCATTACACTTATATTTTCGTTTTATAGCCTCCCCTGTGTACATGTACACCCTTATACAACTTCCTTATGTATTCCCTTATTTGCTCCTTTATTTACTCCCTTATGTAGTCCCCCTATAAACTCCTCTGTGTGTAACTTCCTTATAGTCTATACCTATAAACTCCTTGGTATGTACTCTCCTTATATACTCCGTGATGCACTCTCTAGACTGGAAGTCAACCCCAACATAGTCGAAAAAAAGCTAGGAAGAAATAAAATTTAACATTTTCATTGTATCCAGGCGAGGAAGACGCAAACTTGATCCCAGCTGATATGAGCGCAGAGGCGGTGATGCAGAGCTGGTACCGCATCCTGCACACTATTGGAAACCCTGTCGACCTGTGCAGACCTCACATCATCAGTCAGACCCCTGACTTCTTACAGGTTTGTTTATAGGAACGAGAATCGGAATAGTTTCACTTGTCAATGTTTGACGTATGGAACAATGAGGTTTTACCAATAGAGACGTCATACTCATTGTAAAGTAATAAAGAAATGGCGACATTTTAGTAATTACCTACAAGAACCTAAGCCAATTCATTTCTAGCAATGAATAAGTCAGAAGATGAAAGAGATATGTAGGACCCCAATGTCAAAAAGAGATAAACATATTGTGCACGTGTCAATTGTCAACGACAGCTAATGACGTTGCATCGGCTGCCAGTGTGAACTGGGGAAAAATAGGTACATAGAAAGCAGAATGAAGAAAATAGACAGTTTTTTTTAAATAAAAATGTTTATTTACAAATTTTAATATTAGTAGATCTAAAAAAAAAAACAGGTAGGGTAGGTTTATTACACGTTTAAATAAATATATTTCCAACTAACGATATATTTTTTTATTAAAAAAAATCCAACTCAAAGAAAAGAAAACTTTGTTTGTTTGTTATGAATAGGCTCAAAAACTAGTGGACCGATTTTAAAAATTCTTTCACCATTCGAAAGCTACATTAGCTACATTAGCATTACATTAACGTACTTGTCACTTTCCAGAAAGTGTTGAGAACAAATAGTTGAGTATGTCGTTGGCATCCAATCATCTTCTCGTCGTTGTGTTCTTACCACTTGTACCCATTTTTCTTTCATTAATCCGTCTTTAGGAAATCTAAAATAAAATATAAATTAATGTTGAAAGTCAAATGCTGTTGTTGTGTTTACCTACTATGGATAATATTATTAAATACTGGTGGTAAAAAACAATATTGTAGCCATATGACCCCAACATCCTCTAGCATCGTTCGAATTGACAACACCGCGCGCCATTTTCTCGTTCTCTCTGTCACTCATACATGCAACGCACTATTTGTCTCGTTCGTGTAGATGTCAAAGCGGCAACAGCGCGACAGTAATTTTTGAGTAAAATAAAATTTATGATTTTCTGTTTTAAATAGATTATACGGTACTTACAAATGAAAAGATACATCCTTCTTGCATTTTACAGCAGGCCCAGTATAAGTGTTGCACTTTCTGAACACACAACTAGGCATTTTTCTTTATTTTTATACAACAAACTCTCGCTTAAACATACGTTTGCATCACGGCCAGACGCAGGACGGACTGAGTTCACTCAAGCTGATCAGCTTGTGTTTGTATCGCCGCGCAGACGTCAGTAAAACGTATCTACCTCAGATTATATATATAATATCATTGGTATGGAATAAATTCGTGAAATTGAAATAATGGTTCAAGTGTTCCGACTATGAAGGTTGCAGTATCCAAAATTATCCGTTTTATCACCGATTGCCTATAACTAAAGCTGAAGATTTTCACTGGTCCAATTAAAAAAAAAACATTTTAGTGTTGGATAAATCATTTATTGAGGTAGTCTATCTAATGGGATGCGGGGGAAACTGCTGATGGAAACTAGCCTCAAAAAAATCTACATTAACCTAATAAAATGTCCTCAGTATTCAATAACTCAAGACGAGGGCAGTCGGGATCCCAGCCAGCACCCGTGCCTTCAGGCTCTACCGTCCATCTTCCACAAGGCTATGAAAGGCATCGCAGCACACGTCGACGCATTCCTCGGTAAGTACTTATAGCAATGTGTGTCTGTGTGTGTGGGGGAGTGGCTTCAGTAGACTGGGTTAAGCGTGGGTGATAGAAACATGGTGATTTTTTCTTGTACATTGGTCGAATTAGGCCCAGACTCCATCAACGCAAAACGGAGAGGGGAAATTTAACTACCAATAGAATTAAAATTTGAGCTTCAATGAAAGAGCTGAAACTCGCCAACAAAAGCTTAATTTTACCTCCTTCCTTACTCGCAGCCCCGGATCTAGGGGGGGGCAAGCCGGGGCCTGTGCCCCGGGCGGCAAATTCAGGGGGCGGCAAAATCAGGCGGCTGCCAAATTCACACTTCACAGACCAATGGATAACGTGTTGTAGGTTCAGAGTAGTAGATAGATGGATAACTCATCATTTATTTAACTTTGACCACGGAATAAATAATAGCACAAGTACAGCAATTTCATGGCCATATCAACTTGACCGATATCCTGCACCACTGCACGAACATTTATTATTCACGATGCGAAGTTTTAGCAAACTAAAACTGATTAAAAATTATTTGCGATCATCTATGAGCCAGGAACGCTTATCGCATATATTTATTTTTATTTTAAATCCTACATCACAGATTACTGTAATGGTAAGGTACCTACAGCGCCATCTTAACCTATGGTGCAGGGTGTGCGCATGACCCGGGCGCCTTGCTCGGTCTCAGGGGCGCCATGGGACGCCCCACCACCAGGAAATTTCGGTGAAATTACATTTCGATACTGACAAGCAAAGTTTCTAAAAAAGTCGCCTTCGCTTTGTTTGATTGATCATTTTGATTATTTTTTACTTTTAACATCCTCCAACTAAGTGAAAAAATTCTTGCTCGCTACGCTCGCGGCTAAATGACAACGCGGCTGTTTTTCTGATTGTTTATTATTTTTATTGACTCGGTCGTCGGTCATTGATTCAGTCTCTAATCACGTTTTCTTTTTATTTGTACATAATTCCCAGTTAAATTTGTGAGTCTTCACACAAATAATTTAAAAAAATTCGCTGAATGTTGCTTTACAATGTCCTTTATCTGGTACTTTTATGTCGCGGGCTCAAAAAATTTCGCGCTCGCTTCGCTCGCGCAATATTATACATACATTGCCTCAATGACTTCATAAGTCAAGTCCACACTGCCTTAACTTTTATAAGTCAAATGCAGTAGCGGCGTAAGCGGGGGGCGGAGGGGGCGGTCCGCCCCGGGTACCACATCTCGGGGGGTGCCATCTTGGTCGACACATATCTGCATGACCAGGATGGCGCGGGTAGAAGGGACAAGTCACATTCTTATCTGCGAAGCCTAGGTTCACTACCATTTACTGTTTCATTTTATTTATATTCAAATTTTAAACAAAACTACGACAGAGCATGCGCGAGACATCGAGGCGGTCACCCCTCTCAGTCCGACTGTCACCCCTCTCTTATATGTTTGCTTTATCTGATTACTTAAATTAATTCCTCAAAGTTAGAAAAAAAAATCCGCTCGCTTCGCTCGCGGTTCTTTCTTAATTTCTATTTTGTTCTGCCCTTGCTTTTTGAGTACTCAATCTAACAAAAATTTAAAGCACCGAAGTAGCAAAAACAACTGTCGCTCGCTTCAGTCACGGTTTCTTTTTATTTGTGCTTAATTCAGAGTTAAATTACAGTCCTCAAAAGTAACAATTAAAAAAATTCACTTTACAGTGGTTATTTTTAAGTTGTTTGGGCGCTATTTGTAAGCGGAGGTGGAGGACTTTGGTATCTCACATCCAAAAAGTTTTGCGCAGCTGCCTCACTTTCCGGTGGTTTTTTTTTTCAAACTTGTTTGAGTACTTTTGTGTTCCAAAACTCAAAAATTTCGCGCTCGCTGCGCTCGCGGCTTCTTCACTGTACAGTGCTTTTTTTCAAACTTGTTTGGGTACTTTTGTGTTAACAAACTCAAAAATTTCGCACTCGCTATGCTCGCGGATTCATTTACCGTTTTTTTTTTAATTGGGATCTTTTGTGTCCTACATCTCGAACATTTCTGGGGCTCACTGTAGGTTTTTTTTTACTACGTGATTATATTCTGTCGTTTTTTTTTTGGGGAGGTGGGGGATGCTCGATAAGTAGTCCGCCCCGGGTGCCACCCGATGCTACGCCGCCACTGGTCAAATGTAGTAAAAAATATATATTTATGGAGTCCTCAAAAACAAAAAAGTTTGCTTGCTGCTTGTTACAGCGCTGTTTTAAACTAATTAACTTTTTGTGTCCCAAATTAAGAAATTTGCGCGCTCGCTTCGCTCGCGCTGCTTTTTACAATTACATCATTCTGTCTCGACTTTCATAACTTAGACCGCCAACAGTTTGAGCCTACAATGAATTGGACAAATTTTTTGAAGTCCTTTACCTACCAAATAGTGCACTTCATTCGAACGTTCTTATTTATATTCCTTGTAACTACTCTAAGTACTTCAATACATAGATGGCGCTTGGGTGATGATTGCAACCAGGCGCTACATGAGCTAGAGACGGCCCTGCCTGCCTACATATTGATAGCTAAAATTATATGGATGATAAAGGTGAAAATAAACATAAGTAGGTAGGCGGGGCGGCATTTTGCAAATTTTGCCCCGTCTAAAAAAAATTGAAGATCCGGGGCTGCTTACTCGAAATGTAAAAGGCAACTTTGAAAACTACTAATTTCATGAAATAGTTGAGTGCTGTGATTTTACGCTTATTGCCGCGCACGGGCGTTTTTGGTTTGGTTTTAGTGGTGAATGGATATTCTTAAAGCACTATGATATTACAAGTGTCAACCGAGTGTTCAGTTTTTTTTTTATTGAAGGTGTATATTTATGAATCTTATAAATGCTGGTAAGGATGATAATAATCGGCTTCACAGGTTTTCAAATGAAGATTTTTTTTTTTAATATTTCCTCTGTCTACATGCAGTAGTAAATGAATTGGGTCGGATGTATAAATAATAATATAATAAATCTCAATATATTTACTATTCTGCATATATTATTCTTTTAGGGAAAGTGAATGCGTAAAAGAGCTCATTCGATATAACTCAATACTCAATACTCAATAACTTTATTGCATTCCATAATGTGTACAGGCTGCTGGTGTAACTAAAAAGCTAATATGAAATATTCGGATTTGTTCATATTTATGTCGATGATATATCGATACTTTTTGTACAAAACTAAGCAAAGGTTGCTATTTACTATCGATATCAAGTGGGCCCCGCAGAAGTAGTTCTTCTGGCGCATGTGTAGTGTATTATAGTCGTAAAAGGATCTTTTGGCATTTGAATAAGATTGCGTGTGCGAACTTTTCTAAATATTCCAATATTCGTTCCTAAATTAGAAATAAAAACTTACTATTTCAAGTTTCAACTAACAGCAAGGTTGACTGACAGATAGACATTTTTCCTAGTCACGTTAGTTCTGATACCCAAAATGGTCAGATTACTTCTGAATAAGGTAGTGAGAAAAAAACTCGTTATGTATGAATAACAATCTGTATGAACTATCTTCTATCTGTATCGTCTGTCGTTGCAGATTTTCACATCAAGTTGTATTCTTATTTTGCCTTTAGCAAAACGATAAATTGAAAGTGTTGTTTTAAGACGCTATTAGACCAAATGAGTTAAGTGTGATATAGGATTTCATTTTGTACCTATAATAACACTATTATCGCACATGGATTTTATTTTCGACCTAGTTAACTTATCGCACGTAAGTTCAGAAATATGCCAAAAGTTCCTCCGCTAGTAGTGTTGGGCACGGTTCAGGACGCGGGTCGGAGCGCTGGTGGGGCGCGGCAGTCGAGCCGGCCGATGACGGCGACCTCACGCCGCCCGCGCACAGACGCCTCGCCAAGTCCTTCAGCGTGTCCGCTGCGAGGCCACGGGATAAGCTGCCTGAGAGAAGTAAGGCTGTTGTTTGGTAAACCATTTTATTTGGATGATTTAGTCAGAGGACAAATAATATAAAAGAAGTTGTTTGCTTGAACGCGCAGTCTTCTACTATTGGTCCAGTTTGAAAACAATATTTGAGTCTTAGACTTTTCCATTCTATTTATCATCATCATAAACTAAAAAAATAAATAAAGTGGAAAGTTCTAGGCTACTTTTTATACGAGTTCGTAACAGTAGTTCCTACAAAATGTGAGTTGTGTAAAATAATGATTGATTTTCAAATAAAATGGTTTACTTAACGACCTACACTGTATATTATAAAATTGCAATATTATTGGTTTAGACTTTAGCAGATTTACTTTAGTTTTGTTTGTTAAGTTGTGTAAATTATTTTTTTATAATTTTTAACTCTACTTTATAAGTTTTTTCTTGCACTTGTTTAAATAAGCACTTTTACTGTGTGTGGTGCGTTTTTTGATTTTGTTTGATATCTATCGCTTTTTCTATAGTTTTTGCGCACTATTAGATTTTGATGGGTTTTTATAATTTTCTTTTTAGCTGTAGTAATTTAATTTGAGTTCAGGTATGTTATGTTTTTATTTAAATTCGATTTTTGTATGGAATAGGTAATATATTTTTATCATACTATTTTTTTGCTAGTGATTTGAAATTATGTATCCCCGAAATATTTCTAGCAGCCACCCAATATACATTTTTGTAGTCATACATTCAGTCAATAGCAACAAACAGTGAGTATAACGTATGTATGCGCCTACGCAGGCACTCCGCGCACGTCGCTGATTGGGCTGACGAGCAGCCGCCCGCCCAGCGTCGCGCCCACCACGCCGCCCAACTCCATCTCCTCGCAAGGTAAACAAATTGAGATTAATCTAAACATAAACTATTTAATTTTAGTCAATTTCTATTGAGAACATTCTTAGAAGATCTACTCGATTTCTATTTTGTTTTTTTCAAACTAGCTTTTTGAACTCCCAGGCTTATGTTTCAGCCACGTTTGTTTCACTGGTTTCATTATCCCCCGATGAAACTTCACTTTCGAACTCTATTGCTCTGTAGCACTACTATTCGAAATGACACAAAGTATTTGAAAAAAAACCTTAAATCAATACTTATAATGTTCATTATACAGTGGGTGAATCTGAGAAGCCGCCACTTACGCCGCTGCGTCCGAAGGTGAACTCAATCTTCCATCTGTTCGGAGAGTGGCTGTTTGAAGCTGCACTCATTGGTACCACGCCGGCTTATAATAACCAACGTAAGTACACGTTAAAAATAATAACAAAAAAAAATGATTGTCATTGTTCCAGTGGGACGGTAAATAATACTGAACAATTTGAAGATTCTCTTCTTTCTTCCTTAGCTGAAAAAGTTTTTTCATCCCACCATCTCGGAAAGAGTAGTTTTACCCTTTGATATCTGAGCGCAAAATCCGTTTTTATCCTCTAGAGCGGCAAAGTGATTTGAATTTAGAACATCGTGTGCAATACTCCATTTGTGACAATCTTGATAAGACTTTTCAAACAACTACATATTAAACAAATAAAATACTGCTTAAAATAATTATTCAATTAATTAAGTAATTTTTATCTTTGTTTTTACATAGATTTTTAACCTCGTTTCATTTTTAAACTGAGTTTTCAAATAAATGAACTTTAATAGGTACTTCTTTTTAATTGATACTCATATGTGCGCGCCATTTTGTTTTTTGAGTTTAGAAATTTCCTCGATGAGGTGGGATGAAAAGTTACGTGTTGCACTCGAGTGCAAAGATTTTTCACCTTGTGCTCTTTTGATTCCCTCGCTATCGCTCAGGATTCTAATTAATGAAATTTTAGAATCCTTCGCTTGCTCGGTCATCAAAATTGAGCCCGCGGTGAAAAAGCAACTTTGCACTCTTGTATAACAAATAACTATTATTTATTTAACTGCATACATTACAGTATTTATACTTTATGTGTATTTAAAACAAATGTCTATACCTACTGTCTATAACTAATAATATACAATGCAATTAATGACATTTATCATGTTTCAGAGCGCACGGAAGGCACCCCGCCACCTCCGTCGTTGTCAGATGCTACATATAAACTGAATATGCTTGCCTACCAGCCAGGTAAGTAACTGTTGAGAGTTGACTGACTGTTTTTGTTTGAATAATCTTTTTTCGATTATTGTTGCGCAGTCTTTTGCGCAAAAATTTTGCACATTTGCGCAATTTTTTTTACACTTTTGCGCAGTGTGAGTGCTCACAAAGTTTTCTGATATTTTCATACCTTTTTTCTAAGCTTGGGTCCTTTTTTTGCCATCAATTACAATGATCACTTAATTATACTTTACCCAGGTCGTGCCGAAGCCCTAGGCACAGTATGCCGGGTGCTCTGCGCCCGCCAGTGCCGCGAGGAGGTGCTGGCGCCGTACCTGGCGCGGTGCTACGCCGCCATACACCGCGGCCTGCGGGACCCCGCCACCGCCGCCGCTGTCGTGCTTAACGCGCCTGATCTGTTCCGGTATGTAGTAAAAAATAAGAAATATTAGGATAAAAATAGGGGACTATTGCATTGATATTCCATAGTTTAGCGGGAGTAATCAAACTAAACTCGTGGATATTACATACGCGAAAACCCGCCATATTTGCTGAGGTAAAATGTGAATAGTCGTCAACGTGCACGCTCCTCACGCCCGCGTAGCCCCGCTGCCGGTACTGCACTCCATCATACGTATACAGGGATGTCATTCACAGGAACAGTTGCCAAAGTAACTCTTCCGAACAATCCCGCACCCCCTTTTAATCAATCCAACCAATCAAGCTTTATAACCCTTTATAACCTTAAGTCTGCGCAAACTTTCTTTCGAACACCCCAAAAGCTATAGCAGAATCTTTTCATAACAAGTTTTTTTATATTTTTTTTTCAGCCTCGACCTAGACGGCGTTCTAGTCTTAGTTCCGGACTTCATCAACGCGTTAGACCAGATATTATCAGAGAGAGAACCTAAGCTAGAATGCGGGAGCATAGACAAAAGAGAGCTGCGTAAAGCCGCTATTAGTGCTCTCCTGTCACTGGTAGCCTTCCCCTACCATTATAAGGGATTGCCGGTACCTGAGTTCCCGGGATGTAATGAATAGTAAGTGGATAATTATTTCAGTGTTTTTTGCTACCTTTAATAGGCTCATTTTTAATAGGCTCATAATTTCATTGAAAAATGTCCTGAACAATTTCACTGACTACATTCAGGTCCGGTTTCACTGGTTACCGATAAAGTGTCAGTTAGTCGTTGTAATTTTTGACAGATGTCGCTTTTCGATACCAGTGCAACCAAAAGTTATACAAAATCCAACCTTAATCAAACCGGCAGCGGCCGCAAATGCAAGTGATTGAGCGCGAGCGCGGCGGGCCGCGCTCTTACGTTGTCCGTGCTCTTACGGCCGCTGCCGGCCGCTGCTCTTTCAGTGGGAATTGACCCTAACAGCCACTCAATAAGATCGACAATAATTACAGCGCTGGCATGACACTAGGCGACTTCACTCGAGGTCGTATCTCCCTCATCTGCGTCTCAGCAGTGCAAGTGGAGACTTCAGACGCGTTGGCCGTGCCGCTTCTAAACGCGTTATATCTCTGTGTACGACATAACGCACATCACGCGCCTTCACATGCCCCGGGGTCAACGCTCTCACATAACACGGAGTATAAAGGTATGTGGTGAAGCAAATCGTCCTTGTGTACAGATGCCAGCAGGTCAACCTAACCTGACAAATTTTACCAAAAGGTTATGTTCCTTAGACTATTGTGATAAGGTTGAAAGTCTGTTGACAATTTGTCAAATTGTGACAGGTTGATATGCAGTTATCTGTACTGATTAATCGGTTAATTTTTTTGGATTTTCAGCTTCAGGTAAATTGAGAATAAATTGCCTCTTTCATCCAAAATGCAGTTGTATAATACATATCATGGTAGTTGACAACATTTGAGCCAACAATCAGCACTGTATCAAAGATGTCAAAATTATTATTATTGCCTTAAAAAACATTGCCAAACTAGTATCATAGCTTCGTGAAGTTCAAGCTACTACACCGCTGTCACATTTACTCGTACAAAGTAATATTCACTACAACGCACACACCTACACGTTACATTTGTTTTGCTAGTCTACATTAAATCCATCAGAAATTGGGTAGCTGACACCATTAGTTTCACGACATAACCCATCAAAATTACATTTCTTGTCCCAAAAACCCGGTGCTTTTAATACATGCAGTCATAAAATTATTTTTTGACATTCTTAAAAATGATGTATCATATATCATTTTAGTGATTGGGATCCATTTTTTGACGGTGGTGTCAACCACCCAATTTTGCTCCTACATCAAAAATCCGGACAGTTTCTCTCCCCTTATTATTTTTCATTTACAAAAAAAAAACGAACTTTCTATTAAATCAACTAACTATTCCTAGAAAAAATTAGTCATAATATAAGAAAAGAGTACATTAATGAGCACTTCGGGTGCCGTGCGGTTGTAGCGCGGTCGGACAGCGGCAGCGCGACCGGCAGCGGCGAGGGACATTCGCTCGACGACTTCGCCGCAGACGTTAGAGAGCTAGACCCATCCTCGCCTGTTTTCGGTAACTACACATACTTTTTGTTTGCCTGTAAAGGGGGTAATATTTTTTTTTGGAATGGCAACACTGAGACCCAAGTTCATCAGCAGCATAAACGTCAGTTTTACTTTGAAAATTCATAGTAAACAGTTGTTTTTAAGAGCAACGGACGTTTATGTTTGCGGTGGAAAAGGGCATAAATATCGATCTTTATCTCGATTGTTGACCAATCTATTATTTTATTACACTCATATAACTCAACCGTCATTGAAATAAATTCCAACTATTTCATCGCGATGTTTTGATGTCTAGATGGTTTTTGTAAGTAAACTGATAGCCATAGGAATATTGCCCTTTTATTCAGCACATGGAGACTCCAGTGTGCAAATCAACGCTTTTTTTGTTTTTACTAATTTGCTTGCCTGGTTTTAGTTTCTCGTTATCTCATAAAGCATTTCATCTTTCAAACATTATTTTTTGAATTCTGTATCTCTATAAATCAATAAATTTTATTTAAAGATTTTGCTGCTTCTATGTTAGAGAAAAAAATATAGGAACTAAAATTTTTTTAATTTTTTTTTCTAATGTTAACTTTCTTAACTACGAATTTATGTATTCAAAATTATATTTTCTGACTTCGAAATTCTTATATGAATGTCTAGATGTCTTCTGTTCTGTCTTTTTTTGGGAGTAATCTGGTGGTGGTAACTAAATGTTCCTTCCTCTAAGTCATGACATACGAGTGCCGATAGGTGCAGCGCTGGTGGTCCGAGCTACTTACCTGGTCTGTCACCGCCTCATATCCTCGTGGAAGGGAGACCTGCAAGTATCGCTGGCAGCTTTGGAACTGCTCTCTGGTTTAGCCAAGCTGCACTCTTCTAAACCAGGTTTGTGGATATTTGTACTTGGGTGTTCATTTATGTTGTGTTTGAAACTAGTTTTTATGATTCTAAATAGTGATGTGTAGGTGTAAGAAATTTAGGTATTGAGGTGAGATATTAATTGAATGAATAGATGTGTGTTAATCATGTATGTGTATGTATTCTATTAATTTATATTTATTGCATTTGCATGCGAACTAGAATTTGTAATCGGTAAGTTAAACGCAAAAAGTTCACTATCTTTGAGGTCATATTAGACTTTTAAAACTTCCTCAACTACTTCATTAGATAGTTTAATAAGTTCCTTCTTCCCCCTATAGAGGCAATAGAACGCAAGCGCGCAGTGCGTTGGATCTGCGACTACATCACAGTGCAGTGCAGCCGCCCGCCCCAAGCACACTCGCGCGACCTGCACTCGTGTGTAGTAGCCGCCTACTCCTGCCTCGCCGCCTGGCTGTGTCCGGCGCTGTTAGCCGACCAGGAGTGCATCGCCACGCTGCTAGAGGTCGTGGAGCTCGGGATATCGGGCAGCAAGAGTCAAGGTATGCCTCCTATAGTGTTATGTTGACCTAGCACCTAGATCTGTATTCGTTTGGTTATGTTCGGCGCTGCTAGCTAACCAGGAGTGCATAGCCACGCTGCCGGAAGACGGAGCTCGGGATATCCAGCAGCAAGAGTCAAGGTACTCCTCCTATAGGGTTATGTTTGCCTAGTACCTAGATCTGTATTCGGTTGGCTGAGCCCGACGCTGTTAGCCGACCAGGAGTGCATAGCGCTGCTAGAAGTCTGGGACTTGTCTATACTTGCCACTATAATTTTACAATAACATGGTACTTCTCATCTAACATATAGCTTTATGTTCCAGCACTATGTAATCGAACATGATCCTTTCTTCGTTTTAGGGAAACCTGGTGAGCCTCCAAAAATGAAGGATGAGAAAGAATTAAAACCAGTTTCGATGAGAGTGCGAGATGCGGCTGAATCGCTACTCATGCTCATTTTGGAACAGGTAAAGGCTTTTCAAGCTTCTTATGTTAACTTAACATGAATCGTGCGTAGATAGTTATTGTGAAATTCCGTATTGGAAAACTCCATCCTCAGGCCTGATTTGCGAACACATCCCACAGTGTAAGATGGGTCATTCCTGGCCTATCACTTCATATGACCACCACACCCACAAGACATACCTTTTATCTTATTCCTTTGTTGTCGTTTAGCAAATCGGTAACGGCGGTAACGGTTCCTCCTGGTGCCGGCTGGACGAGCGCTGGCTGGCAGCGCTGGGGCACGGCAAGCTGCGCCACTTCGTAGCAGACGGGAATATACTGCTGTCGCTGCTGGAGGAGCCGCTCAGCAACAGCCAGGAGCCGCAGCCTACGCTTATTGGTAAGATTTGAAAACATGTTTGTGCTTTTATTGATGTTATCTACAATAAAAAACAAACTTTGTTGTTAAAAAGAAATATTTGTGTGCACACTACTGTTGACTTTTGTGCCCTCTTTATGTTTTTTTTTTATTAGAGAATGCCTTTTGTCACTAGCTTAATATAAATTATGCCAAAAGACATCCATACTCCATACATATCAGAATACTCAATTTTTTGTTAAGCATTTCTATTTTGCACCTCAATAGACATGTCTTATTAATCTTTAAATTTATAACAATTGACATTCTATACAAATCCACCTGTCCTCATATCTTTCACAACCGCAGTGATTATCCGCTGCGGCTGGGGCCGCTACGCGTGGTCGCTGGGCGCGCGCGGCGCGGCGCGGAGCGCGCGGCGCGGCTGCGGCGGCGCCTGCGCGCGCCCCGTGGACATGCGCGACGCGCGCCCCGCCGCGCCGCCCGCCTGCCGCGCGCTGCCGCACGCGCCGCCTTGTGCACTGTACGTAGCCTTTGCATTACGTACTCTCAATTGCACCACACTCAAAAATAACTTAAGTTTACAATTTCACAACTTAGACTATATGAAAAACTCTAAAGGAATTTATATCTAGGTTTTCTTACACTCTAATGTTTACACCTGACTTGTTTTGTTATATTGCCAACACACCGTCATCTTTGGACATCAGCTCGTTTTGGAATGGGAGACTCGTAAAACACCAACCAACAATTGTAACCGATCGACTTTCAATTCGAACCCTATAATAACGAAGTCTAATTTTAACTGGCATGCAAAATGAGCTATTTTTTATCAGTAATCGAAACCTTTCACCTCGTCTATACTAGTCTCCACTCCACAGTGACTCAGCGTTCCCGAGTCTAGACGCGGTGCTACGTCAACTGAACGACCCCGACGCTCCAACATTGTTCAAACTGTTGGAACAGCAAGCTGCTATCGAGAAACGAGTTAAAGAGAACGAAGATAATGTTGTAAGTACTCTTAATATATCTACATATACCAATATAATAAAGACGAAACAATTTTTGGTTTGTTTGTACCCTTATAGCTCCGAAACTAAACTGAATCAATTTGAGAAAATCTTGCACATTTGGGGAGCTACACTGTCCCCGAATGATATAGACTGTATTTTATCCGGGTACGATATGGAGTTTCCTCGGATCGCGGGTGAAACCGTGGGAAGCAGTTAGTTACTACAAAAATTAGTTTTAGTTTGTGTGGTTTTTACAATATTTGTTTTACATAGGTTCCTGAAGAATATATTCCACCCGAACCTGTAACGGAGTTTCAAACGGCGAGATTATTTTTGCAACACTTCGGGTATCTTAACATTGGTGGTGATAAAAAGGTATTTATTCCTTTAGCATATCTTTTATGTATTTGTTTGTAAACAAAACATATTCATTACATTTTAATTAATATGTAATTATAAAAATAAAACATTTTAAAATATTGCTTTAAAGTGACCATTTTTTTTGTTACGGAAATTCAAATGAAATTAAAATCAATTAATTTGCTATTTTATTTACCATTTTAGAAATCATTCACATTTACACAGTCTTGACAAAAAAATCTGTATTTTCATCTGTAAAATTTATTTACAGTCATGAAAAAACGTTAAAATCGATACTTCAATCAATCTATCGACAAATGCCCCTTCCAGGGTTCCCCCCCACGTCTAGTAGCACTAGACTCCTCAGCCCCGGGCTTCGCAGCAGCCCTGCGGCGCGTGGACGCGTGCGGGGCACGTGCACGCGTCACCGTGCACGTGTTCTGTGCACGTGCGGGACAACTGCACGCTAAGGATATTGTCAATAACGCTAGGAGTTTGAGCACCGTGCCGCCGGCTTTTGTGAGGATGCTTAGAGGGTGAGTTAGATGGTCAAGTAATTTGTTTCTTGTCTAGGTATTGTATGCCGATGTTTTTGATAGTGTACAGTAATTTTGTCGTTGTTGTAAGAGTTGTCTATAGTTTATATAACGGTTAAAATTGTTTGGACTGCAAGCTACATTTATCTGTTCATAATATTAATTCATACAGACCAACGGCTCTTATAGAACACGCAGCGTTAATTGATCGCCAATATTTGTGTACAGGTCTTTGATATACCCTTAATTTCAGTAAAAAGTTCCTTACAAAAAAAAAGGCCCTCGAATTCATCATACAGCATCCCACTTATCACTACCTATATTTCTTCGTTAATTACCAGGTTAGGTACCCCAGTTCTGGTTCGTGGTCACCCAGGCTGGGCAGGACACGTGGATACTAGCTATGACGCGCGGCCTCACGCGCCGCCCACCAACAGGGAACCAGCGCCTGCCATATACGACGCTAGGGAACAGGTAAAAATAGTTCTTAATGTGAACGAGAAAGGGTCCATAATTGTTTCTATTTAATTTGACTGACCAGCCCTGTATACATTATGGGATGCAATAAAGTTATTGAGTATTGAGATAAGGTTTAAAGACAAGTCAGAAACTAGGTGTTAGCAAAGCAAATTATGGGGATTTGGGGAGTATCCGTAAGCAACATTCTTTCCAGCTATATCGACCTTTATACAATCCATTTTTGAAGAAATAATAGTTAAAAAAAGATATCCACTGTGATGTACACTAACTTATAATAAAGTAAATAACTTTATACTAAATAACACATTGACATATATTCTAGCGATAGACAAGAACATCCATACAAATAATTTACCCGCGTATGTCGTCTGTTGACATCTTGTTGACGTATTGTGACATGTAGTTATCCTCATTGATGTTAATTGCAGAAGTGACATAATATTTTCGCTCGTATTTTACCTACATTCTTCATTACTCAAAAAGTTTATATCTAAGTGAATTCAAAATCATGTAATATATCAAAAAGTTTATTTATATCTAAGTGAATGCAAAATCATGTAATATATTAAAACCAGGAACTTATTTTTAGGATTTTTTAATATTAATTACGATGTTTTTTTTTCTTAAAATAATAAATCTTAGACTTGAAATGCAGTTCCAGTGTGATGCATGTTTGTTGTTGGATGAAATGAATGGATATCGATGTTTATGAGAGGTATGGCTTATATTTCAGAAAAACATATGTAGAGTTTTTAAGAATGTGGGGAAGCCCGCACCGGGATAAAACATAGCCTATGTAGCTTTCTAATGGTGAAAGAATTATAAAAATGTCCCTGATGATGCGATGATATATCTTGTAGTGTTTTTACAGTAGCGAAATACATACGAGGTCATATTATTTTTTCTTGAAAGTAAGAACATACCATGACAAAGTGAAGTCTGTTTTTATTGATATTTTACCTACTGCCAGTTTTATGGCACATCTGTTTCTGCACGATTTTCTTAATCCATAATTTTAAGATGGCGGGAAACAAATTAATGCATATTTGTAAAATTGAATTATAAATGAAAAGTATGATATACAAGCGTTGTAATAGCAACAGCGTGTAATTTTACTAACTTGACTCTCGAATAGTTTATATGTGTAAGTTTATACCTTGATATGTATTTTCTATTTTATAATTGTCGTTTCATAGACATGCATCTGACGCAGGTGTCAAAATCGCTCTGATTTGCCATTTTGGGCAATGCAAAGTCTGCAGTGCATTTCAGTGTGGCAAGCTTTTTGTTCAGAACGTTCTATCTAGTACGTAGTACATATATATCGATGAAATAAAAGGAGCTGGCCAAAAAAAAAAAAACCCAGAGTCGACAGAAACTTCGTATGTATGGTTGGATTCAGTATAATGTGTAGATTACAAAAAGTATTTCATATCATCCAAAAACCATGGGGTTCTCTTTTTACAAGGTTTTTTCCAAGAAGATTTTAGTACATAAAAAAACCTTAACTTTTCTGTTTGCAGTTCATTAAAAGTTGCGCATAGGGTAAAAACTTTACACTCAGGTGTACATAATGTCTGTTATTATAGCACTATACACGAGTGATGGTTTAGAGCTGACCTGATGATGGAGAAGAGAGAAGGTCAAGGGAACTCGGCAATGGTAAATATTAACTACCTCGTGTTTGGGCTTATATTATTCGCATTGACGAGAACTTTTCACTAATGTGAATAGTGATTAAAAGATAAAAAAAAAAACGTTTTTTTTTACTTTTAAGTTTTTTTTTATTAACCTTTGCCAGTTCAGAAGTTTACACATAACAGGGAAACCTCTTCAAGTAGGTAAGGTCGGTACTTAGTCGTAGGTATCTGGAGTGGTTCATGTCAATAGTGCAATGAGTGGGGGTCAAAACTCAAACTCAAGACCTTTTGATTACCAGGCAAACTCTGTAACTATGGTGATGTTACTCTTCGCATGTATAACGTTAGTATACCATGTTTTTTATGGTCCTTTATGCAAATAATCTTTAAAATCAACATAAATTCAACATAACCTATTTTTGTGAAAATATGATATAGCTCCTATACCCCATGGATTACAGACTGGATTTTTTGGCACCATCAAAGGTCTATCATAATGAACCCATTGGTGCCCATTTCGTTGCTGTCGATTCTGGGTTTTTTTACTATGAAAATTTGGCCATCTCCTTTGCATCCTTCTCTCTTCTTAGTTGACATTAGGGTTCATACTTTATTACAATATTACGTAACACCTTTTAAACATATGGAGTGCAATAAAAGTATTGAGTATTGAACTTGTAATTAACCGACTTCCCAAAACGGAGGAGGTTCTCAATTCGGCCGGTATGTTTTTTTTTTTTCTATGTCTGTACATCGATTACTCCGAGGGTTATAGTCCGATTTACGTGATTCTTTTTTTGTTCGACGCGGAATAGCTGCCAGTTGGTCCCATAGTCATCAGGTCAGGATCTGATGATGGAAACCCTGAGAAATCGAGAGCAACCTTCGAAAGTTGTAGGCATACATAGGGTAAAAACTTGACACTAAGGTGTATGCTTGAAAGCACTATTCAACAGTGAAGGTTTGGAGCTGACCTGATGATGGAGACCAGAGAAGGTCGAGGGAACTCGACAACTGAATATGTAAAATACCTCGTATTTGGGCTTATATTCTTTGTATTGATAAGAACTTTCCACTTATATGGATAGTGACAACTATTCGTATCACTGAAAAGCTATAAATAAAAAACTTTTTTACAAAAAAATTAAACCGACTTCCAAAAACACTAAAAAGCAAAAAAAAAACTAATTTTAGGTGCATCGGCCTAGAAGTCGGTGGCAAAATTAACATAGTAACATCCATTAGACATTTTTTTTTGTAAAAAAGTTTTTTGTAAATCATTGTATCAGGTCCTATACTGGTCGGACTCGACGAATGAGATAGCGTTCGTAGTGCCGTCCGGCCGCGACACTACTGACACAGAGGATCGAAACGACAGCATCAAGTCGGATGTGGACGGCTCTTGTTTGTCTAATAGGTAAGTTTGGCGATCACTTTTGTTATGTGTTTTGATTTGTTTTAATGTTTATGTGTTGTAAATAGATGAAATTTCAATGTATATAGGTATTTATTGTGAAGGAAGTTATTAAAAAGTATCTGTGTAAATAAAATTACGAACTTCATAAATTTTTCTCGATTTCATTGAAGGCTGTGCATAAGCATTCCGAAAAAAAAAACATAAAATTTTTTTCAACTTTGCTTTTTTTATATAATACGAACATTCAAAACACTAATTCAAGCAATTCCGCACAGAAGCTCGGACAAGGGCGCGGGCTCGTGCTGGGACGTGTCGGGCGGCTCGACCGCCACCGGCACATACGAGCGCAGCGTCAGCGAGTCGGAGCGTACGGCGGACCGCGGCGGCAAGCTGGCCGACAAGCTGCGGGCGTTGTCGCTCGATCTCGACAAGCAGCCGCAGGCACAGCTCACTGGTAACTCACTATATGTGTAGTCAGTATGTAGCAGTGACAAAGCTGCATGTTCATTCGTCAAACATATGATGCGTTGGTTATGTAGCAAGAAAATCAACTAATATTACAAACGGCAACTGGTTGGTAAAAATTTTTAATTTATTGAATAAATAATGCAGTGTTTTAAGTTTCCCATTCTAGGCAGCGGCAGGCGTAATAGAGATTACACTACGAAAATCCTCATCATATGGCTGGAAGACTTTGAAGATCACTTGAATTTGCCAATTGGTAAGTGCTGAACTGAACAACCAGTGCTTTCACATTGGCTTTCCGTTTTTTTAAAACAACGTATGCACTTTAAACATTTTTCCTTCGATTGTCTTTTTATCGGCGGATTTATCTCGCTATTGCAGTCTTATGTGCGTTTTGTGTCAACTAGCCGGCACTGTCAACACGTGTTGCCGTCACGAATTACGGCGCCTAACTGAATACTGACAGCAAGTGCCCTCGCCTCTCCGCCCCACCGCTCACATACCTAAGGCGCGGCCAACTAGTTCTACGCGGACTATAACAACCACAGCGTGGAAGGATGTCCATTCCTTCTCTCTGTGAGTGGTGGTCTGTGCCCGGCAGTGGGACGGTGAAATGACTGATGACAATTCTTCCACTCACAGACGACCTGCTAACATACTGCGAGACCGGTCTCCCGTGGCGTCGCCACGAGGTTGTGACTCTCTGCGTATCAGCGCGTCGCTGCGGGCTGGTGCGGCTGCAGTGCGCGGCGGCGGGGCTGCTGCCCGACGCCGCGCTGGTGGCGCCCGCGCTGCTCTCCGACTGTCTGCGCAGGGCCGCACTCGACGCTGCTAGGCGGACCCGGCTCAATACTGACCTGTGAGTACACAAGTAGTTGGTGACGCTGCGGGCTGCTGCCCGACGCCGCGCTGGTGGCGCCCGCGCTGCTCTCCGACTGTCTGCGCAGGGCCGCACTCGACGCTGCTAGGCGGACCCGGCTCAATACTGACCTGTGAGTACACAAGTAGTTGGTGACGCTGCGGGCTGCTGCCCGACGCCGCGCTGGTGGCGCCCGCGCTGCTCTCCGACTGTCTGCGCAGGGCCGCACTCGACGCTGCTAGGCGGACCCGGCTCAATACTGACCTGTGAGTACACAAGTAGTTGGTGACGCTGCGGGCTGCTGCCCGACGCCGCGCTGGTGGCGCCCGCGCTGCTCTCCGACTGTCTGCGCAGGGCCGCACTCGACGCTGCTAGGCGGACCCGGCTCAATACTGACCTGTGAGTACACAAGTAGTTGGTGACGCTGCGGGCTGCTGCCCGACGCCGCGCTGGTGGCGCCCGCGCTGCTCTCCGACTGTCTGCGCAGGGCCGCACTCGACGCTGCTAGGCGGACCCGGCTCAATACTGACCTGTGAGTACACAAGTAGTTGGTGACGCTGCGGGCTGCTGCCCGACGCCGCGCTGGTGGCGCCCGCGCTGCTCTCCGACTGTCTGCGCAGGGCCGCACTCGACGCTGCTAGGCGGACCCGGCTCAATACTGACCTGTGAGTACACAAGTAGTTGGTGACGCTGCGGGCTGCTGCCCGACGCCGCGCTGGTGGCGCCCGCGCTGCTCTCCGACTGTCTGCGCAGGGCCGCACTCGACGCTGCTAGGCGGACCCGGCTCAATACTGACCTGTGAGTACACAAGTAGTTGGTGACGCTGCGGGCTGGTGCGTGGAGGACCCGGCTTAATACTGACCTGTGAGTAAGACTTTGTAGTACAGAAGTTGATGATGTCCTCCTAGCCGATTATCGGCTAAGGTGGCTGTTCTCATGTAAGGAGATTAGCCAACTGCGCAGGACATATTATAATGCACAAGCATTTGCGCAGACACACATGCACTCACTATTCCTTCACTCTCTGATTGCGATGGGACGGCAATCCGACACGACCGAAGAGAGATCACAAGCAGGACCGACATTTACGTGCTCACCGAACATGTGCGTGCGCACAGGCAAAATAAATATTCATCATCATCATATCCTGACCCTTTTCCCAACTATGTTGGGTGATAAAAGATGTAACATGTACCCAAAAAACTTTTGATATCAATGTAATTTTAATGTAGTAAATATACAAATACATCATAATGAGTACATTACCGAAATAGTTATTATATAAAACGTGCGTTTTTATAATCAACTCAAAAAGAAAAGACTTGGCAGACTCAACTCAGTATATGTATGTATAATACCAACATACTATAAACCAACAATGCTAGATACCAGTAAGTCTGACACCAGTCTAACCAAGGGGTACTGGGTTGCCCGGGTAACTGGATTGAGGGGGTCAGGTAGGGCAGTCGCTCCTTGTAAAGCACTGGCACTCAGCTACATCCGGTTAGACTGGAAGGCGACCCCAACATAGTTGGGAAAAAGGTGCAGAGGATGATGATGACTATAAACCAACAATATTTTCAGGTACCAACCGCCCCACGTGCGCCGTCGCCACCTCATACAGGAGTTAGCTCAACAATACAAGAAGGACTTGACCGAACCTGAACTCTTGGAGTCATTATTTAGACCTCCTGAATAAATAGATATTTTATAACCTAAAGCTCCATGGTAAACTTTTCTTTAGAAATATTATTGTTGATCAACAAAAATGTTGCTAGAAACATATCAATTCTGTTACAGCAGTGTTGCCAGTAACTAAAATACATTTTGATGTAACTTTGTTTATAAACAAAAGATGACTTAAGTTTGATCACTATTATTGGCCTTACAGCATCTCTTATAGATATTTGGCAGTACTTATATGCATGTCTTATTGCCACATGCATTTATTTGTGCGCCTGAATCTGTCGCATGTGAATGAAACATCAATTTAATATTTTTTTATTACTATGAACTGGCTATGAATTTTTCATATACTCTGTGATTGACTGAGACAAGTCAAATTTTAGTACCAGAAGTAAAAAAATAATTTAGTGTAAGTAAATTAATTGATTCAGAATATGATTATATGCATGGTTGCATGTTTTTTGTTTGGCATAACAAACTTTGTATAAGCTCAAGCAAAAATACTTTCCCAAAGCTTCACTATTATCGGAATAGTGTTTATCTATTAATAGGCACACAATTTTTAAAAATAAATTGCAGTGTAATGAAATATTAGTAGTTGATCAGCAAATTTTCAGATAATTTGAAAGGATTATTGAAGATGAAGTGAGTATTTCGGTTGATCAGTTTTATAAAGATTGCTCTTTTTACTATTACTAAACGTAGTAATAAAGCACACCAGACGTTTTTGTCAAATAAAAACATTGAACTCTGAACTATTTCATAATTTTATTGAGTTTGCGCTGAGGGTTCGTTATTGATCATCAATTGTATAAAACTTCCGCATTACTACATGACTTACAAACAATTAGGCCTTTTCTGGGTATATTTCAATATTGAAATTCAGTGGTAGACTTACTGTTTTTTTTTTAACATGCTGTTGCAAATTATGCAACGCGTTTTTTATTACTTTTGTGGCTCGAAAATCTGGATAAATATATGAAGTATTTTAGTGTTATTTATTAATTAAGACTGATGTATGCATAGACCAATGAAATGTAATCATTAATCATGTTAACATTCCGATTTCTATAACAGTATTTTATTTTGCATAATGTACTTAATTTTATTGTTATATTTTAATAAATGTTATTAATGTATAATCTATGTTCAGTGAGTTTTATTTCTTTACTTGCTATTGGGATAAGAAACATGAGCTTAGGATTTACTTTGGTTTTGTTGGCAAACTTGGTAGAAGAAAGAAATATGGTACTGGCGTGACGATGTTGTGCATAAATCGGAAGGTTTCGAACTCCATTATGAACGAATGCATTATAACGATGAATGATATCCCATTATTTATTTTTTTCTTATTGAACATACCTTTTATCCGTTTTGGTACTGATCAGGCAAGGTTTCACCCGGGGAATCCTCAAATTTTGCATTCCTTTACGAAAATCTATCCTGATATAATTGAAAAGAGGTTCATAGCCTTTATAGTTTAGTGTCAAGCTGTCAAGTATTATTTCATCGAGGCTCAACTGGCCGTCATAATCGATGTGAATTTTCGAAATTCAAAATAATGACGCAAATTCTTTTCCAATGTGTTTATTTTGAAAATGATACCAAAAATTTACAATAAAAACGGTTTTGTCAGTTGTGTTTTTGTAGGCATTATTGTATTGTATACCGTATATCTTTTGAAGCAGTTGGTAATTTTGTTCATCGCAGCGTTAGGATCTAAATTTATGTGATAGCAGGCATGTTAATTAGTAAGGTATCTGACCATGATGAGGGACAGGAGGAGAGTGCCGAGGTTTCTGATGGGGAGGGGAATTCCCACGAGTACCAGACCGCCAATGAGCTGTTCGAGCTCATGGCGAAGAACCAGAATTTCGACAACAGTGGTAAGTGCTGCTTGTTATCCTATAGCCTTATAAAATCAGCAGCAATGTTGGTTAAAGTGTTGGATTTGTAAGTGGGAAGGCGAGTGTAGAAAAGGGGCTGAAGTAAAAAATAGTTCACGTCTTCCGAAAAACTAAAACGTAACTTGTACTTGGGCATCAATTATTGTAGTGTAGATGATTTTCTCGTGCCTATATGCATGGTGTATCGATTGATATTTTTTTTTTGTTTTCTCTCAGATGTCGACAAACTTACAACCAGAGACTTAGTACTTCTTTACAAGAACATCGACCTCGGTACGAAGCTTATGTCGAACGCGAACGAACTGAAGCGAAGGAAACCGAACCAGCACGTGGAGACCATCGTGTACAACGACGAGCCGGAGTCGGAGTGCTCCGACCTCAGCGACATCTACAGCAACGAGGACCTGCACAACGTGTTCCTCATCAACAAGGAGAGGCTCGACCTCCTCAACGCCCCCTCCTCCGTAGAGAACACCCTCTGCCACAAACTAGGCGGCCTTGACATACAAACCTCAGACCTCACCACCCAGTACGACAAACACTTCGTTTTCAAAGACCCATACATCAAAGAACAACTCAAAAGCTTCAAGTTAATGAACAACGCCTCGGAGTCGGAAGGCGCAGTTCTACCAGCCTCGCTCCTCGACTATATCTGTTGCAAACGTTTGGAGGATAACTACAACTTTTATATGGATAATATCATTCGTTACGTCAAACATACGATAGAACAATTAAAGCGTATCAGCAATGGAGATTTCTTAACTGATAGAGCAAAAGAGAAGTGGCGTGAAGTTGAGAATACAGCGGAAGATCTAGCTACCACTAAAGTTCTAGCAACTTCCACTAGTATACCGTTACATGTCGAACGCAAAATTGGTGGCAGGAAATCGACGTGGGATGATATAGTACATTCTGCAGTGGATATCAGATCATTATCTAAGATTCTTGAAAAGAAAATTGTCGTGGAAGTACCGAAACTTCTATGTGGATCTTATAAACTTCTGAGTAAATGCTGTGCAGACAATGTTATTATTAGTTGCAAAAAAGATAAGCGGCCGGTTGAAGAAACAATGACTGCGGACTCGCGAGTTGATGTCGTGTTTCAGCTGCAACGCTCTGAGACAGGACAGGTCATTAGTAAGATCAGTTCGATCATGATCCTACAAACCGCACCTCTTTGCGCTGGTAATATTTTGAATTTAGAAATCGTTTATTTTTTTACTATTTACAAAGTTTAATGACCCCTTTACAATTTCAGAGACACTCGGACCAGAAATAATGCCCTTACCTTTAGCTTATACAGAGCAGACTAACGGTAATCGCTCTCCGGACAGGACACCCAGAATTGTAGAATTAGAACCTATTTGCATAGAAGAAACTATACCAGAAGTGTCCGCACAGTCTGAATGTGAATTGAGCCCTATTGAATTTCCCATTGAAAATTTTGATCCTTATAGAGATAACTCTGGAATGAAAGGCTATGAATGCAGCGATAATGAAGGAGCCGCATCATTGAAGAACTCCGGGAGCTGTCAGGAATCGAGTGACTCTAGTGACGCCTTACGTGACATTTTGGATAGAAAACTAAAGTATGCCAAACAGGAAGCTTCCTCTAACATGTTTCCTGATGATTTGCGCATGACTATACAGAAACTGACCATGCAAGGTCCTTTGGCAGAAGAAAGTGGAGAAGACATGTCACCGTCGACAGCTATGAAAAAGAAATCACTGACGCGAGTTAGAATAAAGTCTCCTTACGAGAATCAGTCTTACATCATGGAAGAAAAGAAAAGAAGGAAGCTGTTAGAGGTAAGGGAGAGGCGCGAGAGGAAGAAAATGGCACTCACTGAAAACTGCAAGATAAATAAGCATCATAAATACGGGAAGGGAGCTATAATGCCACAATCTGCAAGTTCTGTTACAAAATTGTCGATATCTAATAAGTCTTTCTATAATTCAATCTACGGACAGACAACGAATGTGGACCCTAGCAAGCAAGCCAAAGGTAGAAACCTAAAGGGTAAACGTGAAGTTTTAGAGATCGATCTGGAATGCCCTGACTGCGACCAAGAGACAGTGGTCTCGACACCTGATAAGCCGACAGCTAAGAATTCCAAGAAATACATCAACAGGAGTTACTACTTAGACGATGCCGACACAGAAATGATGTACATAAATATGAAACAAAATGATAACGAGGCAAAAGAGTTGTGCTCTGCGTCCACTTCTGTCATCTCTAATGATTTTCGTAATAACTTAAACTTGCTTTCTCAACTAATCGGCCCTTCTGAAACCGATCTTCATATTGCGAACAATGAAACTTCTCCCGATAGTAAACCACAAGAGTAAGTATTGTTTTTTGTACGTTTGTATGTAATTTCTAAGTATGTCTTAGACACTAATGACTGTTTCGGAGGGTACGTTAAACTGTGGGTACGACTGCCAAAAATGTTGAATGACAGCTTTTTCAACATCCTATTCAGTCGTTTCGGTAGTCAGAAGCCAGTAAGTCTGACAGCAGTCTTACTAAGAGTTTCTAGGTTGCCCGGGTTTGAGGAGGTCAGATAGGCAGTTGCTCCTTGTAAAGCACTGGTACTCAGCTGCACCCCGTTAGACTAGAAGCTGACCCCAATATAGCTGGGAAAAGGTTCGGGAAATGATGATGATGATTAGTAGTTGCATTAAGATTTGTTAAATTATTGACAGGTTGACTGCTGAGAGAGACGGTGATATTGAAAATGGTAGTCTACCATCAGTATTGCTGGCTTCCAAAAACAAAGCGAATATAGTTCCTTCAAATTCTCCCAATGTTGAAGAACACCTTAGCACTGAACAGAAGAAGCTTGTCTCTTCAGTGGAATGTAGGAAGAGTATAGATCAAATTTATGATTTGATGAAAAAATTAGGAAATACTGTGGAAAAGGAGATTGAAAGTAAGTCTCAAAAGAAGTATATACCAACTGTTGAAAAGGTCGAAGAGGTTGAACGTCGTATGAGTTCGACGTGTCAAGGCAGTGATAGTGGTACCAGTCTTAAGCACCACTTAACATCTTCGAATCCCAGTTCCTTTAGCTTTGATAAAAATAACATAGAAAAAACAACTTCCAACATAAGGAAGCCTGAAAGTCCATCCAGTGTCGTGCCGAAAGTTATCATCAGTTCGAAGTCATCCGTATCTCCCAAAACTGATTTGGAAAAGAATCCTAAGAAGGACCGCAGAAAACCTAACAATCAGCACAGTCCTACACGCAGAGTTCTTCAGGACAATCCTTTGAAAGCAATATCACAACTATTACATGAATTCGAGCACGTCCAAAAAACAAGACACAAGCCAGTTACGGAACAAAAACCCGCTAAGAAAGCGGAAATGCAATCCTCCGACGGACGAGGTGGGTCGCGGCAAAATTCTATAAAACGGCGCTCGCGACTCGAACAACACAATGATGCGCAGAACGAACGACACGCTAGAGTTACTACACCCAAAGACAAAAAAGCTAAACCGTATAATGTTATGGATATAACGAAAATTCCTTATCAACAAATAGCAGTAGACGACAAACATGCAGATAGAATACCTAAGAAGAAAATAACAGATATATTAGACGAAGCAAAAGAAGCGAGAGGTGAAGCAGTTCGAGGCCCTTCAAAAAATTCTAGGTTGAACTCTCTTGCACAGCCGAAGAGGACATATGTACAGGCTCATAGCGAAGAATATCAAATTAAATACGGCAAAACTTTAATGGCCGATAGACTGCAAAGATTAGCAGCCGCTCCTCCCCCCTCCCTCATGGACAGAAATACGGGTTCAACAAGTTCCAGGAGTAAAGCGAAACGCAATGGTTCCGACGGCGTGTCAGCAGTTTCTATGAAAACCCCGCCCGTGCCACCCTTAGGTGTGTAAAGGTGAATTTTATTTCTATTCTTGAAATGACGGTTCAGGTAAAGACTAAGTAGGTTATTTGAGAAGTTCCGGGATCACCAAATTCAAAAGTTAAAAGTAGTTAGGTACCTAAGAAATACTATTCGCCAAAACTTACATATTTGCGTAATTCATAGTACAGCTGTGTATTACTATTTAGAGCGAGCATTTAGAGCACGTCACTCTTCGAGCAGCAGTCCCGAAGCCAGAGACAGGATAAATCAAGGTGTGGGGCCGTCCTATAAACAAAATAACGCGCCGGAAACGCCCCAAACATTGTAAGTAACTAATTAAGTACTACTTAGCGTTCTTTTTCATTATCATGTTCTCAATTATATCAAAGTTATCTCATACAGAATGAAAAAGATGGTGGCAGTTGATGCGTACGTGAAAAATCATTATGGACGCGCCACGTCTTCTTCAGTCGTCAGCAATGAAACTCAGAGCGCACAGAAGTCGCGGGTCCCACTGCTGCCGAGCGACATCGAACTGGGTGTGTATGTAGCTAACTACACATCGTGACTAATTCAACATTACTAATCTGTATATTCTGGTAATGTTATAGCGTCATCGACATCATCTCCGCCCATAGAAGAGTCTACCGAGCTGGGAAGCAGACTGCATTATATAATAAATTCGATCATTAAGACTACTTCACAAGGTCTGGAGGTGCTGACCGAATGTCACGAAAGCAATTCTAAAATAAGCAAAGAAAATACAGATGACTATTCTCTCGCTGAAAATGTATCCAGGTCCGAACATGCGTCTTCTGATTCTGATTACAACTTAGACGTATTAGGTGACAATAAAATAATAACGTCAGTCGAAAAATTAGAAAATGCCTCTAAAAAAATACAGAAGCAAAACAATGTTGGAGAGACGGACGCTACTCATCACGACTTACGACCACCTCAGTCGGTGACTGAATTGGAAAAACTAGAAAATGCTTTATGTCGCCACATCTCGGTGGGCAATTTTCAAAAACGTTTGCGGATCAAAAACTTGACGTTGACGCCCAAACAATCGATGCAGCAATTGTTCGTGCTTCAGTCCGGGGACGCGAGCTCACTTGTTGTCAAAGCATCAGTGCCACAAATTAAACAAACAACAGCAAATTCCGTTACAGATTTAACCGCTTTGCCTGTACTGTCGAAATCAAAAAATTTAGATTGGAATTTCTCTGGGTTTCCTATGCAAATTTCAACCGTCGGATATGCTTTCCCGGATTATAATCAAGTCAAGTCAAGTCATCGCAGTTCCTCTTCTTTTATAAAATTATTTGATGAGGTTTCTAAAAACTCGCAGGAGAAAAAGGGTTTACTTGATAACGATACTGCTAAACAAGATAATCCAAGTGTCATAGTAGCACAGCCTCAAATTAATTTCGAAAAAGCTGCTCAAGATGACGTTCAGGTCACCAAATTGAAAGCTGCAGAGACAACCGACACTCATGTAGAGGATTCTAAGGTGTATGAAGAAAAAAAGCAGAACGATGAAAATAACATAGAACCAGCGCATACTATCATAATAGATTGCAGTGAACCAAAAAAAGCGAAATATACAACAATTAGTGACAACCAGGAAGGAAACCACTTGATAGTTGATAATAAGGAGAAGGGTTCGACGTTAGCAAACTCTGAAAGTATTGAATACACGACGTCTCTAGACATACTAGTCGGACTTTTAAACGAAATCCAAAAGATCACAACATGTCAAACTCAAATAACTAACGACGATAAAAGCCAGAACGAGTTTCAACAAAACAAAGAACTCCAAACTATCTTAAATAACGCATCTATTATGGACAATTCTTTGAAAAGCAGTCCTTGTGACTTAATTTCTTTCACGTCCCTCGACAGACTTCGACAATTGGAGTCTAACCCGAGTCTTTACTCGTTCTACTTATCCGATAATGAAGGATATGACAGAACCCCCAGTACATTTAATTTGTCTTCGGAAATAATCCCACTCAATAACAAAGAACTTTTGACATCCAAACCGATTTTGGCTGATAAAGAAGTTAGTGTGGATTTCATAGACAGGGAGCTTGTGAATAAATTTACTGATGTTCCCTCACAACTGTTCCCGGGTGTCAAGAGTCACAGCACCAACGTGACCAAGTCACTGATCGGAGTGCTCAACGAGCCCTCCGCACAGTCAGTGTTCTCTTTCGCTGAATACCACTCGTTATATTCAAACGCTTCAACCCTGGCTCCTAACCACATAGGGGAAGCTCCACAAATTATTATAACCAGAGAATCCAACCAATCTATAGCTTTCATCGAAATTGGCAACCAAACAAATAATGCGACTATTGAATTTCCAAATGAAACCAAGATTTGTAACACAAAGATAGAAACGCTCGCAAAAAATGGGATTAAAAAAAAGTTTAAGACAACTAAAGAAAGATATCGGCTAAAGACGGAGTTCGATCCGATTATGAAAATGAAAAGGGATATTTTGGTAACAGTGTACTCGATTTTGGTGTTCACTGTATTCGCTGCTTTGTCGTTTCCTGAAATATTGTATCGTGTTTGAGTCCATTTTGGCCATATGTAAAAAACTTGCCGCTTCATTATTAGTACTGTCACTAGTAAGTTTAAAATTCGTATTGTTTTTTGAAAAAAAAAACAATTATTGTATTGTACTAGCTAAAGTTCATGTATTTATTTATTTATAAAAGTAAGATATTATGTTTATTGCGGTAATTTTATACATATGGCCAATGCTTCATTCCAGAATTTTAATTGGTTCAAGGCCATTCCCTTAATTTGTTAACTATTATATTTGTTGTATTTGTAAAATTTGTTGTTTTATAAAATTTATTTGGTATTGTTTATTTATTTAAATATATAAGTTCTAAAAATATACTTTTTGTGTGTTATTGCATTATACCTATGCTCCTTATACTCCTAAGCAAATACGATGTTTTCAGTGTTAAATCACTCAAATGTATACTTGATGGTTATTTGACGACAACATGCACTAGCGTCTAAGTAGGACACATTTCGGTCGGAACGCTAAATATATTTTTGCTAAGTTGAATCAAGCTGAAAACACCATTGGCATTTTTGCAAAGGGCATCAAAAAACACTACAGAAGTTGGAACTGGTATTAAATAGAGACAATACTTTCAGGGCTTTATCAAGAGTTCCACATTCTCCCAACAGTTGAATAACACACTACCATGAACTACTAAGAAATGAAGTATCCTTAAAATATTAGCGAAGGTTCACACAAAAGAAGAATGATAAGAAGATTCCCTTGAACGTTATAATGTATAAATCAAAATATGATTTAACTTGTAACTAATTATGAATGTATTGTAGGGCAAAGGAAATAAATAAATTAATATTGTTTCTTCGTATATCTTCTTTAAATTTATCAGGTAGATAACAATATGACAGGTCATAACATTTGCACGGCACAACAGGTCATTTAGATAGGGATATTGTAAAAGTGGTCACTTATTGATCACGGGTCAGAGTCAAAAGATATAAAGAACTTTATTTGGATACTAGGCCTTAGTAACTGGGATGGTTTTCAAGGCTCAATAACTGGGGTGGTGCAACTCTAATTGTGGTACTATAGTTCACTTGTTTCGCATTTCCCGAAGAAAAAGCGTGTAACGTTCAATTGTTTTTGTTTGCTCAGGTGAATTGCTCAGAAGAAATATTTTTGCTACAGATATACACTCCGGTGGAATTTCCTCACTACATTTGTTCTCATAACTTTATTCTTCTTCGTCGTCAACAGTGGTAGTTCTACTAGAAGTTGTCTCTTTAACACTAGTCCTGTCAGCCCAGTTGTGCTTTCTAGTGTACATTAGTTGCAAGATCGCTTCTACGCAGAATATCTGAAAGATAACCATAGACAATAAGGTGTTACCAATGAAGTACTAACCTGTTCTTTATTTTGACGGCTGGAAGATGTGGTTAATTTAATTTGGCTTGTGTTTAAACACCACCCAAAAAAGTACCTATTTTACAACCAAAAAAATTCTAAACGGTTACCAAAATGGATAAATGGTCACCAAATAACGTTTCCAAAAATATTATTAGATAAAACCATTTTTTCATATTATTGACTACTAAAAAAATATATGGACGCCTTTAAAATACACTTTAGACCAAATATTATATATTGTCACTACTTAGATGTTACCAATTATGTAATACCATGACTCCTAATTTGGTCATTTTTGTTAGACTAAAAAAGCTAACGATCGCTAGAATATTTCCCAAATACCAATTAATATACTAGGGTTCCCAAATGTACGTCGCTTATTTATTGTTATATGAATTTGTGTGTAACTCAGTGCGTTTAAAATGTAAGCACGCAACATGTAGCAAGCATGGCTTCTGTCACGGCTCCGGCGCTGCAGGGCTCCGGCGGTCCCATGCGAGCTTATCGTCGCAGATGGTTTTCACGCTCACCACCGCAGCTTCGGCTTGCTGGCCGGCTCCGCCGGCCAGCCTCAGCCGCAGTGGCGAGCCTTAAAACTACCTGCGCCTCAGCTCGCAGGCCGCCTCGCCCCTCCGCGCCTACGCGGTTTCGAATTGCACTCTAGGGGTAGGGCAGACAAGACTACGTGGAGTCGGTTTTGCAGCGATTCGTTTTCGTCACTAACTTTGATTTTTGGTGGTAATATTAATCTTTTAGTTGGATAGAATTTGGTGACCATTAATCCATTTTGGGAACCAAAAATAATATGAGTGCGAGATTTGCGATTTTTCTGATGTTATTTAATTTTTTTTGGATCATAATATTATATACTTTAGTGCCCTTTTAATAAAGTCAATTTATTTTTTTTGGAGTTGTTTATTTTATTTGGTGCTTCAGCTTAGAGTCTTAAAAATATTTTTGGTGACCGCCTAAATTATACCCATTTAATTTAACACTAGCCAATATGGAGGATAGACAAGTACATATTTATCTACTTATTTACGACTAGCTTTCCGCCCGCGGCTTCGCCCGCGTGGAATTCGGTTATATTGCGGTATAAATCACAACTATAAGAAAACTTCTCATTCCCACGGAAAAATCTAAGAAGCGCGATGTAACGCTGGATACGATGAGCTACAGGTTAAAGCGCGAGATATCATTGCACTTCTTACGTATCTTAAAAAAAACAACGTCACCACGTTTTAAAAAGCTATCATTCCAACTCTTACGTATTTAAAAACACATCGTTACCACGTTTTAAAAACACCCAGCGCCATCTATCGCATACCTCAAGAACTAAATAACTTAACTAATACTTATACCAATTAGTAATTCGTTGAATTATAGTTATTTCAGGATAAGTAGATGTAAAAAAAACAGTTAAGACAATAAAACAAATTGTACGTCATCCCTCGGGAATTCCTCATTTTCGAGGATTCATTATCGTATCATTTAGCTTCTAAATTTATATGTTCATATTCGTTTGCAATATATAAGTAGATGTAAAAAAAAACAGTTTAGACGATTAAACAAATTGTACATCATCCCTCGGGAATTCCTCATTTTCGGGGATTCATTATCGTATCATTTAGCTTCTAAATTTACATGTTTATATTCGTTTGCAATTTATTACCTTGTTTTAAACGACACACAGCGCCATCTACAATCCATCCATCAAGCAAACAATATTTTTGTTTTCCCTCGGGAATATCTATTTTTTTCGGGATAAAAAGTACCCTATTATTTAATCCGGACTTCTAACTTTACGTCTGCAAAATTTCAAAGCAATCGGTTCAGTAGTTACGGCGTGAAAGCGGAACAAACAAACAAACTCACTTTCCGATTTATAATATTAGTAAGGATGACTACAGTATTTTAGGTGTCGTATAAATGGGTGGGCACGTTTATCTTTAGCGTCATCCATCATGTTATTGAAACGTTCAATAATTTCGTGATAATAATGAATTATTTCATAATAGCGATTTACTGGAAAGTAGGTACTTAGGCTAGGCGCTGATTGCAACTTTTCGTCACCATGACTTTTTGTCACTTAGTCAAGTGCAATGAAAACTATACTGAGTGCGCTCATTATGGTGACGTGTTTTACCTTTCTTCGTTTAATAAAACCGTCCAATCGAAACGTGTATCCGAAGACACTGGTCGATATCTTAGTTTCGCGAACAACCACGTAGTTGTCTTCTGTGAACACGGGGTAATTTACTAACTTGTATCGCCCAGCTTGTATTGGGCATTTTATTCTGTAAAAAAAGTAAGGGTGCTCGTTAAGTCTAATAGGTGACAGGTTCTATGCGTTGGCCTTTAAATAAGTATTTCTCAAAATCATAAAGAAGTCGGGGGCTGATTGTACAAAGATTAAGATGTATCACTCAAGTTTTGCTTAAGAGTTGCAAAAAAGAATATTTAATAGAGTTAATGACATGTTTGTTTATGATTCAATATTAATAAAATTACATAATTGCGTAAAATGTTCCCAGACACAATAACGATAAGAACCTGATTACGACGGGTTACATAAACAACAATACCAGTTCAAACTAGATTTTGTATGACGGTCGTAAAATTCCGAGAGTCCTAATCTCATCACTAACGGTCATCACATATTTTATTTTATAATATTTTGTGCACCTATCATATCCTTGCTATATGCACTGATCTTCCGATAACTTCCAGAAAAATTACGATAAAAAGTTCTCACTTAGGTTGCGTGTAGTAGAACAGAAAGGCATAGGTCTGCTTCTCGTTGAGGGTCTCACCATCATCGCAGCCGTTCTTCACCAGGTTGTAAGTCCTGAACAAGTCACAGGTCTCCATGTTGCGAATGTCCACGCATTTCTGCATAGTTGCCTGGACATAGGTGAATTTTTTTAAATCTCATATGCAAAGATATGATTTTTGATGCCTATGGTCGTACATATGTTTGTCTTGATGATATCATTTTTATACATTGTTTACTTATGTATTGTTAGCCAAGGAGGAAAATTGTCTTCCGTGATGTTAGCCCATTGCTCAGAAGTGATCTCAAACATTGCACAAAAACTTACGTATCCAAAGCACTTCGCTTAGCTTGAGAATGTTTTTTTATCTATTGCTTAAAAAATACCTATACTCAGCTTAATCAATATGATATTCTAGACTGAAGGTGATATGATCAATATACTGTAAAGGGTTACATTTAACACCCACTTACTTGGTCACACTCAGTGCTAATTCAATTGCAACGACAAAGCCAAACATAGTATGACAATTTTTGATCTTATAAATAAATAGATAGTGCGTATGACAAACCTTAATCTTCCATCCATTATTTATGTGCTCAGATATGTTAAACTCTCCGCTGAGCAATGAGTGTAGCGTCTGAGTGGACAGGCTCAACTCTGACACAGTCACCAGTTTGCTCTTCAAGTCGTCATAGCACGGCCCGGCTCGGGTGATGAGCAAATGCGTAGGCGCACTGACTGCGACAACTATTGTCAGATAGG